>NC_141685.1:262859943-264133276 GCF_964263255.1 Lissotriton vulgaris
TTTACTCTTCTTTCCCCGACTTTTCTTGCATTTTTCAGTTTTTTCAGTTATTCCACTCTTTCCCACTTTTTTTGGTTCGTTTGTCCCCGCCACTGCTGGCCCGCGGCCCATCCCCACCAGTACGATCAGATCGACTGTCCTGAGTCAATTCCCCTCCTTGCTCCCAGCTGTCCAGCCCTCCCCGACCCCTACTTAATGGCGGCTGCTGCGTGGCCGTGCAGCAGACGTGTGCAGCAGGTGTGCCACTGGCGCACCAAAGGCAAACCCGTCTGCGCCCGACCGCAACCAGTGCCAGAAACCCTGGACCTCCATTCTGCCAACGCTACGACCCAGGGGCACTCCATGCACTCAACCCAGGCCACAACTATAACTGTAAGCTAGCATCACCATCCGATACTCACGGACCCTTCAGCTGTCGCCGCTACCGGCACACTTGCAGCACCGCAAGGTACACGGACCCAGCACAACCCGACCACTCCACAAACACGCCACTGAATTCTGCGACCTCCTCGACTGCAGCACCCCGGACGTAGCACTCCTCACTGAAACGTGGAACACCACCACCTCAGGACCGGACATTGCCATCGCCATCCCCCAAGGATACAAGATCTCTCAGAAGGACCGCCCCAACTGCCCAGGAGGAGGAATCAGCATCTTCTATAAGTCCACTCTCCGGCTAAGTACATTAGCCAACGAGCCCACTGACCTGATGGAACACCTACACTTCAAGATACAGGCCAGCCCTACCACCACCCTCCGAGGAACTTTCGTCTACCGACCCAGCAGACCTTTCACCAACTCCATCACAGATATCCTCTCCCCGCAAGCCATTACATCCACCAATTACACCCTGCTGGAGCCCTCAACTTCCAACTCGACAACCACTGGACACCAACACCACATCCCTCTTGGACAACCTCCACAACATTGCACTCCGCCAGATCGTGACCGAATCCACGCACTCAGCAGGACACACCCTCGACCCTCTATTCACAACAGGAAACTCCAATCACTTTCAGCCACACCACCGAACTCCCGTGGACAGACCACTGATGCGTCCACTTCGCCTTCAGAACACCCACCATCCACACACACCAGCACCTGCTCCCATGAAGAACCTGGACCAAAATCACCTACCACCAGCGCACCTGCTCACTCAACCACTCCACCCCAAACATCGCAAAAGACTACCCCAACACCGCAGCCCGAGCCCTGTAAAGATGTATCTCTGACAGCGCAAACACAATAGCCCCCTCAAGAAAAACAACACACACGCCAAAAAAACAAGATGGTTTACCACCGAACTGCGAGAGTCCAGACGCACATGCCGCCGTATCAAAAAGGCCTGAAGGAACTCCATATCCACAGAAGCCCACAACAACTTCAGAGCCGCCACCAACGTTCGCCACCAACGTTCGCCACCAACACTCACCACCAACTTATCAGAAAAACGGGGAAAAAACCAATTGAAGACGGAATCTCCACACACGCGCACAACAGCAAAGAAGTCTTCAGCATCATCAATGAGTTCGCCCAACCCACCAGCGAGTTTACTGACATTCCTCTTTCACAAGACATCTGCAACCAACTTTGCACCTTTTTCCACTACAAAATCAAGAGCCTCTATGACACCTCGATGAAGACAACCTACACTCTGAGCACTCACCATCCATCCCTGATGCCCTGAAGCCAACGATTGACAACTGGACAGCCCGCACCTCCGAAGACACACTGAAGACAATGAAGTCAATCTACTCGGGAGCCCCCACGGACCCCTGCCCCCACCACATCTTCAACAGAGCCGCCTACACCTTTGCTCTGCCACACCGTCAACCGCTGCCTGGCGAAAGCCTCGTTCCTCGACGACTGGAAACACGCCATAATCAACCTCCTTCTGAAGAAGCCCGCTGCAGACCCCACCGACCTCAAACACTACATACCCATCTCCCTGCTCCCTTTACCAGCGAAAGTCAATGAGAGCCATGAACAGCCAACTCGCCACCTTCATCAAAGGGCACAACAACCTTGACTCCTCCCAATCTGGTTTCAGAAAAAAACACCGCACAGAAACCGCCCTCCTCGCCGCAAGAGATGACATCCGCTCCCTACTGGACAAAGGAGAAACAGTAGCCCTCATCCTCCTCGACCTCTCAGTGGCCTTCAATACAGTCTACCACCGCACCCTAACACGCAAACTCCACTACACAGGGATCCGGGATAAGGCCTTCGACTGGATCCACTCATTCCTCTCCGGCAGAACGCAGCGGGTCAGACTCCCTCCTTTCCTCTCTGACCAACCACGTGCGGAGTCCCCCTGGGTCCTCCCTCAGCCCCACACTCCAACGTCTACATGGCTTCATTCGCCCCCATCGTCAGAACCTACGGACTCAACATTGTGTCATACGCAGACTACAACTAACTCATCCTCTCCCTACCCAACGAACCCAACACAGCCAAACACAACTTCCAAGAAGGCATGGAAGCTGTCATCAAATGGATGAAAAGCAGCTGCCTAAAACTCAACACCGACAAAACAGAAGTACTCATAATGGGCCCAAACCCTGACTCCTGGAACGACACCTGATGGCCCCCTGCCCCCGGAAGACCACTCATCCCCACGGACCACGCACGCAACCTTGGAATCATCCTGGACTCCGAGCTCAAAATGGACTGCCAGATCAACTCCATCGCATCCTCCTGCTTCTACACCCTCCGCCTCCTAAGTAAGACCTTCAAATGGATCCCCCTTGAGCACAGAAAGACCGTCACTCACGCCCTCGTCACCAGCAGGCTCTACTATGGCAACGCACTCTACGCCGGAACAAACAAAAACCTCACCCGCAAGCTGCACAGCATCCAGAACGCCTCCGCAAGACTGGTCCTCAACCTGCCAAGACTGCTGTATCTCCAAGCACCTGAGCACACTCCACTGGCTCCCCATCAAGGCAAGAATCACCTTCAAGCTTCTCACCCACGCACACAAGGCCCTCCGCGACACCGGACCAGCATACCTGAACAGCTGACTCAAATTCCACACACCCGAAAGGAGCCTATGATCATCCCTGCTCTCCTACGCCGTGGTCCCCCACACAAGAAAGACCAGATCAGGATGCCATTTCTTCTCCTTCCTCGTGGCCCGAGCCTGGAACGCCCTACCGCTCCACCTCAGTCAAACAGCATCACTCCCCATCTTCACGAGAAGCCTCAAGACCTAGCTCTTCGACAGACCCCCTCCTTAATGGACTGGAACCTGCACCCCCATGCCTTGAGACCCTTACGGGTGAGTAGTCGTTCTTAACAAACACCTGATTGATTGAGTGATCAAGCCCACATCGGCCCCAAGTCAGCATTAACATCCTCATCCTATTCAAATCACCGAGCTGCAAGCATGTAGAAATGACCCTCACCCACATGCAGAAGCATCAAACCGTAGTGGAATGGCACTAAAAGTGGACCCTCTCAAGGCTAAACAAAAGTGACAACATTAAGCTTTGTTAAGCCATCAATGAGGAACGCTTACAAGAGGCATCATTCTCACTTGCTGGTAAAATAGTGTACAAAGGCAACAATTGTGTTAAGAGCTCTCTGCCCAGGAGTGTTTCCTGATGAGTATATCAGAAGCTGAGGCGATAACTTGATTCTAGCCACATCAGGCTCCTAGAGATATACCATCCCCCAGTTATCAACACACTTTCTAGGCTCGCCGCACTCCCTTTTTAAAGTTACGTGTTTACACTTGATCTTGTCTGTTAAATTCGAGGTTATCAAGTTGTTGGATCACAGGATGTCAATATGAATAAGATATCAATCTGCTTAGTTTTGCGTTGCATAGCACAATGCTGCAGATAACAATGCTTATAGATTTGGCCATTATTATCTGTTACAGCCTTACACTTCCATGTTGTCCCTAAATCATCTGGTTATGTCATTAGTTTTGAAAACCTCTAATTGGATAAAGAATAATTCTTATAAGTGGGTGGAAACTAAGTAAGGAGGAAGGAGCGAGTGGAGTTTACTCTCTTGGCCAGCCACTTGTGATTTCCACTGTTCCTTACTAATCAAAGGTGGGTTTGGAGAGGGCAAGGAATGGGACTGGGTGCTGAAGGAGGGCCTTGGTTAATCTTTTACTTTATCTTAGGCTGTTTAATGCTTTTAACTTCAAGCGTCGCTTTCTCCTCTTTCATCGCTGTCACTGATCTTTGCTAGGCAACTCAAAATAATCTTTATAGCTATACATAAACGCTCTCGAATAGGGTACTGATTATATGTAAAGGTCACAATTGTTCACCTCCAACAGTTATTGCATGTACTAAGGTTTAGAGTTTAACCTTCACACTTGTGCCCTTTCTCAATATAGTGACCATAAGAGTAATATCAAGTCAAAGTGAAAAGATACTTTATTTCGGCCTCACAAGACCTTAAAAGCACAGATAAAACATTTGAAAATTCAGTACAATTTCAGTGTGAAAAGATTTTATATACACATAAAAATATGAACATTTAAATGTTTAAAAAGTATTAAATAGTCTGATAGGCGTTAAATATCTTTTAGTCATATAGTGCAAAGTCGTATGTATTCAAAAACAGATTGAATACAGTCCCGAATCGCAAATGCATAGAGTGGGTGGTTTAGACATGATCTTTCTTTAGAACTGGACGGCGAGCACACCACATTGAGAACAGGTAGCGAGAAACTGAATATACAATTGGCATGCTAGTATCCTATTTTAGGATCTTGTAAGCAATGGGAGGTTCCAAGATTCCTACAAAGCTGTCGTAACCAACAAACCCTTATTGCCTTGGAATTGGGGCAGAAAAACAGCACATGCAAGTAAGTCTTGGTACAGTTTTTACATGACTGACAATCTTTCCCCCACTTATAGGTAACAGAGTTTTTTAGTAAGGGAAGGCTGTATGTCATCAATGCTAGATTCTAAGATGTATTGCAGTTTAACTAATAAAAAGGATGATGTAAGTATGCTGGTCCTGGGGCCCCTCAGTAATGAATTCGGATGGTGGTCCTTTCATTTTTTTATCAAGACTTTTCTTGGTGTTGCCAAATAACTTTCTTCCGGGCTATCCCATAGGTCTCCCATTCCAATGGCTAAGAAGGAATTCTTGATATAGGTGAGCCAGGGTATTTTGCTTGCTCCCCTGAGGTTTGCCACCTCCCTCAATTCCTCCTTATACAACGATAATTCTGGAGTACTCCATAGACGGAGCCTGTAAAGTAGAGGTCTAAGTGCAACCCCCAGTGCCATTGGGCTGACATCCAGATCCATTCAGAGTGGAGTTAAAGGGGTACTATTGGGAAGTCCTACCAGCTGTCTAAGAAATGAATTTTCGATCCTGGCAAGTTGTTTTGATGGCCTGTGACCCCATAATTCCGCTCCATAGAGGGTAGCCCCTCTTGCTTGCGCCTTGTATATTTCCAAGACCGGCCCCAGCATCTTGTGTACACAATTCCTCTGCTGTTTCGCAAGTCCCCCTGACGTTTGCGTCGGCTTATGACCAGCCTTCCTAATTTGATCACCCCACTCCATTTTCTCATTGAGGGATAATCCCAAATATTCACATACAGGAATGTTCTCTAAAAATTCTTCCGCTAGTTGTAGATTGGGTCGTTTTGAGTGGCCTGCATTGAACACCATGTATTTTGTTTTCTGGGTGTTAATTTCTAAGCCCCTATTCTTACAAAATATATGAAAAATATCCAAAACCCTTTGGATGCCGTCAGTGATCTTGACAGAAGAAGGGTATCATCTGGGAACATCAAGGCAGGTACCTTGCGGCCCGCAAATATTTTGGCGTCTGTGTACCCTCCCGCTGTCAATGCTCCCACTAGGACATTAATAAAGAAACAAAAGAGGGTTGCGGCCAAAACACACCCCTGTTGAGACAGACTGCTCTATGGGTATGCAGTCAGCGAGGTCTCCATTCTTCCCATATCTAATTTGAGCGTAATTGTTCACATGAAATCTTTTCAAGATCTCGCATAAATGCGGAGGCGCCTCTAAATCAGATAAGATAGCCCATAGTTTTTTCCCTGGGAACTAAATCAAAGGCCGTTTTTAAGTCCACAAAGATCTTATAGAGACTGCCACCCTTCAAAATCACTGTTTTCCAGTGCAATAATTGCAACCTGAAACTTGATCAATTGTGGAAATTTTTGTTTGAAAGCCTGTCCGATGAGGGCTGAGAATGGAAGAGTCCTCCTTCCAGTTATGCATTTGGTCCAGAAGCACTCTAGCAAAGATTTGTTGTGCAACATCGATAAGGCTAATGGGCCTGTAGTTCGCAGGATGGAGGGTTGAACCCTTCTTAAAGATGGGGATGATTTCCACCCCTAGCCATGTTATGGGGATCTCCATTCCCTGTAGAATAGCGTTGAAAATGCTCCAAAAATAAGGAGCCCAGACGCTGGGTTCAGTGTGATAAAGATCTCCAGGGATCTTATCTAGCCCCAGAGCCTTGGAAAGTATTACTTGAGCAATTGCAGCTGTTACCTCTTTTAGAGAGATTGCAGGAGTTTCTGGGATGGCTGGGTGTGGGAGGGAGATGTGAATTTTAGCTTGCTCAGAAGTACACTCTACCCTGGAATAAAGTGACTGAAAGTGGGTCCTCCAGACCTCTGCACCCAAATTAGTTTTGAATGCATGTGTTTGTACTTATTAATTTCCAAAAGGGCCTCATATCCCTCCTATTTAGAGCATCTCTCCGGCTCTCCCACTTGTCTACTTCCCACACCTTTTTGGCTTGCTTAATTGCGTGTTTGTGTAGTAACCTATTTTCCTTTATTGCCAGCTTATCGCATTTAATAGCTGTAAGCAGGGTTGTCTTAGCCTTTCGGCATTTGCCTTTGTATCGGGAATGTCTGTGAGCACTGCCTTCCTTTACTTGAGCTACATGGGAGAAACTGTCCGCCAGGGCTGCCCCTAGGCCTTGGTGGTTTTCTGCAATTTTACTGAGTGGACAAGCAGAATCTCCAGACTTACTCAATTGGATTACAACCTCCAGATATGGCGTGATATTTTGGTAGAGTGAAGTTAATTTGTCTTGGGATTAGCATAGGGTACCCCATCTCACTCTCCTCCTGCAACTAGTTAGGATTGTCCCTGGTGTTTTAAACGATTGGTCTCTAGGGACATCCCCAATATACGGAGAGTCAATTTCTAAGATCGGGGTATTATGATTACTGTCATCTGTGGACAATCTTAAAATTAACCATCCGATGCCAAGATTTGGTATTCACCATAATATAGTCTATGATGGAAGGGCAGCCCGACCTATTATAGGTAAAGTTTGCCGGACTATCGGAATTAGAACTCCCATTACATGCCCCGGGCGAATGGATCAAGGCAAGGGTGTTCAACTGTACGACTGGTGGTGTCCATGCCCGTAATGCGCATTGAGCGCTGGAATAGCCCAGTGCAAGTCATCCTCATTTGGGTGACCAGCCTCCAGGTCCTTCAATGGTTCGTACTGACAATTAAAATCACCAGCCAGGATCACGGTCATTATCAATGACTGGGGATATGAATGATAATAGTTTGTCAAGGGTGGAAGACTTGCCCATACCCTACTGGCCGTGAGTATACATTAATACGCACTAACCTGGTCCTGGAGGGATAGCTCAAAATAACACAGAGGATGTCTCTAGATGATGTCTCTACCTGCTTCACTGTGCAACCCAAGTGTGTAGCAACCCAAATAGTAAGTCCCCCAGATAGTCTGCCCTTCCCCCCCCTGATGTGGCAGGTACGTTGTAGGTTGCATAGCCAGTTCTGAGGGTAATCTCCCTAGCCAACATTTCCTGGAACATGCATATGTCAGAGTCTTGGATAAAAGCACCCAACTCAGGGTTATCTATTTTGGAGCGGAGACCTGCAACGTTCCAGGATAATATTTTGAGTATGATTAAGGATTTGTAGGATTGCTAAGGTTTTCAGACTCCTTGTCCGAAGGCCAGAGGCCGCTCATAGCTATGGGCTGGTTTACTTCTGCAGATATTGGAGGTGAATTCGCCAGCTGTTGGGCATTGTAAATCTTTGGTAGTAGCTCTACATTATTGTTGAGAGGACGTTTTCCCGTTGTCTCATTCCTGTCACCCGTGTGGGACATAGGAATGCCAAAGGGGTGGGGTGCCTGGTCCACTATCAGTGGCTTGGTTAAATCAGATCTATTACTAACCACTGGTAAAAGGTAGGAACACACTACGCATCCCTGATCACCTTAGGCGTATATCACGCAGGGAACCATGAACTCACTAGCATAACCTATACTAGGAAAACAACCTCCTAAGCATAAACACGTTTAGAGGTATAATCATAAAGGCATTGCATATGATGCAAAAATCACAGTAGGCAAGTAATCACATTTGCGCAAAAGATCACGGAACTGACCCCCCAGGCCAACTTGGCCTCTCAGGGGCTCACAGGCCCAATGTCCAGAATGTCTGGGCTGGCTGCGCAGGCAGCCAAAGGAGAATGCGCAACGGGAACAGGCCTAAACGTAGCAGCTGCCCACTAAGTGCTGGGCAGCTGGGGAACTGAGCCTGGCACCAGCGTGCCTCCTGGCTCCCCTGTGGGGCTCAATGAAACAGTGCCCCAAAATCCAGTGGGAGCCTCGTGGGATCTAAATACAAAATGCCTAGGAGCCTCTCAGGCTCTGATGCCTGAAATGCGCGTTGGAGCCTCGTGGGCTCGAGATAATGATGCCCCAGACTGGGGGAGCGGCCCGCTGCCAACCGGGGCCGCTCTACCCTCCGAAATGCCCCTGGAATCGTTGGAGCCTCGTGGGCGCTGTAGCGCCAGAAAATGCGCCCAAATCACGTAGGAGTCCTGCTCTGGGGGACTCCGAAAAAAAACATTGGCCTCTTTTGTAACTATGCCCATCACGTTGGGATAGGGGCAGAGTCACTGTGGTCTCGCAGCCACGCTGCACCCAGGGAGTCCCGCCCAGCCCGTCAGGACTTACCGGGCTCCTCTCTCGACGGGGTCCTCTCCTGGGTCCGGGCGACCTGGGCTGCTGCTCCGGTCCACGGGCAGGGCTCTTACTGCCTGCGCGGCTCTCGTCTGGATTCCTTCTCTGTGTTGAGGCGGGAGCAGGCACGGCAATGTGCCTCGCGCCCCCCCTCTGCATGACCAGGCTGCAGGCTCCTCCGCTGGTCACCACGGGGCTCTCCCTCACTCTCGGGAGCCCCGTGGGATGCGCCGGCTTCTTCCCCACAGTACAGGAGCGCGGGGTGTCCTCCCATCCACTTCCTGTTTGGCATAAAGTACTTCCGGGTCGCGCTAGGCAGCGGCCCGGAGGTGATTCTTCTCGTGGCTCGGGCCGCGGTGGTGCAACACTGGGTAGGCACCCGATTTTAAGAGTCAAGGTCCCTGGCGGGGTGGGCACCCGCTAGGCCATCAAAAAGTGGCAGACAGGCGGGGTAGGCACCCGCGGGGCACGAACAGAATTTGGGGTAGGCACCCGCCAATCACGAGGTGCCAGAGGCTGCAAAAACACGGGGTAGGCTCCCGCTTGTGGGATAAAACGACAGATAAGCGGCACCCGCGCCGTAAATGAGCAAAAAGGGGGATCGCCACGCCGGGGAATCCCTCAGGGCCTGGATCACTGCTCCAGCGGCGCAAATGCGCTATTCTCAAAAGGGGGAGGCAAGCGCTTCCCAGGGACTGGCAGGCAGGAATCCCAAAAGTCCAGGAAAGTTCTTGTAGGAGGTGGGGGGTGGGCAAAGGCTGGGCCCAGGGGCAAGCTCACAGGGCCATCCAGGCAGGGAGGCAGTCCCCAGTGGCGGTCCTCCTGGCACCCAGCAGCAGGCCCCCCCTCAAGAAAGGATCAGGAAGAACATTTTGCATGGGGTCGCAGCCCCTTTTTATACACCGAAATCCTTTGTCTCAGGCTGCAGGGTAGGGGGAGAACCAGTCGCAGCTGGTTCTGGAGCATTTTGTTGTGCTCAGCCCCTCTCCCCATTCAGAAGACAGGCTAGGGACATCAGTCGCACCACAAGGGGCGGACCCTGCATTGTGTGGGGAAAGCCCAGCCCTATTCAGGTCCACTCCTCCCTCACATCAACATGCAGATCTCCCCATTCACCACCTGGCAGACCCACCCTGACTCCTGCAGCCAGGCACACCAGGCAGCTCCAGCCAATCACAAGCCAGACAGTCACTTCACATTTATTACACAGACATGCCAGCTTCTGGAAGTGGCACTTCCACACTAGACGCAGTAACGCCGCACACATCGTGCAGCATTTACTCCCACGAGTTCGCACATACCAATATCGACTCTGCACTCCCCACACATCAGGAACTACCATGGACACATACATTCCCCATGCATTCCTATGGGAGGGCAGGCCAATCTCACCACACGCACGCACTTTACACTGGGACACAGTGTTTAAGTGTGCAGAAGCCAAAAACAACCAACACCAAGTCACATGTCAGAGCAAGAAATTTTAGGGATGAACCTGCCAGAAGGGCCAAGTCCAACACAGATCTATTGGCCTTATAGCTGAGCTCGGTAGAACTCAGAGGGGAGAATTAGGGTCTCTGAAGATCCATGCTCTTTTTCGGCCGTACACAGCCTAAATGGTTCAGGTTGTCGTGGGCCTATTAATACTACCCTTCTTTCAAGTGACTC
This sequence comes from Lissotriton vulgaris, assembly GCF_964263255.1. NCBI lineage: Eukaryota > Metazoa > Chordata > Amphibia > Caudata > Salamandridae > Lissotriton > Lissotriton vulgaris. The sequence goes on from NC_141685.1 coordinate 262,870,594, forward strand.
CTCATTAGATGTCTCCAGTCAATCATTTCCTCATAGTACTGAGGGCCACATAGTGGTTGTTCACTGGGATATTATATCTAGGTTTGTTCCATCCCCCCACCACCCTCCATCTCAAATAGCGACTGCTTGTGGCTAGGTGGCTTGTAAAAGAACACCAATGGTAGAATGTGGATCCCGGTTTGCTCAACTGTCCAATTTCCCACCCTTTTAAGTAATGTTTGAACAAGGTTGGGTGACCCAAAATGTAGCACCACACAATCACCCCCTAGCAACTTTTTGTGTCTGCCTGTCCAACCAACCCACCCGTCTGACCATTTTGAATTCTGTGAAGAGTGGGGAGGATACTCCAGACCTCGAACTTAGCAGAGACAGTGCTTTGTTTTTGAGAGAAGACCAGTGTTCCCTAGTGTCGTCTGGAATCATGGGAACGTTGGCTAGCACTATCGTATAAGGAGTTGCTTCTGGTGGAAGGTGTAATGTTTTTGTATCAGATATACCTCTTACTGTGTGAGATGGCTTATATTGTGCAATTTTCATTGGTGTTTTCATGCCCTAATCGGCCAGATAAGGGTTCATTTTGGATATTTATTAGACGTTCCTGAATAGTACTTGGGGCCTGCGACTTGTGATGCGCAATGGGCATGCCTGTCTTTTTCTGGCTCATGGACCGGGGAGCCAATTGTGGTGCTATCGCAGAGCCAGGATTTAGGGGTCCTATTTGTGTAAACAAGGGCCTGTCGTCCCCAATTATTTGTGTGTTCTTTGTGGTGCAATAAAAATGGCAAGGATTGGTCAATTGGGGCTAACTAATGTGCGGACCTGATTGGCTCGACGGGGGCTGCTGCATCCGTTTGAGTTTTTCAATACTCTTCAATTCGGTTTAATTTTTGAAGTAGGGGTTCTAAAAGGGTTGTAACCAGCCCACCAATTTTTGCCCAGAACACTCTACTTTCAGTGCCTTGTATAGAAGTTGTGGGACTTGTAGGAGGTGCTATAGTGATGGGACTAATCTCCTCCCTCTACTTTTGCGCCCTCTCTTTGGTGCTGGATGAATAAGCTTGTTAGGACCCTGTCCCTTTCTTTTCCTGCCCTGGGTTGGGGAGCCAATACCCTGATTTAATCTTGCTTTTCTGACCCCTAGTGTTTATTTTAGATTTGGCATTTACAACTCTGGGCGTAACACTATCATTTACTTCAGCGATGTGACTACTCGCTATCCTGGTAGGGGAAATACACTCTTGGCGATCAATGCTGTTGGAGGCCTCTATCGGGTCAGGCTGCCCTTGGGGAGGTTTTGGTTCCAGAAACAGTCTTCACTCTGATAGGGCAATTTTGTTGATGAGAGCTGACTCATCACGTAACAAAAAGGCATCAAGAGTCCCTGTCCTGTGAGGGATTTTCTTTTGTTAATATTGTCAATATACCGAAGTAAAACGATATAGGTCAGCCTATGCCAGATGATTAGCAAATGGTCAGAAGAATTTGATCAGCTAAGCCAATGAGGACCCTTGGCCCGTATACACTAGCCCCCCAACACAAACAGTAAACATATAACTTTAAGGCATAGAGTGTTAATAAGGTGGCCCTGCGCGGCCTCTTATAGTCTCTTATGGTCTCTGACGGGCAAAGACTGGCCCTCCCAGGCCCTGCAAAGCATTATGGGATGATATTCTAGAGTGCAGTGAATATTATAGTATCCAATATCAAAACATTACTCAGGCTCTAGGGCTCACCTGAGACCTAATACTATAATATTCACTGCACTCTAGAATCTTGCCCCATAATGCTTTGCTGGGCTTTTAGTTGGCATTGTATTTTTGCCCATAACTCTGCTTGGGGTGATCCTAGGAGGATGGGACCACCACCGAATCGATCAGCATGATATGCTCTGTGTGGCATCTGCTTGGTGTGGGTGGAATGTGCTGCACATGTATATTCTTCTAAGACTGCCAGAGTCCTCAAACAAATGGTTTACATGAAGATCATTACTTGAAATGGGTGGCACACAGTAGAGGGAAAGCTTGTGCTTTCTATAGTAACCAGTAGGTGCCAGTGCTTAATTTGAGCTGGTGTGGTCCGCAGGCACTCATTTGCGGGGACCAGCACTTATTTTTCCACTGCAGCCTTCCACTGGAATCGAGAGAGGTAGAAGCTTACAAAAGGGAAAGGAAGAGAAAGACAGACAAGCATTTGCAATGCAATAGGTTTCACATTGTTATTCACAAATCCAATAGCTTACACTTTCCTAATGCAAGTCCTATTGGCTATGGCAATGCTTCTTGGTAGCAAGCAAGGACAGTGCTGTTGTGGTGCTGAGTGATGTGGTGGTGTCTCAGAGTGGTGGCCCTGAGTGATGTGGTGGTGGCCCTGAGTTGATGTGGTGGTGCCCCCGAGTGATGTGGTGGTGCCCCTGAGTGGATGTGGTGGTGCCCCTGAGTGGTGCCCCCGAGTTGATGTGGTGGTGCCCCTGAGTGATGTGGTGGTGCCCCTGAGTGGATGTGGTGGTGCCCCTGAGTGGTGCCCCCGAGTGGATGTGGTGGTGCCCCTGAGTGGTGCCCCCGAGTTGATGTGGTGGTGCCCCTGAGTGGTGCCCCTGAGTTGATGTGGTGGTGCCCCTGAGTGGTGCCCCTGAGTGGTGCCCCTGAGTTGATGTGGTGGTGCCCCTGAGTTGATGTGGTGGTGCCCCTGAGTTGATGTGGTGGTGCCCCTGAGTTGATGTGGTGGTGCCCCTGGGTTGATGTGGTGGTGCCCCTGGGGTGATGTGGTGGTGCCCCTGAGTTGATGTGGTGGTGCCTCTGGGTGATGTGGTGGTGCCCCTGAGTTGATGTGGTGGTGCCCCTGAGTTGATGTGGTGGTGCCCCTGAGTTGATGTGGTGGTGCCCCTGAGTTGATGTGGTGGTGCCCCTGAGTGATGTGGTGGTGCCCCTGACTGAAGTGGTGGTGCACCCGACTGAAGTGGTGGTGCACCCGACTGAAGTGGTGGTGCACCCGACTGAAGTGGTGGTGCCCCCGACTGATGTGGTGGTGCCCCCGACTGATGTGGTGGTGCCCCCGACTGATGTGGTGGTGCCCCCGACTGATGTGGTGGTGCCCCCGACTGATGTGGTGGTGCCCCCGACTGATGTGGTGGTGCCCCCGACTGATGTGGTGGTGCCCCCGACTGATGTGGTGGTGCCCCCGACTGATGTGGTGGTTTCCCCGAGTGATGTGCAGTGCGCTAGGTTACGCTTATTCTAGTCAGGCAGCTATGCATGTACCACAAGCTAAGTGCATACGGGCAACAATAGGTGTGCAATTGTCAAGGCAACTGTGGAAGCATTTAGACCAGCGTGAAATGTCATAAAACAGGGAGGACCGCACCCACACACGATACATGCATGATGTTTGCTGGAGCAAAGTGCACGTTCATCAGTAAACAACACGAGTGATGACGAAAAGCTTAAACAAGTGAAGAGCGCACACCGAACAGAACTTGGGAAGAAAGACTCAAGGGGGTTTTCATCCCTCGGAAGGTATTGCTTATAAGCTAGTTATCCTGCGTGTGATGGAACTTCAGGAATGTAGGAAACTGCCTGATGCGCGAGGCTTCCGCAGTCGGCATGGCTCCCAGGCACAGTACAGGGCATGAAAAAGAGACTAATGGATAAAGCAATGTACACGAAAAGAACGCATCGGAAAGCGATGTAAGGATATTGTGCCCGCACCCAAGATTACTGTGGTGTTGGCATGTTTGAAAATCAGAAACCTTCGTGCGGAATGCAACAAAGTAATATTCTAGTCAGGATGAAGGAGGGAAAAAGTGTAGGGGCGGGGCGCGGAAAGTGGTGCAGCAGTACAGAGACTGAAGCTAAAAATTAAAAAAAAAAAGCTCTCGCCATTGCGTGGTGCGGGAGCGCATTCCTTTGAAGTCTGATAGAGAAGCAGGGGAGCGGCTGCCTTTGAAGTCCGATGCCGAGGCTCAGACAAATGGTGGTGTGCGAGCAGCTTCTTTTCAAGTCTGATGCGGGGGGTGGCACAAATGGTGTGTTATGTGGCTGGCTCTGTGCACGAGCATAGATCACATGAACTGTATGCGATCCACAGCCGTTTTGGTAGACTTTTCTTTTCCGCTTACTATAATCTCGCTGGAGGAATGCGTAAGCGCATTGGCTCAGGTGAGACCTAAAAACTGTCTCAAAGGGCGACAGCAGGAGCATACACAAGTGAGATAAAGGAGTAGGGATTTTCTTGTAGATTAATGAAGCATAAGGTGGATTCAAGACTACGTTGCCTTGGTATTCAGTGTGCCGACAATGTAATGCCACCGGCCACAAGCTTCGGAGCAGAGCTTTTGGGCTCCAGCACGGATCTATGATGTTACAACGCGTTATTTTACAACGCATGCTGTAACATCGCAACTTTTACAACGCAGGTTCCATTACATCGGATGCCATTACAACGCAGGATATTACATAGCAGATGCTATTACAACGCATACCATTACATCGTAAGTATAGGCAAGTATAACTTTTTTAAAAAAATGTAATTAAGTCAATTTAATTAATTTTATTTTACTAATATAATTAAAATAATTGTAAAAATGTAATTAATATAATTTATTTAAATAAGTTTAATTTAATTTTAAATAGGAATTATTGTAATTTAATTAAATTAATATAATTTTATTAATTTAATTTAATAAATTTTATAATAGTAATTATTTAAATTTAATTAATTTAATATAATTAATATAATTGAATTAATCTTAAAATTGTAATTAATTTGATTTAATAAATTTAATTAATTATAATTTATTTAATTAATTTGATTTAATTAAAGTCGTACTTTAAAAAAAATAAACCCTAAAATACCCCTGAACCCCAAAACCCAAACCCAGCCCTAAAACCTAAAAATACCCCTGTACCCCAAAACCTAAACCCAGCCCTAAAACCTAAAAATACCCCTGTACCCCAAAACCCAAACCCTGCCCTGAAACCTAAAAACACCCCTGTACCCCAAAACTCAAACCCTGCCCTGAAACCTAAAAACACCCCTGTACCCCAAAACCCAAACCCTGCCCTAAAACCTAAAAACACCCCTGTACCCCAAACCCTGCCCTGAAACCTAAAAACACCCCTGTACCCCAAAACCCAAACCCTGCCCTAAAACCTAAAAACACCCCTGTACCCCAAAACCCAAACCCTGCCCTGAAACCTAAAAACACCCCTGTACCCCAAAACCCAAACTCTGCCCTAAAACCACCCCTGTACCCCAAAACCCAAACCCTGCCCTGAAACCTAAAAACACCCCTGTACCCCAAAACCCAAACCCTGCCCTGAAACCTAAAAACACCCCTGTACCCCAAAACCCAAACCCTGCCCTGAAACCTAAAAACACCCCTGTACCCCAAAACCCAAACCCTGCCCTAAAACCTAAAAACACCCCTGTACCCCAAAACCCAAACCCTGCCCTGAAACCTAAAAACACCCCTGTACCCCAAAACCCAAACCCTGCCCTAAAACCTAAAAATACCCAAACACCCAAAAACATATACCTCAGTACCCCAAAACATATACTCCTATACTCATACTTATTTTAAAAATTACTTAAATTAATATATTTAATTTATAATATTAAAAAACATAAATAAATATATTTATTTATAATTAATATTAATTAAATAATATTAAATAAAATAAAAAAAATTATATACTTACCAATACTTACGATGTAATGGTATGCGTTGTAATAGCATCTGCTATGTAATATATTGCGTTGTAATAGCATCCGATGTAATGGAACCAGCGTTGTAAAAGCTGCGTTGTAACAGCATTACGACGCAAAAGTTGCGTTGTAACAGTAAGTTACCCTCCAGCACTTATTCTTATACATATTAAGCACTTGCTGGTGTAAATGTATTCATGCGCTTGTCCCACCAGAAGCAGGCCCTCCATACATGAACTAAAATGCTGCCACTGTCGCACAGTAAATTTAATATCACTAAATCCTGATCTTGTTTTTTTGCAGAACTGTTTGATAAGGAGTGATGAGGGAGTCTTCTCTGCAGTGGTGGGAGACTTTGGACTGGCTGAGAAGATCCCAGACAACAGGTAGGTGAACTCCCTGCAGCAGCTGGGACTTAAGTACTAGTGAAGGGTATTTGACCAGGATCACATGTGTTTAATGTTCGCCTTCTGTTAACTCATAACTAAGGTTCTTACTCTAGAAGGTTTCCCCATTCATTTACATCTTATGAAAGTGCCTTACAACTGTGACTCACTGTTAGAAGGCGACCTCAGGGGAGGACAGGAAGTGTACCTGGCCACCCTGGGACCCACCTCCCTGGGTACAAAGACGAGCCCTGGCGGAAGACTTCTCAGGGGGAGTCTCTCGAATCTAGGATCGTACACACTACACAAGCACCACACGACAGAGACTCCACACCGTAGCTTCTTGAACGTTTCTTTATCTCGTGATTCACAAGAGCCAGGGCTCAAAGAGTCTCGGTCAGGGCAGGGGTAGCGGGACAGTCTTACAGGATCGGTGTCAATATTGGTGCGTATCCGGCGCACCGCTCTCAATCCTCGAGCCGGGGGGATACGATGCGATCTTTGGGGTCCAGCTGGACCAGGAGAGTCAGGGAGCCGCGAGTCACTCAGCAGGGCTCAAGCAGCGTGTCGGAGGTCTTACGATCTTACGATCTTCAGGGGAGCCGCGAGTCACTCAGCAGGGCTCAGGTGTTACAAAGTTGCAAGGGAGCCGCAAGTCACTCAGCAGGGCTCAAGTGGTTTCAGCAGAAGTCCTTCTCTGCCAAGCGAGCCGCAACCACTTCAGCAGGGCTCTCGTCGTTCCAGAATCGAACCTGCCCATAGTCCCGGAGCATCCCCAGTTATAGGACTGCTCCTCTTTGATCTCCGGCGTTCTGGTCGGCCGTGGTCTTAGCACCTGGGGGCCGCTTGTTGGGGCTTCCTGCCACGCGGCCCTTTGATCCATTCATGTTAGGTTCGGGAGGAGTCCCAGACACACAGCGGGCGTGGAGCCAGCCCTCCGGGTGGCCGGAGGGGCGATCGAAACCCACTTCTCGAGGAGAGGTCGGAGGTGTGAAAGCTACTGCTCCTCCTCCTCTCACTCAAGGGGAGCGCTCTGTCCTCCAGCCAGGGTGGCGCCTCTCAGCCTAGGCCGTGCTGGTTCGGGCGGCCATCTTAGGTGCCGGGAAGTGGGCACACAGGGCCTACGGGCCGGGAAGATGGAGGCATGGACGGGGAAGTCCGGGGACGGTTATGGTTAACATGGAGGGAAGGGTTGGCTAGACCGGGGGACTCAAGGGGTCTGTTGGGGTGTAAAGCTTAGGACGGGTGGGGCTACGGGTCAGGGAGGACCACGCCACGAGGCCGGGTCTAACACTCACACAGAACCTTAAAAAAAATACCCAAAGCGTGTGATACTGCACATGTTATTGCACCGTCTTCCCCATTCTGGTGAACAGAGTCATAAAACTGGCACAGGCCTGTGGTGTTCTTTTTTTGTTTGTTTTTTAAGTCCAGCCTCCTAGGCAGCACATGCATTGTCTATTGCGAGGCATATTTTGACTTACCAAGAACATAGGAGTTTGGAGTCCACCCACGCTGGTGTTCTTTCCTCATAACTCTCATTGACTGCCCCCCCCCCCCCCCCCCCCCCCATAAAGCATTGCCTTTCTACCATCGCTTTAACTGGCTGGCATCGCTGCTTCCATTGCTTGATTTTCAAGCGCTACTTCTTTCATTTGTGTGAAGCACTCCATGAAAGTTCATTTGTTTACCAATAGCCTCCCTTGTGTTTTATTTGCTGCCCTTTGATTTTTCTGTAAGTTGTCATGTCCTTGAATGCCAGCAAATCAGGAAGCAGTGATGTACCTTCGGGAGAACGGCCAGTTTGCTTCACTTTTCATCCACCCATCCATTTACCAGTCGATTGTTTTATTTTTGTGCATTCCTTCTGGGTTACAATTCCTCACGGTCCGATGTGTGTTTGCTGGTATCGAAGCCATTATGTTGTTTTTTTTTCTAATTCAATAAATTCAGGGTAATTGATGTGATGGATGTAATTTTACCATAGGCAGAGAAAAATACCACCCATGGTTCAAAGTGTTGGGGGGGCGCTGGGTGGGTTGAGAAGAATTATTTTTGAAGGACGAAACTTTTATACCATTTGAAGCCCGATGACAGCGTAGCTGGTTAAAGCTTCTATTTGGTTGCAGAGTATGTGTGTTAGTTAAAAGCCACCACAGTGACTGGAAGCAGCACAGCAAAGTCCTTCTATACCAACCCCATAGGCCATATTGCACCAAGCCAGCAAGTGTAGTGTGTGAGACTATCTGTCTTTATGGTCTAGAAGTTCTGAAAATGTGACTAGAGAATTATTTCCCATAAAAATGCTAAAAATAAATGGTGTCCTGCTACATCAGGGCTAATTTTAGTCTGGACGAGCTTGATGTGGAAATATAAAAGTGAAGGTACTTAAGACCCTATAGTATCTGTTTTCTACTGAGACATGCAAGAAGAGCTCCCTCTTAAAAAGTTTTACCCAGTGCTGAGAAGGGCAGGTACTCGGTCTTTCAAAGTAACATACTCCATATCTAACAACCCCTGCCCATGTAATGCTTTGTGCTTGAAGACCGCTCAGCCCATCTAGCCTCAAATGCAGCTCGGTGTCCTCCAGCCAGCATGCTTTTTTCCCTGTGTCCTATTTAGCTATCACCTAAGACAGTGCATGCTCCGTCTCTTGCCAAACATATTTGTTTTCTGTTGCAAGACATATTGCTTAGTAACTGTGGGCTTAGAGGCCTCATATTGCTTACCATGGGTTGGCTTCATTGTCCCTCATTTGCTGCTACTTAGTGGTCAGCTGTCGTAGGCTTCCTTCCTCTTCGTGTTTGTCCCGAGCCTGACGCGTTACTTGTGTCCTTCCACTGTTCATTTGTCGTGCACTGCTCTGCCTTTGTGTCCCTACCTTCCTCCCTCATCAGTTTGCCCCCGCTCGCCCTCCCGCGTCCATGTTGCTTGCCTCCACTCAACTGCCTCCCTCTTTCTGTTGTCCATGTTGGTGCTTGCCCAACCAGTTGTGCCTCCCTTCTTATTTCTGTTGGCTGTGATGTTGCTTGCCCCACTCTCCCTCTCTGTCTATTGTTGCTGTCCCTCCGTCCTTCCGTTGCCTGTGATGTTGCTTGTCCCCTCCCACCCCTCCTGTCTTCCGTTGTCCTTGTTGCACCCTCCACCCCATCCACTATAATGCTTTTTCAGGTCCCACTAAAGCAATGCGTCAGCATTGTTCGGCGAGATTCTAGTAAGCGGTCCGAAAAGTCTACCCAAGCTGCTGATTAGACACAGTTCATGTGAGACGGGCGCGTGCCCAACGCCAGCCACATCACACACCACCATTTGTCTGTGCCTCGGCATCAGACTTCAAAGGCTGTCGCTTCCCCCCAACCCCCAATCAGACTTCAAAGGCTACCGCTCCCCTGCCCCCTGCTTCAAACTTCAAAGGAATGTGCTCCCCCGCAAGCTTGTTTATAGAGAGCGTCTCAGTTTTTCTTGGAACTAATCCACCCCTCTCGTTTTATTTCTTACACATTAAATTCCGAGCCCGATTTTTCCACGTTTTGCTTTCTTTTATTTTGTTTTATTTTAGGAGATCGTGGTAACACTTTTGATTAGTGGTTTTAAGTGACTGCAGTCTTGTTGGGTTGCCTAGAGAAAGCATCCACTTTTCTTTCCTAAACCATTGCCCATTTTTCACGGAGCAGTCCTGCTTTGCTCAAGTAACCTGCAAGCATTTTGTAGGCAAGTGCATTAATTGTGAGTATTCTGCATCCATGCTCTAGAGCTCGTGAGCATTTAGTATGGAATGCTTATCTTGCTTAGCTTTTCCTCTTAAGTGACTCCATCCAAATAGCACTTGGGTAAAAAAAAAATCAAAAGTTTGCAAAAGTGCAGATTTTCAGATGAAAACTATCCTTGTAAAAACGACAGGAAGGACTCTAAGTTCTTTGCAAGGACTGTGGTTACCTCACAGGAACAAAAATACATGGCCTTGCACACCACTACTTTTGATCTTGTGTCTAGTACCTGGGATACTGAAGCACTCATGGTCATTTCATACCACAACACTTAGCAATGCCCGTAGAGTCAAGTCAATTGAATCAACCCAATCCATTAACACAACTTTCATTCTCATCACTCAAGACATTTGTATCATTAAATTTTCTCGGGAAAAAACTCAATAGCATCTTCTCACAATAATTTCCTTATAATACACACCATCACACACCCTCATTCACCCTCACACCCTCACCCCCTCCCCCTCACAACCCTCTCACCCTCACCTTCACCCCCTCACACACCCCTCACGCCCCCCTCACGCCCCCCTCACGCCCCCCTCACGCCCCCCTCACACCCCCCTCACACCCCCCTCACACCCCCCTCACCCACCCTCTCACCCACACCCATTCTCTCACCCACCCTCTCACCCTCACCCACCCTCTCACCCTCACCCACCCTCTCACCCTCACTCACCCTCACACACCCTCACCCTCACACACCCTCACACCCCCACACACTCACCCTCACTGTTAGACGGGAAACCTGAGGGTCGGCCGAGCAAGGGGGAGAGGCCTCCTGGCGAGGGCCCTCTCCTCAGATCATACGGACGAGCAACCACCCCCCTACAGATGGACACCACACAAAGATAGGTTCTCAACACTTTTATCGGTATTCTTAGGCAGGTTATCTTAACGATACAGAAGGAATGGGATGCTGGGATCCCTTCAAACTTAGTCTCTGTGGGAAGATGGTAGTCGGACAGTCTTGGTACCGGTCTGGTACGGGGATCTCTGGCGTACAGCTCTCAATCCTCGAGCTGGAGGGTTCTCTGGTATGGGCCGCGGCAGCGCCGGCAGGACTCCAAGATGATTCAAGAAGATGAGCCGCGGCAGCGCCAGCAGGACTCCAAAGATGGTTCACGAAGATGGGCCGCGGCAGCGCCAGCAGGACTCCAGGGATGGTTCACGAAGATGGTCCGCGGCAGCGCCAGCAGGACTCCAGGGATGGTTCACGAAGATGGTCCGCGGCAGCGCCAGCAGGACTCCAGGGATTGTTCACGAAGATGGGCCGCGGCAGCGCCAGCAGGACTCCAAAGATGGTTGCACGAAGATGGGCCGCGGCAGCGCCAGCAGGACTCCAGGGATGGTTGCACGAAGATGGGCCGCGGCAGTGCCAGCAGGACTCCAAAGATGGTTGCATGAAGATGGGCCGCGGCAGCGCCAGCAGGACTCCAAAGATGGTTCACGAACATGGGCCACGGCAGCGCCAGCAGGCCTCCAAGGATGAGTTTGTCTCGGTGTCTCTCGACTCCAGGATACAACTGCCTTCCTGCTCCGGAGCTGCCTCTTCAGCCCCGCTGTCGGTAGCCATCAGGAGGCTAAGTTCTGTTCGCACAAAGTGAGGCTTAAGACGGTTGGCATGGAGGACCTTTAGTTTTCTGCCGCTCTTTCCGCTGGCCTGGCAGGTGGGGCAGGCTCGGCAGTGGTTGATCACATCGTTCCTCATCAGTAGAAATGGGTCACCAGGCGGCTGTAAGTTTTGTCCTGCCCCAGGTGTCCGGCGAGAGGGACATCGTGATCCAGGTTCAGGAGGAAGTCTTGGAATCTGAGTGGGACTACCAGCACCCGGCTGGCTCCTAGCTCGGCAATCTTCTGCTCACTGTAGAGGAGCTCATTGTCCCAATAGACCCAGTGAGCCCCCGAGGCATCCCCTGTGCTCTGGGCTGCGGCTTGCTGTCGGAGCCCCTCGAGGGAGGGACACGTTTTTTGTTCTTGGCGGAACTGTTCTTGAGTGGGGCCACCTTCCTGGCGCCACTGGGCCAGCTCCGGGAGGTCGCGGAGTGGGTCGGATGCTTCGTCGTTGGGCCCCGGTGGACCGGGCGCGGGGGTGGTGTCTTCCGTGATGACAGACGGTGGAGGTTCGGGCCACTCTGGTTCTTCAGTGGAGGGGATGGCGCGGGCGGCCATCGATCGGGTCGTCGCACAGACCCATTCAGGGAGGCCAAGCATCCCCCAGGTGCTCCCTTCGTTCAACGGCAGTCCAGGGGGAGTTCTCGAGGTCGTTCCCCAGGAGGCAGTCTACGGGGGCATCGTCTCGGACGGTCACTTTCAGCATGCCCGACACTCCTCCCCATTCAAAGGGGACGCGGGCCATCTGGCACAGGCTCTCAGAGTTGTCCGCAGACCGTACTGGGCATAGCACATTGGGTAAGATTTGATCTGGGGTCACCAGATGGCAACGGACGGCCGTTACGCTGGCTCCCGTGTCGCGGAGGGCTTCGGCCCGGTGTCCATTAATGGTGACCCACTGGCTGTACTTCTGCGTATTGGCCGGGATGGGGGCCCATGGGACCATGTCTTTCGCCCAGACATACCAGGGACATGGCTGCGGGTTCCCACTCGGGCTGGTACTGTTCATCGTATTCGACCTCTTCTTCGCCTTGTTCCTCCTCTAGGGAGACGGCGGTGATCTGGCGGTTTAGCGGTCCGGTGGGGGTGGATGGTTGGTTTCTCGGGCAGTTGGGGTCGTTGGCGTAATGACCGGGCCGCTGGCATTTGTGGCAGATACGGTTGGGGCGGGGTCCCGGTCGTACTGGAGGGCTTCCTCTTTCGGCCAGGGACGGGGGAGTGCTGGGGAGAGGCACCGTGGCGGTGTCCCGGCCCCGGCCCTGGCCTCCTCCTCCTCCTCGCGGACGGTGGGACCCCTGGGAGGTTCGGCCTTGGTCTCCCGCACAGTTCCGGGGGACCCGGGTGCTCTCCCATCGATCGGCTTCAATGGCGAGTTTCCGGGGCTCGGTCAGTTTACTGTCGAGGAGATGCTGCCTTAGTTCGACGAAACAGTTATTGGAGAGGTGTTCCCATACGATAAGGTCGAACAATTGCTCATAGGTGGTGACCTGGCTGCCCTTGACCCATCCTTCTAGGGCTCGGCTAAAAAAGTTCACATATTCTACCCAGGTGGTACCGGGGATCCTTTTACAGTCTCGGAATCGCTGCCGGTACATCTCGGGGGTGAGCCCATAGCGAGTGAGGAGGGCGGCTTTCATATGCTCGTAGGAGGTCATCTCAGCATCGGGGAGCTGTAGCAGGGCATCTCTCCCTTCGTTGACGAATCTCCCCCACAACCCGGCCCCCCAGTCTTTTCGCTGGACCCGGTGGGAGGTCATGGCTACCTCGTAGGCCTTAAACCATTGCTGGATGTCGTCGTTCTTGTAGTACTCTAGGACGACATCTTTGGGGATGTGGACCTTGGTGTCCGCAGGGGGAGTGGAGCTCTGGTTCTCTGAGACGCCGTTGTCCTTGTTTTGTCTTCTAATTTCTAGTTCCTTTAAACCTCGCTCGTGTTCGTACGCGAGCTTCTTCTCCTCCAGCTCACTCTGACTTTTTTCTCTTCCCGTTCTCCCTGTAATTGTAGGTGTTCAAGGGCTATCTTCTTTTCCGCTAGTTTCAGTTCCCCATCTAAGCGGAGTCTAGCCAGTTCCAACTCGTGGAGCCGGCTCCTCTCTCGTTCTCGGGCCTCCTCGGGAGAGAGGCCCGTGCTTCTCTCCTCCTCGGGGGTTGCAATGGTTTCCGTGGTTGCGATGTTTTCGTTTTGGGGGGGCGACGCTCCCGTCTCCACCCAAGTCTGCAAAGCGTGCTTGAGATCGTCTTTGGTACTTAGTCCCGTGGTAGCGATACCCAAGTCTATGCAGAATTGCTTCAATTCCTTGTGACTGTAATCTTCCAGCCGTTCCATCTGGAATTTTGCGGTTGTTCCGGATTCTTTTGTCGACATGGTCGCTGTGTGTTTTACGTTTGTAGTGCGGCGAGTTACTCTCTGTACGATTTGCGTCGGCTCGAATCGCGCCGCTGGCCACCAATGTTAGACGGGAAACCTGAGAGTCGACCGAGCAAGGGGGAGAGGCCTCCTGGCGAGGGCCCTCTCTTCAGATCGTACGGACGAGCAACCACCCCCCTACAGATGGACACCACACAAAGATAGGTTCTCAACACTTTTATCGGTATTCTTAGGCAGGTTATCTTAACGATACAGAAGGAACGGGATGCTGGGATCCCTTCAAACTTAGTCTCTGTGGGAAGAGGGTAGCGGGACAGTCTTGGTACCGGTCTGGTACGGGGATCTCTGGCGTACAGGTCTCAATCCTCGAGCTGGAGGGTTCTCTGGTATGGGCCGCGGCAGCGCCAGCAGGACTCCAAGATGATTCACGAAGATGAGCCGCGGCAGCGCCAGCAGGACTCCAAAGATGGTTCACGAAGATGGGCCGCGGCAGCGCCAGCAGGACTCCAAAGATGGTTGCACGAAGATGGGCCGCGGCAGCGCCAGCAGGACTCCAGGGATGGTTGCACGAAGATGGGCCGCGGCAGCGCCAGCAGGACTCCAAAGATGGTTGCACGAAGATGGGCCGCTGCAGCGCCAGCAGGACTCCAAAGATGGTTCACGAAGATGGGCCGCGGCAGCGCCAGCAGGCCTCCAAGGATGAGTTTGTCTCGGTGTCTCTCGACTCCAGGATACAACTGCCTTCCTGCTCCGGAGCTGCCCCAGTTATAGGTCTGGTGCCCTTTGATGTGCGGACCCTCGCACTTGGAGGTCGGGGTCCGGGATGAGTGAGTCCAGACACCCAGCAGGGGGGTGGAGCCAGCGCCCAGGGAGGCTGTGGGCGATCGAAACTAGGCGGATGGGGGACCATCGAAACTCCTTCCCCCATTGACTCGCCAAGTGGTCTCTTTACCCCCTGGTCGGATCGTGGTGCCTCGATGTCGGGGCGTTGCTGGGCCTGCGGCTGGGGTCGGGCCGAGGCCACGAGGCCTGGTCGTGGAGGGTCCAAGATGGCGGCTGGGTCGGAGACGATGGTCCGGGCCAGCCGGGGGAGGTGGAGAGATGGGGACGAGTTCCGTCGGGGGAGAGCTGGAGGCGGCCCGGAGGGGCGGCACTCGTGGAGGGTGGATGTTGCCGCTCTGGGTCGTAGAACAGGGGTCGAGGTGGTTTGGGACCCGCCATGCGGAAGGAGTGGGACCACGCCATGAGGCCCTGTCCAACACTGACACACCCACACCCTCACCCTCGCACACTCCCACACCCCCCTCACCCTCACACCCCTCACACCCTCTAACCCACCCTCTCCCATCCTCTCACACCCCCTCACACCCCCTCACCCTCCCTCACACAGCCTCACACCCTCCCTCACACAGCCTCACACCCTCCCTCAAACAGCCTCACACCCTCCCCTCACACACTCCCTCCCCCTCACACACTCCCTCCCCCTCACACACACCCTCAACCTCACACCCCTCACCCTCAGCCTCACACCCCCTCTCACCCACACCCTCCCTCTCACCCATCCTCTCACCCTCACCCACCCTCACCCACCCTCTCACCCTCACCCACCCTCTCACCCTCACCCACCCTCTCACCCTCACCCACCCTCTCGCCCTCACTCACCCTCTCGCCCTCACACACCCTCACCCTCACTCACCCTCACTCACCCTCTCACCCTCACTCGCCCTCACACCCCCTCACAGTCACAACCCTCACACCCCCTCAGTCACACCCCTCAGTCACACCCCTCAGTCACACCCCTCAGTCACACCCCTCAGTCACACCCCTCAGTCACACCCCTCAATCACACCCCCTCAGTCACACCCCCTCAGTCACACCCCCTCAGTCACACCCCCTCAGTCATACCCCCTCAGTGCACACCCCCTCAGTGCACACCCCCTCAGTGCACACCCCCTCAGTGCACACCCCCTCACCCTCGCACCCCCTCACCCCCTCACCCACTACTCACCCCCTCACCCACCCCTCACCCCCTCACCCACCCCTCACCCCCTCACCCACCCCCTCACCCCCACATCCCCTCACCCCCACATCCCCTCACCCCCACATCCCCTCACCCCCACATCCCCTCACCCCCACTCAACCTCGCACCCCCTCACCCTCGCACCCCCTCACCCTCGCACCCCCTCACCCTCGCACCCCCTCACCCTCGCACCCCCTCACCCTCGCACCCTCGCACCCCCTCACCCTCGCACCCCCTCACCCTCGCACCCCCTCACCCTCGCACCCCCTCACCCTCGCACCCCCTCACCCTCGCACCCCCTCAACCCCACATCCCCTCGCCCCCACATCCCCTCGCCCCCACATCCCCTCGCCCCCACATCCCCTCGCCCTCACATCCCCTCGCCCTCACATCCCCTCGCCCTCACATCCCCCTCGCCCTCACATCCCCCTCGCCCTCACATCCCCCTCGCCCTCACATCCCCCTCGCCCCCACATCCCCCTCGCCCCCACACCCCCCTCGCCCCCACACCCCCCTCGCCCCCACATCCCCTCGCCCCCACATCCCCTCGCCCCCACATCCCCTCGCCCCCACATCCCCTCGCCCCCACATCCCCTCGCCCCCACATCCCCTCGCCCCCACATCCCCTCGCCCCCACATCCCCTCGCCCCCACATCCCCTCGCCCCCACATCCCCTCGCCCCCACATCCCCTCGCCCCCTCATCTCCTCGCCCCCACATCCCCTCGCCCCCACATCCCCTCGCCCCCACATCCCCTCGCCCCCACATCCCCTCGCCCCCACATCCCCTCGCCCCCACATCCCCTCGCCCCCACATCCCCTCGCCCCCACATCCCCTCGCCCCCACATCCCCTCGCCCCCACATCCCCTCGCCCCCACATCCCCTCGCCCCCACATCCCCTCGCCCCCACATCCCCTCGCCCCCACATCCCCTCGCCCCCACATCCCCTCGCCCCCACATCCCCTCGCCCCCACATCCCCTCGCCCCCACATCCCCTCGCCCCCACATCCCCTCGCCCCCACATCCCCTCGCCCCCACATTCCCTCGCCCCCACATTCCCTCGCCCCCACATTCCCTCGCCCCCACATTCCCTCGCCCCCACATTCCCTCGCCCCCACATTCCCTCGCCCCCACATTCCCTCGCCCCCACATTCCCTCGCCCCCACATTCCCTCGCCCCCACATTCCCTCGCCCCCACATTCCCTCGCCCCCACATTCCCTCGCCCCCACATTCCCTCGCCCCCACATTCCCTCGCCCCCACATTCCCTCGCCCCCACATTCCCTCGCCCCCACATTCCCTCGCCCCCACATTCCCTCGCCCCCACATTCCCTCGCCCCCACATTCCCTCGCCCCCACATTCCCTCGCCCCCACATTCCCTCGCCCCCACATTCCCTCGCCCCCACATTCCCTCGCCCACACACCCTCACACACCCTCACACACCCTCACACACCCTCACACACCCTCACCCTCACACACCCTCACCCTCAGACACCCTCACCCTCAGACACCCTCACACACCCTCACCCTCAGACACCCTCACACACCCTCACCCTCAGACACCCTCACACACCCTCTCGCCCACCCACCCCCTGACCCCTCACCCCCCCCTCACACCCCCTTTCACCCCCCCTCACCCTCACACACCCTCACCAGCATAGTGTAGGAAATGGGACCCCCGGCCGGCCAGGGTTTGCGCCACAGCCAGTCAGAGACCGCCACTCCTATGTAAAAACAACCCCTGCTCACCCTCTAGTTAACGCCGCGAGCAGCCAGGCCTATCTCTGAGGTCATGTGTGAAGTATTTGCGCACGCACCCACCAACAACATCCAGGGCCTCCCACAAAAGGAACTCCACACAAAGTATATATGAAAAGTCTTTGTATTAAGAAGGACACATAGGAACACACATTTTACAGGGTGCCAGAGGCACGGCAGGGTTTACCAGGGAAAGGGTACAGGGCAGGGCCAAGGGACCCCTGCCAGGGGTATGCACCTGATGGAACTGGCATTAGAACACATATCAACTGGGAGCTTCCTAGAACTAGCAGTAGAACTCACTCGGACCAGGAATCACATAAATGGGACATCGGGTATTCAGGAGGGAAAGAAGGACAAGGTACATAACACAACAGAGGCCCCCATCAGCAGGGCAACACATAATAACTCTCAGCATCACATTAATATTAGTCAATAGCATTCCACAGGCCAGCTGGCCTTTCTGGGGCAAGGGCGCCCAAGAGTCTCGATGTTCAGGGCAGGCTGCAGGTAACCAGGGACAAACCTACACGTGGCAGCTGCCCACAAAGTGCTGGGCAGCTGAGGGGCATCGTGGGAGCCTCGCAGGCTCAGGGGAAATAATGGCACCATGAGGGAGCCTCTAGGGCTCAAGAACCAAGATGCTGGGCGGAGCCTCGCCGGCTCGAGAGGACAAGGGGCAATGGTGGAGCCTCTCGGGGCTCGGGGGCACAAGGACACGTTGGAGCCTACTCGGGCTCAGAGACACTGGGCTGAGGTGGAGCCTCTCGGGGCTCGGGAAGCGTGATGTGGCTGGGGGTCGAGCCTCGCAGGCTCGGCGAAGCAATGTCGCCCGGTGGAGCCTCTCCGGGCTCAGGACGCAAGGTGTGGGCAGGTGGGGTCCCCCCTCGGGGGTCCCGGCATCACTGGGGGCCCCCACGGGCCTCCGAGCACAACAGAAGGATCATTGGAGGGGAGGGGCGGGCACCGGCAATGTGCCCCGACGCCCCCTCCCGTGTGCAGCACTCACCGGGTCTGCGGCGCCGGTCTCTCCTCGCTCTCTGGGGCTCCCTCTCGCTCCTGGGGGCCCCGGGGGGGAAGCAGGGGCGCGGAGTAGGCTCCCGCCGCTCCCTGCATTCGCTCTCTCTCTCCTCCGCCTCCTACGCTCCTCGGGCCGCCGTCCAATCCCAGCGCGGCCCGGGGAGACGTCAGCAGCAAGTCCTGGGTCAGCAGCCAATCCCAGCGCGGCCCGGGACGGACAACACGAAGGAACCCGGGCCGGTGGTGGTGACCTCGGGGAAAATGGCGAGGGCTAGGCTCCCTCGAGGAAGGGCAGTTAGCGGGGTAGGCACTCGCTGGGGGTGTAGAACCCCCACAGAACAGGGCAAAGGCTGGGGGGCACCGGCTGGAGTAAACAGCGCCCCCAGGCGCTAGGACAGCGTTACGGCGCTCTGCAGGGGAAGTAGAGCACTCCCAGCGCGGGTAACCTCCATAAAGTGCTCCAGGCGCTCGAGGGCAGAAAGCAGCGCTTCCAGGCACTAAGTAGGAAGAACAGCACTCCCCAAGCGCTGGGGGGTCAGAGGAAAACGCTGGAGGAAGAGTAGCAGTCCAAAAAAAGTCCTGGACCTCAGGTGGAGCACAGCAGCTCCTAGAAGGGAAAAGGCCATCAGCAGTCCAGGAGTAGGGCAGGGCCCAGGGAGGCAAGCCAACCCTGAGCCCAAGCAGCAGCAGCCCCTGGTAGATTCAAGTTGAGAACAAGAACATTTCCAGAGTGTCACAGCACCCTTTTTATACACACATCCTTGGTCTGAAGGGGCAGGCAGGGAGAGAACCAGCTGGAACTGGTTATGGGGGATTCTTTTCACTGGCCAGGCTAGGAACATCAGACGCACCCCAGGGGGTGGAGCCAGCATTGTGTGGGGAAAACCCAGCCTCATTCAGGACACTCAAACCAGACAGTCAATCCACAAGCAGACCCAGGCTCACTCCTCACCTCACATCAGCATGCTAAACCCTCCATTCACCACCGGGGCAGACCCTCCCAGATTCTGGGAGCCAGGCTCACCAGCCAGCCTCATCCAATCATACGCCAGGCACACATTCCACAAATATGCCAACTTCTAAAAGGGGGACTTTTACATTAGACACACTCATGCCGCATATACCGTTGCGCAGCATTCAATCTCACGAGTTCATACATACCAGACTTGACCCTGCACACCCTACGCATCGGGAACTACCAAGGACACATACATTCCCCATGCATTCCTATGGAAGGGTAGGTCTCTCTCTCTTCACATGCACTCAGAGTGGGAATCACCATCCCCAGGTTACATATAACACAAAAACTTCAGGGGTGGACCTGCCAGAAGGGCCAAGTCCAACACATAGCATAGCAGAACAAAACATAGCATAGCATAATGCAACACAACATAGCATAACAAAACACAACACAACACTGCATAGCATAGCATAACAAAACAAAGCTTAGCATAGCAAAGCATAGCATAGCATAGCATAGCATAGCAAAGCATAGCATAGCATAGCCTAACAAAGCATAGCCTAACAAAGCATAGCCTAACAAAGCATAGCCTAACAAAGCATAGCCTAGCAAAGCATAGCCTAGCAAAACAAAACATAGCAGCGCATAACAAAGCATAGCATAGCAAAACATAGCATAGCCGATATCTTTAAACTTTATTCAACAATTAAGTCATAAAAGCGCATAAAATCCAGTTTTTCAACATAAAATCCATTAAGAACAATAGAATAAATATTAAGAAGAGATTAAACTATTCTAGACAATTGCCGAATTGCATTTTCCATAATTTCATAAGTGTTAAAAAATACATAAAGTAGAAGCATCCATCAATTTACATACAGTCCAGGGTGGTATTTCACAAAACTCGTATAGATGAAACAGCCCCCATATTTCAGTTGATAAGAGCAGTAGGCACCCAATATTCAAATCTCAGCCGCAATTAACCTTGCACGAATTACCCATGCCCATTTCAGAAATTTAGCCAGAGCAATAGCAATTAGTGGTCTAGGGTCTGTACATAGAATTCGTAAAGCCTCTTCATGTCTACGCGTGCCTAGCAATTTACAAATTGGCTTGACCCACATTGCTCTAAGGCCTGCGTACAAAGGACAGAAAAAAAGAAAATGACTTATTGTCTCCTGTTCCTCCCCGCATTTAGGACATTTATCATTTCCATTTTCGCCTTTCCATTTGGCTGTAAATGACCTTAATGGGAGGGAGCCTACTCTAAGCTGTAAATAGAGTTTACGGTCCTGCTGCTTCTCTATGGCATCCCAATATATTTCCAGCTTTGGCTGGGCCTTAAACTCCAGGAAACGTCCTATTAGATGTGAGGAGTGGCCCTTCTTACAAGTTTCTGCATTCACCATCTCCCAATATTTTTCTTTCAAAATTTTCTTGGAGGGGAATGCAGCGTTTACTGGGTCTTCCCATAGTTCCATCATTCCCAGTCTAAATAGTAGGGTCCGAATGGCCTTCAGCCAGTGAATTTTTTGGCAAACATCCTTAATCATTATCTCCCTCAGGCCCTGTGCGTAATGCTGTAGCTCTTCTGTAGTCCATAAGCGGCGCCAATACAGCAAAGGCCGCAAAAAAGCAAATCTTGGACCGCTTTTTTCCCCAAGGATAGCATAACAAATCAGAACATCGGATAGCAAAACATAGCATAGCATAACAAATCACAGCATAGGATAGCAATAGAAAACATAGCATCGCCAACAGCATCACTTAGCACCACCACAGCATCACTCAGGGGCACCACAACATCACTATGTGCTACCACAGCATCACTGAATGCCACAGCATCACTCGTTCGCCACCACAACATCACTCACCGCCACCACCACAGCATCAATCTATGCAACCATTCAACAACAACTGGTTCAAATATGTTCTCTCAATGTTTCAAGCTTTATTACAAATGTAACAAAAAGATGTTAATATTTCACTTCTGTTCTTGGATTTTCGTCACAATAAAATACACCGAACATAATCTTCACAAAAGTTATTTACAAAAGTTTAAGCTATTGCCATTCTAAATTACAATAACTTTTAGTTAAGTATTAATTAATAAAAAAAATTAAAAGCCATTGTTATTTGTAATATGAATAAATGTAAGTCACGTAAATACAACACATATTGCATTACAAATGCTATAGGTGTCACATTTGGGAACGTTATAATTGGCATTGTTAATGACAAAGCTATTAATTTCGCTATTTTCAAAAACAAAACATAAATAAAAAATGTCATTTACAATAACAATAGCTCAGACTTTCCTAATTCCGAAACCTATTGCATTGCAAATGCTTTTTTTAAAATGCTACCATGCTATACCACAGCAGCAGAGATGTACAACATGGCTAAAAAACAGAGCCAATACCTATTGGCTTTGTCAGTACTTGTATTTTTTTGGTAGAAGAATTTAGGATTCTGCTTATCCGAACTAGTCAACCTTTGCATCCAGTCCGATGAAAGCTGTCAATACAGAAGCTGCTAAATGACCTGTCATCTCAGTAGCACTAAAGCAGAGTATGTCCTGTCACAAATTCTCGCCAGGAACGGTGAGCAGCCCGGCATGCCATCAGTTTGGGACACAACCGTTCCGGCGTTAAGGAGCTACATTCTGTTTCCCCTATGTTTGTCTACTTCTGGTGGGGAACGCGTTAAAGAAATGCGTAAAAACATTGCTGAAAAACATTTTCTACATAAACCTTGACTCTTCAATTTAAAATGTTTCTTTTGGAAGAGGAACTACTTTAGATCCTGAAATAAAAACTTCTGATACTTATTTTGTTGAGAAATGAGTGGGGGATGGTTAACTGTGCTGCAGATGAAAACAATTCGAGGGATCTTGGGCAAATAGCGCAACACCATTATTACATTAGATATTGGCCGGTGTTTCTTTTGTTTTTTTTTACATTTTTGTGTAGTGAAATGTTTTCGTTGCTGTGCTTCAGCCTTAGATTAGGCCTAGACACGGTCTACGTCCAATGGGAAGATACTTTGATGTGAGCTGCACTGGCTTCATTGTCAAGCTCAGTTCTCACCATGTTTGAGACGGGACAGCCTTCTAGTGGTAAAGCACTGATCCAAATGGATTCCCTGAGTGAATGCATGTTTAATGTAATGTTCATTCATAGTGGATGCTTAAGTTGCATACTTGGGGTTAGCAATGCCAAGGGTGATTTACAAGCCAACGCAGAGGCATACAAACCTGCACATCACGTACGGAATACATGATGGACACAAGTAAGTACAAACAGCACCCTTCCTCTCCAGATAAGAGCCTCCGGCCAAGAGTGCCTCCACGCACATTGTTGGATGAGGTCCCATACCACATCACCATTGTCTCTCTGTGAAGTACCAGGTGCGTATGGGGTGTATCCAGTTGGGGGGCTCAGAGAGGGCGATACCCACCACTGCCAGGTACGGGAAACGGCCAGTACAACGAAGCCTTTACAACGAAATCGTTAACCACGCATGCAGTACAACGCATGCGTGGTTAACACGAAAGCCTTTACCACGCATACCTGTACTACGAGGTTTGTAGTAAAGGTATATGTGGTAAAGGTAAAAAAAAAAGGGGGGGGGGGATTGGAGGGGGGTCTCCCCCCCCCAAAAAGAAACTCACCTGGAGCCACGTCGGGTATCAGCGTCGTTTAAGAGAAAACGGAAAATAAACTTCCGCTTTCTCTTAACGACTATGACGTCACCACGCTAGTAATTGTGGTAAATGTTATGCGTGGTGAACGAATTCCGTTGTAACGCATGCGTGGTAAAGGCATGCGTTGCAACGTAATTCGTTGTAACGTCATATATTCCCAGGTACATGCTACTACAGAATGGACTCCTCAGTAGACGGTCAGCTCCCTGTGGCGGAGTAGGACAGTGAATCAATCAATCTGCTTTCTTATAAAGCATGACTGCTCACCAGTGAGGGTCTCAAGACGCTTAGTGGGAGGTGAATGTGTTTCAGTCGAAGAGCTAGGTCTCTAGGTCCTTCCTGAATTGTGGCTGTGATGGAGATTGCCTGGGGTGCAGAGGTAGGGAGTTCCAGGTCTTTACAGTCGGGTAGGAGAAGGATCTTCCTCCAGCCGTGGTCTCCCGGATCCGTGAAATGGTGGCCAGGGCCAGTTGAGCGGGGATGTCTGGTGGGAACGTAGGAGGAGAGGTGGTGGTTGTGGTATGCAGGTCCTGTATTGTGGAGGGTTTTTTAGATGTCTGCCCAGCACTCTTCTGCCTACCCACCAGTTGGTCAGTGAAGAGGGGATTTTGTGTCTTGAAATGTAGGCCTGCTTCAGAAAGCAGACCACCCCAGACACCCATCCCCTCGGACGAGTTTCATTTCAGAGTCTTTGCTTGCATGAACATATTTTGAGTTGCTTGCGTTAACGTGTCACTTGACCTGTCACACGTTTGGCAATGGAACGTCACTCCTACGCACACCGAAGCGATGGAAATGTCCCACAGGGCACTCTGAACACTTGGCAGCTATGGTTGTCTATAGCTACGTGTCAGGGGCGGATTGGCAAGGCGGGCATTCTGGAATGGGCCGAAGGGCCGGTGCCTCAGTGCCCTCTGTGGGCCGTTTTTTTCTCCCCTGTCCCAGTCCACAGAGAGTGGACTAGGAAAGGGGAGAAAAAAAACGGCCCACGGAGGGCACGAGACAGAGACTGAGAAAATGAAAGCAGCCTCGCAATGCGGCCGGACAGCGATTGTCAGCTGTGGCCTCTCCTTCACCCCTGCCCTGCCAAGCAATCAAGTTGAGGCTGGGCAGGGGTGATTGTTTGCAATAATCGGCCCCCCTGGGGGCCAGGTGTTTCTCAGGCCTTTGAGCCATTTGCACCTCGGCCCCCCTGGGGCCCATGCAGCTCAGAAACGGTGTTAGTCTTAACACCTCGCCCACAGCCCTTCACATCCAGGGCATAGTGGGCGAGGAAGAATGGGTCTTGCTTTGGGGGCCAGGTGATGTTTGGAATTTTTTTTTTTTTTTTTTATTCATTTATGCAATTTTATATAGCGCGGACTTTACCCGAAGGTGTCAGAGCGCTTCACACAAGGAACAGAAATAATACATGAGGAGAAAAATTACAAGTGGACAAATTACAAAAGCAAACGTTAAGTTACATGAATCAAAAGTGACAATAGTGAGCAACCAAAATACATGAGGTAGCAATCGGTACATTACAGGAGGAAAAAGTGATATGTGTGCAGGTTACAAAAGCGTACAAAGTACAAGTAGAGGTATAATACTGCAATAAATGGCAGACTCTCCAGCACAAGAACAAACGTTACATAGGCAATGGTGGCACTTGTGCAAGTATCTAAAGCAAACAAAAGTGAGAGGTAGCATGCAGTGTGATACCAGAGAAAAGTGACGTGCAAGTTACAAAAGGGTACCATACGCAGGTACAAGGGTAATACTACAGTAAATGGTAAACACTCAAACTGCCAGAACACACTGGGAAGGCACTTCCCATGCACCAGCTTCACCTCAGCCTCCCCCCTGGCTACTTGGCTACCTAGGATGACCCAGAAAGCTGTGTTTTGTGCTCCCCTGCCAGGACATTTTCTCGAGGCCTGGAGGGCTGATTAATTTACTAATTGCAGGGGCCTTACCTCTGTTCATGTGCTCCTGAGCTGAAGGTCTGGGGAGCGCTAAGTAGGTTAGTAATAGGGGCTTTGCTGCTTTTCAGGTGCTCCTGTGCTGGAGGGATGGAATAATTTTGTGACAGAAAGGGGCCTTGCTATTTTTTTTAGTTGTTCAGCATGTAGGCCATTGGCACTTTTGCCCTGTATCCTGTGCAAGAACAGTATCCTCCCACTTTCATTCCTTGTCTGTGCAAATGGTGTTTTATGAAAGGGCACGCCCCTTGAATGTGGGCCACGCCCCTTAAATATGGGTCACGCCTCTTGAATGTGGGCCGCTTTTTTCGTCAGTGCCCGGGCCGAATTGTGATCCCAATCCGACCCTGCTACGTATCCACCTGTGAGGGCGTCCAGTCGGTGTAAAGCAGGGTGTAATGACCACCGAAAACCTTGGACTCCAAGTCCTTTTTGTAGATCACAATCGACCGTCGTCAATCAGCCTGTGCGCCCCTGCCGCATCTCTCCAGCCGTCACACGGGCTGTTCCGTCTACATTTCCCATCACTTTGTTTTTTGGCTGAGTGGCCCCCTCCCCCCACACACACACACCCCCCGCAGGCCTCCGAGCGCGAGCTCTAGTGTCTGCCAAGCGTGAGCTCATTCATTCCCTTCAGGACTTCAGTGACTGGGAGGAGGGAACGAGTGAGGCCGTCCTGGGAGAGGAGGTGTGCCTCCCTGCTGGTCCTGCATGTTGTAAGGGGGGCCCTCCCCGTCTGTCCTCCGAGTCCACCCTCCTCTGAGGGGCGCGGGGTGTGTGCAGAAGCGCGCTTGTCTAATGCCCTGGGCCGGTTGGAAGCCCTGCCGAGCTGTGGCCGACGCTAGAGCGCATTCCGCACCAGGACAGTCTGTTCACGGAGGCAAAGCTTCACACGAGGAATGCGGAAGGAGGCGCGAGCCGGGGCGCCCAGAGCGTTCATGGCCGCTGCACGCCTCTACAGTGTGATCAGAGCACGGGATGCCGGGGACAGACTTCAAGACAGAGTCATTGTGTGCACTTTGGAGAATTTGCTCTTGAAAATGGTTAAAGTTCTCTGGGATGCGCAGAGAGAACGGCAGAAAAGGTGGCTTTTGGGAGCTACATCGCATCGAGCTCACGTCTCTCGTGATTGAGTTGAGTCTGTGCACCCAAACCCGCATTCATGAAATTACAATAGCCGGCCTCATCCAATATAATGGTC
The DNA here is from genome assembly GCF_964263255.1 of Lissotriton vulgaris. NCBI lineage: Eukaryota > Metazoa > Chordata > Amphibia > Caudata > Salamandridae > Lissotriton > Lissotriton vulgaris. Next base: position 262,897,056 of record NC_141685.1, read on the forward strand.
TGTGTTGGACTGAGCTAGTTAAAGGTTTGAGACAAGACAACCGGAAAGTAGACAGATTTTTTTTTTTAATTAAAATTCTAGATTCTTTTGTTATTTTGTTAATTTTTAACTGGATTTTTAAAAAATGTCTCCTAAATTACAATTAGCAGGATCTATAATAGTCTCCCAGACAGAGTACCGTCTGGTTTTGGTAACAACAACCTGGGGCCATTCGGAAAACTTCTCTGGGAATGCATTCTGACTATTGCTTACCATTGGATTTGTGCTTTGTAACTGAGGTTTGCTTGCTGGCTTTATTTGTTTTAGGCTGTCCAGCGTGGTTTGTCCCTTCCATTGCCCAATAGAAGGGACAAGGTTCCATTGCAACATCTGTTAGGGCCCCTCCCACAAACGCATAGGCAACTAGGTGCTCTAATGGTTTCCACTAAAACAACCCTAGCAAATTGGAAAAGGGCTGTTCAGACAGGGCAAATCACCTACCCTTCCCTCTAGTTTTTACGAACTGAAATTTTAAATCCGGAATGTCAGATAAAGGTTACCCGAGTTGGGCTGAGGGGAGAGATTATGGCTATAGTACTTGTTTTAGGTAGGAAACCTTAAAGATAGAACACAATGGGCTAATGATTTCCAATTGAGACCGAACAATGTCTTCCGATTAAAGCAGCTGTTACTCAGCAGTTCTGGTTTGTTAAAATCGAGTCCTGGCACTTTTTACGTTATCAAATGTTACTCGGCACATGGCAGCCATCGGGGAGTAGGGGCATCACTAGCATTTAATATATATATAAAGTGAGCAATAATACCATTATGTCTCGTTTTGGCTAAAAGCCTTCCCCTCTATCAACCAACATATACTGTGAAAATGGTCAGAGAACCTCGAACAGGACATATCTGAATGTGTGCATATATTTTATTGTGGAAGAGGGCAGCCCATTTCTCCATTTGCACATTTTTTTTTTATCATGTTCATTTTTATTTTTTTATGTATAGTCCAGGATGGAACTGGTGATCTTCTACCTGATGCATCAACCTGTAGTCTTTTTATTGATATTATCTTAGTAATGCTGATGCATTCTGTTTTTATTGACTGATGTATGCATTTAATGTTATTATGCACTTTTATGGTCTAATTAATCAGACCAATTAAAGGTACTTTCATAATGCACCTAGTACATAGCAAATACGTATAAGAATATGCTGGGATGGTTCTTGATATCGATGCGTCTGAGGTGATCTATGGAAATGTTCTGTAGAAAGGGGGTCCTGTGCATATTTGGTGGGAATTTGGTCAAGTGAGGAATTTCTGGGCTGAGATTTTACCATACTTTAAAGACTAAATCAATATTGAATTGCAGAGGAACCCTATAACAAACCTATTGGACCATGTTGATGAAGGTCACTACCCGTTATCAACACCAACAGGTAAACCTATCGCACAGCTTCTGTTGTAGCCAAGGTGACCATTAGCCTAAAAGGAAGGCTGCACAACTTCCCACTCTTACTTTGTGGTGATCTAAGATTTGGAGCCCAATACACCATGGAGAAACTAATGCTCACGCTCACTGACAAAATGACAACATTTGAAAAAATCTTTATTACCTCAGACTTGTATAATGAAGGCTGCCTGAATAATACGGAACAATCTGCCACCCGACCTGATTCGAGTGTCAGGAGAATTTATTGCAGTGGACAACTTAAATTAGACTTGGTCTGTGATGAAGTTATTTAGGAATATTCTGTGTGAGATATGGGGCTGATAAAAGAACAAAATATAGAGTTTATTAGACCTGTATGTTGTGAATTGTTCATTTATTTTCTATTTCGTAGTGTTGCAACAGTGAAAAATTCTCCGTTTATCCCAGATGTAACTTTAAATAGTTTAAAAAAATCTGGATGGCACATAAAGAAAAAAAGCATGTTACGTTTTTTAGGTCTACCCACCAAGACACTAGTACCTGTTTCATCTACCCATTTTGTTCTACCCCCTTCCTGAATCACTTGGAAAGATAGGTAAATACTTTCCTCAGTGTATTTCCTTCAGGTAATGGATTCCTCCCCTGAGCCACAGCCAGGTCCGCCTGCAGTTCTCACTTTCTCCAGTAATCCATTAAGTAATTCACCACATTGCAGCAACAGTACAAATTGGCTGACCCAGAACGCTTCCACTACACGCAGGTTAGACACGCACTGCGCACTCACCTTCAATCCGGGGTCACGCTACCGGAATCATCCCCGCTAGAAGATAGAATATTAGACTGTCTTATTCCATTCATGCCCGCTCCATTTAGTTGATGTAAAAAAGCTGGTCAACAACACCTCAGATCCTCTCCAGGCCCTCCGAGAGAAGTGGACCAGAGATGGCATAGAGATGGACGACGAGGAGAGGCAGGAGGCTATCTCCTCTCTGAGTGGTAGCGATACCAGCGCGTCTCAGACTTGTCCAACTAAATTTCTTACACGGAGTATATGTAACGGGGCCCCACTTGGTCCGGATGGGGAGAGCAGACTGGGGTGCCTGCAAACGGGGATGCGGTCAGATGGGAACCTTTCTCCATATAGTCTGGGAATGCGAGCTGATCCAACCCTATTGGCGCAACACTCACAACATCATTAATACTGTCTTGTCCGTGCAGCTTTGTGTGGAAGCCCTTAGATGTCTATTAAACAACTGGGAATCAACTGATTTAAGTGTCTGCTTGATACAATGGGTCACGTTGGGACTAATGCTAGCCAAGAGAAACATTGCCCAGCGATGGTGAGCGCCGCGCCCGCCTATAGTGCGAGACTGGGATAAGGACTTGGACTGGGCAATGTTTAGAGGAAAAAACGGTATATGTGGCCCGTGGATGTCCCAAAAAGGGGTCTCGTGTTTAGGGCTTGTGGCACTCCTATCGAGGAGATATATGTCAACCTCCCTTGACTCCTGATATCGTAGATCCTCCTTCACCCTAGACCTACCGCACTCTAATTATGTCTATTGTGATTTACCTACTGTTCCCGGGATGCCTAATTTACTACTTCCTTTGAAATGTTATTGTATCGCTGAAGTTTATTTCTCAATAAAAACTACTTAAATAGGTATTAGAAATCCAATTCAACAATGACGTCTGAATTTTATTAAACATTAGGGAAAAGTAACTTTTAGAACAATACCTGTTGAGAGAGGCTAATTTGTATTGGCTCTCCAGCTTCTCCTAGCAAATCATTTCTAATGATTTCAAGAGGTTAGAAACCAGGTCATACATTTTCAAAGTGTTGATGTCCTACTCCAGCCTGGTTTTGTGAACTTGAAAGCTAGATCATTAGGAAAGTATACCTATGCTTGTGTGTAGGTAAGCCATAATTTTGCTTTTGTACCTATCCTGGCTTCTTGTCTAAGACTGTTTCAGATTCGGAATTTAAATCAGACCCCATTTTTCTCTCATCATGATTTTCCTGCAGAACAGATTTCATAACATGGATGCCATGAACTCTTTCAGATGCACATCAACAGGGCTAAATTCATCAGGCAAATGAAAAAAGACTTGTTTATATTTCTTCAATTAACCCTCCCTGCACAGATGGCCTGTTGGTTGGTTGGTGGTGTGCCTGGAATATTGATACTAAAATTACTAAAATCCTGGCATCTCAATCTATAGCTTGCCTCCCCAGATGAAAGAAGGGCCTACGCTATCAGCAGGTGTGCTTTATGGTTCACAATAACGCATTGAAGAGCTAGTTCTCAGAAAAGGCATACCCGACAAGAAAAAAATCTCATTACCCTTCTCTCAGATATTCACTGCTTGTATACTATGCATATAGACACATTGAATCAATGGACATTTTAATAGTTATGAATCAGTTATTTAGCTGTAATACTGATTCTGTGATAGTGCTGCAATCAGTAGACTCACATGTGACGATCTTCCTGCCTACCACAAGCCTTTATCTCTTTCCTGCTCTGAAAGGAGAACATTCCCCTGTGGTTAGGGTTTTGTCGCCTCTGTCACTTTGTTGGTGCGGTTGGAAATTCTGCGCCTGTTATTGGCAGTCTATGCACATTTGACTAGTTTTACTGCTAAACATGATTTCAGTCACTCACCTAATAACTCATATTTATTCATTTACACCTAACATTTGTAAAATACATGCATTCACTGTTACAATTACAGATAAGTAACTTTTTCTTGAAATAAGGTTCATCAGTTGTGAACCATTGAAAGCAATTTCCTGTCGCAGTGCAATGTTTTGAGTTCTGTGACTTTTGTTCTGATCTACTCCTAAAAGCTACTTCACGTGACTTGAGTCATCAGCTCCATTTCAGATCTAGTCGTTGTGTAAGCGATGTCCAATCACATCAATAATACATGTCTGCAAGAAGCAGCTCCACGATTTGCCATAATTTTTAGTCACTAAAGATGTATGTCTTTATGCTAGGATAAGCAACGTTTGAATCTGTTAAGATTTCCATGTTCTGAACCATAGGTGAAACCCTTATTCTTGGGTCCAAGGAATGCAGTACTTGCTAGCTCCTGCTTCAGCGCTTTCCTTCCCACTGCCGTATGACACGTGGGAAAGCAGCCAGCATGACTATCTGAAAACGTGCTTTGTTTCTTTACGCTGCATCGCAGCTGATTTGTGTTCTTGTAAAACAATTGTAGTGCACTGAGCTTCTCCAATTTTGCAGTCAGTTTTCCTACAGGTGGAGCTCTTCTTTTTTACATGTATTTGTGATGGTGAGGTATAACCAAGAATTTAACAGGAAATGAAAGAGGAGTTACAATCTTGTAGGTTGCAATTTAACCTGTTCTTAAGAATGTTTGTGTTTTCAGTGTAGGTCAAGAGAAGCTGTCGGTGGTTGGATCACCCTACTGGATGGCCCCTGAGGTCCTGCGAGATGAACCCTACAACGAGAAGGTGCGTTGGACATGATTTCTGTCACTAATCGCTTGTAGATTGTTTATAGTGTTGAGTAGAAGTGTTGAATTTCAGGAATGCGTTTTGTTGTATTGTATAATTAGTGTAGTGTTTTCGATGACTCTTCATTCCTTGGCCCCACCTTTGATTTGACCAGTGGCAAAGTTAGCCTGTTTCACTGCATTAACTTCATTAGGTTTCGCCTGCCGAAGGCTGCGCTCTGCGCAGCTTTTCGGCACAGGCAAAATCTATTGTTTACAATATGGGCTTCAGGAACGTCCCCCGGCTCCCATTGGCTAGCTCCATAAATGGAGGCTAGCCATTGGGAGCCGGATCTGTCCGTCAAGGCCGGACCAGATTCGGGGGCGTTCCCGCGATTTTTTCGCTCTCCGCCTCTGCGATGTCGTCATCGCGGCGGTGGGCGGAGTTTCGTTTTTTTTCTTCAAGTTTGTTGTTGTCATTCCATGCCGACCACGGCCGCCGGAGGAAGTCCAGGTCCAGGTGAGTGCTGGCCGTTCCCGCCGCCCCCCCTCCCACTGTCCTGTGCCCGTTCCCGCCCCCTCCCCTCCCGCTGTCCGTGTCCCACTTGTAAAATGCCCTAGGATGTTTCATAGCCTAAGTCGCCACTGTCTACTGCTGCCCGCAGTGCACGGCTTTACCAAGAACTTCTTCTGTGTAGATTTTCAGTCCGAACATTCCTAATTCTCTCAAAGTTCACGTTTGTAAAGTTGGTTTCAAAGGAATCTACTATAGAAGTAAACCCTTTATTTAATTCAGGCCGAAATGGAACACATGTTTTGAAAGATGAAATAGTTGTCGGGAAAAGTCTCAACCACATAAGTGATGAGTGTAGTTATATGCGTATTCCAGGTGGGTGAGAGTAGTAACTAATCGAGTTGAGTATGTCCGTGTCACGTTCCTGAACACCTTAGAAGTGGCTGGCGTGTGTTGCAATGGATTAATATATGCACTTCTGAAACCTGTGTTTCCCCAGCGGGACTACTCAACCTTTCATCATTCGGAAATTGAAAAAGAGTACCAGTCGGTTGGGCAAGTTATTGTAATTGCACCGGTTATTTATTCATCTTCTAGATTACCCAAGGTGTTAACGTGCGCTTTACTAATATAGGCGTTATTTTTTTGTCTGCGATCTATTTGTAATCCCATTTTATTCAGCCCTTTATTTCCCTAGGATAAAAAGATATGTTTGGGTATTCTGATGCAGGGCGATAATCGATTATGGAAACAAATCTCGCAACAGCACAAAGGGAGCGCTTTTCGTTAGGCTCAAGCTATCTGCCATATTTAAAATGTAATAATGGCCCTTTTTGACAGGTAAGAAAATCCCCAAACCGTCTGTTTATGTTGCAGTCTGGTAGGAAAGGGATATGGACATTTGGCAGAAGAAACATTGAAACCCTGGCTGTTTGCAGTGCGACCCCGAGCTGTCCGTGCTCTCTGGCTGTACATATGGTAGCAGCATGACAGGGAGTGTCCTTCAATGCACGAAAAGCAGAATTATTTGTCTTTCTGCTGTATCCTGGGCTGCGCCATGACAGCAGCTACCCAGACGCGGGGACTCCCACACTCTCCTCCCGGAACGGAGGCGGTAGTAGGGATCTTAGTAACCCTGCTATCACAGGACTGAGACATTCGAAGTGCTCGAGCTTTAAAGCGCCACCCTGATTGCTTCAGTCCCGGGACTCTGGCACGTGACCCAGTTCTCAGTGTTCTTCTATTCTGAGCTGTACTATGCATGCGCCATTATGTCGCCATAGAGAAATGCACAGGGAATGCAATGCTCTTCCATCCGTATTTGCGTTAGTATAGTGAGGCGCCCACAGGGTCTCCGGAAGCACATCTGTCCTGATGTACACCGCCATGTTGGTCTTCAAGTATAGAACCCGCTGCCAGGATCCTGAAATACGTCCCTGCTCGAACTGGCTGCAAGCTCTACTGTGGGGGCGCTGCAAGTTCAAACTCAGGTCTCCTAAAGCCCCTCTGGCGTGGTGGGAAGAGTCCTGTGAAATTGCATGCACCGTATTATCTGAACTGGCTATAACATTTGAGCCAGTTATTTGAAAAATTTGCAGCCTGACCCCAAAATCTGTCAAGTAAGTTTTCTTGGGTTTCCCCCCAGCGCTACTGGGGAGCATAGGCTAGTAACACCCATTGGACTCACCGGGCTTCAGCAACCCCCCCCCCCCTCCCTCCCCCCGTCGTGTGTGGCAGCCCGGGATGAGACAGATCCCGGGCACACACACAGCCATACCCGAACGTTTCACAGGTCTTTTAAAGACCATTTGAATGTTAATTAGGCCTTGCTGTTGTTTCACCCCTTGTTGGACCCTGCAGCTCAACTCTGCCTACTGATTAAAGGTTCAGCCCCCCCCACCCCCCGAAATTTTTTCTTTGCCCCCCCCCCCCCCCCCCCCCCCCCCCCCCCCCGAAATTTGGTTCTAGTTGCGCCTCTGGGGGAGCATCATATTTGTTTCTTCGTTATTGGTGTGTTTCATGAGAGCCGTCAGAGCTGCTTGTAAAATATATGGGCTTTTAAACATTTTATTTTAAAATTGAGCTATAAACTGCACCGCTTGGCCACGTGTTTTACCGCATTTAACGTCCAGCCGTCGTAGTGTCATGGCGTCGATATTGCTACTACGAGTGTGCCCATTAGAGTCCGTGATGGCCCACCCTGGACTGGACTGCGACGGGGGTGGGGAGGGGGGGGACGATGTTTGCATCATACTACGCGTCTAGGCTGCTCGAGGTGTGCGTGCAGTTGGGGCTCTGGCGGTCTTTAGGGGTGCCTCACTGATGCAGTGCCACTCTGTTACAGGGTATGGCTGGGATTTGGACACTCAGGTAAGCTAGTCATCAATTTGATGCAGGGGCCTGTAGTGAACAGTGAATCGAGACGACAGACGGGACCACTCAACATTTCATCCTTCCAAAGTAAATTCACTGAGCATGAGTTCAATAAACACCTGTCAGCATCAGGGGCGTAACGCAGGCCGCTGTGTGGGGGTCGGAGGGGGGCCCAACTCTTCTGTTGGCCCCCCAACCCTTCAGGGGGCCGCATCCAGCCCAAGGCCAATGAACATCTTACTGAGGCGTCTCGACCGGCATCGCGTACTGCCCCAGTGCCCCCTGCCGTTCCTCCACTCTTGTGCTAGGTCTTCCCAGCTCCTTCGCCCACCCCCAGAAGTTCTGTCACAAATCCGACTCCTCTCCTCCCTCGTACACACAAACCCAGCAGTTTCACCACAGTTCTGCCTCCTCTCAAGGCCACCGAGTACAATCAACTATAGACAAACTGGCGTTTTTTTCCCTTTTAATGTATGTCCAGATTTCTGTTGCAATGTGTGGTGGTGCAGTGTATGACTGGGCGTTCGAGACCAAGTGAGTTGGGAAGGGAGCATGTATTGTATTGCACAGTCTTGAATACACTACCTCCTACAGGGACACCTGCTGACTCTCCTCTTGATACTCTTCTGCAGGAGTAGATGCACAAGCCAGTTTTCATCGTAGTGCAAAATAACTGAAATAGTTGTAATACAAATCGCATTTTCAGGAGATTAAGCTATTGCCATTGTAAATGACAATGCCATTTATTTATCTGTTTTCAAAACCAACACATAAATAAAAAGTTTGTCATTCACAATGTCAATAGCTAAAACTTTTCCAAAGGCGAAACCGTTGCATTGTAAATGCTTGTTTGTTTATGAAATGGGCTCTTTATGTAGAAAATAGCCTTCTTATTGGAACCCTTACTCAAAACCATGCACAAGACCCCAAACGTGATGAATTCCCTTTAAAATATATATTCTTTTTTGAGATGCAAGAAAATAATTGTTTGCATTACATCAATGTACTATGTCCGCTATGTGCCATTTGACTAGCCTTCGTCTCCTTTGCTTCACATATGGTACTTTCCCTCACTCGTTGGGTCTCCTGTGTAATATTCGTTTTCAGCAGTTAGACCTGTGGACTTGCATTTTCTGGTTGTTCTGGAGTACGTCGGTGACATATGGTGTGAAGGCCCCGCTGCAGAAATCATTTTTGCGAAGAACAAAGTAGTTTGCCAACAGCAGCTCAGGCGTGTGTGCAGCCTGTAGTTTGCCAACAGCAGCTCAGGCGTGTGTGCAGCCTGTAGTTTGCCAACAGCAGCTCAGGCGTGTGTGCAGCCTGTAGTTTGCCAACAGCAGCTCAGGCGTGTGTGCAGCCTATAGTTTGCCAACAGCAGCTCAGGCGTGTGTGCAGCCTATAGTTTGCCAACAGCAGCTCAGGCGTGTGTGCAGCCTATAGTTTGCCAACAGCAGCTCAGGCGTGTGTGCAGCCTGTAGTTTGCCAACAGCAGCTCAGGCGTGTGTGCAGCCTGTAGTTTGCCAACAGCAGCTCAGGCGTGTGTGCAGCCTATAGTTTGCCAACAGCAGCTCAGGCGTGTGTGCAGCCTATAGTTTGCCAACAGCAGCTCAGGCGTGTGTACAGCCTAGCCTATAGTTTGCCAACAGCAGCTCAGGCGTGTGTGCAGCCTGTAGTTTGCCAACAGCAGCTCAGGCGTGTGTGCAGCCTAGCCTATAGTTTGCCAACAGCAGCTCAGGCGTGTGTGCAGCCTGTAGTTTGCCAACAGCAGCTCAGGCGTGTGTGCAGCCTGTAGTTTGCCAACAGCAGCTCAGGCGTGTGTGCAGCCTGTAGTTTGCCAACAGCAGCTCAGGCGTGTGTGCAGCCTGTAGTTTGCCAACAGCAGCTCAGGCGTGTGTGCAGCCTATAGTTTGCCAACAGCAGCTCAGGCGTGTGTGCAGCCTATAGTTTGCCAACAGCTGCTCAGGCGTGTTCAGCCTATAGTTTGCCAACAGCAGCTCAGGCGTGTGTGCAGCCTATAGTTTGCCAACAGCTGCTCAGGCGTGTGTGCAGCCTAGCCTATAGTTTGCCAACAGCAGCTCAGGCGTGTGTGCAGCCTGTAGTTTGCCAACAGCAGCTCAGGCGTGTGTGCAGCCTGTAGTTTGCCAACAGCAGCTCAGGCGTGTGTGCAGCCTAGCCTATAGTTTGCCAACAGCTGCTCAGGCGTGTGTGCAGCCTGTAGTTTGCCAACATCAGCTCAGGCGTGTGTGCAGCCTATAGTTTGCCAACAGCAGCTCAGGCGTGTGTGCAGCCTGTAGTTTGCCAACAGCAGCTCAGGCGTGTGTGCAGCCTGTAGTTTGCCAACAGCAGCTCAGGCGTGTGTGCAGCCTATAGTTTGCCAACAGCAGCTCAGGCGTGTGTGCAGCCTGTAGTTTGCCAACAGCAGCTCAGGCGTGTGTGCAGCCTGTAGTTTGCCAACAGCAGCTCAGGCGTGTGTGCAGCCTATAGTTTGCCAACAGCAGCTCAGGCGTGTGTGCAGCCTGTAGTTTGCCAACAGCAGCTCAGGCGTGTGTGCAGCCTATAGTTTGCCAACTGCAGCTCAGGCGTGTGTGCAGCCTATAGTTTGCCAACAGCAGCTCAGGCGTGTGTGCAGCCTAGCCTATAGTTTGCCAACAGCATCTCAGGCGTGTGTGCAGCCTAGCCTATAGTTTGCCAACAGCAGCTCAGGCGTGTGTGCAGTCTGTAGTTTGCCAACAGCAGCTCAGGCGTGTGTGCAGCCTGTAGTTTGCCAACAGCAGCTCAGGCGTGTGTGCAGCCTATAGTTTGCCAACAGCAGCTCAGGCGTGTGTGCAGCCTAGCCTATAGTTTGCCAACAGCAGCTCAGGCGTGTGTGCAGCCTGTAGTTTGCCAACAGCAGCTCAGGCGTGTGTGCAGCCTGTAGTTTGCCAACAGCAGCTCAGGCGTGTGTGCAGCCTGTAGTTTGCCAACAGCAGCTCAGGCGTGTGTGCAGCCTGTAGTTTGCCAACAGCAGCTCAGGCGTGTGTGCAGCCTGTAGTTTGCCAACAGCAGCTCAGGCGTGTGTGCAGCCTGTAGTTTGCCAACAGCAGCTCAGGCGTGTGTGCAGCCTGTAGTTTGCCAACAGCAGCTCAGGCGTGTGTGCAGCCTGTAGTTTGCCAACAGCAGCTCAGGCGTGTGTGCAGCCTGTAGTTTGCCAACAGCAGCTCAGGCGTGTGTGCAGCCTGTAGTTTGCCAACAGCAGCTCAGGCGTGTGTGCAGCCTAGCCTATAGTTTGCCAACAGCAGCTCAGGCGTGTGTGCAGCCTAGCCTATAGTTTGCCAACAGCAGCTCAGGCGTGTATGCAGCCTATAGTTTGCCAACAGCAGCTCAGGCGTGTGTGCAGCCTATAGTTTGCCAACAGCAGCTCAGGCGTGTGCGCAGCCTGTAGTTTGCCAACAGCAGCTCAGGCGTGTGTGCAGCCTATAGTTTGCCAACAGCAGCTCAGGCGTGTGTGCAGCCTGTAGTTTGCCAACAGCAGCTCAGGCGTGTGTGCAGCCTGTAGTTTGCCAACAGCAGCTCAGGCGTGTGTGCAGCCTATAGTTTGCCAACAGCAGCTCAGGCGTGTGTGCAGCCTGTAGTTTGCCAACAGCAGCTCAGGCGTGTTTGCAGACTGGCTCCAATCAAGACCACCACACCCTTTGTTTCCAGATCCCAACACTCTTCCTCGGTTTAGTGCTGTGCAGAGGTCTTTTTGCCCAGCTCATTCACTTTGCTAATTATTCATACAACTTTGCATTTGCATATTTCTCCGCGGTCCATTGTTTCCTCGGGTGTTTCCTGCCGTGTAGCAGGTGAACACTGCAGTCCGTGGTACTTTATGCTCACCGGGCCTTTGAGGCAGAAGCGCTCTGACCTAAAACAAGGGCCAGTCTAAGCCCCTGTGGGCATTTTTAGTGGGACATTAAAATGGTGTCTTTCTGTGGCAAACACTGGATGCCCAAAAAAGTCAACCTAGCCATTCATCAGATCAAAACAGACTGGCCTTCCACAGGGTTAGCTTTGGTACTGAAGCCTTCATATTGCAATCCAAATTACACTAAAGGTACTGAGGACCAGGGCACATATTCCCAGGTGCATTCAACCTACCTATTAGAAGACTCGGTTTCAAACACCAATCATTTCTCGAAGATGGCCTATCCTAAATGAATGTGCTATGTTCCTGTAAGAAACATGCCTTGTACTGAGACTATTTACTTTTTTCAAATATCTACAATATTAAAAGGCTCTGAAGTGCCACGCTGAATGCAGAGCGTGCTCTAAACAATTGCTGATAAAGAAAAGCAGAGCAGGGATTACTTGGATGCTTCCACATATCTTCAAGGGAGGTGAACGGTTTCAAAATCTCTTGTACAAAAGAAAGATGTTCACACCTGCATACCAATATTTGCACTATCCTATTGAATGCCATTGCTCTCAAAATTGTAGTTTTTTACAGTAAATAAATCTGAATGTACGGGATAGTAAACAAATTACACTGATGCGTAACCGCACCAAGCAGGTGAACTAGACGAGGCAATGTTTCTTTACAATCAATAGTCTGTGTTAGTTGCCAAACAAATGCAGCTTTTTACTATCAGTGCACGGTGTGACCCTAAGAGCAATTAGATTAGATTCACAAGGTTGCAACTTGGCCTGTAGATCACTATAATCTGGAAGGAAGCAGGCCTGACAGTATCCATAGCAGACAGTACTCTTTTGGTGAAGTAGTCTGTTTGAGCAGTTCTTGTGCCTTAGTCATATCGGATTGCAATAATCACATATTTTATCTAAACTTGATAGAATTGGCATTTCATGGGCTTGGGTTATATTTAAACTGGAAGCTGGCCAGACTGTCAGCCTCAAAATAGAAGTAGGAGAGTGGTTTCTGGAGTGTGCACTATTCTGCACAATTTAGAGCACAAAATGAACCCCTCCAATATTATAAGAGTAATAATATGCGTTTGTCTGTGATCACATCTTTAGTCCTTTGTGAAGAGATCATTTACATCTGATGCTAGTGTGAAGCGGCGTGTCAAGTAGCATAAAAACGGTTGAGTTGTGGGAACGATTCAGAAAAGGGGGTGGTGATAAACAGAGTGTCTGAATTAAGCAGGCCACTCTTACCCAGTCCAAAAATCAGGGCTTGATCCATCACCGTTATTTAGCTCACTGCACCATCCCAGCTCAGAACGTGCCAAATGCAAATTAGTCTGTCCCTGGCCCAGTGCATTATGGGAAGAGGGCAGACCAAACTACCAAGCCAATTCTTATACTGGGAAGGAAACAAGCTTCCGGGGACCGGTTTCTGGCATTTCAGCCGTCGTCGGCCCGGCTTGCTTGAATCCTGATGGTGCAGTGAGCAAGGGACTCATGTCTGAGTATACCCTGCCACACCTATAGTGGCCAAAAACGATTCAGAAAAGGGGGTGTGAGTCCCTTGCTCATTGCACCATCAGGATTCAAGCAAGCCGGGCCGAAGACGGCTGAAATGCCAGAAACCGGTCCCCGGAAGCTTGTTTCCTTCCCAGTATAAGAATTGGCTTGGTAGTTTGGTCTGCCCTGTTCCCATGATGCACTGGGCCAGGGTCAGACTAATTTGCATGTAGCCAGGTTCTGAGCTGGGATGGTGCAGTGAGCTAAAAAACGGTCATGGATCAAGCCATGATCTTTGGACTGGGTAAGAGTGGTCTGCTTAATTCAGACACTCTGTTCATCACCACCCCCTTTTCTGAATAGAGTTGTGGGAACGGCTCTGGGAGCGGATGTGGTCATATGGAATACGATTTCTCTTTAGAGTCTGACTCTCGACTGTGGATTGGCAGGTGCCTGTCATGGTCTGACGTTCATTTCTCAACCGCTTGTTCTGGTAACGGTGGCTCTGTTGGACCATTAAAGCTTCTCATTCCTGCACTATTTTCCTCCGTGGTTGAGTGATGTAAATTTTCCCTCTAACCCGTGGGGTGAGAGTACTAGAAGGATCCCTCCCTTCTGTAAATGTGTATCTTGATCTCTTTGACTGGTCAGTGTGAAGATCCCTTCTCCTGTGCTCTTTCGTGTACTAGAGCCTATTGGAATCGGTTCTTTTTATTTGGCTCCTTCTGCACAGTCTCTCTCCAATCTCCTGGTATCTGATCAGACTTGGCGGAGGCTTTTGGAGGCGTTTAACTTTGAGCTCACCCTCAAGTGAAGGTTGCAGGAGACCGTGTTTTTCTGTAAAGGTATGTTCCGCTTGTGCCATACACATGTGGTGGTTCTTTGACCCATTAGCTCGGCTGGAAGTGCCACCTCTATCCTCTTTGGAGCAGCCGGGCTCTGTTTAGAACTTTTCTTCTTCCTCACTGCTGGTGACCCTTAACTAGATCCAGTAATTGATGGGACCTTGACACTTGGAACGTCCCTTCCAACGCCCTTTTTGTCAGGTGAAGTCTAAGGGCCTTAACGTTTGGCGGACAGATTACTTTGTCACAAACGTGACGTCTATCCTGTCTACCTTATTTCAAGGGCATTATATCTAAATCTCCCTGTTATCCGTTTGTATTGAGTTTCACAGATAAACACAGATACCCATTTATTTTACTGTGTTTTTTTAAAAGTGGATACAAACGGAAATTGAGTTGTTTTTTGAGTGAATCTAAATGCCATCAATCGTGACTGTGAGGTACTACTTGTGAGGACTGACAGGTAAGGGGGTTAACAAAAGTAAAGGAATTTTATTAAAGAGCCTTAAACAGCAGTAGATATGCACAACCTTGATACTAAAATCTGAATGTTTTCAGAGAAGTGCATATTTCATCATCTGAGTAAGTAAGTAGGGAAAAGCCATAATCTGATCTGCATTGTCCTGCAAGTAATTAACAACTTTCTAGGCGGCTAGTCATATCATGAATACCAGGACATAAGCATCTTTACCTTCCTCTCACGGTTGCATCTCCCTGAAGAACTGTTGCGTTATGTTTTGTTATGCAGACCTGTAGAGCGTACTGTCCCCAGGTATTTTGGTGCTGAGCAGGTATGAGTCTAGCTAAACTTAGGGCCTAGTGAGACTATGCGAAAAGCCAGGTCTACAGGTCCAAATTCAAGCAGTGAGGAGGAGGCTCTTCTGTAGAATGGCTGGTTGTCCATGCTTTAGGAGCGATGAAGCATAAGGCTCGACTTCTGGATCAGGTTTTCCTTATGCGTAAGACGTGTGCAAGTAGGAATCCAGATGAGCGGAGTTGTCTGGACGGTTTGTGAAAGCAGATGCAATTGTTGAGGTGTGCTGGACCAGTGTTACATAGTGCTTTAAAAGTCTGTTTATGATCTGTCTGGGCCCTAAATTGTGTTTCATTCAGGGGGAAAAGGTAGGTTTTACACACTTTAATCATTCTTAACTTTGTCAGACTTCCCTTTCAATCTTGAGCTTGCAGGTCTCATGACTTGGGCTATTTATACGTGAGAAATGCTACAGACTCGTGTGACAAGCAAGCCTTACTTTTTATATTATCAGATTTAAGGAAAAACTGCTTAAAATTAATGGCTTTCAGTGGCAATGCCTTGACAAGGAAAGCTTGCAAATCCTCCATAGTCTGCATCCTGCATTCAGATACACTGTAAAGATGTCTAGCGTTATACATTATACATTTAGTATGGTATATGTTCAGCGCCAAGATACCCTTTGCAATGAACGTACACTTTACAAATACACGTTATGTCATAAAGCCTATGCATGTTCTATTAGTCTAACGAAAGCCTCATTGCTAGCAAGCCTATAAAACATGTTTATAGCAGCCATATGAGCACAGTAACACTTAGTCCAGAGGTCTTCAAACTTTTGTAGGTTGAGCCCCCCCAGCTGAATTTTTTTAGATGTTGGGCCCCCCCCCCACCACCTGACAGAAATTTCTGGACTCGACCGCCACGCGCACATTCCGGGCATATTCAGCGAATAACATTCAATACAATAAGTTTTTTATGGTTGTTGCATGAAGCAAACATTTCTATACAAATAGTAATAGACTCCCTCACATCAATTACATTAAAAAGAAATTAAACAAAACGGTATTTACAAGAATTTGTTTAGGAATTATTCCAGTCCATCAGGGAAAAAACAGAACTGTCTCTATCAAGGGCCCCCTGGAAGGCTGAATTGTAGTGCATTTAGATGTCTCCTTTTGTAATTTAGGACGAAAACCTTAATGGGGCACGACATGCCCATACTTGTGTACAGGGGTGAGTGAGGCGACCATATGAATATGGGTGCGCATGTTAGTGCAGAGTAGGACGAATAAATGTATGGTTAGTGGTGGGCTTATTCGAGTGAGATTGCAGATTTAACAGAGCGGGGGACAGGTGAGTGAAGTGTCACGAGTGCAGGTTGAGTAGTGTGCTCGTGTGACTGCAGGGTGAGGTACAGGGTGAACAGCGCAAGTTCATTGTGAGTGCAGAGTGATCACTGTGAGTGGAGGGTAAGGGGGTGAACGGTGTGAAAACATGGGGCCTCATTTATGAGGCTGTGCGTCAGTTTTGCGCTGCGGATGCGTCACTTTTTGTGACGCATCTGCGGCGTAAAACATGCGCCTTGTTGCGCCATATTTAAAAAGTGACGCATCTAGGTAGATGCGTCACTTTTTAAACCCCTGCGCCACATTATACCTGCGTCAGGTATAATGTATGCAGAGGGGGCGTTCCCCCGCAAAAAGCCTCGTAATAGTGACACAGTGAAATCTATGAGATTTCACTGCGTCACTTTTAGGATGCTGTTGCGTCAAAATCTTGCGCCTGTCTCACAGCAGGCGTAAGACTGACGCAAGCCCTTTCACATGGGGCTTTCCCCATGTGAAAGGACGCATTGCTGGAGATGCGTCACTTTTGTGGCACACTCCAGCAATGCGTCACTTTTGCGCTTACAGATGCGTCAGAAATACTGACGTATCTGTAAGTCCTTGCGACATGATGCGTCATACATTAAATATGACGCAACATTGGTGTCGCAAGGAGTGCGCAGTGAAAAGTGACGCATCGCTGTTTTCACGCAGCGATGCGTCACTTTTCATAAATGAGGCCCCTGGTGATCAGTGTGAGTGCAAGGTGAGAAGGTGAGTGGGTGAATAGTGTGAGTGCATGGTGATCAGTGTGAGTGCATGGTGATCAGTGTGAGCGCATGGTGATCAGTGTGAGCGCATTGTGATCACTGTGAGTGCAGAGTGATCACTGTGAGTGGAGGGTAAGTGGGTGAATGGTGTGAGTGCATCGGGGTCAGTGTGAGTGCTGGGTGAGAGTGAAAGTGAAGGGCGAGAATGAGGAGTGAGTGGTCTGAATGCAGGGTGCATTCCTAGACACTTAAAGTAACTCGGCATGTTATTGACAGCAGTGTTGGGTTTCAAATGTGTTAAACTATTGCTATTATGGCAGTAACCAGGGATCAGGGTGTCGGAAGGAAATAATGTGCTCATGCCTCAACAAACTTCCAGTCTTATGATTAGGGTTGCCAGCTCATTATTTTGATGTCACAGATGGTATCAAAATAATCAGTCACCTAAAGATGTACAAGCTACACTAAGTGGGGTTGTTAGTGCCGGTTTTATTCTCCCTGCAGATTACATCTAGCAATGTCTACTCCCACAACATTAAGCACATTTGATCTGCAAATGAGATAAAAGAACCATCTGTAGTTGTAACAGTAGGTTGCTTTGTACTGACCCCATTTGTGCTGCAGAGAAGACAGCACAGCAATTAGAAAGGAATAGATTTTGACTTTTTTCTCCAGTTTATTTGTTGAGTTTTTTTGAAGGAGCTGCTTATCCGGTCATTTTACCTGAAAACTTAACGTTGCCTCCCACTCATCATTGTTTTTTACTGTTTTTAACTTTTATTTAGTAGGAGCTTGACCCAAAGGGGTCTTATGGCTTTTTACATGAGCGCCAGTTATGTTACACAAGCACATTTGTGTCGTATTTTTTGGCAGTTGACTAAGTGATTAGCCCAGAATCACAGAATGTTAATTAAGCTGACCCCATGACCCTAACTAGGCTCTCCAGTTCCACAGTCTTTTCATCACACCTTTATTAATATTTCCAAAATGTACAGCTTTTTGTGTGGCGCGGTATAAAGATGAAAAACGGTTTCAAGCCTGATAAACTTCACTATACCAAGACGTCCAGAATGCAGGTTTGGACATTTCTCACCTCAGACAAACCTGTTCTACTTAGTGAGGCCCATTCCTAATTGTATGTTAATGTTTCCAGTGCCTTTCCTGCTTCATAGGTGAAACTGAACTCCCCTCAATGTGCTGTGATTCTTGCACTGTCTGTCTGGCTGTATGTTCCGTTTCTTTATGTGACGCAGCTCCCACATTTATTTGCCTCTGTTATTTATGGTGTTCAGGCAGCTCGCAGGGCAGTATCGGATGAATTCTCAAATGTGCAGCGCTGCCACCAAGTATGAAAGAGCCCGTCCTGGGATGGCCGTAAACACAATAACTCAAGCCTAAATTGACGCCACAGACTGACGTAATAGCTTGGTCTGTGGCGCCTTTCGCATGCTTCCTAAACCGACCCTTTCACAGATCGTCACAGGGTGAGGTGTGGTCTGTGAGAAAGTGTCATTCGTTTTTATTGATATTTCACTCGAAATAACACTGAAATTAAGAAAGTGTCACACATAGCATTCTGACGCCTTGGCAGCTATGGATAGATAAGGAGCTACAGTATAACAATTACTTACCCAGCATTATCTCGCACATTCCCTGTACCCCAGGTTGTAATTATTCCCAGTAAAAGAACTGTGTTCCCAGAAGCACCTCACACGTACCTTGTTCTCCTGGGCACAGTCAGTCAAGCAGAACAGTTTGTAGTGAAAGCTGCAATCCTAGCAGTGCCTCACACATACCTTGTACTCTTGGGCAGCCTCCTCTACAGTTTCGTTTCTGCTGCTTATAAAGTGAAAGTCTTCTGCATCTGGCGCAGCCGCCTCTAAAATTGTGCCGCCCGGGGCGGACTGACCCCCCCCCCCCCCCCCCCCCGCACCCCCCTAGCTACGCTTGCCTCCCACTGCACATCAAGCATGTCACCTACAAATTAACCCCCTCCTGGGAGATTTAGCAACACAAAAGATGCAATCGAACTCCCCTCCCTCCCCCTTTCAAATACCGGAGTCCTCCAAGTAGACAGGGAACAAAGGTCAGAGTGGAGTTCGCACTCCCCCTGGGAAGGTGTCGCGCCCCCCCTGGGAAGGTGTCGCGCCCCCCCAGTGGGGCGCGCCCCACAGATTGAAGAACACTGACTTAGTCTAAGCATTATTCTGCTGATGGCTTACCCAGAAATATTTAGTTCGAGGCATGTGGGCCGCTAAATTCATATCTTGTGCATAGATCGCTGCCTAGTGTTTGGTCTGGATGATTGCACCTTGTTGTCCTGGAAGAGTCTTTGAAGTATCACGAGATAGGTGGCTCCTCCCCTGGACTACTTGCGCATGGGCATCCTCTCCATCCTTAGATTGTTTTTTCCGCCATTGGGTTCGGATGTGTTCCGTGACTCTCGTTCGGAACCTATAGGAAAAACTTGTTTTCTTCAGGCCAAAAGACCTCTTTAAGCGTCGGTATTGTACTTTGTTCGGTTCTGAGTTAACTTATCTGGTTTCCTGGATACTTGAGCACGTGTGCTCCCAGCTTTTTAGGCCGATCGAAGATTGACATCGACGATGGAATTCCAGGCCCCGTTTAAGCGTTGCCCGGTCGGTAACGCAAAGTATCCTCTCTGACGTGCACCCTGTGTCCAACAGGTGTCTGTCTCCAGACCACGACGAGGAGAGTTGCTTGGCCAGAGGGCGGCTCCAGGGATGAGCAAGACCCAACCGAACCTTCGGGGGTCGACAGTGACACTGTCATGTCAAAGGCTCAGGGCGAAGCATCGCCGGAAGGCCTTAGCCAAGATCTTTATACTCATTCTACAGCCCCGCACTCTGGCCCGGCTAAGAATATTTCAGAGCCTTCGGTGGGTACGCCTTCAAAAACGAAACCGAAACTGACTAATGACAAATCGAAACCGAAACTGGTCAAACCAGTATTTGTTTCGCAAAGCCTCGTTCCATTGGATCCTAAGAAGGCTCAGAGTGTCATTGCTCCTTCGGGGTCACAGAAGGGTGCCAACCCGAAGATCGGTACATCCGAGAAGGTGCCAAAGGCCCAAAGAGACTGAGCGACGTCATCTAAGGCTGCCCTCGGGGGCGTGGATACTGAAGACGGACTTGAGTCGCAGCCGTCCCTCAGTCCGAATGCATACAAGTTGATGCTGGTGAAGGTTCTAGAATACAAGCACAAAATGGCCGCGTTGGAACGTGACGCATCAAGCCGTGGCCATTTTGGGAATCCCAGCGCAACACCTGGCTCGAAGTTGGCGATGGCCGTGAAAAAAGTCAAACAGCCATCGGGCCTCCACCTATAGTTTTTGGACTGCCTTCGACTGCAAGACTTAAAACGTCTAAGCCGGCACAGGGCACCGACCCTGGTAAAATGATGTCAAAACTTAAGGGAACGACCGCCACTCCTGAAGGCGTCGGTTCCACTCCACCTTCTTCTGAAAGCTCAAAGAAGTTGTACATTGACTCTGCAACCGGAAGACTCACCCTTTTCAAACGGAAGATCTTGCCGGAGAAGCCAATGGAATCCTATCAAATTCCACTCAAAAGGAAAAGAGACTCTGCTTCCTCGCCAGTTCTTTTTGAGTCCGTAAGGCCTTATGGACAAGCTTTTACTCATTCCCCCACACGCACTGAGGATGGTGGGGGTGATAACCAAATGACTAGCGATTCAACTATCCTGATGAATCTAATCAGGATGACTCGTAGGATGTGCTCGACAATCAAGGCACGGCGGACACCCAGTCTTACCAAGTAAAGACAGCCCCCGCAGAGGATACTGCGGCGTTCAACGCTCTACTTGAAAGGGCAGCGTTGAACCAGTATGTGGTCATGCATGCAGACCCAGTTGAGGAGGACTTTCTGTTTGATACCTTCTCTACGTCGGACAGATCAGTGAAGACGCTGCCGATGCTAAAGGGTGTCCTTAAGCACGCCAATGGCATTTTCAAGGACCCAACCAGAGCAAGGGTGGTGAACCCACGTATTGAAAAGAAATACAGGCCTGCTCCTGTGGACCCTACGTATATCAGGAATCAATTGCCATTGGACTCTTTGGTGGTCTCCAATGCCCGGAAGAGGGCGAACTCACAAACAAGTGGTGATGCTCCTCCCCCAGACAAAGAATCTAAAGTATTAGAAGCCTCTGGGAAGCGGGTTGCTGCGCAGGCAGTGAATATTTGGAGAATAGCCAATACACAAGCTCTACTGGCTAGATACGATAGGGCTCACTATGATACCCTAGAGCAATTGTTGCAACACTTGCCTGATGCATATAGAGAGGGGGCGGAAATGTTGATTCAGGAAGGGAAACTGATATCAAATGCTTCTTCAAGTGTGCCCTAGATTCAGCAGACACTGCAGCCAGGGCCATTAACACTAGTGTAATGCTAAGGAGGCAGGCATGGTTACGAATTTCAGGGTTTAAGCCAGAAATACAAACAAGTTTACTCAATCACCCCGTTAACCCAGATTTCTTGTTGGGCCTGACGTTGACACGATTCTTGAAAAAATCAAGAAGGACACCGAGACGGCTAAGTCTATGGGGCCTTGCAGTCTCAACAGTTCAGAGGGGGTTCTTTTCGTCGCTCAGGTAGTAGAGGGCCGTCAAGGGGCAAACATCTCAGCAAACACAATACATTAAAGGTGGTGCACAGACCACCTTTAACAAAAACAATAGAGGTGGATACCGTGGTAACCACACCAAAGGCAGAGGACGTGGAAATAATAACACCAGGTCCTCAGCAAATACCAAACAGTGACTTCTTGTCACTGCCCCCGGACCTTATAACACCAGTCGGGGGACGACTCCAGCAGTTCCTGCCAGTCTGGGAAGGCATTACCACAGACGGGTGGGTGAGGCAACTTATCCAGTACGGGTATTGTTTAGAACTGACATCCACTCCACACGACATACCACCAAGACACCATCCTATGTCCGCAGAGCACTTAACTTTATTACAGCAAGAAGTGGCCAGCATGCTGCAAAAAGCGGCCATAGAACTGGTGCCTCTAGAGGAGCACGGAACAGGGGTGTACTCTCTCTATTTTAGTCCCAAAGAAGGACGGGTCTCTCAGACCCATTCTGGATCTGAGACCCTTGAACCTATACATCCTTTTAGAACATATCCACAGGCTGACTCTGCAGCAGGTCCTGCCATTGCTCAGTCAGGGGGATTTCCTGGCAACTCTGGATCTGAAGGATGCATATTTCCATATACCCATACATCAGGCACACAGGAAATACCTCAGGTTCACTATACAGAGCAAGCATTACCAGTTCAAGGTGCTACCCTTTGGAGTGACCACTGCTCCCAGAGTGTTCACCAAGTGCTTGGCGACAGTGGCGGCACACCTTCGGAGATAACACATTCATGTCTACCCTTACCTGGACGACTGGCTTGTGCTAGCGAAGTCAGCCAAGCAGTGCGCCAGCCACGTGTCCCGCACAATTCATCTTCTGCACAGTTTGGGATTTTCTCTGAACTATCCCAAGTCGCATCTTCAACCCGCTCAAGTACAGCAATACATGGGAGCGACGTTGGACACTGTGACAGCTACAGCCCAGCCAAACTCAGTGCGAATCGACAGCATGCAGCTGCTGATTCGCAAATTCAGACCACAACACTCACTACAGGCGCGAGTGTTTCTGCAGTTGATAGGCATGATGGCCTCCTGCATCTTCATAGTCCCGCACGCGAGACTGCATATGCTTCCGCTCCAAGAGTGTTTAGCATGACAGTGGAATCAGGCTTCAGGACAATTGAAAGACCTAGTGTTGGTGACCGGTCGTGCGTACAACTCTCTGCATTGGTGGAATCCATGCAACCTTTGCAAGGGACGACCGTTCCAAGAGCCTGTACCACAAGTAGTGCTCACGACGGACGCATCCCTCCTGGGGTGGGGGGCGCATCTCCTTCATTAAACAGTGCAGGGACTATGGTCGAATCAACAAGAGGATGCACATCAATCTGTTAGAACTGATGGCAATCTTCATGGCACTCAAGGCTTTCAAGATACATCTGTGCAACAATGTCGTGTTGATCCGGACGGAAAACATGAGGCCATGTATTACATTCAGAAGCAGGGAGGTACTCACTCTCCACAGTTGTCTCACTTGGCTCAGAGCATGTGGAAGTGGGCCATTCAGAGGAACATTTTCCTCATGGCGGAGCACCTCCCGGGCCAGGACAACCAGATGGCGGATCTGCTCAGCAGACACAGCCATCAGGTGCACGAGTGGGAGATTCATCCCTCGGTGCTGCAACTGTACTTCCAGCAGTGGGGACATCCAGACATCGACCTGTTCGCCACAAACGAGAACACAAAATGCCCAAACTTTGCCGCCAGGTTCCCACACCCGCGGTCTCAGGGCAATGCGATATGGATGAACTGGTCAGGCAGATTTGCGTACGCTTTTCCGCCGGCCCCGCTCATACCTCTGGTGGCACGGAAACTCAGACAGCACTCGATGACTCTCATCCTGGTTGCTCCAACGTGGGCGAGGCAAGCATGGTACACCACTTTCCTAGAACTTTCAGTGGTGCCTCATCAAAGACTGCGTCTTACACCCAGTCTTCTCACCCAGGGCCATGGCGAAGTTCAGCACCCAGATCCGCAACAGTTAAACCTTGCGATATGGCTCCTGAAGTCCTAGAATTTGGGTATCTAAATCTGCCTCTTGATTGTATGCACATCATCAAGGAGGCAAGACGGCCTACCACTAGGGCCTGCTATGCTGCCAAATGGAAACGTTTTGTCATTTACTGTTCCAGCCATGATATAAACCCGCTGGATGCATCAACACAGAACATTGTTTGTTACCTGTTACATTTATACAGATGCAATCTGGCATGCAGTTCTATACGTATTCATTTGGCGGCAATAGCGGCTTACTTACAGAACAGGCAACACCTTTCACTGTTCCGAGTGCCAGCCATAAAGGCTTTTATGGAGGGACTCAAACGAGTCATTCCACCCAGAAGGCCACCTTCACCGGTCTGGAATCTTAATATAGTTTTGACCAGACTGATGGGACCTCCTTTCGAACCTCTCCACTCTTGTGAGATACAGTTCCTAACTTGGAAGGTTGCCTTCTTAGTAGCGATCACGTCGCTGAGACGGGTTAGCAAGCTGCAAGCCCTCACCATTCAAGAACCTTTTATACAGGTTCACGCAAATAGGGTGGTGCTACGCACTAACCCTAAATTCATGCCCAAGGTAGTTTCTCAGTTCCACATTAATCAAACTATTGAACTGCCAGTTTTCTTCCCTAATCCAGACTCAGTAGCAGAAAGATCACTGCACACATTAGACGTCAAACGAGCTCTCCTGTACTATATAGACAGGACGAGGGATTTCAGGAAGACTAAACAACTTTTTGTTGCTTTTTCACCACAGCACAAAGGCAAACCCATTTCCAAATCAGGTATAGCCAGATGGATTGTTAAGTGTATTCAGATTTGTTATCAGAAGGCTAAACGCACACTAACAGTCCCCCCAAGAGCACATTCCACACGCAAGCTAGGGGCATCCATGTCTTTCCTGGGTAGCATTCCATTAGAGGACATATGTAGAGCAGCCACATGGAATAACATACATACATTCACCAAACACTACTGTGTTGATGTACATTCCAAGCAGCAAGCTGCTGTAGGACAGGCTGTTCTTAAGTGCCTCTTTCAGGCTGCTGCAGCTGGCTCGGGCAACCACAGCTAAGGGAGAAAATGCTATTTATTCTATGCACAAGATATGAATTTAGCGGCCCACATGCCTCGAACGGAATATGCTACTTACCAGTATGCATCTGTTCTTGGCATGTAGGGCCGCTAACATTCATATCGCCCGCCCATCCTCCCCGGTGCCTGTCGCAGCTGTAGTAGTCAGAATTATTTGTAAGCATGGTCATCTTGTATTGTATTGGACTCCATCTCTGCCACAATGGCGAAAAACAATCTAAGGATGGAGAGGATGCCCATGCGCACTGTAGTCTAGGGGAGGAGCCACCTATCTCGTGATACTTCAAAGACTCTTCCAGGACAACAAGGTGCAATCATCCGGACCCAACACTAGGCGTCGATCTATGAACAAGATATAAATGTTAGCGGCCCTACATGCCAAGAACAGATGCATACTGGTAAGTAGCATATTCCTTCAGTTTGTTCACAAAGCTCTTTATAATATGTTTGCATAAACTCGATCTTGTGCCTATGCTATCCCCTTACCAGAGTTTTCTCTTCTGGATAATTTATTCCCATGGACTGTGACCATGAAAGAGCTGAATGCACACTTAAGAATGTTTACTCTGTTATTCTTAGACCTTTCCTTTAACTTGCACACACCAATCCTCCAACTTGTACTATGGCAAGAGTTGTTCAGCAGCTAGTGTCCACTCAGCTAATTGAAGTAGCGGTGCATGGTGTTCACTGGAGTGCATTGGATGGGTGCTAAGGAAGATGTAGTGACAGCATGTTTTTGTTTATGGTTAAAATACAATGTGGAGTATTGTGAAAGCTAACGTAAGCACCTTGAAGGTATTGTCTTCTACATGTTTTTACGTAATTTTGTGTTGGCATTGGTGAGCCAATAAAAAATAAGTTTCTGAAAACTGCTCTATATTAATTGAGCATGGTACTTTATAGCCAGCCCAGAGTACTAAAATGAGTATTCTTTCATTGAGTCTGTCTTGTTCCTCTCATTTAGGCAGATGTGTTCTCTTACGGCATCATCCTCTGTGAGGTCATAGCCAGAATACAGGCGGATCCCGATTACCTTCCCCGCACTGAGGTAAGCCCAGTCTTTCTGTGATGAAACTGAGATAAAGTGCTGATATTGTGTCTCTGGCAGTGATTCAACTGCACATGTTCCTTCCGGAGTTGCTTCTCTTCATTAAACCTGAATCTCCTATAAGTTCTTCAGCAGAGTTAGGATATAATTTTATGCAACATAGCAGACTGAGGGCAAGATTTACCAGTTTCTCACGCAGGGCAGAGTGGGAGCCGCAAATGCTGGGCTGCGCTAGGAGGGAGCAGGAGTGAATATTATAGTTTTAGCTTTCAGCTGAGCCTGAGAGCCTGGCCCTTGAGGAATGTTTTGATATTGGATACTATAATATTCATGCACTCTAGAATATCGTCCCATAAAGCTTTGCAGGGCCTTTAGTTGGTATTGTATTTTTGCCCATAACTGTGCTTGGGGTGGTCCTAGGAGAATGGGACCACAACTGAATCGTTCAGCATGATGTGCTCTTTGTGTTCAAGGTTCTCTCCTTAGGTTAGGGAGGACACCTAATATATACAAAAAATGCTTGTATAAGCAACCCAAAATCCATTAATTAGGGGCTTTCACCAAAACTGGATCAAGCTGTGCCTGTGATGGGGTTTCCTGACAAACCACTAAGCACTTTGTTATTCTGCCCATTGTATGCATTCTACCGATCACATTTCTTGGCCCATTCTTAGAGGGAAATCTTTTAAGTCGCATCAGGAGGGTTTGATTCTCCTTCAGCGGCTCGAATCCCCGACAATATGTATTGCTGTTTTAAATTGTATTACTCCGGTTTTGATAAGGAAAAGAAATGCTTTATGAATTTCAATTCATGATTCCTAGGTTTTTAACTAGTTTTTATTCCAAATTTGACTCCTGTTCATAATAGTTTCTACTTAATTCTGATGTTTTTAAATACTTTTTAACATGTTTGTTTATGGTCAATTATTCGTCAGAATAAAGATTTATTGATGGTATATAAGCACACAGCTTTGGCTCCCCCTGGCTGGGGTGGTACATTTACTTGTCGAATCCCAAGAGTGCATTTCAATTGTGGTTGGTAGGTATATTTTATTTCAAATAATCTGTAATGGGTATTTTTTATTTTAAATTGGAATATAAAGGGCTTTAACAGCCCTGCTAATATGCAAAGAACTTTGTGACTGAAGCACTGAATTAATCTTTGCCTGAGACACACATTGCTCATATATATATATATATATATATATATATATATATATAGATATATAGATATATAGATATATATATAGATATAGATATAGATATAGATGCTGGCTGGCGCTATTAGGTTATAAACTAGTGGTTTGCTTATCCTAATCAGCATCTATACATAGAGTGGCAATTTCAATTTGTTGTGGCGGAGGGTAAGTCGTAAAAAAACAGCCTCAGATACGGGGTCTTGGGTATTAGCACAAGTATGGATGGAAAAGCAGGTGGACATGATTTGTTCAATTTGTGGGCCTAATTCTGATGATCACGCCACATTTGATGGTATTAGCTTGGAGTTTTTTTTGTGGGCTTGCTAAATTATCCTTCGTGGGACTCCTTGACTCCCAAAACGGATACTATGATTCTTTATTCTTTGAGCTGTATGCGGAATATCTGTACGGCTATAAATAGGCTTATAAAACCCCTCGCTTTGGTACATACTTGAAAACTAGGCAGATGCAGTGATCCTGGTTTTAAAATGTATTCCTACCCTTATATGCAGTATTCATGTATTGATTTGTTCTTAGTATCTTCAGGGATTATATCCAATATTGTTATCAATATCTATACTACTATTATAAAGAGAGAACTTGCACCTTTTGGCCAGGTAAACTCAGGAACCACAGCACCAATCACAACACCCAATACAGCGTTGGAAAGGGCAGTTGCAGCAGAAGGACATAGGCTATGCAGACGCCCACCATATACATTTAAAATGTAAAAGAACCGTGCCAGCAAAGTAGTCCCTTGTGGGCGTGTCTGCATTGTGCTGTGGGTGTGTGCTGGGGGCGTGACAATCACTGGGGGCATTCCGTCACGAGTGTTGTTTTGTCTTCCCAGGTTCTATACATTCCTGCTCCCTTTAAATACAACTAAAAGGCCCTGCAAAGCATTATGGGATAAGCTTAGCATAATTTTTAGCATTCATGAAAGGGTTTCAATGTTTTTGAATTTTACTCATCAGGGACATCTTGGAACGACTAGGTGAACTGCAGCTTGATGTATAATATTTTAAATGCTATTGCATTTGCCTCATCAGGGACATCTAGGGACGGCGAGGTGAACTACAGCTTGATTAATAATATTTTAAATGCTATTGCATTTGCATCATCAGGGACATCTAGGGACAAAAGGTGAACTGCAACTTGATGTGTAATATTTTAAATGCTATTGCATTTGCCTCATCAGGGACATCTAGGGACCATGAGGTGAACTGCAGCTTGATGTATAATATTTTAAATGCTATTGCATTTGCCTCTTGGGGACAACTGGGGAGAACGAGGTGAACTGCGGCTCTTTGTAGAATTATTTGGATACTATAATATTCACTTCCCACTGCTAATCTCGTCCCGTAATGGTTTGCAGGGGCTTGATCTCAAAATCATCACCTCTCTCACTGCTTGCTGGAAGCTAATTTCAGTTTTGTGAAATTACTATATGCATTTTAGCATGTAGAAATAATTGTTATTTTACCTAGAATATATGAGGTTTCTGTTTTAATAATTGGAAATCTGACGGAACGAAATATTGCGGATTTATTGTACCAAGTTCGCGCCAATTCCGCCCACCCCTACTTTAAATACCCCTGCACCCCATAATCATAACCCACCCTTACTCTATAAAATACCCCAACACCCTTAAACACTAACCCATCTTAACCCTATAAATCTACCCTGTACCCCAAAACCCAAACCTAACCCTAAAAACACCCCTGTACCCCAAAACCAAAACCTAGCCCTGAACCCTATAAATACCCCTGTATCTCAAAATCCAAACATACCCTGAACCCTAAAAATACCCCTGTACCCCAAAACCCAAACCTAGCCCTGAACCCTAAAATACCCCTGTACCCCAAAACCCAAACCTAGCCCATAACGCTTCAAATACCCCTGTACCCCAAAACCCAAACCTACCCCTGAACCCTAAAAATACCCCTGTACCCCAAAACCCAAACCTATCCCTGAACCCTAAAAATACCCCTATAGCCCAAAACCCAAACCTAGCCCTGAACCCTAAAAATACCCCTGTACCCCATAACCCAAAACTATATCTGAACCATTAAAATACCCAAACACCCCAAAACATATACCTCAGTACCCCCAAAACATATACCCCTATACCCATACTTGCCTTATCCAAACATTTTTAAAAAACATGCTTTTACCATTCATGCATTTACAACGAAATGCGTGGTAAAAGCATATAAAATGTAATGCCATGCGTTATAATGGCATTGCGGAGTCATGGTACTTTCGTAATGAAAGTATGCAGAGTGATGGTATGCGGAAAGAAATTTGCAGAATAATGGGTGTTTACCCTCCCCCGTAAGTACATTGGTGGCACGGCGGCCCACATCTCCAGCAACATACTCATATTTTTTCACCACCAATTGGAACAATGCACAGGTCTCTCTCATTGATGCCCAGCACCGACATACACTTTTAGACACACCTCCCACCACAAGTTCTAGAATTGCGAACTTTAGAGATGGGGAGCTACGTTAGAATCTCTGCATCAGCTCAACATCCTGTGATTCCAGGCAAATCGCTTTGTCTCCCCGTGCCTACCACAAATCAATGTGTTCTTCTGTAATGTAAATTGTGCTCATGCCATGCTGTCGAGTTCACGCTATATAATATTGCAAGGAAAATAAAGTAGGGAAACTCGAGTTCACACACTACTGCACGCGCACTCTTAAGTGCATCAGCAGTGCACTGTGAATCGGAGCATTTCACAGGCCTGTCACAGATAAGAAATGCTATCAAAATGAAATCCTACGAAGCAATATATTACTGGCTGGCAGCAATTCATACCCGGACAACGTCGGGACGGGCTGCTAGTATTTAGTAAAATCTCTTGTGATCATAATCCACTACATATCGCTGTACAGTCTTGCTCTGTTCAAAACTCAATACATCTGTGGATATTTGAAAGGGTATTATTGAGAGATCAGGAGCATACATCAAGTCACAACATATACATGGAATTCCCGATGTAAATACTGCCAGTTTTAAGGAATACCCTGAAGGTTTTGATAAAAGGGGTGACGAACAGATTTCAGGTTAAAGAAGACCTAAATATTATAGAGGAAATTATATGTTTGGAGGCTAATGATGCATAAAGCTATATATTTGGATATTGTTGCAGAGCATAAGATTTATCTCCCACTCGTAGCTTCGAAAGCATGCTTTTTGCAGGTAAATACAGCAGCTGCATATTTCATTCAAAGACAAAAGTCTATGAAAATAGTGAAATGAAACACAACGGTCCGCACTCCACTCAAAGTAAGCGATAGTCAAGTTCCACAAGATTGAAACCCATTCAGCAAGTCTTTGTATAAAGGTTCTTTATTTATAATCTTCTTATAAAGCACACGCCGCAGCCAATGCGTTTCGTCCCTAAGGACTTCTTCAGGGCTACCTATAAGTATACAAAATATGCATTATATTTACAATAATATTTACAAACATATATCCAATTAAAAACATGCAATCATTTTCTATATACGAACTTTATATATACAATTTATTTTTTAATTATATTACTGTAGCCAATGTTGGCATTTTCTGAAAGCATGTGTTGAAAGTTAATTACAACCAATCTTATCCATGTACATTATTATCCAAATGACCTGCTGAAAAAACACATTCACAAAAAATAAGTGTAGGAGAGTAGGGTCTGCAATCCTATGATCACCCAGATTTTTTGCTTTTGTTTCACTGGTTTACGACTTTCTCTGGCTGTGGGCCCGCTAATCAGACCCACAGCCTGGCTGTTCTCTTTCTAAATTACGATATGTACCCTAGGTGCATTTACCAATTGGTACTGGGCCACCTTATCAGACCCCGTAACGCACGGCATAGGTGTACCCAGGGCCGCCAGGGGCTGAAGCATGTATTATGCCACCCCTGGCTGGCCTCCTAAATTTGACACAACTGGCTGCACGACAGCTGGGGCGAAGACGTGTAACCACCCTTCGCTTTAGGTATAGTAACTCTATATCTAACCATACAATGGACACCCGAGTTCCTATCAGTCACTCCTATGGCAGGCCTTAACAATCCTGAAGGCAGAGTGCGTGGGCTCGTGTGAGCTAGGTTCAGGCCCGAGCCGAGCCCGGTTGCAGCTTGCGGAATCAAGACCCAATAGCTGTTCCATGATAACGCGTACCATATCGGTAACTCCGGTGTCGCGTTATCAAGGCATGTCGAGTAAGGTGTCATACGAATCGGGGTGCTGCCCTCTCACCAACTCTGGCGATGAGGTTAGCATCTCACCCTTCTAGAGGGACACGACATGTACGTAACTGTGAACCCCGGTTAAAGTTAACTGAAGCCTCAGCTCCACAAAATGGATGCTGCCACCACAGACACGAGTCTGACCTCCTGCTGCTGGGAGTCCTTCCAGCGAGGAGCACTTGGACAAAGGGTTTCCTGTCGAGGGCGCTGTTCGCACCGTCCCAGACAGGGTTTGTGTATTCTGGGTAGGTAGGGCTTTGGCGAGAAGGTGACTGCGGAGTGGCACCCCGGTGCTCACTACGCATCTGCCGGTTAGAACCAGTTCCAGGGGCGACAGCCCTGGCCTGGGGAAAGTCCGGCAGGGGAGAGGGGCGTAACTACCCCCCTTCCGGGTCCCGCCCTTAGGGCAGGACCTAGTCATGTACCCACCCCTTTCTTTAGGATAAAGACCGGAGCGGGGACCCTTCCAAATTAGATCATCTTTGAATCAAGAACTACTTTCTACGAAAGGACACTCAAGACTCTTCTCAAGATTTCTCCCTTGTGGCTAAGGAGTAGTCACCCTGCATCAGCGGGCACCAACTAAGAACTCTGCGGTTTGCTGCAAGTCCTTCCTCAAGGATCCGACGGCCCAGCTCGACGAGACCCGGCTTCCCTGGCACCTCTGACCTCTACCCACGTCATCAGCTCAGCTGTGATCTGTGGGTGCGACGAGACCTCGAGGGACCGGCCATCATCAGAACCTGCACGCTCTTAAAAACCAGCACGACCATCGAGGTAACTCTCTGGTGAGTGCTCTGGGGTCCGAGAAGCCCTGACCCTGAGCCGCTCTAGCACCGAAGTGCAGTCTCCCAGCATCTCCACGATCTGCGTGGGGCCCTTCTGCTTGCTGCTCAGCACGTTGTCTGGTCACTCGCCGCTGGCTTGTGCCCTTCTGTGACGACATCCGAGAATCATCACTGCTGGTCTGGTTGCTCCAGACTGGCCCTTGCTTCCATCTTTGCGAGAAGCACCCCGGACCCTCCTGGTCCACTCAAGACGCCATCTTAGGCCCACCCCGTGGCCCTGAGATCTGCCAAGGCTTGTTGCCCCATCCTGGGCCCAGCGACGCCGACAGCATCATCCTTCGTGGGACAGCTCGCACCTCCACCGTGGTCGCCGACAACGCCTCCTGGTCCGTGAGACTGCAGAGCCTAGCGTCGCCCACTCACCTGGTCGAGGTGACGGCCAACCGGTGCCTTCCTGGTACCCTCTGACTACTGGCTAGTAGTACGAACTTGGTCCCCTCTGCTTTCAGGTTTCATCAATCTCCGATCCAGGCTTGGATCTCTACGAACTATACAGCACTGGTCGCCGGCCAGCAACTCCTTTCTTCCGGCTCCTGGCTCGTCAGCGAAGACCCCGACGCCTGTAAGACTTGTGCAGCCGCAGCCCTCGTGGCTAGGTAACTCGGCATTTCGGTGCCTGCATAGCCTCCTTACTCTAGGGTCCCGAGTCCCTCGCTTCCGACTTGCCTTATCGGGTCCGCCCGAGACCTTAACCTTTCCGTGTCCCCGGACACTTGTTTTAATTGTGCACTTGAAGTATTTGCTAAAGAGATTTGGTTTGTGCTTAGTACCCTGTCCTCATAAAGAGCACAGGGCTGTTGTGATTCTTAATAAATATCCTGTTTATTTTCATAACACTTGTGTGGTGTCCTTTCACTGGGTGTTCAAGGGGTACATGTGTGGTAAACAGCTGGCTTAACGCGCCCTCTCGAGTCTTTAGCCTTAGACTGCTCGTATCCACGCTACTAGGATAGCTGGTCTATAGGTTGACTTACAACCAAACACCATAAGGGTCGTTGGAACGATACATAGCGGTCGCTAGAATAGCGAACGTTGCATATCGGGCCAACTTCTCACAATAAGCTATTGCATAGAAAAAAGCTTAACGAGGGTCTCTTAAATCATATTCTCTTTTTCTTAATGTTGTATATTTTTGGGGAAAGTTATATCCTTATAGAAATGTTTGAATAAAAAGTCTTTCAAAGACTGCATTTATCCTTATCGTGGGCTTTCTAATCTAATAAGTACTGTCTGAAACCGTTGAGGGATATATTGAACATCGAAAAGCACCATTTTGGTTCCTTATAAAGAAGCATGCTACCCCCGAACTAAGAATCTCCTGCTTAACAAATATAATGTCAGGATGTTTTTCTAAGTGTTCCTCCGGGCAGTGCTGGCGATCAATCACTATCTCCTAAAGCAGCCACCTACGACCTATATGGCCAGGACATGAAAGCATCATAAGTGCACCTAACCCAAGCCCAGCCAAGCCTAAGGGCAGGGGCTCCTGTGATTAGAGCCATTGCCCGCTGCCACCGCCCTTAGCTGGGCTACCCAGCTTTCTTCTCCACCCATCCCACCGCACTGAGTTTAATGGGCAAGCCTCCTCTTCCCATGGTACGTTGCCTTCTGCACCTCCGGACAGGAAATCCAAAAGGTTGGACAGCTTCGGTAAGGTGATCATTCCTTCCACTAGCCCAGCATTGCGGTCGGTAAAAACCACATGCCTCTTGGGCCGTTACCCCCATTCATATGAGATACCGTTGCGTTGGTGCTTCCCAAAGTCTGGGAGGAGGACCTGGCTCTCCTCTCCCAAGCTAATTTTGCCATACAATGCAGCGAGAGAATGAGCTAGAGCGATCAACCTTGAACCTGGGGAACCGGGTTCGAGTCTCGGCGATGACGCTCAACATCCTGTGATGCTGGGGAAATCACTTAATCTCCCCGTGCCTAACAAAAATGAATGTGTCCATCTGTAACAAAACTGGTGCTCATGTAAAGCGCTCGGATACCCCATTTCTCTGGTCTAGTTTGCATTATATAAACCCCCCTCCCCCCGACCCCACCCCAAAAAAAGAAATGCGCCTTCGACATGACCGACTCGATAGACAAAGCGTTTTCCTCGATGGTGGTCGTTGAGCTTTTTTGGGGATGTCGAAGCTAACCTCATGATTATGCCCTTCAAATGGCCCCTATCTGTTAGGAGACCAGGCAGATGCAGCACTTGAGCGCTTCAAGAACTAGCAGGCTTGGCCTCTCCACTTTATCCCAGCCTGTGTCTGCTTTCGTAGCTACAGAAGAGGTTTCCAACTACGCCAACACTATTCCAGCCAGAGGACGCGCAAGTCCAACAACCTCTGTGGGATCGGGGGACATGGTTCACCCTTACCTCGTGGGTCAGGTGACCGTAAGTTTGATCAAGCCACAAACCCCACCTTCACCACAATCTATTCAGATCCCTCTGGGTCATGGGCATCCAGTTAATGGCAGGATATGCCAACACCTCCACCACTGTTGAGATATCATCTCGGGCAGTTTGGTGCTGAAAATAGTCTGAAGGGGCTACTCCCTCCTCTTCAACAATACTCTTTACTCCATGCCTCCAACTTACAATCCGCTCATGGAGTATCACCTTGTCTTACTCCGCTAGGAAGTCAAAACTTTCTTAGTCAAGGGAGTTATAGAGAGGGTTCCCGGGTCAGAAATTGGCTGTGGTTGCTATTCCCACTATTTTCTTTTCCAAAGGAGGACGAAGGACTTTGTCCTATCCTCGACCTCAGAGCCCCCAAATTCTTCCTCAAAAAGGAAAAGTTTAAGATGCTCATCCTTGCTCTGGTCCTGTCTGCCCTAGACTGAGGAGACTGGATGGTAGCATTGGACTTGCAGGATGTATATTTCCACATTCCCGTTCTGCCTGCCCATCATAGATATCTGTGGTTTACGGTGTGCCACCAGTACTTTTAGTTCACCATGCTCTGCTTCGGCCTCACTAGTGCCCTTTTGGTGCTCACCAAGGTGATGGCAATGGTCGCAGCCCATCTGTGGAGATCAAGGGTCTAGACTTCCCCCTTTCTCGATGAATGTTTGTTGAAGGTAGACTGTTGAAGCAGTCGTCTCCCACCTCAGACTGCGGCAAACCTCATGCATTCGCGGGGGTCCACTATCTATGTGCTGAAGTCACACCTCCCCTCTGTCACTCCCTATCATCAGGGCAGTTCTGGACATGGTGCAGTTTCGAGCTTATCCTCCTGAGCAACGATCCCAAGCTATTCAGGCTACGATGCCGATATTTCAGCCTCTATCCTGGATTTTGGTGAGAATGATTCTGGGGCAGTTTGGCCTATTGGCCTCCTGCATCCTACTAGTGGACCATGCCAGATGCCACATGCAGGCTCTGCAGTGGGAACTGAAGTTCCAATGGGCACATCATCAGGGAAATCTCACTGACCTAGTTTAGATATCATGGAAACTGTGAACAACACCTCTCCCCCCCGCTCCCTAAATCTAAAAAGTAGTGACAAATGCATCCCTTCTGGGATGGGGCGACCATCTGGGAGAGGTGGAGATCAGAGGACTCTGGTCTCCGGGTGAAGCCAAGCTCCATATCAACCTGTTGGAGCTTCAGGCGATCCGGTTGGCACTGAAAGCCTTTTTACCATCCCTCAAAGAAAGGCTAGTTCAGGTGTTCAGACAAAACTGCTACAACAAACTGGGCTGAGTGGGGTTGTGGAGCCTCAGTCAAAAGGATTTGGCTGGAACAACAAGGCATTTCCCTGGTGGTTCAACATCTGACCGGTTCTTTAAAAGCCAGAGCGAATGAACTCAGCTGCCAGTTTGTGGATCACGAGTGGCGTCTCCATCCAGAGGCAGCGCAAGGTCTCTTTCAGCAGTGGCAAGAGCCTTGGTTAGATCGGTTCGCCTCAGAAGAGAACGCGCAATGTCAGCAGTTTTGCGCTTTGCTGTTTCCAAGACGGCTCTCGCTCCCTAACGCTTTTTGTTGCAAATGGAGCACAGGCCTCTTGTATGCCTTTCCTGCCCATACCACTCCTGCCCAGAGTGCTCAAGAAGATCAGACGCGACCAGGCACCTTGTTGGTCCAGATTGGGTGATGAGTCTGGTATCCCGAGATTTTACAAATTAGCATATATCTTCCGGTCAGGCTGTGTCTTTGGGAGGATCTTCTTTTGCAGCAGGAAAGGAGGGTTCTCCACCCGAACCTACCCACTCTTTGCCTCCTTGCATGGAGATTGTGCTGCGACAGTTGACCGCTTTTGACCTTCCTGCCTAAGACTGTGAGGTTATTCTGGCAGCCAGGCGTGCCCCCACGAAGTTGGTAAATGCCTGCTGATGGCAAACTGTTTGTAAATACTGTACAGAAGGGTCTGTTGACCTTTTGTCTGCCTCTCTGTCAGATGTTCGTCTTTATATTCTATTCTTGGCCCAGCAGAGCTCCGCTCTGGGCACTCTGAAGGGCTACCTTTTGGCCTGCCTGCTTTCCTTCGACTGCCATATCAGCCATCACTTTTTAGGTCTCCTCTTGTACAGATATTTTTGAAGGGCCTTACCCATCTGTCTCTTCCCCCCCCCCTCCATTTATTAAGCCCCAATGGGACCTCAATTTGCTACTTACCTTTTTGATGGGTAAGAGATTATCACGGTGGGGTCTTGTTCGGAAAGTAATATACCCACCAGTTTAAGACTTGGTTAGGCAAGTCTGCTGAAGACTACTTTCTTAGATTTACTGATTCAGAGTACTACACGCAAGTGAGATTTAAGACCACACAATGCTCCCTTTCATTGTGGAAAGCTTGGCTAAATATGTTTTAACTGCCACTATCTTGATCTACCCCTGTAAGGGGAGAATTCTCACTTTGCAATATCTTTCAAGAACAGTTGTGTGATATCTGGGCCGCTAAAGGCGTCAGCACAATTTGGCCATTACTTAAAGAACTACCCATGACCTGAATTTTTAAGTCTTTACCAATTAGGGACATTTCTGAATAAAATTCATCCTGGCAAGATCCACGTTGATAAAACCCATTTATGGAAATTCTGATGGGTGGGTCATGAAGGTAGGTACTATTTGGATTCTTTATCAGTTCATTCTAAAAATATTAAATTAAAGGCTGGAATTCTTGTCCAAGAGATGGACCTTGGACATGGACACAGAATTTTCAAAGGAAACAGTGATATGTTCTGTTAACACGCGTCATGACGTTTTCAGAGTTGCAAGTGTGAAATCGCAACATTTCAGTGTAATCCATAGGTTATATTGTGCACCATTAACTTTTGATTGAATGGAAGCACAGAAATGAAGTAGGGGATATTCATGTGTTTGCTAATTGTACTGTATTGTAAGGATTTTGGACTGCATTGGCAGATTCTAAGAGCTAATACCAGCTCTGAGATAATATGAACAATTCTGTTAAAAACGATGAATCCTGACTATTCCGGACTTGGCAAACGTGTTGTGTTGCCATTACGGGAAAAACACCGCATCCTGGGGCGAAAGCTGGTGGCCCGACACCTTGGGCCAACCCCCTACGCCCAAGGAATGTGTTAAAAATCTGGGAGTCTGGGTAGACTCGGCATTGAAATTCACCCACCACACCAAAAAAGTGGCAGCCACCTGCTTCGGCATCCTGCGCAATCTAAGACCCATCCTGAAGTTCTTCGACTGTCACACCCGCCAGTTAATTGTCCAAGCTACCATCCTTTCTAGGCTGGATTACGCCAGCTCCCTTTTACTGGGCGCTAACCTAGCGAAAACTACCAGACTTCAGAGAGTCCAGAATGCTGCCACCAGGGCTCTGGTAGGTCTCCCCCGCCACTCCTCGGTGGCTGGAGTCCTGAAAAAACTGCACTGGCTCCCGGTGGGAAAAAGGATTCAGTTTAAGGCACTCTGCTTAGCCTTCAAAATCCTTAAAACCGCCTCCCCTCCGATGTTGCGCCCCCTCCTGGCGGAGTATACTCCTGGGAGGTCACTTTGTTCAGAAGGACAACATCTTGTGGTCATTCCCCGTACCAAACTGGCCAGAATGGGCGGCCGATCCTTCAGCCTGCTCGCTGCCAAGCTTTGGAACAGCCTACCGGAAACAATCCGTGGCATACAGGACCTTCTGGCATTCAGGAAAGCCATCAAAACCCACCTCTTTCAGTAATCTCCCCTTCTCCCCTCTGACGCTTTCTTCTTCTCTGCCTTCAGCCTCACTCGCAGCGCCGGGACGCCCCGTGGCTGGGGCAGCCGAGCGCTATATAAATCCCAATAACATTAACATTAACATATATTGAATATTTAGGTATTGCAAAACCATATACGATTCCAGATGCACCCATGATAGAGCATGGTGGGTAATACTCTTGAATACTTTCCACATAAAGGCCACAATTTATCTGCCAAAAAGTCTTCAGTGCTATTAACTTTTTAGACCCATGTAGGGAGTAGTGTATGATAGGTTTTATTACATTACAGGTTTAAGGAAAAAAAATTGCTAAATGATTTTTATTAAGTTTTCATAAAAAGAGAACATATACTAATGAACACATTATGAATAAAGTACAATGATTAATTTAAAAAGAAAATATGAGCAAATAATTCAAAAGAGAAGATAAAAAAGAGGTAAGAAAACAGATGGAGGAAAAAGAAAGGAAAGGATGAGATAGAAAGACCAAAAAGAGGAATAAAGAGTTAGAAATTAGGAAAGAGTAAAAAATTAAGCTGCAGGTGCATGTGGAGAAAGATGTGAAGGGTAGCCAAAGTAGGTCAGATTTAATTATCTGAGGAAGAGTGAGGAAAGAAACAGTAGCAATTCTGTGTTTATGGCAAACATTCCACCAAGTTAATAATAATAATTGAGTTATCTTTTCAACAGGACAAAATCCCTTTTAATGCTATAGAAATAAATAAATCAAACAACAAAGTAATATGATAAGACACATCAAAATCAGGTGAGGCGGAACTTAAGAACACATTTTGTATTGTTAATGGAATATTACATTGGAATATTGTCATACATTTAGACCAAAAGGTTTAAGAAGATTTAAACTTCTGCATCAAAGTTTC
The DNA here is from genome assembly GCF_964263255.1 of Lissotriton vulgaris. Taxonomy (NCBI): domain Eukaryota; kingdom Metazoa; phylum Chordata; class Amphibia; order Caudata; family Salamandridae; genus Lissotriton; species Lissotriton vulgaris. The sequence goes on from NC_141685.1 coordinate 262,936,067, forward strand.
AGATGAAGTTTAACAATTGCGAAATGTTACCTCTGTTTTTTTTGTTGTTATTTTGCCCATTATAAACTAGTGCAACCGCACAAGAAATACTATGGTGATGAGTTCATATCAGTATGATGAATTTTGTAATTGTAGGTTTACAATTTGAATATTGGCTACTAGTGTGTATATTTTTAGTAACTTTATACTTTACCAATTAAAAACAGAAGAAAAGAAAATTGACTTTGAGAACGGATAATAGGAGGGTTTTTCAGGTGCAATGTGATATCTGAGCTGATTGGAATTCACTGCACCAACTCCTGGAACGACAATGTACTAGACTAAAGGCATGATGTAGATCATGGTGGACTAGTTACTCTGTCGCAATGGTGACGGATATCTCACCCACCAAAATATAAATCCGATAGGATATAAAGGGATTTATATTTTGACGGATGGGATATCAATCACCTTTGTGACGGACTCACCTATCCGCCAAGGTCTAAATCAGGCCCCAAGTCAAATCTGCAGCTGCCTGCTAACCATATTCCTTGTGAGGCCCAGCATAGTAGCAGAGTAGTTAGGAATGTGGTTGCTACCATTTGTGATTTATATCTAAACAGCCTCTGATGATAACCTGTCTTTCAATCTGCAGAACTTTGGTTTGGACTATGATAGTTTTCAGCACATGGTGGGAGATTGCCCCCCGGACTTTCTACAGCTAACCTTTAATTGTTGTAATGTAAGTATATGTTCTTAATCGCAATAAGTATGTTTATTTTATTTGTATGTAATCCATTTTAGGTATATGTTATAACAGGAACCTAGCCCTAAGAAGCAACTGAACCTTTGCAGGCAGATAACATTTGTTATAGCAGGAGCACGTGAAACATAGGGCCCTTTAAATAGAACAGTATTATGAATGTGGGGTCTGAATGTGATCGGAAGCAGGTTCAAAATATGTGATTGACTAAGATCATACACACAAAGCAAATTTTTCTTTGCATCACACACACAAACATTACACTCCAATACTTAACTTTTGGCTGCTGGTTCTTCATATTTGGTGCCCCCCCATAAGCACCAGACTGGATCTCTTGCAATAGCACCTTTGTGGTACTGGGTATGACCATTAACCGCATCGCTGCTGCGGCGATTTTTGCGCTGTGCGGCTTTTTTCGATTTACCGCGTTACATGACGAGCTCAGCTCGTCATCAGCACACGCCACCCGTGGCTGATGACGAGCTGAGCTCGTCATCAGCAGCAAAGGGGTTAAACTCCATTGTGATTCCATCCCATCTCTGGACATGATGAAAGGCAGCTGCATAAATTCACCTTCCCTGTGCAATGACATCAATTCATCCTTTACCACACCTAAAGGCCAGGAACTGTAGCTCTGCTACCACCAGTTCGGTTTCTTCACAACATTCTTCGTGGCTTAACTTTAGCAGTGTGTAGGGGTGTCGACCTCAAAGAGAGTAGCTTTCAAACTGTGCTGCTCATGTTGGAAGCCAGTGTCTGTGGTGGACCCACATGATGTGTGCTTGGGGTGCTTCAGGATTAAGCAAAACTGCTTGTGGTATGTATGTATATTATATTTATTTAGCAGATACTTAGCCACAAAGCAGTGAAGTGCTGTACGTAGTCCAAGGCGAGCACAAATTCAACAAGTAAGAGGAGAGGAAGCTAGGTTGTGGGCAGTTAATACATTGTGATCTAGTGTTCTTGAAAGAGGGGATGACTACAACTTTTTCCTCATTGTAGCAGTGTTGGGGCAGTCCTGCTGGATACTGGGATGTTATTCTCGATCCTAGGTGAATAGATGAAAAAAGCCTGTTGTCTTGTTTTTTACTTTTTTACACTTCTGAAACTGCATTTTGATAATGCCCTGAATGAAGATGTGCCGAGACGTTGAGATTGTCTGCACGATAAGCAGGGGTGCTAGTCGTGATAGCTTTGTAAATTATGCAGATGATGATGATGTGGGCCTGCAAAAGAAGCCAATGAAGTTACATCAGGATGGGGGTGATTGGGTCATATTTGTTCAGGGCCTGGATGAGAAGTGCGCACCATGGAGGATGCCCCTAAGGGGTGACAGTGTGTGGTCCAATTGAGGTTACAGGAGGCCGTGAGGGAAAGAGAAGCCAAGCTCTACGTTCTAAAACACTAGAAGTGCACCTGAAGCACCTCGACAGCCATATGCTCCAGATTCAGTGTTCTGTGCCAAACTTTGAACTGATGTGCCTAGAGTTCTCAGGGCCTTTGTCGACTCTGCAACAAGCTTCAGCTTTACAAAGGCTATGCTGCATATGCTTAAGTTAACTCCAGCTCCCCCTGATGTCCCTTCTGGCCAATGGACCCATTGAGGCCTCCAGTTAAACTTCCGCCAGAAGGCCCTTCCTGACCATTTACCAACCTCATCCAAAGTCTGCTCATCCTGCCAACAGCGCCAGTGCGAGCCTCCTCTGCCTCCTTGTCCTCTGTCGGCGCCTGCTATGGTTTAGGCAGAGTAGGCTCTGACTCTCTATTGGCTCAAACCTCTGAACTGGAACCATCTTCAGCTAGAGCCCACCCACTGTATAGGTACATGATTACAAAGGCAAATGCTGGGACAGTGAGTGCTCTCCAGTCTGTCGACACCAGTGTTTTCGGAGGATGGGGGGACATTTATGAGTCTATGGCACCATTCAAGGCCTCCAACATGTCTCACATAAGAATGACTATTACGATGCTGGGCTTTATCTCAATTAGCAAAACATTTATGCAACAACACTTCGGACAGTGGACCACTCAAGGGAAAGGTACCAATCCTGAAATCACCAAACAAATTAGTCTTCAAATTCTAGCGTGCTCTTTCCAAATGCTCCCTGTCCTAAGAGCATCACCCAAACCTGGGGTAAACAGTCAATTTTTTGTCCAATATGGAAAAGCACCGCTTTGCAAGTCAAAGTCAAAAGCCAGCTTTATTCGATTACTTAAAATCATAAAAGCAACAAGACAATGCAGTTTATACAATTTTAAAAGATATTTACATATCATATAATTCATATAGTTAAAAACAGTTAAAAAATCAGTCCCAAAGATAATATAAGTCCAATCAATAAATTAGACGTTGGTACAAAAAACAATACATTCGCAATGTGAAAATAAGAAGAATAATTGATTTAAAAAATGTTAAGAGTCTGCAATATAGTGAGGTCACCCTTCCAAGTGCTTCGGGGATAGCCTCCTTTGCAAGTCAATCCCATCCAAATTGAAGAAACTAAACAACTTTCTTAGTGTCTTCGCACACAAACGCTGAGTCTTGATGTAAATTTGTATTGATCAATTAATGATCCGTTTTAGGAAAAAACCAGCCAACGCGTTTCGTTCTGAAAACAGAACTTCTTCAGGGCGAAATAGCTGTTCCAAAGCGTATTAGGTTCCAATCTTAAGAAATAGCGGAAGGGGGAAAGAGAACTTTATATCCTTTTGCTCCTTTTCTGCTCTTTGTTATGACTTTCCCCAAATCGAGCTCCAAATTGTGAGAATTGTATATATCCCACTTGGATATTATTCCTTGTGTTAGTACACGGAAAAACTGGAAATCCGTTAATTTCCAAGAGATTTTGTATATAAATGACAAGTATCTTAGGAACGAAAATCCATCCTATGCCGTGTGGAATATGTGTCTTTGTAATCCAAAATCGATAAGTGTCAGAACGGTAGTCACCTGAAAATGTTGATCACGATGCATCAACATTGCGGCGTTCCGCCGTTTCAAACCGCCGCCGTCTCCGCTAGCAAAACACTAGTGGCTTTTCTACCCCCGCAGTCCTACCTTGATTCACCTTTAACACCACCTACATAGAAGGTGCTTTTTGGGACCAGAATGTCCCGTGCCTTGTGAACTGTTGGTACTCCTGACCTGAGTGCCCAACTGCATGTGAATCTGGTATCCTGATTTTATTTTGGCCCCGGCATCATGCTAATCTAGTGAGGTTTAAGCATGTCCCTGACAATACAAGGCCAAGGACCTGTACTGTGACCTGTAACTGCTCATCGCCACTGAGTGTGCTTGATCAGCTTTGGATGACCTACCAGAGGCGGCTGGTCCATAGGGGCGCTGGGGCAGCGCCCCGCAAAAGAAACTGCTCACTGCAGTTCCGGCCGGCAACAGGAATGTAAGCAGACAAATTGCTTTCACAATTTGTCGGTTTACATTTCCAGGCCGGCCTGTGCTTCACTTGTGAAAGTGCGCGTGTGAACGCACAGCGCTCGCAGGCAAACCGCTAGAGCAGGAGTCCAGAAGATGGGCCATCTGACTGCGCATGTGAGTGAGGAGCGTTGCCCCTCACTCACCTTCACGACCCATTAGGTATGCTGCGCATGCCTAGTTTAGTTCAGGCGTTTAAAGATAGGCTCATGTTGGGGCGGTGACGTGTTTTTCGTAATGTCGCCCCATGCCCTATCAAATGCCAGCCGCCCGGCCCCCCCCGTCGCATCCAATCTCCTGATTTGGCACTGCAGTTAGTTACTTGTTGAGCAGCAAAAGAAAAGAGCGGGGAGAAGTTAGTTTGCGGGACCAGAGGAGATGCATGGTAAGTTCTATTAATTAAATTAACTCTCGCCCCTTCATGCCAGCCGCGACGGGTCAGGGGGTCATTTACATATGCTTAGGGTATGAAACGCGTGTGGGAGCACACAAGGTAAGATATGTGGCGAGTGGACATATAGTAATACTCCAAGATTAAATGTAAGTGCTGCCACCTTTTCCCGACTGCTGTGAACTAATAAACGCTGCATCCTAGACGCCACATTTTCATTGTAACAGTAATAAGGTTTTATGGGTGATGACCACTGACCAGAGAGGTTTCAGAGGATTGTTTTCACATTGGTTTCCGGGTTATTTAACACCGTTAATATTTCTTGTAATGGCAAAAGTCGGCGCAGCGGCACCCATTCCCTTTGTTTACTTACGATAACCTTCACAGCAAAAACGATTTATGAACTTATTACTGGGGCACTGCAAAAATCCGGCGACCTTACATTTTAAGAGCCTGTCTGTTTTTTATGTGTGTATCAGAGTGGCCTGATAAAATATGAAATATAATCTTCAGCTTGTATCATTAATATGCTACTTTAGGGGTATAAAAGAACGAGGTTTTGAGGCCCACTGAGTTATCACCAACGTAGAGAGAGAGAGACAGACGGGGCACCAGACAGATACTCAGAAAGACAGTGAAATCGACAGAATGACAGAAAGTGACAAAGGAAGGCATAAACAGGCTTACAGTGAAAGACACAGACACAGAGATAGAAAAGCAGACACACAGAGTAAAATACAAGCAACCAGTAAGATACAGGCAGGCATACGGAGTGGAATGGAAAAAGACAAACCAAGACAGAAGTAACATCGGCAGAATGACTTCGAGAAAGAAAAATGGGAACAGTGACAGGCAGGACAGCCAGTACAGTTAAGCATACGTTCTGCATACGGCTCACCACTTTCAAATACCACCAGCCGCCACTGTGACCTACGTTCGTACATTCACCTTGCAACACCATAGAGGGGCTACCGTGAAGATTGAAGGCATAGGTTGTGCCAGTCTCGCCACCCAACCTGCAAGAACGTCGTGCAGGCACCTGCGACTGATGCGAAGGACTGAGACACACTACAAGTTGAGCACGAGGACTTAATTTTTTGTTCAAAGTAAACCAGCGGTAAGAAAGTGTGACTGAGTGCTTTTAAGCCCTACTTAGGTAACAGTGATATGTCTACACTTATGCTTAATTCGTGCCTCAGCCACCAGATAAGGGGGGCTGTGGCTCCTAAGTTTACCCAAGTTAAAGAGAGGATGCTGGAGCAGGAGGGTTTAGCACATTTGCTTTTTCTAAACAACAAGCACTGGGCTGGAAATTGTCATTGTTAGAAATAGGCTTTCTGGTTGGCTAGGGCATGCGCCTAAGCCAGGCAGAAACCACCACTCAAGTCTGGGCAAGGCAGTTACATGCTGAAGATAACACCTGCTCACCCCCTTGGTAGCTTGGCACAAGCAGTCAGTCTTATCCCAGAGGCAATGTGTAAAGCGTTTTCCCAACACAGACACACAGCAGCAGCAGCACACTAGGCACACCACAAAAGGAAATCCACACAAGGTTATATCAAAAATAGCCTTTGTATCATCATAAACACATTAGAAACCTAATCACACATTTAACACTGTGCCAACTGGCACTAGGCAAAATTCACAGGGGATTATATACAGGACATGGCCAATCGGGTCCCTGTCAGAACCATCAGAACAGGTAAGTAAATATAAAATACAACCAGTAACTACTGGGCCCATAATGACCTAAGCATTATCACATTAGCATTAGACACCACCCTAAAATATCATAGCATGACATTAGGCATAACCACATTAGTCCCAAACCTCATTAGCATAAACACATTACGCATTTGGCCTCACCAGCTTAAATCTCGTTAGAGACATAAATCAGGGTGCATAAATCACATTTGGCACATCACATAAATCACATTAGGGCCTTGTGCAATGTTCCCCCTAATTTTTTTCCTCTGTGAGCGGCAGTGTAGGGTCTGCGTGTGCGCAGCGCCAAATATCACTACAAATGTTTGCTTAAAACCCTAGCAGCATAGCTCGGTTAAGAAGAGACATTTTATTCCTCTGTCTGATGTAACATTTTCCTTTCACTATGATGCAGTGTCTCTGTATAATGTGTTTGCGATGTAAACTGCTGAACACCTTACACTGGTATGAGTGGTGCTATTAAATAAAGTAAATATGAAAGGGAGAGGGGTTTTGGAGACATGGAGGTCACTGTGTCACAGCAGGCGCCACCAGCACTAAAGCCGGCCCTGTTCAAATGGCACTAATAATTAAAGTGAAGGTATGAAAACATCCCACATTGCAATTTGAAACCTTGGCAGCTATGTTGCTGCATTTCTTTTCTTAATAGGGATGGGCTGCGGGGTGATTGTGTGCATTTGTTAAGGGTTTCGTGTTAATTGCAACTCATGATGGGTGCTGCTATTAACATGAAACTTTAACAAATGCACAGAGAAATCTTAAGGATTTTGAGTGCCAGGGCCAAACTTATTTACGGGGCCCCTGATTAGAACAGCTTTGGATTTATGATCCAATCTCAGCTTTTTCATGTCCATTTTGGCCAGGTCACCGACACTGCAGAGGCACACTGGTCCAAATTCTAAATGTGCTTCCATGTAATATTCCGGTTTAGTTGAATGTGTTTTCAAAATTGTAACATAGCCCGAAGGAAAAGGAGAGGAGACTAGTAAGAAATAGGATTTAGTGGCAGAGAAAGGGGGAGAGCGGAACAAAGTAGAAAAAAAATCAGGGTGCAAAGACGAGAAATGGGGAAGGGGTAATGGAGAAATTGGTAAGAGAGGGATGGAAAAAAAGGCACCCAGAGACTATGGAGAACTGGGAGGGAGAACGGAGAATGGAAAACCAGTAAGGGAGAGAGCAAAGAACAGGTAGTGAGAGGGAAATGGTGACAAGAATTGGATGGGAGAAAGGGGACTGATATGAGGAAGAAGAAAAAGAAGAGAAGGAGACTGCGAGAGCAGCTAGGTAGTGGAAGAAACAAGGGAAAAACGAGTATAACAGAGGGCAGAAAGGCATAAAAACTGAGTCTAGCAGAGGGCACAAAGGCACAAACAAGAATGGAGAGATAAAATGTGCAACCGACTGAGAAAGAACATTGCTGTTGTTTGGCAGTAGTTACATCACTGTACATAAACACCAAAAAGTGCTCACTCAAACAAGAACCAGATCGTAACATTCTTGCTAATGATCACACGGAGTAACTTTGTGCCATCTGCGCGTGTAAATCAGGCACTGAGCGGTGCTCGTGCCCGTAGGCACTTCTCAGCAGACAGGCAGATAACTTAATAAGGTCTTGAAGGGGGTAATGAGTGTGTTTAGCACCAATTCTTAATGTCCTTAGGCTCAATCCTTGCTCATATAGTCAGTCAGAAGTCCATATTGTGTAGAAAAGTTGCTCTTTATTAATTTAGATAAAAACATGAACAGGCTGTTCATGTTTTTATCTAAATTAATAAAGAGCAACTTTGCTACACAATATGGACTTCTCTATGGGCTCAAATACCCTGTGTCCCAAATGTCAGGGCTGGCTACCACTGCAGCAGAATCGAAAGTGCGCAATTGCGCTGGCCTAAACGAGGCACTGGCACTTACTGTGCCTGATGACCCCCACTGGGACTCTAACAACAAATATGGCCAAATGAGCACCAATAATGTGCCTCGATCGGCACCACTGTTACCTTGGAATGCCAACACACAATGCCCCAAAGGCATTAGCATGGGCACTCGCTGTGCCCTCTGGAGTCCCCACTGGGACTAAATGTGGCCAAAAGTTGCAGGAAAATATGGGCACTGGAGCCCCACTCTGGGGCTCTCTAAACAAAATTTCCCCCACGTTGGAGCGGCCCGCTCTCCTGCGGATCCGCTCTGCAATTAGGCACTAACCATGTGCCACCAGGCAGCCCCACTCACCGGGCTCACCTGGTGCCTCAGCGGCACCCTCCCAATACTGCTAGCCCCGCCCCACTCACCGGGCCATGGGATGCGCAGTCTAGGTCTCTTTCAACACGGAGAAGCACTGCATGGGGACCGCCCGGGGGTCCAGTTGCTCCTCTGAGGCTGCTTGGTCACCCGGCAGCACTCCGGATTTCCTGGTGGAGGTCACCGTGCCTCATCTCAACGACCTGCAGGGTTCCCACTAGCACACGGGGCCCATTCTCTACCGACACAGCAGTCAGCTTCCGGGTCTTAGCTGCAGGAGGCTCCACCCCCAACTAGGCGAGTTCCCTGACTTCTGGGGCCTCAGCGGTGACTTATCCTGCAGCGGCAAAGTGCGGTGTGGGCACCCGCCTTAAAAATACTCATATAAGCGGGGTGGGCACCTGCCAACTAACACCGCATGCGGGGTGGGCACCCGCTGTTTTAATTCTACATAAAGCGGGGTAGGCTCCCGCTCGGCACCACGATGCGGGGTGGGCTCCCACTCCACTCGGCATCCAGGTAGGGGAATCCCCACGTTGGTATTCCCTTGACGCAAGTTGCAGCTACGTGCTGCAGAGCCCACGTGCTCTTCTTTGGCAATTTTAATGTAGCGCTCACCAAGCGCTGGATGCAAACAGTCCTTAGAGGGAAAGAGGCAAGACTGGGCCCAGGCAGGCCAGCACAGTCCCTTGTGGCGGTTCCTCCTGAGGCCTAGTGGTAGCAAGCACAGGAACAACACTTTCATGGGGTCACAGCCCCTACCTTTATACTACCTTTATACTACAAATTCCCTTTGTTGGTCTGCCCTGGCACAGGGCTTGGTGGAACCAGCCAAAAATTGGTTCTGTGGCACTTTGTTGACAATGCTCCTCTTCCCCTTTGTCAGGTGGGGGCTCGTCATCAGACACACCACAGGGGGGCCGAGCCAGCATTCACGCAGGCAGGCAGAATCCTATTCCGGGTCAAGGGACTACTCCTCCCACGACTTCAAATGCAGATGTCCCATTCAGCCTAGCCCTGACTCACCCTTCCCCTCCTGGAGCCACACACACCTCACCAGCCCCTGTCACTTAAAAGCCAGACATGCAATCCACATCAGGCAGGCAGGCAGAGACATAGCACACAGAAATGCCAACTTCTAACAGTGGCATTTCTAAAATAGTTATAATAAATATGCGCACACCATTGCGTAGCATTTATTATTACTATTTCAAACATAGCAAACTTGACCACGCTGCTCCTCTCATAATCCGGAATTACCAATGAAACAGGGAATCCCCAATGCCTTTCTAGGGGAGGGCAGCCCCATAGCAGTGAGAAACCAAAATGGCTATTTGTCACTACCAGGACATGTCTCACACTTAGGGTACATGCCCTGTCTTTTACCTACACTGCACCTTGCCCATAGGGTGAGCTAGAGTGCAGTAAAAGGGGGGGTCACAGACATGGCACACACTTTAGGTGCCACGTCACAGTGGCACTAACACTGCACGCGCAGGCCCTTCAATGGCAAAGGCTTGGGATAGGTTTGAAAGGCTACTGTGGTGGGTGGCGCAATCAGTGCTGCAAGCCCACCAGTAGCATTTAATTCACCAGCCCTGGGTATATGAGATACCACTTTACAATGGACTGACAGGTAAATTAAATAGGCCAAACAAATGTAGACCAATCTTACCATATTTATGACAGAGAGCACCTGCACTTTGGGCACTTTAGCACTGCTGTCCAGTGTAGAGTCCTAAAACCCCAAGACCATGTCAGCAAAAAGGCTAGGAGAAAGGCAAAACGTTTAGAGATTACCCTGCAAAAAGGGCCAAGTTCAACAGTTAACCTGTCTGTTGGTTAATTGTTGATTTCTGAGCACTTGGCCGATCCCACTATCCCGCCCTACTACCTTTCAATGAGGCCTGTGACTGCTTGCCTTCATTAACCTTTCATCTTTCTTTCAGTGCTGGTAAACAAATAGGAATAATTTGAAATTCCTGCATTCCGCTTTATTTTCAATTGTTGCACCAAGCCACAAATTGTTCCAGTGCCAGACGTACACTGATTATTTTTTAGTTGGACACTTAGTTGCTATAATAATTTCACCATCATCGGGAGGATGATCAAAGCAGACTTGCTGCTGCAGTTCAGTCTCCACGCATGGAGGTGCAGAGTGCTGAAGTCTGTGTTTAGGACCCTTCCCTTTTGCTGCAACAGTAGATCCTCCAGAAGCAGCAGCTTGATTGGAGGACAGATGCTCATGCCCAGGAGTTCTGGATACCACACCCTCCTCGCCCAATCTGGAGTCACAACGATGAATTCAGATCCCTCTGCAGGGCTTGCGTGTGCCATCTGACGTGTTGTACTGGCAGGAGGTCAGGACTCCCAGCAGTCTCACCGCCATCCCAGGACAGGGATTGAAACATCAGAATCATAGCCTTGAATGTCTTGCACTCTGGGGAGGTGGAAGGCACAAAACTGTCCCGCATATAGGATAGCTCCAATGAAGGAGAGTGTTTGCAAAGGAGTCAAGTGTGACTTTGTCATGTTGATGGTGAACCCCCTAAGTGTTAGGAGGTTCAATATCATCTGGAGGTGATCTATGACTGCTGGGGACAAGCCCACCTTCAACAACCAGTCTTTGCAGTATAGAAAGACTTGAACATTCAACCGCTGACACTGTTCTGTGACCACCATCACTTTGAACACTCATGGGGCTTTGATACAGCCAAAGTGGAGCACTGAACAGTGATAATGCTCAAGGCTTGCTGTGAACTGCAGGTAATGCCTGTTGGCCTGCAGGTCAGGAATATGGAAATGCGTGTCCTGCAGGTCTAATGCCAACATCCAGTCTCCGGGATCCTGGGCAGATGAGACCTGGGCCCGCGTGAGTATCTGAACTTTGTCCTTCTGAAGGAAGGTGTTTACAGGGGGGCGGCAAGGAGGGGAGCAGCAGGGAGGCAGAGGAAGGTTGGGGGTAAGGAGGGGCTGCAGGGAGGAGGCATAGCAGGAAATGGGGGATGAGTGCAATGTGCTGGCGTAGAAGATCATTTCAGGAGTACTTTTCAATATCTCATAAGCCACACTACATGGGAGAGTTATGCATTAAAAAAAAACATGATATAGACAAAACACTACTCTCACTATTTGGAGTCTTGTGAACCCCATCACACTCCTGGACCTCAGTGCAAAAGAACCTTCTTCTCTAATGATACCTGCATCCCTGAGTTGCAGGCTATCCTCCCTGCCTCTTTTACCCCTTCCCCATCACTATGATCTTGAAACACTGTCCTTTTCAGAAAAAAATGAGATCTCCTGTATTTCCTCCCTCCTCAGCAAGGGTGCTCTCGACCCTAACACTATCTACCATACCTCGATGGTAAAGTAAGACAGTCCTAAATGGGATGCAATTATACCCTCACATTCCTGGGCCCAAGTGCCACATCATCTGCCTCACTAATAAGAGTGAATGCCTTGTGAAGCACCAATAATACCTACTCCTCTGCTCTCAATAGTAGATCATCACACCTAAGTATGAGGCCACTTTGTGTAAAAAAAAAAAAAAACTCGGAAAAACCCTTCATCCCTCCCCCTGTTGCTATGGACCTGTTCCCCGTGCAGCAAGAAGGACTCTGGCCCCAATGCTAACAAAGAAAATGGCTCATCACCCCCTTTCTTTCTAGCTAAATTTCCCTAATTGGGGGGCAGTGGTCCCCCCCATACAATACTGGTAGTGATGGCACTTAACAAACATAACCCTGCATCTCTCAACACTTTCTTCAGGCTGTCTCTCGGAGGAATTGGGCAAGCTGTCTCTGTCCAATTGTAAACAAAAAGATAAGACCCCACATAGTGCTCCCTTCTTTATGCCATCTCTTTCGCACTTTCTATGGATTTTGCTCTGTTCTGCACATCTGCGTGTAAACAGAAGTTAGTTGGCCAGGTGTATGGGGATACATGTATTATCACATTTACAAAAACAGCTCTTCTGCATTTTGTTGAAAACAACAATTCCTGAATTTTTAACGGGCACCTGGAGTATGTGGCTGGTGCTGACAGTGGTAAAGTGCTTTAATTTAAGGAGTCACGTAAAGTATCATGACCTCAAACATTTATTATTTTTGAGAGCTAATACAAGGATGTATAGTTTTGAAAGCGTCCTTTTAATGTAATTATTAAAATGTCTGCAGTAGGTATAGTCTGCTTATCTATGAATTATATGTATTCATGGAAAGCACATGTTTTATAATATACGCTAAGTCATTGAATGGCAGCCTAACTTGTACTATGTGTAATATAATTTCTAAATAATTACTTGAGTATTCGCAGTGCTTTCTGATACTTGCTGGGACATCATAGCACTATCATCAATCAGAGCGCGCTACATACCCGTAGGGTCTCAAGGCGCTGGGGGGGGGGCGCTACTGCTCGAACAGCCAGGTCTTCAGCTTCTTCCTGAAGGAGAGGTGGTCTTGGGTCAGGCGCAGGTCGGTCGGGAGGGAGTTCCAGGTCTTGGCGGCCAGGTGGGAGAAGGACCTTCCTCCTGTAGTCGCTCTTCGGATGCGGGGGACGGCGGCGAGGGCGTGGTTGGCTGATCGGAGGTGGCGTTTGGGAGCGTAGAAGTTGATCCGGCTGTTGAGGTAGCTCGGGCCTTGGTCGTGTAGGGCTTTGTGTGCGTGGGTGAGGAGGCGGAAGGTGATTCTTTTGTTGACGGGGAGCCAGTGAAGGTCTCTCAGATGTCGGGTGATGTGGCTGGTTCGTGGGATGTCGAGGATGAGTCTGGCTGAGGCGTTCTGGATCCGCTGGAGTCTCTTCTGGAGCTTGGCGGTGGTACCGGCGTAGAGGGCGTTGCCGTAGTCCAGTCGGCTGGTGACGAGGGCCTGGGTGACGGTCTTCCTGGTCTCGGTGGGGATCCACCGGAAGATCTTCCGTAGCATGCGTAGGATGTTGAAGCACGCAGAGGAGACGTTGTTGACCTGCCTGGTCATGGAGAGGGAGGAGTCCAGGATGAAGCCCAGGTTGCGTGCATGGTCTGTCGGTTTGGGTGCGGTGCCCAGGGCGGGAGGCCACCAGGAGTCGTCCCAGGCGGAGGGGAAAGAGCCCAGGATGAGGACCTCCGTCTTGTCCGAGTTCAGTTTCAGGCGGCTGGTCGTCATTCACTCGGCTACCTCTTTCATCCCTTCGTGCAGGTTGGCTCTGGCGGAGGCGGGGTCGTTGGTCAGGGAGAGGATCAGCTGGGTGTCGTCGGCGTAGGAGATTATGCTGAGGTTGTGTTTGCGTACGATGGCCGCGAGGGGGCTCATGTAGACGTTGAAGAGGGTGGGGCTCAGAGATGATCCTTGAGGGACGCCGCAGATGACTTCGGAGGCCTCTGACTTGTACGGTGGTAGGCGGACTCTCTGTGTTCTTCCGTTGAGGAAGGAGATGATCCATTCCAGCGCCTTGTCCTGGATTCCGATGTTGCTGAGGCGCTGTACTAGGGTGCGGTGGCAGACCGTGTCGAATGCCGCGGAGAGGTCTAGGAGGATGAGGGCCGCTGTTTCTCCATTGTCCATCAGGGCTCGGATGTCATCGGTGGCGGCGATGAGGGCGGTCTCGGTGCTGTGATTGGCTCGGAAGCCGGACTGTGAGGGGTCGAGGGATCCGTTCGTCTCGAGGAAGGCGGCCATCTGCTTGTTGACGGTCTTCTCGATGACTTTGGCTGGAAACGGGAGGAGCGAGATGGGGCGGTAGTTCTTGAGTTCGGTGGGGTCCGCTGTTGGTTTCTTGAGTAGAGCGCTGAGTTCGGCGTGTTTCCAGCTCTCAGGGAAGGTGGCGGTGTCGAAGGATGTGTTGATGATGTCTCTCAGGTGGGGTGCGATGACAGCGTCGGCCTTGTTGAAGACGTGGTGACGGCAGGGGTCGGTCGGTGATCCGGAGTGGATGGAGTTCATCGTGCGGATGGTGTCTTCGGTGCTGATCGGGGTCCAGGCGTGGAGGGTGGTGGTGGGGGGTGATTGTTCGGTCATGGTGTGCGTTGGTTGGTTGTTGAAGCTGTTGTGTATGTCCTCGATCTTGTTGTGGAAGTATGAAGCGAGTGAGTTGCAGAGGTCTTGCGATGGGGTGATGTCGTTGTTTCCTGCGCTGGGGTTGGAAAGCTCTTTCACGATGTTGAAGAGTTCCTTGCAGTTGTGTGCGTTGTTGTCCAACCGTTCCTTGAATGTTTTTTTCTTGGCGGCGCGGATCAGCTGGTGGTGCTTCCGGGTGGCAAGCTTGAAGGAGGTCCTGTTGTCCGGTGTAGGTTCTCTTCTCCAGACTTTCTCGAGGGCTCGGCAGTTCTTCTTGGAGCTCTTGAGTTCGTCGGTGAACCATGGGGCTTTCTTGCTGCCGGGTCTGCTGGGCGGGGTCCTCAGCGGGGCGAGCTCATCCGCGCAGATGCTGATCCACTTCGTGAGGTTGTCGGCGGCCTGGCTGGGGTCCTCTGAGCTGGCAGGAGGGTGCTGGCTCAGGGAGGTGGCGAGCTGGACTGCTGTGATCTTGTTCCAGCTTCTGCGGGCGGTCTGTTGCTGGTGGTGGTGGGTCGTCGTTCTCTTGAAGGTGAAGTGGACGCAGCTGTGGTCCGTCCATTGAAGCTCTGTGGCGTGGCTGAAGTCGATGTCTGTGCTGGAAGAGAAGACTGCGTCGAGTGTGTGTCCGGCGAGGTGGGTGGGGGTGGACACCAGTTGCTTGAGTCCCAGGTTGGCGAGGTTGTCCAGCAGGGTGGTGGTGTTGCGGTCGTTGTTGTTCTCCAGTTGGAAGTTGAGTTCCCCCAGGAGGATGTAGTCAGAGGAGGGGAGGCAAGCGGGCTGATGAAGTCGGCGATGTCCTCGCTGAATTGTGTGCGTGGTCCAGGGGGTCGGTAGATCAGGGTGCCTCTGAGGGTGGTGTTCGGGTTGGTGTGGATCTGGAAATGCAGGTGTTCGGCGGTGGTCAGGGTGTTGTCGGTGCTGGTCGTGAGACGGATGGTGTTTCTGTGGATGATGGCGATGCCTCCTCCCATCTGGTTGGCGTTGCGGTCCCTCCGGACGATCTTGTAGCCCTCTGGGATAGCGATGGCGATGTCGGGAGCTGAAGAGGCGTTCATCCAGGTCTCCGTGAGGAAGGCAACGTCAGGGGCTGTGGCGTCAAGGAGGTTCCAGAGTTCGATGGCGTGTCTGTGGACGGAGCGGGTGTTGAGCAGGATGCACTTGAGGTGGGTGCTGCTGGTGTTCGATTTGGCGGGTGCTGGTGCGAGGCAGGTCTGGATGCAGGTGAATTTGCAGGCGTGGCAGCTGAAAGGTCCGTGGTTACGTCGTGGAGTGGCTTGATGGCATTCTGGGAGTCGGCCGGTGTTGAGTGCGGTGAGGGTGGCGGCGGAGTACGTCAGGCGGGTCGGTCGGGGTCTTCGGGGGCCAGGGGTCCTGGCGCTGGGCGCGGTCCGGTCGCGGACGGGCGCAGACGGGCTTACCTTTGGCGCACCTTCGGCGCACAATCGGCGCACCCGCTGCGCGTGACCGCTGCGCGTTTGCACGGTCGCCATTTAAGGCGAAGTGCGCGGGTGGGCGGAGCAGCTGGGAGGCGGGAGCGGGGAGGGAACAGAAGAGAAAAGGGGCGGGGCTAATGGCGGTGGCGGGAAGCTGGAGCGGGGAGGGAGAGCGGAGGGCGGCGAGGTAGGCGGGCAAACAGGAAGGAGACAAGCACAAATGGAGGGCAAAACACGAAGAAAAACGGCACAAAAAATACAGGCACAAATGCAGGTCAAAACGGAGGAAAAACAGTTAAACAAACGATCATACGGCACACAAAGAAAACAAGCACAAATTTAGGTCAAAAACCGGCGAAAACCAAAGGGGAGCGCTCAAGGCGGCAGCGAGGCCGGCGCTGAGGCAGAAGGCAGGCACTGGGGCACACGCAGCAGCTGGTGGCCGTGCGGCGCGGGGGTGTCCCACAAGTGGGTCACACTCACCTGCGTCGCACGGTCGCCATTTAAGGCCAAGTGCGCGGGTGGGCGGAGCAGCTGGGAGGCGGGAGCGGGGAGGGAACAGAAGAGAAAAGGGGCGGGGCTAATGGCGGTGGCGGGGAGCGGGGAGGGAGAGCGGAGGGCGGCGAGGTAGGCGGGCAAACAGGAAGGAGACAAGCACAAATGGAGGGCAAAACACGAAGAAAAACGGCACAAAAAATACAGGCACAAATGCAGGTCAAAACGGAGGAAAAACAGTTAAACAAACGATCATACGGCACACAAAGAAAACAAGCACAAATTTAGGTCAAAAACCGGCGAAAACCAAAGGGGAGCGCTCAAGGCGGCAGCGAGGCCGGCGCTGAGGCAGAAGGCAGGCACTGGGGCACACGCAGCAGCTGGTGGCCGTGCGGCGCGGGGGTGTCCCACAAGTGCACTAGTCATTACCTTGCACTGCGCCTAGGAGGATTACATTCTGTAACTCTGGTCTCACAAACAGAGATTTGCATTGATGACATTAACCAATTCAAGAGTGCATGTCCTTCCAAATAGTGTAACTTTAATTTATTTTTCATTCAAGGTGTTTGCATTAGTTCATATTCAGTTGCCGTGAAAATGCAAAAAAACCTTACAAAAAATGTAGCCAGGTCTAAGCTGGAATTTCTCATTGTTATCAGTATATAATATAAATAGATAATGTTAGAACAAAACACTTTAAAATGATTTCTACAGCTGGCCTAATGAACCCTGACAGATAATTAAAGTAAACAAAGAGAGAAAAGCCATTTTAAGAATGAATACAGACAAGTTTATTTAAGGTTCTACTTGTAGTACCAAGTCTGGGCACTTGCAGAATCATAAAACGAGAACTGCAAGTGCCCAAAACGATGGTGGCAACCCTAACTTCGATCGTTTCATGTAAATGAAGACGGCTTGGAAACTTGAAAAAGTCACTCTTCCAGGCCATCTTCATTTACAAATGCTTACTGAGGCATTCACGCCCCCCTGGGAATGCCATCACGGACCCCCAGTGGGGTGTGCCCCACAGTTTAAAGACCTCTGTTATAGGCATTTAAAAAAATCTGGATTGATCGGTGCTGGTTTGTGCCGATGAACACTGTCTATTAACTAGGCAGACATTGCATGACTTTGCCCAAGCCCCTAAGGGGGGTTCTCAGTTGCTCCCTCTTTAAATGGTAGTAGCGTTTCAGTAGATGCCTGGCCAGGCCGAAGAACGTCTAATAAGATGGGTGTTTTGACGTCCAATGTGGATATCTGCGGGTTAAGGACCTCTGCAGCCTGCCTCATGACCGTTGCAGAAGAGGCACCAGGGAGAAAGATGAGCCTAGTGTCTAGGGAAGTGTCCAGACCACTGGCATCCTGTAGTTCTGCATAGCAGTTGTCTAACTTTTTGAGTGGCATATTCATCCCCCTCATCATAGTGCTTATTGTAAGAATCTTGCCCGAAGAGCTGATGTGGAGATTCTGCTTTACCCTGTAGAAAGGGCAGGGCATCAGAGACCCATAGGATTGTCACTGAAGCCAGTGCGTAACCCGATGTGGGTTCCAGAGTTGGACTGCTCAGAGGGCAAACCTGCCGGTGGGACCCAGAGTAGAGGCCTATGTGAAACCTTGGAGCTCGAAGGCATGCCAGATGGAGCTGGAAACAGCGAATCTTTCTGGAGTTGTGTAGCGATACCAGGAGGCACATTGATGTTCCTGCTCTCTCTCTGAAGTTAGTGTGGCAGGAAGAAGCTGGTTCCCGCTTGAATTTCGTATGCTTCTTCTTTGTCTTACCCAAACACTTTGACTGCGGCAAGGACTTGCTGTGAGAACGACTTTAGGAGCAGGAATGGGATCTTCCTTTCGACTTCAACCAGTAACAGCATGAAACCTCTGATACCTGGTGACATAGAGTTTCACCTCACAATCCCATATGGCCTTTGGGTGTATCTGGGTATTGCAGGCCTTGGAGTTGTGATCCAACCACAGTGGTACATCGTGGGGAGCTGGGGCTTGTCAGACATTTGTTTGCAACATTCTCCACAAGGTTTAAACCCTGACATAATGTCCCCTACATACTGGAAAGAAATTGGGGGAGAAAATATTCTTTTCAAAGACAGGAGGACTAAGTTATGGATAAGCGTCTGCATGCATGTCCGCGCTCCTGGGTGACGTTTATGTGTGGCCCGCCCATCACTTCCAGAGCATAATGACATCGGCATGGAGCCTCACAACACCTCCTACCAGCATACAAGTGTACTTCTTTTGAGTTTATGCTTGCTGTCTTGACGCCTGGGGGAATGTTCATAAGGTTCAGAATCTGTGGATAGATTTATTCATCAGAATGGTTGTGGTAATCAGTTCAATACAACGCACTGTTCTCGACAGGCATTCTGTAGAGAACCAGAGTGAAACCGATTACCTCAATCACTAAAAGAGGACCGAAATATTACGCCTGCATTAACAAAGTTTTTAATTTTTCTCTAAATCTCATGAAGGTGGTTTCAGAGCAAATAGAAAGATCAAGCTTATTCCAGGCTCTGGACGGCAACAAGCAAAGGAAGAGCACCCCCTGTTGTACTTTGCTGATTTTAGGAATTTGCAGAGGATGGGCATAGGAAAAGTGTAAAGGTCTAGGTGAACATTAACTGCATGCGCGCTAGCGGAATTCCGCTCGCACGCTGGGTTTTTTAAAAACGCACTTTGCGTGACGAGCTGGGCTCGTCATCAGCGTGCGAGGAGGCTACGCGATGACGAGCCCAGCTCGTCATCAGCGTCGAAGGGGTTAATGCTGGAATAGCCAATGAGTAAATGTGGGGCGAATATTGCAGAAAGCCTTGAATAAAATACAGGCTCTTGAAAAGAACTCACTTCAAAGGGACATAGGCTGTTCAATTTTTGTTTAATTTGAAACATCTGAATATCATATGCAGGAAGATGCAATTAAATTTCATTACAATAATCCAGTTGTGCGTGGATTACCGTTTGTTGGTAGTAAAAGGAACAGATTGAGGAAGGTAATATAGAGCCTTTTTAGCAACTTTAGTTTTAAAAACAAATCAAATTGAAATCAAGAACAATTCCAGCATTTTGCAGTTTTAGCTGGGAGCCCCAGGGACTTCACCACCATTCTGGTGGAGTAGAAGTGCCCAAGATCAGAACCTTAGTTTTATTGTGGTGAATTTCCAAAGAGCTGCAAGACATTTAGTCCGTAACCACCTCAGTCGCACATGAACTGAAATACTGCCATTGATCCCTCACATTGCAATCTTAGGATGATTTAGATATCGGCATAGCACACACATGAAAGATTGTAGCTTTTCATTAGTGCATGTAGTGCACAGAAAAGATGAAATAGAGTAGGGCTGAACAATGGGCCTTGTGGGACTCCACATTGCAGTTGATGAGGGGGCCATAAAAACCGACCCACCACGATCAGTCACAAAGAGTTGAAACTACGATGAGACCTGCTTAGCCATTCCCATTCCAGTGAGCCTGTTTAGTAAGTTTTTTGTGACAAGCCATGTCAAATCTGCAGAGAGCTCTAAAAGCATAAGGGTAGCAGAGCCACCTTGATCCTTTAATTTAGAGTGGCAAGCAATGTCAGTTAAGTATCATGCTGGGGGCAAACCCACTTGTGCAACGCCCACTAGTGAGTTGAATATTAGCAAATCTTTCAGTAATCTGCACAAATATTTAACAACGAAAGAGGATGAAAATTACTCAATGCCACAAGGAACACCCTGACTTTCTATGACAAAGGGATCTTACATGCATTGCTCCTGATAGAAGTTTATTTTGCAAATCAGAGGATGTAAAATAGGAATGGCAAGGTAAGAAAGGGCATTGGGAGAGCCTGACTTTATTTGCAATAACATTCTAGCAACACAGGAGTTGTCAGTTTTCAAATTGGCATTCTAAAGGATGTGTGTTTAATGTAGATGCCATAAGCTTATTAAAACAGCCCATCGAGAACTCCATGATAGGCGGATCAACATGGCTAAAAATACCCGTGAGGAAACATCGTAAATTCTTGTTCGAGGCATGTGTGGCTGTAGATAGACATTCTATGCATACTCCTGCCATCTAGTGTTGGGCCCGGATGGGTGCCAGTTGTTTTTCTTTAAAGAAGTATTTTGAGTGACGAGGTACTATGACTCCTCCTTTTGCTGGTAATGTGCATGGTCATCAACCCTGTTAAATACTTTTTTTCTTTTTTCAACACCGTTGCGGTGCTCTTTTAGGTCCACACTGGTTCCTTTCCTCCGTCAGTGTTGTAATTGATCACATCTTTCTTTCTCCCTCTCGGGTCGACATTTGTGACTTCACTAGGTCGACCATGACTGCCTCCAGGGCCACACCCTTTGGGGCCCTACTTAGTATCTCCACTACTCTGCATTAGTCCATCTCCATCAGGTCTGCAATTTGTGTTTATTAGCCAGAGCACAATGTGGCTGTTTGCGATGCTTGCCTTTTCAAAAAAAACCTTAGACTGTTGCGCTTGGTGTCTCAAGATGTCATGTAGGGACGGAGACGGCCCCCGGACCTGTTTGGCCCAGATGACCGCTCCAAATTGGAAATCAACAACTTTATTCCAGCTGAGCATGAACGGAGTACGGTACCTCCTTGTCACTGCCCTCAAGCAGAGCAGCCCTCTGCCAAGTGGCATCCAGCCACTCTGGAATGCCAGAGACAGGCCACTGGGCCACCACTGCCTTCGGGCCATGGTTGGCACTGACAGTCCTCTTCAGAGGTGCCGCCCACTCCAGATCGGGACCGAGAAAATCAGTGAGACGTGCTCCACCTTCTGTGCGGACCGATTCGGCTCTACCTTTGGCACCTACCCTTTCCGCCTTGGCACCGACCAAACCAGCGTAGAAATCAAATCTGCCTTCGGAGCTGAAACCCTTTGCGTTGACCAGCAAGACTGAAATCATCTCCTGTACCATGGAACTGATTCTTCACAAACTATAGGAGGAGATAAATGCTCAGCAGACTCTATTGGTCATCCATCCCCAAGCGGGCTGGATCCTCACCCGCCCTTCGGAATATGCACTGCTCAACCCTCCAAATGTCCGCTATCCTTCAAGGAGGTCTTGTACATTCCAACCCCACTAAAGTAGCGCAAGAAGGCGGACAAGGTTACTAGCCCCTTACTGCTCACACATGCATCACCCCACCCTCTGCCTCAATCTTCTGCTTCCCCTCCTGCGTCTTCATGGGATCCATTTGACATTGCACCTTGGGGGTCACCTCCTTGTGACACAGCTGGTCAACACTTCTCCACTGGTATACATGGGATTCCTATGGCAAAACTTCACTGGGGGATACAGACTCCAACTTACACTCTGTCCGCCTCTCTCCATTGGACAATTCCACATCCTATACTGAACCTATTGGCGTGGGGCAGCCTGCTTCAGTAAGGTGGATCTTCACACACAGCTTTTGAAGGAGGACTTCCTCTTTGAAACCCTCTCCTCCACCAACCGATCCACCCAAAATGTTCCCATGTTCAGTCATGCTCTGCCACACTACTGACATTTTTCAAGAACACGTCCACGCTGTGTCATAACTCCCAGGTTTGACAAAATGTACAAGACATTAGTGGACAACACCCTCCTTACTCCCTCATCACTACAGCCTGTAAGCGAGCCAATTCTCATGCTCCTGGTGATGGACAAGGAGGGTAAGCGTAAGAGGGTGGCTGCGCAATCAGCCAATCATTGGCACATTGCTAACTCCAATGGGCTACTCTGTAGATAGGATTGTGCCCACTGGGATGAAATGGAGGAGCTCCTCCAGCATCTCCCAGGGATACACAGGAAAAGGGGTTATGAGATTGGCTCAGGTGATACAGATCTCTAATGCCACTGTTCGCTGTGGGTTTGATGACGCAGACAGTCTGCAAAGGTGTGTACTCCAGGCTGCTCCTGCGCAGGTATGCCCGGCTCCATATATTTCCAGCTTCAAGCCGGAGGTCCAACTAAACCTCCTTCACATGCCTTGTGATGGTCCGCATCTATTTGATCTGCAGTTAGACCAAACTTTAGAGAAATTCAAAAATGATAGACGGCAAAGGCTATGAGTGCACTTAAACAGCTGCACCTCACTGCCCCTTTCTTCCCACACCCTTCCGAGGAGGGTCAGACTACTTCCCCCGAAACCTCAACATTCTACCTATGTTTATAGGCCAAGCAGCCCTCTTGCGGAGGCTACTTCAGGGGATTCACCAGAGAAAGCAATTCAAAAGGCGGCTTTTGTAAAGATGGCTCTCCCAAAGGTGCTGCCACCACCATCAAACCCTGACTTATCTCCTCCATGCTTTGGCTCCCCTCCCTAGATTACACAACACCTTTTTGGGGGAGTCTTCAACAGTTCTTACTTATTTGATAGAACATCGCCTTTCGACCAGTGGGTGATGGACATTATCAGACCAAGTAATTGCCTGAGCCTTATTTCCACAGCTCCCACCATTCCACATCACCAATACAAACACTCCACAGAACGCTAGAGGCTACACAGGACAGAGGTCAAAGCACTACTTCTTAAGGGGGCTATAGAACTTCTCCCTCAACTTTACCTGGGCAGGGGAATATACTAACTAATTCCAAAAAGGACAATTCCCTCCATTGTGGACCGCCGGCCTCTCAACTAATACATTCTCTCAGAACACTTCCTTATGGTTAGTCTTCAAGAGGTTGTTCCACTTCTGCAAAAAGATGACTTCATGACTGCCCTCGACCTGAAGAAGTCTATTTTCATATACTAGTACACCCGACTCATCGCCAATATCTCAAGTTTGTGGTCAGCTGAAACCATTACAAGTTCAAAGTGCTCCCTTTTGTGGTCACTACTGCACCCATGTGTTAACCAAGTGTCTTGCGGTGGTAGATGCTCCTTTGTGCAGACAGGACATTCAGGTCTTCCTCTACCTGGATGACTGGCTGATCAAAAATGGCGCAAGCAATGCAGTGGCAACACTCAGATTACCAAAGCTCTCCTACACGACCTAGGGTTTACCATCAACACCACCTACAACCCCAGCAGATCCAACCATTCCTGGGCGCAATTCTCAATTCTGAGGTTGGCATGGCATAGCCAAACCCAGCCAGGATCCAGTCCTTTCAATCATGAATCCCTCTTTTCCTACCAGATCGTCTAGTCTCAGTTAGGACAGTCATTCGCCTTCTTGGCATGATGGCCTCCTGCATTGCTATTGTACCCCATGCCAGATTACATGTGCATCCGTTGCAGGAGTGCCTAGCACCGCAATGGTCTTAAGCGGAGGGTCATTGGGATGATCTAGTGTTGATTGGCCGCCACTCTCTGCAGTGGTGGAACACAAACAATCTGATGCAGTGGCGACCTTCTCTAGACCCAGTTCAGCGGAGGACCATCATAACCGAAGCCTCCCTTACAAGGTGAGGTGCGCACCTTCAGTATCTCACTCTCAAGGGCCAATGGAAGCTCAAACACCCGGGCCTCCACATCAGTTATCTGGAACGTCTAACCGTTCTCCCAGTGTTGAAGTCTTTCCTACCTCACCTGATGCACAAGGTCATTCTTGTTCATATGAACAAAATAACAGCAGTGTGTTACATTAAAAAACAGGGCAGAGGCCGGCCTCCCCAACTCTGTTATCCCAGAGTGTTTGAGTATGGGTTCTCCACCACAAAATCGATCTGTTGGCAGAGTACCTTCCAGGAAAGGACTAAGGCTTTGCTAACCATCTCAGCAGGATGTAGCAACAGGTACATGAGTGGAAACTCCACCCATTAGTCCTCTGCCAGTACTTCCAGCTCTGGGGCTTTCTAGAGATGCACCTTTCCGCCACAGCATAGAAAGGCAAATGCCCAAACATTGCCTCAAGGTTCCCACACCCTCAATCCAAAGGCAGTGTTTAAATATGCATTAATAAAATCATGTGTAAGTTTCTCACGCCCTGTGGTTCACGTTTTTAGTGAGTAAGTGGCTTTGAATGTAGCTAGATTGTGTGGAAAGATTTGAGTTTTGAGTGTTCATCCTAAGGGGAATCTTGTTAAAATTGTTGATTGGTACCCTTTGCCCTTGATGGCGTCCTCTCTTTTTGGTAAGGCCTTCTCTTGCAGAACCGTGGAGAAATCAGGCACCCGACCTCAGGTCTATCAACCTTGCAATCTGGCTCCTAAGGTGATAGAATTTGGTACCTTAATCTTCCACCTGAATGCATGAGCTTTCTCGAAGTATTCAGACCTACCACCCAGGCATGCTATGCAGCCAAGCAGTTGAGGTTTGTATACTATTATCACTCAAAACATATTGATCCCTTAAAGGACACAGTGCAGGACATTGTCTGCTATATGTTATTTTTGCAGATTTAAGGCTAGCCTTCACCTCCAAACAGCGACACCTGGCTGCTGTGGCCACTGGCCTTCAGAATATAACCCACCCCTCTCTTCAGGATACCAGTCATTAAAGCTTTAATGGAAGGGCTTAAAAGGCTCATTCCCTCTCTGGTCCCACCTGTCCCAATATGAAATCTTAACGTTGTACTGTTAAGATTCAGGAGTCCTCTGTTTGAGACCTTCCACTCCTGTCCCCTTCAGTACCTTTCTTGGAAGGTGGCATTTCTGGTTGCTATCACTTCACACAGGCGTGTCAGTGAGCTAGAGGTATTGACCTGAGAATAACTCTTTTTCCAAGTTCATAGGTTGGGGTTATCAATCGCACCAACCCCAAATTCCTCTCAGATAGTATCCCAGTTTCACTGTAATCAGTTAATTAAAGTTCCTGTTTTTTTTTTCCACAACCTGACTGTTCCGGAACAGACTCTTCATACTTTTGGATATGAAAGGAATCCTCATGTCCTACATTCAAAGAACTAAACTATTTAGGAGCACACAACATTGGTGCTTTCTCAAAACCCTCATGAAGATAAGGCTCTGTCTAAATCAGGCATTGCAAGATTGATCATGAAGTGCATCCAATCATGCTATGCTAAAGCTAATAGAACTTTGCCCATTCGCCCTAAAACCCACCGCTTCTGGGAGGACTGCTTTACAGTCTATGCACAGCATGTGCATCTACAGCCACACATACCTTGAACAGAAAATGTTACTTTCCCTATGAACATCCTGTGGCATGTAGTGCTTGTAGATTCACATGTGTCCACCCTCCTCCCCAGACACCCATGGCCTTTGCAGTGTTTCTTACTACTTCTTTTCCCCTCTCCTGCATATACATCTCTCTATACTTCGCTTCACATTCCATCCTCACCCGCTATGCAGGAAAAACAATCCAACAATAGACTTGATGTCCATGGGCATTATCAGTAAGAGGAGTCGCAGTACCTCATAATTTGAAAGACTTCTTTGACTTCTTTGAAAAAAATAAAAAAAATGAAAGACTTCTTTGAAGAAAAACAGCTTGCACACATCCGGTCCGATCACTAGATGGCAGGAGTATGCCCTCATGAGAATCTACAGCACTGCATGCCACAAACAGATGCTTACAGGGTAAGCAACAGTTTCCTTCTCTCCCCAGAGGTCTGCCAAATCTCTGTATCCCCATCAGCAGCCCTACGTGATGACCTCTCCAATATTTTCCAAAAGATAAATTTGCATTCAGAAAGGTTTTACTCCTATTGCTCCTAGTCCCTATTTTCTTTCCAACTTGTGCCCAGCTGCTGACACATCGCTCGCCAAATTCAAAGAAATCTCTTGCAAAATCACAACAAGCACTACTTTCTTGTAAATAACCCTCACCCACTGATCCTTGTCCTTCCCTGCATCATTAATTGGTCATTAATATAATTAACTCTTATTTTAAACTTCTCAGTACCTCTGTTCACTGCTACATTACCCCTGACCTGGAACCGGCTCAAGTTTGACCACTTTTAAAGCAGCCATCAGCTGACCCTGCAGTACTTAGCAATTTTAGACCCATTTCCCGATTATGTTAGGTTTAAAAAATGCTGGAACAAATAGTCAACAACCAACTTTCCTGCCCAACTTGCAGTCACAGAGCACACCAGGGTGGGATAGCTTTGCTCGTGCTCCTTTCAGTATTGCCTGCCACCCGGTGCACACCTCAAGGAGCTGGGCATTTA
Organism: Lissotriton vulgaris; assembly: GCF_964263255.1. Lineage (NCBI taxonomy): Eukaryota > Metazoa > Chordata > Amphibia > Caudata > Salamandridae > Lissotriton > Lissotriton vulgaris. Next base: position 262,962,628 of record NC_141685.1, read on the forward strand.
CAAACTGGCTGTCAGTAGTCCTCCCTGACTGCCTGCCATCAGTCTTGCCACCCTCTCTTGAGCTGCAGTAAAACTAGCCTTTGGGGTGCTCTCTTAGCCCAGTTCTCTTCAACATATACATGGCCCCGCTAGCGGACTTGGTGAAGTGCTTCAAACTAAGAAAAGTTTAATTTGCAGTTGAGACAAAGTTGCTGTTGTCCATTGAATCCGTTCTTCTTGGGTATTCAGTTCCTATGAGGCCTGTATGGCAGCTGTGGCAGCAGTTCAACTCATGAAGTGGGGATTATATCTTTGGTTTTCCTTAAGTTCGATCTGGTGCCTCTTGGTGAGCAGCAGCGCTCGGGAAACCTAGGAGTCCTATTTATAATTTTGGAAGTAGATCACCTCAGTCTCCGCCTTTTGCCTTTGCCTTTTATGAGCCACGAGAAAATTCTGGAACATTTTCTTTTGAAAACCATCGTACATGCTATTCCTACCACCGGTCTTGACTATGCCAATTCCATGTACATAGCCTTCTCTGAGGGACCTATTAATCGGCTTCAGCTAATTGAGAACCCAACCACAAGACTCATTCTCAAAATTCCTCGAAGACTATCTGCGGCCAAGCTCTTAAACTCTCCACTGACTCTTGATCAAAGACCGAATTCCTTTTAAGGCTCTTACTAGAAGGTATAGAGTCTTTCACAGGACTGACCCTATGAACACTTCCAACTGGTTCAAATGCTATTGCCCTGCATGTACGTTAACATTTTCTTTAACATTACTTGCAGCTGTAATGTAGAACCAGTTTCACCTAGAAATGCTCCTTCCCACATTCTTTCTTTCACTAGAAGCTGAACGCCTGCTCTTTAGAAGTGGGTAACTGTTCACACATTACGCTGTTCACTTCTGTCAGTGTTCCCTCTAGTGCCTAGATGTCCCTGGTGTGACAGCTGCTTTCGGTTTACAACTATCCTCATTCATTCATTTTTTTGTTAAAAGTGAATTCCATATTCTACCAGAATGCAGAAAGTATTTAAAGATGGTTAGCTGTGGTTTTGAGAGTCGCAATACGGTCGAGCATATGCAGCCCACCCATTGAATTGAGAATTGTTGTCCTCACTCAAGCCCATTAAGACACAGGTCTTCTTATTAAGGACTGCACTGGTATTTATTGCATTAACTAGTGGCTCAAAGTCTTAACAAATATCAAACACAACATTTCTGCTTTGTAATGTTTGTGAGCTTCAAAACAGAAGTCATAATTTGAGTTGAAAGATGGGCTTGCTCTTGGAAGGACTTGGACAGAACAGCATTCACCACTTTGTGTTACAGGTCATGGGCTCCCTTTCTCTATAAGGCTTTGGTGCAGCCAGCATAGTCCTGCAGAGCTGACTTAATGATGGCACACAAGTCTTTGGAATGGACCTAGACACTGCTGAATCACTGTCTAGTCCACCATACTCTCAGGTTCAGATTCAGTTAACACCTTAGTATTACTAATCTTTTTTGGGCCATTATTTAAAGATAGCTCATGGTATATTTCCTGTATTTAATTTATTGTTAAAATGACATAGCTTTAAGTAAGCTTTTTATCCGCTGTGGTTTTCTGAAGTTAGTGAAGATTCAGATAGCGATAGCTGCATCACAAGTTTGTGCAGATCTTACTTTCACTCTTTGAACACAATTTTTTTCAGGGCTCCTTTCTTTTCTGCAAACTCCAGTGCTTGTAAGTTTCCTGCCTAAACTTTCTCATTGCAAAATCCTTGCAGGGAAAGATTTATGTGCACTTTGCATGCCAGAAAATAACGCTGTTGTCTTCTTCTAGATGGACCCTCAACGCCGGCCTTCATTTGCAGAAATAGTTCAAACGCTGGAGCAAATTTTAAATCGGTTGAAAAATGAAGATTCTGAGAGAGAGAAGCGACTCCCAGACAACACTGACAGGAAAATGCTTTCTGTGCCAAAAGGTGAGTGTTTGGATTCAAGGGGTTTTGAGTGCCTCTCTGGCGCTGTGTGGTAAATGTACCCCAGTACTACATCGGTCCATGGCTTGCGGCATCAGTCAGTATCCGCACAATCATCTGATCTTCTTCACCTGAACCATAATGTCCCTTTCCATGGACTCCCTGAAAGGTGTCTGTCATACACTAGAGCGTTAAGGGCATTCTTTAGCTTACCTGTGCGAGGGTCACCAGGAATCCGCCATATGCAGAGCGGTCTAGCCGGGGCCGCTGCTGTGCTGGTGGCGCTGCTATGTTAGTAAAAAATAAATGAATACAAATCTGCAAGAGCGTATTTGCTTTCACAAAGTGAGGTGTTGTTTCATCAATCGCACGGATGAGCTGTTGGATGCTAGTCTTGAGGTACTCTGACTGGGCAGGGTAAGAATCACAATGTTGTATTATGTTGGGTGCTGCCGATCAGGGCAATGTGTGGTTTCCAGTAATGGAGATGGTGATTTGTTGGAGCTCCTTGGGTGACTGGAATCAGTAGAGTCCTTTCACTGGTATGCATTTGGTGTTAAAGGTCAGAGGTTAATTGTACTGGCAGACCCATGTGAAAGCACAAGTGCATTGGCATAGCTTCATCAGACCTGACCCTGGAATAAGTCTGGTGTTGCCAATCAGGATGAATGAATGAAATTAAAATGAAATGAATGAACAGGGAAATGAATACGTGTGTTGCAAATATGATTGATGTACCTTCCAAGTCAGTGAGAGTTTGTTTGAACTGGAAGAAGTTGTGTGCGTCCTAATGCCCTGAACTGAGGGTACTCGGTGGTGCTCTGATGCCAGATTCAGACTGACTTTTAGAACGATCACGCAGTGCCCGTGGGTTGGCTTGAGAGGTCACAGTGTGGACTGTTTGTTTGGGATGTTTGAGGGTGGCTTTTTACAGTCTTGTAGGCTGGTTTTTAATGTTAAGTTATGTTACATTAACACAAGCATTGCCTGCAGCAAGCTCAAATCTATGCAGTATTCCATATCTTTCAAAACACCCATACAGTATGTCTTCACAAGTTAAAAACTGCCCCAACGTGGGCAACTGTTTTATGTATTTGATGCAGTAGTTGGTGCCCGGGGCTATTTTCTGTCCCAGTACACTCCTATCTGCGGATGCAGTGCTGAGATAGATGGGAGGTTGCATAGCTCTGCCACTTAAATTTTAGTGTGCCTGTACTTGCCAAAATATGGATGTTAAGTTGTGTATCTAGAAAAGTGGCTACTAAATCAGCTGTAGATTGCCATTTTCAAACAGTACTGATATTCAGAACCTGTTGAGTAATGAAGGCCAATGATTGTGAGAACATTGCACACCCTAGGTTTCTGCTTTTATCCATCTCCATACACATATTTGGGATCTTGGGCCCTTCCAGGAATTGGCGAGCTGTATTACGTTTCACCAGGCGATCGGAGTCAGAATATCACCGCAGTGTTCTTCTGGCCACAGTCGGACAGTGTTAATCCTTCCTAACCAGCAGTTAAAAGTAAAGGCAGGATACTGCACTCCTTGAGACCTTCTTCAAACCTGACCTATACAAATCCGACACGTGGGCATAGAAAGCTTTAGGCATAATGAGATTCGGTGATTAATGAGGATGTAGCTCAATACGCAAACTATATTGCTTGTGATCTGCTTCCTTCATGTAAGTATGAAGACTTGTGAATTATCTGTTGTCCCATGCTGCCTTATAACACACTTGCACGTTTTCATATTAGTGAAACCTATGCTTGAGCATTCAATGCTGCTTTGACCTCTGACTTCCTGTTGTGTCAACATTACTAAAAAATAATTTGCTCAGCTAGTTACTTGAATTACTTTTACATTTGAAAATTGTCACAGTGCATTGCCTTTAGCTCTTTACTTAAGTGTAACATATGGCAAAACCTCTGAGTTGGAAACGTTATTTTAATCCATTAGATTTGATTAAAAAAACAATGGACAAACATTAGTTTAGGTTTTTCCCCCCAACCTTATGTTAATGGTTTGTCATGTGGTTTGGAATTCGCCTCAGCGCATCCTGTACAAAGGGGCTACTAAGGAATCTCTGGGTATCTTTTACATTTGGTTGGCATGGTAACTCTAGATCTGGCATCTGGTTATGTCAAGCAGGTCTGAAGGATCTTCGTCAACCATTTCTGAAGGGTTTTCGTCAAGCCTTTTTTGAAGGATTTTAAAAAAGCCTTAATAAAATCTTGAAACTGATTTTAAAATGCTCTGTGCTACCGTCCACCTCATAAGTGTCAATTTCTCTCTCTACAAAGGACTCTACTGCCATTCCTCTTTTCCATGGTGGAGTTTACCCTGACAAGAGCGGATTGGTTCATGAGGTCTGGGTGCAGTCTGGTTGTGCATATACCCAAGCTTTAAATCTAACCTGTTATGCGGGCCAAAACAAGTGCTCTGGTACTTTGGCCCAAAATGTCGGATATTACATGAATTTGGAGGATTGATGACCACAATAAGAGAAGAAACTATGCACAACGTGTTCCTCACCTCCATTAAAAAAAAAACAGCCAGTAGTGCCCTCTGCCAACGAAAAGTATTTGATTTGCACCAATACATTAAGTGTTTGATTTATAAAGCACCCTATTGCTCTTCAGTGAGTTTCCTGAGCTCCAGAAAGCGGATGCATACCAGGAAGAGGGTACGGCTCATCAACAAAACAGGTTTTTAAATGTTGTCTAAACTGGTTATGACGGAGTGCTCATTTCTTGTGGCTGAGAGTTTTTGTTGAGGAACTTCCTCCCATTCTGACCTTTTTAACATTGGGCGCACGTAAGAGATTGGCAGAAGCCAATCACATGCATCGAACCTATGAGTGAACAGATTCTAAAGATATTTGGGAACAGTGTCGTCACAGGCTTTGTGACCGAGATCTGTGAAAATAGATCACTTTGCAAATAGAAGTCAAGGCAGTGAAGATAGAGGGTGATAAATTGCCACTCAAGGCAGAAGGCCTCCTATGAGGCATGCAGCCATGTGTTGTATCAGCTGCAATCTCTCTGATGAGTGTCCCCTTTGGATGCCAAAATATATCAAATATCTGAAAGAAACAGTTAGTTATAGATATCTTACCTTAGAATATCCCCCAGACATCGGAATGGAACCGGAAAGTTTTTCGTCAGCAGTACCCATGCGTGTCATTAGACATCGTGGTTGCCGAGATGACGTTGAGGATATTACTTAGAAGCAGCCCTCACCGCTGATGTCCGTTCTGTACACAACTTTCCGCGCCAGCAACCTAACCTGCTTTTCTTACAGATATATCGTTACGAAGGTAAGTAACTTGTTCTACAATAGTGCAACCTGGATATGATGATTGCTTGAATCACTCTCTTGTGACATTGAGGGGACGCAATATCTTGGAGTACCTTAGGATGATGGAAAAAACAAGTGGAGAAAATGTTAGTAATTTGAGTATTAAATGATAGAGAATTGTTCACTAATACTCCTTTATTTCATGCAGATGAGACTAGTGTGGGCAGGGCTCCCGCATGTCATGCCTCCAAATGTATCACCATAGCAATAACGAACCACTGAGGATCTGAAACCACAGCTGTCTTAAACGCCCTGGGTGTAGCCACCCATCACATTCCTTCACTTATACCCTATTCTTCCTCATTGTGCAGGATGTTTCTTCTGGCTTATGGTATTGCCCCAGTTCGCTCATGCTTTCTCTTGACCTGTTACTGCCCTGTGATTCTCTTCTGCTACCTACAGCCCAGTTTCTTGTTATCCCGTTATCTCATAACAAACAAATAAGATCTTTGAATGAATAACTTCGCCAAAGATGGATCAAGAAATCTGGGCTCTTTCCCCTACCCTCCTTTAAAGCAACCCCTCTAGTTTAGCTCTGTGTGAGGATTGTGGTGCATTATATGGTGTGATTTTGCGACCTCACATTATAATGCCATTTTTATGAATTTTAAGACCTCAATATGGGAAAAATCCTCTGGAGGGTTCCGGAGATACCTATTTTTAAGTATAACTTAAATCTCAGCTTTGTAGTTCAAAACATAAAGGCGTTTTGATAAGTGCACAGTTTGGAAGCTTTCTAAAAGAGTGGTTTGACTACTCTGGCCCAGACTGGGTGACCAACTCCAACAGGAAGATGCTAAGGGGGAGACATTAAATAGTATTTGGACAGTTACCTGGACACCAAAGCAATCTCCAGTCCAGTTCCACACTTTATGCATGGTCCTCCACATACTTCAATAGAGTGGTCCTAATCCTGAGGATATAGGATGCTGAAAGATGCTCTGGGTGCTGTGTGGTCGACGAGGGTCGTTCTTCGGTCTACAGACCAGGTGGTATTATTTTGGCTACATGGTGACGTCACTCTAACTCCTTTTTGGTTCAGCAAAAGTTTAGTTATGACTGGGCTTATGGTCTCTGGTTACAGCAGGTACAGCAGTTTCCTTTGGTGAGAACTAGTCTGTTTTTAGTCCGACAGATTCTGGTGCAACGTTTAGCATCAAGGATTGGTCTTCACTGCACATCAGCAGTCCGCACAAATTCAATGAAAGTGACCACTGACTGGCCAGAACAGGCTACTCCAGCTTTTATGGCCCTGGTGCTGAAACGGGGAGTCACCTGATTTGCTGACTCTTGAAGTTCATGTTTTCTTTCTGGGGCCATACAGGGCCTTTTCCACGAGCCAAGCAATACAGGCACAGTCCTCTGTGGTAGCCCAAGAAGCAGCAGGTGCAGTCCAGTATTTGGTGCAGCCTCTTGCCAGTTCCTGGTGTCAGCAGGGCAGGCCTTTTTTGCTCCTCTTTCAAGTCCAGGTGGGACCTTAGGTCTTGGAAGCCAGGGGTGCCATATTAGGCCCAGAAACTGCCCTTGGGGATGAAGTCACCAGCCAATGGGCTGCCAGGTTCCCTCCCATTTTATGGTGACTTCCGACTATATACGGCATCTGGATATCTCGGAGAGCACTATTCTGCCCACTCCCAAGATGTCGGCCCCCCTTCTCATGGTTTGTGGAGCTTGGTAGCCCACTCTAGATGCATGGCCACCAGTGGGCCACACGCCCACAGAAAAAAGTTTGGCTCTGTCCCCTCCACCAGTCCACCTACCAGAGCATTCTTTCTTGAGTGTGGTTGCCATTTGCCAACCAAAGGCGGCTTTTCCTTTGAAGTTCACCTTTTGGACCAACACCCTGTGTGGCTTCCTGCGAGGGTGAGGTAACACCTCTCTGCAGCATGCCTCTATCATTCCTGCACTTGGGAATCGTTCATACTCCTCCCCAGGAGGGTAGAAGGCTGTCTGGTGGCCTGCATTTGTGAAAGGCCACTGGATTTACTGGGCAACAGTGGCACCTTTCTAAAAGTCATTTTTCTTAAAAGTTGCATCTAATTCGACTTGGGCATTAAGTTGGGTTTGTCATGATTTATTTGATACCTTAAAGCATGAACTTTAGCAGTCCATTCAGATGTTAGCAGGGCTGAGCTGGCCGCCTGTAACTTTGTACTTGCCAGTGGGGCTACTAGCCTTTCCACAGAAAAAATGAAAATTTGAGGCTTTTACTGTTGGGACATAAGAAATAAGGCCTTCCTTAAGGGTGACATACATATACCATTAAGGTAGGTTAGGGCTTTGCTATGCGTTTAAAAGCTGTGGAAGGCTGGGAGCCATGTGGTACTTTGTCACATTCAAGGTGGCACAATCAGTGCTGCAGCCCTGGGTTGACACTAAGTTACATGCCCCGGGTACTGTTTGTACAATATATATTAGGGACCCATAAGTAAGCCAACTTATGACAATTGTGCATAGCCAATGCATTGTATAATTTGTAAAACGTTTTGAACTCTGGCACAGAGGTCTGGGTAGCAGGCCTCGGTACACTCTGAGTCGAAAAACCAGCAGCATCTGTCCAAAACTTTGGAGATGATCGTGCAAAAAGACGCATTTCCTTACACTGCATATCATGGCTTTTCAGCCTGTTGGTGGCCTAAGCTGTTGGAGAACTGTTGACGTGTGATGACTTATTAGTTTCAGTGGAACGTGCTGGAAAATGTGGGAGATAGTCTGAAAGTAATCTGCATTTTTAATCGTAGATATGATTTCTCTAAAATGTTCCTGCAGTCCAGAAATTAGTGTTGAGCAGCAGACACTCACCTTGAACGAGTGGGACACCTTGTTGTTCACATAGTAGGCAGAAAGAATATATTGGTTTGAAGGAGCTTTTGCTTCCTGGAAACAGTAACACACATTTCCTCTGAAAATCATGTAACTGCAATAAGCATAAAATTCAGAAATAAGTTAAATGCATTTTTGAGTCCCCTTTATTCACTGGTGGATACTTCACTAATGTAATGTAATGTAATGTAAAAATTACTTCTTAAGCGCGACTAACACCTAGCGGTTTCTTGGCGCTCGAGCAGCAGGGAAAAGACAGTCCGCGAGGCAAGGGTATTAGTGGTAAGCATTACAGAACAAGCGAGTTTTGAGAAGGGACCTGAAACATGCATAGGGAGAGGCAGTTCTAACACTTAGAGGAAGTGAATTCCAAAAGGAAGGAGCAAGAAATGAAAATCTTAGTCCTCCATGTTTCTTGTGTTTAAAAACCGGGACCTTAAGTAGGGCCTGGTGGGAGGAACGAAGATTACGAGAGGGAACGTAAGAGTGTAAAAGTGAAGAAATAAAGCGGGGGCTCCTGCCGGCGAGAGACTTAAAGATGGTACAGCCTAGCTTAAATTTACAGCGCTCGGACACAGGGAACCAATGGAGGGATTTTAACAGAGGGCTCACATGTTGGTGCCTAGGTTGATGGTAGATGAGGCGTGCAGCCTGGTTCTGAACGGATTGCAGCCTCTTCAATAAATAGGACGGGATACCTGCACATAAAGAATTGGCATAATCAATCCTTGAAATGACTAAAGCTAGCAGGACCAGGGTGAGGGCCTCAGTGGTCAAAAAGCAGGCAATCTTCCGAATTTTGCGAAGCTGGGAGAAGCTCGACGAGATTACAGCATTGATCTGGGGCTTCATCGTGAGATCATTACTGACGATGACTCCCAGACTTTTTGCTGAGTCGACAGGGCTCGGGGGGAGACCTAGGCTTACTGGCCAAAAGGTAGATTTCCATGGGTTAGTAGCTCCCCCGACAAGCACCAATTCTGTCTTGTCTGGGTTGAGCTTGAGGTGATTAACCCCCATCCAGTCGCGGATGTGGCAGAGGGTAGACTGGAAGTTAAGAATGGACTCCGCCGAGCCATCAATGTTAAAAAATCAGCTGGATGTCATCCACGTAATTAAACGCGGTGACATGATTGCCGCGTAAAGACCGAATAAGGAGAGTCAAATATAAATTAAAAAGAAGAGGGGGATAGGGAGGAACCCTGCGGGACGCCACATGTTAGGCCAACCCTGTCAGCAGTAAACTGAGAGAGCCGGACCGCCTGATGGCGGTTGGACAGGAAGGAGCGAACCCAGTCCAGAGCGGCACCCCGGATGCCAGCCTCCCTGACACGGTCATATCATGGTCGACCGTGTCAAAGGCGGCCGACAGATCCAGGAGCACCAGAACCTGGCTGATGTTAGTCCTCCCCTCTCCGCAGTTCCTCCATAACTGAAAGTATAACTGACTCCGTAGAGTGGGCGGGTCTAAAACCGGCCTGTTGGGAGTCGAGGTATTGGGAGTGTTCGATGAAAGAGCTCAAAGTATTAGTGACCTGAGACTCTAGCACTTTACTGAGGTAAGGGAGAAGGGAAATGGGGCAGAAATTGCTCATAACCGTGGGGTCCGCCGTGGTTTTTTTTATGATGGGCACGACCTCGGCAACCTTGAAAGAGCTGGGAGCCAGGCCAGAGGACAGGGACGAGTTCAAAAGTCCCAAGGGAGGGAGCGGACAGGCTGTGAAAGCCTCACGAAGAATCAAAGGAGGACAGCAGTCAGTGGGAGACCCAGAAGTGACCTTGCTCAAGAAGGCTAAAAATTCATCCTCCAAAATTGGGGGGATCAGGGTGATTTGCTGCGGATTAGGAGAGAGCAAGGAGAGATCGAGCCTAGGAAGGGAAGAGGAGCCAGCGAGAGAAATGCTCTTTTTAATATTGACAATCTTGTCCACAAAGAACTGATTAAGGGAGTCACAAATCGCTTGGGAAGGGAGAGGTTTAATGGTGACCCTGTCTGGATGCGACAGCTCCTCCACAATGGAGAAGATGTCTTTAGTTTTAGTGGCAGAGTTGACAATTTTTTGTGAAAAGTAGGAGGATTTGGCAGATAAAATCGCTGTCTTGTATTCTTTAAGCAGAGACGTATACCGCAACTTTGTGTCCGCGTTGTAGCCTCGTCGCCAACGGCGCTCAGCCTGCCTAAGTTCGAGCTTTGAGCCTTTAAGGCAGGGGTCTCCAACCTTTTGTGTTGTGAGAGCTACTTCTGGTCAGTGAAAATCATCGTGAGCTACCAAACCCCAAGCAACTCGCGCATTATTCCGAGAGACCTCCCACGCCCAGTTTCATTGCCATTAAGGTTAAAAAAACTATTTTCTTGAGATCCCACTATAATGTGGTTTGAATGCAAGACTTAAAGTTCCCTAGAAACACTGAAAGGATTGACTTTGGATTTGTGTTGTGTTGTCAAACCACTTTACAAAATTTCACAATAATAGCTTCAAAATCAAGACCTTTTTATAGCCGTCACTGAAATAATCATTGTAATGCAGCTTAATTAACAAACAAACAGGAAAAGCAATCCTACCTTCAGTGTGGAACTGTAGGATGTCCTCTAAGGCTGTGTAATCTGGTAGCCTGGCGGGGGCAGTTCCAAATCACTTAATCTCCCAGTGCCTAACAAAAAGTAATGTGCCCGTTTGTAACGTAACTGGTGCTCATGTAAAGCGCTATGATACCTTCGGTTCTAGTTTGCGCTATAAAACTGCACACAAAAAGAAAATGATACAGTTCCCCTTGAAAAGTACATTCCCCAGGGCCCAGCCTGAAGAACATCACTGCTGTTCAAGACAAGCTGGCATACTATTGCAGCCATACAGGAAGATGATGGGCACTGGGCAGCATGTGTGAGCCTTGGCTCCTGGCCAATAGGTGGGAATGTATTAAATAGGTAGGGTCATGACATGCCACATTACTGACATGTGGGCTGTATGTTAAGAAGACTCACAGACACAACAAAATAAAGCATACGCCACGATAGTGACACAACACAAGGCGTGAAAGAGGAGGCCACTGCTTGTCGGAATGGGAAAGAAAAGAGGCCCGGGCACCAAATTAGAAGTGCACGTCTGAGGCTTAATCCTATCCTGTGTGGAAAGTGTAGGTGTGTAAAAACATGAGATGGTGAGAAAAGGTGTTAGAACAGGCTCTACTACTGAACACACATGAGCAATCGAAGAATGCAACAATTGTCCCATGAGACTCACTTATCACAGTACATCTCATACTTTCGAGGTACACAACGTCGTAATGGAATCATTGATCACTTATCAAATAATACCAAAAATGAGAACAGAACAATTCTCTCTCAGTTTCCACAAATAACTAACTTACTAGGAACGCAGTGCAATATGTAATGATAATGCAGATGACACACTGCTCAAACGGTGGACATATACAACAAGCATTTACAATGCAATGGTCTCGGCATCATTAAAGGTAGAGCTATTGGCATTGCTCATGACATTTCTTTTAATCATAAATAAATGGCATTGTCATTTACATTGCCAATACACAGCACTCTGCACTCAACAACACTCACTACTCTGCACCTGCACTCACAACTCTGCGCACTCACAACTCTGTGCACTCACAACTCTGCGCACTCACAACTCTGCGCACTCACAACTCTGCGCACTCACAACTCTGCGCACTCACAACTCTGTGCACTCACAACTTTACCGCCTGCTTTCAAAGAGGAAGCAGTTTCCATTCTAAGGAGCTCTGACAGTCTTATAGTGTTGAAGATGTCAGCAATGTGAAGCCACTTCTTGCCATATGCTTACAATTTGGTGAGTGTTGGTTTGGATTGGAGTCCTACAGTCCATCCACAACATCAAATACACAGTGGCACAAGTGTCAATGAGGGAATCAGTTCGGATGATGTATAGTTGCCACCTTGGTTTTGTTTGTTTCTCACGCCTGCCACTTTTTGTAAGAGCTGAAACGAGGTGCAGGCTTTAGGCAACTAGGTGTTTCAGAGATTTCAGTGATTTTATATGTTAGTTACAATTACAGGTTGTGTGCGCAAACCTAAGGATCCCTCAATTGACAAATGCCAAGGGGCTGTTTGGATGTAGGAATAAATCACCAATTGCACATGCCTCAAATCCATTTAAAAGAGCAGTCATGATAAAGAGTAGCATGTTGATGAAGAAAACTTTAAGGGGTGCGGAATTGAAATGCGTGGAGGTGGTCATCAGGGATGAGAAGCAAATAGCATGGCTTAAGAATTAATGTAAAGTGGGGCTGGCGTGGCGCCTTCTCCACAAACTGTGTCTGTTACCACCTTTTGCTTCTTTCCCCATGCACAGCATTAAGGGTAGAAGTGGTCAAATACAACTCCACTTTCACTTGTGAAAATTTCCCGAGGCATATGGGACTGACTCACTTAATATCAGAAAGTCTGGGAAACATCTCCCGAGCGCGGGGGGGGGGGGGCTTCGGGGGGGGGGGGGGGGGAGACTCACGGGGGGGGGAGTGACTTGCGGGGGAGGGGAGGGGGGAGTGACTTGCGGGGGGGGAGGGCGGAGAGTGACTCACGGGGGAGGGGGTAGAGACTCGCGGGGGAGGGGGTAGAGACTCGCGGGGGAGGGGGGAGAGAGACTCGGGGGGAGTCACAAGCAAACTTGACGTCTCCCCGTGCCAGGGTCGCCTCTTGCCACACTTCCCTGAATGCTTTCTTAAGGACAGCCTATATTTTGGGGCCTGAACGTGCCCTTTGACCTCTCTTTTCGCTCTCATTCAGTGTCCTACCGAAATCTAATTATAACGCCCCAGTGGTGGGACTTGGAGAGCTTCCATTAGTCACTAAGCACGTATTTCACCACCTTTGCCTCTTTAAAATGGACAGGGCATCCTGTGCCTAGTTAGTGTGTTTGAAAGAGGCGATGGAACCCAGACTGACCCAGTGTGCCCCCCCCAGGGAGGCAGTGGCGTAAGGCAAAATGATGGGACCCCTGCAAAATGTGCTGAGGCGCCCCGACTCTCCCATGGCTCACAGATACTCATTGGCCTTGGGCCAAATGGGGGCCCATGGAGGGTGGCATCCCCACCCCCTCCGCTGCAGGGGCTCAGGGGCATGCATTGCACGCCTACAGGGGGCGCTGGGCTGAACGCAAAAGCCTCTTGTGCAGTAAATGTTCCAGAATTTACTTTTGCTGTCATTCTTTGATTTTCACATTTCCATGAAAAGCCCAGGTCACTGTTTATTTGACGGTGTGAGATATAGTTAATGTAAAGGGAAACGCGCTCCCTGACATATTCGCGAAGTGCCTCGAGGTAAGGTTGGTTTACTTGACCTCCTGGTGATTTTAGCCTGCCTTACATCACCAGGGCCTTCATCTGTCTCCACACCCCCAGTGGATAATCCCCCATGCCCCGGAAACCTTGCAGCTCGTTACCTCATCTGCCCCTAGAAGCCTTTTACCATCTAGCACCTTTCTTTAGGTATTCCAGGCGCCTTGCAACTTCATTCCAACTGCCCATTTTACATCACTCTTAACTGCTCTGGCGTCCTTGCCTCCCATGAGGTGTCATGCAAGGCTCCTGAAATTGGGGCACCCTAACCCACTCTGGTTTCTATGGAGCTTGGATCACTGACCACTTACTCAAGGTTTTTAGGCGCTTTACATCACTTTATGGTTTTGAGTCACTGACCTCACTAAACATCTTAAGGGACTATTTGAAAGTTTCTAGCCTCCCTCCCTCCTTAATTCATCTACAGTTTCCTAAGTCCTACGTTTCAATGAATGTTTCTTACCACCTTGGGCGTTTCTGGAGTGCGTTATTTAAGTATACAGGGGTCCCTATTCTCCTCAGCTCACTCAGTTATGATTTCAGAGTGCTGTAAGCCTTGTACACCCCCTGAGGCCTGCGGGCCCCAAACCTCATTCCATGAAGGTTTTGAGGGCCTTTGCCTCGCTCCATTGAAGTCTCTGGGTGCCTTACCTCACTGTTAGCAGCCAAACAGACCTATCACCAGGGGTGTAGCTTCGGGGGTTACACCACACCCTATTAAATGGATTATCTAGTAAATAGTTGGATACAGCTGCTTTCTGTTTGGTGTAGTTTAGTGCAAGTTCTTAAAACTGTTGGTTATTTTTACAACAATCTGTGTTTTTAGTATCCCATGTAACATAAGGTGTATTTGTAAAGTGCACATTCACCACAACGGGTATCTTGGCATGGATAACAGATGTTTATTGTTACCCAAATCAATAGTACTCATTTTATCGACCTCAGGAGGATGAAAGGGTGAGTGGACCTGCTGGGATTTGAACCTGTGACCATGACGTCAAACATAGGCCCCTACAGGAGACACTAGTCCACTAAGCCACCAGACCCTGCTAATCTGCACTGTTCTCCATCTCCACTGCCCCTTAAGCCTCTTCCTTCCCTCTCAAATAATATAGTTTGCCATTATATGCCAGCGTGATTATTGGGAAATCCGAAGTCACCCCTCCCCCAACCCCCAAATAAAAAATCTTAATGACCAAGCTACACCCCAGCCTCTGTCATGTGTGAAATTTACAGCCAGCTCGGGTCTTTCAATAAACAATACATTGCTTAATCGGACTTGTAGTTCCAATTTTAGCCGTATTAGAATGGAATTTGTTAAAATCACATGCAGAGTGCCGCTGTATACTAAAAAGTCAGGAAAACCTAAAGTTATAAATGACATGGGCTACTTGACTTCTATGCCCACCCTTTAAAAAGTCAGAGTGTTGTGCCCCAGAGTATGAAGGCGCTCGTGTGCTTTAGCAAACCCATTGGGTGTTTCTAGCCTCTATCACGTTCTGAAGGCGTCTGCACTCCTTCCTATCCCAATCTCTGGAAGTCCCTGGACATCTTGCCGCACTCTTTGAAAAGCTTTGTGTGCCAGGCGCCTTGCAGTGCATTCCGAGGTTTCAGGGCACTTTACCAGACTCTTTGCAAATCTTAAAGTGTCATTCCAAGCGCTTTGCCGCAACCCATCCTGGGCGATTTCAGGAGCTTTCTCTCACTGTCAACCTCTCTAGTTCCGAGAACCTTACTTCACACATTGGGCGCTTCTGGGCGCTTTATCTTGGTCTCTGAAAGATTCTGACTGTCTTGCCTTGCTCTCTGAAAGTCTCTTGGTGCCAGGCGCGTTGCCTCGCTCCCTGAAGGTTTCGGGGCACTTGTATCTACCCCTATAAACGTTTCTGGGCACTTTACTTCTCTCTCTGAAAGTGTTCGGACGCCTAACCTTGCTCCCTAGAGTTTTCAGCGCGCTTCACCCCACTCGCTGTAAGTTTTTGGGAGCTGAGGGCCTTAACTCCCTACCTGGGATTTCTAGGCACTTTACCTCCCTCTATGAAAGTTTCTGGGCGCCTTACCCCGCTCCTTGGCATCGGACTTCTTGCGTTTGAGCCGGTCCTTGACCCGCAGCCTGGAGAATGTCTTCTTCAACAGAGGCTCCGCCATGGTGGAAACTGGTGGGGGCACTCTAGGACGGACAGGGGGGTCCCCGAGGCCCCCCTGGAGTGCAGCCCCCCAACTCTAGCGGCCGCTCTTCCATCCTCAGCTCCTCCTCTAGTCCAGCTCCTCTGGAAGGAAAGTCGCAGGAAGCGAATTCCAGGCCTGCTTTCAGCCACTGTTTTCCCTTTTGGGTCTTAGGCTGAGTAGGGCGGGGGCGCGAGGAGGGGGCGACTGTGGGAGTCTGGGTGTTGTAGTCTCTCTATCCCGCTCTCTCCATCTCTCTCTCTCGTTTTATTTCTATTTGCCTGCGTCTTTCACAAGCGGATACTGCTTTGTCACAGAGCAGATGAGAGATGGAATTCTGTGCACCTTTTGAAGAATTTGACTCACTCCTCGGACAATCTGAACACTTCTTTAGATAACTGTGAGAATCGGGACGGGAGAGAATCGCGGGGCGGGCGGGGGGGGGGGACGGGAGAGAATCGCGGGGCGGGCGGGAGAGACTCGCGGGGGGGGGGGGGGGGGAGAGCCTCGGGGGACGGGAGAGCCTCGGGGGACGAGGCGCGGGGGACGGAAGAGCCTCGGGGGACGGGAGAGCCTCGACGGGAGAGCCTCGGGGGACGGGAGAGCCTCGGGGGACGGGAAAAATAAACGGCAAAAACAAAAACATGGAAAGAAAAATAAAACGGCAAAAACAAAACGGCGGCCACAACGACTTTCGGATTCGGGGCGGGAACGAGGACAGCGGGAGCATGCGACCTACCTCATGTACAACAAACAGCTTAATGGCGGCCGGCGCTCCTGAAATTTTTCGGAATTGGGGGCGTGGTTTTGATGTTCTGAGTGACGGACAACGTCACTGTCTAAAGAACATCAAAAATGACGCCCCCAAATCCGAAAAGGACGGGGCTACATTGGAGTGACTGATCTCTCCTCCAATGGCTGGCCTCCGTTTAGGAACGATTTACAAAAGGGGGTGGTAATGAACAGAGTGTCTGAATTGAGCAGACCACTCTTACCCAGTCCAAAGATCAGGGCTTGATCCATCACCGTTATTTATCTCACTGCCCCATCCCAGCTCAGAACCTGGCTATATGCAAATCAGTCTGTCCCTGGCCCAGTGCATCATGGGAACAGGGCAGACTAAACTACCAAGCCAATTCTTTACCAGAAAGGAGACAAGCTACCGGGGACCGGTTTCTGGCATTTCAGCCTCTTCGGCCCGGCTTGCTTGAATCCTGATGGAGCAGTGAGAAAGGGACTCATGTCTGAGTATACCCTGCCACACCTATAGTGGCCAAAATCGATTTACAAAAGGGGGTGGTGATGAACAGAGTGTCTGAATTGAGCAGACCACTCTTACCCAGTCCAAAGATCAGGGCTTGATCCATCACCGTTATTTATCTCACTGCCCCATCCCAGCTCAGAACCTGGCTATATGCAAATCAGTCTGTCCCTGGCCCAGTGCATCATGGGAACAGGGCAGACTAAACTACCAAGCCAATTCTTTACCAGAAAGGAGACAAGCTACCGGGGACTGGTTTCTGGCATTTCAGCCTCTTCGGCCCGGCTTGCTTGAATCCTGATGGAGCAGTGAGAAAGGGACTCATGTCTGAGTATACCCTGCCACACCTATAGTGGCCAAAATCGATTTACAAAAGGGGGTGGTGATGAACAGAGTGTCTGAATTGAGCAGACCACTCTTACCCAGTCCAAAGATCAGGGCTTGATCCATCACCGTTATTTATCTCACTGCCCCATCCCAGCTCAGAACCTGGCTATATGCAAATCAGTCTGTCCCTGGCCCAGTGCATCATGGGAACAGGGCAGACTAAACTACCAAGCCAATTCTTTACCAGAAAGGAGACAAGCTACCGGGGACCGGTTTCTGGCATTTCAGCCTCTTCGGCCCGGCTTGCTTGAATCCTGATGGAGCAGTGAGAAAGGGACTCATGTCTGAGTATACCCTGCCACACCTATAGTGGCCAAAATCGATTTACAAAAGGGGGTGGTGATGAACAGAGTGTCTGAATTGAGCAGACCACTCTTACCCAGTCCAAAGATCAGGGCTTGATCCATCACCGTTATTTATCTCACTGCCCCATCCCAGCTCAGAACCTGGCTATATGCAAATCAGTCTGTCCCTGGCCCAGTGCATCATGGGAACAGGGCAGACTAAACTACCAAGCCAATTCTTTACCAGAAAGGAGACAAGCTACCGGGGACCGGTTTCTGGCATTTCAGCCTCTTCGGCCCGGCTTGCTTGAATCCTGATGGAGCAGTGAGAAAGGGACTCATGTCTGAGTATACCCTGCCACACCTATAGTGGCCAAAATCGATTTACAAAAGAAAGAAAAATAAAACGGCAAAAACAAAACGGCGGCCACAACGACTTTCGGATTCGGGGCGGGAACGAGGACAGCGGGAGCATGCGACCTACCTCATGTACAACAAACAGCTTAATGGCGGCCGGCGCTCCTGAAATTTTTCGGAATTGGGGGCGTGGTTTTGATGTTCTGAGTGACGGACAACGTCACTGTCTAAAGAACATCAAAAATGACGCCCCCAAATCCGAAAAGGACGGGGCTACATTGGAGTGACTGATCTCTCCTCCAATGGCTGGCCTCCGTTTAGGAAGCCAGCCAATGAAGGAGAGATGGGGCACGGAGGCGGGACCTTCGGCGCTACTCAGACTCATTAAATCTCCGGCCTAAGACTGCGCAAGCGCAGCCTTTTAGGCCTTCGACCTAAAAATGACACTGTACAAAGGCTTACGTTGTTTGTAAGATGATCTGAAGCAAATATGATAATTAGATAGTAAATTAAATAGCGCTACACACAAGGACACTTTCAGTTTTTATGGCTCTTTTTTTCCATTTCTTTTTTTTTCATTTAAGGTACAGGGAGATTAAGTGATTTGGCCAGAATCACAGGATGTCGGAAAGTAGAATGATGCATGTGCCCAGCCCGGAGAGCTTGGTCAACCCCTGCCACCAGAGCCCGACAGTGAGGGTGCACAGCTCTTCGGTGCCCTCCCAATGAACGACAGAAAGTCTGCCGCTATCAAAGCTCTTCCATTTCTGCCCAGTGCTCTGACGCCCGTTTCAAGGAGCAGGGGGAATGTTGAAGCGAGCGAGGGAGTGGAAGCACAGGATTAAAGGGTTGGTCGGACAATCATATATATTCGTACAGCCAGCGTCTCATCCCCGGCCTGCACAAACACAAACATATCCCTTGGACAGGTTATGTGACCTTGGATGCTCGGGGTGCAGGCGGGTGGATTACATAGGTTTGTGAGGCTGAAGAGGCAGGATTCAAACCTATATGTGTTTCTTTGCTAGTTTGCTGTATTACCCAGTCCCGGAATGATGTGAAGATTATTAGAAGCAAACGCAGGGAGACAGCCTTAGGTCATCGCTAACAGAGATTCGCTGTGGGGCTGGGCTCACCTGGGTAGGGTCGGCCTATAGGTGGCTGAAACGCACGGTGCCAGTCACAGCCCCGGATCTCCAAGTACAGGTACATACCCACAATGCATATGACTGTACAGATCTGCTAGCTAAGTTACCGGAATAGTGCAAACTGGTGTGTCTTAGCCACGGTACATCAGAGGACTTGGAAAGAAGATGACCAACCACTTCTCTGTCCCTCAGTAAAAGACCCTGCATGCTGGACGGAGCCTTACACATGACGGCATGCACTATTGCAGGGTCTTTAGCAGGCTTGACCTTTAGTGTCGTATTTCAAGACCCCATGTTGGATGTGCGCCCATGGCTTACCCTCTGCTCTGGGATTTTATTTATGCGTTTTTATATAGCTTGGACTTTACCCGAAGGTGTCAGAGCGCGTCACAATAGGAACAGAACTGATACATGAAAACATTACAAGTGAACAAATTACAAAAGCAAAAGTTATATTACATGAGATAATGCATTGGCAGTGAACAGAGACCCTCACAATAAAAAGAGAAAGCGTGCCAACTTCTGTTGTGGAAGGACACGCATGGGAACTGCAGGTGGAGGGAGGGAGTATTTGGACCGGAATAACTGGGCACCTGCTGGCATGGCCTGCATCCCGGCTGAGCACTCCCGCTCCCATCCTCTTACAAATAAATAAAAGAAAAAAGTAGTTTGGCTTGGGAGATGAGGCGGGCTAGTGGTTAATTAGGTAACTGCGGAATTAAGTTAAAAGAAGTATGATCCAGGCTGTCCCCATTGACCCCGTATTGTGTGATCCTCTGCAATTTTCTTGCCATTAGCTCCCTCCCATATGTACGCCAGCCTTCCTGCTGCTCATTGGGCGTTCTCAAGCGGAAAAGAAAGCTGCAGGCCCAACACCTGAAATCACCAATGGCAGAATACGGAGCTGTACAGTATTTTTTATTCTTTTTGCAATTTTATATAGCACAAACTTGAGGGCGGAAGCCGCCTGACGTTTATTTTGCTCCCCGTCTGTTGAACACCGGCACTTTCACTTTAAGAAGGGAGATGCGAGACGGCATCAGACTGCGGGGGGGGCGGGGGGGAAACACGGGAAAAACATGCTGTGAGCTGCTGACATACCCGTGCAGGATCCCGCATTCTCCCTTCCACTGTGGATCGAGGGAAATTAGGTGGCAAGCTGTGCTGCTGAAAAGAGGCAGATGGCGCGGGTCACAGCAGTTCTATACTGCTTGCGCGACCGGCAGTCCACCATCTGTGCCCATCCACCTGCTCTGACCTGCCCCGCCTGCTGCAGCTACGACGCACCCTTCCTTCGCAGCCCAGACAAGCCCAAACAACACTGAAGGGCTACTAAATTGAGCAGGAAGCAGCGCGAGCTACTCAGAGGGTCTCTGCGAGCTACCGGTAGCTCGCGATCGACCGGTTGGAGACACCTGCTTTAAGGTCTTCGGTTACCCACTTTTGAGCTTGATGTCTTTAAGCAGGGCTACAGTGTTACTGGCTGTTTCCAGCCAATGCGTAAGAGCTGAGGCTTGGGTGTCTATGGAATTAGCTGTAGGGGGAGGGGAAGTTTTAAGAAGATCAACAAATTTACCAAGGTCAGCCTTATTCCAATTCCGGGCTCGAAGATTGCTCTCCAAAACTCTGCTAGGATAAGAAGTAACTATAAGGGAAAAGGAAATTATAAAATGATCTGACCATAGGCAGGGGGAGATGAGCGGAACGGAGATCTCCACGTTGGATGTCCAGACCTGGTCCAGGAAATGGCCTTTAGTGTGGGTCGGGACATTTATATGTTGACAACAGTGCATACCGGATAGAAGATCCGAGAACATAGTGGAACAAGCACTCACCTTCTCATCAAAAGGTCAATAGTTAAAATCTCCTAAGATTAAAATGTTGGAGTTAATGATGATTAGTTGAGAAAGCATATTACCGAACAGCATCGAGAAGTTAGGCATTGGTTGAGGGAGGAGGTACGCTAACACACAGATGAGGGGTGTTGCAGAAGATTCCAGTCTTAGCACAAGATAATCAACCAATGGGATACAGGCCATAGTTAGGGAAGGGAATCTGATGGAAGACGTAATAATGGCTGCCACTCCTCCGCCTGGCCTGCCAGAGGCACGATCCGCTTGAAGGATATAGTAGCCAGGGGGGATAGCGGCAAGAATGTCTGGAGAGGACTCTGCATTGAGCCAGGTCTCGGTTAACAGCAATATGTTGGGTTTCACAGAGTCTAAATAATTAAAAATTTCCAACTGATGTCTTACCAGCTAGCGAGTGTTAAGGTAGCTCACTGTAAGCTTCGATGATGAGGGCCCTTTGGTGGAGGGGATGTTAGTACCTAAAAAGACGGGTGGGGGGGGGGGGGGGGGCAGCAGAGACTTGTACGGGAAGCGACGGAATCTCAGGGAACGAGTCCCTCGCGCAGAATAGTCCCAGTGACTCAAGTTTTAGCCGAGTGGTTGTCGTAAGAGGCCAGTTAGCATTTAGTTGAGTGAGGTACGCGAATGAGTATCCAGAAGAACGGACAGGGGGACATGCCCCTAGCCCCGGCCGGCCGCGGACGGGCGCAGACGGGCTTACCTTAGGCGCAACATCGTCGCGCACGTCCGCTGCGCTTCCGGGGGGGCATTGCAATTTGAAGCTAAACCCCACCCCCAACTAGAACGCTGCACACGTCACCGCCGGGGTCCAGGTCCTCACCAAAGATGGCGCCTGCCCTCCACAACAAGCAGCACGTCAGCCATGATGGACCGGGGCAGGGAGGCACACCTTGCAGGAGGAACGGGTATTAAATCACCCGCGGTCTGGCCCAGATTAAAATCGGGTAAGGAGGGTAAGGGAAGTAGTATTAAAAATAATCGGGCGGGAAGCGCAATTAGAAGTAGTATGCCTAAGAAGAAAACGGGTAGCAGAAGAGCTCAACACGATCACTCTGGCTCGCAGTCTGCCCCCAGCACTCAGCGGTCCTTCGGGAGTGCTGCCACCACATCTTCGAGCGCCGCGAAACGCCCCTTTGTCGATGGCCAATTTGAATCTAAACCCCACCCCCAACTAGAATGCTGCTCACGTCACCGCCGGGGTCCAGGTCCTCACCAAAGATGGCGCCTGCCCTCCACAACAAGCGGCACGTCAGCCGTGATGGACCGGGGCAGGGAGGCACACCTTGCAGGAGGAACGGGTATTAAATCACCCGCTGTCTGGCCCAGGTTAAAATCAGGTAAGGAGGGTAAGGGAAGTAGTATTAAAAATAATCGGGCGGGAAGCGCAATTAGAAGTAGTATGCCTAAGAAGAAAACGGGTAGCAGAAGAGCTCAACACAATCACTCTGGCTCGCAGTCTGCCCCCAGCGCTCAGCGGTCCTTCGGGAGTGCTGCCACCACACCTTCAAACGCCATTAGCAACGTTTTGCTTATTAGTCTCCATTAACCTCCATAAAAAGCTGTGCTATCCATTTCATTGATGAATAAGAGTTTACCCTTTTCCAAACCCCTTTTACTCAGCAGAGCTTAATCCTTCATTGGCCCATGTCTAGGACAGCAGACCTTCTGGTCTTAAGTTTTCATACATTATCTAGCAGTGATGACCAAGTCTATTTATAATTCACTCCATCCCATGAGAATGTAAGTAATTTAATCCGATACTTATTAATAATACTTTCAATAAAACTTTTTTCTGAGCCCAACTACCAATGGCTGAATTTTACACAGCAGTTATCTAGAATAAGCGAACATTAAAACTAGTATTTCAGTTAAGTAACGTGTTTCTTCATACTGTAATGTATTTCAGTGTTTGTAATGAATACCAGGGTAGAAGAGAGATGTTTGCGGTGACGTCTTGGGTGAATTGCCATGTCCAATGTAGCAAAGCAATTATTTATTTTGTTTCTAAATATTGAGTACAGCCAATTTTTTTTTGTTTTATTTTGCACTGCTACAAATGATCTTTATTTTTCTTCTCTCTGTAGGCCCCAATGAGAAAGTACTGAAACGAGTGAGTTCTATAGAACTGCAGGAAAACAAGATACCACCCAAGTCTCCAAGGCCACGTCGAACCATCTGTCTGTCCCGCAGTCAGTCCGACATCTTTGCACGCAAAGCTGTCCGCAAAGTCAACGTGAAGGATCCTTACTATACTCCCAACAAAGGCACAGCTCGCAAAGTCAACCCTTTCAGTGCCCGGGAGGACCTAAAAGGAGGCAAAATCAAGTTTTATGACATGCCCAGTAAGTCGGTCATCTCCCTGGTGTTTGATCTGCATTCCCCAGAAGCCGGTGACTGCACAGTGCCGTTCCCACAAGGACAGCTCCGGCAACTCTACAACTCAGACTGGCAGGATTTCTCATTTTTCCACGGACGACGTTGTCGGTCACTTCCAGTGTCGCCAGAACTTCTGCACAAAGAGTACGTCCCTTTAGACACTCTGTCTACAACTGTTGGCAAATGTGACCCTGTGCAACTGAGTGCTGATTGTCGTCAGAAACTACTTTGTAATGTTAAGTATGGTGTTCCAGAAATACCGCCATTTCAGCCTTCGTCTACAAGAGGAATGTCTCCTTTTCAGTGTGTGGAGGATATGGAATGTTCATCTGGTCCTGTCTTTCTGGGAGAGAATGGATTTTGTCCAAGCATATCACCACCTGCAGACCAGCAGTTGAACCTCAGTCCAACACCTGATTCAACTGATACTGTTCATTATATGCAGGCGTTGTCCCAGAATTCATTCCACGACAAAGGGGATATTTCCTTGGGAGGGTATGAGAACTGCATGGAGGAGATGGAGGTAGATGATGAAGTTCAGAAAAACACGTCTTGCACATTGTCAAATTCATGTGTAAGTTCTGGTTCCTCCTCTAAAATCGGGGATGCAGGGTTAGCCCTGGGTTATTCACAAGACGGCTCAAGAAGCAACTCTGTCTTTAAGTCGCCTTGTCTTTCCACAGTGTCCTCTGATTCGTCATCAAAATGTGACATTTAAGAAGAACGGGTGATATTGCATTACAAAACAGTTTCGCAATATCATGTTCTAACAATTACTAACCAGTGGATAATGGAAAGTAGCTGTGAAATTGAACAACAAACATCTGCCATTTTGATTTTGAACTGCATAATTTGAGAAGATCTGTGTTCTGTTTTCCTTTTAAAGTATTCCCTCTCACACCAGTTGTACAAATACCACCAGAATGATTGCAATAGGTGACTGGCAACTTTGTCGTCTTTGGCTTACGATGTTAGTAGGATCCACTTGTTGAGCGTTCGTACTCTGTAAGAAATCTTGTTTCACTAGTGAATTCCCCAGCAACCTAAGCTAAAGGTCTGTGGTGGGTTCCAGTGCATCCCTGTGGAAGGTTAAACATTGTGGTTTGATGTTGATGTGACCTATGATTTGAACTGTTTATTTGTGTTGGTGCCCAAGCTCAGTATGCGTTTGTAAGCAACCTGCATATGATTTGTCTGCCTGACCTGCTCCAAGTTAATCCCCCTTAGTTGTTGTATCTGAATGCATCACATGCCTTTGCAATAGTGGAACAAATATCCCATTGTCCTTGGTAGTACAACATCAGTACTGAGCAGACTTAACTGGACAATGCAGCCTGTGTTTTGAGTAACAGGAAGGCACAGCCAGGCTCACAAACTCTTTGCAATTGGGCAGTTTAAAAAACCCTTATCCCCTCTCTGCTGATTAGGTGTATGCTGTTCTGCAGTCTGAAATAGAACTCTGCTTTTAAACGTAAGTAAAAGTACAGAAAAGGGGTAAGGCTATCTTTTCGTAATACCCATGCATGCGGCTGCTGCATTTGTACCCTGTTCTTTCCTGCCTTCCCTGCCGACCAGGCTGGATAGCATAAAAGAGGAAGACTTTGGTGAAAACAGACTGCAGGAAGACTCGTATATAGTCATCCTGCAGTCTGTTTTCACCAAAGTCTTCCTCTTTTATGCTATCCAGCCTGGTCGGCCATGCAGCGGAGCCACAGATTGGCACATTTACCTTTCACATGAAGCTTCTGCTAGCTTTGGTGAGCTGGTGTGTGCAATCCATTCTCATCCACAATTATGGGGTTCATTGAGTCAGCTTGGAAGTATAGCTGAACAGCGAATTTTGCACACAAGTTGTTCAGTTACTTCATAGGAATAGTTGTCTTGGGTGATGAATCAGGCATGAAGTAGTTGCAGACGGTTTCTTGGTTATTTGTGCAACATCATCCGCTTTCATCAGCGATCGTGCCATGGGAGGGTTGCACATGGAAGGTGCTGAATTGTTTCAGCTCTCATGCTCCTTAACGCAGACTAAACGTACCCCTGACTTTGAATGGAGCGTCGGGATGTCACAATCAAATGCCTCCCTTAAGCCTACCAGCTCCTTGCCTCTATTTCTTTAACTTGGTTTTTAATTCAGCTTTTATGTTTTTTTTTAAATTGAAATAAAGGACAACTCCTTTACTTTTAAACACACTACTTAGGAATATATGTTTTGGGCTCCAGCTGTCTCATTAAGGTCTGGTTTTATCATAGCTACCACTTAGCACTTTTGACACAGCCTTATGGTGCACAGTCCCCAGGTGCATGTGAAGTTTGTACTGTTGCTGCCTTCAGATTGGTGCTGGTGGGTTAGTACAACCAGTATTATCACAGAATCTCCCAGGCAGAGCCTCTTTCCCTTGCTTCCTCTCTGGTCCTATCCACAGTCCGACATCTCTAACGACCGCCATGGTGCCTAGAAATTTTTGGGCAGATTTAAAGCAACAAAATTCGTAGAAATTGTGTATTGACTGTCAGCATGCTTGAACCACACAGAACAACCTACCTTTAGTCGTTTCAACCTAGAGCAGACCCCTCAGAGTATACTTAATTTCAGGCATTCTGGCTACATGGCAAGCTGCCAATTTCCCCACTTTTCACATTAATTCCCTACAAATGTTCATTTTGGGCATATAATTTGCCTTAAGGTACCTCTTTTCATAAACTGTATTTGCAGGCTGGATATCTTTGTCTGCCACTAGTAACACAGTAGAATTTGGATGCACGAATATTACTCCCCAACCAACCTTTATATTTGTCCTTTATTCACAATAAGGCGCTTTGCATTACAGTTTTCTACTGTAAATTTGAATAGCCCTTTTCCATGAAATGGTGATGCCAACAGATGCCCTAAGTCTTCTTACTGCTTCAGTTCCTTTATTGTACCTAGACTATGGGACCGGGGATTCAGTGCTTCAAAAAGTAAGACTACATTATCTACAAAGCATTGGTCTCCGCTCTTGAGATGTGGTTATTTCAAAAAAAGTGTTTGGCCTGTGACAGTTTTATTATGTATCGTTTAATTACAGATCCACAGATTCCATAGGGGCACTGACATTTCCCTTTGATAACTCTGCTGCTGTAAAGGAGCATTTTTACTCCTAGCACAAATTTTTCAGTTGGCTTAGGAACTGCTTTCTGGCCACTTTTCATAGCTGGTACTGAGGCAAAACATCTTCAGAAGCTGCTGTTTGCTGCTATTCCTGCTCAATGGAGGACTGTGTACACAGCTACTAGGGGTGTCATCTGGACTGTAGTGACCAAAAGAATTAGGGTGCTTGTGGTCGATCAGATTCTCATCTGTGAATTCTGGGGAATGGAGTTCTTTCTACCTCACTTGACCTAAGCACTTCACTTCATAGACCACTGCCTCAGTTGTCTTCAGTACTGGAAAATTGGTTTGTGCTTTCAGTGGACCTGGAAAACAGTGTAGATTATTTCTCTAGCTCATCTCTTTCGAGTGGTGACCCGTGGATCCACCTTCACTGCACAATGTTTTCAAGGGTGTGTCTCAAAATATTAGATGAGGATGGAATAGGTGAAATGACTCCGTTCTTTAAAAAAAAAATCATCTCAGCCTCTGTTCTGTCCAAGGTGTAAACTCCATTTGTCCAATTACATGTCTTCTACTGGATCTAGATTTTAGCATACGAGTTTCTGGGCATCTGCTGAAATGAGTAAGACAATGTTTAATTTGAATCAAGAACTGGTCATTGGTGTCTCATTGTGACTATGGTTTCAGGTAGTATTTTGAAATGGAAACCCTTCTCTGTAGTGGAACATCTAAAAACCCAGATCAGCTTTTTTTTTGCTTTTTTTTTTTAGATCGCCTAACATTTTTGAAAGGGGAAATTTGCATTGCCCTTTCTAGTTAGTTTAACATTCCTGATGAAATTTAGCATGTCTTTCTCCCAGAGTCCTGATATGGTGGCATCTAACACTAGGGAATAACTGAACCTCTTTTGCTTCCATTTCAGCTCAGGTCGCTAGTTAAACATGCTTTGTTGTAGAATGTAGGAAAACTGTGTACGGTAAAACAAACCGCACTTGGAGTATGAATTCCGTCTGCCTGCGGACCTGTCCTACCGAATTGGTTTCTTTTGACCTAGCAAGATGGTCTCCTTTGCCATCAATAGGAAGCCCTTCTTAAAGTTCTTCCACTCGTTGGAAGACACGTCATTTGTGACACTTAAGGAATAAAAGGTGTCATTACATAAGTATGGTTGCATTTAACACACAAAATGTCCTAGTTCCATAGATTCAACCTTTACAACACCATAGACCATGGGACTTCTAAGCAATCGATGGAGTGGGGAAACCGGTCGGTTTATTATTCAGTTTGTGATGAACACCTGTGATAAACATCTGATGATTTTCTACGTGTTACTGCTGCAGTTTCCTAACTTGCAATCTTTAGTTCTAAGTTTGTTTGTCTTACTCCTGTACCAGTACCTTTCTGTTGAACCTCCAATGGCTATATTCCCACTTTGGTTGTTTCAGCAGGTGGTGTACTTTCTTTTTCAGACGCACCATATAGTTATAGTATATCGTCATCACTAGATGTGGCCACTGTTACCAGGACTGAAGAAATGTGTAAATTGCCTAATACAATTGTTGGACATCATCTAGGGTGTCCATTTTACCCATCTGATGAGCGAAAGTAGGCAATTACCCTCATATCTTCAGACGCATTTTCTGTGCAGCGGACACTAGTCTTTCATTGATAAATGACAGACCGTGTCTCCAGCCTCCTTAATAAACCGCTTTTGTGCTGTGTCTAACTCAGATTGGAAAGTTGCACACCTTTGTTAAGGACAGTCTCTCTTGGTACTCAAGCAGGCGTCATCTTTAATCCTTCATGCACTCTTTTTGATAGTCCTGGTTGAGAGAAATGCATCAAAACCCTAGTCACATAGTGATTTTCTATACAACACACATATACTCGATGGCATGGAATTACCAAACAGTGACCTAAGGTAACAGTGGAGCATTGTAAAGGGAAAATGGAGGTTTTTTAGGCATACCTACTAGAGTTCTTGATATTTTTGTGTGCAATGAATGTGTTTTCATTTGAAGGGGAGAATGAACCTTTCTTCAAAAGTGGTACCTGAGGCCAGCTTTGCTACAGAACTCCGGTGGGATCAACCAGTGACCAGACGAAGTCTACATGGATCAATGTGCATGCTCTGTGAACTGGTAGGCTTTTTTTGAATGGTTAGTCTTCCATAACTTGGCTTGGTTGTTGTAACAGAAACATGTTTTTAGAATAGGAAGGGGTGCAGTGATTACCTCCTTCTTTCCTACCTTAATAAGTAACTGTTCATCAGTTAACCAAAAAAATGAAGTCACTTTTAGCAGGTCTGCTTTACAAAGCGGCTTTTAAATCTAGGGTTCCCTGTTAAGCAATGGAGGACATTTAAAGATATTGTGTAGGTAGATCAATGCTCATGAATGTTCTTCTGACGCATCTGCGGTCTGAAGTATTCCTATTAGTAAAGTATCCCAACAATCAGTTGAACTCTGCACCTCAGTGATTTAAGACCAGCATCGGAATTTGGAATAGCATTAACTTCATTTTGCCCAATAATTTACCTGAAGCCTTCACCTGGTTCAAAGGAATTTTTCTTCTCTTGCACTGAGCCTTTCAGCACTACCAATACTCTCATATCTTGTGCCTCCTTACTGGTTCAGTTACAGGTTGGAGCTGCTCTTCCCTTCTAGTTGCAGCTTGGAATCCCCTTACGTGGCTCCCTTTACCTCATTGCCAGGTATAGCCTGGGGATCACTTTATCTACTAGTATGGGTCTAGCATATACCTACCCTTATTTCCTTTATGGGTATGGTTCGGAGCTCACCTTCCCTCCCTGTGCAGGAATAACTTGGGACACTTCACGCAACTGCCCACGTCCTGCTTGGAGCGCACCTTTCTTCCCTGGATCCGAAATAACTTGCACCCCTTATTCAGTGCTCAATTAAGAGTGTTTACAAACCCTAAAAATAGAATTTTGGTACCTTTATTTTAAGCCTCCTTTTCTGCACAGGTGTTTGATGGCATTTCCTACCCTGTAGATAAATGTGAGAGTTCTTTACCTTGACTGTTCAATTGTAGGGTTCATTAACTGCACATGCACATTAAAGTCTCTGGCTTGTTTAGGTGCAAAGGTTCGTTACTCGCACATAGGCCACGTTGCATGGGTCCGCCCGACCCCCAAACCTGATATTAAAAGTCTAGGTATATGGTTGGACCAAGAACTTACGTTCAATACTCAAGCCAGGAAAACGGCGGGGGCTTGTTATGGCCTCCTGCGCACCTCCCGGAAAATCCTTCCTTTACTTCCCCCTCAATCTAGGAAGCTCTTGATCCAGGGCCTTATATTGTCCAGGCTGGATTATGGCAATGCCCTGTATCTTGGGGTCCCCAAGAAAGTGACTGCCAAATTACAAGTTGTCCAAAATACAGCTGCCAGGCTTCTTACGGGCACCAGGAACCGCTGTTCAGCAAAACCCGCTCTCAGTTCACTTCACTGGCTGCCTATACAAGAAAGAGTGTATTTTAAATCTCTATGTACCACTCATAAAATCTTCTATGGCAATGCCCCTCCTATTCTGAAGGATCTCATTGTGCCCTACAAAACTAACAGAGCCCTTTGGTCCACTCATCTTCACCTGGCTTCTATGCCGAGGTTCAAGAGAGCCCGATCGGGGGGACGTCTTTTTTTCTTATAACTGCTCCAAACTGTGGAACTCGTTACCACCTGCCATTCCGGCCCAGCCCAAACATCTGCCTTTCCGTAAACTGCTGAAAACTTGGTTATTTCCTTAAATCCTTCTTATTTTCTTCATTTAGCCCACTCTCCAGCGCTGGGACGCTTACGGGCAGCCATGCGCTTTATAAATCCTATTTCATTTCATTTCATAGGTAAACCTGCACAGGTTCTGCTGGGACTATTTTCAGTGTGTATCATTCTGTTGGCAGAACTGTTAGATCTTCTTGCAGGTCTGTGCCACAGTTGTGTGCGTTTTGTTGGTATCCACGAATATTACTCCTGGTTTCAGTACTAGGCTCATGCTCAATATTTAGCTTCTCTGATGCTCATCACGTTATCCTATTCAGAAATTTTGTTTTTAAGACCTTCGCACAGCAAGTTCGATGTTACACCAGTATAATTTTATGATACCCAGTCTTATCAAACTCTTCTCTTGAGTTACTACTACACAAGATTCTGTAGGTTTTTATCAGCATATTCAAGTTAACAGATAGAAGTCAGTTTTCGGGGCAGGTATGATTTAGGGGGTTGGAGCTGTTTGAATTCAACTCCGGCTTCTCTAAGGACGCTTGGCATTTGAAATCAGCTTTGTGTGGGCATTGCATGGAAGCAGTGATACAATAATCATGCGATGGAGGACTAAGGCACAAGGTTCTTAACAGAAGGATATTATCCATTAGCAATAACATAGCACCTTTTTAGCACAATGCACATCTGACAAATACACGAGGAACCATCTGTTCAGTAACGGGGTGGAAGGAGTAAAGCATGCTGGGGCTTTTTCCTTAATCACTGTCAGATGGATAATTGGTGGCCTAAAGCCTGCCAGGTCTGCATTGCACAACTTCTTGATTTCCTTCTCCCCAAACGAAACATGGTAATGCAATAGATTTCGCTCTTCTTCATTCTCATTCTATGGTGAAGAAAAAGTTTTGAGAGCCAGCTTCTGGCACTGCTCTTGAAATCTCAAACTCCTGTGAGTGGTTGCATTAAATTAGTGGGAAGAGGCTGGAGTCCTCGCCAGTGTGTTAAACTCCGCTTGGGCTTGTAGGAACACATTGCCTGCTCTGTTTGTTGTTGCAATGCTTGATTTTTATTGTATGCCCTTGATTTTAAACCTCAAAATGGAAATTGTGATTTTAATTATTACTGATGTTTTTATTTATTTTTGTTTTATAAATGACTGCTTTTCTTTTTATCTCTCATTCCTGAATAACTCCGATTCTAAGTCATGCCAATAGCTACTTAGAAATGAACTACTTTCTAGACTACAGATTGCTGTGGCTGACAGTTTGTTTCTACTCTTTCTTCTCCTGGCCGTAGTGATCTTGCTCAGGTTTCCATCACCAATATGGAATTTTATGACCGCAAGATTAAATTCAAACATTACCTAAAGGAAGGGTTTAGAGCTGCAAAATTAGTGTATATAGCCGATCCCTGATTTATGGTTGCTAAACCCAGGACTAAGGTAATTTGAAACACCTAAGATTCTTGAAGTGGGTTATTCCCTAATTGTGGTTACCTCAAGAGAGCGATTTCTTGGTTATAGTGGTTAGTAATGGGTAGTGGTCTACTTATGGATATTTAGAGTGGGCCCTTAACATTGCTTAGAGTGGGAGATTCCATGAGTGGGTTGAGCTGGAGTGAGTGATTCTTTAATTGTAGTTGCGTGTAGTGATTCCCAAATTATTGCTGCCTAAAGCAGATTTAAAAATGTTTCCCTTTCTGATGCTTGTAGTCACCGATTTGTAATCCTCAGGAGTATGCGAGTTCATCTCAGTATTAATAGCAAGAATTGTCAGCCACGTTCCTGTGGTTGCCGGCAGCACCAGAAGCATTAATTCATTGCCAGTGCTTTTGAAACCTGCAATCAAAGGTTAATCAACAATGTCACTGAAAGGTGAGTAAAACAGGGGTGTTCAACATTTTTATCAAAATTATTTAGAATCATGCCAAAATATACCCTTGGAAGTGTCAAATTGCATGGCAGAGTGTTACCAATAAAATGCCACACAGTCTTGACTAAACGTGCATGCAAATTAGTGTTAGCAGCACGTCTTTGTTTTTCAAGTTAGCGAGTCAATGTTGTAACATCAAGTCTGGTCCACATTTAGGCATGATTTTTAGAGACTAGGTGACACTTCTTGAATCACAGAAAACTGCTGATGGTGTTTTTTGGCTCTTTATTGGCAGATTCTGTATCAGAATCTTTACAAAACCGAATTCATGCAAGTACTTACTTGTGTATTGTTTCATAATCCCAGCATCTCCTTTGCAGCTTGATTAAAGTGGCTTATTTTGTGTGGGAGCTGCACCTGGTCCAATCCTCATTATCTTCCTAGGCTTCTTATGGCTTTTCTGACACTACATCTACTTTAAGACAGCAAGCACATGGCGCGTGGCAAAGTATTTTGCAGCTAATGTCTACTAGAGGATTAGTAAATGGCAGTGCCCCAGGTAACTGGTTTATCAATTCAATGCCATATTGGCAAAACAATTAGCCAAGGAGTTTGGTAGCATTTCTCAAATGCACTTCAGACTTCTTTTGGATCTCAAATCATGTACACCAACACCCCACGGATCTTTATAAAATGGCTGCCTTTGCAGTGCAAAGCAACTTTTTTGTCTACCCTCAACTTAATCAACATTCAGCACCTCCTTCAGGCATAAACCACATGCCTTCGAGATTGTTGATGATTGCAAACCCACAACCAGTAAAAATGTTCAGTGAGTTAGTGTAGAATTGACAAAAGATTGATTTGGACAGTGTCCCATCAGCTCTTTAATTCTGTGAAGATAGTATTCTTATGAAATTACTGTTGAGCAATCACTTCTTTAACTGATTTTTTTTCCTCCTCAAATGTGTACTCAGTGCTTCAGGTTAGTGAGCTTTGTCCATTGGTTCTCTCGGAAGGGCTGGTGCCGAATGGTTGATGATTGATGTACAAGCCGATGGTACTATTGGCGGATTCTAAGAGCACTTGATTCATTCCTTTTGCACTTACCTCCCTAGTCTACTGTGTATCACTACGTTTCTATGCAAGAAAATAATCTTTGTAAGCTAAAAATATTTTGGCTAATATTGAAGAAGACACTTTGTAAGATGTGTGGTCTATTTTCATATTTATGAAGGAAGTTTTAAGTCTTAATATTTTCATGTCTGTAAATAGCCGATTTTGATGACTGAACTTTTCATGTGGTAAAGGAATTATAAGCACTGCCAGACACGTCTTTTCATGTCACCTTTTTAACAATGCTCTGTAAATAGTTTCAAACGTGAAGGCACAAATTGACAAGTCTGTTTTTAATTTCCTGCGTGCTCTTGTTTTAATCCAGAACATTCTCTGTTCGTTGGCTCAGCAATAATAAGTAACCAAAGAGATGTCGGATGAAGTATCACCATTTAAGTTCATTCTGATGGTTTGAAAACCTTTACCAAGTTTGCTTTCAGAATAAAGTAATTAATAGCCATTTTGTGACGTCACTTATTTCTTGTGCCTATTAATTGTGCAAAGGGAATGAATACATCAAACAGACAGGTCCTGGAGTTGGTGACAAGATGCGAAAGATAGCCCAGCGAGTCAGGCAGTCTTTTGGGAGATTTGTGTGCAGCCTGCAGGCCATGAGTTTGATTCCTACAAATCTAGTTATAACACAATGTTGTATGTTGGAGGAACTGCTTAGTTATGCATCATTTGGTAACAGCATATGCCTGGAAATGAACGTGTAGATACGAGGACTGTGTATCGGGGCCTTGAAAACTATGCACATGGACTTCAAGGTAATGTGCTTGCTGATTGCCATCAATGAAGGCTTTCAAGATAGTTCTAGCAGAGCTGTGTGGAGTCAGTTTAAAAAATAGGAGCCACAGTGTTCTGTATTGCCACCAGTCTCGAATAAGATAATTTTGAAGGCCTAGAAGGCTGGAATTGCCTCCTCCATGAAGAAGGAATACTTAGTTTAAGATGTCAGTGAGGCTAGTACAGCTTACTTAGAGGCTGTGGAGTTACTCTTCATGAATCTTGAATGAATGCAATCGATTGGTATAGCGCAAAACAGCTGCTCCAGAGTGTCCCAGAAAAGTTGAAGAGTAAATAAAAGAGGGAACAAGCCAGTATTAGGTCTCTCTAAAAAGCTGGGTCTTTAAAAGTCTCTTGAATTAATTCTCTGATGTGGCACTTCTAATGTGGTCTGATAATTCCAGAGCTTCGGGACCCAGAAAGAGAAGGAACGCTGTAGTAATCAAAGAAGCATTGGTATTCGGATAAGAAGATTAAAATGCTAGGTTCTTTATTTATAGGAAGAAGATCTCATTCAACTACCCCCGACTTTGCCTTGCAGCTTCTCTGCGTTTGCATTCCAAGTCAGTGCTACACTTTCTCAATTATATACTGACATTCCTCTTGGAATGTAAGCTACCACATACCTCCTTCCTTTAACCCCTTCGCTGCGGCGGCTATTCCGCCGCAGCGCTAAGGGGGTGGGGCGGCCGTGCGGCGGTTCCGTGCTTGTGACGGAACCGGTCCAGTCACGGCTCGCAGGTGAGCTGTGCTTGTGACGGAACGGTTCCGTCACGGCCCTGCCCGTTCTTTAGAACGTCAGCGCAGGCGCGGAATTCGCGCCACGCAGGTGCGGCGGCAGGGTCGTTACGGAACCGTTCCGTCACCAGCACAGCCAACCCGTGGCTTGTGACGGAACGGTTCTGTCACGAGCATGGAAGAGGTTAATACCAAAAAACAAATAAAAAAAGAAATGTAATAAAAACATGAAATTTTATTCATTGAATTTGAAAATGCAAGAGAAAAATATGTATATATACATTCCTGTTACATGTTCATGTAACATAAGAAGCAGTTAAGCTTGTAATTAACCCCTTGAGCTTGCCATGACCGTTAGAACGCTTGCACGCTGGGGAAATTCCCCATGCTGTGCGAACGTTCTACACAAACCGGTGTGGTCATGACTAGCTCAGCTCGTCATGAGCAATGGGGCGCTGTGCGCGCCCCCGCCCCCCAACACAGCGGGGGAATCCGCCCCGCATACAAGGGGTTGATTATGAGGGGCGGGGCCTGAAGCCTTCGAAGACGGACGGGTGAGCTTGGAGCTCCGTGCCGGCCCGCTATTTATTGGCCTACAATAGGCAGCCGGAGCCTGGGCAACGGCGCAAACGTGCCCTGAAGCTCCCGTGTTGCGGAGGGCGGACCTTGGCGAGTTCATCGGTCATCTGGCGAAGGAGCAGAGCCTTGAGCCACGGCTGAGTTTGAGCACTCTCAAGATGGCAGATACAGTGCGGGTGGTTTGAAACAAGTGACTCCGTGGGGGTTGCTGCCTGCCCCTGCATCGGGCGCACTATAGCTGCTGAGCTAGTGACCGGCCTGGGGGCACAGCAGGAGTGAGTCCAAACCCCCTGATCTTACCCCCCCACCCGGAACACCGGCACGCAGCAAAATCATTTGTGAGGTGAGGAGATGGGTGTGGCCGGGGATCGAAGCCTTGACCGGGGCTCATGTCGACCTGCGCTGGCTTTGGGGGGAGCTCAGCAGCTTCCTCACGCAGGCCTGGTGCATAACGAAGGGCCCGAACTATGTCGATCTCCCCCTAGGGGCCTGGGCCTCAAAAGAACTGACGCAGCCCCGTGGGAGTGCCAGGGGAGGCCGGATCCATATTCGGCTGGCGAGAAGCCGTTTCAGGCGAGCTCTGACGGGGAAGCCTGCACCGGGGTATATCGGTGGCCTGACTCTGATAGTCACCTGGGGCTCGGATGTGACCTACTGCGGCAAACATCAAGGGGTGCAGCGTAGTGACCCGGGCCACCCCCGTAGGGGTACTGAGTAAAGGTCGTCAAGGCACCTGGCTGTGGGCGAAGGCTGCGAGGAAGCCCCAACATCAGGAGTGAGCCCACAACGGGCAGGAAGAGGGGGCTGCAACAACCTGACCCTGCCCGTGGGGCACGGCCTTTAAGCCTGCGAGGAGCGTGACGGCCCCATAGCTGGCTGACTTTCGGAGCCGGGGTGCAGGAGTGGATATTGAGATCCACAGTCCCTGGAGCATAGGGTGCTTCACTACCTGTTGGCAAGGGGTGGCATTACAGATATTAGACCTTTTTCCCTCTGGGAGGCCTAACCAGCTTCCTGGCAAAATGGGCAAACCCAGGTACCGCCAGGTGGGGGCCTCGTACGACCTGGATGACGGTGCCCAGTAGCAATCGCAATCTACCCCAGAGGACCCGATGCAACAGTTGAGCAAAATACTGGAGGCCATAGCTGATACGAAGGCCACCCTCCAAGATATCAGCACGGTCGCGGTGGGCTTGGCCTACTGCGGGAAAAGCACAAGAAGTTATCGGAGAGGGTGAAAGACTGAAACCAGTATTACAAAAGTAGCGCCGGCACAGAAAGCACTAGAGCGGACAGGGTGTGTGTGCTAAAGCGGAGGGCCTAGGGCGCAGAGGGGCGCAACAGGAGGTATAACAGGGTCCTGTGCCTGCCAGAAGGGGTGGAGGACAGTTGTTTAGCGTCCTTCTTGGAGCATTGGTTCATAAGTGTGTGGTAGCACCCAAGATACTCACATTTTTATACACTGGAGAGGGCCCATAGAGTGCCGGCCAAACTGCTGGCCCCTAGGAGAACCCCCGTGGCCTGTGGTTGTTCGATTGCACCTTTTTCGAGACAGGGACTTCCTCCTGCAAAAGGCACACGCTGAGGGCCAATTCACCATGAACAAAAGCAGAATCTCCCTCTTCCCTGACTATACACTGGAAGTGCAGAGGAAACGGGCCGTGTACCTTGAGGTCAAGAAGGCATTGAGCGAGGAAGACCTCCAGTACTCTCCGATGTTCCCAGTCCGGTTGCGTGTTATCCTGGATGGGTATACGCACTACTTTGAAAGTCCTAAAGACGCCTGGGACTGGTTAGAGGCCTAAAAGACTGGGACTCCACAGCGCACGGGCTCTAGGCCTGCTCTGAGGAAAGCCACAGAGCTTGGGGCACGCTCCAGAAAACGACCTCGCAGAGGGACCACTAAGAAACTGACATCGCAGACAGAGAGGGAGGGGGTGGGAGCGTTGCAGGCTGTAGTAGCGCTTATGCAGGGCAAGAGTCCTACCCCAGAGGTGGAGGTCCGCTCTGCGAGCGAGACTGAAGAAAAGGAGTCCGAAACTTCCCGCAGTGACAGAGGGAAGCTGCTGGTGGTGACGCCAAAGACAGCCGACGAAATTATATCAAGCAGTTGGAACTTTGGGGTGACTCTGGCACCCGGAGGGGTACCGGACTGGGGATTGCCGTCCCAGGTCCCAAGCTGCCCCACTTTATATAGGGCTGGTATGCTCTGGATGGTTTGTGCGCCCTGAACTATGTCTTCATTTGTTACCCCCTACTGAGTGCCTTACTAGAATAGGGCCTCATCTAGTACAAACATGTTTCCCATGCTGTTTGGGCGGCTAACCGTTGTCTGACTGCCCTGGGATTGGGGAGTTGACCAACATGGGGGTCCATTTGTTTGTCTCTTATGTTTTGAAGTTTTCAGAGGAGGGTCGTGGTGCATGAACAAGGGGGTGGGAGGTGGGGGAGGACTCCCTTTGTGGGGCTGTTTTTTGAAATCCAACATGAATGGCAGACGCTCCTAACGCCCTATGGTTCCTAACATGGAACATTCGAGGTATGGGGTCTATCGCAAAGTGGCACAATATTTATTCATACCGGAGGCGCAGGGATATACACATTGCCTTTCTCCAGGAGACACACCTGAACAGTGAGGAAACTGAGAAGTTGACGAGACGGTGGACGGGCAAGATCTTCGTAACCATCTCCTCTGCTTTCGCTAGGGGAGTATTGATTTGGGTCAAGCCAGGGGTCCTTTTTGCCCCTGAGCGTACGTGGCAGGACACAGAAGGACGGTATGCCCTGATCACGGGAAGGTTGGCAGGTCAGTGAGTGACAATTGGCAATATATACACGCCTAATCAAAACCCGATCTGTTTCCTACAGTCCTTCTCTACCTCAATGGCTAATAATTTAAATGGTCAAATAATACTAGGGGGAGACTTTAACTGTGTTGCAGATGTTGCTACTGAACGATCGCACCCTCCCCTATCTGTGACTCAGCCACACCACATGGCTCTGGGATTCCGCACTTGGATATCTCACTGGGGCCTTGAGGACACTTGGAGACTGCAACATAACAGAGACCGGGAGTACTCCTTCTTTTCACTCGTCTATCAGGTACACACTAGGCTCGATACGTTTCTCTGCTCTCCTGCGTTTAATAGCTCAATCATACACACCGAATACTTAGGGCGCACAGTGTCGGACCATAATCAACTGATAGTGACGCACAAGTCCCCGGTAAGGCGACCTCCGATCCCTACCTGGAACCTGAATCCGACAATGCTTGAAGATGCTCTTTTCTGTACCTCACTACATGCACTCATAGGCATATACTTCCCCATCAACGCCAAAACAGCGTCTTCTGCTCAAGTGGAGTGAGAGGTATTTAAAGGGGCCACTGTATGGGACAGGCGAGTTGTGCCCATAGGGAGCTTCGTCAAGAAATTTTGGACCTGGAAGGCAGCATCCGCAGCTTAGATGACATCTAGGGTACGAACGATACAGCCCGCGTGACACTACAGGCCACACACGCAAATTATAATGACTGAATAGGGCGGTTGAGGTGTTACAACTATAAGGACTATATGGATAGAGTGCAGAGGAAGAAAGGGAAGGCAGGCTGACCGTTAGCAAGGCTAATTAGATCTGAACTAGGGGGATCGCCTATCACTCAAATTAGTTTAGATACTGGGGAAGCGTTGCACGACCGTTGCACGACTCGGATGTGATTAACAATTCCTTTTTAGTATATTATTAGCGATTGTACACTGCCCGGCCGCTGCTCCCTGGCTGAATATAAGTGAGTGAACTTTCAAGATCCTCAGTAAGGTGTTGGCTGGTAGGCTACTCCCACACATTAGGTCCCTAGTTCACCCTGACCAGAATGGGTTTATCCCTTCTCGTTGCATCTCTTATAACCTCCGAAGGCTCTACTATATACTTTACTATGTCAAAGCCCAAGCAAAATACAATGCAGCTGTCCTATCTGTCGACTTGGAAAAAGCTATTGACACGGTGGGTTGGGAGTACTTGTTTGAGGTGATGCTGCGCATGGGCGAGAACTGAGTGCGGTGGGCGCGATCCTTTATGCTTCACCTACGGCAAGTGTTAAAACAGGCAGAACAATTTCCAGACAGTATAAGATATCCTGCGAGACAAAGCAAGGGTGCCCCCTTTCTCCTCTCCTGTTTGCGCTGGCAATTGAGCCTCTCGCGTAGAGGATCCGCCAGGGAGATGACAGGATAGGTTTGTCTATAGGAGGGAGGCTACATCAGGTCTCTTTGTACGCGGGTGACCTGTTGATATATTTGACAGAGGCAGCCAAGAGCAGTTCCGCGGCAATACAAATCCAGAATGACTTTGCGCTGCTCTTGGGCCTTCGGGTCAACAAAACGAAGACATCTGTTCCCAGTAGCAGGACCGTTGCACAGACCTGTGGCACTGATGGCTGACATACTCTGGGCTCAATGTACGTTTAAATACCTTATGCCAAGCAGCTAGTTCCGCCCCTTGAATGCCCTATTACGAGACTTAGTGTGGGGAGAAAGATGCCCTAGGGTGTCTCTTAAAACACTACAACGCCCTATGTGGGAGGTAGGGCTAGAGGTAACGAACTTTGAATTTTATATGCTCGCTGCCCAACTACAGTGGCTAGCGCAATGGGTGGAGGGAGTGAACGAGGAGGGCACGTGCTTATCGCGCCTGGAGTCCTGTCCCAGCCTAGTGATGGCAAAGCTACTTATCCCAGCAAAACCCACCCCGTATTGCTCATTTTGCAACGCACGCCTTCCAGACTTTGAGATGGTGTCAGAGCAAGGAGCAGTGATCTACCAAGTACACCCCTATGTTGCCCCTTTGTGGGGTTACCACATGGCAACCTCCAAGTTCTATTTATGAGCAAACAATTGGCTCGTTGGTCAGATACAATTTTGGATAATGCTGGGGATTGCTACCTGGACAAAGTTCTAATTCCGTTTGAAGAGTTGATTGAGGACTGTGGACTCCCCGTGCACTATACCAAAAAGATCTCCCGTAATACAAGTTTAAATTACATACAATTCAATTATACATAAGTCTTACATGGCACCACACTGCCTTAATATGACTTACAGGGGGTTAGGGTGGAAGCCCTACAATGTTCCAGATGCAGTCTTTGGCCACATGAGTTGGTTCTGTCAAACCCTCTGTCCTTTCTGGTAGGCTGTGCTGGGCAAGCTCAGGGGGGCTTTGGGCATGGTGCTTGCCCCCACAGTCCAGACTTGTTTATTGGGCCTTTTCCGTAGGCAGCCTAAGAGTAATGTTGGAAATAGGCTGATAGATCTCGCACTGGGCCTCACTAAGCGCAGAATGGAATGGAAGTCTCAAAGGTGCCCTCGGTTTCGAGACTTGGAATAGGGACATCATCATGTGGGCTGGGGCAGAAGGTAGAGCGCTCAGCTGGGAAGAGTCCAAGGGGATGAGGAAACTCCCAATAGCTGAACAATGGAGAGAGGCACTGGCAGCATGGTAGAAGCCTGAGGGTACTGAAAGTGAGGAGGCAGGGCCACAACAAGGGCCCTACCCTAAGACACTAAACATGACAGTCCAGCGTGACCTCCAGAGAGCCCTGAGTGTTGATACAAGTGGTAGACATACATGGTATATTGCCTGTTAGGGATCTGTTGGTTGGGCGGGGGAGACATAGCGAGAATGGTGGGGCCTCTCTCTCGCTCTGTCTTTCCCCACCCCTTCAGACTCTCCAGTGGACTTTATGCACTGACACTTTCCCCTCAGATCATATTGTCAAATATTATCTACTTCGCTCGTCTGCACAGGTTTTATGTACTTTTTCATTTTGTTTCCCTTTGCGTTATAAGGTTTGTATTCACTAAAAAGAGTAGTATTTAAATTATTACGAATGGTATTCGTATACACAGGCTCGATGCTAGTGAACACCCACTTTTTTGTATCATATGTGACGAACTATACAAAATACCGATAAAAATATACCTTCCTGCTAGATCTCCTGATTGTAGTGTCTTAGTGAGAACTTTCTACTCTTTTACTTGTATTTGGCTCAGAATAGCAATACTTTCTCTACATATAAATGATTGGTCTCTATTCCCGTTACCGGCGTCTAAGCCCAATTTACTCTTGTACAGCACAACTCTATTCAAATTCCAAATCTAATTGTCTTGAGTTCTGAGGCATTATCAAAGATCTGTATAACCTGAATGGGTTTGGAATACCTGCGGCAGTCATCCTGTCCCACAGGGGCCTTAATCGGGACCCAACAGAAACCTTAGTTTCTTTAACTGCCATTCGCTTATCAAAGCAATCCTTTCTCTTCTTGATCTTCTCTCCTGCTCTCAGATACCAATCATCCATACTAGTACTTTTGCCTAAACCAAACTCGTACTCATTAACCCAAAAAGGTTCCATCAGAGTTAGGATACCTTCCTTTAAACAATTCAAATGCAGTTTTACGTGTCGTGCTAAGTTGTAATTCTGTACAATTCCATCTTCTTATTTACCTCCTCCTTCCAACTAAGTAAGTTAGCTTAAGCTAAACTGACTATCTCCTTTATTACTCTGTTTAGGCTTTCTACCATGCCATTTGTTTCTGGATGGTAAAGAGCTCCATTTTGACCAGTTAAATCCCGTTATCAGTGAGTAAAGTTTCAGGAATTCCCTCTCTCGCTATAAGTTCTTTCAAAAACTTTCCTACATGTTTGGTTTCTATTCCTCTTGTGATACAGATCTCAGGCCACCTTGAAATCAAGTCAACTACAACAAGTATAAACATTTCACACCCATCTCTATGAATAGGTCCAACAATATCTAGTGCAATGTCCTTCCATGGGTCTGTCGCACGCTCCCTGACCAACATGGGTTATATACTCTTGCCTTCATAGATTACTTGCTAAGGGCACACAGTACACAATCTCGCACCACTCTCTACCTGAAGATCCACCTATATGAACTTATGAACTGCGCAACCTCTTTCCTCTTGGATATACCTTGATGACATTTATGTGCCAATGCAATTAATTATTCTCGAAGAACTGCATGGGCAATAAGTCTCGTCTCTCAAAACAATAATTCATTCTGTTCAGACAACTCGTCTTTCACAGAGCACAATGCTTTGCATCCATCTGAAAGCTTTTTTTTCCCAATCCAACCATGTACAAATTACATGACTTGTTTAAGCGTTGAATCTGTTTCCATTTCTTCACGCCATCTTGCTTCCGGAATCATCATGCGCTCTTCTTCACACACAAGCTCAGCATCTTCTTTATGATGCTGAGGACAGTCCCTTTCATCTGTACCATCATTAGGAATTGACCTGGGCAGTGTATCAGCAATCTTGTTTGCCACACCTGGTATGTTCATTTCAAAATCATACTCCTGTAAAGAGATCACCCATTTAGTTATCCTGCTAGACACTGAATAAATCTCTTTCTGAAACTTTCACGCAGGGGTTTGATTTATCCTTATTTCAAATGAGTTTCCCCACAAAAATGTTTTCAATTGCCTAACAGCCCAGTGTACAAAAGAGCCTCCCGTTCAATGACCAAATACCTGTTCGCAGCACCTTTTAATCTTCTTGAAAGGAACATAATGCTACGAAGACAGTTTTTCCCTTGCTGTTGCAAAACAGCACCCAACCCTTTCTGACTGGCATCCATTGTTATGATCGATTTTACTTTAGGATAAAAAAAAATGTGTGCGCTCTGTGAGGTCCTTTTTCAACACTTGGAACTCCTACTCAGAAGACTCATTCCACTCCAAATCAACCACTTTCCCCAGCAAGCCTCTCATGTTAGCATTTAGTTCTAAAAAGTCTGGACAAACTTACTTTAATATTCAGACATTCCAAGAAACTCTTCCTTGGAAGATGTGCATTGGCCCTCAAATAGATGTTGTGCTTGTAACCTTTGGCATCCTAAACCCTCTTAAATTATGTTTGGAAAGTTTTTCTTTATTTCATCCCAAAACTTTTAATTAGATTCCACCATCAATACCCCTTT
Organism: Lissotriton vulgaris; assembly: GCF_964263255.1. NCBI lineage: Eukaryota > Metazoa > Chordata > Amphibia > Caudata > Salamandridae > Lissotriton > Lissotriton vulgaris. The sequence continues at coordinate 263,005,859 of NC_141685.1, forward strand.
CATATCAATCCTCTCTTTCAAAGAGACAGGCATGTCATTGGAGTGGTCTAATAAAACCCGTAAATCTCCATGGTGAAACCAACAGTTTATACAGTCCCCTTTTTTCAAAACATAGACCTTACCGGCAATAAACATCTGCTTAAATTCGATGATCCAATAAAATAACCTGCACTTTAATTGGCTCTCCACCATAAGCACATATTCTGATGTCAGGGTAACAGTGTCGCCTTCCCTTCTAGTTGCTCACTATAAAATGAATTGGAAACTATTGTTATTTTTTGCACTGGAGCCAAATAAGACCCTCATACTTTCTCCCTCAGCAATGCGTCTATCCATGTGACTGGTCTTACTCCTTTTCCCTATTTGCAACACTATTTGCCCACAAACAAAATCTGCATCATCACTGTCTTGTTGATCATTCACAGCAACTTCTCTAATCTTTTGTCTTGGGTTCTTCTACATGCTCCTGCAAAATGACCCTTTTTCTTACAAATAGTACAAGTTGCTTTGCAGGCTGGACAGACATCATTAGCCACATGGCCACTCTTATCACATCTATAGCACCTCACTACAGTACCTTTGTTTTTTTTTAAATTTATGGTCACTCTTGTGTGGAATACGAGCAGTTTCTACCACAGTTTGTAATGTGGTTATAGCATAGGATGCAGAGGTGATGCCATCAGGTAGTCTTATAAATGAGCCATCTACCCATAGCTGTCCCTCAGGATCTGAAAAAGGTGTATCTTTAAGATCTATTCTTCCCTTAGTTTGTTCTTCTGTCAGAAAATACAGTTGTGTAAATCTTGAGTTTGTTCAGCTGGCAAAGGTAACAACGTAGCTGGGTTCAATGTCAAACATCTGAGTGTGATATGAGGTGCCAAGAGCATAAGTTCGTAGCCTGTAAGTCTACTGTTAGTCAGGTGTTGTGTCTTAGTCTGATTCAGGGGTGCATCCACAGACTGTGGTACCATAAACTTGTTACTGAACACTATTCCCTCAGATTGTCATATAGGAATGGCTGTGGCAGCAACCCCTTTAAGACAGCCTGGAAGTCCTCTGGCCACTGGGTCTAATACAGCTGTGAAATAAGCAAATGGACGATGCTTACTACCATATGGTTGTGTAAACACTGACCATGCACATCCTTCTCTTCTGTGTACATATAGTATGAAAGGTTTCGCATAGTCTGTAGTACTCACCGCTGGAGCAGAACAAAGGGATGCAAGAAGCTGCTGATATGCTTCCTGACATTCGGATGTCCAAGGTAGAGGAGAGGGAGTGTCCTTAGTAACAAGGGACAAAAGCGGTTTGATAAGTGGGATCCACTGTCTACAGTAGGAAGTTACACTAATAAGTGCCCTGACTTCATTTTGAGTACTTGGAATAGGAATTTTTAGGATACATTTTGAATCCTGTCTTTAGTCAGAGTGCGGCCTTCCTTAGACAAGAGGTGACCCAAATAAGTGAGCTTAGACTGACAATATTGCAGCTTATTGTTAGAGACTTTGTGTCCCTTAACAGCAAGATAATGCATTAGGGAGAGAGTGGCCTCTTTACAATGCTCAATTGTGTCTGCTGCCAACAAAATGTGATCGACATATTGCACAAGTGTAACTTCTGGTGGCAAAATAAGTGCATCCAACTGTCGAAGTGCCTGACTGTAAATGCTAGGACTTTCTGTATAGCTTTGTGGAGCCCTACAAAATCTAAATGAGTTGCCCCTTAATGAAAATCCAAAAAGATATCTACTGTTCTCATGAATAGGAATAGAGAAAAAGGTCAATAACAGAGAATACAGTGGCTGTAGGTGGGATTAATGTCAACAAGGTCATAATATCAGACACAACAGGATATTGAGGAATCACTATTTTGTTGACTTCTTTTAAATAAACCACGAATCCGTAAAGCTTGTCCCCTGTTCCATTGTCCCGTTTTAGGATGGGGAGAATGGGGCTATTGCATATATTAGAGGAAACTTCCTCAACAACTCCTGTACGTATCATGTCGTCAATGATAGATATCAATGCATCCTCACCTTCTTTTGATAGTATATATTGCGGGACCCTTGGTAAGGAAGCATCCTTCCGAACCTGTATGTGTGCTGGGGAAATGTCCATTCTTCCCACATCGGTGTCAGCAGTAGTCCAAGAACAGGAAGGGACAGAATCAAGATCAGAACATAAAGAAAAACTATATTGTTTAGGCAATGTCTTTTTTCCCAAAAATGACACGTACTCCAGATGGTAAACAATGTATGATAGCATGTAAATATTTCAAAAGATAGTCAGATCAGATTATCTGGAGCATGTGGGGGGGAATAAAAAGGGGTCTGTAGTAATGAAATTCTTAACCCGCAAAGGTAGTTTTTGGGACACAGGGCTAGGAGTTGGTGTTCCATCAAATCCTATTGATGTAATTACTCGGCCAGACAAGGGTGTCCCAGGGACCAGTTTCTGAGATATCGCACTACGCGTCGCTCCTTTATCCACTAAAAATGTCTGATCCTGCACAAGTATTATATAGTGTTATATAGGGTGCTGACTAGTCTACAGGTATCTCAACTGGTCCTCCTTGTACTACGCTGGCCTAGGCAAAATGTGTTACCACGGTTTCCTCTGATTCCCAATCCTCCATACAATATTGATAATTTTGCTGATCAAAATAATTTCCTGACCTATTTTTCTCTGGAGATTGAGCTTGTAGCGGCTGTCGGGGAACTGGAGTGCCCCGGCTACCACACAGTTGTCCCCTTCCTCTGCCACTAGCAGCTAAAACAGGACATTTGGAAGGCCAATGTCCTTTCTCCTTACAATAAGCACATTGATCTGGCCCTAGTGGAGTTTGTTTACGCAGTGGCCCAACTGGAGATGCTTGTCTATAATTCTGACCATAATTTTGACCACATCGTCGACCGTGAGGTCCATAGGTCCGGACCATCATCACCTTAGTTTTCCATTCTTTTAGTTTGCCTTCTTTTCGATCTTGCTCAGTGGTCACCTGATTCTGATAATACTGAGCCATATTTAATGTAGCTTTCGGGGTTACTGAAGCCCATGTACTCTCAGAATTCTTTAAGCGAACCGATATCTCAGGTAGTAAATTTCCCATGAATCGATCTACAAATAAATGTGTACCCGTAGGTGTAGATGTATCTTGCCCACTAAAATCATGGAGCACTTCCTCAAAGCGAGTAAAGAAATCGGGGACGGCCTCTCCCTGTTTTTGTTTTCAAGCAGTGAGAAGTACCCAGTCTATTATTCCTTGCCGGGACTATCGTTTTTATATAAGTAAGTATGTTTCCAGGGATATCAAGTATGAGCCGACTAGGTTTCTGACCAGGTTTCCTATCCCTATCGGCTGCTACTATGGCAGCCCAGTCTCCTCCCAAATCAACAGCATGATCCTGTTTCCGGGTAAGTTGCCACATATCTGTTGGCAGGATCATACCAAAAAACATATCAATATATGCTAAGGTCATAATACAAGAATCAATGGCTGCCTGTACATCATCATAAAATCCTCTACGAATTTTCCGTATGTCTGGTAAAGAGATTTTTAAAGTGAATACATCTGTCCTTGTCCAGGGCGTATACATCCAATTGTACAAAAAATGGGCTCTTGCATCAGGACTTTTGGGGTCATCATTATCTGCATTCACTCTTCCAGAATGAACTGTGGCGTGGCTTCCCTCATAGGTCTTAATTGAAGAGAGTTCATTACGATATCCAATTATCGTTGCTATGGCAGTGTTAATTTTACTTACAAGGAAGGCTTCTGTCGATTAATAGCTCTAACTTCATTGGGCCATTCTGTCCTGTAGTAATCTCCCATTGGACCATAAGTTGATGAGAAAGCTTATTTATGAGACAGAGAAGCTCGCCCTCAGAAAAATCCTGTATCTGATCTATAATTTCTCCTACTTCCATTTCTAAATCACTCAACCAATTTAATACCTTCAACCTTATCACATCCTGACGTGATTGAGATACAGTAGAACGAAAAATACGAGGAATCAGGACAGATACAGAAAGTACAGGATCCTCAGTAATTTCGGGTGCAGTAGCCTGGGATGGAGGTACAGTGGCCTGGGATAGGGTGAAAGATCAGACCCCCAGGATATAGCGGCATGGATCAGCAAATTTAGCAGCACAAATATGAAAAGTTAGCTGCATTTTTGTGGCACTTTATTACTCATAATCATTCATTTTCAGCCTCAAATCCTGGAGGGTCTGTACAGTGCATTACACAAGCGGGGGGGAGGGGATAGGCAGTGACTAGGACTGGACTACCAGCGTGTCAATCCCTGTGAGGGTGCTCTAGCAATGTCGCATTGTGGTACCCGCCAGTGACGCCACCCACAGCATTGTTCAGACGGCGTGTGCTGTCTACCATAGAATTTTTTTCCGAACCCCTAACCTGCCAATATATATTTCTGTAGCACCAGACTCTCCAAGGTTTTTTGGGGGGGGGGGAGATTGGGGGCGGGTTGGGGTTCAAAAGTGCCTCCTAGGTACTTCTCGGTGTGTCTTTGCATATACAGTGCCATGATCTGTGCTACTGGTCTGCTTATAGCAAGCATTTGCAATGCAATAGATCTCGCATTTGTAAGAGTTTGAGCTAATTCGCATTATAAATGACAATGCCTTTTATTTATGTGTTCTGAAAACCTGCAAGCGGTGCGTAAACACGCAGTTTGTACTTATAGTGCTTGCTTACAAGAAGTTTTTTTCCTCTGGCAATTATAGTGCTCCCAGAGAAACTTTCTAAAGCTGCATGATGTGCAGTGCTATTTTGAGAACACCCCAGAAACAGGACCGGACTGGCTACGGGGCGGTTTAGTGGGCTGAGAAGGTGGGGTCCGATTTCACTGCGGTGGGGGCTGATTTTGTGAATGGGGACCTGTATGTACTACTAAATAAAGAAAGGTAAACAAATGGTTTTAAAGCATTCTTTAAAACCATTTGGTTTTTCATTGTTTACTTAGAAATGCCCGGTAACCACCCTACCAGTGAGCCCTTTGGCACTGTTACCTACCTGCAAGCTGCCGACGAGGGAGATGGGGCCTCATGTTCGAGCTTCGGTGTCAGCACGATATTTTGTAATTATTTAAAATTACTTATTTTCCCCTTGCCAACACAAATATAATTGAAAGAAAAAAACAGCAATCCTAGCAATTTTGTAGGGGTGGTGGGGGGTGCATGTTTGCAAATCGCTCATTTGGTGCATTTTTAGTCTGCAAGCTGTTACTTGTAGTCCTGTTTAACCCTTTATAAATTCACTGCTTCAAGTAGAAAACACCAGTACCAGGTGAGCTATTCAGACATAGACCTGGGAAACTTGACAGCTCTGTAGCAGTCAGAGGACCCACATGTCTGTTAGTTTTGGAACTACTTGAAACAATTCCTGGGCTTGGTTTTGCTTTTTTACATTTTAGGTGACCATGCTAGGTATTTCTAGAAGCTATTCCACTTCTTCAGATGAATGCCGTTGGGAAGTGTCACACAAAGTTCCACACATGAGACATGTAAATATGGCACAGAAGACTATTGCAATTGTAGAAATATCATGCATAGGAAGCTGAAAACGTGTCAGCCCTGTACTATGGGCATCTCATCATGCCACAAAGCCCCCCGCTGCTCCAAATGTGGAAGTAGAAGAATGTAAGGCGAGATCCCAGATGCAGGCGCAGGACCCAGATATGCACAAGCAAACAGCGACATGCAGGGACATCTGACTTATGCTGGTTTGTTTAAGGTTATTCTAATCTCATAATAAATCTAAAGGAGGAGGGCCAAGAAGTCAGATATCCTGGGCATAGGAGTAGTGGAATAGGGTGGGGGCCTGAGATCACCAAGTATTATTAATTTGAAGTCATTTTTTTAAACAAAACTAATTTATTGATTTATTCTTTTAGGTGTGATCATTACTTAAGTGATTCGCAGTGCTCCATCAATGTAACACAATTACAGCAAATATGAATGACCATTCAAATATACAATCGACAGCCAGAAGAAACTAAATTACAACAAATCATGTCATGATTTCACAAAAGGAAAGCCTCCCTAAAAACATCCCCAGAAGCATAACTATGCTCACTCTTTGCAGAGCTGTACATTGGTGTAGCGCTGGTTGGCGGTTACCTTTACACCATTAGACTAGCTTGAATACAACATCTATGGTCAGTAAAATAGCAAGAGTGACACTGGCCATAATGACAGAAATACCTGAAATAACAGGGGTCCGTGGATGCCTCCGAGACCTGAATGACGGCCGCTGCGGAAGAATGTCTGGGCACCCCCCTGGGTTATGGAAGCCTGTCTTTACGAGGACAGCCCCCGCAGCAGTTCAGAACATCTTTGCTTTTACATCGTAGAACATCTTTGCTTTTACATCGTTCACATCTTGCAATTCATTCCTTTATTTGTCAATATAAGGAGATTTAAAAATAGCATCTTTACCGTCAATTGCCAACTTTTTATTCTTACTTCGTTGTAACTAAAAGCACGCTCTTACAAATGAAGCGTTCGATAAAGACGGAGCTTCCCAAGGAAGAGGTAATTAGTCACTGTAATCAGACCCCCAGCTGTGAAATTCATTCACACCATATAATTACACTAGAATCGCTTTTTTACACCGGGTTTTGCAGAGTTTGGCAGCCAGGAAGCAATTCTTTTATGGCTGCACGGCGACACCTAGTGACGTGTGTGCCGCGTGCAACCAATAAGAAGCCTTCATCGTTTCCTTTCTTCAGGGAGACCCTTTTTAGCGGCCAAATCAGCAAATATCGCAGCCATCGCGCTAATCTGCTGATTTTCGCGATTTTTTCGTGAATCTCGAAATGCTGGAGGGTCTGAAAGATGTACCGATACTGGTTGGAAAATAGGGAGCTGGACAACTGCGGGCAGAGGAGGTGGAACCGGAGGTACAGGAGGAACAACATTTGGTGGTCCATGGGAAGAGGTGTTAAAGGTACATATGGGGGCGGGGTTATGCAATCAATAATCCATCAATATCGGAATCCACATCTTCTTGGTGCACCTGAACTGCTACTGTTGGTCTAACTATATATTCTTTAGATATTAATAATCTATGCTCTCTATCTAAACATGCCTTTTTCTTCTGAACTTCCTTATCCTTCAATTCCTTATACTTCTGATACTCTGTCTTCCGTTCCTGTTTCCTTTGTACCTTCTCTGCCTTGAGCTGTCGCTCCTTTACTTCCTACCTCCACATACGCAAACTGTCAAACATAGCTGGCCTAACTTTCTTTAAAAACAATTGTTTTTCTAAATACTCAAGTATGTGAGGGTCCATTGTTCCCTCTAATGGCCATTGTAACTGGGGATCCCCTTTTGTATATTTGTTCCACAATGCATTATACATGATGGGACAAATACCATATTTGATGTACATCTCAAATTTGGCGTACCTTCTAGTGGAGCCGGCTGACTTGCTTCCAAAATGCTCTGCTTATCGCAGCAGCAACGACCAAACTTCCAAAGCGTACTAAGTACAGGTATGTTATATAAGATATAAAAAAACTTATAAACATGGAGAAATAAAAAATATTCTCACATTACCCTGTAAGAAAAAATGTTTAGTTAAAACAAATAGCAAATTCCAAAACAGATTCAAAATTCAAAGCAGATTCCGAACGGATACCAAACAAATGCCAAGGCGAATATGCAAAACAAATTCTAACCAAATAAACTGGTTCAATACAAATTTACCTTATGTGTAGTCTTCGACTTCCACCTGCCGATCCTCCCTGATCCAAAAGAATTACCATCTGAAGCCCCCAGTCAAGGCCAGCAGTTGCCAGGAAGATCCGAGTCGGAGATCTGAATAATCACCTTGGACCACGATCAACACTAGTCTCTTCAGGTGGGGCGCCCCTCAGGGAAGTTAAGTCTTACTGACCCGATCTCTTCCCCTGGTCCGACTGCAAGCCCTTGATGTGGCAACAAGTTGGACGCCAATTTGTGGAGCGGGTTATTAATAACCAACTATTGCAGGGTCACCACTTCACCACGGGTTCTTAACAAGTAAGGAGAAATCGACACTGGAGCAAAATTCAAACCATAGGTCATTTATTAGCATTCATGAATGGGAGCCTCATCCGACAAGCACTGTTGAGATTCTCAAGAAGAGAGCACACTGAACGATGGTTACATGGGTTTTCATAGCAAAGATCACATGCAAAGGACGCCTAGAGGTAAATAGAGCTTTGGGAAGAACACACAAATAAAACAATCTGTAAGAATCAACAGCCTTGGTGCCTTGTGTAACTGTCACGTCCTGAAGCTGCACAACAAGATAGGCTATCTGTGTAAACTTTATCTAAGGCTTTACCATTGTTTAAAAAACCCTGTACAGACACCAGCTGTTCTTTTGCACCAAGTCTGCATGTATACACAGCCTACAATGCCCCAATCTAGATTCTTTGCCAATGTTTATACAGGTGTGGTGTCAAGGAGAGAGTCAGGCTGAATGTATGGCAGGGGTGAAAAATGCACAGCTTAATCAACAAGCATTTGCAATGCAATAGGTCTCGCCTTAGGAAAGTTGAAGCTATTGGTATGGTAAATGACAAATCTTTTATTTATGTGTTTTTTTTAAAATAACGTAATTAATAGCTTTGTCATTTACAATGCCAATAGTTATAACTTTCACAAATGTGACACCTATAGCATTGGTGACTTACATGTGTTGATATTACAAATAAAAATGGCTTTTATTTCTTTTGAATAATTAATACTTAAAAGTGATTCTAATTTATAATGGCAATAGCTTAAACTTTTGTAAATAACTTTTGTGAACATTATGTTTAGTGTATTTTATTGTGACGAAAATCCAAGAACAGAAGTGAAATATTAACATCTTTTTGTGACATTTGTAAGAAAGCTTGAAACATTGAAAGAACATGTTTGAACCAGTGATGCTGTGGTGGTGCTGAGTGATGCAGTGGTTGCGCTGAGTGATGCAGTGGTTGCGAGTGCACTGAGAGCTGGTGGTGTGTGCCTGGCTAATGATGTGGTGGTGTCCCCGAGTGCTGTGGTGGTGTCCCTGAGTGCTGTGGTGGTGTCCCTGAGTGCTGTGGTGGTGTCCCTGAGTGCAGTGGTGGTGTCCCCGAGTGCAGTGGTGGTGCCCCCAAGTGAAGTGGTGGTGCACCTGAGTGGTGTCCCAGAGTGATGTGGTGGTGTCCCAGAGTGATGTGGTGGTGTCCAAGAGTGATGTGTTGGTGGTGTCCCAGAGTGATGTGTTGGTGGTGTCCCAGAGTGATGTGGTGGTGTCCTAGAGTGATGTGTTGGTGGTGTCCCAGAGTGATGTGTTGGTGGTGTCCCAGAGTGATGTGTTGGTGGTGTCCCAGAGTGATGTGGTGGTGTCCTAGAGTGATGTGTTGGTGGTGTCCCAGAGTGATGTGTTGGAGGTGTCCCAGAGTGATGTGTTGGAGGTGTCCCAGAGTGATGTGTTGGAGGTGTCCCAGAGTGATGTGTTGGAGGTGTCCCAGAGTGATGTGTTGGAGGTGTCCCAGAGTGATGTGTTGGAGGTGTCCCAGAGTGATGTGTTGGAGGTGTCCCAGAGTGATGTGTTGGAGGTGTCCCAGAGTGATGTGTTGGAGGTGTCCCAGAGTGATGTGTTGAGGTGTCCCAGAGTGATGTGTTGGAGGTGTCCCAGAGTGATGTGTTGGCGGTGTCCCAGAGTGATGTGTTGGCGGTGTCCCAGAGTGATGTGTTGGCTGTGTCCCAGAGTGATGTGTTGGAGGTGTCCCAGAGTGATGTGTTGGAGGTGTCCCAGAGTGATGTGTTGGAGGTGTCCCAGAGTGATGTGTTGGAGGTGTCCCAGAGTGATGTGTTGGCGGTGCCCCAGAGTGATGTGTTGGTGGTGTCCCAGCGTGATGTGTTGGTGGTGTCCCAGCGTGATGTGGTGGTGGTGTCCCAGCGTGATGTGGTGGTGGTGTCCCAGCGTGATGTGGTGGTGCCCCTGAGTGATGTGGTAGTGTCCCTGAGTGATGTGGTAATGTCCCTGAGTGATGTGGTAATGTCCCTGAGTGATGTGGTGGTGTCCCTGAGTGATGTGGTAATGTCCCTGAGTTATGTGGTAATGTCCCTGAGTGATGTGGTGGTGTCCCAGCGTGATGTGGTGGTGCCCCTGAGTGATGTGGTGGTGTCCCTGAGTGATGTGGTGGTGTCCCTGAGTGATGTGGTAATGTCCCTGAGTGATGTGGTGGTGTCCCTGAGTGATGTGGTGGTGTCCCTGAGTGATGTGAAGGTGCCCCTGAGTGATGTGGTAATGTCCCTGAGTGATGTGGTGGTGTGCCTGAGTGATGTGGTGGTGTGCCTGAGAGATGTGGTGGTGTGCCTGAGTGATGTGGTGGTGTCCCAGAGTGGTGGTGTCCCAGAGTGATGTGGTGGTGTCCCAGAGTGATGTGGTGGTGCCCCAGAGTGATGTGGTGGTGCCCCAGAGTGATGTGGTGGTGCCCCTGAGTGATGTGGCGGTGTCCCCGAGTGATGTGGCGGTGTCCCCGAGTGATGTGGCGGTGTCCCCGAGTGATGTGGCGGTGTCCCAGAGTGAAGTGGTGGCGCCCCCAAGTGGTGGTGCCCCCGAGTGAAGTGAATATATATGAGTGTTTAATAGTCTGTGTATGTGGATGTCAATGAATGCCACGGCCTGTTAGTGCGTGTATACCCGCACGTCAGAAGGGGACTATACACGGATGGCTAATTGTACAGCCCTGGGCGTGTGTGGATGGACAATAATCACAGTGAAGATGTTTGTATGCAATCTAGGTGAGTAAGTCACTGCCCCCTTTCCTGGCAGTGCTTCCTGCTGACGGACCACTGGTCCTACTCTCACCTTGCCCGGGCTCCGGCTCGGTGCCACGGTACCGGCCCTCGTACCTAGAGTCCACCACCTGGAAGCTTTTGGTCCGCAGGTTCTCCAGCATCTCCTCGAAGCTCTTCACCAGCCGACCGTCCAGCGTGGCCTTGAACTGGGCGGGCTCGGGCCTGCTGGCCTCCGCAGTCACAGGGCTGGCCTCCGCAGTCACGGGGCGGCCCTCCCGCACCCAGTTCCGGAAGCCGCCGTTGAGCACCGACACCCGAAGGCCCGTAACATCCACCAGGCCCGCGGGGCGTAGAAGGAGCCCAAATGGTCGCCGTCGTAGACCACCACGTGCGTGCTGTTGCCCCCGCCTAGGCTGTCCACGTAGTCGCCGAACAGCTGCTCGCCGGGCAGCATCACCTCGTAGATGTATTAAAGGCATGACAAAGTGGTTTGCTGACAGAAGCTGAGTCACTATAGTTGACAAAGGCCAAATTTAGAAACCTGCTCACTACTTTGCCAAACTTGGAATACCTATACACACTTAATATGCAGCACTCCAGGCTGACCCTCGTGTGCCTTTAATTCACCACCGCAGCCCAGGAGTTTCTTCAAGTTCCTGCCGGGCCGCCGCGCTGCCTGCGACGACCCGGAAGCGGTTGGGCAGCCGGCCAATCGCAGCGCGGCCCCAACCGGAAGTCCCGCCACCATCGCGGCGCGAGAGAGAAGCCACTGTCCGAGGAGCCCCGAGGGCTCCTGATCGAGTCCCGGTCCCGAGATGGGGGACCGGGTGAAGTGCGGACGGGCGCATGGGGATGGCGGGGCTCTCATGTGGTGAGAGAGCCCCGCAAAGCGCTACCGCTGCCCAAGAGGCAGAACCGCCGCCGAGCACCGCCAGAACAGGTGAGTGTGTTGCGGGAGAGGAGGGGTGAGTGGGGGTGGGGTGTGCGCGTATGTCTGTTTAAGGGGGGGTGCGTGTGTGTGTGTATGCAGTGTGTGTATGTGCGCATGCGTGCGTGAGCCTTTCTTTTAGGGGGGGTGCGTGTGTGTGTGTGTGTATGCAGTGTGTGTATGTGCGCATGCGTGCGGGAGCCTTTCTGTGCATGGGAATATCAGGCACGGCGACGTGCGCGCTCACGAGCTACAATCTCCGGCAGGAGAAGCTCGTGACAGTCTGCTGTCCACATTCCCCTGAAAGTGATTACATAAGTTGTCTCGCCCTAGACGCAAAAGCTTTGCTTTTGCTTCGTCTAGGCGGGACCTAAAAAACGAGAGAATCCGATTTTACATTTCAAAACTTGAACCTTTCATTCCCACTCTTAAACTTGTCCTTATTTGTGTTAACCTTTAGAGCATGTACTATTTTATTCTTGCCATTCTCTTTGTTGATTTCCTCGACACACTTTATTGAGTTCTTAATCTTCTTGGCTACAACTAGAACTTCATCAAGACTAGGTTCATCCCTCAACCGTAATTCTTCCCTCACTTTTTCTATGTTGCAACCTAGCATAAACTGATCCCGAATTCTGTCTTCCACAAGATCGTTACATTTACAAGAGGAAGCCAGTTATCTTAGATCTGTCAAATAAGATTCCACTGACTCGCCTTCTCTTTGATCCCTCCATCCAAAATGATATCTCTCCAGAATCATACTCACTTTTGGCAAGGAATGGATGTCCAGTTTCTTAGTACAAATTTCATACTCATTAAGATCTTCAGTATCTGCCTCAGAAATTTCTGGAAGATGGCCAAACACTTCTCCTTCTTGACATTCCATCCCAAGACTATGAAGTAACAAAGCAGTCTTCCGTTTCACACTAAGAGATGCTCCACAAACGTTTGCCTATCTTTAAAATACCTTGGGGCATATTACCAAGCAATAGCGATAATTATCGCTATTGCTTGGTTAGAGACAAAAATTTACCGCTGAGCTGCGGCAATTTTTACCGCAAATAAAACTTGGTATTACCAAGGTTTATCGCAAATGTGGGCGTGGCTTAGGCGCCGATGAAGCAGGCGGCGTGAGCCGATAGCTCCGCGCCCGATCCCCTGATTAATCCTGCAAAACGGAGTCACAGTTGGCCTGGGACCGAGGGATCAGTGTCGGAACGAAGGCGGCACAGTTCGCGACCGACATCCTGGCTGGAGGAGGTCGAGCACCGGAGTTATCCTGGTTGAATCGGAGCCGGGACAGTCCGAGACGGAGCACCCAAAATGGCGACGGTCCCTTCCTGGTGACCTTGTGAGGAGCGGACCGGCTTTGAGATCGGCGGCCGCCTGAGCGGAGGTGCAGCGGAGGAGGGTTGGCGGCTGCCCGGCGCGGAGTTCTGTGCCCTACGGAGGGTCGCTGCGGGGGACAACCGGTGCCGCCTGGTGGCTGGGGAGACCGGACCTGCGCACCAAGATGGCGGACACCGGGCGGACGATTGCGGAGCAGCAGTGATCCCTGGTTGGAGATCGGAGCTCGGTGGAGGCTCGGGGCAGGTTCTGGCTGGCGGCGGCCACTGCCCAAGGACAGACCGGAGCCGAGCTGCACTGGCCGCTATTGCGGCGAAGGACGGACTGTGCCTGCTTCTGGTGGCCCGGGAGGGGACACGTCCCAACACGAACGAGCGTGGGCGACCCCCCGGTGATAGCGTGCACTGAGGAGCTGAGAGGGGCCGCTGGATGTGAGGGGTGCCCCTGGTGCGACTGCAGATTACCCGGTGCTCATCCGGGTTGGACAGAGCCGCCACTGGACGATTGGGCCTGCCTGACGGAGCCCGCTCGCGCAGGAGGAGACGGAGAGCCCCGGAGGAGCGTTGAGGAACTGAGCGGTGCCCACCCGCGCGTCTGGTAAGACTGACCGGCCGGGGGGCGGGCCGCAGTGCGGGACGTCCTGGACGAGAGCCCTCCTGATAGCTCCTGATACCTGGGGACTGGAAGAGAGGCCTGGAGCGAGGAACGCAGGAGGGACACCTTCACGCTGCACGGAGCCTAGGACGGACACAGGCTGCCCGACACTCGCCTCCGAGTACAAGCGGTGTTCAAGCCTACCTTCACTGCGCAGCTGATGAGTGGTATATCAATGGGGCAGCGAGGATATCTGGTGCTCTGTGGTGTGGAGGACTGAGAGGCCCTGGAAGCGGGTGGTGCTGCCCAAGGCAATCCGGGGATACTGGACAGTGGAGAGGACAACGGGGCCTTGGAAGGTGAGGCGACATTAGTGGGGTGCCCGGCTTGATCGGGGAGACCCTGGGCGAAGAGCTGCCAGCTGACGGTGGGGAGGGCCCCCGGAAAGGTGTGAGGTGCGGGACCTGGACTGGCTGAGGCGGAGGGGGCCTCCCTTTGGCGCCTCGATTATCGGCTGAGTTGGAGTGTGGAGACTTTGGGGCCCAACAGGCACAGGTGCTTGGGGACCCGGGGCGGACCGGTGGACCAGGACCCAAGTGCGTGCAGGATACTGTTGATCAAGTGGGTGCCCGTGCGTATGCCTGGCATGCGGGGGGGCCTGGGACTGTAGTGTACGCAGGAGGTTGATTGGATTATCCTGGGCTCAGCGGAGGTGTTTGTGGCGGACCCAACTGCGCAGCTACAGGCGAGCACGGCCGAACTATAGCGGAGCCCTGCAGACCTCTGAAGCGGAGAGTCGCTCCCAAAGGCGCTAACCAGCGGGACGGTGAGGAGTGCGGTCGGAGCGATGAAACCTGGAACGGCGGAGGGAGACGTAGCACCCGAGACTGTCGGTCCAAACGGTGCAGAGGCGATGGCGGGCTCGGAAGTGGAAATAAGACTGGGCAAGCGCCTAGATCAGATTCTGGATGCCATTACTGCAACCAAAGACTCCCTCCATAATGACATTGCACAGGTTGCGACGGGGTTGGGCCTCCTGAAGGCAGATCATTCGAAGCTGGTGGACAGGGTGAAGGACGCTGAATCGACGGTGCAAGAACTGAAACCGGCGGTAGTCATGGTGGAACGGAAGCTGGAAGGAGCGCTGCAAAGACTGTCAGCTCTTGAGAAAAGGGCAGAGGATGCAGAAAGTAGGAACAGACGCAATAATGTGCGTGTGGTCGGCCTGCCAGAAAAAATTGAAGGGGCGGACATGATCACATACCTGGAGAACTGGCTGCGGACGCAGGTGGCCCCGGAGGGCCTCTCCCCCTTCTTCACGCTGGAGAGGGCACACAGGGTCCCGGCCAGGCCGCCGACACTGGGGGGTCCTCCTAGGCCGGTGGTGGCTCGCTTACTCCACTATAAGGACAGGGATCTGCTGATCCAGAATGCGCGAACATTGGGCCCATTTAAAGTGGAGAACAGTTCGGTGACTATTTTCCCAGATTATACCCAAGAGATCCAGAGGGCTAGGGCTTCCTTTCTAGCGATCAAGAAGGAACTCAGGAACGAGGGGATCCAATATTCTTTACTGTTCCCAGCCAAATTGCGGATTATCCTAGATGGCATGACTCAGTTTTTTATGACGCCCGACGAAGCCTGGACCTGGCTGGAGACCTATAGAGCGGGTACTGACCGCAGGCATAAATCTGAGACTGACCGGCCGAAGCCGACTAGGGTGCGGCAATCTCAACGGCTCCGGAAACGGCATAAGACCCAGCAGGCCCAGCTGCTTGCGCAGTTGGCGGCGGATAGACAAGGGGCCCTGGAGGCGACGGCGACCATCACGGGATCGAGAAAGGAGTTGCTAACGGAAGGTTCTGCATCTGAGGACGACAAGAGACAGTCGGGGGCTGAGATTTCGGATGTTGATAGCAACTTGGGGCCGGAGGTGACTCCCCGATCGGCGGACGATTTGTGACTTGGTCGGCCCCCAGAAGGCGAAGCGGGGCAAGACCGCCTATGGCAGGCAACAGACGTCATGGTATCCTTCCAGTGCACAGTACACGGCCCCAGGCCAATGGGGAGGGGATCATGGGGCGGAGGGAAGGGGCGAAGGCTGCCGCTTGTCGGGTCATAACCACCCTCCTATTGCCCTTAAGGCAACCTGCAGTGGCTACTGCAGGGTAGAATTGTTCATTTGATGTGGGAGGTTTGGATGGGGGCAATTGCGCTGTTGCTGGTTCCTGTCCTGGGGGTCGGGGGGTTGGGGGTTTTGAGGGGTGTTTGGAGGGGGGGCATTTTTGTTGCTGGTGTGTGCTGCGGAGCTGGGGTTGAAACACGGAGATTGAAGGGTAGCAATGGGGACGGTGCCTGAGCTGAAGTGCGTCACGTGGAATGTGCGGGGCCTACACACCATGTCCAGACGTCATAAAGTGCATGCATACCTGGTACGTCGGGGAGTCCACATTGCGATGCTCCAAGAGACTCATCTCACTAAGCTGGAATGCGCGGCGCTCCAGAGGCGATGGAGGGGGCAAGTGTTTGGCACAACGTACTCAGCCTTTGCAAGGGGGGTACTGATTTGGGTACGGGCGGGGATTCCCTTCCAGGTGACGAGTCAGACGATTGACCCGGAGGGCAGATATGTGGGGGTGGCGGGGAGACTCTATGGTAGGGAAGTGGCGTTCTGCAGTATCTACACCCCGAACACTGATCAATCCCGCTTTTTTGACTCCATTTCGGGCCTACTAGCTCAATATCTGGCAGGGCAGGTCGTATTGGGAGGTGATTTCAATTCTGTCACTGATGTCACCCTGGATAGGTCACACCCCCCACTGGTCACATCCCCGGTGCGCAGAATGGCAAAGCATAGGAGCGAATGGCAGGCTGAATGGGGGCTGATTGATGTATGGCGGGGACACCACCCTAGGGACAGGGATTACTCCTTCTTTTCGGCTCTACACGAGTTGCATGTCAGGATTGATACGATCCTCCGCGACCCCACCACTGCCTCATTGGTAAAGCACACTGAGTACCTAGCGAGGACGATTTCTGACCACAACCCCCAGCTGCTCTCTCTCCAATGGCAGAGGGTGAGGACGGCGATTCCCAATTGGCGACTGAACCCGGATGCATTGGAAGATCAGGTCTTCAAAGCTACGGTCCGGGAGGGGGCAGAATCATACTTTGAGACTAATAGGGGCACGGCCTCTACACGGGGGTTGGAATGGGATGCATTCAAGGTGGTCATGAGAGGCCTCTGTATTGGGAAGCATTCTGGAGAAAGGAAGGTGGTGCTGGAAGAGGTCAGGAAAGCGGAGGATGCTTTGAGGGAGGTGGAGAAGCAGAGACCAGAGAGGGGAGCATTGCAGGCGCGACTACTGGAGGCTAAAGAATTAGTGGCCTCGGTGACCGAGAGGCTCAGATGTTATGACTATAAGCAATATATAGCAAGGGTCCATGCTGAGGGTGACAAGGTGGGCACGCTACTAGCGAGGCTAGCGAACCCAGAGCCACGGGGATGTGCGATACTGAGCGTGCGGTTGGAGTCGGGGGACACTGTCCACTCCCAGGGGGCGATACTATCTCGTTTTACTGAATATTATGGGGCCCTGTACCAGAGCCGATTGGAGTTGGAGGGTGCCGAGCTATCCGATTACCTAGCAGAGGTCACTTTTCCACTGCTTGAGGTTGAGGAGGCTAAGACCCTGGGCGATGTGATCACGCTTGCGGAGGTTAGGGGGGCTATCAAGCACATGGCGCGAAGGAAGACTCCGGGGGTAGATGGCCTCCCGGTTGAATTCTATGCCCAATTTGCGGACATCCTGGCACCACAGCTATTGGAGGTCTACAATGAGGCGCTGAAACTGGGCCGGCTACCTGGCTCGATGAGGGAAGCGCTGATTGTGCCTCTGTTGAAACCGGGTAAGGATGGTACGGACGTGACCTCTTATAGGCCACTGTCTATGCTGACGGTTGATTATAAAATCTTGAGTCGTATCCTGGCCACCCGACTGCAGCCGCACATGACATCCTTGGTGCACAGCGACCAGGCTGGTTTCATCCCCACTCGGAACACCTCCGCTAATATCCGCCGGCTTGTCCGAGTACTGGGTAGTGAGATGGATCCGGGCGACGGGCCTGCGGTACTATCAGTGGATATAGAAAAAGCGTTCGACAGTCTGGAATGGGGCTACTTGGACGAGGTGCTGGGGAGGTTTGGTCTCGGGACGGGGTTCCGGCGCTGGACGAGGGTGTTGTACTCATCGGCCACTGCCAGGGTGCGACTTGGCTCGGTGATCTCCGCTGCGTACCCGGTCCAAAGAGGCACACGGCAGGGATGCTCGCTGTCGCCCCTATTGTTTGCCCTAGCAATAGAGCCATTAGCGATTCGAGCGCGGTCGGGGCTGATACAGGAAGGGATCATGTGTCGAGGTGAACGACATCATATCTCGCTTTACGCGGAGATCTCTTGCTGTTCCTGGAGGACGCGGAGGGGGCACTGAAGAGAGCAGTGGATGCGCTTACGGGGTTTGGAGTCCTATCAGGTCTTAGAGTGAATTGGCGCAAAACTTGCCTTTTCCCGGTGAGAGCGGGGACGCCGCAACCGCAGTTGCCGGCGGAAGTGATCTGGGAAGACTCCTGTTTCACCTATCTGGGAGTTAGGATCTATCATACGGCTGAGGGGTTGCTGGAAGGGAACTTGAGTCGATGCATGAGGGCCCTGCGGGGCTCGATGGCGTTCTGGGCCACGCTTCCGCTGGCGGCAGTGGGGAGAGTGGCACTGCTTAAAATGGTAGCACTGCCTCGACTATTGTATTATTTCAGGACTCTGCCTATCTGGGTCCCACCTCGGTTCTTCAAGGACCTGCGGACCCTCACCACTGGCTTCATTTGGGGGACGGGGAGGAGGCGAGTAGCGCTGGACACTTTGCAGAGGCCGAAACTCGACGGAGGGATGGCTGTCCCTGATTTCGAACTTTATTATCTTGCGGCACAGCTACAATTCCTTACGCAACAAGTTGCGAGGGAATTTCGGGGTCCTGATCAACACAGAGGCATGGGGGTCCCGAGACATGTCCTCTCTTATAGTATAATGGACCAGCGGCTGGACGTTCGGGATCTGACGCTAGAGGAGAAAACGTTGAGGTTATGCTGGAACAGAAGTCGGAAACGGGCGGGGGTGGTACACCCATATGCCCCGGAGATACCCCTGGGCATGTTAACGGCACTACCGCATGGAGGGGATTGGACCCCCCTTTCGGACTGGGAAGAGTTGGGACTCCAGGTGATAGGCGACTTATACGCTGAAGGGGAACTACTGCCTTTCCAGGTGGTGCAGGACCAGTTCGGGGTGCCAGCAGGGCATTTCCTTTTACACATGGCTGTTACAGCAGCGATTAGGAGGCACTGGGGCGAAGGGCAGGGAGAACCAGCAACTGCACTGGCTTGCCAGTATGTTGTGATGGCTGCGGGGACGGTCAAGGCGATCACGTGTCTCCAGTCGCGCATGCTCCGGGAAGGACAGTCGAACCTTCCTGTTTTGAAGCAGAAATGGGAGGAAAGTATAGGAAAGCCAATACCGGATGCGACATGGGGCCATCTCCTGCAGAGAGCAGGGAAGGGCTGCAGGAATGCGCGCTTTCAACAGGTGCATTTCTTTGTGGTCCACAGGGCCTATCTCACTCCGGGTAGAATACGGAGGCATTTCAAGGTGGAAGGGGCGGCTTGCCCCAGGTGTCATCTTCTGGGGGCAGAACTGGATCATATGTTCTGGGATTGTCCGAACTTGGGGTCGTACTGGATAGATGTGGGTGAGCTCCTGAACGAAGTGACAGAGAGACAGGTGACCTTTGATAAAGCCGCCTGCTTACTGCTATGGTTTCCCCACACGAGGAAGACGAAGGTTACCAATAAGTTTATTGACCTGGGGCTCATCCTAGCTCAGAGAGAACTGACGTGGCGCTGGAAATCAGTTGAGGGCCCCTCTAGTAGGCGGTGGGTGGTGGAGCTGAGTAAATGGGCCAAGACTGAGAGTATGATTCGGCTCAGACAGGCAACGCGCACGGCGGATGAGAAGGAACTGGAAGTGGCGCGAGCGTGGGAATGTCTGGTGCAAGCGTTGGAGGACTACAGGTCACAGGAGGAGGCTGAGGAAGAGTGAAGCGGCAGATGCATCCCGAGATGGTGCACAGGTGCCTGAGTGTTGTTCCCTTAGCTCCTGCACCAAGCTTTACCATTCCGGCAGTAGGCACACACCAGCGGGGGGTTTGGGTTTTGTAATTTTATTTTTTATTTATTTTATTTTTATTTTTTTTTAGAGATTGGGTGGGAGAGGGTGGGCACGGGGGGGGGGGCTCCTAGGGAAATTAGAAGAGGATCATGGGGCGTGCTGACCATGAGCTGTAGTTAGGCAGGCTGACTCCACCCTGTTTCTTAGGAGGGGGGGAGGGGGCTACCCTGCATCGTTATACCTTGGGGCTTCACCAGAGGGGGCGTTTTCGGTTTGGGGTTGGGGGGGGGGGAATAGTTATTGGAAAAGCAGCGACATATGATGGGCCAGTCATGAGGGACATTGAATGGATGTGCGTATAATTGTTTTGTCACTCAGCACCTCCCAGGTCGAAAACTTTTGCCGCCCAGCCTCCGGGATGTGGGCTGAATGGCTGTGTGATGCAGGTGGGACGATAGAGGGGTGGGCGGAGTGTGCAAACTGACTGGGAAATACGTAAGCTGTGTAACTTTGATGCTGCAACAAAAATAAAGTTAAAAAAAAAAAAAAAAAAGTTTATCGCAAATGCGATAAAAATCGCTGCAATGCATGAATATCGCTGAAAAGTCAGCGATATTCATGCCTTACCGAGCTAATGCTCTTAGCCATGTTATCCACCTCCCATTGGATAACATGGCTAAGAACTGCTCAGGGCAGGTGTTAGCTTTTGAAGATATTCGCGCTTAGCGCGAATATCTCCAAAAGTTGGTAATAGGAGATAGCGATGTTAGCGACGGTTTTCAGTCGCTAACATCTTGGCACGCCCACTTTGCATGTCATTAGTGATAAATATCACTGACATGCAAAGTGGGGCCCAAGATGGTTGCTATCTCCTACTAGCTGTCGCTAACTGGTGTTAGCGACAGCTTGGTAATAGGGAGATAATTTTATCTCCGCTTTCTTGGCTTTTAAAGCCAAAAAAGCGGAGATAAACCCCCTTATTCCATGTTTTCCATACTAAAAGTGGAGATCCAGGATTAACTAAAAAGAAAGGAGGGGCTGTAGAACTCTGGATGTTGGCTTGAATATACTCTAAAGTATAGATACATCAAAAAAATACATATACCAGAGGCCAGTGCCAGAAAATGTAACAGATGAGTGTGTGTATCGCTTAGAAAAACAACACAGACGCTATGCTTAAAGGTGAGCGTGTCACTGAATCAGAGGTGACATTCATGTAGTGAGTGTATCACTGTGTAGATAATGCCATTACAGATGAAGATGACATGCTTACAAAAGTGAGCGTATCACATTAACTGTATGCTTCACAAGGGAGTGTCTCCTACACAGTGCCCTTCATTGACACGCTTTAAAAGTGAGCGCGTCACTGAAATCAAAGGTAAGATACAAACGTATTGAGTGTATCACTGTGTAGATAATGCCATTACAGATGTTAGTGAGATTTGTAAAGCGCACTGTTACCAAAGGTGTCCTGGCACTAACCAATGATCGGATATGTAACCACGTATCTTTACCAGGAATTTGATACACTAAAAGATCACATTTTCAACTCCCATCTCAAATTAAGAAGGGGGTGGCGTATCGAATGGGTAATAGAAGTAAACTCCAGATTGTTGCGGTTCCTAGGTAGAACCTTCTACCACCTCAATTGTTGCTAAAACATTTTGGTACCACCATAAGGTTCAGATTAGTTGACCTAAGTATCCTATTAGTGGTGTACTGTCTAAATTCCTGACCTAGGTATTGTGGTTCTTGTTTATGCAAGGCTTTGTAGGCCAAACACAAAGCCTTGAACTGGATCCTCCTTCACTGGCAACCAGTGCAGCTGTGTGATGGTTTCCCAAACCAAAACATGTTTAGGAGTACGAGTTAAAACTCTGGCTGCAGTATTTGCAGGATCTGTAGTTTCCTAAACTGTTTGGCCTTAGATTGAGATAAAGACCATTACAGTAATCTAGCTTTGCCACTGCCAAAGCTGATATTACCGGTAAGGGTCCGCGTAGTTGGCGGAGTACCACTAGATGGAATACTGAGGAATTGATCAAAAACTCAGTGAACTCACTCCATTCCTGTCTCACCCCAATTAATAATACAGAAACCTCACATACCCTTGATAAAACAAGTAACTCTATCATTACATGCAAAAATGCATATAGTCCTCTCACAAAAGTGAAAATGAAAACTCAGTAAACAGTTAGAGGTGATGATTTTGGTGTCCTCACTAACCTAGTGAGAGAACCAAGCAGGTGCCTTGAACATAAAGAGCACATCATGCTGAACGATTGGTGGTGGTCCCATCCTCCTAGGACCACCTCAAGCACAGTTGTGGGCAAAAATACAATCCCAATCCCCTTTGTGTTCAAGGCATCTCCTTGCCCTCCCCTTTGGTTAGGGGTGACCCCAAAATCATCACCTCTCTCAATGCCTGGTGTTTTTCAAAGTTCACTTTTGTGAATTGGTTATGGTTTTTTTGCATGTAAAGGTAAAGTTGTTTTGTGAAAGGGTTGTGTGAGTAGTAGCTTACTCCACTACGTAGCGGAATCGGAATTATTGCGTGATACGCACGGCGTAAGCGCACCCGGAAGCACTTGAGCGAATACGATCGCGAAACGTAAGCATCTGACGCGCTTACGCGACGCGCCCCGGGGCGCGTCGCGTAAGCGCGTCGGGTCATGTGACCTGAAAATAACACTTTTTATTGGTGCAGAACAGTTGTGGTTTCATAATGATGAAATCCCTGGTCTTGTGACCTGAAAATAACACTTCTCATTGGTTCAGGACAGTTTTTTTTTCCAAATGATGAAAGACCCCACCTTTTTTCCTTATTCTGACTTTGTCCTTTGAGTTAGGAAGACCTGTTTGTACCTCTCTGTACCTTTTTGATCTATATAATGGCTTCAGTAGCAGCAGCAGCTGGTGCATCTGCACCACCACCACCACCACAACCACCAAGAGGACCACCACAAGATTACATTGGTGGTCAACAAGAGGAGGAGGGGAGGAGAAGATGGCTTGAAGAACACAATACCCCATACCAGCCAAGACCACACATTATATGGGAGTTTTTCTCGATCCCAGAGGGGAAGAAAAAAGTAAATGCAGCCAAGGTGACTTGCCTAATCGGTGGCATGGAACTTTCTAGGGGGAACCCTAATAAAAAATGTTCATTTGGAAACAACACAATGATTAGGCACATGCAGCGCAGGCATCCAGTCAACTGTTCTGCTGCAGAGATGAGGGAACTGGCCAGAAACCCTCCCCAAACTACAAGCACCTCCTCCAAAAGAAAGCAACGCACTCCGTCGGGACAAGAGGCAAGAGAGACGATTCCTTGCATTCAGCCACGGTTTGCGGATTTCCGAATAACCTGTAAACATTGTGGGAAGACCATCTCCTACGGAGAACAGAGCGTAAAGCTCATCGTCCTTGCTGGGGACAACCACAAATGCCCCAATAAACCCTAATTATTTCTTTTCTTTTCTTTCTTGCTCCAGTTGAGCCATTTTCAATTCCCTGTTTTTTTGTTTCTCCCCATGAAAAATACAAAAAAAATATAAAACTGTTCAGAAAACCCAAAAAAAGTTAAAAATTTTCAAAAAAACAATAAAACAAATATAAAACAACAAAAAGAAGAAAAAAAACAGTTCTTTTTAGAACTACCTCCAATTTATAAAAAAAGGCTAAATTTTTTATAAAACTCTGTCATTCTTTTTTCCCCATGGTCCGCTCCCCGGTGCGCGTACCGGGCGCTCCCCCCGCGCAAATATAAAAAAATTATTTTTTTTTTGCCCCGCTGGGCCCTTTTATGGCCCCCACATCAAACCTAGGGGGTGGGGGGGGGTGTCTATCCCTGCCCCCTTATGATCATTTCCCCCTTTTTTTTTTTCCACTTCTTGTGTCTCTATCAGCTTTCCGTGCGCACCTCGGGTGGCGCGCCCAGAGCGCTCCCCGGTGCGCGTACCGGGCCGCTGCCATAGATTTATATATTTTTTTGAACCTAAATTACTCAATATCCACTGGAGCACATATCTTGAGACATAGCAAAGGCACATTGGGCTACCAGTCCCTACAATTTTGCCAAGTTTGGTGCAAATCCATTCAGCCGTTCGGGCTAAAAGTGAGTTTGACCGCCCTATGGAAATTAGCATGGGGAAAACACGTTTTGGGACCACCCTTTTATCTCGGCCCCCGCTTGACAAATCCCCCCCAAACTTTCAGGAAAGGACCGGAGCTCCGCGAGGCAAATTTGAGGAAATTTTCAGCCAGATTCGTCAACCGACGCCAAAGTTATTCACAATAGAATTTTGAGATTTTGCATTGAAAAAAAATCCTAACTATAACTACCTACTGGCGACCGCCAGTAGGTAATATATATATATATATATATACATATATATATATATATATACATATACATATATATATATATATATACATATACATACACACAAACAGATATTTATATAAAAAAAAGAGTAGGGCTCATCGAGGAGCCCTGTGGTACGCCACATGGAAGCTGGAAAAAAGTGGACTTGTACGAATCCATAGCTACAAATTGTGACCTATCTTCCAGAAAGATTTAAGAGACATAGAGCTACTCCCTGCACTCCTATTGCTGCTAACTTCTCCACCAAAATGGTGTGGTGGACAGTGTCCAAGGCCAACAACAGATCTAATAGAATGAGAACGGCCTTCCAACCATTATCCAATGCTTCCTTGATTTCCTCGACCGATTTAATCAAGGCTGACTCGTGCCATGTCTGGCTCTAAAGCTGTGTTGTGATTCATCTATCCACATATGTGCATCAATATATTTCACACGCTGTGTATTCATGGCTCTCTCTGAGTTTGGCAGGGAAAGGTAGTTGTGATATAGGACGGTAATTATTAACGTCCTGGATCTAAATTAGATTTTTTAACAATGGGCCATATTGAGGCTGTTTTCCACATCTTTGGAAATGCTCCTGCCTTACAGATCAGGTTAAAACAAGTTATCTGCTACAACCTCTTAATCCATTTTCACCACAGCCACTGGGCATGGATCAGTAGTGGATCCTGATTTGGTTTTTGCCATTAAGTCTGTTATTTGTGTTTTGTCCAGATCAGTGCGTATCACTTTGAAAATCAGCACAGATTACACGCTTTAAAAGTGAGCGTGCCACTGTATCTACTAATGTAGTGAGTGTATCACTGTGTAAATAATGCCATTACAGGTGTAAATTACACACTTTTGAAAGTAAGCGTATCACAGTAAATTGTATGCTTCACAAATGAGCGCTGCTACACAGTGCTTTTCAACCATCTCATGGTGCCTCTCTCCTGTGTCTCGTAACTTGTAGACTGTCGTACAGGAGAAATCTTAAGGACAGTAGGAGCCTCATGCAATGACGGCGCATTCAACTTATTAGGACTGATGGCAAACAGTAGGATTACTGCCCTCAGTAGTACACTAAAGATGGCAGCATGCCCCGCATACCTGTGCACGTCCTGCGTCATAATATACAGAGTACTTGCGCTCCTGAAAAACTAATGCTGCATTCCAAACAAAGATCCATCTAGGATGGCAGCTCGTATAGTGCCAATATCTGAAACACACTTCCCCCGCCCCCCCAACATAAACAGCAACTTTCCCCAATAATAAACACAAGACACCTTGTTTGTGGAGAACCATTGCTGCAGGTTTATTTCCATACCGAAATATGCCAACATGGTGGGTCAACTTACGGGCGATCCAAGGGCAGGCAGCGGAGACACAC
The DNA here is from genome assembly GCF_964263255.1 of Lissotriton vulgaris. Classification (NCBI taxonomy): domain Eukaryota; kingdom Metazoa; phylum Chordata; class Amphibia; order Caudata; family Salamandridae; genus Lissotriton; species Lissotriton vulgaris. Next base: position 263,031,488 of record NC_141685.1, read on the forward strand.
CTAAGCTGCCCTGCCCACCTGACGATGAGCCAATTTGTGGCCTTAACCAATTGGTGCTCACCAATTTCGGGGAGCTACCCCTCATCACCTGTGGACCACCAGTCCATCTCTTTACTCACGCCCCTTGAGGGGGCCGAGTGTATCCAGGCAAGCCCACGGTTGATCAGGTTTCAACTGCCCATAGGACTAACGGGGTGCTATCGTTCCTTCAGGGTCCTGCCGTAAGGACTTCCTAGGGCTATTAGGCATTTGCACCCTTGTTGTGCTCCTGAAGAGGGTACCCCTGTGTATCCTTCCACCTCTGGATCACCCTATAACTCCGCCTGCAACACAAAACAAAAATGAATTCTTTCCACCCCGCAGCCCACTTCCTATTGCTACGCCGGGTAGGAAGTAGGGAGGGTTCTCGATGTGGCAACTGGTCAAAAGAGACCGCAAGGTGGGCGGGGGAGGTATATATATATATATATATATATATATACCTGGTTGCCCCGCCCACTGTTGCACCGAAAGTGATGTGGGGGAAACTCAACCCTGAGGGTCCCAAGCACTTCAAGGGGGGGAAGGGGAATGCTGTGCCATCATGTGGCACATCTTATGGGGACCCCCTGAGGGGGCCACGGGCAGCCACATAGTGCCAATATCGGCAACACACTCCCAGCCCCCCCCCCCCAACATAAACAGCAACTTTCCTCAATGATAAACTCAAGACATGGTGGGTCATCTTACGGGCGATCCAAGGGCAGGCAGCAGAGACACACCTAAGCTGCCCTGCCCACCTGAAGAGCCAATTTGTATTGTGACCCTAACCAATCGGTGCTCGCCAATTTCAGGAGCTATCCCTCATCACCTGTGGACCGCCAGTCCACCTCTTTACTCATGCCCCTTGAGGGGGACGGAGCGTATCCAGGCAAGCCCCCAGTTGCTCAGGTTTCAACCGCCCATAGGACTAACGGGTCACTGTCGTTTTTCCAGGGTCCTGCCGTAAGGACTTCCTGGGGCTATTTGGCATTTGCACCCTTTTGTGCTCCTGAAGAGGGTACCCCTCTGTACCCTTTCACCCCTGTATTGCCCTGTAACTCCGCCACAGCTCTGAGTGTGGCCACCTTCATACCCAGGGCCCCCCACCAAGGCCGGAATCCCTATTTGCATCTTGCCCTGGGCGCAACCCAGGTCCAACAAGAACAGGTCTAAGCCCACTCTCGACAAGTGGACCCCATCCTCCTTGAAGCACCCCGTGGACTTCACATGTAACAGCCAATGCCTAATAAAACCAAAACCCCTCTGTTCAGTAAACTCCTGCATGGCACTGTTAACTCTCCTGCATGAGGATTCCACGGCCTCCCTGACAGTGCCCCCTGCCACAATAAACGTGGGGTAATCTCAAACCACCATCATTTACAAGTCCCCAATTGGTTACTTAAATTACACATAGATGCCCTCATCTCTTGCAGTAGGGCCTTCCTACCCAAGAACGTCAGATCATTGCCTCCCACGTATATGACAAGAATGTTAGGAGGGGATTCCCCACCCCCTAGTCTGTGCCGTAGGTTCTTCTGCAAGCTGTGCCAACGCATGCCTAGGAAACCCAACCAGGTAATCTCAGTGTCCGTAAACCCATGCCTTCATTTCCTGCTTTCCACCTATAGTGCCAGTCTAGAGTTGTGAGAATGGCCAATCACCCAGACCTTTGATCCTGGCAAAATAAAGAAATCCGGGTTTGCGCCAAACATTTATTGAAAAACACTGCGCACAAATCTAAGTAACTACTTTTGATGTACACAGCACAACACACTGTACCCCTCAAACTCTGTCGAGTTACCAATTGTCCCTTGATGTACCCCCAGTCCTCGTTGCACCCTGTATCATTATACCTGCCCATCCTGTTTCTGAGAATCTGGCTCTTTGCGAGTGGAATTTTTGCATTTGGGATTCATCATCCCAAATGCAAAATTCGCTATTTAGAAACTCGCAAATTTGCGAGGAAAAGCATTTAAGGAATCTCTATTAGAGATTCCTTAAATGCTATTCTTGAAACATTTAAAAAATGCGAATTCGCAAATTTCGGCCGCTATTTACCGCGAGGTCAAACCTCGTGGTAAATAGCAAAAACTTAGAAAAATGCTTTTAAAAGCATTTTTCTAAGTTGCATGTTACACACACACATGTCCTTAGGACATGTGTGTCCGCAACACCTGTTGAAATGTGCATTTAAGGGGTGCTACAGGGTGTTCTTTGAACACCCTTGCCACCCTTCAAATCGCTATCTTATTTGCGATTAGCAAATTGCTAATCGCAAATAAGGAATACTCCCCATTCATTCCTATGGTCCTTTTGGCCCATAGGAATGAATGGGGAGTTATTCCTTTTTTGCGATTAGCAATTTGCTAATCGCAAATAAGGAATCTGGAGGAATCGCATTTAATTTTGCGATTCCTACATGAATCACGTTTTGAGAGTCTGTAATAGCGATTCCTTATGAATCGCTATTTCAGACTCGCAAAACGGGTCTTTCATGAATCTGGCCGTAAGATTCTAAGCGCTGAAACCCAACATACGGCATCCTGTACCTGTAACGCAGCTCCTGATGCGTCTGCTTTAGACCTTGCTACCAACTCACTAATTCTCATGGCCCAGAGAAATGCCAGGCTGAAAGCTGCTGTGAAAAGGGTGGCTTCAAAAGCCAACGACATTGCCCTCCCAATCGAGTCAATCATGTTTTGCAAAGTAATGAAATCAATGGGGGATCTGGAGTCAGGGAGTGGGGATTCTCTTTCGCCCAGCCTTTAAGTGCTGCTCTGATCAGATAAGATTTACTTGGATCCACCTGGCCCCTTAATTTAGCAAAATGGCTCACTGCGGCCAGGTGCCCCGCGGTCCAAGAGTGGTTCTTGCCATGTTCTTTAGCCCATACGATGAATAATTGAACCCTGTGTTCTAATGAGGTCGTCCCTTCTTCCCGGGCTCCACCACTGGGCAGAACCTCCCCACACACGCCTCATAGCGTTTCCTGGTCCTGGGTGCTAAGGCAAGTTCACATAAGTCCCTTAGTTGCTTTTCCAGAGGTGCGGCAGAAAAGGGGTCATCGCCGCTCTCGGCCACGCCTCCCGGAAACGGCGACACGGAAAACGAGAGAGCGCGCCAGCTGCTACATATTGTACTTCTTGAATAGGTCTAGCTCTGCATTCTGCATTGTTGTACAAACAGGCCCGCAGCAGTTCCCTCAACCAACACAGGACTAAGGGGCAATCGACCATCTGTGTATCAATGGCTTGCACCACAGCCATGTTGGCCAACCACAAAAGGACCCTTTTTGGTGACAGTGTCTTGGGCCTGAGATGGAAAGCCACCAAGATCGGGAACAGTCCAGAACAATTATGTTGGCTGTGATCTTCCTCTTGTGCCACGAGTTCCGACATCTCTCCGCACACCATTCGCTCCCAAGGAAGGCCCCAAAGCCCTCTCTCTCTGCTGCATCTGTGAAGAGGGAGAGGTCCGGACTGCCAGCCCAGGGGGCACTCCCAATGACAGACCCATTAAAATTACTTAAGAATTCCTCCCACATGCTTAGTTCTTTGTGCATGCCTTTGCTCAGTTTGCCCCAATGATGCTTTTTCCTGACTTTGACCGTGGCCCAGGCTATTCTAGCGAAGACCCTGCCGGCCAGTATGACTCTAGCTGCAAAGTTCAGTTTTACCAGCAAGCTTTGGATGGAACCTAGTGTCCCTCTGTGCTGCGCTAGCTCCTGGACCTTCACTGCTGGCAGCCTGGATTCTCCAGCAACGGTGTCCAATTATCCCTAGGAATATCAGGACCTGCGCCGGCCCCTCTCTCGTCCCTGGTGCAAGAGGGACCCCATGGTGATCAGCAGGTTGTTCAAAATCCATGAGCTCCCTTCCACAGTCCTGGGTGTCCTTTTCCCCCCCCCCCCACCCCCCCCCCCTCTATAAAAAGGAAATCATCCATGTAGTGAATCATGCCCTTCACATTGTATGACGCTTGGAGTGCCCACGGCAGGAAGCAACTGAAGGCCTAAAAGTATGCGCAGGAAACCGTGCATCCCATGGGCATGCGCTTGTCATAGAAGTAACTACCCCCAAGTTTGAAAGCTAGTAAGGGGTGACTGCTCGGATGGACGGGTAACAGACGTAATGCGGATTCGATGTCGGCTTTGACTAGCAAGGCCCCCTTCCCCGTCCTCCTGACCAAGTCTAAGGCCACATCCAGGGTGCAGTATGTCACCGAGCAGGTGCCCTCCTCTAGACCATGGTTCACTGATTCACCCTCCGGGTAAGACAGGTGATGTATCATCCTGGATGCCCCAGGGTCTTTCTTGGGCACAACCCTGAGGGGGAGACAACTAAGTTGTCCAGGGTGAGAAGGGGCCAGCCACCCTCCCTAGGGACAATTTTTTACTGACCTTGGCCTGCTCCACCTCAGGGCGCTCCATTGCCGATTTTGAGGTTTGCCAAATCTCTGCTCCCCAGGGGACCTACGTAGGAGATTTTGAAACCTTCCGAAAACCCAGTCAGCAACGGCTGACCGTCCTGCCTGTTTGGGCACCATCATGCTACTTCTCATGAGATATCCAATCTATTGGAGAAGGTCCCCTGTCTGCTATCCGATTTGCTGGGATGTTGTCTAGGTTGGATTGGGGACTCCCCCTGGTTATGGGGATAGGAAAGGAGAGTGGTAGAGCTGGGTGTTGGCGCTGTGGACGGGGGGGAGCAGGAGTGTCAGACCTGACCGGGTGGCCGTCAATTGTCCAGCTTGGTCTTGCCAGGTTGTTGTTGCTCCCCTTTGCTGTAGCAGGATGCTGCCGGATAGGGTGCTCCACACTTGTTGCATGTGTGTGTGAACTTGCATGATCTGCCCCAGGAGGAGCTGGCATTGAACAACCTGCAAGTCCCTGGGAGTGTGCGTTTGAACCCACCCCTATGGTTTCCTTCCCATTTACCTCCCCCGGAAAGGGCTGTCTGAAATTCCACCTCCCTGACTGAAAAAAAACCCTTCCAAATGAGTTCCCCCCCTGGAACTTGTCCTCCTTGCCCTGCTGTATGTGTTTGCCCATATGATCCATCCATAACTGGACCTCTTTCAGGTCCCACCTCATTTCCGGGCACGAGGCCTTCTGTAGAAATTAATGAAGTCTGGTAGACCACTCTTGTACTTGTAGTTTATTCTTCAAGTTACATCTTGGTAAATTCCAATGTAAGTCTTAATAAAGCCCCATCAGGAGCGGCCTCCTGGCTGCTCAGCCCATCTTCTCCAACAGCTCCACCTTCGAGTACAACATCCATAACATTCCAAATGACATCATATAGCTAGAGCATCAGGCAGAGAACCAGGGCCAGGGAGATGCATTACATAAGAAGCAGATTACTACACATCTTCCCCTTTATAATATTTAACTAAATGGCATAGTATACACCTATATAAACATAGGAAGAGAAGATAAACATTCCAGAAGTAAACGTAAAAGAACACCATAATAACATGAGCCAAACTCGCCTTATGTGATGATAATAATAATGTAAAAGCAATGCAATAATGAGAATATAGTAATGTAAGTGCGCTGGGGATGCCTAGACGTGGGTCCCAGGCACTCCACACCACTGAAGTCAAGCTAGCCGGGCTGATGAGAGGTGTTACCTCAAAACCGGTCCGGTCCTCGGATGCTTGATTCGTTCTGGAAAGGACATGGCTTTTGTAGTTCGGACTGGACTGTTCCCATGGGGCACAGGGTCAGGGCTGATTTGCATATCGCCATTGTCTAACCCAGGGTGGTGTGGAGTGCAAAAAAACGATGGATTTGGGCCCAGATCTTCGGACTGGGGTGAATGTGTGACATTGATCCACATTCTGTCCATCACCTGTTTTGTTTGCAAATTCCGCCCTAAGTGCGCTGGGGATGCTCAGACGTGGGTCCCAGGCACTCCACACCACTGGAGTCAAGCTAGCCGGGCTGATGAGAGGTGTTACCTCGAAACCGGTCCGGTCCTCGGATGCTTGATTCCGTTCTGGGAAGGACATGGCTTTTGTAGTTTGGACTGGACTGTTCCCATGGGGCACAGGGTCAGGGCTGATTTGCATATCGCCATTGTCTAACCCAGGGTGGTGTGGAGTGCAAACAAACGATGGATTTGGGCCCAGATCTTCGGACTGGGGTGAATGTGTGACATTGATCCACATTCTGTCCATCACCTGTTTTGTTTGCCCTTTCAATATCAGGCTATTCCACTGCAGATGTCTCGAGGCATGTTGCGCTACGTTCCCAGGGCATCTGCCAGACTATATATGCCAGTTGTATGAATGCTCTTGAGAAGGGCTTTACAATGATTTAGCCGCTAAAGAGGACAATTGTTATTGCGACCCATGTTGTTCCTGGTTGGAGTTATGTAACGTTATAAATGTTCGTGCTTTCACGAGTCAAACACACCTACACTAGATCTTCTTAGTCATGCTTACTAGGTGGCGTATCGATTGTTGGGTGCATCTCCACCATGCTCAGGTCATTTGAGGTTATAATGTTTCGTTTGCATATATTTGCGGTTGCACTCATGACAAGGTATATGGATATGCAATGTTAATCAGTTTTGAGACGCGGCCGGTCCGCAGTGGTTGTAGGCGACTTGCTGTGCATGAGTAAATAATTGATATGCCTCAATAACGGTTTGAGAGATGCTACATCAATGGAGCTGCTGGCCAAAGTTATATTTGGTTGTAGGCGATGAGCTGTGTAAACTGCATTAAGAGATGATAAAGGTTTTTTTTTAAAACAAAAAAAAAATCATCTTTATCACCAATACTTGACTTACAAAATTAACTCTGATGGCAATCCAGGTCAGCCACAGAGACACAACAACAAACTGGGGCCTTCTTGCAATTCCATTTCAATACCACGTAGACACCAGTCATGGTTGGCAAACACTGCACAGTTACAATAGACTGTGCAAAGGCCTATAGACTATAATCCAAAGTTTTCTCCACATTTGTTCTCTGTCACATTTTTAACAGCGTTGCTTGGTGATTCTTTAAAAGCATGTGACCAAAATCTGCCCCCGATTATTTTCTACCATGTGCAGCCACTTCTCATCAGGGCACACCGGAGCCTTGTCAGCATTCAACACCTGGGCATGACCTTTGCCTCTACCGGGGCTCGATGTGTACCCCCGACATCACTACATCACTTATCCCATCCTCATCGCCATTGTAGAAATCAATGAAGTCTCGTAGACCGCTCTTGTAGTTGTAGTTTATTCTTCAAGTTACATCTTGGTAAATTCCAATGTAAGTCTTAATATAAGCCCCACCAGGAGCGGCCTCCTGGCTGCTCAGCCCATCTTCTCCAACGGCTCCCCCTTCAAGTACAAACATCAATAGCATTCCAAATGACATCATATAGCTAGAGCATCAGGCAGAGAACCAGGGCCAGGGAGATGCATTACATAAGAAGCAGATTACTACACCATCTTTTTGCAGAACCCCTGTCATAGTGGTACCAACCTAAACCTCCCCACTTCATGGCCTCATTGTGGATGTTCCTAGAATACTGGATCAAGCCTTGGGCCACATCGGGGTTCTTCTCCAGAATTACTGCTGACAGTATTGAAAAGGTCTCAAGCTAGTTCTCTACTGTTTTTTCGGGCAGGGCTTGGAACTAAACTTTCTTAACATTGTCCCCTCCTGCCCCCCTTTCCTTGTGTCCAACCCATCTTCCCATGCAGGGGGTACTTCCCACTCTAGAGAGCAGCGACCTGACCACAGCGGGTAACAGAGATGGGTTTGGGGCTGATTGACGCCAGCGTGGGTTCTGTCATAACTGCCGTCGCTGCTGCCAATGCTAGTGGTGCTGAGGAGATGGGAGCGCTGGAAGTAGGAGTTGCACTGCTTTGCCCCCTTACAGTCCCTGGTGTCCAACCTGCCCCCGTAGGCCCGCCTGTGACTGCTTGACATGCCTGCGCTGTTGCTACCAGGACCACACTGTGTGTCTGCGGCTCACCCGGCCACACTTTTGTTACTGCTTCTGGTTGTTGAGTCCGTATTACTGTCTGTGATGGCAGGGGGTGCCAGTGCCATGGAAGTTTGGGCGGATATCAGGGGTGTGCCCTCCCGGGCAGGGCCGGACTGGGAACCGAAACCGGCCCTGGCAAAGTGCTCGGCCGGCCTCCCCCTCCCCCCTAGGGGGTGGATTGGGGTGTGACCGTGCTCTTTGCCAGGGCCGGTTTTCGCCGATTTTGTTACAGGGCCGTTTTTGCAGCTATGCTGCAAAAAACGGCCCTCTAACAAAAACGGCCCCCTGGGGCCCAAAACCAGCCGCACCCGTGCGGCCGACCGGGGGATTGCCCGGTGCCCGCAACGGCCAGTCCGGGCCTGCTCCCGGGGCACATCCCGTTTGGTTGCACTCTAGCTCTGGGAGGCGGTGGGTCAGCGGGAAAATCCTTACTGGTCGGTCTGCGAGCACTTTTTAACCAAGATGGACCTGCCTCAGCACTCAGCTGTTACTCGGCTGCAGGGGTACGACCGAGTTCAGGATCCCGTTTGCCCAAGCCAAACCCTTGGTCTTGGCCAACTGAATGAATGCCGCCCATTGTGTGTCTTGCAAAGCGTATGGCAGGGAATTCTCCACTTGTAATATCTGCGAAAATAGGGAGCCCTGGCTATCCATGTCGCTCTTGAGAACTGGGTACTCAGCGGCTGATCTGAGGAGAAAAAGTGCATATAAGAATCCGCCTTCTATCCCCACAGGTGGCCTCGCTGGGCATTCCTGTTGTTCGCCCTGTCACAGCTCCACAACCCTCCACCCCTCACTTTGGTTGCAGATCATGGCATGGTCCAAGTCTTTTGCCCAATCACTCAGCTGTGTTTTGGTATCTAAGCCCCACTTCTGGGCAATATTCAGTTCTGCTATACTCCACCCCATTATGGCCCAGGACTGTTCAGCTTGTGAGAGATCAGTTTCCTCCCAGATATGTAGGGGACATAGTGTGAAAGACATTTGAATGGGTTTGTCACAAGTCCTAGTCAATTGTCCGGTGACGTCCGTCCAGAACTGTTGTATGTGAGGGCATTCATACATAGAATATGTAAGAATGTACCCGTCTGATTGCAGTGTCGGAGGCAGAGTGGATCAGGTCTCCTTCTCAGTCGATAAAGCAGTGTAGCAGCAAAATATACCCGGTGAAGATTTTTAAGTTAGACCAGGCGAAGTCGCATCGGGACACCTACTTCTCGGGGTGAGGACAACGCTTCCGTCCAGTCCTCATCGGCTTATTCTCCCACTTCAGCTTCCTAGCTCGCCCTTAACTTCACCATCGGATCGGTCCGATTATTGATCAACTTCTTCTATGTGAGGGAGATGGCCTTGCGGTTCATATGATCCAGCCAGAGCCTGTCTTCCAGAGGAGAGTAGTCTGGAAGGGGAGTATCTTTAGGGATGGCGGAGTCAATGGAGATACCGAAAACCGTCCAATGGTGCTAGCTGATACCTAGTTTGGAGTTCAATAAACAACGCCTTCTTGTCTTTAATCCACATATCGCCCACTGTGCAGATCCCTATCGTATCCCATTTATCAAACCCCGCATAGGCACTAAGTCGGCCCAAAATGTCTGGTTCCCATAGAGGGGTAGCCTTTGTAAGGCGCCCCTGCCACCCCATCCGCCGTTGCGCCCCATGCCACACCTCCACTGTAGGCGCCGTGGGACCGGTCTGGCGCAATTTCCTGTGGTTTGTATAGAGCGCTCTGTTGTAGCCCACCTTCCCCATCAAACAGTGATCGGTGAGAAAGCTGGGATCATCGTGCCGTCCGAACACCCAACAGTTGATCGCCGTGAGCTGTACAGCCTCATAATAGACTGTGGGTAGCAAGGACCCCCTGATAAGGATAAATATCCTGGGACAGGGTAAACGATATTTGAAAAAACAATCCCAGGCATAAACTGAGGAAAGTACACAATAGATTAAACAAACAGACTAGTTCAGTTAGAAAAAATATTTATAGTTTAATTTGATAAAAAAGGGGATAAAAATTAAACACATTGATCACAATTGATAAAAAGACTGATACATATGTATTCACAAATTAGATAAAAGGAAGGTTAAGTGGTCTCCAGTCAACGCGTTTCGACATATACAATATGTCTTCATCAGGACATTAACCATGAAAAAACTCTGTAAGACATAATTATTACATAAAATTATTATAGATGTAAAGTTACTATCACATGATTACTACTGAACTAGATTGACGTTTGTTTGCAGATTCTATTGGTACATAGTACATTCTTCATTCCAAATTTATGGTAAAACCGCTCTAAGAAGACAACAGATTTGACAAGCTACCTATATTTACAAATGGCTGTTGGAAAGATACAAACACAAAAATTGATTTGGCATACAATACACTCTGATTGATCAATTTAGTTTAAATAGGATAGGGTTGTAATATATGTTCAAAAGCTACATAGGAAGACACCTTGGGTGCAGGATGATGTACATTTGCTTAAATTGTCTAGATATCGTTTTGGACAAGTTGCAAAACAAAAGAAAGTTATACTTGTTGGATAATTTCTGTTTAAGGTGTTTCGCATTATGAACATTTACCTGTTTTCATTTCAACTTTAATTAGTATAACTGTTTTTAAAGGAGCATAAGCACATATTCACTCTCTGTCAATATATAAGTACAATATACAGGTAAAATACAAAAATAGATGATGGCATCTTTACTATAATATGTACAGATGTCTATCACTAAACTATTTGTACAGCCAGTAGCAATAACTTACTAGATGGAGGGGAGCGAAAAGATAAAAGAAAAGATAAGAAAAAGTAAAGTAGATAAGTGGTGTACAGTAATTATTATTATTTATATTATACCTGTCTAGCTAAATTAAAGTAACACTGTTTTATTTAAAGAGATGGCCCATTAGCCGTACTGAAAATTATTGCATTCTTACCTATTGTACTGCAATATTAGGGGACAAGTGTTGAATCTGTTCTTTAGTATGTTCAACTTGTTGGAACAAGGTCAATAAATCCTAAAGAAAAAGATATGGTCACTCTAATGCGTAATTTAATAAAAATAGATGTCTTGGGTCAGTGGAAAGGTTTGTGTTGGCCTTTTCTTATTATTATTCCATCATTCTTACCCTAAAATTAGAGAATTATTGATCCCACACTCTCGATTCCGGACTTTAAAATTGGAGGCACAGTAGTTACTTAAAGGGCTGTTTGGGCTACCTATCAAAACAAAAAGTAGTGCACAATTTAGATTCGGATATAAATCACGAATACTCTGGTAATTGTCAGAGTATGGCTACCGTAGCTTACCGTGTGAGAAAGAGGAGGTCACCTCTGGGGAGTGACAGTAGTTGTAGGTAGCAGCTATATATGAAGGCAATAGTTGCGGTAGTATGTACACCACTTATCTACTTTACTTTTTCTTATCTTTTCTTTTATCTTTTCGCTCCCCTCCATCTAGTAAGTTATTGCTACTGGCTGTACAAATAGTTTAGTGATAGACATCTGTACATATTATAGTAAAGATGCCATCATCTATTTTTGTATTTTACCTGTATATTGTACTTATATATTGACAGAGAGTGAATATGTGCTTATGCTCCTTTAAAAACAGTTATACTAATTAAAGTTGAAATTAAAACAGGTAAATGTTCATAATGCGAAACACCTTAAACAGAAATTATCCAACAAGTATAACTTTCTTTTGTTTTGCAACTTGTCCAAAACGATATCTAGACAATTTAAGCAAATGTACATCATCCTGCACCCAAGGTGTCTTCCTATGTAGCTTTTGAACATATATTACAACCCTATCCTATTTAAACTAAATTGATCAATCAGAGTGTATTGTATGCCAAATCAATTTTTGTGTTTGTATCTTTCCAACAGCCATTTGTAAATATAGGTAGCTTGTCAAATCTGTTGTCTTCTTAGAGCGGTTTTACCATAAATTTGGAATGAAGAATGTACTATGTACCAATAGAATCTGCAAACAAACGTCAATCTAGTTCAGTAGTAATCATGTGATAGTAACTTTACATCTATAATAATTTTATGTAATAATTATGTCTTACAGAGTTTTTTCATGGTTAATGTCCTGATGAAGACATATTGTATATGTCGAAACGCGTTGACTGGAGACCACTTAACCTTCCTTTTATCTAATTTGTGAATACATATGTATCAGTCTTTTTATCAATTGTGATCAATGTGTTTAATTTTTATCAGCCTCATAATAGACGCATATCCGGCAGTCCAATACCCCATCATACCATCCCATGGTAAGCTTGGCCATGGCTATTCGGGTGGTTTGCTGTCCCACAATAAATATCTCACAGCTGCCTCAATCTGCACAAAATAGGTGTTAGGCACCGAAATGGGAGTGTTTTGTGGGGCATAAGGAAAGCATGGTAGAGAGATCATTTTGAACAAGGATGCATGTCCTAACAGAGTGTGGGGAGCGTCTTCCAATGCGCGACATCCGAGCGAAACGTCTGCAATGGCCCCATCAGATTTCGTTCAAACAATAGTGTGGCATTAGTGGTTATGAAAATTCCCAAGTAACGAAAGCCCGGGGATGCCACGGGAATATCATATCCCGAGGACTTTGCGGTGGCTCTCCCAAGGGAGTACATATGGGATTTAGACCAGTTTATCTGATACCCAGAGTGTGCCCCAAAAATATGAAAAATATGGAGTACCCGGCGAAGTGGGCACACCGGTGAGGCCAGATACAGCAGAATGTCATCCGCATAGAGCGATATGCGGTCTTCATGAGCAGTCGTCCATCTAATACCCCTAATTCCTGGGTCTTCCCTGATCCAAACCGCCAGAGGCTTAAGAACCATGGCAAAGAGGAGTGGCGACAATGGGCATCCCTGTCTTGTGCCCCGGCACTGGGGGAAAGGAGAGGAGTGATGGTTGTTTACTGAAACGTGGGCCATAGGTTGTGTGTAACAGTTTAACCCACCCAATATACTTGGGTCCATACCCGATACGGGCAAGACCTGCAAACAAATATTCCCACGCTATTGTATCAAATGCCATTTTGGCGTCCAGAGCATCACCTCTTCCTCTGTGTCAACACAGCCCAGCGCTCCGTGTACTCGACGCAGATTGCACGCTGTGTTCCGTCCCGGCATGAATCTCGATTTATCTGGGTGGATCAAGTCAGTGAGATAGAGGAGCAGACGAGTCGCCAACAGTTTGGCCAAAATTTTAGCCTCCACTGTAATCAAAGAAATAGGTCTATACGAGGCACACTCCTCAACCGGCTTACCTGGTTTATGGATGACCACAATAGTGGCCACTCAGATATCATCTGGGAGGAGGGAATTTTCATAGCTTTAGTTATATAAATTGATCTAGTGGGGTGCTAATTTGAAAGCCATAGGTTTGAACAGTTCAATCGAGAGCCCATTTGGGCCCAACGCTTTACCCGCACTAATCTCCCGAATTGCCTTGCGAATTTCCTCAACCGGTAGGTCAGCGTCCAACACCTCCCTTCCCTGTTCAGGGAGACACGTCACTCTAATAGTGGCAAGGAGTTCCGCCGCCATTGAAGCTTGTGAGTTTGTGGAACATCACATACTTTTTAATAATAATTTGCAACGGTCTCAGCGATGCCCTTAATCAGGCCATTATCAGACCACTTTACTGCACGTACCCACCTAGCTAATTGTTCTTTGCGTTTCAGCCACGCCAGCAGCTTGTTAGTTCGTTCTCCCTGTTTGTATATCTGATGCCAGGTGGCCAAAGCGTGCCTATTGGCGTTCTCTAGGAGTAAGTGTCTGTAATCTTGTCTTTTAACGTTAAGCAGGTGTTGGGTGTCGGGGTCCGGATCCCCGGAAACGGCGACCTCCAGGCGCACGACCTCGGTTTCCAGCTCCAGCACCCTCCGACGGCGCTCAGCCTTGTTGCCCGCCATTACAGAAAGCGCTCTCCCTTTGATCACCGCACCGTACGCCCCCAGAGTGTAATTGCTGACTGAACCGAACCTACATTCTCCTCACAGTAATAGTCAGTGTCTTTCCGCAAGGTGTCTCTAATATGTGAAATCTTTAGTGCCCATGGCTGAATCATTATCGAAATAGGTTGTGGCGGGCGCTGCACACCAAGAACCGTTGACACAGGGGAATGATCTGATATCCCCCTTGCCAAACACGCAGAATCAGAATATTCATGTATGTGTTGTGCGTGTGTGAACAAGTAGTCAATTCGTGATTGACTGCCGTGCACACCAGACTGGAAAGTAAAGTGTGTGTCGTGGGGGGTGCTCCCATCTCCAGATATCCACCATCCCTAATACGTAGATAAACTCTCGTAGCTGGGAGCAGTGTGCTGAGTCACGTCTGGGTGGGGATATATCCAGTAGACCATCCATAGTCAGGTTAAAGTCACCTCCCATAATCAAAGTCCCAACGGGTAGGTTTAGTAAAAGTGTCCCTACATCCGTCAACGTCAATCGCTGCAGACCCGGTGGGGCATACATGTGAATAACATTCAGGACTCTGCCCTCCCACATACCTGTACAAGCTGCGTATCTACCCCGCAGATCCGTCCAGATATTTTATATTACGTATGGACAGCCTTTACGAAGGAGGACTCCCGCTCCCCTGGATCCAGTGGTGAAACCCGAGTGTGCTACCATTCGATACCCTTTCCTGTCGAGGGCCATGCAAGAGTTACCGATCAAATGGGTTTCTTTTAGCAACACTGAGGCAAGCCCATGGCGGTGGACATATTGTAACACAATACCCCTCTTAATTTGATCTCCCAACCCTTTGACGTTCCAGGTGGCAAGTCTAAGTATCTGACTCTTCGCCATTTATCACTGATATCGACAGAATAAGATCCACTGAGGAAATACAATGTAAACAACCCTCCAACCCCTCCATCTGGGCGACCTCCAGACCCACCATGTCGAACTTGAAGAATTCAACTTCACCTACTGCGATCTGAACATGGAAACCAGCTAAGATGTGCATATACAATCTACCACTTTGGCATGCTGCAAAATACCCCACAATGTAACCCCCCCCCCCCAACAAAATAAACTCAAAACAGTCCATGACCCAAAAAACTCACCCCCTCCCTGCTGAACGAGACTGAAACCGCACGCCACCCCCAACATGCGGAGTGCCTGTCGCCGACCCATAAACAATTCCAGGGAGCGTGAGCTACCCCACTCGCCCTCTTACCCTCGTTATGCAAACAGTACTTTGCCCCCGGCCCAATCCCCACCTCCACAACAATGTGCAATACCATGGCCCCTCACACTCTGCAACAGTCGTCATACAGCACTCATGCTCACTTTAATAGCACAGCAACGAACCCTGAAAGAAAAACAATCACCTTCATGTCGGTCAAACCACTCGAACGATCATAGCAATCAAAGATACAAATAGGCTATTCAAACGTTAGGACAATCTCATGACCCAGTACCACAAACATTACATACTATCAGAAATCCACCCCCGCCTCCCACCCGACCCCAGAAAGCTGTGATCTCCCGTTCTGGGGCCATGGCTCCAAGACCACGTGCCAGCGCGTTCCTGCAGGCCTCAGGAGTCCAGGGTTGCCCCCATACTGTCTTACCAATTCGCTGGATCAACGCCCTCCTGTATGTCCCTGGGAGTCAGAGTCAGAAGGCGGTAGAGATCGCCTCTGCTGGCGCCAGTCTGTGTGATCATCTGCCGCCGAAAATGCCCTTTTCCCTTTCTTTTCGACCATATGCAAGCCATCTAGCCAGTCCCAGGCCTCCTCCAGACAAGTGAAAAACCACGATTTTCCATTGGCTTCCACTCACAGCTTGGCTGGGAACATCATTGCATATTTGACTTCCTGATCTCGTAGGAACCGCTTCACCTCCATGAAACTTCGGCGCTGTTTCTGCACCTGTAGCGTGAAGTCAGGAAAAAACATAATCTTGTTGTTCTCGAGGGCAAGTGGCAGGCCGCCCCTGCCATTTGAAGAATAACAACTCGGTTTCGAAAGTTAAACACCCGTGCCAGAAGTGGCCTAGGGGGCGGTCCCGGCGTTGGATGACCCCCAGGCACTTGGTGAGCTCTTTCAATCGCGAAGCATTTGGAGAGTCCTCGGTTGCAGATGCTTAAGGACCAGTTCCTCCACGAAAAGGTCTGCCGCCTGCCCCTCTGCGCGTTCCAGAACGCCAATAATGCAGATGTTGTTCTGTCACATTCAACCTTCGTAATCGTCCAGCTGCAGGGCCATCGCATTGTCAGAAGAGCGCTGATTAGTAATCTGTTTCTTGAGCAGGGCAGTGTCAGTGACCAGTTCTTTGGTAGTGTTCCCCACTGTTCCCACCCTCTCAGCAATTTTCTTCATGTCTTCTCGGATGAGTGGCACTTCGGTGGCTACCGTGTCTATTCGCTCCTCGAGGGAGGTCCTTATCGCTGTAAATGCCTCTAGGAGATCTTAATTCGATGGTTCCATAGCGGCTCCCGGGGTCGTCGCTTCCATATGGTCTTTGGCCTGCTGTTTCTGCCAGGCGAACTTCTCTAACTTGGTCTGGGTCGCCGCCCAATTAGTGCGACCGGACGCCATTATCCTTGGCACGAGAACACCACTCAAGATCAAGGCGCCACCGTTACTCTTCGCCACCTGCAGTGAAAACCTTCACCAGGCCTGTCTGTTTTTGCCGGAAGCACCCTACACAGAGGTGGCTGATTAGGTCATTCCCGTGTTGCGTGCAGCAGGAAACAATGCCAATGAAGCTGTTGTCCTGGCCCCAGTGACGATTAGCAGCAAAACGCCACCACTCCAGGGCTCCACAGCAGTTTCCCCTGCAGTGTCTTAATCACATGTAGCCCCAGCAGTCCAGGGGCCCCCAGTGCGCACTCTCCCGCCGGGAGCCCGCCCGCCGCGTCTTTCTCTATACCGCACACAGGCCTCAGGGCAGTTTCGGGCCTGTGCTCACGCGTCTATGGCTGTCAGCTTCACCGCACACTGACTCACAGGGAACCGAGGGAGGGTCTCAGCAACTGCCGCAAGGGTCCCCCGCAGCGGGCACGTCAATGGTATGGCTCTCCGGGGGATTGCCGCGGCTCCACCCACCTAGTTCACAGCAGCGGTCTTGCGTGGCACGCGGCCGGTGCGGCACGGCACGGCAGCACTGCCGGCTGAGTCACCCGCGAGGACCCGGTCCCCAGAGAACTGACGGGGCACCTGCACCAATCTTCACTGAAGTCACCAAGGGATCATCGGGCACCACAGCGGCACCAGGGCAGGAATCGGGCTAGTGGGGGCAAAGTTAATCTGTATTGTTCGGGAGTGGCGCTCCGGAGGAAAACTACAGAGCGGACATTCCTGCTGGCGGGTTGCTCAACTTTCAAGGTTCAGTGGGTGGGGTGCATCGCCCACAAATTGAGACCACTCGCTTTCTCATAGCAGAAAAGGCCACTTTATTCAGGATATGTATATTCATAAATTTCCCAACAGATCATCAATCATGTAAATTTGGCAGTTGAACCGAAACCATTTATTTATTTATTTTCATTATACATTTAGACTTTATACCGAAACCATCAAATAATCTCTTTTCTTGTATTGAACTCATCATAACTTCCCCAACATTTTCTTTCCATTTTTCCCCTCCATTGTTCTTTATAATTCCCCCTATCTAACTAATAACTGGAGGAGCGCGCTCTAGACTTTTCCTCCCTGGGGATTTTATGCCACCCAGGAAAACCAAGGAGTTTTCCTGGCCCCACCCAAGATAAGACAAACTTCCCTCATAACTTCGAATTGCACCATAGATTTACCTGTAATTCTTGTGCGAGCATGTCTCTGATTTCAACTAAATAGTAGGCCATGCCTAACTGAGACAGGTGGACCCCGTCATCTCAAAAAAGATGACTCTCGCTACTCGATATGTTTTCATGTGGTAACACCCCAATCTTCATCACTTTACAAAACACCCTCATAGCTTTGTTTAGTTTTCGTCTGGCCTTTTCAACTGCCGCATGAGACCTGGCCTGTCGCCAAGATTGTCTGTAGATGAACTCTGTCCAAAACAAGCGAGTGGTCGGCCAATTTGTCCGCAGCACCGTCAAATCAAGTTGCATCTGCCTGATGAGCGTGAGGCCCGACATTTGAACCAAATCGTTCTCGCCTAAATGAATGTTAAGGTGGTCCGGACAGCCTCGCATGTGGAACATCTGTGTTAATGTTGGAAACAGATCGGCCCACTTCATGCCTCCTTTACCCTTCCAGACTACTTCGTGCTGCGCGCTAGGAATACCCAGTGATCGTCCGTAAATCTGCTTCTCTGCAAACAGGGCTGCCCACTTTACAAACGAATGGCCTACCATCCAGGTCTGCCGTTTAAACTTTGAATTTGCACCCCGAACAGTACCTGAAATGAAATAAGCATTAGACCAACGCAACCCATCGGGGTAGAAAACAGCAAAGTCATTTTCGCACATAGCGTTTGTAACTGTTAGACTTCCATCTGCCGATGCGTTTTAGTACATCCAAACCCAACATGCCCACCTCTGTAGCTGCCCCTATATGAAAAGAGTGTGTGGCAAAAAATTTCGGGTTTTCTCCCAAGAAGGTCAGAGCCCTCCTCAATACCGCTAAAAATTGGGAGCTAGTAATCTTCTCTCCAGATTCATGAATGAAAATATGACCTTTTGTAAACATGTCCCTAGAGACAAATCGAAACCACTCCTGTACAGGGCAACAGTCTGCCATCCCACTACTGTTCAGAAACACCCACGTACGTCGGCCTGGCTGATCTGTTTTAGACTTCCTCACCCATATCCCCACTCTATGTTCTCTTACTGAAATCTCCTCACTGGAAAGACCTCTGTCACTTCCTACTCCCAACACCTCAGAAAACCCTGAAAGCCCCAAAGAACATTCAAATCATAGCTAACCTAAAACGCCCAACCTCCCAACGATCATAACAAAACAACCCCAACTGTTCTAACAACTTCTGCAATAACTCAAATGTGATGGGAGCTCGTGGCCGCTGAAAACCAATTGACCCCCGCTGCAAACCCCTCAACATTCTTCTAACCAAGTGGTCATCAACCGGGTCAAAACCCCACAACAATTGACCATAGAAAGATAAACGGGACAACTTTTCTGCAATGGTGGTGTGAGACAAACCTTTATCTATGAGAGTCAAAACAAAATCGCAAATACTACCTTTGACCTTCCCCACTGACTCTGATCCGCCGAAACTCTGTGTGCAATGTAAAAACTCCTGCCATGCTTGCACATAACTTCTTCTAGTCGAAGGGGCAATGGACTGCTCGACTAGCTGAACGATCCTCACTCCCCTAGGGCCCAAAGGTTGTGTGGCACTTCCGTTTTGTGGAGATCTGCCCCTGGCGCCAATTTGCGGAACTTCTGCCACTGAAATCGGGAAAGAGCATCAGCAATGCAATTATTAATCCCTGGGACATGTCTAGCTTTGAATCGTAAACTTAAAAGCATGAACATTCTCAATAATTGTAAAACTCTAACGTCTTTAGCCTTCTGGTTGTTTATCAGGTTCACCACTGCCATGTTATCAACATGAAATAACACCGACCTGTTCTGAAATTCTTGGCCCCACACTAGTAATGCTACAATCAGCGGCAAAAAGCTCTAGAAAAGCAATGCTTCTGCCTTGACTCTTCCAATGTTCTGGCCAACCCTCCGCGCACCACCTTCCTTCCCAGAAAATGCCAAAACCACTGGACCCCGCAGCGTCAGAATATATTTGAACTTGCCATACAAAATTGTCATCCAAAAATTGTAAAGGAATGCCATTGAAATTGTCCAGGAAACACAGCCACACTCGCAAATCTTCTTTGATGTTTTTAGTCACTCGAACTCTGTGGTGCCGGAGATATGCACCAGATAAAGCCATGCCTAGACGTCTACAAAACGTCCTTCCCGCCCTCACCACTCGACAAGCAAAGTTCAAATAACCCAACAATTGCTGCACCTGTCTCACCTCAATCTTATTTGTGTTCATAACTGTGAGGAGAAAAGCCTTGATCTCGCAAATCTTACTCCGTGGAAGGCGTGCTATCATGTGTGTGGTATCTAATTCAATGCCCAGGAAGGTTATGACTGTATCAGGTCCTTCGGTCTTGTCTGGTGCTAAAGGGACCCCCAGAACCTCAGCAAGCCTCTGGAATTGCGTCAGTGCTTTTTTACATTGTCCCGTGTTTGCCTTTCCAATGAACAGGAAATCGTCCAAGTAATGACAACTGACACCCTCTGGACACATCTGAGGAAAAATCCATTGTATGAATGTGCTTAACATTTCAAAGAGCGCACAAGAGGCCGCACAGCCCATTGGCAATACCCTGTCAACAAAATAATGTCCTTGAAAGAACATCCCCAATAGTTCAAAATCAGTAGGGTGAATGGGCATCAAACGAAAAGCAGATTGAATATCACATTTCGCCATTTCAGCCCCCTTTTCCATCTTTGTCACTAGCTCCATTACCTCATCCACTGTTGTGTAAGACACTGATGTGTCCAACTCTGATATAAAATCATTTATAGATCCCCCTTCTGGCCAGGATAGATGCTGGATCATTCTATATTCACCAGCAGCTTTCTTGGGAATGACTCCAAGAGGGGACACTATCAAATTCGGTAAAGGACAATGCCGCTATTCTACCTGCTTCAATTTCTGTTTCCAGTTTTTTACTTACCACCTCCGGCAGCTCCCTAGCCGAATGCAAGTTGTCGGCCCACCTCTGTTGTCTGGGGCCCTGATATCCCAGTTTGAAACCTTCCCGAAAACCCCAGAACAAACGAGATGCTGAATCAGTATTGTGATATCTATTCAACCAGGGCACCAAGCTATTCAGTCTAATTGGAGTAGGCGCCTTTTGGGAAAGTAGGGAAAGGGGCGCCTCTACCTCTCGCTGCCCAGCCACCCTGCTCTGGAAACCGCTGTTGGTCACTGACTCTGTGCCCACTGAAACCCCCCGCTGAGGAATTACAGTGTGTGAGCGGATGACGCCCCCCACAATGGGAACAGTTGTGCTTGAAACGGCACAATGGTCTGTTGCACATTCCTCTGTTATAATTCCAACAGGCTCCTGTACCTGATGAAAAGCCTCTTCCCCATGTACCCGCTCCAGATTGAGCGGGACGCCATAGAAAGGGCCGGTAGGGGACTGGCAAGCCACTTGCTGTGTGTGTCGTAGCCGATGGATGAGATGTGGACATCCATTGGAGCCAAAGCTCCGAATCTACGTCACCCCAAGGCTTCTCTACACAAATGCTAATACGAGCTCGAAACTCCTCGTCATAGTTAAGCCAAGAGTATCCCCCAAAGTGTAACTGTGCCTTCCTAACTATGTCCATGTATTTGTAAAGGGCAACCGACCTTTCTGGATACCTTTCACAATATATGCTTGCGTATATCAGGAAGGCTGAAGTCCAGTTCTCAATCGTACGAGGCACCCTGGGACGTCGCACTAACTCCCATTCCTCCTCTTTGGAACCCTCTTTGGCCTGTACATCTCGGTGCAGCAACTTGAATATGTCTACGAACTCGTGATTCCATATTCGCTGCTTAGTTTTGTCTGACAAGTGGGACCCCAACGGCATCGCCAAACCCATATAAGGAAGCCGCTGCCTAACATTAATAGCTACCCTCTGCTCTGATGCCGCATCCTGAGCGTTCCCTCCCGCCACAACTGGCAACTCCTGAGGTAAAACTAAAACATTTTTCCTGCCTTCCCCTCCCCCAACAACTTTCACCACAGGCAACTCTCGAAAATTCGCCCTGTCATCTCGTCCCTCATCCCACACTGCCCACCATTGATGCTTACCGCAAGGTAGCTGTCCTGCACGTCGCTGCAATTCGTTTGGAGACATCCGCTCTTGATAGTCTCTTGGGGTCACATTCACCACAGGAGAGTCCGCACTTGACCTCTGAAACAACAAAGAAGAATTTGTTGCCCCCCCCAACCCTGACCTCTTTCCCCACCATACCCACGACACTCTGTTTGGACTGGACACTCTTTTTGCTTTTCTTTGAATTCCCGACCTGACCCTTTGACGTCTGACTAAACTCACCCCTCACCTGAACCCCACCACTAGTACCCGGGCAAGCACCATTCCCCACTCCCCCATCAAAACTCGACCAAAGCAGATCAGAACTCCGCTCTTGAGGCCTGTCTGATCTCAAAAAATCCGCTCTGGATTCGCTGGAGTATACTTTACCAAGCTCCTCAGCATACCGTGACACGGTAGGGGCAGCCGCCTGAACAGATGGCGCATTCTGAAAATTAACCATCTGCGCCTCAGCCATGTCGCACGTTACTCGTGAGGAAGTAACAACATCCCTGGAAGCATGGCGCATAGCTTGTTTGTCAGTGAACATTGGGCACTCGACCCAAAGCAACTGACCGTCTCCGCTCCCAACCTGTGCTCCCTTCGTGTGTGGTGTGTCATACGGTGAAGGGCGGGCTCGTGGAAACAGATATTGAGTGTCCCACCGCCTGGCTTCTTGATCTGCTGACAATGTTCTATGTCCTTGCTCCTGTTCGCACTCGTCTTCCATGTCAGTACCCTCATAATACTCATCCTCTACCTCAGAATCACTCAAATCCTGCATCCCCTGAAATGCTTCAACCTGGTTATATGCCTGGGGATCCACCACTAAAGCCAAGGGCGGCTCTCGTACACCAGACTCAACAGTTCTAGTCAGCCTCGGACTATTCTGAGGTAAATGCATAGTAATCAGTTGGAGAGGAGGGGCGCGGGTAGGTTGCGTATCATAAACCACTTTGTCATCGCTGTCACTGGAATAAGCCACCAACGAACCCGTCCTCCCTCTCATTATGAACTTCTGACTGACATTGTTCTGTCCATGGTCCATGCCCATTGCGTCACGGACGGGAAGGCAATTAAAGGGATGAGGAGGTAATGGAAACCCCTGCCCACCCAACCTGTCCTGGGTAAAAGCCACCTTCTTAATAGCCTTTTCCTTCCCTTTTCTCTTCAGAGCCACGTTGGTACTACTCTTAGCCGCTCCTGAAGGCGTTCCCACCACCAGCGTGTTTACCTCAGAGGCGTTCGGTCTGTTATCAAAGTCGCTCGCTGGCTTCTGACGTGTGAGGGAAGACGCTCTTCGTACCGTCACGACTTTTCCTGTCTCGCCAGGTCGCAAAGATGCCTCCACACCAGCGCTCAAAGAACGGGCTCGCCCATTCCGTTTCCTGACAGAAGCCGGTTGACAGGCTTCAATGGCATACTTCACCCCTTTTGCCGCTTGTCTCTGTGGTGGGCGCTTCGGGGGAAGCATTTCATCGAGCGCTGCCTGTGACAGCATGTCTTCTCTCCCTTCTTGCTGGATCACTCTCAACGCCGCTATCAGCTGTTCACTCATTTCCATTCTGAAAAAATAAACTTTCTCTGACTAAACTAACCTTCGCTACTATACCACCAAAGTGATTAACCTGCCTAAAACTCAGATTTCGCTAAGGAGGAAGAAAACCCCCTCTCTAAACTACCTGCGCCTAATCTTTTCAGAAACTACACACTGATACCTGCCCTGACGCTCCCTCTATATCACGCTCCTGGACCCTACCATTATGCGCGAAACCCGCAGGGGGAGACTTCTCGCGCCGCTCGCCCTGCGGAGCCATTGCCTAGTTTAATGTTATCAAATGTATAATGAATATGTTACTGAGATAGGAGTATTTCCCGAAATGGCGCATTTCAAGGCTTGGATGGCTCTAAGATTTTTATATATATTTTAAGGATCACAGGGGAGCTGCACTACACAGAGAAGGCATTAATACAAGTCACAAATCAGAGGGGTGAGGTATAAACATAGTGCAAGTCTGGGTTATGAGTGTTTAAAACAGGAGTCCTGAGCACTGTGGGGAATAATGTTAAGTGCCTTAAGTTAGATCATTCGTACTGAGTGGTGTTGTGGTGTCGAATCGAATACTAGGTTGGGATCAGCAACAAAATCGCTACTCCCTGGCATCAAGTTCAGAATCTACCCCTTGCTGCACGTGTAACCCAACCCCATCCTTTCTAATGTTGGAACAATTACCTGCTGCCACCGCCCTCATGCACACAGGATCCCTGCTCCCACACACACACACTCACCTCCCAAAGAGCAGAGCATGGGTTCCCCAGGTATCTGACTACACATGCCTCGTGTCAACTCGCAGCTCATGCTCCATTTACGTAGAAGTGCAAAACAATAACCCTGGATAAACTTGCCCCCAAAACTTGAAAACAAACGGCGTCTGATTTTACCTAGACTCTGCACTCATGCTACCGGCGACTGGGTACAGATACATGCTCCTGCCCGGCTGTTGCTTCTAACTCTCTTCCCTTTCCCTCTCTTTCTACAGGGCACGCTCCTACCGGCCCACTGCGCAAGCACTCATGCAGGGCCTTTCTCTTGACAAACTGTCTCCCAAAGACTCCCTTGCTCCGTGCAGGACACGGCTGATGTTACGTGACCTGCCCAAGTCAAGTCAACTTCTTCAGCCGGATAAAAAAACATTTACAAGAACTCCAATTTGGTTAAACGCCTGTTACACAAAATAGCCACACCTTAACTGCAAAAGCAATACCCTACTCACCGATTATAAAGTTTTAGCTCCCTTCAGAAACCACATTTACGCAAGACCTATTGCATTGCAAATGGGAGTGCGTGTGGCCGAGGGCCGAAAAGACATGAACAACGGGAGTGCGGGGGTGGGGGAGTGATAGGGCATGGACTGAGGGTGGGAGGGAGAAGGCACGGACTGAGGGAGGGAGGGAGAAGGCACAGGAAGAAAAATAGTGTTTACAATCTAAATAACACATACCGTGCAACACTCAAAGTAAAGGGGCTAGTAGCCATGGAAGGATACAAATGACGACATTGACTTCATAAAGATGGACAATCGGAAGGCAGCATTTAGAAAGGACAAAGATACAAACTAATAAAAAAGATGTGTGGAGGAGTGGGTGTGGTTTCTCTCCCGTACTCTACTACCACAGATCAACCTCAGAGCAGCGCTTGTGCGCAGGCTCAGGGCTCGACCTAAAAACATCTTGTGATGGCTGAAACAGCATTTTGTAAAAAAAAAAAAAAAATAGAACAGATGTCCAGTTGCATCAGCTACCATGCACACCTGATACCACTCACAGCCGAATAAAGCTGTCAGCACGCACACAGCAGGACAGTGTCCCTCCGCATAGAAGACCTCCGCACAGGCAGTCTAGAATGTAAAAAGAAATTCCACTCTAGCACTATAGTCACTCCAGGAAAATGGCTAGATCTCACCAATAATGTCCAATTTGTTGGATGAATGGACTTCTTGTATCTTTAGCAAACATCTGTGTTGAGGTCTTCTTTCCTTTCATTCTGTCCTGTTGCCAGTGTAGTAATCAAAGAAACACTGGCATCGGATAAGGTGATTATAAAGCTGGGTTCTTTATTTACAGAAAGATCTCATCCAACTGCCCTTGACTTTTGCCTCGCAGCTTCTCTGCGTTCACATTCCAAGTCAGCTCTACACATTCTCAATGCCATACTGACATTCCTCTACTATTCAGCTACAACACGCGCCCAGCTACTCTGATCTTTTTAATCTTGGGGAATGCAGGGCAGTTTGTGACTGACTGAGTGTAAGACTGCAAGGAAGGTATCTTTTGATTTTGTCGCAGATATACACAGGTCCTTTTAAGTGAGTAGCCCTAAACGTTAATGTCCGGGCTTTGAATTCCATTCTTTGCTTGAAGGGAAGCCAGTGGCACGAGAGGGAGTTGCAGTGATAAACCTTTCTCTGGGAGCGTATTAATACCAGGGCATTGGAGAGACGGAAGCTTTGAATCGATAAAGTACCATGGAAGAGCCGGAGGCTCGTGTCAAAAGTCGGTGGTGTGGTAAAGTGGACTTAACAAATACTGCGATTCTAGGGGAAAAAGTAAGAATTGCACACACTGGAATCTATAGGCTGAGTAGTGCTCAGCCCTAGAGGTTGTGACTAACGCAGACTAAAAGTGGCAACAGAAAAATGAACCGGTTGATCATACTGAGTAGGCACGTGATGGGTATTGCGTACAATGGTGCACACAATATACAATTAGTTCAGAAACACCTGGCCCGATTCACAGAACTTACTTAAGACAAAATCCTAACTTCTGTGAATACCATAAGTAGTAAGTTTAGGATTTTGTCTTAAGTTAGTTCTGTGAATCGGGCCCACCTTTCCCAGTGCTTGTGCACTGGGAAAGCCGTTCCCAATACATTGCCTCTTTGGAATATTCAGCACTAGTCTGGCTGCCACGTTCTGGATGTGTTGCTGTCTAACAGTGCCTTAGGAGAGTCCAGGAGTAGCACATTGGTGTAATAAAATCTAGACATGATTAATAATATTTCTGGTGTGCTCTGGCAAGAATTTATGAGTTTTTATTAAAGTTTGTAGAAGGGAGAAACAGTCTCCTGAGGAGGCTTCTGGTCTGAGGATGAGGATGGGCGTTCAGTAGCTTCGGATGTGAGGTTGGGCAAAGAACAAATCCCTTTTGTTTTGGAAGCACCTTGATCAGACGAGAAGGAAGTGTTTGATCTGTGCCAGCATGTAGTTCCAGGTTCTTGTTGTGGAGCAGGATGAGGCTTTACTATTGAATTGTTTACCAGATTATATCAGTTTGTGGGTGTTGAGAAGGTCACCCAAGACCCTGATATTGTTTGCCAGATTGGCTTGCATGTTTAAAGTCACAGCTTTGAATAGATTGTAGTACATTTTGAAGATGATGCAGGAGGGCAGTGGTGATCCTCGAGCGTGTTGAGTGATTCACTCATACTTTCTTAGTCCATTTTGTCCCGTGACTGTGGGAAGGACACTCTTCAGATGGTCAGGGGAGTTAGCAAAAGGATGTTGCCTCATTCCAGGTTGTATCAGGCTAGCGCGTGAACGGCTTCTCCAAAGTCTAGCTTTAGGAAGTAAGACTTGTCTTTGACATACAGGAAAAACTGGTACCAGGCTAAATGTACCTTTTTTAGCAAGGTGGGTCTTAAAGCTTAGTCCACTGCTGATGAGCAATCTGGGGGGCCGAATCACAGAACTCATTTAAGACAAAATCCTAAACTTACTACTTTTGATATTCACAGAAGGCATTTAGTAGTAGTAAAGTTAGGATTTTGTCTTAAGTTTGACTTAAGACAAACTTAAGACAAACTTAAGGCAAACTTAAGGCAGACTTAAGGCCGACTTAAGGCCGACTTAAGGCAGACTTAAGACAAACTTTAGACAAAATCCAAACTTAACTCTGTCTTAAGTCAAACTTGACAAAATCCTAACTTTACTACTACTAAATACCTTCTGTGAATACCAAAAGTAGTAAGTTTAGGATTTTGTCTTAAGTTAGTTCCGTAAATCGGGCTCTGGGTCATTTGCTACTGCCAGGCAGTTGTGGGGCGATTCCTTTGAGGTTCATTACCAAAAACATAACAAAGTATTTGTAGCATGAGCAGTTGCCCACACTGCAAACCAAAGTCAACAACAGATGCCATCCTAAAGGTTGTTGATAAACAGTAAGGTTTCAGGCAAAAAAGCCAGATCATTGGTCAGAAGCCTAAGATCAGGAAGAGGCGCCGCCGGAGCCCACAGCCTGTCAGAGAAAAATTGTTAACAGATTTTGCGAGACAGATGCTAGGGATTCTTAAAAGGACTAAACAAGGAGTATGGGGAATTGGTTGATTGATTTGTAAAGCACACTATCATCAAAATCTTCCTGGCACTATGAAGGAAAAACACTGTGACAAACGAGTAATAAACAAACCAGGCAAGAAGGTAGAGGTAAAACTGCTTTCTGTCTTTAGACGTGCTAGAAAATCTGAGCCCTTTACAAAAACACAAGTGCCTCGGCTCCAACCAAAGATAGGGTTTTAGGCCCAGGACTAGTAATCAGAAGTTGCTTTCTCTCGTGCATGTCCTATTGACCTAATTAAGGGCCCGATTCACAGACTGAACTTAAGACTCAATCCTAAATTTACTACTATTTTGGTATTCACAGAATGCATTTACTACTTTTGGCATTCACAGAAGTTAGGATTTTGTCTTAAGTCTGTCTTAAGACAAACTTAAGACAGACTTAAGACAGACTTAAGACAAAATCCTAACTTCAGTGAATACCAAAAGTAGTAAGTGCATTCTGTGAATGCCAAAAGTAGTAAGTGCATTCTGTGAATACCAAAATAGTAGTAAGTTTAGGATTGAGTCTTAAGTCCGTTCTGTGAATCGGGCCCTAACTCCGGTATTCAATTTCTTTTTTTTAATGCGCAGATAGAGCAGGATGGGGTATGTTTATAAAAATGTTGGAGCGTTTCTGTTCCTAAAACATTACGTGTGCAGAATGAAGAGACAAACTGTTGTACTCTTTGCTTGATCCGGAGCGTGGGCCCGATTCACAGAATTAACTTAAGACAAAATCCTAAACTTACTACTTATGGTATACACAGAAGTTAGGATTTTGTCTTAAGTCTGTCTTAAGTCTGTCTTAAGACAAACTTAAGACAAAATCCTAACTTCTGTGAATACCATAAGTAGTAAGTTTAGGATTTTGTCTTAAAACTGTGAATCGGGCCCACCGTGTGTAGTTCTTCAAGTTTCAGAAACAAATTCTCAAAGCGTTTGGTACAATCTAACGTAACCGCTTAGTTGTGTCTCCTTTGGGACCAACATATGTCTGAAAATGAAAGTGCGGATACAAGGACCCCGTATCGGAGCATTGAAAACCATGCACATGGACTTCAAGGCAATGTGCTTGCTGATTGAAATCAATGAAGGCTTTCAAGATGGTCATAGTAGAGGTGTGTGGAGGATGATTAAAAAAATTAGGAGCAACAGCATTCAGCATTAGCACCAGCCTTTCGATAAGATTTTTTGGAAGGCCTACAAGGTTGGCATTGCCTTGTCCATGCATGAGGAATGCTAGCAGTTTAATCTCTGGTGGAATATAGAGGATTATCTTCTTGAAATTCCTGGAAGTTTAAAGCAAGTAGCAGAGATTTGCTTCTCATGAGGGTAGAGAGAAAGTTGAGTTGATTATAGATTCCAAATCCCTAACTGGGTAAGAATGGGCCATGGTAGGACACAAAAATGAGGGCCACCAAACAGCCAGCCTGCTACTTGCCTGGAACCAGAATCAAGATTTTAGTAGAGTCAAGTTTCAGCATATTGTATGTTGTCCGGGACACAACAGTTGAAGAGACGTAGAGTCCCTGCCATTCAGCTAGATCAAAAGCTGTGCATCGTAAGGTTGACAAAGGAGAAGAAAACCTAATCAGGACATCAAGGGAAGCATTACACGTGTTAAACAATGTAGAACTCTGGGACAAATTCTGTGTTGTGCCACAGTTCTGTAAAAGAGGAAAAGAGAGGAATTCATGGGCAGTAAAGAAAATTACGGAATCCATTCCTGTACCTGAAATCTAATAGCAGTGCAACGCAAGCCCATAATCAGGCTACTGTGATTTATAGTTTCAAGGGCAATGAACTGGTCAAGGGGGGGGGGGGAGGGTCATCGGGGTGGCACCTCCTTAACGAGGCGCCATATGGTCTCATCAATGACTGATACAAGTACTATTCTTGTGCTGTGCATGTATGAAACCCTGATTGTATTTTTTTAAGCCATGTTGCACAGCAGCCTGCTCTACTGTAATATTAAAAACAAGCATTGAAAATGCAACAGGTCTCGCCTTTGATTAAGTTAAAGCCATTTGCTTTGCTAATGGTACTGTAATGCAAAGCAAATGGCTTTAAGTTAATGAAAGGCGAGACCTATTGCATTTAATGCTTTTTTTAACAGTGTACATCCTGAACTCTCGCATCTGAATACGGTCTCATGTGGTGATGAAGAAAAAGAAGGCTCGGTAAAATACAGTTTCTGGCTAAGATCACAAAACATTCGAGAAGGGCCCTAGACTGCTCATTGGTTTTCTCGTTTCATGTTGTGCGTCATCCTCTAGCACATTTCCACTCAGGGCTAGAGGCTGCAGCTCAGCTCTTTCCAGGATTTATCCTGATGAATTCCCAGAAAGAAGTGAGGGGCTCGGCGCGAGAGGGAGTTGCAGTGATAAACCTTTCTCTGGGAGCGTATTAATACCAGGGCACTGAAGAGACAGAAGCTTTGGATCACTAAAGTACCATGGTAGAGCCGGAGGCTCATGTCAAAAGTCAGTGGTGAGGTAAAGTGGACTTAACAAATACTGCGATTCTAGGGGAAAAAGTAAGAATCACACCCACTAGAATCTATAGGCTGAGTAGTGCTCAGCCCTAGAGGTTGTGACTAACGCAGACTAAAAGTGGCTACAGAAAAATGATCCGGTTGATCATATTGAGTAGGCACGTGATGGGTATTGCGTACAATGGTGCACACAATATACAATTAGTTCAGAAACACCAGACCCGATTCACAGAACTAACTTAAGGCAAAATCCTAACTTCTGTGAATACCATAAGTAGTAAGTTTAGGATTTTGTCTTAAGTTAGTTCTGTGAATCGGGCCCACCTTTCCCAGTGCTTGTGCACACATTACTATTTACTAAAGCAGAGGCACCATCTTGTTCAAAGAAATGGGGCGGGGCGTGGTCTCGCTGCACATGGAGTGAGACGCACGCCGTTGGAGCTCCGGGCCACCGCCACTATCAGTAGCGATTTTCAGCATTCTAATAGCGCTGAAAGTGGCCCTGTTGGGAGCACAGCAGTAACGGAGTGGCCTGTGCCCACTTTTTGGGGCTTGTGACTTGCTGGAGGTGCCTAAAAGAGAAGATCTGGGCGGAGACAAGAGGCCTGGGGACAGCCGGTACGCCCGCCATCTTAGCCGCCCGGACCTAGCACTACAATACATGCTTTCTTCTATGAGGCTTGGGAGGCCGGGGATCCTCTGCTGCCCCAGGTAGGCCTTTGCGAGACCTGAGAATACCCTGACGCCATGAAGCCTCCAGATGCCCTTCATCCGATGTGGGGCCGGCCTGGGCGGTGTAAGGGGAAAGGCTTGGTGACGGATGGTGTGCCCGCCATTTTAGGAACCTGGTCTCAGGGTTGCTGCACCTGCCCCACCTCTGAGGACTGGAGGTACAGGGGGCCCGCTGAGATTTCCTGGGAGGCACCGTGTATGTCCGGAGGCGGTGAGGTTCCCGGCTGTCCCCTTACTAGAACAGAGAGGGCCCGGGAGCAGAGAGACTGAGGCTTGGCGACAGGCGGAGCACCCGCCATTAACGCTGTCCGGACCCTGAACTGCAGCATCCGTTCCTCCCTTGAAGGCCTGGGGGAGTTGGAGGCCCTCTGCCACCCCTGGGGGCCTACGTGGGGCCTGTGAGCGATTAGACCGTGTGAGTGCTCAGCTTTTTCCCCCGACCTGGCTGCAACCCGCTAGGTGCCGAAGGCTGACGGCCCGCATCGCGAGGGAAAGCGCTTCCACAGAGGAAAGCCGAGGGCTGCAAGCGCATCGATCGACTGGCACAGCAGGGTCGGAAGCAAGCAAAGCGGATGTCGGCGGGGAAGGGAGAACCCGCCATTTTGTGGCCTGAGTGCTGCGTTGACCCTGTCTGGACTTCATTGGCTGGCTAGAGGCGGCGGGCCCAGTAGAGCGCCCCTGCGCAGGTAGGGGGTGTTGTCACTGCCGCTGGGGGGGTTAACATTATGCCATGGGCTGTTTGAGTCTCCTGCACCCCCGCTGTTCTTCCAGGCCTAGAGTTGTACCCCAGCGGCGACACCCATGCCCTACCGAGCCCTGCGATAATACAATATCGGCGGGACACCTGGCCATTGGTACCTCGCCCATCGCTGCTGACCGCAGTCCTTGATGGGGCTGGATGTCCCTCCTGATCCTCTGATCCTCTGATAGTAATCCTGTTCACCTGGTGACAGGCCGTGGGGATAAAGCGCCGCTGACAGAGCCCCCTCTTTCCCAAGTGCAGAGCTGGCCAATATTTGTGGGGCCAGGAGACACGGGGCACCTCCCTTGGACACTCGCCTATTCAGGAGCTTGTGGTTACTCTGGGCCTATCCTTTTACTGTCACTACTGCCCTAATAACTACACAGCTACGTCACAGGGGACACGGACACCGGTAACTCTGTTGCCCAAGGAGCCGACTATTGGCCTGACAGCCCTGAAGTTCTCCCTCAGTCTTTATCCTCTCAAGTGGGGCCCTACTGCCTGCTGGCTGTCATCTGGGCTGCGTGTGCCTCGAGGCCTTGGAGAGGCGACTCTGCTGCACAGCCGGTTAGACCCCTTCCCCAGTAACTGCCTCCCGTCTCCTGGGACCCACGTCCACCCCAGAGTCTTCGGAAACTGCACACCACATCTATGCACTATTGGGTCTGATTTTCAGTTGCTGTCCGGGAAGGGCAGGCGCCGTGCCTGTGCAGTGGGACACACAGATATAGTTGATCAGTGGCAGCTTCTCACAAGGTGGCGCCCCCCGTGGGGTCCACAGCGGCAAGGCAATACTCCTACACGACCATGACTCGGTCAAGAGCCGCAAAAGACCCTTCAGCAACCCCTAAAGAGACTGCAACCACGACAACGAGGGACAAACCGGGTCCATTCCCTGCCTCTGAAGCGATGATAGCGACCGGGGGCCCCTCTGAACCAGTCACACAGACTTTCATGACACTCTTTATGCAGGAACTCAAATCTTAAATAGGGTCCTTGTGAAATGAGATCCAGGCCTGCGTCAAAGAACACCGGAAGGATGTAGGAGAGTTGGGTGACCGGTTGGATGACCTTGAAAGAACCCTGGATACCCACACAGAGGATCAAGAGCACTTATGGCAGCGGTTGACCACCCTGGAAGAATAGCACATTGAATTGCAGATCAAATAGGAAGATTTGGAAAATAGGGGGCGCCGGAACATACGCATACGGTGGATCCCGATGGGCGCAGAAAGTATTGATATCATGACTTTTGTGGCAGATCTGCTTCGCGACATCAGGGACGACGACAACGCCTAATCCCAAGCCTTGGACCGTGCACATAGAGTGGCTGGACCCCTGGTGAGGCCTGGCCTCGTTCCTGACATCTTGACTCGGGTCCGATTTTTAGCAAGAAGGAAGCAATCCTCAAGGCAGCTCGGGCCAAAGCAGAGATCCGGTTCAATGGTGTGCCCATCCAGTTATATATCAGGACTTGGCCCCCACGACACTCCGATGCCGTAGGGACTTTAGACCCATCACTGATAAGCTTTAGGAGCTTAACATCCACTACCAATGGGGACACCCTTTAGCCCTCATATTCCGGTGGGAGTCCAAGCGGCGAGTGCTGAGATCATACAGAGAGGCGGCTCAACGACTCCAGATTTCTGACTCCCCCCCTCTTCCGTAAAGCCCCTCCCGCATGCCTGCTAAGGCCTGGGTCCCCCTAAAGCCACAGTGGAATTTGGTGCGCCACACTCGACACCCCTCCTCCAGGGATCGCAGCAGCTCTTCCCAAGAGAAGCAAGACATAATCCAACATATCAAATCCTTAGAAGGAGGCCAATCACCCTCAAGCTCGCAAAAGGCTGCCATCAAGTAACTAGACTCTATGACAGATACCCATCTCAAAAGATATACTCCTCGCCCTACAGGGGATTCCCCCCCACTGTCGACTTTACAGCTATTTGGTTCCCCCTCTATGAACATACTCCCAAAGGATCGAGCCCAGCTGGGGCCATAGTGGACCGCCACGCGCTATGCCAGGCATCTGTCCGCAAAAGACCGCAGCAAATCTGCGCAACGACAGCAGGAAACGCCTCAGTATACATGGCCCCTGGCGGGAGTGCCGCTTCCCGCAGGTTTACAAGCTCCTGCCACCGAATACCTAGCTGAAGTCTGTGTTGATACCTTGAACGCCCATTATTTGTCTATGGGAGGTTTTCTATTCATGACGTTGAAGCCACAAGGCTCTTTCCCTTTTTAGGTTTTGCCTAGCCAATGCGTACGAAGTACGCATGTGCTAGGAAAAAGCTAATGAGTATAGTATGGGGGCTGGGAATCCGCCCCCGTCTTTCATTGGCTAGCTCCATAAATGGAGGCTAGCCATTGGAAGACACGTTTGTCCGTCAATGCAGGACCAGATTCGGGGGCGTTCCCGAGAATTTTTGGCTTTTGGCGACGTCAGCCGAAAGCCAGTTCTCGGGAACGCCCCCGAGTCTGTTCCGGCATTGACGGCACCCGCCCTCAATACAGTTGCCCCGTCCATTGCTGATTTTTTTGAGCCCCCTGGCAGGTGCCCACCCTGCCAGGCACATTGCCGCCTTTGAGCGAGTGCCACCTCGCTTTATATTTTAATTGAAGCCGGTGCCCACCCGGCATTGCCCTGTGTTTATGCTGCCCGCAGCGAGAAGCCGGCCCGAAGGAAGCAGCCGTGTGCCTCCAGCCAGGGCCGCGCTGGGATAGGCCCAGCCGGCCGAGCCTCCGCCACGTCATCCGGAGGAGGAGTGGAGAGCAGGAAGCAGCCTGCGTCTGTCCCGAGGCTCCCGAGCGAAGGAGGAGCCCCGGGGAAAGACCCCGCTCCCCATTGGTAGCGTGTAATACTGGGTGCAATTCAACTGGACAACACCCAGCAGCATTTTCTTATGAATAGGTTAGGAACTGCAGGAACGGGATCTGCGCTCACTCCCGAGAGAGAGCGCCTCGAAGCACCGCCGCCCTCCCTCCACTCCCTGCGGGGCCGGAGAGAGAGCGCCTCGAAGCACCGCCGCCCTCCCTCCCTGCACTTCCTGCCTGGCAGCGGATGGAGAGCGCCTCGAAGCACATCCTCCCTCCACGGAAGACCGAGCAGAAACAAGACACATCAAGCACCACCAGCAGCGCTGCTTGCTGGCAGCAGAAAGAGAGCGCCTAGAAGCACCCGCGCCCGCCCGCACGCCCTCACTCACCCACCCTCCCTCCCGCCCTCCTTCCGGGGCCGGGAGGGACGTTGTGTCTGCCGGAGCTTCCAGCGATGGAGTGGGCAGAGGGAGTAAAGCTGCCTTCACCGAGAGGGAGGGGCGTCAGGGTCGGGGCCTTAAAGGCTCGGAGGCAGAGCGGACCCAACAACCACCCGCAGCTGGAGGGCTCTACGGGGTATAAAGGCCCCGCCCGGCCCAGCTGACACTAATTGAATTGAGGCTCCGCCCCTGGTGATCCGCCGTGTGCTGCTGGTGATCCGCCGTGTGCTGAGTGCCACTGGTGATCCGCCGTGTGCTGCCGCTGGTGATCCGCTGTGTGCTGCTGCTGGTGATCTGCCGTGTGCTGCTGCTGGTGATCCGCCGTGTGCTGCTGCTGGTGATCCGCCCTGTGCTGCTGGTGATCCGCCGTGTGCTGGTG
Source organism: Lissotriton vulgaris (assembly GCF_964263255.1). Classification (NCBI taxonomy): domain Eukaryota; kingdom Metazoa; phylum Chordata; class Amphibia; order Caudata; family Salamandridae; genus Lissotriton; species Lissotriton vulgaris. The sequence goes on from NC_141685.1 coordinate 263,066,808, forward strand.
ATCCGCCCCGTGCTGAGTGCCGCTGGTGATCCGCCGTGTGCTGCTGGTGATCCGCCCTGTGCTGCTGGTGATCCGCCGTGTGCTTCTGCTGCTGGTGATCCGCCGTGTGCTTCTGCTGCTGGTGATCCGCCGTGTGCTTCTGCTGCTGGTGCTGGTGATCCGTCCCGTGCTTCTGCTGCTGGTGATCCGTCCCGTGCTGCTGCTGCTGGTGATCCGCCCCGTGCTGCTCCCCCCTGAGCCCAGCTGATGCTGATTAAGGCTCCGCCCTGTGCTGTTGCTCTTTCGGGACTGCGGGCCCCGCCTGTGCTCCCGGCCTCCCCCTGCGGATCCTTCTTGCGATACCCCACTGCTCCAGGCCCCCCCGTCGTGCTGCTCCAGCCCCCCGCGTCGTTGTGCTCCAGGCCCCAAACACCCCCCCCCCCCCGTCGTTCTGCTCCAGGGCCCCCCCCCCCCGTCGTTCTGACCTGCTTTGCCCTATGGCCTATAATGCTGTTAAGACAGTCCTGCATAAACCTGTAGAGAAAAGTTCTGCATGCCTTTTCTTCCATAGAATTTGAGACTAAATGTGTAAGTAGAATTTAAATCTGTGCATCTGCAAAATTCACTTTATTCCCTCCTCACCACCCTAACTAAGACAGAGGGCAGAAGAAAGTCTTTATGAACTCCCCTTTTCTTATTTTTTTTGCACCAGATGATGAAAACATTGGAATTGTTTCAGTGATCTCTGAATCAAACATCTGAAAGCGACCATGGTTTTGGAGTAGCCACTGGGTGGGAATGATTTTCCTTTGGGCAAGCACTCGAGTTATTTATTTTATCAGACGTATTATCTTCCACATGCAACTGTAAACTATAAGGGGATTAGTGATCCATTTGATCAAAATACATGCACTAAAGCCTTTCTTTCCTTTCCTTGCAGCCTTCCTCGAGGCGAATCGGCTTGTTATGCTCAAATTGTCACACATCAACGACTACCCTATGGCGTCGGAATGCGGAGGGAGAGCCGGTCTGCAACGCCTGTGGACTCTATATGAAGCTACATGGGTTATGAGCAATACTTCAGTTAACGCCTTTTGCATTAATATAAAGAGCACAACAACAACAAAAAATTAACTGGTGGCCTTAAATTGTAAACATTTTAGATGATCATTCTAAACGGGAAACCTTAGAAGAATATCTAAACTGGCTGACAGGAGTTGTTAGCTCAAGACTAGAGCCAAAAGGTGGGATCTAATAAGAGCCGAATTCAGAAAACTTTTATACACATATAAGTTCAATTTTGGAGACCCACAAGCATTTTACAGCCTAAAGGGACTGAACCTTACTCAGAATCCAATCCAGTCCAATCCAAACAAGCTTTATTCGACATGTAGTCATAAAAGCCCATTATAAAAAAAAGTTTAAAATATATATACATAAAAATGTCATACATAAATTGCGAAGCTGTCCTGTTGGTGGAAAATTGGTTTAAAAATTTCACATCTACCAATGTTCAAATTTATATAAAATTCTTTATCAGAAGAACTCAATACAGCCCACTTCATCTCTCCAAATTAAGACCTGATCTGAGTAAACTAGATGAATTTAAGTAACTTGGAAATATTTACAATCCTAGTTCGGTGTACTAGCTAATCATAGTTCACAAAACATTTCACACAGGCACCGATTTTAGCCTTATTACCCACACCCACCCTAGGTATTTTGCAACTGCTGTTGAAATTGTTGATAGGGTACAAGTGCGTATGATCCTTTCAGCTTCCACACTCCTTCTGGTACCTAGTAATTTGCATATACGACACAGCCAAACCCGTCGAGGGGCTGCATAGACTCAGAATCTATCTGTTGAGGTAAAGTTACAGTTGGGAATTTAGGCGTCCCCAGGGGAGGGAAATAGAGTTAGCCCCGTCAAGGTAGAAAACACGTACAAAGTCAAGTAATAACTTTCTGGTTATTTGCACACAGTACACATTTTTTTTACACCCTATTTACCATCGCCTGACCGTGGGTGATTGGGGTCCAGGTAGCAGGTCTCTCAGGATGGGGTGTTGCCGCTTCGGGTACGAAAGTAGCCCCACATACACTAGTGTTTGTGGTGTAGTATGTGTCCAGACAACACGTCTCTGTGCATGGGTTGTTGCAGCTTCAAGGAGTAAAGCCGTCCATGGCTGACTGTGTCAGAGCGCTTTACATAAGAACCAGTTGCCAAACCTAAGGACTTTGATTTACATGCGTTAAGTAAAAGATACAAACAGGAAAACAATTGAAATGTACTAGATGTAGTCACACAAAGAAGAGATTGTTGATTCTCGTTATATTTCTATATACATATGGAAGGGATATGAATAGATGTACTGCAAGAGTCACATAGGAATGTTAGAGTAGAAAGGTCTACTGCATATACTAGTGAATACAGTCATCTCTATATACAGAAAAAATGAGTTATATTTAGAGGGGTCGGAGTGGGACACAGTGTGTGGATGAATGCATGATGGATGGATGGATGTATGCATGATGCATGGATGTATGGGTGGATGCATGGATAGGTTGTTGGTTGGTGGATTGCATAAATTGTTGAGGGATTGGCTGTATATATGCATCCACCCATCCATGCACCCATCCATGCATCTATCCATACACCCATCCATGCATGCACCCATGCATGCATCCACCAACTCATCAATGCAAGCATTACAACAAGAGCCTGCAGCTCTCCTTCGTCTCTCCTCGCCCCCCCTTCCCTGAGCCCGCATCTCTCCTTCGTCTCTCCTCGCCCCCCTTCCCTGTGCCCTGCCCTGCTATTGTAAAGGACAATGCCATTTATTTATGTTAAAAAAACATAACTAAAAAAAATGTCAAGAGCAATGCCAATAGCTCTAACTTTAACAAAGGCAAAACCATTGCATTGTAAATGCTTGTTGATCTTGGGTGCTGCGATCTGGAGGAGAGGCAGCTCAGATGCTATACTTCCCCGATGCTCCCTTGCTGAGCCTTGCAGGGGAGCTCCCGAGTCCCCCGATGCACGCTGAAACTACCATGGAATGCGATATGTCACGCCGGACACACATCCACAAGTGACTGTGGCAGACTGCTCCACAAATAACAGGGCGTATTACAACAAGCAGGATGGATGCCTCAACAGCGGGCCATCGCCTTCAGATCTACATACGTCTGTTATCACTCGAACTGCCTCAACCCTAATTGCCACGCTTGTTGCTTACCCTGTGCTCGGGAATAGGCTCTGAACCACCCATGTGTAACCGACGCACCCCTCTTCTCTGCATTCCGGTAGGCACATTGATGGACGACTAGCTTCCGCCATAGCAGCGGCGGCCTGGGGCCGCGTTCCAGAGTTTTTGACACACTTCTCAGTGCGATGACCGATCCCCACTCCTAATCCTGGGAGAGTGACATCTCCAAGACAGTTTGTGCTGGAGTGCCTGGCTACTCCCTGGACTGGATTAGGAAAATGTTGGCCATGTTGGCCGTTACAGTAATTAAGTTTTCAACCATCTCTACCTCCCCCCCCCCCCTCTTTACCTTCCCTACCCATTTCCCTGGCAGGAGGGCACCTGGACTCCTGGGAGAGCTCCCAGCGGATGCCTAGCCTTATAGACCATTTGTCTGAGGCAGCGGCCCTACATGTCGATAGGTGACTATGGCCTCTATACCCTGTTTGAAAGTTCTTTCCCTTAATGTGAAGGGACTTAATTCTCCCAACAAAAGGCATCAAATATGGAGGTACCTATTGTTACAGAACCCAGAATTAATCTTCTTGCAAGAGACTCACCTCCTCAGAAATGATGTAAAGCGCATGTCCCACCCGCGTTTTCCCCCATCAGTTCTGGTCCTCGGCAGCCACCAAGACAGCGGGCATAGCCATCTTCTGCTGGGCGGGCATTCCACAGGGTGACACTAAAGTAGTCCGGGACACTGAGGGCAGATTTCTTAAGGTGGAGGTCAGGAGAGGGCATAGCACATTTACTATTTGCAACGTGCATGCGCCAAACCAGGGCCAAGACGATTTCCTGTGCGGGATCCTACTGGAGCATGTAGTACCGGGAGGTAGGGCCTCATAGTGGGGGGAGACCTACATTTGGTATGGGATGCGTAGTTGGATCGCAGTGGGGGTGTGTTTCATGGAGTGGGTAATATGTCGGCAGCAACGAAAAAATCTCTTACAGCTTTAAACCACATATACGCCTGGTGTTATCACTCCCCTGAGAGCCGCAACTATACATACTACTCCCACTCGCACCGCTCTTATTCTCGTATTGACTTTCTCTTTGTGTCACATTTCCTGGTTAAAGATACCCTCTCCACGGGCATCTCTGATATATTAGTCTCCAACCACGCCCATGTGGAACTACTCCTTCACAAGCGCTTTGCCCACCCCAAGCGGCCTACGAGATGGCGATTTCCGCCCCACATTCTTAGGGACCCGGTGGATAGGGAAGACCTCCAAACTGCCATTTCATCCTATTTTGAAACTAATGATCTCCCGGAAACGCCTCTCCCTGTTTTGTGGGATGCATTTAAAGCTGTGATCCGCTGTGCCCTTACATCTATTGCTATCTCTAGGTCGCCGGAAGCTCGCTTATACGAAACCAAACTCACGCGTGAAATCAAAACGTTGGAGAAATTGGACCAGGAACGCCCTTTGGCGGTGCACAAACGGCGCTTTGCTGTCCTCAGAGGCCAGCTTAGGACACATAGAACGTACAAGGCGGAGCACGCTTTACTTGTGTTGTGACGGAGGGGACAGGGTGGGTATGGTTTTAGCTCGTCATCGGAGAACACGGGCAGCCAAAGCTCACATCACGAAACTAAAGTTAGGGGATGGCTCATGGGCCATCACAGAATCCGACAAACTCCAAACATTCCAAGATTACTATGCGTCTCTCTACGCTCGAGATCCACCCGCCCCTGAACTCATATCAACCGCCTTGGACGCCTACGACTGGGATCCTCTGAATGACCACCACTCCAAGCTTTTGGAGGAGCCAATCATGTTAGAAGAACTAACTGGTGCTCTAAAAGAACTCCCACTCTGTAAAATGCCAGGCCCAGATGGGCTCCCAGTTTTGTTTTATCGCACCTTCCTGCCCCAACTTCAAACGTATCTGTTATGTCTTTTTAACTCTTTCACAGACACTGTCGGGCCATCCCCAGATATGGCAATGGCAGAAATTGCCCTCATCCCAAAGCCTGGGAAAGACCACACACTCTGCTCTTCCTTCCGCCCTATTGCCCTGTTAAAGAAAAATCTCAAATTATACACCAAAATTCTGGTGAAACGACTTAGCGTACACCTGCCCAATCTCATCGAGCCGGATCAGGTGGGCTTTCTTCAACAACGCCAAGGAGCAGACAACATGCCGCGAGTAGCACACCTTGTAGGGGAAGCTCGGCACTGGAAGATCCCGGCCTGCCTGCTCTCACTGGATGCCGAAAAGGCGTTTGATGGAGTGGATTGGGGGTTTCTACGTGCTGTCCTGCAGAAAGTAGGTCTAGGCCCGCAGAAGATAGCGTGCATCATTGATCCTTACATCTCACCCCTCTCTAGCGTGCGTGTCAATGGTCAACTCACACAGCTCATCTCCATTCTTAGGGGTACCAGGCAGGGTTGTACCCGTTCAACCCTATTGTTCGCCCTTGTAGTGGAGCCACTCGCTATTATGATACGCCGGTTACCTGATATTCGGGCCTTACTCTTGGGGGCATAGAACATAAGATTGTCCTTTTTGCAGCTGACCTACTTCTTACCCTTCCTGATCCGTTGCTCTCGCTTGCAACAGTGCATACCCTGCTCCATATCCGTATCAATGGGCCACTAATTGTATAGGATATCTCGGCTTCAATCTAACACCAGACTTAGCCACCTGGTCCCAAGCTAATTGGCAAGAATACAAAACCTCAGTCATTGCCGCTTTCCTGGTTGGGACGCCTCAAAACAGTCACAATGTCCATGCTGCCAAAAATTCTTTACCTATGGCAAACTCTGCCGACACCCATCCTGGAGCACCAGATCCAGGGGTTGCAACGCGAGCTGACCACCTTTATATGTGGGGGCAGTGGCAGGGGGGGGGGGAGAAACCATGATTCTCTAGTAAAATTTGAATGCTTCCGCAGAATAAAGGGGGGCTCGCCGGCCCTAACCTGATAGAATACTTCTGGGCGTCCCACCTCCGCTTTATACCAGAATGGACGGCATGGGAAAGTGAGAAGGTGTGATTCCACATGGACAGGGCGGTCACTTGTCGCCCTCTCTGGGACCATGCATGATTGCCTCAGGAAGCGCGCCACCGCAGCGCCTACATGGCGGTTCTTACTAAAACGGTGCTTGAGATTTGGGACAAAGTGGCAGTCCGTCGGGGCCTCACTACCATCCCGTCACCGCACACCCCAATTGCTCGCAACCCGCAGTTCCCCCCCCCCCCCTGCGTGCCATCCACCCTATTTTGGAAATTGGACGGATAAGGATTGCAGAACGACTCGCAACTTATTCTCGGGGGAGGACATGAAAACATTTGCTCAATGCAAGCGAGAATTTCGGCTGGATGAGAAGGACAGGTTCCAATACATTCAACTCTGGCACTGGCTGCAGGGATCCTCTCTCTCACAGGCAGCCAAGCGACCTTTCACACCGTTTGAACAGCTAGCGCGTACCTTTGGCTCCTCCAAGGCAAGGGGTTAATCAGTCACATATATCAGGTCCTCCAGCACTCACACTGCTCGGAACCCCACCCATACCAATTGCGGTGGCAGTCCTTGTCCGATGCCAATATTGTCCCCTTCCAGTGGGCGCGCCTTTGGCGCGCCATTCCAAAAACATTCCATAGCATCCCTCAGCAGGAATTTGCTGACAAGGTGATGACTCAGTGGTACTACACTCCATCTCGGCTTCAAAAGATTTTTCCTAACGCATCTCCCCTGTGTTTGCGCTGCACACAAGCGATTGGGGATTTTATACACATTTTGTGGACATGCTCCTTTCTGCTATGGTACCCACTATCTGAAAGTCCACTCACCATCATTCTGGGCCTTAGGCCATTGAACCTGCGTGCAATGACCCGCCGAGATCGGCATCTCAGTCTCAACATGCCGGGGGCCGCGAAACAGACTATTGCTCTACATTGGAAGAAAACAAACGCCCTCCATAAATGTATGGTTCACTCTCTTATGGCACACAGTGGCAATGGAGTTGCTCATGGCGCGCCTACAGATTCGGGACGTCAAATTCACGAAGCTGTGGAAACCGCTGGTGGAACACCTAGGACAACTGGAAAATGCTAGACTGCAACCACCAAGACTCCGGCTTTTGGAACTCCACTGACTAGTCCCTCAGCACGACACCCCCATGTACTCCTCAAGACTTCGACATCTCCTTTTCAGACACACTTGTTACTACTGATGCCCTCGACCCTTCCCCGCATGTCATCAGAGACCATATCTGCTATGGCTAGAGCAGTGCTTCCCAGAAATGTGAAATGATTTGGAAACTATAGCAAAGCCCCACACATCGCCCTCCGCCACACTATTCCTTCTCCCACTATCCTTCTCCCACTTCCCCTCCCTGCATATTGGTTGTTTCCTTGTCTCTTTCTTGTTTTTCTTTTCTTTTTCACTGTTCAGGTTATGCAGCTCACTGCTACAATAACGATATCGTAACACAGCATAGGCAAGTTTTATGGAGAAAGAGTACTAATCTGTTGGAATGTGATTTTGCACTGAAGAGGCTTGCTCCCACTGCTGGACAATTGGAACTCTGGGCCTGATTCACAGAATGAACTTAAGACTCAATCCTAAACTTACTACTATTTTGGCATTCACAGAATGCACTTACTACTTTTGGCATTCACAGAATGCATTTACTACTTTTGGTATTCACAGAAGTTAGGATTTTGTCTTAAGTTTGTCTTAAGACAAACTTAAGACAGACTTAAGACAGACTTAAGACATAATCCTAACTTCTGTGAATGCCAAAAGTAGTAAGTTCATTCTGTGAATGCCAAAAGTAGTAAGTTCATTCTGTGAATGCCAAAAGTAGTAAGTTTAGGATTGAGTCTTAAGTTCATTCTGTGAATCAGGCCCTCTATGCTGTTAGCATTAGTGACGTGTACCACTGACAAAGCCTTTGCACACTGATATGATAGATAGGAATGTGTGAAGCGATGCCAGCTGATTTCCTTGGCCCACTATGCTAACATTGCTTGGGAAGATATGTGGCCCATGGACTCTTGCTCTCCTTCCTTTTGTACTGCCTTGAAACGTTTGCATACTGTGGCACAACGTACTATGATGTGTGTCTTTCTTTTTCCATATAAATGCCAATAAAAACGTTTTAAAACAAAGACATGGGGCTACTGGTCGTTTTCCACAAGGTTGCTACACTCGTAACCAGGCGCACAACACCCATCGGGCTGAGAGGGCTTTAATGTAATCATTTACTTCCATTTAATTTAGGACAAAGAAACAGAAGTAAATACACTGAATTGGTTCTCTGAATTCAGAAGAATAAACCTAATAACCAATATTCCACTCAACTAAACATTAGCCTTTGTTTCTACTTGACTAAAGCGCTCCAACACCTCGCCAGGGATGGTAAGCACTAAAAAACGATTACAATACTATATATTTTTTTCGCAATAAAAAAAAAGGTGGCCCAGGCGGACTGTCGGGCAGGGCAGTATCCAGCTGGCCTGCTCCTTTTGCCATGCATTCTTTGATTGGCATGGCAGTCTCGGCCCCAAATCCCATGTTGGTATTAGCTGCATCCAAAACAAGCACTGGCGTTGCCAATAGGTCTCGCAGTAGGAAAGTTTGAGCTATTGGTTTTCTAAATGACTTTTTTTTGTGTGATTTACAATGCCCATACTTTTAACTTTTCGCATTAGGAAAGTTTGAGCGATTGGTATTGTAAATGACACTTTTTTAATTTATGTGTTGGTTTTGTAAATAGCAAAATTAATAGCTTTGTCAGTTACAATGTCAATAGTTTTAACTTTCGCAAATGTGACACCTATAGCCTTTGTAATGTAATGTATGTTGTATTTACGTGACTTAGATGTATTGATATTACAAATAACAAGGGCTTTTAATTTTGTAAATAATTAATACTTAAATAAGTTATTGTAATTTATAATGGCAATAGCTTAAATGTTTGTAAATAAATTTTGTGAAGATTATGTTCAGTGTATTTTATTGTGACGAAAATCCAAGAACATTGCATTTGCACCTACACACACATATGTGTTGTAGCGCTGAGTGGTGTGAGGGTGAGGGGGTGTGAGGGTGAGTGGGTGTGTGAGTGTGTGATTGTGAGTGAGGGTGAGAGTGTGTGAGGGTGAGGGTGTGAGGCTGAGTGAGGGTGAGAGGGTTGTGAGGGGGGTGAGGATGAGGGGGTGAGTGAGGGGGTGTGAGGGTGGGAGAGGGTGTGACGGTTAAAAACAATCGTCGAGAGAGGGGTGTAGAGAGAGAGGGGTGTAGAGAGAGAGGGGTGTAGAGAGAGAGGGGTGTAGAGAGAGGAGTGTAGACAGAGAGAGGAGTGTAGACAGAGAGAGGAGTGTAGAGAGAGAGAGGGGTGTAGAGAGAGAGAGGGGTGTAGAGAGAGAGAGGAGTGTAGAGAGAGAGAGGAGTGTAGAGAGAGAGAGGAGTGTAGAGAGAGAGAGGAGTGTAGAGAGAGAGAGGAGTGTAGAGAGAGAGGAGTGTAGAGAGAGAGAGGAGTGTAGAGAGAGAGGGGTGTAGAGAGAGAGGGGTGTAGAGAGAGAGGGGTGTAGAGAGAGAGAGGGGTGTAGAGAGAGAGGGGTGTAGAGAGAGAGGGGGTGTAGAGAGAGAGGGGGTGTAGAGAGAGAGGGGTGTAGAGAGAGAGGGGTGTAGAGAGAGAGGGGTGTAGAGAGAGAGGGGTGTAGAGAGAGGGGTGTAGAGAGAGGGGTGTAGAGAGAGAGGGGTGTAGAGAGAGAGGGGTGTAGAGAGAGAGGGGGTGTAGAGAGAGAGGGGGTGTAGAGAGAGAGGGGGTGTAGAGAGAGAGGGTGTAGAGAGAGGGGTGTAGAGAGAGAGGGGTGTAGAGAGAGAGAGGGGTATAGAGAGAGTTAAGGAGGTCCTTTATCTAAGAAGACTTATTCATTACACTTCCTTAATTCACCAAGAAATCGTGAGAATATATCTTCACATTACCATACATTGAAAACGTCTTAAAGTATGTGCTTGCAACAAAGTGTAAACCGATCAGTGGCCTGTTCGCTCAAACTAAAGATTTTACATTTATTCTCCTTGCCTGCGACCAGAGGATGCCAAAGACAGTGTTTGATAAAGCTTTGCAGTGATCTGCTGGACAACAAGCTCTGGCATTGCGCAGAGGGGGCGGGGGAGCGGATTCCGGATCAAAAGCAGCTGGGGTGTTGTCTGTAAACAACAAGCTCTCTGCATTGCGTGGCGGGGGGCGGGGAAGCAGATTCCTTTGAAGTGTGAGTGCAGAGAGAGGCTCACAGGCTTCCAAAAGGACCAGCAAGTAACAAGAGAAGTTGTGCAACAAAAGTTTCTAAGAACACCTTCAATTTCCACAGCTAAGAAACAGACGTCAGGTTGAAAGTCCACGCCTGGTTGTGACTGCAGGCTGGTAGGCTTATCATTTCAACGAGCCTGAAATGTTGAGAGGTAGCGCCTGGGGTACACCAGAGAAGTTTTGATGACTCACAGGTTAAATAATTAGCTGCATATGTCAAGAAAGCACTTAACTAGTCTGTTCCAACAAAAAAAAAAAACTAGTTGCGCTTTCCATGATGCTCTACCTTCCTTTCCCAGATCACTTAAATTAGTCGTCCCTGCCCTCCTGAAGGCTTAGCACAGCTCCCTGCAGCACCCAGTGCAGCATGTCTGGTGGCAACTACGTGGAACGCCCGCTCTCTAAACCGCTGTCACGCTCGGTGGGTCGTGGCAGTGGCATCACGGTGGTCTGAGCCAGTGTAGCCCAGGTATGTGCCGCTGGCACGCGCTGCACCTATCGCTCTTGCTCATCTCTAGGAGGAGTGGGGCATGCACAGACCAAAACCCCAGTGCTCTGTTCCCTCGCTGGCTCTGCTGGGGGGGACGTGATATGTGCAGATGTGGGTATGAAAAGGTGGCATTGGCCACTCTGCCACGGTGTCTACTTGCCATGGGATTTACCGAGCTACCTTGTGACATTTCTGATGTTATATAGGTGTGGGAGTGGGGCGGTGGTGGGGGTGGGAATTGGGGCGCGGGGGAGGTTGCTGCAGAGTTCCAGGTCCGTAATCCTTGTGTTTTAGCATGTGGGAGCTGGTGAGAGTACCAATGTTGAGGCTCCCGCGTCCCCCACACACGCTAATTTTTCCCACGGTTCTGGTGTGTCTGCCCTCAGCTAAGACCATCCCGCAGTTACTTGAGTGGGGAAGCTTGTTTTCCGTGCGTCAGTGAGTGTACCAGAGTACTGGGTGGTGCGGTAGGTGTGTGTGCGCTGGTACTGGATGGTATGGTAGGTGTGTGTGCGCTGGTACTGGGTGGTGCGGTAGGTGTGTGTGCGCTTGCTTGAGTGTTTGTGTATGAATGGTATGGCGATGTTTGTTTGGAGGTTAGGCGAATGTGTGGGCTGTGTGTTTGGCTGTCGGCACACGTGTATGGAATAATTATCTTTTTCTACAGTACTCACTACATGCTTCTACGTGTGGCTGGGCTTGGGGGCATTGGAGTTTGAAAGTAAGTATGTGTGCTTTTGGAGTGGATTACCGTGAATCACGCATTAAACACAGAACATGTAGCAAGGAAAACTTCAATGCAGAAACTACTTCAAGGTATGACATCAATGTGAATGTCTAAGGAAAACAAAACCGGCATTAAAAAAACACTGACTGCTTCAGAGAAATGCACCGTAGGTCACACACAGAGAGGAAAAGGAAGTTAAACTTATAGGGATGTCTAAGGAAAACAGAACCGGCATTAAAAAAAACAACAGACTGCTATAGAAAAATGCACTGTATGTCATACACAGAGAGGAAAAAGAAGTTAAACTTACAGGGATGTGCTGAAGAGTCAACGCCCTCGATACAATCATTTAAAAAAAAGCCGCCATCGGCGGGCGGCAGGTTGCAATTCTGGGAAGATGGGGGGGGAGAGAGGGAAATAGAATGAACACTTCTCGGGATTTGAGAGACTAAGGTATGGCAGTATGTGCGTCGGGGAGGGGGCCGCGCACTGGGTACAGGGAAACGGCAAATACCTGTGGGCTGTAGACAATCCAGCGTCCCACACGGGGATCGAGTCCTGAATGGCAAGAAGGGAAAGGGTTCGGCAGTGCCGTTATATGCTGTTCACAATGTGACGCTCTCGCGTGCACGTTGTCTTACACATAATGCCCGGCCAAAAAAGCAAGGAAAGACTCCGTGTGCCGAGTCAAGGTCTCAGTAACAATTGTAAAATTGGCAGTGGTTGATCCAGGATGTACTAAAGCCACGCGTACTTGTCTCACAGGATGGTATAAGGGCTCGTGAACAGAAGATGCGTATAATAGAATAATCAAAATTAATAAACGCTAAACAGTGGAATTTAGCGGAAATAAGGTGGAAAAGGAGAGTGGATTACCGTGAATCACGCATTAAACACAGAACATGTAGCAAGGAAAACTTCAATGCAGAAACTACTTCAAGGTATGGCATCAATGTGAATGTCTAAGGAAAACAAAACCGGCATTAAAAAAACACTGACTGCTTCAGAGAAATGCACCGTAGGTCACACACAGAGAGGAAAAGGAAGTTAAACTTACAGGGATGTCTAAGGAAAACAGAACCGGCATTAAAAAAACAAGAACAAGTCGGGTTGGGGCGGGAGAGTGAGAGAGTGGGAGGAAAGAGCTGGAAAAGCCCAGGCTCGGCAGTGCAGCATGGCTGTGATTGCGTGGAGAGAGAGGGGAGGTGCTGGTGTGGGAGGGGGAGGCTGTGATTGCGTGGAGAGAGAGGGGAGGTGCTGGTGTGGGAGGGGGGAGGTGCTGGTGTGGGAGGGGGAGGCTGTGATTGCGTGGAAAGAGAGGGGAGGTGCTGGTGTGGGAGGGGGGAGGTGCTGGTGTGGGAGGGGTAGGCTGTGATTGCGTGGAGAGAAAGGGGAGGTGCTGGTGTGGGAGGGGGAGTTGCTGGTGTGGGAGGAGTGCTGCTAGGGGAGGAGAAGCCTGATGCCGGATGGGGGCGGGAGAGGCTGGGCTTGCATGCGATGCGCGTGCTTGTTCACGTGAACTTCATGAAAACCGCGGGGCTGAAAGCCCTTTGGTTTGACTTGTGTTTTGCCGACATGAATTCTCGCTCCGCTCGATGCGCTTGCGCACATCGATAGGTCGCGAGACCTAAAAAAACAGAAATCGTGGGGGAAGAGGGGGCCAGGAGAGCAACAAGGGATGAGGGGAGCGGGGTGCGGGGGGAGGAGCTCAAGTATCAATGAAAAACAAAGAGGGTGGTGACACCGAGGGTGGGTGGCAATAGGGGTGATGACGGTGGGGGCACGACAGACGTGCATCGACTATTTCCCTCCTAGATGCTCTCTGCAAATGTATCACTCGCCGTATGTGTGTGTGTGTCTTTGAGGGGGGAGATAGCAGCGGCGGAAACACGTAGGGGCAGATTTACAAGCTCCATGCGCCGCCGGTGCATCACGTTGCGTGACATACCGGTGGCACAGCCTGCTAAGGGATATTTACAAGCACAGGTAAAGTCACCCTGCGTGACTTAACCTGTGCTTGTAAATATCGCCCCAGTTCACGCAACACTTTGCGTGTTAGGGGCGGGACGTGGGTGTTGCTGTGCGTGTTCTCATGCAACACCCACGTCCACTGATGCATTTCCAGATTTACGAGAAATCGTGAACCTGTAACTTTGTCAGTTTGCGGCACCAACATAGGGGTGGCGTAGCCAAGTGAAACAAGGAGAAATATTTTAATTTCCCCCCGTTTTTTAGGTCTTGCTAGGGCCAGCGCACACGCTTGTCTGGCGAGACATTTAGGGCCCGAATCACAGAATGAACTTAAGACTCAATCCTAAACTTACTACTATTTTGGCATTTACAGAATGAACTTACTACTTTTGGTATTCACAGAAGTTAGGATTTTGTCTTAAGTTTGTCTTCAGACAAACTTAAGACGGACTTAAGACAAAATCCTAACTTCTGTGAATACCAAAAGTAGTAAGTGCATTCTGTGAATGCCAAAATACTAGTAAGTTTAGGATTGAGTCTTAAGTTCGTTCTGTGAACCGGGCCCCCAGTAAGCTGTTTTTTAAAGTGCTACCAAAGGCAGCCACCAGCTTGCAACTACGCGCACAAGCACGCGCCTTTCCAATGTTCTGTTTCACTTTCGCGTGCGCGCACTCACAACTTTACTTATGGTATAATCGCGGCACCCGCGCTTTACTTTTAATGTTATAAGTAAAGCGCGGGTGCCACGATTATAGCAAAAGTAAAGAAATAGATGTTTTTTTCTATTGCCATACTTTTGGTATAATCGCGGCACCCACGGTTTGCTTCTAACATTAAAAGTAAAGCTTCGATGCCGCGATGCTTGTTTTTATATTGTACCCGGGTCAAGGCAACTAAAATTAGCTCAAAGTTGCTTGAAGGGGCAGATGGAAGAGCTGCTACACAGCACTAATAAAAGTCTTACATCGACTACTGAAAGGAGACACTACAGACCCATGGTTGCAGCAGTAGCGGTGCTGCAGCCCTCCCAAAATAACCATGCTGGAGTTCAGGTGAATGAGTAATTGGGATGCCTTTCATTTTTGTATTCATCTTATAATATCTGCTGAGCGTTCTAAAACAGAGGTCATTGGTCAGGCTGTCTTCTGTCACATTGCTGCTTTTTTTTTAACTGTAAAACTGCTCGTTTGTGTAAATCTAGTGGCCATTTGGAAACTGTGCTGCTTGTAAATGGCTGTGCGGCACCACATCCTGCATTAGTAATATATGGAGGGCATTGTGCTACAGCCACATGCCACACCCTTACACTCTCCTGGTGATTGGGCGTGGCTCACCTGCCACACTTGTTCTGACATTGATGCTTGAATTTTTCAGAATCCCTATGACTTCAGTCACATTGATGGCAGCACCCCCACTGTGAAATATGTCCCAGTGCCACAAAGGAGAGAGATAAAAACATCTTTCAAAATATGACCATAAAGCCAGGGCGAGTCTGTAAATGGGATTGTTTGTGGCGCCGCTCAACAGTCTTAGGCGCATACTGCTGGTTGGTTAGTAATCCCTCTACCACGCGGAGGCAACGCAGATGATAAACCGTACAAACTGCGCTCTGCAGCCCTGGAGCTGGTTCAGCCATGGCAAGCTCTAAACCTTCTAGGCAGCCGAAGGCAAAGCATTGGTAGAAGGGTCCCAGATCGCCACTAAAAGACACACAAGGTGACTTCGTTCTAGAGGCAGAGTACCACAATTTGCTGTTCTAAACATCCTTTGACGGTTTCTGCTGAAATTCCTGGATGCTGTGGATCTTCACCCTAGCAGCCATGTCACAAGCCATCAGCTGCACTTTTATCTAGCTCGGACTCTTGAGCTAACTCTTTGCATGCTGGGTCTTACTGGACGGTAAGAAGGATGGAAGGTACCAGCATGCCAAGTGATGGGTGGGACAAAATAAGACTTTTAGTATTCACAGAAGGCATTTAGGAGTCCTAAAGTTAGGAGTCATAACTTCTGTGAATACCAAAATGAGTAAGTGCCTTCTGTGAATATCAAAATGGTAGTAAGTTTAGGATTGAGTCTTAAGTTCATATTTACAGAACTAACTTAAGACAAAATCCTAAACCTACTACTTTTGGTATTCACAGAAGTTAGGATTTTGTCTTAAGACAAATTTAAGACAAAATCCTAACTTCTGTGAATACCAAAAGTAGTAACTTTAGGATTTTGTCTTAAGTTAGTTCTGTGAATCGGCCCCTCTGAGTCTAACCAGATCACAGATAGCACAGCCTACCATGTCACTGAAGAGTTCATGAGGATCGCATGTGTGTGCTTGGAGGTCGTTGGTTGGCAGAAAGAAGCACAAGACAATGTCAGAATGACTGTTGCTTGACATGAGATTGAGCAGGGTGTTGAGATACCTTGACTGTCGCTCAGAGATTCACCCATAGGACTGGGAAGATAAGTCCAAAATAATGGGGCGCGCTTCAAGAGAACAGAGGATAAAGAAGGAATAAGGAAGAACGCTCCGTGCGCCAAGGTGCCACGCTGTATAGGAAGCCACTGTTCTGTGGCAGAAGCACCCCACTCTGAAGTAAACTTATGGTAGCACCCACAAATCAAGAATAGATTAATGAGGGCTTAGATCCAGAACTGGAGCCAAGTCTATAGAAGCTGCATAGTGATGGCTTCAGGACATTGGCGTTACAGCTTGATGCCAGTTATTACGCACAGGGGGGCATATTATCAAGGGGGTTTATCTCCGCTTTTTTGGCTTTAAAAGCCAAGAAGGCGGAGATAAAATTATCTCCCTATTACCTAGCTATCGCTAACACCAGTTAGCGACAGCTAGTAGGAGATAGCGACCATCTTGGGCCCCACTTTGCATGTCAGTGATATTTATCACTAATGACATGCAAAGTGGGCGTGCCAAGATGTTAGCGACTGGAAACAGTCGCTAACATCGCTATCTCCTATTACCAACTTTTGGAGATATTCGCGCTAAGCGCGAATATCTTCAAAAGCTAACACCTGCCCCTGAGCAGTTCTTAGCCATGTTATCCAATGGGAGGTGGATAACATGGCTAAGAGCATTAGCTCGGTAATGCCTGAATATCGCTGACTTTTCAGTGATATTCATGCATTGCGGCGATTTTTATCGCATTTGCGGTTAACCTTGGTAATACCAAGGTTTATTTACGGTAAAAATCGCCGCAGCTCAGCGGTAAATTTTTGTCTCTAACCAAGCAATAGCGATAATTATCGCAATTGCTTGGTAATATGCCCCAGGGTTCGGGCTGCAGAGCAGAGACTTTGATTCTCTCCTGGGGGCTCGTGGCGGTGAGCGCCCCCACGGAGGGGTGTATTCTCTGCTTAGTCTAGTTCTTTCCATTGCTGGGGGGGGGGGGGATGGCTCTCCCCATCTTATATTTGAGCAAGCTGTGAAATGTGTCACAGTGTTTTGAAATAGCATGATATTACTCTGAGTGAATTAATATGGGTTTTATAAAGCGCTTCGTCACCCACGCGCAGCAACCTGGCACTAGGAAAATCTGAGATTCTGATGATGTGATCTCACAAGGAATCTTCAAGAGCTCATTCTGAGGAGTATTTGCTGCCTGTGTACGTGTGTGATGGTGCTTTCCAGCCTGATCCCTTGTCATGACTCCATGTGGATTGTGCACTGCGGCCTGGCCTCCTTCCTCGTGCACGTGCATTGTTCAGGCTTCTGTTCTGCCCTCTTGGTTTCTGCCAGAATTGATTAAACGCTTTGTTGGCTGCTGAGCCCTAGCTTAGCTTCTCGCCGGATTAGGGTGTCATCGGGGCGCGGGATCATCGTCTGGCGGAGGCAGATCTAGGGGCATATTATCAAGGGATTTATCTCCGCTTTTTTGGCTTTAAAATCCAAGAAAGCGGAGATAAAATTATCTCCCTATCAGCAACAGGGTGCTAACACGCAAATTCGCATCTTAGCACCCGTTTTCTCTACGCTTCCCCTTGAATCTCTAATGAGATGCAAAGGGGGCGTTCCAGAGAAAGATAATAGGAGAAATGTTGTTAAGCGACATTTCTCCTATTATCAAGGATTTCGCTAACCCCGTTAGTGATTAAAAAAAACAGCGCTAACCGCGGTTAGCGCTGCTTTTTTTACACCTGGTATTTTCCTGACTTAGCCATGATATCCTCCTTCCATAGGATATCATGGCTAAGTTTGTGAGCCCCTATCATCAAGCTAACGCCAAACTTCAAGAGATTATCGTTGTTTTTTCCAGCGATAATCTCTCATTTGGCAGTTAGCGCAAGGATTTTTATCACTTCTGAGCTAATCCTTGGTAATAGCAAGTTATCTCTGCAATAATTTACGGCGATGCTTAGCGATAAAAAAATCATTGCTAAGCCTGGTTCGCGATAAATATCGCTAATCGTTGGTAATATGCCCCCTAGTGTTTCAGGAGCGAGCGACTCGCACTGCGTGGAGAGTCCGGAATCCATGCATCCTTCGGTTGTGTGCACACAGCCGATGGCGGCTGGTCTTACCCAGGTGCAACAAGAAAAAATTTCTAATTTCTCCTAGTTTTTGCCGTTTCCATGTGTGCTGCGTTGTGCAGCACACATGGAAACAGCTAAACGCCATTGACTGTTTATGTGCAGGAAGGTGTCCCTTCCTGCACATAAACAATCATTTTTTATGTGTTTTGCTAATTCTATGTGTGCTGCATTAAGACCCCATTTAAAGAGTGTTTATTGTACAGAAATAGACACCATTCCTGCACATAAAAGGCCTTATTTATGGGGCCTTGCCACACTTTTGTGCTGCCGTTGAGTCACTTTTTGTGACGCAACAGCTGCTTAAATATGTGCCATGTTCCACCCTATTTGCAAAGTGATGCATCTAAGCAGATGCATCACCTTGTAAAGCCCTGTGCTACATTATACCTCCGTCAGGTATAATTTATGCACGGTGGGCATACCACCCGTAAAAAGCCATGTAGAAGTGTCACAGTGAACTCTATCAGTTTTCACTGCGCCACTACCAGGACGCCACTGCATCAAAAGACTGACTCAGGCATATTTAACATGGAACTTGCCCATGTGTAATGGCACATTGCTGGAGTTGAGTCACTTTTGCGAGACACTCCAGCAGTGCGTCATTACTGCGCCTACAAATACATCAGAAATACCGACGTATCGGGGGGAGGAGCCAGGCCGGCGACCGTGATGGCCGCTTAGGCGCCCGGCTCTGTAGACCTCACCGCCCCGCGAGGATATCCTGACCGAGATACTGGGCCTGCACCGCTGATTCGGAAAGATGAATGGAAGTACTCCCCGGCCGAGTGCCTCCGGAGTCTCTACCTGCTGTACGGCCGGAGATATGCCCTGTCTTTGATCGCGGCCTGAGATGGCGCTGGAGCCGGGGCTTTGTGTGAGGCGCTGAGCCGATCGCCGACGCAAAATGGCGGCCGCCAGCTGTGAGGCCATATCGATCACCTGGAGCGGGAGAATGACTTGCCTTGCTCCGTCGGAAAAAAAATCATCCTTGTTACTGATGCCACTGACGACGGCTTCGATCATCGCCTTCTTGACCGCAGCTTTCGTAATTGGATTGCTTGCTGGGGAGATGGTCGGTATTCGAGTCTGCCTCTCCCGACAACTGAGGGAGTCTTTCGGATGATGTACGGGGGTTTCCTTTGTTAAAGGCGAGGGGCACCTGGGGGTGCTGGTGGTTCCGACTGCTGCATCTGACCCTATAATCTCCTACGTGGCACCGTGCAATTTTCCTCCCCTTTGTTTGTGACTCGCTCCTGATCCTGCACAGGGCTGGATACGTACCAAGATACAGCTCCGGACAGCAATACCCTGCCTCAGGTCCCCCTGGGTGATCGTGGTCTCGGGTCAGGGAGATACACTGGAATTGGGGCGTATTGCGACAAGATGGAGCTTGGTGATCTGGTAATGGCCCTTGGCACCCTCCGAGGTGCCCTGGAGTGTGATGCACGGAATCTGTAAGACAAGCTGGACGCCATTATTGCCACCCTCAAGAAGGAGACGCCAGTCGTACCTTGGGTGACTGAGACCCTGACCGATCCCGCATCAGTGGGATGTGCTTCTGACACCCTGTTCACAAGCGGGGCTCTGAGTGACACGACCGCTACAACTCCTGGCCGGCCAACGGAAGGTTCGCACGAAGCTGGGGACAGTGGATTTGTAACGCCGGAGGAGTCGGAAGACCGCGCAGGGCCCCTAGGTGAACTGGCACGGCTTCTACAGTGGACTGGGACAGTGATTCTTTCTCACTTGCTAAGGACCCCATGCTCAGGTCCGTCACGCTATTTTGTGCACGTATTGGGGCGGACTGATCCCCGCAATGACTCTCCTTTCAATGGCCGGCTGTTCTTGCTGCTTGGGGTGTCTGAGCCCTCTGACACGATCTTCTCTGAGGCTGACCGGCTGATGTGCGTGAGTGAGCTCGATAGGGTGGGCCAAGGTTAGAGATGGTGCCGTTATACTGGGACTGCTGACTGGCTGATGGCGGAAAAGAGTCTCGGAAACATCCTGTGACTATGTAACTTTGCGGGCGCAACAACGTATCTTATTCCCCTTTGTGGACTGATTGTATTTGATTTCGTATTGCTACTGTGTTGAGGGTTATCGTGGGGTGGGGTAGGGCCGGGGGCTGGCCTGGAGGTCCCCCTCCACTTCACTAGTGACTATTTCTTTTCCTTTCTTGTAGGTTAGTTTTATTAGTGGGTTTAAAGGGCGACAGGCACACTGTTAGGGGGGGGTAGGCCGTAGCCATCTACAGGAGTGCAGGGTGGGGGCTTGTGGGGATGGGCTTTTGTTGGTTTTGTCCTTTTGTTGTTTCTATGGCCCCTTTTTCTCTTTCCTTTTTTTTTCCTTTTCTTTCTGGGATCCGGGTAGGGTATTTCCATACTTCCTGTTAGTTTGTTCAACTGGGGAGGACAACAATACGATGTTCATAGGCGTGCCGGAGGAAAGTTTTATCGGTGCTTCGAGTATTGTTTCTTATTGATTATCCTGTTACATGTGCACTGGCACCGAAGATTTCAATCATAGTGATCCTAATTGTGAATTTCCTGTGATATTGCTATTCCTTACTTTATTACTGATTAATTCTACTGAACCGGATCCTGTTTTTCTTTAAGTCTTCAAAAAAAAAAAAAAACCTTCTTTGATTCTGACATGTGTATGTTATGCCTAGTGCTACTGTTATTAGCTTTGATGCGGGGCCTGTGGGTGGCAGACTATTGTCTTTTGCTTGATGCTTTACTGTGTTGACTTAACCGTACTAGCGGCCAGCCATGCGGGTTGTAGGCCCATACCTGTATCTGATTAATTCCATAATAAAGGTTAAAAAAAAAAAAAAAAAAAGAAATACCGACGTATGGGTAACGCCTTGTGACATAGAGCGCCTTACATCAAATACGGCGCATCCTTGGTGTCGCAAGGAGAGCGCAGTGAAAACTGTTGCTATGCTATTTTCACGCAGCAATGCAACAGTTTTCATGAATGAGGCTCAAACAATCTTCCCCTGCAACGTAGACACCCTTGCACTGTGTTGCAAGCGTACCTGCGTTGCCGAGAGGAAGCTAAATTAGGCTCCGGCGCCGGTGGAAATGCAGGGGTACACCATATTGTTGTGAATATGGTGCAGCCCTGCATTTCAGAAGTGGCAGAGCACTGCGTTAAGCCAAGAACGCTAACGCTGCACATCATCACTTCTTTGTAAATATGTCCCCCTTGTGCACTGTGAGAGCGATGCTGAGGTGACGCTACATCATGTGATATCATATTCATCTTAACATTTTGCAAGCTCCAATTTAGTTGTAATTTTTGTGATGGTGGAGAAGTGTGGCTCACTGGTTAGAAGCGGCAGACCCTGAAGCAGAGGTCAGGCCTGGTACCAGGGTTCAATTCCCGATGCGTCAGGGTCTTGGGCTCAATGTCCGCGGACTTGATAATTCTCGCCTCAGTGCCTACTCTAATCATGGGTCCCACTCTGCAACTCTCGGCAATAGCTTGCGTAATCTCCACAACGGCCCCAACAGCACTGGGATGCCTGGCTTCACCTTGGGGGTGCCCTGGAGAGGCAGCTCACAGGGAAAGCCAGGATGGCTTCCACAGCGGTATACAGCGCCAGGGTGCCCCGAGATGGGGCGGCAGTGCGCTTTACAAGTATACACACATTTTTACATTTACATTATTATATCATAAAATACAGCAAAGGAGCGTGCCGTGCTGCGTTGCGTAAAAGGGAGTGGGCAGAAATGCTCCAAATTTACAAAGATATGGAGCCTTTCTGCTCTTTCCTTGCCCTGCCTAGCATCAGCGCTGGCACCCTTGCACCACGACGCAGACAGGATAAAGGTTTTTTTCCCCTTTTTCTTTGTGTGCTGCAGAATGCACCACGCATAGGAGGAAATAAAGAGGAGAAAAATAATATTTTCTTCTCTTTACTACAGCCTCCGGGAGGCGCACTGATTTGCCGATTTGACACAATTTCAGGTTTACAAACGTTTGTAAGTTCGTTCTTGCGTCAAATCCATTGGTGAATGTACAGGAACACTCATGCTTCACCCATGGGGCGTCTCCCAGCGTGAAATAGAATGTAGCCCAGCGCAAGTGACTGCCTTGCATTATATTGCTTTACAAATTGCCTCTTGCGTGGCTTTGTAAATCTGACTTAAGGAAAGGCAGTGGCGTAACGAAACCTGCGGGGGCCCCCCTGCAAAGTGCATGGAGGGGGCCCCCCAGGATCCAGAACTGGTGAGGAGCTCTCAGGCCTGCCCGTGCACAGTGCCAGAGTGGGCCTGCTGGAGGTCAGGGCTATTGTTACGCCGCTGTCCCTCCTGACATGTATAAACTACAGGTTTATAACTGTAAACCCAGGTTCTGAGGGGCACAGGGACACCCCATTATATTGAATTGCCTCCTCACATGTAGGCAAGCACTAACTTGCACTCAGGCAGAGTGTGGGTTCTAGTGATGACCTTCTGCACAAATGTAGCTTGAAGGCTACACCCCTAAGGTAGGTTCAGCTAAAAAGATAAATAAGACTGGAACCATCTGCCACCAATCATTAGTACTGTCAATGCTTGGGCATGGGGACAGCACTCACCTGCATTCAAAGGATTACCACTGTTGCCACCACAAAGCCACAACAGTCTGGAACTCTGCTTGTGAGCAGCACAATATAGTTATGTGGAAGCAGTTGCCAGAAGACTTGTGCCAATGATCTCCTGTACCAGGAGGGTCTGATGGTTTGCAGGCAGGTGGCAGAGGCAGCCACCTTCATATCTGTGAAATGATGGCAAAGCTAGATAGCACAATACACAAGCACCCTCAGGTGCAAGCAACCACACAGCTGACTCAGTGAAAGTGCTATTCTTGCACTGTGCTTATGCCATGTTTGCAGGGATTGGTCAAGGTAAATGTCATTTTGCACAGGTTGATTGGTGCGAATGCTAGTGCAAACGTGCTCTTTCATCAGCTCAGAAGTTAGCAGGCAATGCACGTGACATGGCCCCTGGTGTGCTAGTGCATCGAATATTTAACATACTTCCACATAAGCAAAGGATTCACCTGGCATCCGCTGAATCCTGGTTTTCCCTAGAACTAGGTTCAGCGTTCCAATAAACCCGCCATTCACCATCTCCACAGGGATATGTTTACATTCTCTTCTGGTGTGTTACGTTTCTGCCATTTTTCTCATCTATTCATTTGTTGGAGAATCTTCGTTTCAGATTCGCTGTATGGTTCTTTTATTTTGTTCCTGGTTGTACAGTTGGGGCCACTGAGGAACGGGTGAATGAATGATTTATAAAGGAGGCTGGTAATGGCTGCAGGCAGAGAAACGAGGTATACTGCGCACGTGAGGCCCTATGCAGAGGCGGGAAAACAAATATTAAATTGGTCATTTTGAACACTCAAGGCCAAAAAGATGACTAACTCGTAGGGGCATATTACCAAGCAATAGCGATAATTATCGCTATTGCTTGGTTAGAGACAAAAATTTACCGCAGCGCTGCGGCGATTTTTATCGCAAATAAACCTTGGTATTACCAAGGTTTATCGCAAATGCGGTAGAAATCGCCGCAATGCATGAATATCGCTGAAAAGTCCGCGATATTCATGCATTACCGAGCTAATGCTCTTAGCCATGTTATCCACCTCCCATTGGATAACATGGCTAAGAACTGCTCAGGGCAGGTGTTAGCTTTTGGAGATATTCGTGCTTAGTGCGAATATCTCCAAAAGTTGGTAATAGGAGTAGCGATGTTAGCGACTGTTTTCAGTCGCTAACATCTTGGCACGCCCACTTTGCATCTCATTAGTGATAAATATCACTGAGATGCAAAGCGGGGCCCAAGATGGTCGCTATCTCCTACTAGCTGTCGCTAACTGGTGTTAGCGACAGCTAGGTAATAGGGAGATAATTTTATCTCCGCTTTCTTGGCTTTTAAAGCCAAAAAAGCGGGGATAAACCCCCTTGATAATATGCCCCGTCGTTCACAAGTCGTTCACAAGCAGTAAGAAAGAGCATACACTCACAGAAAAACTTTTAAATTCCATTAAATGCCCAACCGTTAGCCATGCCCGTTGGCTACCTGGGGTACCCGAACAACTTAACGCCCCCCAGCTGTTTAGATGCTGTTGAGATCCCTCTGTGCTTCTGCCCCGAGTGGTCGCTCCTCTGCCTCTCCACCGTGTAGCGGTATCGTTGACCCACGCTGCTTCTGCCATTTAATTAATTGTTTTAACCTCGCTAGCATACTTTTTGTACTGCCATTTAATTAATTGTTTCAACCTCGCTTGCCTGCCGGTATCATAGAACTGAGCTGCATTATTTAACTGTGCCTTTAACCGCATTGAGTGCACCTCGCCTGCTTGCACCATTGTTTTCTTGCCAAAGTAATAGCGCGATACCCCCCAGCGCCCTGCTCGACTCCCCCCTCCATTTTGTAGCTGTTGTTGTTGTGCTTCGTGTCGACCCGAGCCCGCCCCGCCTCCCAGCCGAGCCGCCCTCCCACTATCTATTTACAGCGCTTCCTGTACCAGAAGCGCTGTGATCCCTCTGTGCTTCTGCCCCGAGTGGTCGCTCCTCTGCCTCTCCACCGTGTAGCGGTATCGTTGACCCACGCTGCTTCTGCCATTTAATTAATTGTTTTAACCTCGCTAGCATACTTTTTGTACTGCCATTTAATTAATTGTTTTAACCTCGCTAGCATATTTGCACTGCCATTTAATTAATTGTTTCAACCTCGCTTGCCTGCCGGTATCATAGAACTGAGCTGCATTATTTAACTGTGCCTTTAACCGCATTGAGTGCACCTCGCCTGCTTGCACCATTGTTTTCTTGCCAAAGTAATAGCGCGATACCCCCCAGCGCCCTGCTCGACTCCCCCCTCCATTTTGTAGCTGTTGTTGTTGTGCTTCGTGTTGACCCGAGCCCGCCCCGCCTCCCAGCCGAGCCGCCCTCGCCCCTCCCCCTCCACTATCCATATATGACAGTAGTTCCCGCGTGCAGCGTTCACGCGCAGCGTCCGCGCCCAATCCGCGCCGAAGGTGCGCCAAAGGTAAGCCCGTCTACGCCCGTCCGCGCCTGGACCGCGCCCAGCGCCAGACCCCCTGTCCCCCGCGCTGCCCAGCCCTCCCGCATTACCTACAATGCCGCCACCCTTCTAACCCTTAACCCCGGTCGCGCCCCCGATTGCGTCCTAGCCGCTCCCGGACACACCCATGGACCTTTCTCCTGCTACTCCTGCAAATTCTCTGGTACCGTCACCAACTCCGCTACGAACACATCTCAGATTCCCGACCCCAACCACCTTCAATGCATCCTGCTCAACACCCGTTCGGTCCACAGGCACGCCATCGACCTATGGAATCTACTAGACACCACCTCTCCGGACGTCGCCTTCCTAACGGAAACATGGATGAATGCTTCCTCCGCCCCAGACATCACCATTGCCATCCCTGAAGACTATAAGATCACACGCAAGGACCGTACCGGCAACACAGGAGGAGGAATCGCTATCGTCCATAAGAAATCAATCCGCATCTCAACCAGCTCTGACGCCAACCTCGCCAACTCCGAACACCTTCACTTCCAGATCCATATCGACCCCAAGACCACACTCAGAGGCACCCTCCTCTACAGACCACCAGGACCCCGCGCACAATTCAGTGAAGACATCACGGACTTCATCACTCCACACACGCTCCCCTCAAAAGACTACATCATTCTGGGTGACCTCAACTTTCACCTTGAAAAGCTCAACGACCGCAACACCACCACTCTCTTGGACAACCTCGCCAACCTCGGACTTAAACAACTGGTCACTTCCCCCACCCACATCGCAGGTCACACTCTCGACCCTATCTTCACCTCCAGCAACCACGTCTCCTTCAGCCACACTACGGATCTCCTCTGGACTGACCACAGCTGCGTTCACTTCACCTACAACAAGCCAAAACCCATCAACCACCTCCAACCAACTCTACAAAGAAACTGGAACAAAATCACCATCGACCAGATCTCCTCATCGCTTCTTCTAAACCCCCCAGCCCACTCTTCCAACACAGACCAATCCGCCGTCAACTTCACCGGATGGTTATCCAACACCGCCGACACCTTAGCACCACTGACAAAACGTCAAAACAAACCTGCCAGCAAGAAGGCCTCATGGTTCAACGATGATCTCAAAAAGTCCAAGAAACTCTGCCGCTCCCTTGAAAAGATCTGGAAAAAAGACCCAACCACCAGCACCAAGGACGCCTTCAAAAACGCCACCCGCACACACCACCAACTAATCCGAAAGGCCAAGAAAACAGCACTCAAGGATCGACTTGACAACAACACCCACAACAGCAAGGAACTTTTCAACATCGTCAAGGAATTTACCAACCCCTCGGCCAACTCCAACGACATCACCCCCTCTCAAGCCCTCTGCGACTCCCTAGCCTCATTCTTCCACAACAAAATCGCTGACATCCACAACAGCTTCGACAACCAACCCGGAGACCAACCCACCCAACCATATGCTGGACCTTCACCCCCCTCGAACATCCTTAATGACTGGAACCCAATCTCCACTGAGGACACCATCCGCCTGATGTACTCCATCCACTCAGGATCCCCAACTGACCCATGCCCTCACCACATCTTCAACAAAGCAGACTCCATCATAGCACCACACCTCCGAGATGTCATCAACTGCTCCTTCAACTCCGCCACCTTCCCGGAAAGCTGGAAACACGCTGAACTCACCGCCCTTCTGAAAAAACCCACAGCGGACCCCACCGAACTCAAAAATTACCGCCCCACCTCGCTCCTTCCATTCCCGGCCAAAGTCATCGAGAAAGCTGTCAACAACCAGCTCGCCACTTTCCTCGAAGCCAACAAATCCCTCGACTCCTCACAATCTGGCTTCCGAGCAAAACACAGCACTGAGACCGCCCTCATCGCAGCAACAGACGACATTCGAACTCTACTGGACAATGGAGACACAGTCGCCCTCATCCTCCTCGACCTCTCCGCGGCCTTCGACACAGTCTGCCACAGCACCCTTCTACAACGCCTCAGTAACATCGGAATACAAGGAAAAGCACTTGAATGGATCACCTCATTCCTCACCGGAAGGACCCAGAGAGTCCGCCTCCCACCATTCAAGTCCGAGGCCACTGAAGTCATCTGTGGCGTCCCACAAGGATCCTCGCTCAGCCCCACCCTCTTCAACGTATACATGAGCCCCCTGGCGGCCATCGCTCGCCAACACAATCTCAACATCATCTCCTACGCAGATGACACTCAACTGATCCTATCACTCACCAATGATCCTAGCACCGCCAAAACTAACCTACACGAAGGAATGAAAGAAGTAGCCGAATGGATGAAACACAGCCGTCTGAAACTGAACTCCGATAAAACAGAAGTCCTCATCTTAGGCACTTCCCCCTCTGCATGGGACGACTCTTGGTGGCCGGAAGCCCTTGGGAAGGCACCCATCCCGACAGACCACGCACGGAACCTTGGCGTTATCCTGGACTCTTCACTCTCAATGAACAGACAAGTCAACGCCGTATCCTCATCCTGCTTCAACATTCTCCGCATGCTCAAAAAAACATTTCGCTGGATCCCCACCGAATCCAAGAAAACTGTCACCCACGCCCTGGTCACGAGCCGACTGGACTACGGAAACACCCTCTACGCAGGTACTACCGCTAAACTCCAGAAGAAACTCCAACGAATCCAAAACGCCTCAGCCAGAATCATATTAGACATCCCGCGCAACGAACACATCTCTGGCCACTTGAAAGACCTCCACTGGCTACCCGTCAATAAAAGGATCACTTTCCGACTGCTAACCCACGCACACAAATCACTCTACGACATCGAACCAGAATGCCTCAACTCACGACTGTCCTTCTACACCCCCCCCGCCAACTACGTTCTTCTAGCCAAGCCCTCGCCACTGTACCTCGCATCAACAAGACCACCATGGGAGGCAGATCCTTCTCTTACCTGGCTGCTAAAACATGGAACTCACTCCCCACCCACCTGCGCCTTACCCAGAACCACCTAGCATTCAGAAAGCAACTTAAAACGTGGATATTTGACAAGTAATCCCTCCTCCCCTCCCTAAGCGCCTTGAAACCCCCTGGGTATGTAGTGCGCTATATAAATTCCTTGACTTGACTTGACTACTTTTGTTCTCACACAAAAGCACTGCTTAGATCTAAAGTTACAGGAAATGTAGTTAATTTCTTCTTTTCCTTCTTTGCCCCAAAAATACTTCACAAAATCGGACTCGCAACATCCTTTACAGAACGTGCACATGGCAAGGGCCCTTTGGTTGGTTAGTAGCTTACGCTAGCATGGCATGGGTGAAAACCATTTCCTTTTATGAACACTTAACTACGAAAATTGAATTTCCCATCTGCGTCACTTTCTTGGGGCGAGCTATTTATATGCTTCGCTCTAGGCTGATGTCGCAAGGAGCACCTGAAGCATATAGGGGCATATTACCAACAACTAGCGATAATTATCACTAAGTTTGCTTAGCAGGAATATTTCTATCGCCGCCCTTCACCTGTTTTTATCGCCGAGATACCTTGCTATCATCAAGGTTTATCTCAGAAGCGATAAAAAACAGGCGAAATGCGTGAATATCGCTGTCAATACAGCGATATTCAGGTATTACCGTGACAATGCTCTTAGCCATGTTATCCACCTCTCATTGGATAACATGGTTAAGAACTGGTCAGGGCAGGCGTTAGCTTTTGGAGATATTCAAGCTTAGCGCGAATATTTCCAAAACTACGCCTGTGTTGATCATAGGCGATATCGATTGCAGAGACTGATTTCAGTCGCTGACATCTTGGCACGCCCACTATGTATGTCATTAGCGATAATTATCGCTGACATGCAAAGCGGCCCCAAAATGCTCGCTATCGCCTACAAGCTGTCGCTAACTGGTGTTAGCAACAGCTTGGTAATAGGGCGATAAAATTATCGTCGCTTTAGCGGGAAAAAGTCCAGCTAAAGCGGCGATAATGGCCGTTGGTAATATGCCCCATAGTTCTAAGATTATGATGGCCATTTTATCAAATTATTCTCAGAGTATGCAGCCAAATAAACAGTGAGTGCAATGCTTCTTTTTGAGCAGTGGGTGAAAATATTTGAGGGGGCCCGCTCGCTCCGGATTTAATCCGGAGCTCTCAAACCTAAGTATTGTGCCGAGGGTCCCCCTGCAGATCAGACCCCACCCATACCACAGGGACTTGTGTTGCGCCCCTGAGGAAAGAAGACGCAAGGATATCACAAATCCATAATCAATCAGCCCCAAGCCTTATGGTGCAACAACTGCAGTCTAGTTATATTATGTATTTTTCTATTTTGAGTCAGGTTTTCTAGTGCTTCCTGCAGCTTCAAAGCACTAGGTTAAGGAGGAGGTAGCAAAGCCACATGTGGTATTTCATGCAGTGACTCTTGGCTCTTCCACTCACTTCAAAGATGAAAGGTAGGCTTGATGGTGCTGAAATTCTCTCCCCCACATGCACTGCAACAGATGCGACACCCAGTGAGCTCGGAAAGCCCTTGCAGCACCGTCCAGTCAGATGAAACAGAATTAAAAAATTAGCTTGCATTTGTGCCAAGAATTTTCAATTCTATTAACGACACGGAGGCGAGGATTATGCTTCTCTTTCTTTTATTTGCTACTCACAGCAGCCAATGAAAATCATTTTGTATGCAAATAAAACTACATTTCCCATGATGCTCGTAATACATCACATCCTTTACAGCCCTAAAAGAGCCACTGCATCCTGTTTCTGCTCCTCCTTCTTTGCTTGAACCTTAACGGTCAATAACATTAACAATTTCAGTCCAAAATAAGGAACATGAGTCCCAACAAACATTCTCCAACATGGAAGAACCATAACCAAACTGGAAAGATTATATCTTCTAAACCAGAAGTACTTCTGCTCCGTCTTCTTTCCCAGAACCTGACAGGAATGAGACAGGGAAAAAACCCGTAACTTCTGCTTATAGAGAATATTAAATACATGTGGGTGGGTAATTTATTATCAACATTGTAATAAAATCGGGTGGGATACTCCTTGCCTCCATGTCCTCAATAGAATTGAAAATGATTGGCGCGAATGCTAGCTAATTTTTTATTCTATTACAGGAGGCTTTGGATTATGCTTGTTTAACGCTTAGCAAAAACACAACTACAGCTACATCACCCACCGGTTTATAACAAACTGTTTAAACGTAGACTGAGAAAACCAATCAACAGGTCTCCAGATGTCTGGAACAGTAAAAAATCATCATAAAATATTGAGATGCCATGGCAGCATGAACAGGAGGTGGCCCAAACTTTGGGTATGAACGCCGACTTCCATCAGTTGACTTTAACCTCTTGGCAATAAAAGCTGCAGACATAGCTTTAAAAACATATGTAATATGATCACCCATCAGGACGAACATCCTTCATAAGCCTTAAATTAACGAACCCCACATCATTGCAGTAGCTGAAACGCATAATTGTAACAGTTCCTGATAAATTGTCGTACTGACATTAATACTAAATGAAACTCCCTCAGGAGCATCCCTTGACCCGGGTAGGTCGCTCCCCCACCGCACAGCACCGCCTGTGCCCGGTCTCTCCCTCGCTGCCCCCGTGTCTCTCTGTCCGGTTTTCCTTCTGCTCCCCTCGTGGCCCCCGTGTCTCTCTGCCCGTTTTTTGTGACCTTTTCTGCCCTTTCTTTGGATCTTTCTGCCTCTGTGCCACTCGTTTCCCCCCGTTTTTTGTGACCTTTTCTGCCCTTTCTGGGACCTTTCTGCCTCTGTGCCACTCATTTCCCCACATATTTTGTGACCATATCTGCCTTTTCCTGGGACCCTTCTACCTCTGTGCCACTCGTTTCCCCCTCAATTGTTGTGCCCTTTTGCCTTCTGTTTTCTTCGTCGCCCCTCGCTGCTGCGTCCCCGCCCCCCTGACTGCCCATTCGCTGCCCCCACCTCCCTAATCCCAGCTGCTCCTCCCTCCCACCTCCCCATATATCCTTTGTGCATCTGTGCCACTTGTTTCCCCCCGTTTTTTGTGACCTCTTCTGCTCTTTCTTGTGACCTTTGTACCTCTGTGCCACTGGTTTCCCCCCGTTTTTTGGGGCCTCTTCTGCTCTTTCTGGTGACCTTTCTGCCTCTGTGCCACTCGTTTCCCCCTGTTTTTTTTTACCTTTCTACCCTTTCTTGTGACCTTTGTGCCCTCTGTGCCACTCGTTTCCCCCCGTTTTTTGTGATCTTTTGGGACCAATCGGGGGAACGGGGGGGGAGGAAAACAGCACCGACCAGAGACTCAAAATTTGGTGTGATAAAGGCCGCTTTATTGGAAGCAGGTGCACCCTAACAATGACAAACCCTTGGCCTGCGCCGTACAAAACTATACCTCACTAAATATGCAATTTCCTGACAAGCCCCACACCCCCTCCCCTAACTGGTTCCCCCAATCCAATTACAGTAAACCATTAGCAGAAACGTCAATTTGCCTCTCCACCTGGCTAAATCCTTTATTATGCTTGACCTACCCCCTGATAATCCAACAACAGATCTCCTATACTTCCCCCATATATTAGGAAGAACCGCCACTCGAAAGGCGTGTTAATGGCTTTCGACCCCCCCTAGGACTCCTGCACTTCCGGGTGTCTGCGCACCCCCACCCTGCTCCAGAGCCTCCCTCAAATGTAGCACCTAACTCTATCCCGTACTACAGGTGAAAACCCCATCCTCCCTGAAATTCCAGTGCCCCGCACCTAAGCTCCGGGTGCTCCCTCCTTTCAACGTCCGTTTCCCCTCAAAAACCTAATTTCCTTGTAAAGTTCCTCTGGGTCATAACAACGACCGCTGGCCTCTCAGCCCCCCCCTCAATCCACCTGGGACCGAAACTCTGACCAAAGACCTGACACTCTGCCTACCCGCTCCGCATCCCTAACAGGTCCCATCTTCACTTGTTTAAACCGCGCTAACCCTTTGCACGGTACCAAGCCCACGCCAAGCACCCTCTCCCCTTACCACTGCACACCAAGCCTGCAAGGCATGCTAGCTCATGCCCCTGTTCCTAGCCGCTGCAATGAAACAACCTGTCGTCCGCTTCCAACCACTGAGTCCAGTGTTTGACCCAGTCCACCTTTTTGCCTGCTTTATCAATGATTTCACCAACATACTTCTCCAGCGCCGCTGCATTTGGCCCCGCCCCTGCACCTGAAAAGACACACATGTGAGAGGCGAGAAATGTCCTTTATGTCATACGTTCACTTCCCATCCCCCCAGCCTGACATATGCCCCTAACAGTCCGACCTCCAGGGCCCGAGGCCGTCCCCAACACTGCCGTGCAGCCTCCGTCACCGCCCCCACTCCGCCGGAATGCCTCCGTAACGCCTTCGGGACCTCACCCATACACCATAGGGCGCGCCGCAGGCCCCCCCAACCTTGTGCCGCATGCACCCTGCCACCTCCTGCTCAACCGAACCCCACCGCCCACCACTGCGTCACCCATTCCCCCGCCGACAGTGAATCGTCACCGAAAGTCCCCGTCCATCAAATTCAACCTGAACCGCAACACCCGCTCCTCCGGAAACCACCTATCCCCCTGCTCCCCCCGCCGCAATTCCACCCCTGCCCGCTCCTGTGCCACCATGTAAATGCCTCACGAACTCCTGTCCCACGCAAGTCCACTTCACTCCCCACCGACAAATGTACTCAAGGATGCCGCCGCGTCACAACGGACCGAGGCAGACCCAAAACCACACGTTGCCGCCCCCCTTGACCCACGGCAGGCGTGCTTCCATGGCCCGGGAGTCGAGCTCTCTACCAAGTAATGACAGCACCGAACTGGGACCGTGCGTCTTCTCTGGCGCCCGGGGCACCCCCAGGTAAGCCACAAGGCCCCTAAAACCGTTCAGCTCCGTTGGCCGTCCGTCGAAACCCAGCCTTCCCACCAGCAGGACGTCAACCAGATAGTGCGTCATCGACCAGAGCCTGTCCGTCAGGAAGAAACCCACTGCAACTTCTCCTACTGGCGCACCCAGCGCACACAAATCTGAACATCCCCTGGGCACTGCTGTCGCCCTCCATGCCAACCTCGCCGCCCCCTCATACTCTGGCAGGCGTGTTTCCATGGGCCAGAGTTGAGCTCCATATCACCCAAGGACAGCACCGTACTGGGACCGTACATCGTCTCTGGCGCCAGGGGCGCCCCCAGGCAAACCACGAGGCCCATAACTGACCAGCAACCGCTGGCAGTCCGCTGAACCCGGCCGTCCCACCAGCAAGAAGTCCTCCAGATCGTGCGTCTGTCTCAGAACCTGTCCGCCAGGAAAAAGCCCACTGCCCGCGATATCGAACCCCCATGCTATGGTACCCGACAAGTGTCCCCCATTCACAACCGGGCCCCCACCGCCCGGTGATCCCCCCTGATGCCTCCGAAACCACCAGGCCGCCAATGAACTTCGCACTTTGCCCAAAACCTTCCCCACCGCCGCCGGCTCCTCCGCGCCATGTCCTTGAAAGTATACGACACCCCCGGGAGCTCCGCCGCAAAAGTCACCGACCGACTCACCCCCCACCCCTCCGACCCCGCACGCTGCTGGGACAACCGAGACTGACCGGGCTCCATTCTGAGCCCAACCCCGATAGGGGAAACACTCAAACCAGACCGCGTGCTCCACACCACGAAAAAGGGGGGGGACACCCCATTCCCGCCCCACTCTCCTCCATACATACCTGCCACGAGCTGACCCTGTGGTCGCATTGACGGCTCAACTCCACCACCCTCACTGGCGACAAGCCTATGCCCAGAACCTTGACCCCCTTTTCCCTCTTTCCCGCACCCCCCCTGGCACCCCCTCCATACTGCGCCATTCCCCAGCGCCCCTCCCAGGGTCCCCGGTATCCGCACCAACCGACAACCGAGGATTACTCAAACCACTCCCCTACACCGCCACCATCCTTACCTGGCGTCAAGGCCGGCGTCGCCACTGGATCCCGCCGCCTAACCACCAGAGGCGCGGGAGGGGGGCGTCACCTCCGCGCTCCTTGCCGTGGGCATACTTGAAACACACCACCAACACCATTACTTTGCTCCCCCCCTCTCGCATCTCCCCTTCCTCCTCGGAATCCTCCACATAGCTCAATTGCCCCCCAGGGCCTCACCCCCTTTCCACATCTCCCCCTCCTCCTCAGCATCCTCCACAAGTTCCAACGACCCATGGCCTCCTGCCCAGCACTGGGCCCCTTCCTCCACCTTTCTCTCGGCACACACTGCTGGCCCCTCCTCACATTTTGTTTGCTGTAGATACTAGCACAAAGGCCACCATTGCCTACGTAACGCTTGTACTTGTGCCGGAGTGTCGGCCATTTATTGCAGTATTAAACCTCCACTGGTACTTTGTACGTTTGTGTAACCTGCACACATCACTTTTGCCTCCTGTAACGCACCGGTTGCTACCTCATGTATTTTCGTTGCGCACTATTGCCACCTTTGACCCATGTAACCCAATGTTTGCTTCTGCAAGTTGTTCCTATGTAATCGTTTTCCCTTGTATCATTACTGGACCTATTGTAAAGCGCTCTGACACCTACGGGGAAAGTCCGTCCTATATCAAATCGCATAAATTAGATAAACTCGTCCCCAATCCCCCCCTTCATGGCTCCGCCCCACTCCACCCTGCCACCTGCTGACAACCACCAGATCCCCCGATCCACGCCACCCCCTCACTGTGTCCTCCACCGGAGCAGTTGTGGATGTACCAGCTAAATCTATGAAAACGACACACCCCTCATTGTCGACCGCTCAAAACCCCGGGGTCCTTAACTTCACACAACACAATCTACCCACCCTAATACCACAAATGCCACGCCTGCTCGACACCGCCTGCCCCCTCTTTAGTGGGAAGCACTCTCTGTCCCGCCCCATGCCTCAGCAACCCTGGTCCCATCGCCGGTTCTCCCCAAAACTGGCCTACTGCAATTCTCCCCACTCCCCAAGCCCCCCACTCCTCCCCCCGCTATCTAGCGACCCAAACAACTCCTCCCCGGCTTTCAAAACTGATCCCCAAGTTCCCCTCCCTCAAGGCCCCCCCAAAGTTTTAATCCTCTGTTGCAGAAAAAGTCCTTGACCCTCCAACTATGTAAGTGCCATTCCAGTTGGTACGCGTGTTCCGTGATAGGGTCAAGGGTAACACCTCGTTTTCCACCCCTTGCATTTTGTTCATTACCACTACCTTCACGGGGGCCATGCCCACGTAACCTTCACTGTTGTACCCGAGTGTCCTCCATTCACCGCCTTATTACCTCCACTAGCACCTCGCTTTTGTCACCCGTACACATGACACTCTCCCTCCCATGATGCCCGGTTGTTACCTCCTGTATTCTGTTTACACATGCTTGTCACTTATGCCTCATGCACTGTAAACTTGCTTAAGCAATACATTCACTGGAAATGCCCTTGCATCCGGTCCGTTCTTGTTATAAAATGCATAAATACTTAAATAATAATCAGCATCTGATGAACAGTCTCTTGCCGTCCTCTCCAGCCCCCGGCGGCCGTCCTGACCCTTCGGGGTGGGAGTGGCGGGGGACGCACAGCCCCGCTTCCACTCGCGCGTTCCAAGAATGGTCCCTCGTGGGAGCACGACCGCACGCACCAGGCAGAGCCAGCCCATCCCATCCCATCCCATCCCATCCCCTCCCCTCCCCTCCCCTCCCCTCCCCTCGGACGGGTGGAGCCGCATGCTGCTCTCCCGAGCGCCTATCTCCGCGTCCCTGTCCAGAACAAGATGCGTGGTCCAGCATGCTGGGCACGAACCCCCCCTCCCCCTCCCGCCCCTGAAAAAACTCCCCACCCCCCTGCCGAAAGCCCCCCCCTCCGCGCTCATCGTGCCTCCAAACCCCCCCGCACCTGCCCAACCCCCGTTCCCCGCAGGACACTCCACCCCCCACTCGAAGGGCTCTCCCTGAACAGGACCTGCTGCCCCCCCACTCGCCCCACACCCCTCCCCCGCACCCCCCCGTCGCACACTCACCGCAGAACAGCTCCCCACCCAGTCCCTCCATCTCCCCCCTCTCAGCCCCCACCCCCCCGCGGACACAGAGACCTGTGAGGCCCCCCCCCCGAGCTCACCTCCCCCTCGAGGACACCACCCCCCCACGCCCTACCACCCCCATTCCGACCCCCCGTGCAAATCCAGCCACCAAGAGTCACCCACAACATGCCATGATGAAACTGCGTCACGAAGCACGACAACCTTAGCGTCACGTGAGAACTGGTGCCTGGCGGCAGTCTCATGACTCCGATCACACCCCCTGAAGCGGCTATGGGGCATAAGACATGCAGCGAGGCTGCACAGCGGAAGCAAGCTCCAGAGCCAAAGCCACTCCGGGAAAGTGGACCCGAGGCCGAGCCCCAGCATCATATCCAATCCGCAGCCGCCGACCTGAGCCACGGCGACTTCAGAAACCCCAGAAACCCAGCCTCCCTCGTAGGCCCCAATCGGCTGCACACCGCGGCCACAAGCCTCCCCCTCGCATCTCTCCGCCTGAAAACCACGCCGACAGACCCAAACCTCTCGTGCACCCCCGCAAATTTAAAACCGTCGTACCAAGGAACCAACCATGAAACGTCCCTGCGCCTAAATCACGAGTAATGCACACCCCCAAGGACACGCAGAAAGTACCACCGTGACGTGGCATAAGTACACACACCCACGCACCCATCCTCAAGAGATGCCCATAGTAACGCAGTACCGTTACGCTCGCTCATCGATTCTACACAATAAACAAAATCTAACATGAAAGGTCATTACCTAAATTAAAAACCTCTGCCAAACCCCCGCCCGGCTGCTGTGTCACCAGTCACCAAATGGTGACCTGCAACACAAAATGTCCGGTCTTAAAAGGGGCCAGCCCAACCCCAGCCCAAGGCTACTAACTAGCCCAAAACCAGCCCGGTGCTGGCTCTATCCCCTCCCCCCCCTCCCCCGGCCCCAAAACCCCCCGGGGGTGGCAGGCCTCCCGCTGGTAGGCCGCCCCCCCAATGCCCTATTCTGCCCTTTCTTGGGACCTTTCAGCCTAAGGGCCACTTGTTTCCCCCTGTTTTTTGTGTCCTTTTCTGCCCTTTCTTGGGACCTTTCTGCCTCTGTGCCACTCGTTTCCCCCTCAATTGTTGTGCCCTTTTGCCTTCTGTTTCCTTCATCGCCCTTGCCGCTGCATCCCCGCCCATGTGACTGCCCATTCGCTGCCACCACCTCCCGCATCCCAGCTGCTCCTCCCTCCCACCTCCCCATATAGGCCGGCCGCTACGCGGTGAGGAGAGCGACCCTTGACCCTTCCAGGTAGGTCGCTCCCCCTCCGCACAGCACCGCCTGTGCCCGTTCTCTCCCTCGTTGCCCCTGTGTCTCTCTGCCCGGTTTCCCTTCTGCTCCTCTCGCTGCCCCCGTGTCTCTCTGCCCGGTTTTTCCTTCTGCTCCCCTCGCGGCCCCCGTGTCTCTCTGCCCGTTTTTGCCTTCTGTTGCTTAGCTGCCCCTGCATTTCTGTGACTTTTCTGCCTACTGTGCCACTCGTTTCCCCCTGTTTTTTGTGACATTTCCGCCCTTTCTTGTGACCTTTTGCCTTCTGTGCCACTCGTTTCTTCCAGTTTTCTGTGATCATTTTGCCCTTCCTGTGACCTTTTTGCCTTCTGTGCCACTCATTTCCCCCTGTATTCTTGTGACCTTTTTGCCCTTTTTGTGACCTTTCTGCCCTCTGTAAACTAGTTCCCCCCTCAATTGTTGTGCCCTTTTGCCTTCGGTTTCCTTCGTCGCCCCTCACTGTCCCCGCAACTGCGTCCCCTGAGGCTCCGCCCCCTGACTGCCCATTCGCTGCCCCCGCCTCCCAGCTGCTCCTCACTACCACCTCCCCATACATGCCGGCCGCTGCACGGTCGCGACACTGGAGCGTGGCAAGCCTGTCTGCGCCCTGCCGCACCTAGACCGCGCCCAGTGCCAGAACCCCTGACCCCAGCACCTGCCACCACTACGATGCCGTAACCAAAACTAGGTCTGGGCTCACGGGCAATAAGGCCAAGCCTCACTTACTGGAAAAACCAGAAAGAACACCAATATTGCCAACTTGTTTCAATCTGGGGCTGTTTTTGCCTCACAACTAACTGAACTAAACAGTAAGTCACCGGAAATTTTTTTTTAGTCCTGAATAAATCAATTATTTTAATTTTTGATTCAACAAAAGATTTTAAGAAAATTCACAATATTGGTGTTCTTTTTAGTTTTACCACTACGATGCCAGCACTCTGCACGCTCTCAACCCCGGACGGACCCACAACTGCTTCAAGGCCGCCCCGAAACGCACACACCCTTCACCTGCCGGAACTGCAGCTACACCAGCCACAGAGCCGACAAACCACTCGCCAAGAAAGACCTCAACCACCTCCAATGCATACTACCGAACACTCGCTCTGCACGCAAACACGCCGTCGAGCTCTGGGGTCTGCTCAACACAACCTCCCCAGACGTCGCCTTTCTGACAGAGACCTGGTTGAACAACTCCTCCGCCCCCGACATCGCCATAGCCATCCCAGACGGCTACAAGATCACCCGCAGAGACCGCACCAACGGAGTCGGAGGAGGAACCGCCATCGTCCACAAGAACAGCATCAGGGTCTCGACTAGCACCGACAACGCACTCAGCACCGCCTAACACATGCATTTCCAGATCCACACATATCCCAACTCCACCCTCAGAGTCACCCTTGTCTACCCACCCCCGGACCACGCCCCCAGTTCAGCGACTCCATCGCCGACTTCATCAGCAAACACATCCTGACCTCCGACTACATCCTCCTCGGAGACCTGACCTTTCACCTTGAGAACAACAATGACAACAACTCCACAACCCTGATTGATAACCTCGCCAACCTCGAACTGAGACAACTCGTCACAAGGCCCACCCACTCCGCCGGCCACACATTCGACCCAGTCTTCTCC
Organism: Lissotriton vulgaris; assembly: GCF_964263255.1. Lineage (NCBI taxonomy): Eukaryota > Metazoa > Chordata > Amphibia > Caudata > Salamandridae > Lissotriton > Lissotriton vulgaris. The sequence goes on from NC_141685.1 coordinate 263,106,051, forward strand.
TCAAGCCCGCACGTCTGCGTCAGTCACACCACCGTACTCCTCTGGACCGACCACCGCTGCATCCACTTAACCTTCCAGAAACCCACCACACACCACCGTACCCAACAGATCCCCCGCCACTGCTGGAGCAAAATCACAGATGACCAACTACATGCAAACCTTGCTCTCAACCCACCCACCGAACCCTCCAACACCGACGTCGCTGCCCTCAACCTCAGACGCTGGTTCGAGGATTGCGCCAACACTCTCGCCCCGCTGAAGAAACTCCCCCACAGAGACACCAGCAAGAGGGCCAGCTGGTTCACCCCAGAACTCCTAGATTCCAAGCAAGCCTGACGAAAACTAGAGAAGAAATGGCAATGTGAACAAACTCCGCCACCTCATCAGGGCTGCCAAGAAGACCTCCTTCACAGACCGCCTTGACAACAACGCACACAACAGCAAGGAGCTCTTCAACATCCTGAAGGAACTCTCCAACCCCAGCTGCAACACCAACGACATCCCGCCGTCGCAAGCCCTGTGCGACTCCCTCGCCACCTTCTTCCACTGTAAGAGAGCAGACATCCACGACAGCTTCAACACCCAGATAGTCCCAACATACAGCAACACAACAGACCCTCCGCACACCATCAACCACATCCCCTTGCTAGCCTGGACCAGCGTGAGCGTCGATGACACCATCAGGACCATGAGCACAATCAACTCCGGCTCACCGTCAGACCCATTCCTGCACCAGGTCTTCAACAAAGCAAGCAGCTCCATCGCGCCTCACCTACGCAACGTCATCAATCTCTCCCTTGAGACCGCGACCTTCCTAGAGAGCTTGAAACACGCCGAGATCAACGCCCTACTCAAAAAACGCAAGGTAGACACAAGAGACCTCAAGAACTTCCGACCCATCTCTCTGCTCCCCTTCCCGGCCAAGGTCATCGAGAAAATAGTTAACAGACAGCTAACCTGATACCTTGAAGAGTACAGAATCCTGGACCCATCCCTGTCAGGGTTCCACAGCAACCACAGCACCGAGACCGCCCTCATCGCCACCACCGGCGGCGGCATCAGGACCCTGCTAGACAACGGGGAGACTGCAGCACTCCTCCTACATGCACGCCTCCACGCCGCAGGGATCCGAGACAAGGCTCTGGAATGGACCACCTCCTTCCTCTCCGGCAGAATCCAGAGCGTCCGCCTCCCCCCGTTCCGTTCCGAAGCCCCCGAGATCATCTGCGGCGTACCTCAAGGATCCTCCCTCAGCCCGACACTGTTCAACATTTACATGGCCCCGCTCGCACACGTCGCCCGACAGCACGACCTCAACATAATCTCCTATGCCGACACTCAACTGATCCTCTCCCTCACCAAGGACCCCATCACCGCCAAAGCCAACCTCCATGAAGGAATGAAGGCCGTTGCCGACTGGATGAAGATAATCCGTCTGAAGCTGAACTCAGAAAAGACGGAGGTCCTCATCCTCAGCTCCAACCCGTCAGCCTGGGACGACTCCTGGTGGCCAACGGCACTGGGGGCAGCCTCGACCCCCACCGACCACGCACGCAACCTGGGAATCATCCTTGACTCAACGCTCTCAATGACCAAGCAAGTCAAAGCCGTCTCCTCCTCCTGCTTCAACACCCTCCGCATGCTCTGTAAGATCTACAGATGGATCCCGATAGATACAAGAAAGACAGTCACCCAGGCCCTCATCAGCAGCAGACTCAACTACGGAAATGCCCTCTACGCGGGAGCCCCGACTAAGCTCATCAATCGACTACAACACATCCAAAACGCCTCGGCACGGCTGATCCTCGATGTACCACGACACGGCCACATCACCTCCAACCTGAGAAACCTACACTGGCTCCCGTCAACAAGAGGATATCCTTCAAGCTCCTCATCCACGCAGACAAGGTACTCCACAAGACCGGCCCAGCCTACCTCAACAGACGGCTCTCCTTCTACACCCCCAACCGCCTGCTACGCTCCACCAGCTACGCTCCGCCGACCTCTCACTCGCCACCGTCCCGCACATCTGAAGAACAACCACCGGCAGGAGATCCTTCTCCCACCTTGCCGCCAAGACTTGACTTGGAGCACCCTCCCCCTGAGCCTACGACAGACCCAAGACCTGCTGATCTTCAGGAAGATACTAAAGACCTGGCTGTTCGATCAGTAGCCCCCTCCCGCACCTTGAGACCCTCGCGGGTATGTAGTGCGCTTAACAAATGAATGATTGATTGATTGAGTAGATACTGTACCTGTGAAATCCAGGACTTTCTCATTGTAGAAACACCAACAGGTAGATAGGTTTAGAAACGTAGGACGGATGATAATAGCTATCAACATATTATTAGTTGGCCGTTTATCAAAGAAGTAAAGGACTATAGAAAACATGCCACAGAAGGGAATTTTTGGTTTGGGAGGTTTTGCTACGCTAAGACCTTTAAATAAGAAACAGAGGGGCATATTATCAAGGGGGTTTATCTCCGCTTTTTTGGCTTTAAAAGCCAAGAAAGCGGAGATAAAATTATCTCCCTATTACCTAGCTGCCGCTAACACCAGTTAGCGACAGCTAGTAGGAGATAGCGACCATCTTGGGCCCCACTTTGCATGTCAGTGATATTTATCACTAATGAGATGCAAAGTGGGCGTGCCAAGATGTTAGCGACTGGAAACAGTCGCTAACATCGCTATCTCCTATTACCAACTTTTGGAGATATTCGCGCTAAGCAGGAATATCTCCAAAAGCTAACACCTGCCCTGAGCAGTTCTTAGCCATGTTATCCAATGGGAGGTGGATAACATGGCTAAGAGCATTAGCTCGCTAATGCATGAATATCGCTGACTTTTCAGCGATATTCATGCTTTGCGGCGATTTTTACCGCATTTGTGTTAAACCTTGGTAATACCAAGGTTCATTTGCGGTAAAAATCGCCGCAGCGCTGCGGGAAATTTTTGTCTCTAACCAAGCAATAGCGATAATTATCGCTATTGCTTGGTAATATGCCCCAGAATACCGGCGCGAGTCCACCGGTTTATCCAGCATCCGAGGAGGACTTGCAGAATAAATGGGCGCTGCGAACCGAGCAATCCGCCAAGTCCTATGAAAGTATTGCTGAAAAATCATTCACAATGTGGGGAATTCAACCCCCACAGAAACCACGCGTGGTGTACTTACCGGCAAACAGCCTTCCCACGTTGAAGAACATAGTGTGATTGGAAGGTCTCATATTTAGGAAAAAGAACGCCTGCAGCGTGTCCGAATCCCGGCCAGTGCCATTGGTGCCGGAAAAGATCTCTACGCCATAAAGAATAAGTGCCCCATTGACCATCGGGCGCTGTGCATGAGGGCCCTGAAGTATCATGGAGCGGCACGGAGCACTGTGAGCAAGACCCATCCTGTCATAAGGAGTACGGGAAACCAAGATGGGGAAACCATAAGGGAGATGCTTAGATTGCGATCGCTAGGAGGCATGGTATCTGTATCCGCTCATCGACAATTGGAATGCACGGAGGGAAGCATAGGTCATTCCCACTGACAGTCGCCGGACACCGCGTTCATCCGGTTCCTGATGGATCCAGTCCCCAGCTGAAAACAGTTGTCAGTGACAACGTAGTCCTGACGCTAAAAGGTCTGTTGGACAAAGACCCTGAAAAAACCCAACAACCACTGAATCTCATTCAGTCGAAACTGCCATTTCGGTGTAATCTAGGGGATACCTGGGATAACAATCTGCCACAGAGTGCAACTGTTGTGGAATTTATTCTGCAATGTCTTAACCCAGATGACTGAGGCAGAATGTCTAAAGTCGTGCACTATCTCCACTAGGAAGATGACCTCATACCTTCCAACTTGTTGATGGATCTCACTGCCAAGAAATCGAAAATCAGAGAAAATATCAAGAATTGAACACGTGACCTTTGATTAGCAGTCTGCACCTTTTGTTATTAAGGGCCAGATGTAGGTAGGCCGTTACCGATCGGTAAAGGCCGAAATTCCCGATTTTGGGCCCTTACCGATCGGTAAAAAGCCATCGAGATGTAGGGCAATGAAAAAACTCAAAATCGGAGCGAAAACCGATTCGGAATGAGTACCGAATGGGAAAGAATCCGATATGTACATACCGAAAATCGGATATGTAACGAATCGGTAATACACCGATTCGGATGCAAATACCGATTCGGTCCACGTACCGAATCGGTACGTGGACCGAATCGGAAATTATCCGATTCGGTCCACGTACCGAATCGGTACGTGGACCGAATCGGAAATTATCCGATTCGGTCCACGTACTGAATCGGTAGTGACACCGATTCGGAAATTATCCGATTCGGTCCATGTACCGAATCGGTCGATGAACCTAATCGGACATAAGCCGAATCGGAGAACCTACCGATTCGGTAGAATCACTGATCGGGAAATTCCCCGATTCGGACAGATGGGGAGATGTAGGGAGGCACAGAAACACCGATTTCGGCTCAAAATCGGTAGAATTCACTCGGTATTTACCCTGGATTACAATCAGGTGGTAACCAACTCCAACCCATAAAAACAGCCCCAAAATGCATTGCAACTTGCAGGATGGCAGCTTTTTATGTCATTGCGAGGCGGCTACGGCTACAGCAGGAAGGACAGAGGGAATGGCTAAGAAATGAACAGGTCTACAGACAGAGGATAACCCTGTTCATGCTCACTGAGGCTGAGATCCTACAGAGATACAGGCTGGACTCTGACACCATACTTGAGCTCATCAGGGACCTCAAACCATTGTTGGACCACCCCACCCCAAGGGCACACGCCATCCCAGCACACGTCCAGGTGCTATGCAGCCTACACCTGCTGGCGTCTGGCAGCTATCAAAGTGGAGTTGCAGCGGCAGGAGGAGTGACCCAGAGCAGCCTGTCAAGGTTCTTCCACACATTCCTTGACGCCATGATACACAGGATGGACCAATACATCTCGTTCCCTGCAACCCACGCAGAACTGCTACAAACCAAAGCTGACTTCTACCAGATGGCACAATTTCCCCAAATCATTGGCTGCATAGATGGCACGCACATTCAGATATGCCCACCAGCGGACACAGAATACATATACCGCAATCGGAAATCTACACACACCATCAACGTGCAGTTGATCTGCAATGCGAAGTGCACCATCACAGACCTGGTAGCAAAATTTCCAGGGAGTACCCACGACTCCTATATTTTCCAACAGAGCGGCATCTATGCACGGCTGATGGCTGGCGAATTTGGTGAAGGATACCTCCTAGGTGAGACACATCATCAGACCCCCATAACACAAAGTAGCTAGGTGTAATACATGTATGCATGTGTGTAATGTTACTCCTTTCCCTTCCAGGCGACAGTGCATATGCCCTCCGCTCATTCATACTCACCCCCTACCTCAACCCCTCCACACCCAGCCAAAGGAGGTATAACCGGGCCCACAAAAGCACAAGGAATGTCGTCGAACGGACCTTTGGCATCTGGAAAAGTCGATTCAGATGCCTGCACAAGAGTGGAGGTGCAAGGCAGTATACCCCCATCACCTGCTGCAAGATCATAGCTGTATGTGCAATGTTACACAACCTTGCGGTGAAGAAGGGCACTGAGGTGGAGTTGTCTGACTACGAGGACCATGACGACGACGAAGCTGTGCCACCAACACAGCCAGCTGGGGTGTGTACGCCAAGTGATGGCAGATACAGACGTGAGGAGATTACAGAAAACTATTTCTGAGTAAGTACAGATGCACAGACAGGTAAATGGTTGTGGTGAAAAAGCAATTTTTAATACTGTTGCAACACAGTTACAGCACTGATGTGCAACAAAAAAAAGGTGTAATAGCAAAGAACACAAAAGTCTAAGGTCCAGGTTGCCTCACCCGCCCTTGCAAGGCTATTTCTTTGAGCGCTTGGCAGCCCCACTGGGGTGTCCCTCACCCCCTTCAGGATGGCCAGCGGCTTCTGCGGAGTGCCTGGTGCTCCTGCGTGGCTCTGTCGCAGCGCTGACCGGGCTGCTGCGGCTGCTGCTGTCCCCAGCATCCCCCAGGTCCAGGGCAGGATTTGAGGCAGTGTTAGAGATGATCATGGCCTCCATTGCCGTGGTGATGCGGGCCATTCCCCTTGTTAACTCCGCCGTATTTTGTGTGAGGCTAGACTCCATGTTGGCACTGCGCTGGCAGAGTTGTGCCGTTGCAGCAGCAAGGCGGCTCATGGAGCGGTTCAGCACCCGGGCATCCCGCCTGCGCACCAGCTCATGCTCCTCCAGTCTGCCACATAACTGGGTTATGGCAGTGGTTAGCCTGCCTAAACCTGCTGCTACCTCCTTGTTTGAATCCACAAAGGACTGAAATCCTTTCACCATTTCCCCCATCTGCAGGTTGTGCTGCAGGAGCTGGCGTTGGCAGGCCATGATGGATTTCGCCTGCTGCCTTTGGATCTTTACCATATTACCCTCGAGGCCCAGGAAGACACTGCCCTCCGTTGCTGGTGCTGCAGTGGTTGGAATGGCACGGCGCCGGGTACTGCTGCTGCCGGCCTGCTGAGTGGGCTGGGGTGCCACTGGTGGGGGTGTGGTGCTGGCCGGGGCCTGAGCCCCTGCTCCCAGGACAGGGTGTACTGGTGCCACAGCTATGATCGTGGCAGGAGCTGGTGTAGGTGGAAGGAGGTCCCTTGTCGGGGAGTTCTCTGGGGAGAACTGCAAGGGGGTGTGCTCTGCATTTGTGGGGAGTGCAGTGCTTCAAAGTCTATTATCAGGTCTCCCTCTATACCAAGCCCTATGGTGTTTTCGTCCTCCTCCTCCTCGGCAGCCTGACTGGTGCTCGGCCCGGCGAGTGCAGTGGTGGATGGTGCTACTGCCTCGGTTGTCATTGTTTGTCCGCCTGATGGTGCCCCTAGGTACAAAGAAGCATTTGTAAATTGAGTGCCGATGTATTACAGTCAGTACAATTAAAGCATTCCACATGTCCTTGCATCTCCTTAGAATGTGTTCCACTGTTTCCTGTCTTGTGATTCTGCACTGCCATATTTTGCTGACTTCTGCTGACTACATGTACCATGATGCTTGTCTCTTGTATGTTGGTCACAGTACTGTGCTGGGGTTTGGCTATGCATTGTGTCTAATGGGGAGGTGTCTGGTAGGGTGTGTCATGATGCGCATGCTTCTTACCTGTAGCTGTAGCTCTGGCTGAGCTGTCCAGGGTCCCAATTCCGGTTACGCTCTCCCTCTCAATGGTGCTGGAGACCAGTTCCTCCAGGTCGGTGAGGGGTGGCGCCGGGTTCCTGCCTCCACCAGTGCCTCCAGCCTGCCTCTGGATCTCTGCCATCTTCCGTTTGGTGAGGCTGCGGATGTCATAGAATCGCTTCTTCAGCTCATCCAGGGTCCTGGGGGTGACACCTGCAGCATTGACCTTTTCGGCGATTTCTGCCCAGAGCCTCCTCTTGGTGCTGTCTGGCACATTGAGGGACAGCTTACCGAATAGCTGACGGTGCACCCTCACCACCTCCTCAACCAACACCTGCAGCTCGGTGGTGCTGAATTTTGGCTTCCTCTTCTGGCTGCACTTCTGGCTCTCACTAGGGTTTGCCATCTTGATCAGAACAGTTCACTACCTCCTACTCCCACTGCTGCTAACTGTGAGTGTTCAGCTCAGGCTGGCTCTCCAGAAAGTTCTTAATTAGCTGCACCTGCCAGGGTTGCCACTCCCTGTTTTGGTGGGGGAGGGGGAGCCACCTCATTGGCTGAATCGGCTTTTGCCGATTCGGCTTTTACCGAATCGGTTTTTACCGAATCGGCTTTTAACGAATCGGTAAAATCCGATTTGGATTTTACCGATTCGGTTTTTCAATGCATTCCTATGGGCTTTTTGGCCATGGGTGTGTTTCCATTCCTCCGATTCGGTAATTGCCGAATCGGATTTCACCGACTCGGCTATTTCCGAATCGGTGGTAGCCGATTCGGCTATTTCCGAATCGGTGGCAGCCGATTCGGTACTTTCCGATTCGGCCCGTGCCGATTCGGTACGTAGCGAATCACATTACCGATGCCGACCGATTCGCTATTATTTCGCGGTTTGTTTGCTACATCTCGTTTTCCGATTTCAGAATACCGATTCGGCCCGCCTCGGTATTTTGAAATCGGAAAATCCCTTTTACCTACATCGGGCCCATAGTGTTGTCAGCGATTTATCACGCTCGCAGCTACTCAGAAGAGTGTTCCGGCGCGAGCCCAGACAGAACATAAAACAGTGAAGACAGAAGTAGAAGCCGAAGGGGACAAGCTTAGATGAATTAAGAAGGTTTTAAGTCTGATTCTGCAATCGTATCCACTAGATGACAGTGCCTCATCGCATAATGTGCAGGATATGTCAAAGACCTGTGTGGGAAAATTCCGAAACGAATGGAGGGAAAGGGAAGAAACGTTGATAATGGATGCTAATAGCACCATTGCTCTGACAGTTCATAATCAAATTAGAACCCCACCATCAAAGGCGGTCAAGGGAACAAGCTAATCCAGGAAAGTTCTAATCGAAAACAGAAAGATACTGAATTTATAGTCGGAAAAACTGGGAGGCTCAGAGCTAAGTCTGTGTTAAGAGGAACAGATATGTATATATATATATCCTGATAAACATGAGCTAAAGGTTGCCCTATCCCCTTAAGGGAGCAAGTACCGATTTTAGTAAGGTGGTGAAGCAGTAGAGCGCGAAGGAGCCCGAAAGGGAAGGACCAAAGACTCCAAATATCTATTGTGCGTCGGAACAACAGGAAACGAAGGAGGAAAGGAAGAGGGCCTAGCTGGGTGCCCTCCTATGAAAGCTTGCATGTTATGAATTGGTTGAACAGTGATGGCCGCAACGCGGCTTGCTACACAGTGCTAGGATGGGAATATCCTGAGTGTCAACAAGTTCTTCTAGGAGACATTCTGCATACCGTCAGAATAGATTACATCCTCCTTATATCTCACCCATGCAAAGCTTAAGGGTGTCTGTGTGTAGTATCGTAGTGCAAAGCACAAAATCACGGAGGAGTAGAGGGGGAGCCAACCCTATGCACACGAGATGTGAAAAAAAAGTACCTAGCTCCTGAGCAAAGCTGTAGTCTATATTATTCAAGCCCAAAGAGCATAAGAGCCATATAGAAATATTAGGAGCGTGTGCGCACTCCAAGGGCCAACCTGTTGTTGCAGCCAGGTAGGCGTAAAAGAAAAAACTGCTCAATGTTCTGTATGAGGCATTATGAGCCTCGGAGCAAACAGGGGACGCATGTGATGTGCGTAGCTCAAATGTCCAAGTATATCTATTTATATAGCCCAATTGGGCTACGCACCTCGGAATGTGATCGGCTCCATCCCGCACTCAGCAACTAGGGAAAGCCTTCGGCGGTTAAGCGCGATTTCACGCAGTGAACATAAAATATTTCTGACATATATCAGAGAAAGTACTTGCCTAGAAATGTTTCACTTCGGAAACCATATTATTGAAAAACATTATTGAAAAACACCAGGGTCTAAACATATAACCTTTGGAATCCGAGTCAGATACCTCAACCACTACATCACTGGGATTCGTTAGGAACGCGGTTGGCAACAGCGTGATATCCCCGTTGTTGAGGGAGCATCTTGATTTTGTGCCCAGCCAGGCAAATCCGTGTAATGCCATTGCGCATCTCCGCTCCCGTGGGAGCCTCATCATGCTGTCCCCTGGGCAAAACTACGTAGCGCTATTAAGCATTAAGAAGGAGGATATTGGTGTGCACTTCAATTGGGACGCAACCCACCAGCACTGGCTTAGAAGGCCTGTGCCTTATCCACTAGTCCCCTGAGGAACACATCTACTATGCATTGGAGTTTCGAAGCTCGTCTCACGGGATCGCGCCTGTGCACACAAAATGCCTATTAAGAGGCAGATTTATGAAGGCCTTGCGCCGGCGGTGCGTCATTTTTAACATGGGAAAAAGTGACGCACCTGCGGCGCAAGTCCTTCATAAATCTGCCCCTAAGTGCTTTAGAAATATGTAGCCCAATCTTACTAAACAGTAACCCAATAGGACTATGCATATGAAAATACTTAGAATAAGCAAGCTCAGGACATGTCTTGCCAATGAGGGGAGCCTCAGCGAGTTAAAATCACCCAATGAGCGCTGCCGCAGACAGTGTGGTACTAGGACTCCAAGCGGAGCATGAATGAAGGTGGCTAAGTGGGCCGCAATGTACGTTTTCATCCCGACACAGACGGGAAATCAAGGACACTTTCCTAAGTCCAACCTTTGCCCGGACTGCAGAGATCGCCGCCTCCCAGCGGGAGTCTCTGCCTTGAAGAGCGCATGGGCTAAACACTAAGTACGGCTTGCTGAAGTACATTTTTTAATAGACATAGTGTAAATCATGTGAAGAACAGACAAAGTAGGCAAGAACAAAGCGCGAGTAGCGCATTCAAGTAGTAAAATGGCAGCGTGTACCTGCTTAAAATGTAATCGATCTATGCGGGTAAAATGCAGCGCGGTACTATAAGGCCAGCAGGGAGTGAAGCGAAGCCCGATGGCGCCGCCAGTGCTATAAACAAAATGCCCAGCTCCGGGCGGGAGCGCACCACAGATTAGGCTGCTTACAGTGGGAGCCTCTCAATGCGCCCGCAGGCCAGCGGGAATTAAACCATGCCCGATGGGGCCGCCCGCGGTAATTACAGGCACTGCCTCCAGTAGGTAAACATATGGCAACAAGCGCAACCTGAAAGGAATACATAATTGCGCACATACTGAACACAATTATTCAACCTAGCGCGATATAAACGCAAACATAATTGCAATATTGTCCAAGGCAATTTAACAGTCAAATGAGACATACATCACAATATAATGTTCTGAGCACTTAACTTACTGCATGAGCAGCAAAGAGGAGCAGAAACAGGATCCAGTGGCTCTTATAGGACTGTACATGATGTGATGTATTACGAGCATCATGGGAAATGTAGTTTTATTTGCATACAAAACGATTTTCTTTGGCTGCTGTGAGTAGCAACTATAAGAAAGAGAAGCATAATCCGAATCCTCCAGTCCTGTAATAGATTCTTCTGCGACAACCTGCTTGTAAGAAAGTCTTTGATGGTTAAAGTGCGTCTCTGACAACCTGATTGTAAGAAAATCTTTGATGGTATAAGACATTTTAACAGATGCAACGTAACCTACATTAGGGTGACCAACGGGCATAGGGACAAATTTAGAACAGTGAGTGTACAAATTCAGTTGACGTCAAAATAAGTTTATATTAGGTTGAGACAACTGTGACTTCACTTTCTGTCCCTGCTTTTGGCTACTTTGGCACCCTCTAGCCCCCTCCCCACAGCTGCATCATGGTGATTATTCTGCTGGGTTTATTTGTTATTCTGTCTTATGCTGAGCTGAGAGCCACAGATCAAAGTCAGAAAGTTCTTGGGGGCATATCAACAAGCGGCCGCGATAATTACCGCTGGCCGCTCTTAACGTGAAGATTTTCATCGCCGGCTATCGCAGATAATTATCGCCATGCTAGCACTGTCTTAACAACGCATAGCGCAATGGCAATAATTATTCCAGTGATAGTGATGCTTTCCATGGAATACCGCTGGTTTTCCAGCAATGTTCCATGGAAAATGGCGATTTCCTTGGTGATAGGGCCTATGGTCTTAGCCACACAATCCACCGCCCATGTTAGGTATGCCTTAGTCAGGAATTTAACAGACGTTAAATTCCTGCAATAAGGCATATTAATGTGATTTTAAATATCCCTAACACTCGTTGTTAATATGACGAAGCTGGGTTAGTGATATTTTCCCAAGGGAGTCTTGTCAGGCACACCTCCTTTGCATCTCATTAGTGATGCGATGGGAGGCGTGCTGACAAGGGGCGCTAATGCAAGGATACAAGGGTAATATTGCACACTGAGGTTTCTTCTGCTTCAAACAGGAACAGGTGGACGAAGGAAAACCGTGACTCCGGAGAGCGAGGCGGAGGCGGAGGCGAGCAGAGGAGCAGAGGAGCCGAGGCAAGGAGCCGAGGACCCGAGGAGAGGTGGGGAGAGGAGGACGCCATCTCACTCACCTTCGCTTCCAGCGTCCAGCCATTAGCCTCCCGACTCCTGCTGCCTGCCCACGTGTATTCGGCGGCGGCGGCAGCGGGGGAAGCGCAGTGTTCCTGCAGCCTGCAGCCTGCAGCCTCAGCCACAGGCTCCGAAAAGAGAAAACAGCGGCAGGCGGAGGGCGACAGGCAAGCCCTCCGGCAGCAGCCCGAGCTGCCTCGCACAGCACAGCACAGCAGCGAGCCGCAGGCACACCGCAAGCGTCACACAGCGGGGGTACATAGCGGTAGAAGCCGCGAAAAAAAACAAAAAAAACCCGCGAAATACCTCTCCCTCCCTTCCTTCTAACCAGGAGCGTCCCATAGAGACAAGAGGACTTCACAGGGCTTCACAGGCCCTCGTGGTAAGGTCTCCACAGCAGCAGGAGCAACAACAAAACCTTCACACTTGCCAGCACCAGCGCCTTCAACAGCCTTCAACAGCGAGATCCTTATTGAGAGTGCGGCGACAGGAGCAGTGTGAGGAGCCTCTGCAGGAAGAAGAGGCAAGAATAACAGAGCTGCAGCCCTTGTTAGCATCAGCGGGAGTGGCAGGAAGAGACTGCCACATGAGACTCCCTCACACAGTACGGAGTAGAGACAGCAACCACGGTTAGACATCCCAGCAGCCCAGCTCCAGCACCAGCAATCTCCGGGTAATCTCCCCGCACAAGTCAAGGTAAGGCACGCTGGTCACCCCAGGGTGTTCACCAGAGGACCAGAGGCCTAGGACCCCCCCTGGAAGTAGTAGTTACACGCCACCCACCCAGCACCCCCGAATCAGAAAGTTTGTTGCGTAAGAATACGCAACAGACCGTCATGAGATCAGGAAAAATAAGGGGGGCACCGGGGGGGTCAACACCCAAAACCTGAAAAAGGGGGAGATGTAGTAGAGGACTTAACAGAAGACTCAACCGAGTACAAACTAGAATCAGAAAAGCCCACTAAGCCAAGAGAAAGGGAGCAGGAACAGCTCTTGGATCTAGACTACAAACAGGATACGGGGGGCAAAACAAATAAGAATAAGAATCAAACACAAACAAACAACAATACTCAGACCCCCACCGGGGCAACCGGCTCCCCTACCAAAACTATTAAAACAGACATCAAAACCAGCAAACGTGCTCTTATTACTGATTTTTTTAAAGTATGTCGCAGTTTATCCCCAGGGAAGCAAAAGACGCGCAAGGCAACCAACGAAGCAACGGAGGCAGAGGAGGCTAAAAAAGCCAAGGATTACAAGTACAGGTGGGGCAGCGCAGACAATGAGACACAAAAGTGCGAAGTCAGTAGGTCAACAAATACTGAGGATACAGAGCATAAGTTCCCTAAGTTGCTCAAATCAGAGGATGGAAGTTGTACTAATCCTATCAAGAGCCCCTCACTCGTTCATCATGGCCTCCGTCAACAGGCCATTCAGGCCGTAGTACACAATGAACAGGAATTTAAACTTGAGTCGGAACTTACTCCCAAACAACGGACCTGCCAAGCACAAACAAATCAACTAACGCAGCAAAACCAACAGCTCCAAATAGTCCAACAAATTACTTGGCAGCCTTATGAAGAGCAGAGCCAGGATGGTAACCAGACGTTTGAGCAGGACAGTGACGACAGCCTTGATAGCACGCACGCAATGCCAAATAATCCCGCTGACCCACAACTAGATTCACCACCTGTCCAGATCACGGGCCTAATAATCAACGTACAGGACCAACTTGCCATAAGTCCGAAACAACCAAGCAAGCAACTTCAAAGCAAGATAAATGGATCACCTTTTAGATCACCCCACGAAACTGAACCAACCAAACTACTTACTCACCCAAAACCCCAAAAACCACCCTCACCAGGACGATGCACTAAGAAACAAGAGGAACAATACCCCAAGAAACATCGAGAAAGCCCATCAACAGTACCTTTTTGGGATCAGTTACTTGGCACCATGCAAACAATAGGATCAGCAGCAACTTATCATGCTGACAAGCTGGACACTCAAGTTGAGCTACTAAATGCACTAGCTTTATACGTGCAGGGAATATATCAAAAACTATACGATTTAAATGCCATGATAACAAAGGTACAACAATCCCGGGATTTCACTTATTACACGTGCCATTGTCACCAAATATTAGACAAGCTTGCAACCGTCCCGACCATAATGTCAGAGTTGCTGAGGGCAGTAAGGGACACTCAATTAAATTCCACAACTTCAACGGAAGGAGAGTTTAAGGAGGCAGACGGAACTAAAAAGGATATCCTAATTCTTAATACTAAACCATTAAAAGAGGGAAATAACACGCCAGCCATAGAGAAAGACTGGAAACGAACAGAGGTACATCCACAACCAGAAAGCTCCTTCCCCAAATCAAAGCATTTCAATGAAGGAACCAATACAAAGCAAGGAACAAGAAAGCTTTGCAAAACCCCTGTCAAAACGGGAACGCAAACGCTTGAGGAAAGCAAGGAAAAGCAAAAAAAATAAAGTCACCACGCAAGCTTTACTGACACCACCCCAGAAAAGAATTGACGAAAATAACGAAAGTGGCAGTGAGTCAATCAGCACGACGAATCATAAAAACTTGGCATTAAAAGAATCCGCAACCACAAGAAATCATGACGGTAAAAATAAAACAAAAAATGGAAATTTAACAACTAACAAAATTTATGACATATTTAAGTCATCAGCTGAGAAGGAAAAGGACAAAGAAAAAAACAAAGAACTTGCAAAATTGGATACAACGCAACCCTCAAAGAACCAAACAATAAAAGAAAAAGAAGCCAAGGCACAGGATAAAATAACAAGTGGGAAAGGTGAAATGCGGACCCGAAATCATAATAACGAAACGCAAAATAACCCAAAGCTTCAAAGCACAACAGAGCACATTGAAAAGATACAACAAGATCAAGTCAAACCAGTCCAGCTCGATAATGTACACCAACAAGACCTAACAGAACCATTATCAGGGGTTCCAATCTATAATAATAAAGAACAATCATTCATGGCTCAAAGTCAGATAGAATTGATTCCACACTACAAATCGAGAGGAACCCACAATATACTAAATCGAAGCACAATTCTAAAGCTATTCAAATCCGTACCAGCCCTGAGTCATATAACATCCAGTGACCTGGAAAGAATTGAATTCAAACCTACCATTACTCAAATAGGAGTCGAAAAAACAATAGCCACCTGGATAAACGATTCAGTCGCAGAACAGATTCTGAGGCATAAGGAGGTATTTGCAGAATGGGGAATAGAACTAAAAATGGTGGAACCTCTCCGTTACCCAAGTCCCCTACAACACCATCACTGTACAGAGGGCATGCCAAAGGGTGCAAAAGGCCCAGAGACTTATGATCAAATAAAGGACGATGTTAAATTCACAAGACAAATCACAATTACAATCTCACACCCACACAAAACCCGACAAGAGGTTAATCAACACTGGAGGTCACCAAGTTCACAACTAGGAGCTGCATGAACAAAATTCCAAATAAAATCAAACTCAGTACAGGACATTAATATCTGTTCCTGGAACGTGAACGGCCTAGCATCTAAAATAGGGGAAACTGATTTTGCAGACTTTATTTTAAAGTATGACATACTGCTGCTGCAAGAAACCTGGCAGACAACACATACTCCGATCATAGGCTATAAAGAACATTTAAACCCAGCCAAAAAGGAGTCAGCACACGGAAGAGCCAAGGGTGGCTTATCAATATATACGGCCACAGAAATCCGATGGAAAGAAGAAAACATCGACTTAGACTCGAGCTGGATGCAATGCATTAAATTCGAAGTTATCACATGCACTTTAAT
Organism: Lissotriton vulgaris; assembly: GCF_964263255.1. Taxonomy (NCBI): domain Eukaryota; kingdom Metazoa; phylum Chordata; class Amphibia; order Caudata; family Salamandridae; genus Lissotriton; species Lissotriton vulgaris. The sequence continues at coordinate 263,121,960 of NC_141685.1, forward strand.
AATAATGAACATCTACATCCACCCAGCCCACAAGCATAAGGGGAGACACATCCAACAACTGGCCGCCGCCATCAAAATCCTAAAAGCATCACAACCACACGCCAAAATAATAATGTCCGGTGACTTTAATATGAACTTGATGCAAGCCCACGAGAAAAACCTTCCAAATGTAATAACAACTAGGAGCAATAACATAACAAGACGTGACACACTGGGCAAGAAATGCGCTGCATTGTTAGATAAACATGCACTATACACCTTAAACGGTCGAGGCCCGCAAGATAGCCCTGCAGCTTTCACAAGAGTGACGGCAAAATCAGCAGCAACCATCGACTTCACCTTAGCCGACCCAGATTTATTCTGCAGTATTACAAACTTTCACATAATAGAAAGAGCAGAAAGCGACCACTATCCCCAATCATTCACACTAATTGATTTCAGGGAAAAGTCTTTGCCATCAAATGCGCTGACGCATTTTACTCGACTGTACAATTTAAATCGGCTAACATGGAATGAAAAAAGTGTTGATAAAATCATGGAGTCTTGCATAGATTACCTGACAACTACTGGCGCAAAACCAATGGGGATAGAGACTTGGGAGTCCTTAATTGACAGCTTGCACAGAACGTATATACAGAACTCCAAAAATCAAAAAGCGGCCCGGATCAACATGTCAGAATGGTACACAAAAGCACTAAGGACAAAAAAACAAAAATTAAATAAAGCATTACTCACGGTCAACAACCCCCCCGGGAGGCCCTGACAACAATTAAACAAATGAAACGTGACCTGAAAAAAGAGACTCGAGAAGCCAAACGCAAACACAACGAGCAGCTCTGGACCAAAATGCTCCATGCAAGCCGACAACAAAATTCTAAGCAGTTCTGGGCCCAGATTAATGTCCTATCTAACGGAAAAAATCGGCACTTCAACTCTGATATAACTGAGCATGCATGGCGAGATCACATAGAAAATATATATAATTCACAAACGGCCCCCAGAATAATCACAGAAACAGGAAACAGGGAAGGCGGTACAAAAACACCATAGTACCATCAGCGAGATCCCAACAAGAGAGCAGAGGAAGGTAAAGACACCGCAACGAACCTCGCAGGCCCCACATTATATGACCAGCAACTTGTACCAGAAACATCACAGCAACCCACAAGAAAAACATAAGGAAGGAAAATTGCAGCAAAAACATCTGGAAATATCGGGGTCAGACCAATCAGTTGTCAACAGCCAGATCTCACAAAAACAAATAATGTGTATTATAAAAAAGCAGAGATCAGACGGGGCGCCGGGACCCAATGGTCTGTCAAACGCGCTATTTAAAAAAGACTCACAATTTTGGTCCAAACATCTGACCATACTATTCAACAACATTTTGGAATCCCACACAATCCCCGACTCCTGGCGAGGAAGCATATTGCACCCAATATTCAAATCAGGGGCTCGTGCAAATCCCTCAAATTACAGGCTGATAGCCCTTCTAGATGTTGAGGCAAAAATCTACGCATCAAACTTGCTTAAGGACCTAGAAGATTGGGTGGATAACACCAAACTGATCCCCAACACACAGACAGGTTTTCGAGCCGGAATGGGCACTTTAGCAAATATTTCCGCCATCACACTTCTGGCCAGTCAATCCATCACAAATTCCAAAGTATTGTATGCATGTTATGTGGACCTCAAGGCGGCCTTCGATAAGGTACCTAGACAAGCCTTGTGGGCAAAAATTGAATCTTGGGGCATACCAACAAATTTATTGAATGCAATCATTGACCTCTATTCGGAAACATGGGTTCAAATAAAAATGGGAGATGGTCGAAGCCTAACAAACAAAATTACTACCATCAACGACCAAAAACAAGGGTGCGTTTTGGCCCCCTGTTTATTTAATATATACACAGCCGACCTAGACAACTACCTACGTTCAACATTAGGGGATCCTCCTAAACTGGGGAATGTGAGAATAGCAAGTTTACAATATGCAGATGACATAGTGTTGCTCTCCCAAACGCCCCGCGGCCTACAACGACTAATAAATAAATTGGCAGAATACATAGACGTAAACCAACTACAGATAAACTTTAAAAAAACAAAGGTCATGTGTTTTTCCAGTCCAAAGAAAAAAATACCAAAATTCATTTGGAGAATTAACAGCAACAGTTTGGACCTCGAGGAGACATACAAGTATTTGGGACTGACTTTGGATAGTCATCTTAATTACAAGCAACACCAAGAATATCGGAAAACAAAAGCTAAACAATTATTGTTTGCATTTAAAACTTTGCAAAAAAAACTCAGTGACAGTTCCACTACTCACTTATTAAAGGTTGTGGCATCAAAATTTTTACTTGCAATTACATACGGCTCTGAACTATTAAATGCAAAGGATGCAACATCCTTGAATATCGCCCAAACAAGTCTCTTCAAAAAACTGTTTAACATCCCACGCCATATCTCACAAGACCGGATAAGACTTGAATTCGGGCTAAAGAATCAGACCATGGCAAGACAGGGAGCACTGGTCAAATATTATTGGAGAATGCGAGCAGCAGAGGACGACTCCCTGGTACATTGCTGTTGGCTGGAAGTCGAAAAGCAATCAAAACTGACCAACTCGATTCCTTCTGTCCTAAAAAAATCAATTGAGGCTTTAAAGTTAGAGGAAGTATGGCAAACAACACCATCCTACTCAGAGTTTAAACAATTGGTCAACAAAACAGTTAACCAAATGTCCCAAGACCAGGATAAAGCCACGCTGTCCAAGAAAACAAACGCATGGACGGTGCTCCCGACATATGTCAAGTCAAGTCAAGTCAATAAATTTGTATAGCGCGCTACATACCCAGAGGGTCTCAAGGCGCTTGAAGAAGGGAGGGGAATTACTTGTCAAATATCCACGTTTTAAGTTGCTTTCTGAATGCTAGGTGGTTCTGAGTAAGGCGAAGATGAGTGGGAAGTGAGTTCCAGGTTTTAGCTGCCAGGTAGGAGAAGGATCTACCTCCCATGGTGGTTTTGTTGATGCGAGGTACAGTGGCAAGGGCTTGGTTGGAGGATAGTAGCTGGCGGGAGGGGGTGTAGAAGGACAGTCGTGTGTTGAGGCATTCGGGTCCGATTTCGTAGAGTGCTTTGTGTGCGTGGGTTAGGAGCCGGAAAGTAATCCTCTTATTGACGGGGAGCCAGTGGAGGTTTTTCAGGTGGCCAGAGATGTGTTCTTTACGCGGTATGTCTAATATGAGCCTGGCTGAAGCGTTCTGGATGCGTTGGAGTTTTTCTGGATTTTTGCGGTGGTACCGGCGTAGAGGGTGTTTCCGTAGTCCAGTCGGCTCGTGACCAGAGCGTGAGTGACTGTTTTTCTAGTTTCGGTGGGGATCCAGCGAAATGTTTTCTTGAGCATGCGAAGAATGTTGAAGCAAGATGAAGAAACGGCGTTGACTTGTCTGTTCATCGAGAGTGGGGAGTCCAGGATGACGCCCAGGTTGTGTGCGTGGTCCGTCGGGATAGGTGCTTTTCCAAGGGCCTCTGGCCACCAAGAGTCATCCCAGGCGGAGGGGGAGGTGCCTAGGATGAGGACTTCTGTTTTGTCTGAGTTCAGTTTTAGACGGCTGTGCTTCATCCATTCGGCTACTTCTTTCATTCCTTCATGCAGGTTGGTTTTGGCCGTGTTCGGGTCTTTGGTGAGTGATAGGATCAGTTGAGTGTCGTCGGCGTAGGAGATGATGTTGAGGTTGTGTCGGCGTGCGATGGCCGCGAGGGGGCTCATGTATACGTTGAAGAGGGTGGGGCTGAGTGAGGACCCTTGGGGTACGCCGCAGATGACTTCAGTGGCCTCTGACTTGAATGGTGGGAGGCGGACTCTCTGGGTTCTTCCGGTGAGGAACGAGGTGATCCATTCCAGTGCTTTTCCTTGGATTCCGATGTTTCTGAGGCGTTGTAACAGGGTGCTATGACAGACCGTGTCGAAGGCTGCGGAGAGGTCGAGGAGGATGAGGGCGACTGTGTCTCCATTGTCCAGTAGAGTTCGAATGTCGTCTGTTGCTGCGATGAGGGCGGTTTCGGTGCTGTGTTTGGCTCGGAAGCCGGACTGTGAGGAGTCGAGGGATTTGTTGGTTTCGAGGAAGGAGGCAGCTGGTTGTTGACCGCTTTCTCGATGACTTTGGCCGGGAATGGAAGGAGCGAGATAGGGCGGTAGTTTTTGAGTTCGGTGGGGTCAGCTGTGGGTTTCTTCAGGAGGGCGCTGAGTTCGGCATGTTTCCAGCTTTCCGGGAAGGTTGCGGAGTTGAGGGAGCAGTTGATGACGTCTCGGAGGTGCGGTGCTATGATGGAGTCTGCTTTGTTAAAGATGTGGTGAGGGCATGGGTCTGTGGGGGATCCTGAGTGGATAGAGTTCATCAGACGGATGGTGTCCTCAGTGGAGATTGGCTTCCAGTCATTGAGGATGTTCAGGGGGGATGGGGGTCCTGCAGGGGGTTGGGTGGGTTGGTTTTCGGGTCGGTTGTCGAAGCTGTTGTGGATGTCTGCAATTTTGTTGTGGAAGAATGAGGCTGAAAGAAACAGCAATTAATTCTACTGAGATTGGGAGTGAACCCTACCAAAGATTTAACTCCTAAATGGAAACGCACCTGGCCCTCAATGGATTGTCGCCTTTGCGGACATGGTGATGAATCAGTGCTCCACCTACTCTGTATTTGCCCGGCACTATTACCCGAACGGAAAAAACTGCTGCGGCCGTTGCTGAAAAAAGAGCAGATAAGGACATGCAGATCCGCAGTAATAAAATGTTTAGGAGGGTCAACAGTGCAACTGGCATGTAAATCACTAAAGTTTAAGACTCGCTGCAAAAGCGCTAGAAAGGAAAGATATAGAACTTGATTCAGAAAATGCTCAGACAATCACTCCAAAGCAAACATAAGCAAAAGAATCAGACTCCTCAAGCCAGATCAACTCAATAAGACTAATAGGCATTAACCGTACTATCTTCCTTAACAATCAAATGTTTTAATTGGAATTTTATCAACTAACTAGTGTTTACAGTTTATACATGAATTTTAATTAGCAAGTGTTAATGTGTTTTTAGCGGTTAATCCGCTTTTTGTATGATTTAAACTAAATCAAATAAAGTATTACTTATCATCAGCAAGGATACAAGCGCCAGCGTGTCCTGAAGCTCCAATGTAATATTCTACATAGTTGACAAGTATAAGCTTTATTAATACCACAGATTAAGATCTTCGCATTGGCAAAGATCTTCCAAAAATTTCAAATCTTTGTCATCAGTCACCACACGAAGTGCGACTGACTACAGACAAAAGAAAAAGAAACATATTGAAAAGATTGTTGAGTGACTGTTAAACTGTATACCTGACTCTGCTATAATTAAGACATTTATGATTATTAGGGCGGGGAACTGTTCAGTGTTGACACTAAGTTGGAGGGAAAAGCAGGTGTATGTTGCGCATCAAACTAATAGAACAAACTCTAGTTAACAAGAAGTGCATTCTGTTTTGGTAGCGTATTTATTTGCAATGCATTGTGGGCAGGCGGATGTTCCTTCATATTCTTTCAGCCTGATTGCTGGTAAGCCCTGTCTGAAGAGCGTCGCTGAAGACAAAACAATAAATAAAACTGGCAGGCCCATTTCACTCATCTTTACCTTGCTGCAGTCATACGCTGTCCACATACAGCGTGGAGTCTGACTGGACCAGGCCCTGTAGCCGCCTCGACCCTGCAGCCCCCGCCCATGTATGTTACAGTGTGGAGCCTGGCTGATGTGTTTATGGACCCCTAGCGACGGCCCGCGGTACTGCACCCCTGGTGTCTATTCAAAGAGGTGCCTGGATGTCTAGATTTGGGACCCCTAGTGACGGCCTGCGGTACTGCACCCCTGGTGTCTATTCAAAGAGGTGCCTGGATGTCTAGATTTGGGACCCCTAGTGACGGCCTGTGGTACTGCACCCTGGTGTCTATTCAAAGAGGTGCCTGGCTGTCTTGATTAGGGGTCAACACAATGTTTTTTAAATGTATTTTATTTTATTTATCCTATGCGTTTTTATATAGCGCGGACTTTACCCGAAGGTGTCAAAGCGCTTTACAATAGGAACAGAACTGATACATGGGGAGAACATTACAAATGAACACATTTCAAAAGCAAACGTTAAATTACATGAGGCACAAATGACAATTGTGAGAAAACAAAATACAGGAGGTAGCAAACGGTGCATTACAAGAGGAAAACATGATGCGTGCAGGTTACAAAAGCGTACAAAGTACAAGTAGAGGTATAATACTGCAATAAATGGCAGACACTCGGGCACAAGAACAAAGGTTACGTGTGCAAGTTACAAACGAGTACCAAACACAGGTACAAGGATAATACTGCAATAAATGGCAAACACTCCAACCACAAGAACACACTGGGAAGGCCCTTCCATAGTTATGGAGAAAAGGATTCTCTATAATGGAGGGTCTTCCTTCAGATAATAGAGAGGGTTTGAATTACATTTGGAAGTGTCTTTGAAGGAGGAGAACTTTGAGGCCAGTTTTAAAGGCCTGGGAAGAGGTGGTGGTCCGGAGCTGAGGCGGAAGTGAGTTCCAGGGGGCATATTACCAACAACTAGCGATAATTATCGCTAGTTGTCGGTAATATGTTTGTTTAGCGGCGATATTTTTATCGCCGAGCTGCGGCGATTTTTATCGCTTAGGAACCTTGCTATTATCAAGGTTTATCTCCTAAGCGATAAAAATCGGCCGAAATGCATGAATATCGCTGAAAAGTAAGCGATATTCATGCATTACCGAGCTAATGCTCTTAGCCATGTTATCCACCACATGGTTAAGAACTGCTCAGGGGCAGGTGTTAGCTTTTGGAGATATTCGCACTTAGCGCGAATATCTCCAAAAGTTGGTAATAGGAGATAGCGATGTTAGCGACTGTTTCCAGTCGCTAACATCTTGGCACGCCCACTTTGCATGTCATTAGTGATAAATATCACTGACATGCAAAGCGGGGCCCAAGTTGGTCGATATCTCCTACTAGCTGTCGCTAACTGGTGTTAGCGACAGCTAGGTAATCAGGAGATAATTTTATCTCCGCTTTCTTGGCTTTTAAAGCCAAAAAAGCTGAGATAAACCCCCTTGATAATATGCCCCCAGATTCTCACCGCGTTGCCTGAAAAGGATTGGGCCATCGATCTTTCCTTCTTGAAAGTGGGAGGTTCAAGCAGTAAATGTTCCGCATTACGTGATGGTCTAGAGCACGGGTACTCATAGTAAAGCAGCGGCCCGGCAAGCCTTCTGTGGCGGCCCGCGGACCATGAGACAGAGTACCCGTGTTTTCTAAGACTTTCTGAAAAAACTCTGCTGCTCTGTGGGGGCCAGGCAATTTATTCCGGCGAAGCCAGAGTGGAGCTGCAGGGGCGCCGAGAGGGTGTGAAATACAGCAATGCCCCATTCACAAGCAAATGGTCTTTTTGAAGACCTGTGAAATACTCGGGTGGGGCTGTGTGTCTGTGCACGCTGGGAAAACAGGCTGGGGAAGCGGGTTTAGCCCGGGTGACACAGGCAGGGTGGGGTGACAGAGGGAGGTAGAGGGACAGAGACAGAGGGAGGGAAATGGAGACAGAGGAATGGAGACAGAAAAAGGGAGACAGACAGAGGGAGGAGGGCGATAGAGGGATGAGGGTGACAGAGGGATGAGGGCGACGGAGTGCGGGAGGAACAGTGAGGGAAGGGGAGTGAGGGAAGGGGAATGAGGGAGGGAGTGAGGGAAAGGGAGTGAGGGAAAGGGAGTGAAAGAAGGGGAGTGAGGAAAGGGGAGTGAGGGAGGGAGTGAAGGAAGGGAAGTGAGGGAGTGAGGGAAGGGGAGTAAGGGAGAGAGAGAGGAGTGAGGGAGTGAGGGACGGGAGTGAGGGAAGGGGAGTGAGGGAAGGGAAGTGAGGGAGTAAGGGAAGGGGAGTAAGGGAAGGGGAGTAAGGGAAGGGAGTGAGGGAAGGGGGAGTGAGGGAAGGGGGAGTGAGGGAAGGGGGAGTGAGGGAAGGGGGAGTGAGGGAAGGGGGAATGAGGGAAGGGGAATGAGGGAGGGAGTGAGGGAAGGGGAGTGAGGGAAGGAGGGTGAGGGAAGCTGAGTGAGGGAAGGGAGTGAGGGAAGGGGAATGAGGGAAGGGGAATGAGGGAAGGGAATGAGGGAAGGGAATGAGGGAAGGGAATGAGCGAAGGGAATGAGCGAAGGGAGTGCGGGAAGGGGAGTGAGGGGAGGGGAGTGAGGGAAGGGGAGTGAGGGAAAGGGAGTGAGGGAAAGGGAGTGAGGGAATGAGGGAAGGGGAGTGAGGGAAGGGGAGGGAGGGAGTGAGGGAAGGGGAGGGAGGGAGTGAGGGAAGGGGAGGGAGTGAGGGAAGGGGAGTGAGGGAAGGGAGTGAGGGAAGGGGAGGGAGGGAAGGTGAGGGAGGGAAGGGGAGGAAGGGAAGGGGAGGGGAGGGAGGGAGTGAGGGAAGGGGAGGGGAGGGAGGGAGTTAGACTTTGGCCGGGAATGGAAGGAGCGAGATAGGGCGGTAGTTTTTGAGTTCGGTGGGGTCAGCTGTGGGTTTCTTCAGGAGGGCGCTGAGTTCGGCATGTTTCCAGCTTTCCGGGAAGGTTGCGGAGTTGAGGGAGCAGTTGATGACGTCTCGGAGGTGCGGTGCTATGATGGAGTCTGCTTTGTTAAAGATGTGGTGAGGGCATGGGTCTGTGGGGGATCCTGAGTGGATAGAGTTCATCAGACGGATGGTGTCCTCAGTGGAGATTGGCTTCCAGTCATTGAGGATGTTCAGGGGGGATGGGGGTCCTGCAGGGGGTTGGGTGGGTTGGTTTTCGGGTCGGTTGTCGAAGCTGTTGAGGATGTCTGCAATTTTGTTGTGGAAGAATGAGGCTGAAAGAAACAGCAATTAATTCTACTGAGATTGGGAGTGTACCCTACCAAAGATTTAACTCCTAAATGGAAACGCACCTGGCCCTCAATGGATTGTCGCCTTTGCGGACATGGTGATGAATCAGTGCTCCACCTACTCTGTATTTGCCCGGCACTATTACCCGAACGGAAAAAACTGCTGCGGCCGTTGCTGAAAAAAGAGCAGATAAGGACATGCAGATCCGCAGTAATAAAATGTTTAGGAGGGTCAACAGTGCAACTGGCATGTAAATCACTAAAGTTTAAGACTCGCTGCAAAAGCGCTAGAAAGGAAAGATATAGAACTTGATTCAGAAAATGCTCAGACAATCACTCCAAAGCAAACATAAGCAAAAGAATCAGACTCCTCAAGCCAGATCAACTCAATAAGACTAATAGGCATTAACCGTACTATCTTCCTTAACAATCAAATGTTTTAATTGGAATTTTATCAACTAACTAGTGTTTACAGTTTATACATGAATTTTAATTAGCAAGTGTTAATGTGTTTTTAGTGGTTAATCCGCTTTTTGTATGATTTAAACTAAATCAAGTAAAGTATTTCTTATCATCAGCGTGTCCTGAAGCTCCAATGTAATATTCTACATAGTTGACAAGTATAAGCTTTATTAATACCACAGATTAAGATCTTCGCATTGGCAAAGATCTTCCAAAAATATCAAGGGGCAGATTTATGAGGCCCTTGCGCCACGTTTACGCCGCTGTTGCGTCACGCAAGGCGGCGTAAACGTGGTGCATCCCTACGAACGATTTACAACGCGTCACGTTGTAAAGCCCTGCGCCGCTTGTGGGCGTTCCGGCGCAGGGTGGGTGTTCCGGGGCAGGTGCGCCTCGCAAAAGTGGCTGAGTGAAATCTATGAGATTTCACTCAGTCACTTTTAAGCCAATGACGCAGCATTGTTAAAATGGGGCACCCCCAAGCCTTGCTGGAGCTGCGTCGGCGTTCCGGCGCAGGGTGGGTGTTCCGGGGCAGGTGCGCCTCGCAAAAGTGGCTGAGTGAAATCTATGAGATTTCACTCAGTCACTTTTAAGCCAATGACGCAGCATTGTTAAAATGGGGCACCCCCAAGCCTTGCTGGAGCTGCGTCGCGCCTGCGACGCAACTCCAGCAATGCGCCACATTTCCGGCACAGATGCGTCACGCACAGATGCGTCACGCATCTGTGCCAGCAATGCGCCACATTTCCGGCACAGATGCGTCACGCACAGATGCGTCACGCATCTGTGCCGTTTTTGCACCATGAGCTGTGGCGCACTGTGGCGCATGTTAACTGGCGCATCCCCAGTTAACATAAATCTGCCCCCAAATCTTTGTCATCAGTCACCACACGAACAAGATCTTCCAAAAATTTCAAATCTTTGTCATCAGTCACCACACGAAGTGCGACTGACTACAGACAAAAGAAAAAGGAACATATTGAAAAGATTGTTGAGTGACTGTTAAACTGTATACCTGACTCTGCTATAATTAAGACATTTATGATTATTAGGGCGGGGATTTGTTCAGTATTGACACTAAGTTGGAGGGAAAAGCAGGTGTATGTTGCGCATCAAACTAATAGAACAAACTCTAGGTAACAAGAAGTGCATTCTGTTTTGGTAGCGTATTTATTTGCAATGCATTGTGGGCAGGCGGATGTTCCTTCATATTCTTTCAGCCTGATTGCTGGTAAGCCCTGTCTGAAGAGCGTCGCTGAAGACAAAACAATAAATAAAACTGGCAGGCCCATTTCACTCATCTTTACCTTGCTGCAGTCATACGCTGTCCACATACAGCGTGGAGTCTGACTGGACCAGGCCCTGTAGCCGCCTCGACCCTGCAGCCCCCGCCCATGTATGTTACAGTGTGGAGCCTGGCTGATGTGTTTATGGACCCCTAGCGACGGCCCGCGGTACTGCACCCCTGGTGTCTATTCAAAGAGGTGCCTGGATGTCTAGATTTGGGACCCCTAGTGACGGCCTGCGGTACTGCACCCCTGGTGTCTATTCAAAGAGGTGCCTGGATGTCTAGATTTGGGACCCCTAGTGACGGCCTGTGGTACTGCACCCTGGTGTCTATTCAAAGAGGTGCCTGGCTGTCTTGATTAGGGGTCAACACAATGTTTTTTAAATGTATTTTATTTTATTTATCCTATGCGTTTTTATATAGCGCGGACTTTACCCGAAGGTGTCAAAGCGCTTTACAATAGGAACAGAACTGATACATGGGGAGAACATTACAAATGAACACATTTCAAAAGCAAACGTTAAATTACATGAGGCACAAATGACAATTGTGAGAAAACAAAATACAGGAGGTAGCAAACGGTGCATTACAAGAGGAAAACATGATGCGTGCAGGTTACAAAAGCGTACAAAGTACAAGTAGAGGTATAATACTGCAATAAATGGCAGACACTCGGGCACAAGAACAAAGGTTACGTGTGCAAGTTACAAACGAGTACCAAACACAGGTACAAGGATAATACTGCAATAAATGGCAAACACTCCAACCACAAGAACACACTGGGAAGGCCCTTCCATAGTTATGGAGAAAAGGATTCTCTATAATGGAGGGTCTTCCTTCAGATAATAGAGAGGGTTTGAATTACATTTGGAAGTGTCTTTGAAGGAGGAGAACTTTGAGGCCAGTTTTAAAGGCCTGGGAAGAGGTGGTGGTCCGGAGCTGAGGCGGAAGTGAGTTCCAGGGGGCATATTACCAACAACTAGCGATAATTATCGCTAGTTGTCGGTAATATGTTTGTTTAGCGGCGATATTTTTATCGCCGAGCTGCGGCGATTTTTATCGCTTAGGAACCTTGCTATTATCAAGGTTTATCTCCTAAGCGATAAAAATCGGCCGAAATGCATGAATATCGCTGAAAAGTAAGCGATATTCATGCATTACCGAGCTAATGCTCTTAGCCATGTTATCCACCACATGGTTAAGAACTGCTCAGGGGCAGGTGTTAGCTTTTGGAGATATTCGCACTTAGCGCGAATATCTCCAAAAGTTGGTAATAGGAGATAGCGATGTTAGCGACTGTTTCCAGTCGCTAACATCTTGGCACGCCCACTTTGCATGTCATTAGTGATAAATATCACTGACATGCAAAGCGGGGCCCAAGTTGGTCGATATCTCCTACTAGCTGTCGCTAACTGGTGTTAGCGACAGCTAGGTAATCAGGAGATAATTTTATCTCCGCTTTCTTGGCTTTTAAAGCCAAAAAAGCTGAGATAAACCCCCTTGATAATATGCCCCCAGATTCTCACCGCGTTGCCTGAAAAGGATTGGGCCATCGATCTTTCCTTCTTGAAAGTGGGAGGTTCAAGCAGTAAATGTTCCGCATTACGTGATGGTCTAGAGCACGGGTACTCATAGTAAAGCAGCGGCCCGGCAAGCCTTCCGTGGCGGCCCGCGGACCATGAGACAGAGTACCCGTGTTTTCTAAGACTTTCTGAAAAAACTCTGCTGCTCTGTGGGGGCCAGGCAATTTATTCCGGCGAAGCCAGAGTGGAGCTGCAGGGGCGCCGAGAGGGTGTGAAATACAGCAATGCCCCATTCACAAGCAAATGGTCTTTTTGAAGACCTGTGAAATACTCGGGTGGGGCTGTGTGTCTGTGCACGCTGGGAAAACAGGCTGGGGAAGCGGGTTTAGCCCGGGTGACACAGGCAGGGTGGGGTGACAGAGGGAGGTAGAGGGACAGAGACAGAGGGAGGGAAATGGAGACAGAGGAATGGAGACAGAAAAAGGGAGACAGACAGAGGGAGGAGGGCGATAGAGGGATGAGGGTGACAGAGGGATGAGGGCGACGGAGTGCGGGAGGAACAGTGAGGGAAGGGGAGTGAGGGAAGGGGAATGAGGGAGGGAGTGAGGGAAAGGGAGTGAGGGAAAGGGAGTGAAAGAAGGGGAGTGAGGAAAGGGGAGTGAGGGAGGGAGTGAAGGAAGGGAAGTGAGGGAGTGAGGGAAGGGGAGTAAGGGAGAGAGAGAGGAGTGAGGGAGTGAGGGACGGGAGTGAGGGAAGGGGAGTGAGGGAAGGGAAGTGAGGGAGTAAGGGAAGGGGAGTAAGGGAAGGGGAGTAAGGGAAGGGAGTGAGGGAAGGGGGAGTGAGGGAAGGGGGAGTGAGGGAAGGGGGAGTGAGGGAAGGGGGAGTGAGGGAAGGGGGAATGAGGGAAGGGGAATGAGGGAGGGAGTGAGGGAAGGGGAGTGAGGGAAGGAGGGTGAGGGAAGCGGAGTGAGGGAAGGGAGTGAGGGAAGGGGAATGAGGGAAGGGGAATGAGGGAAGGGAATGAGGGAAGGGAATGAGGGAAGGGAATGAGCGAAGGGAATGAGCGAAGGGAGTGCGGGAAGGGGAGTGAGGGGAGGGGAGTGAGGGAAGGGGAGTGAGGGAAAGGGAGTGAGGGAAAGGGAGTGAGGGAATGAGGGAAGGGGAGTGAGGGAAGGGGAGGGAGGGAGTGAGGGAAGGGGAGGGAGGGAGTGAGTGAGGGAAGGGGAGGGAGTGAGGGAAGGGGAGTGAGGGAAGGGAGTGAGGGAAGGGGAGGGAGGGAAGGTGAGGGAGGGAAGGGGAGGAAGGGAAGGGGAGGGGAGGGAGGGAGTGAGGGAAGGGGAGGGGAGGGAGGGAGTTAGGGAAGGGGAGTGAGGGACGGGAGTGAGGGAAGGGAGTGAGGGAAGGGGAGTGAGGGAGGGAAGGGGAGTGAGGGAGGGGCGAGGGAAGGGGGATGATGGAAGGGGAGTGAGGGAGTGAGGGTAGGGGAGTGAGGGAAGGGGAGGGAGAGAGGGGAGTGAGGGAAGGGGAGTGAGGGAAGGGGAGTGAGGGAAGGGGAGTGAGGGAAGGGGAGTGAGGGAAGGGGAGTGAGGGAGCGAGGGAAGGGGAGTGTGGGAGAGAGTGAGGGAAGGGGAGTGAGGGTAGTGGAGCGAGGGAAGGGGAGTGAGGGACGGGAGTGAGGGAAGGGGAGTGAGGGACGGGAGTGAGGAAAGGGAGAGAGGGAAGGGGAGAGATGGAGGGAGGGGGTGAGGGAAGGGAGGTGATGGAAGGGGAGTGGGGGAAGGGTAGGGAGGGAAGGGGAGTGAGGGAAGGGGAGTGAGGGAAGGAGTGAGGGAATGGGAGTGAGGGAAGGCGAGTGAGGGAGTTAGGGAAGGCAAGTGAGGGAGTGAGGGAAGGCGAGTGAGGGAAGACGAGTGAGGGAGTGAGGGAAGGGGAGTGAGGGAAGGGAAGTGAGGGAAGGGGAGTGAGGGAAGGGGAGGGAGTGAGGGTGAGGGAAGGGGAGGGAGAGGGAGGGAGGGAGGGAGGGTGAGGGAAGGGGAGGGAGAGGGGGAATGGGAGTGAGGGGAAGGGAAGGGGAGTGAGGGAGGGAAGGAGAGGAATGGAGAGGGAAGGGAGAGGGAGGAAGAGGGAGGAGAGGAAGGGAGAGGGAGGAAGACGGAGGAGAGGGAGGGAGAAGGAAGGGGAGGGAGAGGGAAGGAGAGAGGGAGAGGGAGTGAGAGTCAGAATGAGGGTGAGATGGGGAAAGAAAGGGAGTGAGAGGGAGTGAGACAGTCAGAGGGAGTGAGACAGTCAGAATGAGGGTGAGTTAGGGAAAGAGAGGGAGTGAGACAGTCAGAGTGAGTGAGACAGAGGGAGACGGGGAGGGAGAGAGGGAGATAGATAGAGGGAGGGAGTCAGAGAGAGGGAGATAGATAGAGCGAGAGAGAGAGAGAGAGAGAGGTGTGTATGCCGGGTCCGGTAGCTCAGTGGACAAAGGCGTCTGCTGCAGGGACCTGTGTTCAACCTCATGGTCACAGTTTTTTTTGTTGCTCTGACCCCGCCCCCACCAGTGCGGCCCTCGGACACAAACCACACTGTAAATTTGGCCCCCGAGAGAAAGTTTGTGAGTAGCCATGGTCTCGAGCATCCAGAGAGTTTCAGTTTCTACGCCAGGTAGCAAGAAGAGGAGGAGTGCAAGGCTTTGTGGGTGATACAGGCAGTCATGTAGATAGATCTTACCTCGATGGGAAGCCAGCGGAGGGTGGATAGCATCAGTCGCGCAACACCCATTGAACTCACCGGGCTTCAGCCCCCCCCATTGTGTGTGGCAGCCCGGGATGAGACAGATCCCGGGCACACACAGAGCCGCACCCGAACGTTTCACGGGTCTTTAAAAGACCATTTGAATGTTAATTATGGTCACTTCTTTTGGCCCCATAAATGAAATGAGCTGCTGAATGGAGATTAGATTTAAGGGGGGACAGGTGGGATTTGAGGAGGCCAGTGAGAAGAGAATTGCAGTAGTCCAGTCTGGAGAGGACCAGCGATTGAACCAGAGTTTTAAGGTCTTGCTCCGGGAAGAAGCGACGAATTCCCCAAAGAAGGCGCAGTTGGTATCGAGCAGACTTTGCAATGGAGTTGATGTGGGAGATTAGATTGAGTTTTTTGTAGAGTATGACGTCCAGTGATTTTGCGCTGTCAACAATGATGGGTTTATTGTTAAGTAGATTCAACTGATCCATCCATGATTGCACCGGGGGAGGAGAGAGTGAGGAGGAGGAATTCAGTTTTGGAGGAATTCAGAAGCAGTTGATGTGTTGACATCCAGTTTTGAATGGAGTCCAGAGTAGAGCTTAGGACGGAGAGATCGTGAGTGGAGGCAACTTTGAGGTAGAGTGTCGTCTGCGTAGAGATGATAGTGGACCCCGGATTTACTTAGGAGATCTCCCAGTGGTTCTAAGTAGAGATTGAACAATGTGGGTGCAAATATAGAGCCTTGAGGAACACCTTGACCTACCGCCGAAGGAGGTGGAAGACTGTTCGCTATTTTGATCATTTGAGATCCATCAGAGAGAAAGGAAGCAAACCATTTAAGCACAGTGCCCTCCATGCCCATTCTCTGTGGAAGAGTGTTGAGGAGAGTGTTGTGATTGACAATGTCAAAGGCTGCAGAAAGGTCAAGTAGAATGAGAAGACAAGACCCTCCCGAATCGAGAAGGTGGTCAGACCAGTCTACATGAATAGGGGTAGCGATAGAAAGCATGCCTGCTTTAGATATAACAAGGTCCAGGATTGAGCCCTTGGATTGTGTTGATTCAGTGCAGTGTTGGACAAGATCGTTTGCAGAGATGAAGGTGGCCAGGGAATTCGTGGACGAGTCTTGCGGTAAGCCACAGTGGATATTGAAGTCACCCACGAAGGTTTGATTGTCACTTTGAGAGTATTGGTCGCTGATGAAGTCAGTGAGTTCCTCCATAAATGCGGGGCCGCTGCCAGGCGGGCGGTAAACGACATGGGGGCAGATGTACAATAAGTGACGCATCCCTGCATATCAGCAGTGATGCGCCACTTATTGTGCGCCATGCCTCCGCCACCATTGATGCGCCGCATTTACAATGCCACGAAACTTAACGGGTCTGGCGATGAGCACAGTAAGGCTGCGCCACTATGTGATGAACAAAACAATTGCCAGTACTGTGCACTAGTTTAAACCCAAGTGAAAGAAGAAGCTCCTAGTCGCTAAAAAAGACCACTCTTTCAGTCGAAGTTTCTAGTAGAAAAATTAGAACTCTTTTATTTATTCTTTCTGATGTCAATTTAGTTTGTTTTTTATGTATATTTTTTGCAAAGGAAAGATTTTTCACATATAAATGTACATACATGTATTTACAACATCAAACATTTATCATATATAGAAAATGGAGGAGTAAAGCTTTTTGAAACAGGGGGAATGATGGATTGTGGAGACACTAAAGACACGAATAGACACAAAACACGTGTACACAAGACAGTGAATATATAACTAACATTTCTGGGGCGCAGTGGTAATTGGTGATATAGTTTTATCAAAAATCCTCAACTAATTAAGTTGCTGCAATTTATAACGGAGCTAAATCCTAATCCTATTAACAATCACAGGAGTGGTAACATACAATACATGAGCTCCAAAAAATCACAAAAGTAACTAAGACCAAACACTATTTCCCAATATTTTTCTATCACTCTTATTTAGAGCACAATTTGATCTAAAGCCAACAACTTGGCACGAACACAACTACCACCTCGGTCGACGCGTTTCGAATCCTTTAAGTATTGTAAAGGATTCTCTTCAGGACCATACAAAATCAATCTGGAAAACACAATAAGTGAAAGCGTTCTGTCAGTGAAAGATGAATATAAAAGAGAGACTCTCAACTCACATTCAGCCACCACATACTCTCAGGAAGCTTACCTGTCGCAGAGTTTCAATAAAGTTTAGAGATAGTAGTAAGCTGAAAAGGATTAAAAACCATGAATCAGAACGAGGCCATAGAGTAGTCATACTCCATCAATATATATGGCGGGGAGATTTTTTGAAAAATACTCACTAGCAAGTAGCTATGTCAAGTCCAGCTATAGGTCGAAGTCCTATCGCACACTAAGTGTGGATCTCTGGCACTCCTCAGCACTCAGTCAATTCGGGTTGTAACGCCTCGAGAACAATTCTGGAAAATGATAGGAGAGGCTATTACTTAGGCTAATCGTGACATGGTGATGGCATCTTGTGAGACAATTTAGCATGGCCACTAGGCTAGCCGTGGGGGGGTGTTCGAGAGATTGGCCATTCTGACGCAGTATACGAAAGCGGCTAGGGATACCTCTCTATGACGGAGCTGACATTCAGGGTGTTGCCTCGCCCTTCGTGTAAGCGCGGGCTGCCATAGCAAAGTTGAGACTATAGTGCGCAGTTTTAATGCTCTACGGGGTTCGCTGTGCAAGGGTGTATCGTGCCATCCTTCCTTACTTGAGATCCGCCGTCCGTCTCCTCCAGATTAGTTCGCCATTGTGTATTTACGCGATGCCGATTAGATCCGGGTTAGCCTTATTTCAATGGGCGGTGTTTCCGGGTTGATTCGCATGACTCATGGGAGTTGTAGTATCGCTTCAAATGTGACGCGAAGCCCTAAGTACATATTACTGCATTGTGATGCTGTTGTTCTAATATCGTCTGTGTTGCAAAACAATTAAAAACACTGGAAATGAGCTTTGTGCAAACGGAGGAATATACTTTAAATTCTGCTGAAGGGCATCAGGTATAATGTAGCTAAAGGGAACAGTGTCCTTCGTGAGATCTCTAAGTCTAATCACAGATATCTTGAAAGTATTTTCTGAAGAATATCTAAGTTTAATACGCATTGGAGGTGTGTCACATGGGGCTGGAAGTCCAAAGTGAGCGATGTAAGGAGGGTGCCGGGGGATGAATGAATGTGCTAGATATAGACATTTGCTCAAGGAAAGAGTTTACAGTTTGTATAGTTCAGACATTTCATTGAGACCTTGTGTTGTGGTATTGAACTTCAGTATTAGCATTGCCTCGCGTTGTCGCAGCTTGGCCTCTACGTCTCCGCCTCTAGGGTCAGTGTCAATTTTAGAAATTATTGTCCATTTGAACTCCTGTTCGCTGTGCGCTTTCTCTATCCAATGTTGTACCAATAAAGCTGTGAGGACTTTTTTCTTAATTCTGGACTTGTGTTGCGACATTCTCTGTCTCACTTCTTGGGATGTCTTGCCTATATATAGTTTGTCACACGGACAAAGTATCCCGTAGACCACATTTTTCGTTTTACAGTTGGTGAACTGATCATGTTTCCAAAATATCCCTGCATGCTGAAAAAGATTACCTTTAATGGTTGATGCGTAACAAAAACATGTGCCACATTTGTGATGGCCTGTTATAGGTGGCAGGCTCAAATAATCACGCAATGTTGGAGTTTTAGGTTTAGGGATCGCAGCTCGGACGATATGGTTTGCAATACTTTTATCCTTTTTATATGCAAAAAGGGGAACGTCTGTGAGTTGGTCGTCAAGGTCCTTGACTAGATGCCAGTTCTGGTGGATCAATTTTTTGAGGATGTTAGATGAAGGGCAGTATGTGGATACACAAACGGTGCGTTGTTGGTGGGTTTTTTGTTTTTTGGTAAATAGTTCTTCACGAGGTGTCCACCAAGCTCTCTTAATTGCTTGTTTGAGAAGTTTGGCTGGATAGCCACGAGCTAACAGTTCCCCTTTCAGGACATCAGCATGTTCCATAAATTCATCTTTGAAGGTACAGTTTCTGCGAATGCGCAAAAACTGACCTATAGGAAGGTTTTGTTTTAAACTTCTTGGGTGACTGCTAGAGAAGTCCAATGCTTTATTGCGGTCAGTCTTCTTTTTAAATAGAGTAGTGACCAGTTGTCCGTTTGAACAGTAGACTTCTACATCTAAAAAAGACATCCTTGTCTCAGAAGTCTGGAGAGTGAATTTAATATCTTCTGTCCTGTTGTTAATCCAATCATGGAACTGAGTAAGTTGTTCTGAGGTCCCCGACCAGGTGAAAAAGACATCTATGTATCGCACCCATCCACCAATCCATTGGTGGAATGGGTTGCCATTGTGGATAAAGGTATCTTCATATTGACTCATAAAAAGGATCGCTAATTCTGGGGCAAAAGGACAGCCCATAGCGACCCCCTTTATCTGGAAGAAAAATTCTTCACCAAACTTGAAATAATTTTTTGTAAGTGCAAGTTTGGCCAGTTTGAGAATAAATTCTGTGGGAATTTTAAATGGGCTCTAACGTCTATTCAGAAAGATTTCAAGTACCTCCAGTGCTTGATCTTGTGGTATCTGGGTATAAAGTGAAACGATGTCCATCCTTACCAAGAGGTCGTGGTGCTCTGTAAATGGTAATTGGTCCAATTTTGTCAAAAAATCCGTGGTGTCCAATATGAAAGATTTGACCGTCGGAATAAATGGTTTTAAGAAGAAATCTATGAATTTCGAGACTGGTTCAAATAGAGAGTCACATCCAGAAATTATAGGTCGTCCAGGTGGTGTCGTCTCATTTTTGTGTACTTTCGGAAGTACGTAAAATAATGGGATTCGTGGGTGTTTATTTAGTAAAAAAATGTATTCATTTTTACCGAGGAATCCTTGTTCAAGTCCATTATTGAGGATAGCGCTGAGTTCTTTCTGTAAATCAGCGGTCGGGTCCGTATTAATTTTGCGGTAACACTTAGAGTCTGAAAGCTGTTTAGTGGCTTCAAGAATATAATCATCGAGTATAACGCGGCGCACCATGGGGCAAAAAAGCAAAGATGCGTGACGCATCTGTGCTGTAAAGCCGGCGCATTGCTGGAGTTGCTTCGCTCCAGTAATGCTGTGGGGGCCCTATCTTGTTAATGCTGCGTCAATCCTTACGCCTGCTTCAAGCAGGCGCAGGGTTTTGACGCAGCATGGGCCCCAAAGTGACTGAGTGAAATCTTGTAGATTTCACCCAGCAACTTTTAAGAGGCGTTCCTGCTTCGGTACGCCCCCCAACTGCGCCGGAACGCCTCCTTCTGGCGCAGGGCTTTACAACATGACACATCTCCGAGATACGTCACGTTGTAAATACCCCGCGACATGGCGCATCTTTTGCGCCGCCGCTGCGTCACAAAAGTGACGCAACAGCGGTGTACAAGAGGCGCAAGTGGCTTGTAAATCTGCCCCATGGTATCTGAGGGGTGAGCTGTGGTGTAGTTGAAGCTCAAGAGATAGGCATTCAAAAGTGTGGAAGGAGCTGATAGGAAAAGCCTTAAGTTGAAGGGAGTTTCTAAAGATGACTGAAACACCTCCACCAACTTTTTCAGTTCTGTCATTTCTAAAAATCGAATAGCCTGTGGGTAATAGGAGATCAAACATAGAGTGAGAGGTATCGTTGAACCAGGTCTCTGTGAGGAAGAGCATGTCAATATTGTGAAAGGTGATGATATCGGAGATTTCAAGTTTGTTTTATCTTGCAGATCTGCAGTTGTGGAGAAGACAGCGCAGCTCTGTCAAGACTGTTTTGGTGACGGGGGTACATGGGCTATGAAGAGTGATAGGGATATTGTACTTAGATGGGGGTGCACAGGCGGGCTTAGGTGGATGCTTGGCTCTGATAGAGGAGATGGTCGGAATAGTGTAGATAGTTGGGTTACTCGGAGATGCAGGTTGAGGACGGGTGGCGTTCAAGGGCTTGTGTGGATTAACGATGGTTGCCGATGACTGGTTGTGCTTGGCTATACTGGGGTGGGTGGGGTGAGGTGCATCTAGTAGGAAGATGAGCATTTTCCAAAGGAGTAGAGGTGTAAGGAAAAGTGGAGATCTTGGGGCTTAAAAGTGAAATGGTAGCTACAAGCTGGGAGGTGGAGGTGATAGAGCCTAGTGTACTTTCCAGAGAGAGTAGGGCAGAGCAGGGAAGGTTGTGTGGCTCATTGGAAACAGGAGGGGGCAGAATTGGTGGTGAAGACAGGACAGGAGGAGGGCAGGTGGAGAGATGGGGTCTAGGGTTGATAGGTAGAGATTGAGAGCGGGCGTTGGTGTATCCGAGGTGCAGGTCGGGTTGTCTTTGTTGGCGTTGCAAGAAGGAAAGGAATTAAGGACACATTTAGGGGGAGATGGGTGTTGCTGAAGGCAGTGGGGTAGAAGGAGAGGGGAGGACTGTGTGGAATCATAGGGAAGTAGGAGGTTAGGGCGGAAATGAGGGGAGGTGGTTGGAGAGGTCCTGTCAGTTGAGAGGTGGCTGTGAGGGAACGGGCATCTGGCCGAGTGAGGGGGGTTGGGAGAAAGGGAGGTTGAATAAAGTAAATGGTGCTGCTGGGCCCGAGGTAGGGAAATGGAAAGGGTTACCAAGGGGGGATAGCATAGCAATGCTGGAGGATAGGGGGAAGGAGAGAGATGCAATGGGTTTGTGGAGAAATTGGGGTAAATAGCGATGGAAGGAGGGGGTAGAGAATAGGGGGAGAGGGGGGAATAAGGGGAGTGTAAGGAAAGTTAACTGGGGGAGAAGGTTGGAAGAGCAGTGGACTAAAAAGGGGGGTGGCAGGTAGGAATAGGTGGGAGGAGATGTGATCGGAGTACCGGGATGGTGCAGATTGGACGAGGAGCGAATTAGCTAGAGGTAAGGCTGAAGTGACAAAGGGGGGGTGTACTGTGGGGGAGAGGAATGTGAGAGGAAGGCACAAAAGAAGGAGAGGGTTGGTGGCCGACCTGTGCTTCTCGGGGGTGCAGCCTATTAGAGAGTGGGGGGGTCAGGGGAGGAGAAAGGGAGAACTGGGTGGAGCTAGAAGGAGAGTCTGGGGCTGACCCGGTCGCAGAAGAGGGGAGTAGGGAGGGGAAGAGGTGGTCAAAGAGAGAGAGACAGGTGTCTTTGCCTTCGAGCATGACAGTACCGTTGTTATAGAGCGAGATAGTAAGGGAGCCTTTGAAACACACAGATGGGGACATTTTTAGTTGTTTCCCATGAGGGACAGATGAGGAGGAGGTGACATTAAGGGAATTATATAGGCTGGTGGACCAATAAGGCGTGTTGCGAGTGAAAAAATTAGATCATTTTTGAACCTCCCAAACCGACCATTGTAGAATTGATCAACAAAAAGGGAATCAGGGAAACGTTCAATAGTGTTATGCTTCATTCGTTTTACTGAAGCTTTCGTCTAGTTGGGAGGATAAATGATTTTGTAGCAGTTGGTTCCAGCCTTAACTCGAGTGGTGGCCATATTGGGACGAGGAGGGTGGGGGATAAGAGAAGGGTGTTACTAGGAAAACCGTGGTGAGGAGACGTAAAAGGCCTTGGCGGGGGCACATATTCCAGACGTCGGGTGAAGATAGCTGAATTAATGTGCCGTCCAGGATGTGAGGTGATTAGGTACAGATCGCAAGCAGAAGAAGATGGGGCGCTTGGAAGTCTCTGTGGTTCCGCTGGTATTTGTTGGTCCCTTCATCTAGGTATACATGATGCCACCTTGCACTAGATGATATTTTCAAAGAGAATTGTTTACATATGACAAGGCGAACTGGACCACCGTGAGGTAATATAAATTTTATGGTCATGTTGTGTTCCCTAGCGAGTACCCCACCGACTCCATGTACGAGTTAAAAGTGCATGTAACTTCCCTCCTGTACCAGCTATGAAGACGCAAATACATTTGCGTCCAACGTTAACTTGTCCTCTTTCAGACCCACCATGAATGGGTTTGATGGTCCGTTCCTGAGTATGCTATGCCAACGTCTTTTTGAAGTGTACTCCTACGTTTTTCAGCCTGGCTGAAAGTAGGCCCTGAATCTCTGCCATCGAGCCTCTTTTCTGGCTTCTGACTGCGAGGGCCTCTGCCCAAGCAGCCCCCGTACCCGTGAACTCTGACTTACTTCTAGCGCGGCCCTCCGTGCTCAGCTCAGCCTGCTGCCTGCCAAGATTGACTATAACCTTCGAGTTATCTGTTTTCCTCCCCGAAGATACATTCCAGCCTACTAGCTTCAGTAAACATCCTTCCTCAGCTACAGGGCTAAAGGGCCGACCTGTCTTTATGCAAGTAATTCATAGCCTCTGTTGCCATGCTTCCATGGAAGGCCCCGTGCCCCACGCTTCTCATACAGACACTCAGGCGCTTATACACGCACTCACAGCAAGTATAGAATAGCTTCTGCTCTAGAGACCTTTCTGCCCAGATAGCTTAGTTCCTAAAACATCAGATATCAGATATGATAGAAGCACAAGTTGATCTGACATGCCAGACTTCTGTCTCTTTCCGCCAGTGTAAATGTCAAGTCCCCTGCACCCCGTCTATCACACGTCATGCAGCTGCGCGCGCATCCAAGCTTCCGATTTCTGCTGACATTGCAACATTCTGTTAGCACCACCCCTTGGTGCCACCCACTTACGTCACCTATCAGTGACGTTTTCTAGCACACACGCCTAGTTCACGCCTAGTTTACGCCTCTTGATGATGTACTAGCACCACGTGTATACTGTTATCTTGTCTTCTCTCAGCTGTTACGCCTCTTACATTGAACATTATGATGTAAATCAAGTATATAAGCTATGTATTGTCAATAAACGTGGGCGCGCTCATCTATCCCTTCTGACACCCTGTGTGGTGGTCAGAACATGATATCCTGATTCCTTTATGAGGAATAAAACCCTTAGAAACTCTTGCACCACGGACTCTGTTTTCCTTCATTCCGATTGAGTTATTATTGATTAAGTACTTACCTGCATAGAAATTAAGAGAGTAAATTAATTATTTACATCATTTTGGCGCCCGAATAGGGACCCCTCCCCCACCTCACGCGCCGGAAGGTGCGTTGCAATCCGTGTCCCCTGCCATCAGTTAGACGGACAACACGTGTACTGGCAGGATTTCCTGCCTTCCCCTCTGACACACGGAGGTGACGAAGACTGCGATCAGTGCCCAGACGAGGCGGTGAGGAGTGCGGAGGATCCCGACCAGAGCCCAGCCGAAGGAAGCAAGGTCCGAGGTGTGAAGAGGCCCACCAGTTTTCCGAAGTTTTCCGAAGTTTTCCGAAGTTTTCCGAAGTTCCGAGTCGAGTCCAGTCGAGTTTTCCGAGGCCTTCTGTTTTCCGTGCTTCCCGGTGAGTACCATTGCTGGGTCGTATCTAGACGGGTTTGGGTACGCAAGTCCGGTCTGCACTGTTTTTAGGCAGTGTATCTGTACTGTTTAGCAGTATATAAAGTATTCCGAATTTCTGCACTGTTACAGCAGTGTATCTGTATCGTTGAGCGGTACATTCAGACTAGGGGGAAGTTAGCTATGTCTTTAAATGTTTCATGTGATTAATGTCGTGGTATGAATGTGATTGTTTTTGTGCATTATTGTGTTTTTGTATAAATAGTTACAGTTGACATTAAGTATCAAGGATCAAGCATTCCAGTATCAAGTAGGCACAATGCCGTTTTTCAACAAATTAAAGCAGATAGGAACTAGGAAAGGGATGTTAGAGGAAGAGATTCCAATCCCCCCTAGGGACACTCCAGGTAATTTTATGTATAATAAACATGGCATAGACGCCATCTTGTATCTAGAGTTATGGACAGATTATACCAAGCACCTAGAGGAAAGATACCGATGGCCAGTTAACGGAACATGGGATGCCGAGTGCATCATAAAGGTAGAAGAAATATTACGGAAAAAGAAAGCTAGACAATCTCAGAAAGACGCCATAGAATTTTGGCGTAAGGAATCACGTAAGCGTGCTGATAGGGCACTCCGTAGAGAAGACAGGCTTAAAGAATCAGAAAAGGCCCAAGAAAACGAATTAGTTACTGAGGGAATTCGAGTAAAAGTAGAACAAATAGATCGTATCCTAAATGGCAAAGTGAACAACATGTATCTTTTGGCCGATGGTACCCCTGACGCCATTTCAGAAATACCGAAAAATTTGCCGTCACCATTAGTTCCAACTAAAGTAATGCATAAGACTACTAAAGACATATTCCTAAATTCATATCTCGAAGATGTAGCGCCAGCTTACACCAATCTGCCTGTTCGTGCCCTGCCTACTGACAGGGCCGGGGGTGGTACTGCCCCCCAAGATCACTCTCAGCCAACACCGAAAAAGACTAGTCCCGTTCCGCCAGCTCCGCCACTTCCCTCACCTAAAACTGAGTTACCGAAACCACTTCAATCAGATCCTACTAAAAGACAAATTCAGATACTGAATACACACAGAGATAATGCCCAAGCTTCCGCTTCAGAAGGTGCGACCGCGGGTCTCCAGACCCCGCCACCGACTCACAGATTAAATCTCAGAGGTATGCAGAGTCCTCTTACGTACAGATCCCCCCGTTCTTCTAATTCGTCCCGTCTTGATGCACTAAAAGAAAATATGTCAGTTTGTAGATATGATCCAGAACCTGGACAGGACGACTTAATGGTATTAGCGTCTTTACGGTTAAGATCTGCTACTGATAGTTTGTTATGTTATGCAGGAATGAAGGAGCACCTAGATAGAATATATGAGTTCGTTCAAACGGGAAAGGACCCCGACAGTATTAAGGATGCCCTGGAGAAACAGAAAGTTACCATGCAAGCACTGATACTACGATTTTTCATAAATTGTCTAATAAGAGAACGAGACAGGCCCGGAACAGATCAGAGTGAATTAGATGCATTGAACAAGTGGGGTCAAAATATAGCCGACGGAAAACATGACAGACAAAATTGCATAGAGGCCATGTATAAAAAGATTAAGAAAGCAGTGATAGCAGTACACGAGAAAGAGAAAGAAAAGGCTCCCTCCGAGGAGGAAAAAGAATCTGAAGAACCAGAACCAACCACAAGTACTATAGCATATGTAGGTAGGGGAAACTACCTTAGGAAAGGTGTCCGTCCGGAAAGCAAGAGAGTTTTCTTCTCTGCCTTAACGAATCCGAATTCTGCTGAGCATCAGTTCCAGGAAACTGATAAACGGCTTCGAGATCGAGTTGGGTACCATGTACTCAATTCTATGGATGAACAAGAACTAGCCCGATCAGCGGTATCATGGGCCGAAAATGCAAACATATATAATGATGACACGGTAGCACAGACATTTCTGAACCTCTCCCCCGACGAACAGAAATTAGCAGGGGTATATATGATTCAGCACCTTCTCATCAAATACAGAAAACATTATTCCGATCCAGGTCCCTTACATGAGACACTAGAAGCACTACTGATGGATAGATGGAGAGGCCTAAGCACTAAATTAGTTCAAATAATTCTAGAACAACGACGCAGATATGATATCTTTGTAAGTCCTGAATATGTTCCCGCCCCACCCCCAGAAAGGAAAATGTACCATATGCAGTGCGGGAGTGGTATAGAAAGTCAGAACCCCTTGCGAGAAGTGCACCCTGTTATGGGTGAGGATAAAATTTTGAAACGTGTGTATGTACACACGCCTCTGACTAAGTTAGAACTGTTAGAAATGAAGAAATTAGTACCGTGCCATGATAAAGACCCTGCAGGTTTTCATAGAGAGCTCAAAGACATGTTACTGATGGGGGACTACACATATGATGATATCATGAAAATGTTGAAAGTATTATTGCCTACGGGTATATTCGAGAAATTAAAGGAAAAGGACTGGGAGGTGGGAGACGCAAAGATTGCCTGGGCAGAAATAGAAGACGAAGAGAAAAAACGGGTTCCAGGGTTAGGCCTTGGGGACAAAACTAAAGCATTACCAGGTTTAATAGTACAGGTCCTGCCCAGATTATTGACAACTAGAAAGGAGGATTGGGATGCAATCTCGTCCTGTAAACAGAAACATGATGAAGATACTAGCGACTTTTATTCAAGATTCGAGAAATGTTTTATTATCAATAGTGGCCTTCAGCCAAGTAGCGAGTCGTACCCACATCTTTTTGTATCAAAGTTAGTCGAGAATTCCCTACCGTTAGTTAAAAATAGAGTGTATAAAGTCGAGAGTACATGGCAAGCAAATACGCCATCCCAGATGTTACAAATGTTACAATATCACCAGAATAGAATTAGGGAAGAACAAGACCAGGAACAGAAGCGCATGAAAGACACGAAAATGAAAATGTTAGTAGCCCAGACGGTTCCATCCGACAGTCACAGAAAAGGTACGACCCAGACAAGTCACACTGCAGCTCCTGTGAAAGGGACATGCAATTATTGCAAGCAGCCAGGTCACTACGTACACGAA
Organism: Lissotriton vulgaris; assembly: GCF_964263255.1. NCBI lineage: Eukaryota > Metazoa > Chordata > Amphibia > Caudata > Salamandridae > Lissotriton > Lissotriton vulgaris. Next base: position 263,149,351 of record NC_141685.1, read on the forward strand.
TGCGCAGTTCTGAAACATAACATAGCGACAGGAAAAACTAAAGAGAGACCGCATCCTCCTAGACAAGACCATAACCAGCATCAGTCTACACAGAATACACAGCCCATGCATGCATCTGCACAGACAGCACAAACCGTAGCAGTACCACAGCCACAGCCCATTGCTGCAACTCAGCAAGTCTCACAACAGATGTACCAGTATGCCCAGTCTGCTTACCCCGAATATTCCCGATATACATGAAACAGCCTAGAGAGGGAAGGTGGCTTGCCTCTTATCGAGATTCCTGTAGATCAAGAAGGTCCTTATGTACACAGTCAAGTATTGGGGAAAGATAGAAAGTTTTTAATTGACACAGGGGCAAGTCGCACTACAATAAGTCATGACGAAGTTCCAGGGGCACCCCTCTCAGGCTCACAAAATGTTTCCCTTGGGTTTTCAGGACAACCTATTGTAAATGAAGTATCAGAACCAGTTCCCCTGGCTGTGGGTCCATTATCACGCGTTACAGACCTGTTACTAACAAAATCATGTCCGGAAAATCTGTTAGGAATTAAAACACTGAAGGCTCTAGGAGCTATAATATGCTGCTCCCCGGAGGGGGTTAGACTCTTTCTGCGGGATTTCAAGGGTCACTACGTCCTTCGTGAGTTTGACGTCAGATTGAAAAATGTACCTGATTACTTGTGGGCAAAAGGCCCAACTGATGTAGGATGTATGCACATTACACCATACCGCGTTACCCTCAAGGCAGGTGTTGTATTACCCAGAATCAGACAATACAAGTTACCACCCGATGCTGTAGCGGCTTTACTGAAAATCATTGAAGAGCTCATTGCCCAAGGAGTGGTCGTCGAAACCGACTCCAATATCTGTAATTCACCCATCATTCCGATTCTTAAACGTACTGATCCCAATGCACCGCCAGTATATCGGCTGGTGATTGATCTTCGAGAATTGAATAAATGCATTATCCCACAGTATCCTGTGGTCCCCGATATATCATCTCTCTTGACTGCTATTGATTCAGAAGCAACGTTCTTTACTGTAATTGATCTCAAGAACGCCTTCTTCAGCGTGCCTATTGATCCAGAGAGCCAATATCTCTTCGGATTCTGTTTAAATGGACGCAGTTTCAAATTTTCGCGCGCACCTCAAGGATTTACAGAAAGCCCCAGCATCTATAGTCAAGCACTGAAAAGACAACTAGATTGTATTCAAATGCCAGTTAACACCGCTTTACTACAATACGTCGATGATCTGCTGATCACCGCACGAAGTGAGCCCGAATGTGAAAAAGCATCGCTGACAGTTTTACATTTCCTGGCCGACAAGGGACACAAGGTGTCTCCTTCGAAGCTACAATTCTGTGCTCAGCAAGTTGTGTACTTGGGTCACTTACTGTCCAAAGTGGGGAGACAGCTCACTCCCGATCGCATTCAGTTAATTGTGAACATGCCGCAACCCAAGACACAAAAGGAAGTGCGGGCCTTCATAGGCCTCACCTCGTACTGCAGACAATGGATTCCCCAGTATGCATTTTTAGCTAAACCACTCATCCAGTTAACGACACAGGAGGCAGCGACTTCGACTGTCCTCCCTTGGACTCAGGAACACACACAAGCTTTTGAAGAATTAAAGAAAGTTTTATGCCAAGCACCAGTTTTAGCGACACCATGTTACAGCAAACCGTTTACACTTTTTGTTACAGAACGTGATGGCACAGCGTTGTCTGTCCTCACTCAAGATCAAGCAGGTTCACACAAGCCTTGTGCTTATTTTTCTAGTACATTGGATTCAGTAGCTCAAGCACTCCCTGCGTGCTTAAAGTCAGTAGCAGCAACAGCGTTAGCAATAAGACAAAGTGATTCAATTGTTTTAGGTCATCAGTTAACAGTTCAAGTACCACATTCTGTAGAGGTTTTGTTAAACAGAACCCAGACTCAACACTTAACTATAGCACGACTGACAGGTTATGAATTAACACTATTCCAGCCACACATAGAAATCAGACGTTGCAGCATCCTGAACCCAGCAACACTGTTACCTACAGTTATGACAGATCCAGCTCCGCATGATTGTATAGAAATAATTAATGCAGTAACTAAGCCTAGACGAGACTTAACAGATGTCCCATTGACAAATCCAGACCTGACACTTTATGTGGACGGTTCATGCATGAGAACAAGTACAGGAGAATTAGTGGCCGCGTACGCCGTGACCACTGAAACTGAAATTAAAGAAACGCATCGTATTGACACACTGTCTGCTCAAGCAGCAGAGCTCATCGCTCTGACCCGAGCTTGTATTCTAGCCAAGAACAGAAATGTTAACATATACACAGATTCCCGCTATGCCTTCGGAGTTGTACACGACTTCGGAGTCCTCTGGCAAGAACGAGGTTTTCTGACTTCTCATGGGGCCAAGATACAACATGGCCCCCTCATTCAAGCACTGTTAGAAGCAATACATTTGCCCTCGGGCATATCAGTCATGAAGTGTAAGGCACATACCAAAGTCACAGATTCTGTTTCCCAGGGTAACGACCTGGCAGACCAGACAGCAAAACATACAGCATTGACTCACACCCAGACTACTGATGTGACAAAGACAATAGTACAAACACAGTGTATGACAGTTAGAGATCCCGCCCTAGACGTAATTGACATCCAGACACATGCTACTCCAGAGGAGATAAAGAAATGGACTGAACTAGGAGGGATTCAGACAGACCAAGGTTGGGTGACGAAGGGAAAATCTATATGGTTTCTCCCCGACTCAATGGTTCAAGTCATGATAAATACAGCACATAGTCCTGCCCATCTTGGAGAGAAAGCCATGTTAGACAGTTTACAGAATCTCTGGTACAACAAACACTTACGAGCAGCAGCAAAACAGAAAGTGCGTACTTGCATGATCTGTTGTCAGTTCAATCCAGGTAAAAGCGTCCCTGTTGAGCAAGGTGGATTCCATCCTCCCGATCACCCTTTTGAAGTCCTCCAGATGGATTATATCCAGATGAATAGCTGTAGAGGATTTAAGTATGTTCTTGTAATCGTTTGTGCTCTGTCCCGCTGGACCGAAGCATACCCAGTCCCAGACTACACTGCTCCGACCACTGCCAGACAGTTGGTTCGTGAATTCTTCCCACGGTACGGTTTGCCCCGTGTCGTGTACTCAGATAACGGACAGCCGTTCTCGTCCGAGCTGATGAAACAAGTTTCCCTCTTGCTAGGATATCAGTGGAGGTTCCACTGTGTCCGACATCCCGAAGCAGCTGGCCTTGTAGAAAGGCATAATCAGACACTAAAAATCCGTCTTGCCAAGATCTGTCAGGAAAAAGGGGTCGACTGGATAGTCGCCCTGCCCGTGGCACTATTCTACATGAGAATGGTTGCCCACTCGAGATCAGGGCTATCTCCGTACGAAGTGGTCTTTGGCAGACCGCCGAATATGTGGGGGACGCCCGTTCCGAAAAAGATCACTGATATTGATTGTAACATGTTGACAGATTACCTTGCCTCCTTGATGTCTGCACTCCAATCATGTCGTTCACAGGTTGCCGCAGCCTTCCCTGACAACACCGATGTAAAGGCGCATGAGGTCCGTCCAGGGGACCTGGTACTCGTCAGGAACTTCGACCGGAAAAGTCCGCTGGAGCCCCGCTGGAAGTCTCCGAAGACCGTTCTGCTTACCACCAGGACCGCCGTGAAAATCGAGGGGAGAAAGGGGTGGGTCCACACGAGTCACATCAAGCTATGCAATGAACTAAAAAACGGACTGAAACAGGACTCTGACTCGTCCACCCCCACCAAAGACTGTGTTGAAGCACAAGACGTTACTGTGCCTAAAAGAGAAAAGACTTCTCAAGAACTTTACCGCATGAAGCTTCGATCTAGCAAGTCAGACAGTTTAATTGTTTAAGTCCTCCCCTAGGTGAATCGGTTAAATAGTTTCTGACATGTATCCCCTAGATCGAGTTAGAGAGAGAGAGGAAAAGAGAAGAACATATTGCAAATCACTTCGTAGTCACTGCATAGTGACACTAATAATCATGTTTATTCTGAGTATTCTAATTATTATTGCCAGCATTCTGCTTCCTATGTACTGGCCTATTTTCAGGCGTGAACAATCTGCTTACAATGTCTCTGCTGAACACACTTTTAGTGAACTTCCTGTACATGAACTCTCTTACAGACTTGCGCTGCGCAACAATACATTCATTAGTATGTTACACCATTCCCATCAGACAAGTAATGCTACAGACTGCTGGATATGTGGTCGACTCCCTCCCTACCAGAATTACAAGGGAGCTCTGCCTCTCTTTCCGTACCCATTCACTCACAATGGCTCTTGTGGAGCTTGGTTTAAAATAATTAACTCTTTAGATCCTGATATTGCTGTTTTCGATGGGGGCTGGGTTTGGGGAAACTTGAACTTAGTCCTGCTCAACGTCTGTTATCCTGATCAAGAAGGACTTCCCACTCGAATAGGAACTGATCTAGAAAATGAAGTATATGGATTAGGTAATTACACAATTAGCCTTATGATCCTCACTGTTGAATCTGAAACTGCTCCAGTTTTGCCCCATATGTTAGTGTTACCAGTCACAGGTGAATTATGTGTTAGCAAGAAAGGTTCAGTACACTTAGGTCATAGTAAATGCACTACTGTGGTCGAGTTCAGTGACCATGGTAAATCGTCTTTTAAAGCTACCAGTCATTCCTACTTTGTTTGTGGTCATACCGCATACATACGTTTGCCTCCAGATTGGGACGGTACCTGTTACATTGCATTCCTTCTGCCACCTGTTTTCCTAGCTCCTCCTGATTACCATAGAAACACGAATCTAGCACCGAATAGACCCAAAAGAGATATTCCCCTTGTCGACTACACAGAAACGGCATGGGAACAGTACACTGATTTCAATAAAGGATTCTTTTTCTTCCTAGGACCTGTCCAAAACAGTAAATTAATACGCAGATTAACGAGAACACTTGAAGCAGTAGTGAACGAAACTGCCTCCGCTCTAGGTAACCTAACAGAGGAGCAGTCCGCTATACGGACTGTTGTCCTTCAAAATCGTCTTGTGATTGACGTCATCTTGGCAGATAGAGGTGGAGCCTGTAAGGTCATCGGGTCAAGTTGCTGTGTTTTCATTCCACAAAATGCACCATCTGTCTATCAAGCTATCACCCGTTTACATAAAATTGCAAATCAGATACATCAGAATCCAGGCACCTGGACTTGGTCCGGTTGGTTCTGGACTACGTTAACAGCTTGGGGATGGAAGATCTTATCCTTCCTAGGCATTGGTCTTGTTATAGTATTCAGTTGTTGCCTATGCCTGCAGTGTGGGCCAGCGATATGTGGACTGTGTGCCACATCCTGCATTGAGCATTCCAGTTGCCTCTCAAACAGTCAAAGAAAGAAAGACGAACATATAATGTTACAAGAACAAACCGATCGATTTATGAGGATCGATATATCATGAAGGGTCCGTAGGGAACAAGGAGGGAATGAGGTAATATAAATTTTATGGTCATGTTGTGTTCCCTAGCGAGTACCCCACCGACTCCATGTACGAGTTAAAAGTGCATGTAACTTCCCTCCTGTACCAGCTATGAAGACGCAAATACATTTGCGTCCAACGTTAACTTGTCCTCTTTCAGACCCACCATGAATGGGTTTGATGGTCCGTTCCTGAGTATGCTATGCCAACGTCTTTTTGAAGTGTACTCCTACGTTTTTCAGCCTGGCTGAAAGTAGGCCCTGAATCTCTGCCATCGAGCCTCTTTTCTGGCTTCTGACTGCGAGGGCCTCTGCCCAAGCAGCCCCCGTACCCGTGAACTCTGACTTACTTCTAGCGCGGCCCTCCGTGCTCAGCTCAGCCTGCTGCCTGCCAAGATTGACTATAACCTTCGAGTTATCTGTTTTCCTCCCCGAAGATACATTCCAGCCTACTAGCTTCAGTAAACATCCTTCCTCAGCTACAGGGCTAAAGGGCCGACCTGTCTTTATGCAAGTAATTCATAGCCTCTGTTGCCATGCTTCCATGGAAGGCCCCGTGCCCCACGCTTCTCATACAGACACTCAGGCGCTTATACACGCACTCACAGCAAGTATAGAATAGCTTCTGCTCTAGAGACCTTTCTGCCCAGATAGCTTAGTTCCTAAAACATCAGATATCAGATATGATAGAAGCACAAGTTGATCTGACATGCCAGACTTCTGTCTCTTTCCGCCAGTGTAAATGTCAAGTCCCCTGCACCCCGTCTATCACACGTCATGCAGCTGCGCGCGCATCCAAGCTTCCGATTTCTGCTGACATTGCAACATTCTGTTAGCACCACCCCTTGGTGCCACCCACTTACGTCACCTATCAGTGACGTTTTCTAGCACACACGCCTAGTTCACGCCTAGTTTACGCCTCTTGATGATGTACTAGCACCACGTGTATACTGTTATCTTGTCTTCTCTCAGCTGTTACGCCTCTTACATTGAACATTATGATGTAAATCAAGTATATAAGCTATGTATTGTCAATAAACGTGGGCGCGCTCATCTATCCCTTCTGACACCCTGTGTGGTGGTCAGAACATGATATCCTGATTCCTTTATGAGGAATAAAACCCTTAGAAACTCTTGCACCACGGACTCTGTTTTCCTTCATTCCGATTGAGTTATTATTGATTAAGTACTTACCTGCATAGAAATTAAGAGAGTAAATTAATTATTTACATCAACCGTCAGAACCATTGTAAAGCAAATTTAGTGAAAGTAAAACAGATAATAAACTAATACCCAGTATCCACTGGTGATCCCTGTACTAATCATCAGCCTGTAGCAAAAATCACATTCAGCACCAACTGCATCGTACGCCCATAATCTCAACAGACTAATATTGGACCCTAATCTCCTGAGAATCATTACCATTAGGTGCATAGAGCACGGGGTGGAACAAAATCTCACTAGCATGATCAAAATGAGCACGACAACCACATCATCATAAAACCACCTTTAGGGGTACTCAGAACAGGGTGCGTAAATCATACTACTTGAAAAACATTTCATACTACATGACAAACATTTCCTAGCACCACAAAATCGTAATAGGGCCTGAAGCCATGTATCGAGAATGTCAGCTGGCACTAAGTGCTGCGCAGCTGTGAGGCAATGGGGCGAAGTCAAGCGTTTCACTGCTAACTCAATCGGAACTGACCCCACAGATAGAGTGGCCTAAACGGTGCAGCTGGCACTACTTGCTGCACAGCTGTTAGTGCCTAAACGGTGCAGCTGGCACTACTTGCTGCGCAGCTGTAGATGGCCTAAACAGTGCAACTGGCACTACTTTCTGCGTAGCTGTAAATGAGGGAGAGGCCACCAGGTCACTCAAAGTGTCCTTTAAGTAGATCGGACGAAACGTTGTAGCTGCCGCGCTGTTGCTGCACTTGAACTATTGTCCGATGGTAATGGTTTATCAGTAGCACAAGGGCAATGTTAAGAGGAGAGTTCCTGAACCAGATCTGTAGTGATTGTGTGCTATGTATTTAAAATATGGCAATGACATCCGTTACACAACCGTTACGAACCTGCATGCGTTAGCTTTGCAAAGATCTAAAGATACTGTGCCACTCTGATGTTGATGTTGAGGTATTTATATAGCACGCTGTCGCTCCAAGGAGCATCCTGGCGCTGCAACATCATTACTGGTAAATTGATACGTTTTAACTGATTGTAGATTTTTTGTATACAGGGGGATCAGACAAGTGATTTGCAAACTGATTCGGCTGGGCCATAGATCCATGTTTTAAGAGATTTTTTAAAGGTCTGTTCTGATGTAATTGTGCGAAGATGGGCGGGCAGTTTATTCCATGCTTTAGCTCCTAAAACTGCCAAAGATTTTCCTCCCTTTGTGGCAAGTCTGAACTCTGGGACAGTCATCAAATTGGCAGTAGCTGACCTGAGTTCTCTAGTGGGGTGGTTTCTGTGGAACTTGTTGGACTCTGTGGCATACTGTTAAGACCGCTCCGATCCATTAATTCGTTCGGTGTTCCCAATAGAAATATCTGAAAGAAGCCGCTCTGTGACAAAGGAAAAAAACAGCCGGGAGATCATGCCGCCATTTGCCATCTGGCAAATAGACGCTGGCTTGCATTCCGTTTACAAGCTACTCCAATCCCTGGTTGTTGTGTGGGTTCATCCGTGCTTGTCGAGGGTGCTAAGTAGCTACCGCGCTTTAGGCTTCCGGGAGATGCAGAGTCTGCCTGCTTCAACTTTTTCTAGTTGAGGTAAGGGGGGCCCGATTCACAGAATGAATTTAAGACTCAATTTTAAACTTAATACTATTTTAGTATTCACAAAATGCACTTATTACTTTTAGCATTCACAGAATGGACTTACTACTTTTGGTGTTCACAGAAGTTAGTATTTTGTCCTAAATTTGTCTTAAGACAGACTTAAGTTAGTATTTTGTCTTAAGACAAACGTAAGACAACATCCTAACTTCTGTGAATACCAAAAGTAGTAAGTGCATTCTGTGAATACCAAAAGTGTAGTAAGTTTAGGATTGAGTCTTAAGTTCATTCTGTGAATCGGGCCCGGTGTTCTCTGGTGCCCCCTTCCGTCACCTTACGATGGGAAGAGCGGGGTGAAGGATCTTCTACAGAGAATGTCATTTAAAAATTATTCGGTTTTGCACTTCTCTAATACGGGCCTCCAGGGTAATGTGGCATAAAAAAACAAGCACGTCCCGCCCGAAAACGAAAGAAAATCGCACCAGAGCTTATCTTTATGGAGCCATGTCTCTGAAACACATTGCCTCATAAAGAGAAGAAACCTTTCCCAGCAGAAGGAAGGCAGACGAGCCCCCGTCCAAGAGGGCCGTCTGCAAAAAAGAAAAGTCCACGTCACTAAAAGCTCTTTCCCAATGGCTGGCCACCGTTCAGCATAAACGGTGACGCCGGCCAATGGGAAAGAGGGGCGGGGCTTAAAGCCTGTTACTGAAAGCCCTCTAAATCATTATATCTCACCAGCAAGACTGCGCATGTGCACAGCCCATGCCAGCCGAGACCTCAAAAAAGAGGGGGAGGGGTTAAGAGGGTGAAAGCACCAACAGCAGGAGAGGGGGAAAGTAACACTAGGGAGGTGTGGGTGGAGGAGAAGGATGGGAAAAGTACCAGATGGGGCAGAAACACAGATCGGATGGGTGAGGCAGAAGAAAATATAGTACTTCAAACACAGTGTAGGCACTATTTAACTTGAATCAATCTGTGCTTGGGCCATGCTCCACAGAAAGGTAAGGAAGTCATATTGGTGTCTGTGCTGGTCAACTTGGAGGCAGCAAAGTAGAGTGACATGGTAAGCAAAGGGCAGACTCCAAGTCCTTTATCGTAAAGAATAACACAAGAACGCAAGAAGCGCATGTGCTGCCAGAGGCTCGACCTAAATAGAACAATCAGGTCACTTATTTGGTTTATTCTCTGCCACCTTCAACAATGCCACAATTCAACAATTCCAGTAACTAGGTTGATCTCTATTGATTTACAGTCAACTTCTGATCATCTTGATACCAAATACTAGTTGGAAACGAGATGCATCGCTAAATATGCATGGTTGTCTGCTACTGAAAGAGCCCATTCTTAATACCAGTCAATCAATCAATCAATCACGGCATTTGTAAAGCGCGCTACTCACCCCGGAGGGTCTCAAGGCACTGGGGGGAGGGGTAAGTTACTGCTCGAACAGCCAGGTCTTGAGCTGCTTCCTGAAGGAGAGATGGTCTTGGGTTCGCCGTAGATGGATGGGGAGGGAGTTCCAAGTCTTGGCTGCCAGGTAGGAGAAGGATCTTCCTTCGGGGGTGGTTCTGCGGATGCGTGGTACGGTGGCGAGGGTGTGGCTGGTCGATCATAGCTGGCGGGTGGGCGTGTAGAAGGTCAGGCGGTCGTTGAGGTACTTAGGACCCAGGTCGTGGAGAGCCTTGTGTGCGTGGGTGAGGAGTCTGAACGTGATTCTCTTGCTGACGGGGAGCCAGTGCAGGTCTCTCAGGTGTCCGGTGATGTGGCTGTGTCAGGGGATGTCCAGGATGAGTCACGCGGAGGCGTTCTGGATGCGTTAAGGTCTTTTCTGTAGTTTGGCTGTTGTTCCGGCGTAGAGGGTGTTCCCGTAGTCCAGTCGGCTGGTGAAGAGTGCCTGGGTGACTGTCTTCCTGGTTTCAGTGGGGATCCATCTGAAGATCTTGCGGAGCATGCGCAGGGTGTTGAAGCATGAGGATGAGACGGCATTGACTTGTATGGTCATCGACAGGGAGGAGTCCAGGATGAAGCCTAGGTTGCGTGTGTGGTCTGTTGGTTTGGGAGCGGTGCCCAGGGCCGGGGGGCACCAGGAGTCATCCCAGGCGGAGTGTGATGATCCCAGGATGAGGACTTCCGTCTTGTCTGAGTTCAGTTTAAGGTGGCTGTTCTTCATCCAGTCTGCAACGTCTTTCATCCCTTCGTGTAGGTTGGCTCTGGCGGTGGTGGTGGGGTCGTTGGTGAGAGAGAGGATCAGCTGGGTGTCGTCGGCGTAGGAGATGATGTTGAGGTTGTGTTGGCGTGCGATGGCGAGGGGGCTCATGTAGACGTTGAAGAGGGTTAGACTGAGTGAAGATCCTTGTGGTACGCCGCAGATGACTTCGGTGGCCTCGGATCTGAACGGAGGGAGGCGGACTCTCTGGGTCCTTCTGGCGGGGAACGAGATGATCCACTCCAGAGCTTTCTCTCGGATTCCGATGTTGCTGAGGCGCTTCACTAGGGTGCGGTGGCAGACAGTGTCGAATGCCGCAGAGAGGTCCAGGAGAATGAGGGCCGCTGTTTCCCTGTTGTCGATCAGGGTTCTGATGTCGTCGGTGGCTGCGATGAGGGCGGTCTCGGTGCTGTGGTTGGCCCAGAACCCGGACTGCGAGGGGTCGAGGGATTGTTCATCTCGAGGAAGGCGGCAAGCTGTCTGTTGACGGTCTTCTCGATGACTTTGGCCGGAAAAGGAGGGAGCGAGGTCGGTGGGGTCGGCCATTGGTTTCTTCAGGAGGGCGGTCAGCTCGGCGTGCTTCCAGCTCTCCGGGAAGGTGGCGGTGTGGAAGGAGGAGTTGATGATGTCTCGGAGATGGGGTGCGATGATGGCGTCGGCTTTGTTGAAGATGTGGTGTGGGCATGGGTCGGTTGGTGATCCGGAGTGGATGGAGTTCATCGTGCGGGTGGTGTCTTCGGTGCTGATCGGGGTCCAGTTGCAGAGGGTGGTGGTGGCGGACGTCGGTTCGGTGGTAGGGTGCGTGGTCTGTGCGTCGAAGCTGTTGTGTATGTCGGCGATCTTGCGATGGAAGAACGAGGCGAGTGAGTTGCATAGGTCTTGCGAGGGAGTGATGTCATTATTTCCGACGCTGGGGTTGGAGAACTCTTTGACGATGCTGAAGAGTTCCTTGCTGTCGTGGGAGTTGTTGTCCAGTCGTTCTTTGAGTGCCGTCTTCTTTGTTGCGCGGATCAGCTGGTGGTGTTTGCGGGTGGCGTGCTTGAGGGCGGTCCTGTTGTCTGTGGTCTGGTCGAGCCGCCAGGCTTTCTTGAGGGTGTGGCAGTTCTTCTTGGAATCCCTTGAGTGCGTCGGTGAACCAGGGGGTTTTCTTGCTGCCGGGTCTGCTGGGAGGTTTCTTTAGTGGTGCGAGGTCATCGGCGCAGGCGGTCAGCCACTTGGTGAGGTTGCGTGCTGCTTCGTTGGGGTCCGTTGTGCTGGTGGGAGTGTTCTGGTTGACGGAGGCGGTGAGCTGTTCGGCGGTGATCTTGCTCCAGCTTCGGTGGGGAACCTGTTGCGGGTGGTGGTGGGTCGTAGTTCTTCTGAAGCTGAAGTGGACGCAGCTGTGGTCGGTCCAATGGAGTCCGGTGGCGTGGCTGAAGGAGATGTACTTGCTGGATGAGAAGACGGGGTCAAGCGTGTGTCCGGCGTAGTGGGTGGGGGTGTTCACCAGTTGCTTGAGTCCGAGGTTGGCGAGGTTGTCCAGCAGGGCGGTGGTGTTTCGGTCGTTGTTGTTCTCCAGGTGGAAGTTGAGGTCCCCTAGGAGGATGTAGTCGGCGGAGGGAAGGGCGTGCGGGCTGATGAAGTCTGGGATGTCTTTGCTGAATTGCGTGCGTGGTCCCGGTGGTCGGTAGATGAGGGTGCCTCGGAGGGTGGTCTTGGGGTCAGTGTGTATCTGGAAGTGCAGGTGTTCGGCGGCGGTGAAGGTTTCGTCGGAGTTAGTCGAGATGCGGATGGTGTTCTTGTGTACGATGGCGATGGCGATGCCTCCTCCCGTCTGGTTGACGCGGTCCTTCCGGGTGATCTTGCATCCGTCCTTGATGGCTATGGCGATGTCGGGCGCTGAGGAGGCGTTCATCCAGGTTTCGGTGAGGAAAGCGACGTCCGGTGCTGCCGCGTCGAGCAGGTCCCAAAGTTCCACGGCGTGCCTGTGGACGGAGCGGGTGTTGAGCAGGATGCACTTCATCTGGTTGCTGCTGGTGCTCGTCTTGGCCGGGGGGGTGCAGGTCCGGTAGCAGGTGAATCGGCAGGCTTGGCAGGCGAAGGGTACGTGGGTGCGTCTCGGGATTGCTCGGTAGCAGGCAGGGTTTCGGCCTGCATTGAGTGCGTTGAGTGGCAGCGTCGTAGGTTCTTCGGGTGGTCTTGCATCGGCAAGGTCCACGGGTCCTGGCACTGGGCGTGGTCCGGGCGCAGACGGGCTTGCCTTTAGCGCACATTTGGCGCTCGTGTACGCTGCTCATGCACGGGGGTGACAACAGAGGGCAGCCGGGAGGAGGGTCGGCGGCGGGTCGGCCAATGGGCTGTCGGGGGCGGGGCCGCAGGGAGGCAGCGGCGGGAAACTCTGGTGCGGGCGGGCGGCTCAGCGGCGGCTGGGTCGCCCGGGCGAAGGCAGGCAGGCAAAGTTGAGGCAGCAGGAGGAGCGTGGGGGTGACCAGGCCACAGTAGTGGCACAGTACCAGACAACCTTTCTAGTATTAAGATGTTAAACTTAAAAAAAGGTACCTTGAAAAAAGTCAATAACAGTTGCGAAACACGTGTCAGCTGAAATGTGCATAATGCTCGTTCTGAGACGAAGGAATGAACTGGCAAATACTGATAAACTGAGTTTGGATTTGAATTCTTTTCATTCGATAAATGTCTTGGGTCCACTATACTTGAAAAAGTTGCATGCCGTGTTCCCTCCTGGGAATGCAGGCCTGTCTTTTGCTGGCTTAGTAAACCTCTTTTAAAAATTGTCAGGTGATCTTTGTAATGCGACTTCTGGAATTGCTCTACTGATTTTTTATTTTTATATTCCTTTCAACATTAAGAGTAAGCTGAATGCAACATCTTTTTATAACTTTGCCTGCAGTGTTCCTTGAGCTGTTTTTCGTACTTTTCCACCATCCTTTGAAGTGTTTTTCTGACCCCATAGTGAGTATTGTAGCGTCACAAGTAGGGGCCATTCACATCTTTTAATGTGGTTTAAACAAAAGTATTCTTTAATTGAAACTCTTATAGGTATCATGTTTGCAATACTGGTGACGATTCCAGTGTGTTCTCCAGTTCTGAATCCTGGGTTTGGGCTTTCTTCAGGTCAAGCAGCAACGGGGCGTGCATGACCCCTTCATTTTTAGAGGCGTTCACCCAGAAAGCAGCAATTGGCTTTGCAAGACTGAATCGTTCTGCAAGATAACATTTTCTTTCTGTGGCTTGTCCACCTTTAGTCATACTTACAACGTTTTAGCAGTAAATTGAGAGGATTCGGTTGGTAACGTGTTCAATCTTTCCACCTGACCATTTCAGTCTGGGTGGTAAATGCTACCATTTCATGCTTTGTACCTTTTCCTGAGAAATCCCTGCACCATAAATCTAGATAACAGCAGTTTGTTTGCAAATAATTATTCCAACATGCATTCTGTTCAAAACACAGCCTCTATACCGTATTGATGGTTCTGCTCCCGACTATGTGTACCTCTGGCCACTTAAAATAGTCTATTAACAAATGGCGTATGACTCTTTATGGGACAACACTACAAATGGGCCTATTAAATCAATGGTTAATTTTCTCCATGTCCTCACAATCATTACACTATACAGGAGGAAACAGTACAGCTCTTTCTGACTTAACACTTTTCCCTGATCCAATTATCAATCACAACAGCCATACTCTGGATCCTAATGTAGTCTCTACACCTTTCTTTAGCTGTAGGCTTGTCACATTGTCAACAATGATTTGATAGAACAATCAGGTTGTCCCCACATACCAAAACACAGTTCTACGTTAACTATTCTTTAATCTTGAAAAGGACCCTTCTCATTGGGCCAGCCCTCCTCCATCTATTTCATAACTTTTCTCAAAAGTCTACTTACTTCTCCGTCTGCTACTTATTCTGACAGTTCCCCATCTCTGCAAATGCAGTCAGTGGCATTGTGGCTCTACTGGGCCTCTTAGCAGTAACTCTACTTCATATGCCTCGTGGTCTTCCGCCGCTAAAGGCAGTCTTGCTACTCAATCTGCGAAACAACTGTTTTTCTGTGACACATGCTCTATTGCACCCATGATAAGCTTGACTACAAGATGTGCTAACCTAACTGTGAGCAGAGTCCCTCCATTGGGGGACAATATCGTCACTAAAGGTTTGTGATCAGCTTTTATGGCAAATCTTGTCCTCCACAAAAACATGTGGTAAGGCTCAGCATCCCATGTGCAAACCAATAGCTCTCTTTTTTTACCCTAAGTTTTATTATATTGGCCTTTTAACAAGAAAACCCAGTATGTTGGGTTATGTTATGTTAATAAAATGTGTACAGCACACGAATTCCCTCAGGTGTCTTGGCGTTTCCGGTGCAACATATTGTGCTAGGTCCTACTGCTGCTGAAAACGCCAGGTCTTCAACTGTGTCCTGAATTCCAGAAGGAGGAGAATTTTTCTGAGATAGGAGGTGAGGGAATTCCATTCCTTGATGGTGTTGAAGGTAAACCCGCCACCCCCCCCACCCCAAGTTCATCTTTTTGATCCTGACAGACTGCATCAAGTGTGCATTAGCTGAACGCATAGTTCTTTTTGGAGAATACCATCTGAACAAGTCCTCTAATAATTTCGGCCCTTCTTTGTGTAGTGCCTTGTGAGACATGCAGAGCGTCTTAAACTTTCTCCACTGGCAGCCAGTGGAGTTCTTGCAGTGCTGATCTGACAGACCAATATTTCGGTATGTCCAGAATCAGTCTTGCAGCAGCGTTGTACATTTCCTGTAACTTCCTAAGGAGGGTGGATGTACAGTCCATTATAATATTGTCAAGTTTAGACAAGACTAAAGAGGTTACTACTAACTTTTTGCATGGTTTGGGAATGAAAGGGAAAATGTTCCTATTAGTCTTAATCATAAAGAGCGAAGAAGACATAACCTTAGAGACTTGAGCTTTAAAATTAAGCTTTTCATCTATAATAACTCCGAGATTTTTTGCTTTATCTACCTGGGGGGGGAGGGGGCAAGATTATCTGGCCACCAAGCTGGGGACCAAGGAGGAAAGAGGTTTCCAAACATAATCACCTCAGTTTTGCTTGAGGTTAATTTTACGCAATGAGTGCTCATCCAGTGACTTAAGGAGAGCATATAGTCATGAAGTTTTAACAAGTGATTAATGTCCTTATCTATCAGCTGGGTGTCGTCGGCATAGGATGTAGGAATGAAGTTAAAACTTCTTATCAGTATGGTGTAGATCAGCTGCAAGCACCATATAGTCATTGCAAATTTACCTTCTCTTTAATTAGGTTTCATATGGTGGTATCTTGCCCCAGAATGGTCATATCTGCATACAACTTTTCTGTTAGGGCAAAAAATAAAAAAACAAAAAAATAAAAAAAGGAGGGAACAAAACTTCACATACGAGGGGGAAAAACAAAACTTCAGATACGAAAAAAAATCTGGCGGTGCTTGTAAGGTATCGTGGGTGAGACTTCTGAAAAAACTTTGTTTCTTTCTGGGCATAATGCACTGGTGCAAGGAAGACCACTTCTTTCGCATCTGCTGTGATCACTACAGTGTGTCTTCCAAATGTTAGACACCTTTGCTTCTGTAAGCAATTTCCAGTCATCTCGTAAACCAATCCAAACCCACAAATCACTGCATTTAGAGAGGAGCTCTATAACCAGCCTTCTACCCACCCACACCCAGGAGTTTTGTAAGTCATATGGAGCACACCTTTCAAAGATATATAATAATGGTTTCTTTAATCTGACTATATGCATTACATGTTCCATTCACTTAAGGTTTGCATCTTCTACTACCACTGCCTAGATCTGCAAAATGTAATCTTATGCTATAAAATGAGTAAAAAAGAGAATAGATTATCTATTTAACATTAGTCATTTTTAGGTTTTGCCTAGCCAATGCGTACGAAGTACGCATGTGCTAGGAAAAATCCTAATGAGTATAGTATGGGGGATGGGAATCCGCCCCCGTCTTTCATTGGCTAGCTCCATAAATGGAGGCTAGCCATTGGAAGACACGTTGTCCGTCAATGCAGGACCAGATTCGGGGTCGTTCCCGAGAATTTTTGGCTTTTGGCTACGTAACGCTACGTCAGCCAAAAGCCGGGAAAGCCCCCGAATCTGGTCCGGCATTGCCGGCACCTGCCTTCCTGCTCCTGTTAGCGTTGATTGGTTGAGCTGCGTGGACGTCACTGCTGGTCGAGAGCCCCCGCCCATCTCCGCTCAGAGCGATCCGCGAGGGAGCCCACTCCTCGGGAAACTTCGCCGCCCGCCTGCCTGAGCTAGAGACGGGCCGCCGCGCTGCCCGCGGCGACCCGGAAGTGACTAGCCGGCCGGCCAATCCTTGCGCGGCCGACCGGAAGTGCCCGCCCCCAGCAGCCCACGCTTCAAGTAACCGCTCTGGTTCCCGGAAACCTCTGCTGAAAACAAGGAGAAACTGGCTACTCTAGGTATGTCGCTACTTTATTTTAAAATGAAGTTAGACTCTTAAACACAGATTTTAAAATGTGTAATCTTTTTGCTGCCAAGGTAAGGGCCTTTTGCAACACACAAGACTCATATAGTTTAGTGACATGTGTATTTGTATACCGCAGAATTCATTCGGGAGGGTAGTCTGCCGTAGCCAGGATTCCCGATTTCCCTCGATTCTATAATTATATTCTGTCAAAATGTTATCCTCAAAATGTAGCAATCTCTATCAAAGTATTGGTGGTTGGTCGGAGCTCGTGATAGTTAAAAATCTTAAAAGAGCACCAGCGTGTTGATGTCTGTAGATTGTTGGCATTTGTTAGAGAACTTGAGCTTTGCACCACTAATAAATGCGCGTTTGTAGTTGACGTTTTGCATCTACAGAATATATTTCCCCAGTTTCAGGGCAATGTTGTTGAGTGTTCCTCGACTCGTGGAGTTTATTGGAACCAGCCCATGGTAACTTTGTGTCAGAATAGGAGGGGCTATCTGTATTATTGAGATTATGTGAATGTGCTGGTATTTTGGGAATGCTGTTAAGAGGTCCGTACAATTTATTTTATCACATTGGTGAAACAGGATTCCAGACAAGCGAATATTTTTGTAGTTACATTTTACTTGTGTTAATCTACTGTTTATATTACACTTAACCAGGCCTTTTTCCATGCATGCCTCTTAATGATCTAAACAACAACCACATATCAGACGTTGCAGCCCTTCTATTGTGGATGACAGATGCTAGCCTGACCTGCGGCATACCATTCTTCCTGTCCTATCCAGAGCTCACCGTATTAATGAACACATCTTCTGAGGGCCGGTGAAGTAACCTGGATGGCGTGGAGAACAGAGATTTCTTATGTAGCACCATCAACATACAACACCCTGCCTGCATGTAAAGGCTCTGAGGCTGTGTTTTGTGGCTGCTCAGCGGCATATACCACTGTTATCCATGACAAATTGGTGCTTCAGACTTGAGCGTCATTTCTCGCATTCTTCTCTCCCCCACATCTCATTATGGAAGAGGAGAGACTTCACCATTTGGAGCCTAAATGAGGCCTTAGTTATAACAAAGACATGACTGAGAAGCACCTAGAGGACAATCCACTTTCTGTGCAGGATGCCTGCTGGAAATTAAGGTTCCACACCATTATTTCCCGCCCCCCGCCCTGCTCTGCTGGGCCCTGCTGCTGCTCTGCGCCCCGGAGAGCTCCGCGCTGGTAGACTTCTCAGGTAAGACCCTCTCTGCTTCCCAGCCTGTCGTCTCCCAGCCTGCCCTCTCCCAGCCTGTCCTCTCCCAGCCTGTCCTCTCCCAGCCTGCCCTCTCGCAGCCTGCCCTCTCCCAGCCTGCCCTCTCCCAGCCTGTCCTCTCGCAGCCTGTCCTCTCGCAGCCTGTCCTCTCCCAGCCTGTCCTCTCCCAGCCTGCCCTCTCGCAGCCTGCCCTCTCCCAGCCTGTCCTCTCGCAGCCTGTCCTCTCGCAGCCTGTCCTCTCGCAGCCTGTCCTCTAGCAGCCTGGCCTCTCGCAGCCTGGCCTCTCGCAGCCTGCCTACTCCCGGCCTGTCCTCTCCCAGCCTGCCCACTCCCAGCCTGCCCACTCCCAGCCTGCCCACTCCCAGCCTGCCCTCTCCCAGCCTGTCCCCTCCCTGCCCTTTCCCAGCCTGCCCTCTCCCAGCCTGTCCCCGCGCTGGCAGACTTCTCAGGTAAGACCCTCTCTGCTTCCCAGCCTGTCGTCACCCAGCCTGCCCTCTCCCAGCCTGCCCTCTCCCAGCCTGCCCTCTCCCAGCCTGTCCTCTCGCAGCCTGTCCTCTCGCAGCCTGTCCTCTCGCAGCCTGTCCTCTCGCAGCCTGCACACTCCCAGCCTGTCCTCTCGCAGCCTGTCCTCTCGCAGTCTGTCCTCTCGCAGCCTGTCATCTCCCAGCCTGCCCCCTCCCAGCCTGCCCACTCCCAGCCTGCCCTCTCCCAGCCTGTCCCCTCCCTGCCCTTTCCCAGCCTGCCCTCTCCCAGCCTGTCCCCTCCCTGCCCTTTCCCAGCCTGTCCTCTTCCAGCCTGTCCACTTCCAGCCTGCCCTCTCCCAGCCGGTCCCCTCCATGACCTTTCCCAGCCTGTCCTCTCCCAGCTTGTCCACTTCCAGCCTGCCCTCTCCCAACCTGCCCTCTCCCAGCCTATCCCCTCCCTGCCCTCTCCCAGCCTGCCCTCTCCCAGCCTGCCCTCTCCCAGCCTGTCCCCTCCCAGCCTGTCCTCTCCCTGCCTGTTGTCGTGTCCTGGTGACAGCAGGCAGCAGGCAAGAGCGTGCACTGCGTCCCCGAAGTAACAGCCCTAAAGCAAGCAAGAAGTACGACCCCCTCCCACCAATCCCTGTTAGGTAGTGGAAACTGTCCAAACTGGGGTGCAGACAGCCCCGCTCACCTTTCGGCCTGGTACCACTGCACCAGCCGCACTACTTCCCTACTGACCGTTCTCCACTTCAGCCCCGTCTAAATTATAATTCCTGCTTGTGAACCTTTTGCCTGCTTGTGCTTGTTTTCGTGACCCTGTTGCCTGCTTGTGCCTCCGTGTGCCCCTGTTGCCTGCTTGTGCCTCCGTGTGCCCGGTGCCTGCTTGTGCCTCCATTTTCGTGCCCCTGTCGCCTGCTTGTGCCTCAGTTTTCGTGCCCCTGTTGCCTGCTTGTGCCTCAGTTTTCGTGCCCCTGTTGCCTGCTTGTGCCTCCGTGTGCCCCTGTTGCCTGCTTGTGCCTCCGTGTGCCCCTGTTGCCTGCTTGTACCTCCGTGTGCCCCTGTTGCCTGCTTGTACCTCCGTGTGCCCCTGTTGCCTGCTTGTGCCTCCGTGTGCCCCTGTTGCCTGCTTGTGCCTCCGTTTTCGTGCCCCTGTTGCCTGCTTGTGCCTCCGTGTGCCCCTGTTTGCTGCTTGTGCCTCCGTGTGCCCTTGTTGCCTGCTTGTGCTGTGTGGGTGTGTGTGGAAGGCTCTGTGTGGGTGTGTGGGGGGCTTTGTGTGGCTGTGTGTGTGGGGGGCTTTGTGTGGCTGTGTGTGTGGGGGGGCTCTGTGTGGCTGTGTGTGTGGGGCCTCTGTGTGTGTTTGTGTGTGTCATTTGCGAGAGATAAAGCTAGTGGCATTGTAAATGACAATGCCATTTATTTATGTTAAAAAAAACATAAATAAAAATAATGTCAAGAGCAATGCCAATAGCTCTAACTTTAACAAAGGCAAAACCATTGCATTGTAAATGCTTGTTAATATATCCAATTATGTAGCTAAAGAAAATTGGGGTAGTAGTGACCCAGAATAGGGACATATCGTACATCGCACTGATGTTTGTATTTAAGAAAGTTTTAACAGTGGAAAACACTTCGGGGCATATTCTCAAAAACGATAACCATTGCAAAAGTAACTTAATGCAATTTCCAACATCTAAATCTATCGCGGGAAAATGACGCCATGTTAACGCCATATTAACGAAGCATTCTCAACACGGCGGTACCATGTGATAGTCTGCCATGTGATAGTCTCCAGATAACAAGTCAAATGTCTGCGTAAAAATCGCCACTCTGCAAAAATGCGAAACGTGAATGCAAAAAATCCTGCGATTAAGTCAATAGCGGTACAAAAAGCAGCAAAAACCAGTGACATGCCACGTGTCTAGCGGGAAAATGCACTATAAAAGCTACAAAAACAACACATCAGAAACAATCCAAAGTAGGTAGCAACATGGATAAACCCTGACCGAGTGCAGAGGCTGACACAAATCCCACAGGTCCCACAGACCACAAGCAAGGAACAACGGAGTTGGGGAAGGCCAGGGAGAAGAGGGAGAGGAAGACTGGGTTCAGTCCGCAGGCGAGCCAGATCAGCGTCACGGAGGTGACAGAACACTACCATCAACTGACCCCCAATTAGACTACCGGGATTACAGTCAGAGTGTCGAGTGTCGAGGCCAATGGAGAAGGCCAAGAGGCACTGGCATGATGTGAAATTCGAAACCAGGCATAAAGCCGCTGCCAACAGGAAGGCAGCAACGGCGACAGGAGGCGGGAGTCCTGCGCCACAGGAGGAGTTGGAGGAAACAGAGGCCACAGTCAACAGTGTGGAGACAGTGCAAGGAGTCGGGAGTTCGGACACAGCTCAGGAGGACCTGACAGAACATCAACAGGTTGAGTAACGACCAGGGACGGTGGGAGATGGGCCCAATGGCACACATGCGCAACGAAGTGTAGCACACTGCACACCCACAATGACCCACGATCATGTCCATGATTCCTGTGACACACTCCAGCACACACACATAGCAAGAACAGCACACCCCATTGACGACAATGTGGTACAATGCGCAAACATGACTCTGCATAACAGAGGACACAACTGGGTCCGCACACATGGAAATGTACGCATACTTCACATCCGTCATGCAGTCCAAATCCTGCACCTCCCAAACAGTCACAATGTACATTGTCCGACAGTCTGCATGTAAACAAGAACAATGCGCCAACATACATGTCAACACAATCTCAACATACATGTCAACACAATCTCAACATGCATCTCCCCTTCACTTTCCAGAGGGACACACAACACCTCCAGCAGACCACACATCAGGGATGCCGGAGAGGACCACCACACCATCAACACCGACACCCTACAACAGCCCATGGACATCCCACCCAACCCACCAGGACCAAGGCAGCCAAGATACTCAGAGGAAAACACAGACCCTGCAACAGACCACACAGCAGGAAGCATCTGCAAGCACGGCTGGCTCACACTTCACAGAGCCACACTTGGCACCCCAATGCCAGGAGTCAGAACGCCAAAAGGAGGTGGCCGTACAGGGGCGGGTGAGGGCCCGAACAAAAGGAAGGTGAACTAGATCACAGACATGGGTCTCCATTATCCTTCAGGTACCACCTACACCACACAGAAGAGACCCTCACTGCCATTGACACATGCAGATGCACATACCCGCTACTGAACCATGCCCAGGGGCACACAAACATCAGTCACACACCCACGTTGGCACTGCATACGATGGCCCAGTCCACTCCCCTTACAAATTGAGTGGGGCACGACATCTCCAATCTCCAACCCTCTACCTGCGGTGACATGGTTGCATCCGCTGTACACAGCACATAGTAATGTTGTAGGGCTCGGGGCCCTCATACATACAAGACCACAGGGACAAACGCAGCTATCATGTTGAACTGGCTACGGGCACGTGCGCCCGACCCCTTTTATTGGCAGGGCCACATGTCCAGGGATGCCTGTGCTGGTTGTGTGTGGGGTGAGTGTAAGCTAGCCCTCACAGAGTGCATAGTGCAGGCAACAACCTGAACAGTGGACACCAGTGCAAAGGAAACATAGAAACCTGCATAACAGTCAACTGCTGAGCAACATGGAGAGAGCCGGAGTAAGTACTGACATCACCCAACATACAAACAGAAGTGTCAGTGAGTTGCAGTGCACGGAGGTTGGGGCACTAGCGCGGAGTGCGCCCATGTGACGAAAATGACTAGGATTGTGTCACTTCGGGATATTCCTGTTGCAGAACAGTGGGGTGTGTTAGACCAGCATCATCTTCTACATCAACGTCCCAGGTCACCCACACTGCCTGAGGTGACATTGCTGCGCAACCTCTTCACAGCACAAAACTCAATCAGTAATGGTCCATGGGTTGCTAAGCAGGGTAACAGGCAGATGATGGTATCCACGACAGTTGTGAGCAACTCCGTTAGTCTGCCAGTACCACTATTTCGACTCTGGCAGATGCCGATGGTGGCATGTGCCTCCTGCGGTGATGCCACGTCTGGGCAGAACTTGATTGGATGTGTGAGCCATGCTGCACCGCAGCGGAGTCCGGAGGCAGCGGACAGCGCCGGTCCACAGACTCACAGCCACAGTTAGTGGCCCCAGATGCGCATAGGCACCCAGCCACAGGACAGTGACTTGCGGTCCACTGAGGTAGGGCCACGTGAACTGAGCGAGTCCTGGTCGATGTCCAAGGAGAATGTGTCAGAGGGTTGCGGGTGAGAGTGGAATGTGTCCTCCAGGGCATGATGCAGAGCTCTGATGTTATCCAGAAACAGCAAATGAGGGAGTGGAAAGCGACAGCCTCGTTGCCACCACCAATTCTATTTCAGCTGCACGAGGATGATAACTACCCCCCAGTCCATAGACTCAGACGCCATAAATGTTCGACCAGAGTGTCATAAATGTCGGTGAAGAGACGTAGTGGCACCGGGGCTGAGAGGTGATGCAGTCTGTGATAATGCAGGTACACTGTAATGAACTCCGCCATAGCGAAATCAAGACTCTGTTACCTACTGGATCGCAGCGTAGGCCGGAGGCAGTGGTCAGCAGTGGCCCACAGCCACGTTTCATAGGCTCGCGATGCACAGAGTTAGACTCGCCAGGGCAGTTGTCGGTAATGTTCGATCACCTCCATAACCATGATCCTTTTTTCCTCCCAAATGCAACGCGTCATCCTCTTAAGTCTCTCCTTGCGTGCAATGATATGTACTCTGCCTTTGAAAAATCGATGTCCAGTTTCAATTCTGTGACCTACTCGAGCGCAGCGTATGCCGCAGGCAGTAGTCCACATGGGCCCACAGAATCTTGCGTTTGTGATGAACTAATAAGACCTGGTGGCACCACAGCAAAGGGAGTATAGTGATTTCAAGTCAGCCATGAACATGATCCTCTGCCATAGCGTAATCAAGACTCAGTTCCAAATGTGTGACCTACTAGTCCGCGGTGTCAGCCGGTAGAGTATGTAAACAAGAAAGGAGTACTGCGCGCCTTGCTCACGGAGGCCGTGACGGTCATAGCAGGTTGCCAGGGTCACGGGCATCGGGCTTGGAGCATGCACTGGCACGTGGTGGGCCCTCTGGTACCACGCCGGTGTCAGCAGGTGGGCATTGAGGCCTGTGTGCGCAGGGGCCGTTAAGACAGGTTCGGGGGCCAGCATCCCAGGGTGCAGCAGGTGCACAGGATCGTAGGCAACCCCGCTCACAGCAACAGCGTCAGCCTTGTGCCGGGGTGAGAGGCGCCGCCCAGGCAGAGACATGGGGCATTCCGGAAGAGGACCACGCCCAGAGTTACGTGGGTACGCCTTGCCAGCCCACTCCGCTCACGCTTACAGGGGGGAAAGTAACAAGCTACATTTCCGAGGAACTTCCCTACTGGCTTGGGTGACATGAATGTGCCCACTTTTCACTACACTCCAAACACCAGCACTGTGTGTCGACATGGATATGTGTGTGTGGTCTGCATAGTGTAGTCTGGCCAGCACATCCACGCCACACTTGGCATTATGTACATTCACATTCATGGGTCACTTGCTTCCTTCGCACATGCCTGGTCCCCACCTCTTCTGACATTCTGCTATTGTGTGGCTGAGGTGCCATGCAGTTGATGGCTAATGTACATGGCTGGTCCACTTTCCCAAAGTGAGTTATGCTGTCGTGTCTGGTGGGTTTGCATGCTGTATGTGAGCTTATGATGTGCACATTTCCTGTGTTGTGAGCTGCATGATTGTGGAGTTGTATTGTCTGTGCATTTGGTATTGGCCAACTAGCAGTGCATTTCCGTGGGTGCCATCCTGGTAGCGCAGGTTGAAGATGAACTGTTGGAGGTGTATGAATCATGCACACTGCCCGAGTGGTTGGCGGAGATTCCCCAGTGGTCACTAGTTCCTGCACATTGGTGGGATACATGTGCTTATTGTGTGCAGTGTTGCCAGGGGCACAAGTGGGACATGTGTGCAGTCAATTGCCCCCTGACACGTGCAGGAAGCCAGCTGTGGCGTAGATGCCTTGTTTGGTCTCCGGCTGTTCCTGCGCAGTGTGTGGAAAGTATAGATAGTGGGGTACCAAGCTGATGGTGTCATCCTTGACCGTTGTGATGGACTTGGATTGGCCTGGCTGTATGACTCCACCGATTCGGGCGGTTGTTGGTTGGAGGGTACCAGAGGCCAACAGGTGCATCACAGCCAGCAGCTTTGTCAGAAGTGGGAGGTTTGTTGTCCGCTGTGGCCAATGGTGGTCAGAATGCTGAGGTAGGTTGTCCCTTTCAGCCTGTAGTGGGCAATGACGTTCTCTGGTTTTGGGTCTGTAAAGTTGGTGCATTTTCTGGGGTCGCCGTTTTTGTCTGCGCTGCCTCAATGTTGGTCATGTCAATGTTAGATATACATACACAAGGACAAAAAGGTGCTCCAGCAGCCCCAGCACCCTACTACCCAAGGTTGCTCCTGCCCATTAGCGAAAGCTAATGTGTGAAATATGAATATATATATATCGGATCGGTGGTCATGCCTGCACAGACTTGGCATCTGCCGGGGTGAACTTTACAAAGCATCGGCAGTAATTAAGAGACACAAATTATAACGGCTGACATTTTCTTCTTTTTAACAATTACTCTTTTATTATGATTAATGTATAAAATAATAACACAGGATTACGAGTTTGGTGATGTACCTTTATATGCCCGCATTAATCCCATCTTGACAAATGTTTTATGCGATTTCCATGACCGACTAATTCATGCGGTCTACAATTTTTGGTGTTATGAGCAAACGAAAATTTAAGCATTGTGGGTAATATTTATTTTTATTGTTATGCCTTACCTGTATAAGTGCCGATTTTCGGCTGTGGACAGCATTTATATGACGCATTTGGGCCGTTAGTGATACACATATATCATAGTATGTTTTCTATGTTCATACATCAGTCAGGTGTGAAGGGCCTTATTAGTGAAGCATTACAGCATACCAAATTAGATTGACAAAGGCCTCTTGAAGGCTGAAACGAGTCTCTCCTGGTGCTTGGGTTTGAGGACGACAACAACTAAATAAAGCGATGCCGAATCCTGAACTTGTGTCCGTGCTTCCTTCCATTGTGTCGCCGTGGGAGGTGGATTGTTTGGTATATATATATATATATATATATATATATATATATATATATATATATCTATCAAGGGAGCTTGACTCCCGAAACGCGGTGATGTAAATGCTGTAACTTAAATAAACAAGCCTGAAACAACGATACCCGTGAGTGCCGGATGATTTCCATTGAAAAATTGGAGAAGAAATCCTATTTTGAATAAATTATATATATATATATATATATATATATATATATATATATATATATATATATATATATATATATATATATTATATATAACAAATGTCCACTACTGCTTTGGATTAAGTAATTGTTTTGAAGTGCTCTTTGCAGTTCCTATATGTATGTGTGTGTGTATATATATATATATATATATATATATATACACACACACATATATATACACACACACATACATATAGGAACTGCAAAGAGCACTTCAAAACAATTACTTAATCCAAAGCAGTAGTGGACATTTGTTCATATGACAATGTGCTTTAAATCATTCTTGTATTACTATTATATTATTGGAACACAGTTGGTGCATGTGAGTATATACAAGTTCAGACAATCAGTTATAATAGAGAGCACAATCCTGTTTCCATGTTAAAGTTGGTTTATTTCAAAGAAATAGCGCCTCCAGAGAAAATTCAGCCGACATGCGTTTCATCAATCTTGACTTTTACAAGGCTGAAAAAATAAGTACAGGTTGTTGCAAAGCACAAATTGTATATTGCTCAAATCCAATTAGACATGGTAAAATCTTAAATTCTCTTACTGAGAGGCCTCCTCATTCTTTGGAACAAGGTCACGCTAAAGAATAATTAAGTACATAAAGTAAGAGGAGAGAAAATGAGAGAAAAGTGAGATCCATAATAAGACCCTGATGCCCAATCTGGAGTCCTAATGATATGTATAGTATTGGGTGTTCACCCGCGTGTTTGGTGATACATACTTGTCACCCATGTATGGCGGTAAATAATATGTCAACTCAATAGTACACAGGTATCAAAAGCTAAAAAAAAACACCAGGTAAGTAAAACGTCACTGGTGTAATACAGATTCTTCCAAAAACTGTCGCACGCAGTACATGTGGAGGGTTAATCCCACAGCGGCTCTACAAAACGAAACCTCAACTACATACAGGGGGCCGCCGTCTTAAGCAAAGGCAGCAACATCGAAAAAGAACAAGGAAGGCGAGCGAGTCAGGCAGGGCGGGAGGACAAGTGCACCCAACGCAGAGGGCAACAATGGAAAAGGAACACACACACACTACATAGTGGTGTCTTAAAAGCTGGAACAGCCCAGCCCGCATAAAACAAGCATCGAACACCCTCCCCGGACAACACTTCAAGGAGTGTATGCAATACGAAGGGCTGCTTTATGCAGGACACACCCAGTGCCTGAAACGAAACAAAAACGAAACTGCTGTACATACAGAGGGCCGCCATCTTAAGAAGGGTGGACATAAGACAGTGTGCCCGCTCCCAAGACCAGCAAGAATAGGAGCGCTTAGAGGCTGATGCAAAAGGAGGGGGCACGCCGGGTAGAAGGTGAAACAATGAGCTGTATACAGGTACCAAGCCAAGCTGCGTTAGATAACAGATGTGGTGTCAACCAGATCATCGCAAAGGCGTCACGTGCTACAAAAGCGGCAAGTGAAACAGAGTTTGCTACATGGGGAAGTAGATCAAGGGTACCCCAAAGAGCACGCTGGTATAACAACACCTCAAGAGACACGGCGAGTGAGCAACAAAAAACCGCAGGTCGTGGCCCCACAAGGGAAAAAAGGCCAGCCCATAATGCAGAAGGCGGCCAGTAGGTTCGAACTGATACAAGCGTAGAGAGGTCTGTTAACCAATGCAGGGAATGATGGGAAAAAACTGCAGCCACAGAAAAAGATCAAGAATTGGGGGGGGGAGGGGGGAAAGGGACTCCATCACGGACTCACCAATCAAACAAAGAGCAGATCTCAACGTCACACTAGGCATGATCCTGAAAAAAAGCTAGCAGAGGTACATGACCGAGCCAAATCAAGCAAACCACGGATGCCATCCAACTTGAACTAGCTGCGGTCAGAGCTGACATCCATGCTGCAAACAACAGGCTAACAGTGCTGGAGCAGAGAGTCAGCGACAGAGGACAGAGACCAACACACAAACAAAACCATTGCTGCCCTGACAAAGACCACAGCAACACTGATGAGAGAGACGGTGGAGCTCGATGATCGCAACAGAAGGGGCCACATAGAATCCTTAGTGTCCCGGAGGATGAAGACAACCCCGGAAGATGAAGACAAAGCAGGGTCATGCATGGCCATTATTGAAAAGATGATACCCAAGATCACGAACATCAAACTCGACCATCTTTTTGAGCTAAACAAGGCATACAGGATCCCAGCCTTCCAAGCATCAAATAGGACGGGCCCACATCCAATTATGTGCAAACCTCTGCGATCACAACACACAGAGGCTATTTTTGGGGTAGCAAGGAAAAACCTAAATATGCAGTGGAACGGTCATAAGATAATCCTTACTCAGGACTACTCCAAAACCCATAGTTGACATAAGAAAGGGGTTTCCGGCCCAGAGAGACAAACTAAGAAAAGAAAACGTCCTGTTTTCATTTGTGGGCGCCACTAAATTCAAAATTACCAACAAGGGAAGAAGGCACGTCTGTGAGGATCCTAGAGAGCTGGGCAGATACCTACGAGGCCCAACACAACAGGATATGGAGACCACACAACAAGGATCAAGCAAGAGAAGAGAATCGCCGGATCCAAGAGTGGAGTGCGGTGGGGCGCAGCAGGCCATGCCTCAACCAGGACATCATCTGTTTCAACCGCTTCTACCTCAGATCAAAATCCCACCACAGCCCTATCCAAATACAACAAAGCTACCTCAAGACTTTGTGACAAGACACATTAGGAACTTTCTCGCCAGCACTACGGTGCAGAGTACACTCACAAAGGCATGCAGTAGGCCACAAGTTGGATAGAACGAGAACCTATTCGGTTTGCCTATATATCCTTTGCTTTCAATGCAGTCAGTGTGAGGACCACAGGGGGCGCTACAAGGCGGGGTGAGAAATGAGGGGGGGAGCACTATGCAAGATAAGGAAAGTACTTAATAACTGGGTAGCCAATCATTTGTGCAGTAAAAGAGGAAGTAGGAGTATCCTACGAAATTCCTACTAGTATAGAACCATAATACTCTCATGGCGTGCAGAACAGGGATCTTGCCGTCACATGTCCAGCATGCAAGGTACAGGGATGGGGAGGGAGGTGCTCGGGGGAGAGGAAGCTTCGGGGTCGTAGATCATGTTCGTCTTTTTTTGCAAGGTCTGTTTCACTTACCTACTCTGTCACAGTCCATTCTCCCCACCCGTACCTTCACCCTGCTCGTTTCAGTGCCAAATATATAAGCAAGATCTCGGAAAAATGGGGGAGCTGGCTCAGGTTGATAACAAAGGGAGGATTCCTAGGGAGCGCATACGGCGTTTACAGGGAATCACTAGCATTACAAAAGGGCATGTACATAACTTCACACAAGGGAGAGCGAATCCGGCGGCGTACATACACGATAAGATATGGCACATACTAACAGCCCCTCTTTGCTAGCAAATGTGAAAATCTCCCTCAATGTGAAGGGCCTCAACCACCAGGTTAAGAGGTAAAAGATCTAGCCAAGACCAAAGGAGACATCATATTGTTACAAGAAACCAAGATATCTCTTGAGGATGCAACAAGATGGATAGGACAGGTAGCTTGCTCACCGGCGACGGAAGAAAAGAGGAGTTATCATGCTGATAAACAACTCTAAAATATCAATTATAGACCAACATCACGATAAGGCAGGGAGGCTACTAATAGCACAACTGAAGATGGGGGACAAAACCATCCAGGTAGTGAACACATACGCCCCAAATACAGATGACACCGCATTCCGGGAGGGAGTCTTGAGGAGATTGGAAACAAGGCCCCAAAATGATATGACTGTGTTGGCAGGTGATTTTAACTTAGCACTAGACTACACCCTAGACAGACAATCGCAGGCCCACGCTCTCCCCCCAGCCTCACATAAATTTCTGAAGAACATATGTAATAGATTTGACCTGAAGGACCCTTGGCGACTTCAACACCCCGACACCAGAGACTACACATTTTACTCCAACCGACAACTCCTACAGTAGAATAGACTACATCCTAATCTCGGGCTCATATACCCACTTAATAGAACACTCGGAAATAGTGGCTAGAACAATCTCAGACCATTCATGCATCAGCTTACAATTGGCGGGGCGACTCAATGAGAACCTCACCCGCAGGTGGAGGTTCAACAATGAAGTTACGGCAAACCAAGAAGACCAGAGCAGAATAGAACAAGCCATTAAGGACTACATTAGTTACGACTACATGCCAGGTATGGACCCCATGACTCTGTGGGACGCGCTTAAAGCAACGGTCAGGGGGGACACTAATAGACAAAGCCAAATGGAACAAGAAAGCTAAGTTACACCTAGTCCAACTAGAAAAAGAGACCAAAACCCTAGAAGCTACTCACAAGTAGTGACACAAGGAACTATTAAGTCTTAAAAGAACTGACAAAAAAGAAATATGAATACAACAAAATCCAGAGTGAAAGGGCGGGTCTGTGGATAAATAAATACAAAGAGATTAACCTATGCGAGGCAAACAAGGCAGGCAAAGTCTTAACATCATACCTGAAGCACAAAGACAACACACCATCGCATCCATCACTGACTCCGATAACACACACACACTACACACAATGACATCCTAGGTACGTTCGGTGAATTTTACCAGGAACTCTACAAAAGGGACGAAACACTAGACCAGAATGGCTGCAACACATACCTAGACAGACTGGACCTGCCTAAAATAACAAACGATGAAGCAATAACACTAGGAAGGGAGATAAGCACAACCGAAATTGAGATGGCGATTAGGTCTCTTAAAGACAATAAGGCGCCGGGTCCAGACGGATACAAGGCCTCCTTCTATAAAAGCTTTCGTACACACCTACTCCAAACCATGAAAAAAGTTTTCAACCACTGTGAGGGGGAGGGAACAGTGCCAAAGACCACGTCGGAAGTAAATATAATAGTCATCCCGAAAGAAGCCAAAACTACAGGCCCATCTCACTTATCAATATAGACTGCAAAATCTATGCCAAAATCCTAGCAGTAAGACTTAACACAGTACTCCCCAAACTGATTAGCAACGCACAAGTAGGATTCCTGAAGTCATGCATGTCTCATGATAACCCTAGACTCCTGTGCCATGTTATCGAACAATCCTCCAAGTCTGATAAACCGGCGGTGGCAATCACACTAGATGCAGAGAAGGCGATCAACAGAGTGTCCTGGCACTTTCTAGAACAGTGCATACAGGTGTACAACCTGGGATATAAATATACGGGGAGGGTGATGGCATTGTATGCTAACCCCAGTGCGCAGACAGCTATCAACAGGACAGTGTCAGAAAAATGTACCCTATCCCCAGCGCTGTTCCTGCTGGAACCCCTGATCAGGGATATCGTAGCCAGTAGAGATATGCAGGGGGATCACCATCAACGGAGCCACTACCAAGCTTGCAGCTTACGCGGACAACATCCCCATTATCAGAGAGAACCCCACGCCCTCCATCTCTGCCCTAATGGATATCATTGGAACATACTCAACCCATTCCGGTTACAAGCTAAACAGACAAATCCGAATGTATGCCACTCAACATCCACACCACTAGAGAAGCACTAGACAAATCAGGATAAGTTTGGCAACCTGGGTTCATCAAGTATCTAGGGATTCAATTCGGCAAAAACCTCAAATCCACAATCGACCAAAACGTGAAACTTATCTTAGAAAAGATAAAAGAACTCCTGAAATCCTGGTCGCCCAAATTTATCACATGATGGGGGGAGGTTAGACACAATAAAGATGATGGCCACCCCGGTGATCAACTACCTGGCGGGAATGCTTCCACTTACACTCACGGAAGAATTCCATCGCAAAACAGACAAGATGATAAAACAAGTTCATATGGCAAGACAAAAAAACCAAGGATAAGCCTGAAAAAACGAAGATTAGATAAGAAACTAGGAGGGCTAAACCTGGCAGATTTCAGAACATTTCAGATGGCTTTTATAGCGAGACAGGGTGTGTACTGGATCCTGCCGAACCAGGGGTACACGCCGACCTGGCTCAAGATTGAGAAAGCCATACTAAACAATATCAACCCAATAACACTTCACACAGCAAACAAACGGGCACAAAAAGATAGCCCTATACTTAAAAAAATCTAGACACGCCCTGCTTAAAGTAGATCAAAAAATGGAGCACAGTGTTAATAATTCTAACTGGGAATCCCTGAGGGCAAACTAAGTATAGGGGGAAACCCCTAGACATGGACTCATGTAAAAGACTAGGTATCTCACATCCTGCCCAACTAGAAGAAGGGGGAAACCCCTACACCTTGAACATGCTAAAAAAACAACATAACCTTCCAGATATAGAACTCTGCAACTTCCTTAAAATCAGGACAGCCCTAGCCAAATCAAAAATAACAAGACACAACCCCTCAATCATCCAGTATATGGAGAACCTGAACAAAGTGGGCCACCAGGTGTCCCGCATATACAAACTACTCTGACCTAGCTCCTTCAAGCTTAACGATAAGACAACCAGCTTCTGGGAATCACAGCTAGACACCGCACTTAGCGAGCAGGAAAGACACTACGTATGGATGTCCCCATCGAAGAAAATTATCTCCCCGGTGTTAGCTCAGACAAGATTCTGGCTTCTGCACAAGGCCTACTGGACCCCGGTGCAACTAGCGGCCCTGGGTCTGAGGGAAAACGACCGATGCTGGAACTGTGACAAAGAGCAGGGGGACTTAGCACACCTCATCTTCCACTGCACAAAGGTCAAAAAAATTTGGGGAAAAATATTCACCTTCATAAATAAAGCTCTACGGTGCACACTTAAGAGAGTTCAAATCACTCACCACCACTTTCATAGGAGCTGATCTTGACACAACATGACAGACCTCCTAGATTTCCTACTAACGGCAGCAGTCAAAATAGTACTCACCAAATGGAAGGACACCTCCAAAGCCACCTTCAAGGGGTGCCTCAACTGGATGACATTCCTGAGAGGCGCCGACACCACAGCCTTAAGAAACTCACCATGGAGGAAACAGGAGTATGTGGGCATCCTTGGATAAGTTCCTTGACCTCTACGAACCCCCATAAATGCACAAGTCCGAATCAACCGAACGGCTCTTCTCCACACCACGCACTAGCCCGGAGCAGGACACCCCCTTCCCCCCTAATCTCTCCTTTTTTTCTCTTTTCCTCATAGAGTAGATAGGTGACGGGGGCCTGTTTAACAAATATTTTGTCATGAGCCGATTAGCCTGACGTTCACCCCAAAACATAGACACAGGGTATATATGATGTATGAGGATTTGTACTGAATCAGGGACGGTCAAGCCGATGTGCCCCACGTTTAAACTGTACCACCAGCAGCTAAGCCACATGGGCTGTCATCCCTGGAGGGAGATTACAACAGTGATTTCATGTTACATTTCATTTGCTGCAAGTGCAAAAAAAAAAAAAAAAAACAAGAAAAATATATAAAAAAAAGAAAAATCAGATGCCATTTCATGTGAGGGACTTACAGGGTGAGGAGAACATGGGGGCATATTAGCAAGAACCTCATTAAAATTATCGCCGTTTTAGTAACACGAAGCTGCCGCTAAAACGGCGATAACGGGCTTGCTAATATGAATTATAGAATTCCAATAGAAGCCCAGGTTAAATGTCCTGCACATCTAACATGTGCTTCTTTGGGAATTCTATAACTCATATTAGCAAGCCCATTATCCCCGTTTTAGCGGCAGTTTCCTGCCGCTAAAACAGCGATAATTTTGACAAGGTTCTTGCTAATATGCCCCACGGACTTTGAAGAGGAAGATGAATATTCTCAAACTATGAGAGCTTTAGATGATACATTTCAAAGCCAAACTTAATTAGGCTACTGCCTATGAGATCTGCCTTTCATAAAGATCTAGATTGATTGGCAGCGAGTAGCATAATTTAACAAATGGTGTCAGCTGAGTGAGTCCAGTGGCAAAGAATCCTGATGGTAAGATCCGCATGTGTATTTATTGCAAGAATTTTAACAAAGCTGTATGGGTGGATCAATACCCACTTCCCAACATCAATGAAATGATGACCACCATTGGCAAGGGAATAATTCCACTTGTGTTGATGGTCCGTGTGCCTCTGTGGAATCTCTCTGTACCAACGTTCTACTGCAGAGCAGCGTGCATCGCGACTCAGCTAGAGTGGTGGAGGAAAGAGGGACGCTGCGACGTCTATGTGCTTGAAGACAATAAACCTACCTCTGCTGTTTTCCTGTCTGTGTGATTAAATCATAACAATTTAAGAGTGGATTGATCACAAACCTATCACCAGATTAAATTACACCATTCATCAACTCATTTCACACCCTTCACTGCCCCTGAGGAATTATATAGGTCTGGGCAAATGCCATTTAGGCTTGTTTCAGCAGTTTATTTGCCATGACATGTAACATGAAATATTTCTAAGATGGTATCTTGCTATTTGAAACAGTGGACTGAACATGACCAGGTGATAAGGAGAGAGTCGCTCTTTTGTGAGGCAGGTTTGACTGGGCGTGAGTTAGAGTCCGTGTTCTGCACAAAGTATGGGACTTATTAAGAAAGATGGCAAGTGTTAATGGACCTTAAGTTGGGAGAAGGCTTTTGAACAGATTAAAGATAGCATAGTGAATGCTCGGCGTGGCACTGAAGCCATGTTATGTACAACTGGTCAAGTCTACTGCCAGTTTGGAAGGTAAAGACACTGATTTGAGATCAAAAGGGAGGGAGTTGAAAGAGTGGTCCCATTTGTACTCTTAGGAAATGTAAAAATCCTACAGTGTAATTGAAAACTAAGCATTCACCTATTTGTGGACAATTAAACACTTCAGAATTAATTATGGAAATGTTTTGAACTATGGACAGATCATAAACCTTAGTTGAAGATTTTTTTCAAACAAGGAAGCAGTTAGGACAACGACGAGACTAGCCAAGAGTTATCATCTATACTACTATTATAAAGAGAGAACTGTGTCCTTTGAGCCAGGTAAACTCGAAAAGTACACCACCAATCGCAACACCCAATACAGCGTTGGAAAGGGCAGTTGCAGCAGAAGGACATAGGCTATGCAGACGCCCACCATATACATTTAAAAAGTAAAAGAACCATGCCAGAAAAGTAGTCCCTTGTGGGCGTGTCTGCGTTGTGCTGTGGGCTTGTGCTTGGGGGGCGTGACAAATGCTGGGGGCGTGTGGTACTTTCCGCCCTTTGGGCTGGACTGTTCCCATGAGGCACTGGGTCAAGGCTGATTTGCATATTGCCATGTCTGAACTTGGGTGGTGTGGAGTGCAAAAAAACGATGTATTTAGGCCCAGATCTCTGTACTGGGGTGAATGTATGACATTGTACTGCATTCTGTCCATCAACTGTTGTTTTTGCATTTGACACCCCGAGTGGGATGGGTATGCTCAGACATAAGTCCCATGCTCTCCAGACCACTGGAATCAAGTTATCTTAGCTGAAAACGGCTGATAATCAGAAATTGGTCCTAGGATGCTTGAGCCTGGTCCAGGTAAGATATGGCTTGGCAGTTCAGCCTGGAATGTTCCCATGAGATACAGGGTGAAGGTTGATTTGCATATGGCCATGTCTGAACTGGGATGGTGTGGCGTGAAAGAAAAATGATGGATGTAGGTCCAGATCTCTGTATTGGGTTAAATATATGACATTGTTCTGCATTCTGTCCATCAACTGTTGTTTTTATATTCTGCCCTTCATGCCATGTCTTACATCGTGTGCTGGGGAGGTGCACGTTGTGTCAAATATTTCATTGTTTTTTCTTCCTAAGTTCTGTACATTCCAGCTCCGGGTGTCCACCCTGCTCCCTTTAAATACCCCTGCACTCCGTAATCAAAACCCACCCTTACTCCTTAAAATACCCCAACACCCTTAAACACTAAAAATAACCCTGTACCCCAGAACCCAAAACTATATCTGAACCCTTAAAATACCCAAACACCCCAAAACATATACCTCAGTACCCCAAAACATATACCCCTATACCCATACTTGCCTTATCCAAACATTTAAAAAAAAACATGCTTTTATCATTCATGCATTTACAACGAATTTCGTTTTAAATGTATGCGTGGTAAAAGCATATAAAATGTAATGCCACATGTTATAATGACATTGTGGAGTCATGGTACTTTCGTAATGAAAGTATGCGGAGTGATGGTATGCGGAAAGAAAGTTGCGGAATAATGGGTGTTTACCCTCCCCCGTAAGTACATTGGTGGCACGGCGGCTCACATCTCCAGCAACATACTCATATTTTTTCACCACCGATTGGAAAAATGCACAGGTCTCTCTCATTGATGGCCAGCACCGACATACACTTGTAGACACACCTCCCACCACAAGTTCTAGAATTACGAACTTTAGAGATAGGGAGCTACGTTCGAATCTCGGCATCAGCTCAACATCCTGTGATTCCAGACAAATCGCTTTGTCTCCCCATGCCTACCACAAATGAATGTGTTCTTTTGTAATGTAAATTGTGCTCATGCCATGTTGTCAAGCTCGCGCTATATAATATTGCAAGGAAAATAAGGTAGGGAAACTCGAGTTCACACACTACTGGACGCGCACTCTTAAGTGCATCAGCAGTGCACTGTGAATCGGAGCGTTTCACAGGCCTGTCACAGATAAGAAATGCTATCAAAACGAAATCCTACAAAACAATATACTACTGGCCGGCAGCAATTCATACCCGGACAACGTCGGGACGGGCTGCTAGTACTAATATAATACAGAGAAAGCCCAAACCTTTGAGGTGGGTAATCTGAGGAACCACAGCACCAATCACAACACCCAATACAGCGTTGGAAAGGGCAGTTGCAGCAGAAGGACATAGGCTATACAGACGCCCACCATATACATTTAAAAAGTAAAGAACCGTGCCAGCAAAGTAGTCCCTTGTGGGGGTGTCTGCGTTGTGCTGCGGGCTTGTGCTGGAGGGGCGTGACAAATGCTGGGGGCGTGTGGTACGTTCTGCCCTTCGGGCTGGACTGTTCCCATGAGGCACAGGGTCAAGGCTGATTTGCATATGGCTATGTCTGAACTGGGGTGGTGTGGAGTGCAAAAAAACGATGGATTTAGGCCCAGATATCTGTACTGTGGTGATTGTATGACATTGCTCTGCATTCTGTCCATCAACTGTTGTTTTTGCATTTGTTACCCCGAGTGGATTGGGTATGCTCAGACGTGAGTCTATGCTCTCCATACCACTGGAGTCAAGCTATCCTGGTTGAATATGGCTGATAGCCAGAAATCGGGCCTAGGATGCTTGAGTCTGGTTCAGGAATGACATGACATGACATGGCTTGGCAGTTTGGCCTGGAATGTTCCCATGACGCACAGGGTCAAGGCGGAGGTGGTGTGGATTGCAAAAAATATGATGGGTTTAGGCCTAGATCTCTGTATTGGGGTGAATGTATGACATTGTTCTGCATTCTGTCCTTCAACTGTTGTTTTTACATTCTGCACGTTGTGTCAATTATTTCATTGTTTTTTCTTCCCAGGTTCTGTACATTCCAGCTCCGGGTGTCCACCCTGCCCCCTTTAAATACCCCTGCACCCCATAATAAAAACCCACCCTTACTCCTTAAAATACCCCAACACCCTTAAACACTAACCCATCTTAACCCTATAAATATACCCTGTACCCCAAAACCCAAACCTATACCTAAATCCTAAAAATACCCCTGTACCCAAAACCCAAACCTAGCCCTGAACCCTAATATACCCCTGTACCCCAAAACTCAAACCTAGCCCTGAACCCTTAAAATACCCCTGTACCCTAAAACCCAAACCTACCCCTGAACCCTAAAAATACCCCTGCACCCCAAAACCCAAACCTAGCCCTGAACCATAAAAAGAACCCTGTACCCCACAACCCAAACCTACCCCTGAACCCTAAAAATACCCCTGTACCCCAAAACCCAAACCTACCCCTGAACCCTAAAAATACCCCTTTACCCCAAAACCCAAACCTAGCCCTAAACCCTAAAAATACCCCTGTACCCCCGAACCCAAAACTATATCTGAACCCTTAAAATACCCAAACACCCCAAAACATATACCTCAGTACCCCAAAACATATACCCCTATACCCATACTTGCCTTATCCAAACATTTTAAAAAAAACATGCTTTTATCATTCATGCATTTACAATGAATTTTGTTTTAAATGTATGCGTGGTAAAAGCATATAAAATGTAATGCCACGTGTTATAATGGCACTGCGGAGTCATGGTACTTTCGTAATGAAAGTATGCGGAGTGATGGTATGCGGAAAGAAAGTTGCGGAATAATGGGTGTTTACCCTCCCCCGTAAGTACATTGGTGGCACGGCGTCTCACATCTCCAGCAACATACTCATATTTTTTCACCACCAATTGGAAAAATGCACAGGTCTCTCTCATTGATGCCCAGCACCGACATACACTTTTAGACACACCTCCCACCACAAGTTCTAGAATTACGAACTTTAGAGATAGGGAGCTACGTTCGAATCTCGGCATCAGCTCAACATCCTGTGATTCCAGACAAATCGCTTTGTCTCCCCATGCCTACCACAAATGAATGTGTTCTTCTGTAATGTAAATTGTGCTCATGCCATGTTGTCGAGTTCGCGCTATATAATATTGCAAGGAAAATAAGGTAGGGAAACTCGAGTTCACACACTACTGGACGCGCACTCTTAAGTGCATCAGCAGTGCACTGTGAATCGGAGCGTTTCACAGGCCTGTTCCAGATAAGAAATGCTATCAAAACGAAATCCTACCAAACAATATACTACTGGCCGGCAGCAATTCATACCCGGACAACGTCGGGACGGGCTGCTAGTTAGAGATAAAATACATATTGGGGCACAAGAATCTGCCTTGCTTAAGGCAACGATCGGCCACGCAATTGTTTGTTTCCTTGCATTCGGGAGCTATTTGTCTCCCATTAAGCGGCTGCACCATTTTGAAAGGAAAATTTCCTTCATTGTAGATAACTTTAAAAAATAAGATGTTATGCATTTGGTGCCTCACTTTATTTTAACAAATTTTACTTTACCATTAGTTACCCTTAGCAGCAGGAGCTGGACACCCTTTAGAGGGGCAGATTTACAAGCCCTTTGTGGCACTTTTACCCTGCCGCTGCGTCACTTGACGTTGTAAACAAAGCACCACGTTGCGACACATTTACAACGTTATGCATCTAGAGCGATGCGTCACGTTGTAAAGCCCTGCATCACATTATACCTGGGTCAGATATAATGTATGCAGGGTGGTTGTTCCGACGCAAGAAAGCCTTGTAAAAGTGACGCAGTTAAAGCTACAAGATTTCACAGCCAAATTCAACCACTCCACTTTCTTGCTGCAGCTTCTTTTCCAGTCCAGCAAGGAGTGGGGTTAACAAGTCTTTGTCACTTCTACGATGCCACTGCGTCAATAATTTACGCCTGCTTGAAGCAGGGATAAGGAGTGACACAGCACAATTGGAATAGGCATTCTTAAGCATTGCTGGAGTTGCATTGTGCTTGCGACACAACCCCAGCAATGCATTACCTTTACGCCACGGTGCGCCACATTGTAAATGCAACGCATCCATGGTGGTGCAAGTTTTTTTTTGCTGGACGCAATTAAACCGACGTATCTCTACTAAAATGCAGTGTGTCAGTTCCTGCACATCTGCCCCTAAATTTCTTTTTCTCTCCACGTTCTAGTGGTTGGTTTCTGGGGCCTCTGCGCGTGTCTCACCACTCCCCCCTTGACAGGCCCCTGGTCGGCAACTCTTTTATAAGCGTGGCCACAGCGCTTGTAAATGTAAATGTAAATGTATTTGAGCTTATATAGCGCACAGCTACCCGCAGTGGGTGTCCCGGCGCTTGCTTAGGGAACCCGTCCTGGTATTCCCCTGTGAGATAGCCCCTGCAGGGTATCCACAAGGTGAAAGCCAGGCATCCCGCCGCGAGGGGCTGTTGTGGAGATTAAGCAAGCTATTGCCCAGAGTCGCAGAGTGTGAACCCGTGAGTCGAGTAGGCACCGGAGCGAGAATTATCGAGTCTGTGGAATTATTGAGCCCAACCCCCGTCGGGGCGGGGAATTGAACCCTGGTCCAGGGCCGATCTCAGCTTCCGGATCTGCCCCCTCTAACCCCTAAGCCACACTT
Organism: Lissotriton vulgaris; assembly: GCF_964263255.1. Lineage (NCBI taxonomy): Eukaryota > Metazoa > Chordata > Amphibia > Caudata > Salamandridae > Lissotriton > Lissotriton vulgaris. The sequence goes on from NC_141685.1 coordinate 263,189,587, forward strand.
CTCCACCTCTGTGCCGCTGGCACACCAGTCTGTGCCTGGATCACAACAAGCTTGTTTTAAGACAGAATCCACTTTTACAAATATATACAGGAAAGAAGGTCTTTTCTTAATGCAGCCTGCTGGTAGGTCTCATACTTTGATTACTTTTCATCCAGGGACAGATGATAACATAAAGTGTCCTTACTTCCATTTCTCGCTCAATAGCGTAACAATGCTTGTTAGAATCTATCCCGCTTAAGCGGCACAAGCTTCACCTCTTAGAGCAGAGGTCTTCAAACTGTGGGGCACGCCCCCCGGGGGAGGTGGCGTGGAAACAACTGGGGGGGGGGGGCGCCAACTTCACAGAAAGAATTGCCCTTTACCTCAGTAATTCGGACGTGTGAAGCACGTTTATTGCTGTTTATTTTTGAGAATCATGGCCATCGCAAACAGGACTCTCTGATTGGAGGCAGCAATCAGAGCAAATAATAAGTATGTTATGTTATGTTATGTTATGTTATTTATACACTTCTATAGCGCACGGCCACTCCCTGGAGTATCCCGGCGCTTTGACGAAGACTCCCAACTGAAGATGGGGAGAAAAACATAACACCAAAAGGGCATACAGACATAAAAAACAGCCTCAAAGATTACGGAAAGAGCCAAGTCTTAAGGGCCTTACGGAAAGACAGAAGACTGGAAGTCTGTCTTAAAGAGATTGGAAGATCATTCCATGCATGAGGGGCTAAGCACATTGTGACATTTCTTTAATCAAGCATTAAAGCACAGCAGCATAAAGGCAGGAAATGGCAGTGAATTTCACTTTCAAACAAAATGAAACATTTTTCTGCAGTATAATTTCCTTATTCCCGGTCTTCGCTCTATTTCTATTTTTTTACCACTGCCAGACATAAATTGAGTTTTGCCTCAGGGCACAGCACTTGTACTAACGTTTAACACTCAACAGGTGTTCTCACTATCAGGCAAGCCGATATTCATACACACGCACACAAAGGGCATGCAACAGTTCCATTGCCTGTCCACATACTTGAAACAAGGAAAGGTTCACAAAACTTGAGTGCGTTTAAACACCACTAGAAGGGGAAGGAATATTCGTGACGCTGAATGTAGTATCCAGAAACTTTACCACGCGCTGGCTTTCAGATTGCAGCCACGGAGTCACTCCAATTCTACTAATTCTGGGTCGCACCAAAAGGTACAATTCTTGAGTCACTTCTGTCGACCTTCTCAAGGTCTGGGTGATGCTTTCTTTGCTTAGAAGAGGCAGAGAAAAGGCAGAGGAACACCTTGATACCCAGACAAAAAGGAACCATTAAATAAAAACAAACTGGAGAAAAAATAGGGCGCATTGAGGTCTTACACAAGGCACAACTGCGCCGTGCAAATGCGGACGACCTAGCAACCTTGCACTTTGTTGTCCAGTGGTCTCAGTTTAGCTAACAGCAGTTTAGCGTCTGCAAATCTGCTGTGATGCATTTTCACAGCTTGAGGCAAAATTACATTTGACCATTTGCCATAGTATTTTCCATAATACTGCATTTTCGGGCAATTTGTTGCAGTTTTGCACCCATTCCTATTCATTTGTGATAGTGCTGTCAAGAAGCCTCCTGCCCAGCCTTAATGTAGTTTCAGCCTATTAAACCATAATATTTGCAGGGTATTCCTATACCTAGCTCTAGTCAAGGAGGTCATTTTCGTTACCTGCACCAGGGCTCATGGTATCTATATTGCTTCCACATGATAATAAAAAATAAACTTATACGGCAGTGAGAATTTTAATTGATTGAGCAAAGACCTTGCCCCGAGAATGATGTGGTTGCCAGGTCTGCCATCAATCTGCTTGTTCGCTAGATCAGGCTGCATGATATTATATGTGGAACTGAAAGGTGGGGGTGCATGTACTGACCTTGTGGTGGTTTTCCCCGAAAGAAAGTTTCCCAACAAGGGCGTTTAATGAGTTCCGTGGTTGTGGGCCAGATTTACAACTCACAAATCTTAACATTACAAAACCCTGCTAATGTTGTTTTGCTGTTGTGAAAATTAGTCGTCAGCTGACACCTCGGGGATAAACAGGTTGTCAAAGATGCTCAATCCCAGCTTCCCGAAATTTTTGTGATGGGGAGGCCCGGCCCCCAAAAAATATTGCCAGTGGGGGCTGGCCCTAAAAAAGTTTGAAGACCCCTGTCTTAGAGGCTTCCTCATCAAAGCAAGATCACTAGTTAAATGACTTTATTGTTCAATACGATATAGTGTTTATGACAGAAACATGGTGAAATGCTTCATCAGGATCCGACTTAGTTATAGCCACTCCCTAGGGCTACTCAGTTTATAACCATGATTGCATCGATCGTAGAAAAAGAAATTGCCAACATTCTCAGGAGCCAACTCACTGCTACATGCACGCCTCTTTCCTTTGAACGCGAAGCACTTGCTTTCAAGATAAGGCTAGAAGCGAGAAAAACTTAACGGAATTATTCTATATCATCCTCCGATTGCTAAAGTTCACTGTTTAGATTGTTTAAGTTCTTATTTAGAAACCAGACTAAACACTACAAATTTTACCATTCTTGGTGATTTCAATCATCATCTAGAAAACCTTATCGACAAAGGGGTCAGCCAACTGATTGAGATTATGTCCACTTTTGGTCTTGGTCGAGTACTTAATACCGCAACACATTTAGTAGGGCACACTCTGTAGGAAGGTGGATATCTGACTATGGTTGCCCCCAACTTTTTGCCTGGTGTTTTGCTGGTTTTTCGACTTAGTTGACCTGGGACCATGCTATTCAGGACCCCAGGACCACTGCTCTCTCTGTAAAACTGATTCCACGTACCTTAGGTACATATCTAATTGGATACTGAGTCACCTTATCAGTCCCTGTACAGTGTACCTTAGGTACCCAGGGCATAGGTGCACCCAGGGGCTGCATGTATTATGCCACCCCTGGCTGGCCATCCAAATCTGACACAACTGGCTGCACGACAGCTGGGGCAAGGTGGTGTAATCACCCTTTGCTTTAGACATAGTATCCCTATATCTAACCCTAAAATGGACACATATATTCCTATCAGCCACTCCTATGGCAGGCCTAATCAATCCTGAAGGCAGAGTGCTTGGAATTATGTGAGATGGTGCTCTGGCAAGAGCTGAGCCCGTTTGCAGCTTGCGGAACCAAGTCCTAATAGCTGTTCCATGATAACGCGTACCAATCATGGGTTCACACTCTGCAACTCTGGGCATTAAGCTTGCTTAATCTCCACAACGGCCCCCCGCGGCGGGATGCCTGGCTTTCACCTTGGGGATGCCCTATAGGGGCTATCTCACAGGGAAAAACCAGGACGGGTTCCCAAGGCAAGCGCGGAGATACCCCTTCGGCGGTCGATTCTGGCGCTATATAAGAAATATAATAATAATAATAATAATAATAATATACTCTTAAGTGCCTTATAATCCTTGCGGTTATTTGCCAACTTTGGTATCGCTTTATCAAAACATGTCGAGTAAGGTGTCATACGAATTGGAATACTAACCCCTCGCCAATTCTGGCGACGGGGTTAGCATTCCACCCTCCTAGAGGGACACGACATGTATGTAACTGTGAACCCCGGTTAAAGTTAACTCGAGCCTCAGCATCACAAAATGGATGCTGCCACCGCAGACACAAGTCTGACCTGCTGCTGGGAGTCCTTCAAGCGAGGAGAGCTCGGACAAAGGGTTTCCTGTCAGGGGCGGTGTTAGCACCATCCCAGACAGGACGTTGTGTATCCCAGGTAGGCAGGGCTGAAAGGAAGGTGACTGCAAGTGGCACCCCGGTGCTCACTGTGCATATGCCGGCTCAAACCAGTTCCAGGGGCACCCCAGCCCCTGAGCTGGGGAGAGACCGGACAAAGGAGAGGGGTGTAACCACCCCCCTATTGGTCCCACCCATGCGCAGGACCTAGTCGCGTGCCAGCCCCTTTTCTTAGGATAAAGGTAGGAGCGGGCCCCCTTCCCAAATTAGATAATCTTGAATCTTGAACTACTTTCCACGAAAGGAACTCTTGACTTTCTCTGAAGACTCTCCCTTGTGGCTAAGGAGTAGCCACCCTGCACCCGCAGGCACCACCTAAGCATCGCGGTTTGCTGCGCGCCCATCCTCCGGATCAAGACTGACCAGCTCGACGAGACCCGGATTCCCTGGCATCTCTGACCTCTACCTGCATCATCAGCCCAGCTGAGATTCGTGGGTGTGACGAGACCTGAGGGACCGGCCATCTTCAAAACCTGCACGATGCTTAACCAGCGCGACCGCCGAGGGATCCTCGAGTGAGTGCACTGGGGTTTGAGAAGCCCCAACCCAGAGCAGCTCCAGCACCGAAGTGCAGCCCCCCAGCATCCACGCGATCTGCGTGGGGCCCTTCTGCTCTTTGCTGCTTACCGCGTTGTCCGGTCACTTGCCCGTTGGCTAGTGGCCCTCCTGACGACGTACCACGACGGTTTCACCGCTGGTCTGGTTGCTTTAGACTGGCCCTTGCTCCCTCCCAAAAGAGGAGCACCCCGGACCCTCCTGGTCCACTCCAGACGCCATCTTGACTCCACCGCGTGGGCTTGCCTTTGCCAAGGCTTGTTGCTCCAATCCTGGTTCCAGCATCGCCGACAGCAGACACCCTCGTGGGACAGCTCGCACCTCCAGCCTGGTCACCGACAACGCCTCCTGGCCCGTGTGACTGCAGAGTCCAGCGTCGCCCACTCACCTGATCGCTGTGACCTCATCCGGTGCCATCCTGGTGCCCACACAATCACTGGCTAGTGATTAAGAACTGAGTCCCCTCTGCTTTCAGGTCGTCTCCATCACCGATGCAGGCTTGGATCACACCGAACATCTTCACTGGTCGCCTGCCAGCAACAACTTCTTTCAGGCTCCATAGACTACAACGAGGATTCCCGACATCTTTTGAACCCTATGCAGCCGCAGCCCCTGGGCTAGGTAACCCGAGCATTTCGGTGCTCCAAAGCAGGTTCACTATCCAAGTGTCCAGATCCTTTTTCGTTTTAAGACTACCTAGTCTGATTCGTCCAGAAACAGTAACTTTTGAAATACTAGCCTCCATAGACTTTATCCCGCATCCCGCGTGAGAGTGCACACTCTGCACCCGATCTCCCTAGGCCTCCTGCTCCTAACCTTAGAGTTTAGTAGTGTAGTCCTAGTGATCCTGAAGCCTCTGGATCGAGTTATTAATAAAGATCCCTTTATTTTTATAACAACTTGTGTGGTGTCCTTTCACTTGGTGTTCAAGGGGTATATGTGATGGTAAAACAGCTGGCTTAACACGCCCTCTAGAGTTTAGCCTAAAGACTGCTTTTGTCCACGCTACTAGGATAGCTGGTCTATAAGGTTGACTTACAACCAATCATCAATAAGGGTCGTTTGGTATGATACACAGTGATCACTAGAATAGTGAGCACTATATATCAGGCCAACTTCTCACACACTCTAGATGGGATTTTTACTGATCTAGCTTTCCTGCTAGTTCAGCAGGCTCTTCCACTTGTTTGGTCTGATCACCATGCCATTCTTTTCAATATGTTGCTGCCTGGTCTGACCCTTTTCTCATCTTCTACCCCTGCAACACACCCTTGGCACAAAGTAGATGCGGCCAGCCTTGTTAATACTCTATCCACTTCTGTACCTACCTTGGCAACTGACCCCAAAACAATGGCAGTAAACTACCACAGCTGGGTAGCTAACACCATAAATACTCTTGTTCCTGCCAAAATATCTACCAGCAACCTTAATACTCCTTCTGAACCCCGGTATTTGCCCAGTTCAAAGGAACAAAAAAAGTCTGCCTTAGTCTTGAGCGTAAGTGGAGACTTAATTTAAAAGATGATAAAGCAATATATAAGAAAGCTCTCAAACTATGTGAATTCATGATCATTGAAAACAAACCCTCCCACTTTTCAGGAAAAATAGCAAAAACCCTTCAAAAGAATTAATTAAAACAGTCAAAATGCTGTTAAACGTTGCTCAGAGGAAGACTATCAATGCCAGGGAATACTTTCTGCGATGTTCTAGCTAACATATTTCAAATCAAAGTACTTTGGGGCAGATTTACACAAGCCCTTTGCAACACTTGCGCGACACTCCGGCGGCGTAAACAATGCAGCCAATTTACAACTCAACGCATCTAGGAAGATGAGTCACGTTGTAAAGCCCCGAGTCACATTATACCTGTGTCACGTATAATGTATGCAGGGTTAGCGTTCCCATGCAGGAAAGCCTCATGAAAGTGACGCAGTGAAATCTTGTAGCAGGCATAAGGAGTGACAGTACAATAAGTATAGGCCTCAAAATGCAGTGCTGGAGTTGCGTCATGCTTGCGTCACGACTCCAGCAATGCACGACTTTTGGGCCAACAGATGCTTCTGAGTTTCCGACAATACTTCTGCCGCATTGTAAATACAGCGCATCCATGGTGGCGCAAGGGTGGTGCAGGCTGGCGCAGGGAAACTGACGCATCTCTACAGATGCTTCAGTTTCTTGTAAATCTGCCCCTTCGCGTTTTTAGGGCTCGCCTGCTGATGCGCATAGCGCATAGCTGGCGAAGCTCTATAGTGGCTTATCCAGGGTTTAACCAAGCACGATTCCACTGGCGATTCCTTGTTTCCACTTTCACGTCTAACCTTTCCAACCCATCTAGTAACCACAACAGTTATCCGGCAACGGATAGACAACACTTTTTTTTTTTTTACTAGTTCTCTCCTTTATACCAGGAGTAAGGTCACAATCCTGTCACCCAGTGCTAAATCAGGCTCACCAGATGATGCTTGTCCTCCCAAAGTATTGCATCTTGCAACCAATGTTATCTCAGCACATTACAACCATTATTTATTATTAAATATTTGACGCAGGAATTTTTCCTGATCCTTGGAAGAAAGCAGCTATTTTTCAATTAATAAAAAAAGGCCACTCTTCCAGCCTCAGATTCCACAAACTACTGCCCTATATCTCGCCTGCTAGCAAAAATCTTAGACAAAGCCCATAATTAGGAACTATCGGTTTTCATTAACGAAAATGGCCTCCAAAATTACTCACAATTTGGGTTTTGGAGCCAGCATAGCACTGAAACTGCACTCCTAGAGGCTGCTCAGAGCATAAGATTCGTCATCGACAAGGGAAGCAACGCTGCCTTGATACTTTTAGATCTTTTGGTGGCATTTGATACCGTCAACCACCATATTCTAATAAATCGTTTTTAGGAGCTACACTTCAGACATGGCTCTTTACTGACATCCTTCCTTGCAGACAGGGAACAATATGTTACTCTAGACACCTTTGCCTCCAAATCTTGGAACTCTCTCTGGGGGGCGTCATTGTGCCTTATTCACAATTCACTTATTCACTGATATCAAAGTCCGGGGAAGTGCCATTCATGCCGAGTTACGCCCTCTCTCTCCTCAGAGGGCAGCTCCATCACCCGTGTCTGGCTTTGGTTGAATTTGGATTGTCTGGCATCACCCTTTCCCATCCTTTCATATGGGGCACCCTAAGCGGGGAGGTGTCCAGCCACTCAACAGCAACCAGATAGGCGCAGTACCAATGTCAACGGAGAATTAGCAATTGCCCCAGGGCAGCAGTGAAAGCCAAGTCAGCACTCGCACAACTGCACTCAGTTGGATCAAGGCATCACCTAGGCCGTTGCAGAAATTTACATTGGAAGTCCAGGGCAGTATTCGGACCATGCCATGTCCTGACTTCCCAAAGGGGCACAAGCAGGTCTAGGATAGCTCCCTTGTACAAGAGACAGAGCACCGTAGTCCTGGGTATTTGCTGTAGATTTTTTACTGTACAGTCCCAAGTGAGTCAGGGGCCCGCATCCTGTTAGGGTGAGCTATGCCAGGTGGGCTATGCCTGATACGTCTAGACCCTGCTGCACACCGGTAATTGGGGGCACGAGCAGATGGACAAGTATCTCACAGCAGCACCCAGATCTGTCCAGGGACTGGACGAATCAAACACAGTTGTGCAGGCACAGCCAAAAGAAGTGCTGTCCGAATAGTATATGCGTCAATGCATCCTGATGAGGGGGTGCAAGAGATGGTTCAAGCGCCTCTGTCATATCTCCTGCCACCTCTAAGCAGCCAACGCTCTCTCCACTGATTAGGGTCACTCACCCCATGGGGTCCACACCATCCAGGAACTACAGGCTTCACCATGGGAAGCTCCCTTAGACACAGTGCTGAATTTAGTACGGCAGGACACCACCATGATCAGGTGTACATCTGGGGCAGTGTCCACGATCCCAGGCCAATATTGCAACCGCAGTCTGGGCTTGCAAGCAGCTACTAGGCGCATGGACGTCCACTCCTTTGTAGAGCAAGCCTGGCCAACCACTGCTCACTGGGGTTGTCCAGGCAGGGGGCAGCCGCCCAGGCCGAGTCCAAAGGCCAGGTGCCACAGTGTTGACGGGACCACCAGAGTTCATGGCAGTAGTAGCGGCCCGGGCCCGAGTCTCACCGCGCTGTGACCACCTCAAAGAACTCATTCAGCAAATAGGGCAATAGTTAGAAGCAGCCTGTCACTATGGATTTGCAGGATGAAGTCAGGGGTTCGCTATATTCCTGGTAAACACAGATAAATTGCAGATTATCCTATCCGGCCAACAGAGCCTCAGATGAGTGCACCCATCTTGCGGCCGGGCTCTCTAGCTCCCCTCCCAAGCACAATTATCTACAGTATCATTGTCACTGGTTCCAGGATATTTATCCCTTGAGAGGGTTAAGCCTAGCGGAGACCCTGACCTTTCTGGTGGCTCTCCAGAAGGGTAAGTCCAGGGAAGAGGAGAAGGGTAGGGCGTTGGAGAGGGATGAGTTCAGATCAACTCGCCTAGAAGAAGAGGCAAAGGAGGAGGAAGAATCAGGAGCAGTTGTCCCAACAGAAAAAAAAGAGTGAGTAAAGGGTAAGGCAGGAAAAGGGAAATTGGAGAAAGGAAAGGTTAGAAAAATACATTGTGCAAATGTATATGGAAGGCCTGGATAATGTGGAATTATTTGTGAGCTTTGAGATCCCTTGTAGAGCGTCTTCTTTAAATGATGTACCTAAGGTAGCCACCTTAATGAATCACTAGTTCATAGAAGGTGGATGAATGCCTGTAGCTGATCAGATGATCTATGAGCGAATGAAGGAAGATCCAAACCAACAGGTCAGTTTGAAACCAGCTCAGTACCATCAGCAATTCAAGTACAGCAAGAAAACAGATGGTATTCCGCTTGAGATATGAATTCATGGTGTATTGCATGACAGAAATGAGTGGAAGAAAGATGGAGGTTGGAGATTTTCATGCCTTAACCAGTTGATGTGACTAGGTTCATCAATGAGGAATAGGCAACATCTGTCAGACTTGACAGAGAGGTTAGGAGAGGCTTTCAGTGTTGGATCATATGTCTAACAAGATTTACAAAGGGCTAGAGCAGAATCTCTTTAAGCTGCAGAGGAACACTCAACAGACTGGTTCTAATCCGGATGGGAATGATCAGGGAGATTCCCTAGGGTCCAAAGAAGGCAATAACCAGAAAGGGAATTGGGTTCAAAGTCAAGGACCACAAGGAGAAGGGAGGACAGGAAGGTCCTTCCAAGCCCAATGCAATTACTTGTTATAAGTGTCACAAAGAGTGATGTTACTAAACAGTCTGTCAGGTGAAAGACCCTGTACCAGCTGCACTCATAATAGCAAGCATGTTGACTGTGAGTGAATGGACCTTAGTGGGCCCTGTTGCACTCAACCTGTTAATAATGGACATTTGGGAAAGGGATCCGCATGCCATTAAAAACTTCCATCTAAATACCATGGGGTTTGTTTTGGGATCTAGTATCGATGGGAGGGAAGTTCCTGCGTTGAGGGGAGGATGGGGAGGGGGGGGGGACATAGGTGCTTGCAGAACTGTTTTTGAGAGGAAGTACATCAAATACATGCATGGAAATTCTTCCCTGGTACCGATGTGCGCAACATGGCGTACAGGACTGTTCAAATTGAGATCAAAGTCAAGGGCATGATGGCCATGGTTGATCTCAGGGTGAGAAGCAAAATGCGGAATACCTCTTGGACAATTACTTTATTCAGGAGATGAGAAAAAAGTACCTTTGGTGCCACTGCTTGTTCGGGGTCTCTTTTGACCTCCACCCCCCTCATCTTCAGGCAACAAGTACATCTTGGTGATGTGGTGGAACAGGACACCAGGTATCCCAATATGGTACCTCCGAGGAGCACAACTCCAAAGGTGGTAGCAAGGGCATTTCTGTGGATCTTTTATAGGGCTGGATTTTCTAAGACACTGAGGAGCATATTTACAACCTGAGTTGCATCGCACTTGGACCACGCCAGGTGGTGGAAGAGAAATGAAAGTCCTAAATCAGATGTATTAAGCTACGCACGGCCACTTTGCATGGCCCAGAGTGGCTCCATAAAACCACAGTGAAGCAACGCAGTGCAAATCGCGGGGTTGCCTTACTCTGCCCAGGGAAGGCATTCCTGCACACCGCCCAGGTTTTTTGATGCATTCCCAGATTTACTAGATCTGGTAAACCTTGGAGTGCGCTAAAAAGATAAGCCTTCCCAGGGGAGGGACAATTAGAAATTTGTATTTCTCCTTGCTACTTCCTCCTACCATGTGCAACATTCTACCTCCCATAGAAAGATGTGTATGCCTCCCAGGATTCTTTTTGTCCAGGAAGATACCCCTTCCAGCACAAAAACAATCGAACATGCAAATGAGGCACCCATTCACCATGGTGTAAGGATGCCTGCATTAGTCCTAGGTTGGCAAAAGGGCACCAGCGCAGGGGAAAAGGCAGGAATGTCTCAGACCTAAATACGGCGCATTCCTATTCCTACACTTTCTCTGTCATGCAGAGCAGTGCAGCAAAGTGACTTGCTGCACTGCGTGCCAAGTTCGTACATAGGCCCTTGATTTCTGACCATGGAGCTAGCTAGATTTTTTCTATCTGAAAAATGTTCAGCCTTTACAAATTTATCAAACCATCAGAAATTAATAAAACATTGATTATAGTAAAACAGCAGTTAAAAACTCAGTTCTAAAATTACCACCAGACTTGCCCTTAATTCCATAATATTTGATACCATAATAGCTTGGCACACAAAAGTACAGAGAAATACCAGATTGTGTGACATTCATCCCTATTTTAATTTCCATCTGGCCTACACCTTTACACAACATTTTCCCATTATGTCCGAAATTTGGAATTGTACCTCTTCTGAGTACATATAGATGTTTGCATTACTTTACTTTTTAGCTTTCCATTGGTTAAATTGAAGGATTTGATGTTGGGGTGTCCACTGTTGCAATATTAGGAAACATGATGCAAGCATGCATTAGCGGTTAACATTTTTTTGATCCAAGCTGTTCATCAATGGATAATCCAGAAAAATTTATTGAGGATGACATGATAAAGTAATGTGATGCGACGGTATATTTTTCCCCAAAAAATATTTCCAACTTCGAGTAGGACCATATGATATGTGACCAGTTGTCCTCCGACTGATTTACTTCCAGAAACATTAACTGAAAATGAATATTATTTTTAAAAGCTAGAGTTCTACAAATAGCATTTAGTAAAGAACAAGGAGATCTTAAGAATATTGACATTCAGTTTGATTTTAGCCCTTGTTTTCCCTGCATCTTATTTAAAAAGAAAAAAAACATCTTAGTTGTTCAAATTAATTGCTCATCCTTGTATCAAATTACTCTCTATAAGTAGCTGTTTATCTATTGCGATGCCTTCAAGATGATTTGAGACACGAAATAAAAAAAAACGCCTAAACGACTGACCTTTTTATTTCATTGCCCATGGCAGTTTTATATTTTATCAATTGTAAAAAAATCTTTGATATTATATTCCTGAACCATCTAACTCATTAATTCATTATAGAAAACCTTAAGAGTACAGTGCATATTTTAAATGCAAGAGGAAGAATGTGCAAAACTCACAAGCTAATCTTGCAGCACGTCTCACAGGGCTAAACCCTCTTCTGATTTGGGTTCATATAATCTGTTTAATAGCAGCCATGATGCTTTATTGGCCCAGATCAATGCAGAAAACATTCCCTCAATTTCTTGAATTTAAAATACACTGAAGTGCTGCATAAAATAATTAATCTGTGGTAAAATCAACATTCTAATTAAAGCTACTCTGCCTATAATTGAAAGAGGAAGAGGATTACATCTTATAATGATTTGATTTTATGAATTAGAGATTTATAACTAACTCGAAGATCATCTATCTACATTAGTAGTCATTTATATCGCCAAACATAATTTTGCTCCATTGTAAATAAGCACCTGCTTTTTATTATTCAACTGTCTATAGTGCAGTTACAACACAGAATCTCAATATTCTGTTTATTAATGTCATACCCTCCTAGGACATTTGCTGTATATATAGTGGCATATTTATGGGATTTGTCACGCAGTGCAGCAAAGCGCTGCACTGCAAGGCAGGGAAAGGGCAGTAATGGGCCATATTTACAATACGGCACATTCCTGCCTTTTCTCCTGAGCTGGTGCTGTTTTGGGTGTCTAGCGCCAGCACAGGCACCCGTGCACCATGGTGCAAGGCTGCCCGTTTTACATGCAGGATTGTTCTTGTGCACGAAAAGGAACCTAGAAAGAGAAAGTAATGAGGAGAAGTAAAGCTATTTCTCCTCGTTGCACCTCTCCTGGGAAGGCGTATCTTTTTGTTGTCGTATTGCAAGCTCGACCAGTTCTGGTAAAGCTCAGAATGTGTCAAAAACCATATGAGTTGCGTGGGAGCCGTCAACCTCAGGTTCTTGAAAACACAGTCCTGGGAAGACGGAATAGGGTTTTTAACAATGGTTGAAATACCTCATATTGTACGAATATCTGTGGTCAACACCAGTATGTTATTGCAATGTCTTTAATATTGCAACAAAGAAAAACAACCACCAGCCAACACGTGTTTCGTCACATAAGGGAAGTAAATAACCTGTGACTTCTTCAGGGCTGTGTGGCGGTGCAGGAGAATATTGCGCCGGTGATAATTCCAACCCGGCAAGGGGAGTACAATGAGGACCAAACAAAAAAAAAAAAAAGGGGTCCAAGTCAGAATTCCTGATAGGAGAGGGAGGAGGCCCAATATGGCAATCACCTCCGAGTTTGTGTGTAAAAAGGGCAGTTTGGCCACTAATTACGTGCAGTCCTCAATGGGAGTGTAACACGGCCTGAATCGATGTGTAGATGAGACGGTTGAGGAAACTAGGATATTAAACCATAGGAAATATTAAACCGTAGGAAATGTGCTCAGGTTAGTCCAGTGTCTCGGAGAGGGTATTAGGCGGGTGCTCACACATTTACGGGGTTTACAGGGTATTTCCCCCTGACCTGGCAGAACCATGCATAATCTGAGCATAGTAAACACCACGCAAACTAGTCTGAGCGCCAATCTTCTCGTCTTTACTAAAAATCCTACACTGACATAGAACCTCAGGTTCTCCATGCACCAGCAGTTACCACAGCCAACACTCCCCTGCAGCAATTGTTTTTAGATTTTTAGGGGGTGGAGGGGAAACATTCACAGTTCGCACTATCCCTTTGCAAAGGGCCGGGAGCTGCCCAGCACTTTGTGCACCCAAGTATCCATGCCTGCTACTGGGGCAATGCAGGATCCTCTAATGCAGTTATTGGCACTGGCCATAAGCAGACCCGGTCTAGTCTTTGCCCTGCAACCATGCTAGTTCTGGGCCATGGGAAAGCTGGGCCCACCATCTTTGATGAAGCAGCCCGGCCACCAAGAGCTGCTTCCCCGGGTCACATCTCCAATGGCCCAAATCAGGCACAATTGGTGATTTTGAGGGCCAGGATCTCCCACCAGTGTTTCGGATTAACAATATCACTGCTATGTTGTTAGCCACTCATCACACCCTCCTCCCCCAGCCCCCCTCCCGGCTTTAGAAGGCTTGTTAGGGCAGCAAAAGCTTGCTCCTAACAAGTATTGGTGGTTATGTTGCCAGACTATGCTCCCTACTCCCCCTATGATAGTTTACTTTAGGGCAAGGAGACGAGGGAAGACAAAAGCATTTCGGATTATTAACGGAGGAGGAAAAGAAAAAAAACCCTTGGTGAACTGAAGAAAAAACCTGGTTCGCAACATTTCAGTTGAGGAAACTAAGCCTAACAATTCACATGAAGCAGTCACAAAAAGCACATGAACCAGCTGATAATCGCAGTTCGTCAGTAATATCAATACAGGTCTACTACACTGTAGACGCCTTTCCTGCATCTTGCAGAATTGTATTTACATTATAAAGTCCTGCAAAGGTAGTCCTAGTACAGGAGCCCATTTGACAAGGGTAAAGTAAAAAACACATCGCTAACGTAGCTTGCCTTATCATTTGCAGTGGGATCAACAGTGTGAATTTGGTGGTGTCGTGTTCTAATCTAGGACCCCGATCAATACTGAGACCTTATGCCACTATACGGCTATAATCCATTCATACCCCTATAATGGCATAAACGATCAAGAGCGATATTTCAGAAACTCGTCTCTGGCCTAAAACGAACAGAGCCACATTTCAGAATCTCTTCCTCTGCAGCTCATTACAGCAGATGACATAGCAGAAGCCACTATCTTAGATTCCTAGATTACACTCCGAGTTCTTCTACAAGATAAAACTCAGCAACCTGGGAAAGCCCCGCTTGCTATGTTTTGATTAGTAATAGAAATCTAATGAGCACCGAGAGACAATCACTTCCTAGTGACATCTTTATTGACGTTATTTGTCCAAAAACTTACGTCAAACAAGGCACCTTTCAGGTATAAATATTACCAACGTTGCCTTAAGCAAACGCTGCGACGACATCGATGATAGCGATGGTGTGGTGAATACAGGAGCAGAACAGCTGTCCCTTGCAGAGCCCAGCAGATGCAAGCAGCCCACGGACGCTGCCCCTCCTCCTCCTTGACGCGCTGAGAGAGACGCTGTCTTTTCTCTTGCCGAGAAAATCCAGCTCCGGCGTTTCCAGTCTACTCTTGCGAGTGACTGGGATATCGAGTCCTGAAAGGAGATACAAGACCTCCAACATTCTATTTCAGAGGTATGGTGTTGACTAAACCCTTAGAGAGAATTCTTGAAGCAAACCTTGCCAAAAGCAACTTAACTAAAACTGCTACTTACTTACTCCCTCCCAAGTATTAGGCTTAGGTCAGGTACACTGGGGTAGGTGTAGTTAGAAGCACCAGTTGAGTACGTTAGCCTAATGTATATGTGAATGTATATATTTTATTCATTTTAACCATTGCATGGCTAAGAAACCATATCAATGCTTTTACAGTATTATTTCGCAATCCTCATTTTACTGTACGCACTTTTTATAATAACTAGTCTTGCAATTATGGCAATTCATTTCTCTTGCACGTGAAGAAAGACTGTTCAATAAATAATACCTTTTTATTGAAAACGCCCGGCTCTCTATTCTCTGCATCTTGGTGAAAGTAATCTGCACAACTGACTGAGTAAAATAACTGTCTATTGTTTCACACGACTCTAGAGATTGACTCTTATTCTAAGGAGCAAAGTTGTCATGTTTATGCGGTTGTTGGAAAACTGAATCCCTTCTTGTCTGAGCCAGGGGAGCTGATCACTTCCTATTCAGTCAAGAAAGTTTCCAGTGACCTCTGAGCTAGTTGGTAACAAACCCAATTAAGTTTAGCATAGTCAGTAGAGACCTGGAGGACCGCACTTCTACGTCTATACTACGGTTTATTTTATTCCAATGCGCAGGGCCTATAGGGAAAATAGGAACTACACTACATGGCGCCCAACGTTTGGTAAGGCGATAAAACTAACGCAAGACGTTAGAGTAACTCAGTCGTGCATTTTTCACACAGACCCCTTACTACCGTAAATACTCCAATAGACATCTGGAGTGGGTGAAAGGTTAAAATCCGCCCGAACTTAGTAGGAAGAGATTCCTATGTAAAGCTCTGGTTTATTCAACGTTGAAGGATACAGTGTTCCAAAATATTGTGCACCTAATCTTTGTCTCCTTGGAGACCTGCTCTGCAAAACCTTTCTGACAATAAAATGTCAGACACTGAAAACGGAACCGTTGATGCCGCAGTAAATGCGACTCAGCAGGGTCCCGGTGAAATTACTGAACCGGGTGCAATAATCATCCCGGTCAACATAAGAAAAACTATAACGTCAAAACTTATAGAAAATGGACTGACCACACAAGGTGGCACAGTCATCTTCGTGATAGAGGCACACGAATATCGGCAGACAGAGGTATTCTATTCTTGGATAACATTTCCAGCGGCAAACACCGCAACACACGAGTTCCACTATTACAAAATAGGGGATCCACCGGAAGAGTACGCTCCTTTCGAGGAGATTGAAATCCCATTAAAATACCAAGAGCATTTGCTCTGGTTTAAAGGCGCCCTAAAACACAACGATCATATTACCAGGCTCGGTCCACTAGGTAGACCAGGAGGAACGTGGCCGGTTCTAGCCAGCTACATACCACATCCGGACATTTCAAAAATGTCTAGTGAAGAACTCTTAGTTAAAATAAGAGAATTAAAAAAGGCATATAGAGAGTTAGTTCAATTAGCAATGGAGGATAAAGCGATCCGCCAGAAATTGAAGGAAACAGATATAACAGATCAACCAATTGAGCTTGCCAGAATTATAGAAAAATGTTATGAAGAACTAGGTAGAGACAGCTTGGGTGGAAAACCAGTAAAACCCCAACTGCTCGAAAATCCTGAAAAATTATTTATTAAAAATAATTCAAACACTCCTAAAAAGAGCTGGGATGGAAATAAACAATCCACTCCCAAGGAAAAAGTTTTCCAGTCCAGAGGAAGGTCTCCTCGACGGAGGGAAAGAACTCCGACCCGAGAATACCAGTCTCCCCAGAGGGAGCCCTCTGAGAAAAGATACAACCTTATAAATAGGGATAATTTGAAAAAACCTGATAGATATCAAAGTATTGATACACGTCCCTCTCGATCTTTTTCGCAGAAATCGGAAAGAAGAGGACGGTCAGACCCAGGAGAGCACACCAAGTCCAAAGACAAGGAACCTGCTTAAAGTAAAAAATCTCAATTTCCAAGAAAGAAGGTAGCCAGTATTAGAGTAATCGAACATGCCGAGAATACTGAGGACAAAACGGGGAGTGGGCACAGACAATGTTAGACAGTGCAGCAGAAATCACCATAGCTCGCAAGATCCTGATGAGTCATCTGGAGACAGTGGACACGAATGAATACATTCAAGTAGAAACTGCCGACACCAGAGTTAGCGAGCCCCATAAGATATACGAAATAACACTGCGTATAGAGGGAGATAAGACTAGGAAAATAAGGGGTCTATTTTGGGATAAACTCTCAAAAGGCTATGACATCCTGTTAGCTGAAAAAGACTGGCCCCCAGAGTTTGTCAGGGAGTGCCCTCGTGGCGAAGAAATGATTATGCCTGCCTTCTCGAATCACATTCCGATTCACACTAAATATATATATGCAAGGAAATGGGCAGTGGCCCAGGCACCATCATTATATAAAAATCATGTAGGATGGGATGAGGACTCTCCTCCTCTCAAAATCCAGTTAAAAAGTCAACCGACTGCACAAAGGCAGTATCCAATTAAGCAAGAAGCTAAAAAACAAGTCAAGGAGATTTTAGATCAACTTGAATACCAGGGGGTGATTGAAACATGCACCTCTAAAATGACCAATCCTTTGTTTCCGTTCTCCAAACCGGACGATTCATATCGTCTAGTTTTGGACTACAGACACCTTAATGCATGTTGCAAAACATTTGAAGTACAAAATTCGCATAGTGCTGCACTAATGAATAATATAGTTCGTAAAAAATATAAAACGACATTAGACATATCAAATGGCTTCTTTTGTCAAAATATTGCACCGGAAAGCAGGTACTTGACCGCTTTCTCAGTAATGGGGTCACAGAAAAATTTCTGTAGGCTCCCACAGGGATTCAAGAACAGCCCAGGACTATTCTCAGCCAGAGTAACAGAGTTACTACAAATGTATGATGATGAGGCATTATCTTATGTAGACGACGACTTGGAGACTCACTTGAAAAGAGTGAACACCATTATACTTGGGTTCGCAGCAGAGGGTTACAAAAGTTTAAAAAGTCTCGAATTGCCCATCTGACAGTATTATTTTTAGGATACGAATTATCAAGTGAAGGAAAAAGCCTAGCGGACAACTTCTTAGAGAAGTGCGCTGTACTCAAAGCACCAAAGACGCTGAAGAACTTACAATCGATTCTAGGCTTCCTGAATTTCGGAAGAACTTGCATTCTAAATTATGCGGAGAGGGTTAAACCTCTATGAACTAATTAAACCTGATTTTAAACCAATCACTTGGACTCAAAAACACACAGAAATTTTGAGATCACTGCAAACAGACATGTTAGCAAAAACAAAATTAGATACACGTGGCAACACACGCAATCTTGTAATCATCAGGAAGATGCGGATTCACGTACCTGACCTCTAATGAGGGAGAAACGGTACCAATAGCTTACAAATCACACTTGTACACACAAGCAGAAAAAACATTCAGTCCCACAGAAAATACTGTGAAAGCAGTAGAAACTGCATTAGCGAATGAACGAGAACTAGCACATGGCAAAAGGATCAATGTCCTTACAGCGGAATCCGCCTTCGAGGCGCTATTCAGCCCAGTAAACCTGCCTACAGTTTCACTGGATCCGAAATGGATAGTGTGTAAATTCTCTTGGCGCGGAAGATGTGAAATACTATTTCGCCCCGCAACTGAAAAAACTGAATGATCTAACATATGAACAAGAATATCCTCTGCCAATCGAAATTCTGCCTCTCCAACAATACTCCTGTATAATCTATACAGACAGATATGTACAGCATTTCAACGTAGAGAACAAATCCTACGATGCAGCCTGCGCGATTGTTAAAGGTCGCTGGTTGCGCGGTAAATTCAGACCAAAAATAACAAAAACTGAATCCGTAAGAAACTGTTCGGCTCAGGGAGCTGAAATCAGATCTTTAAAGATGGAGCTTGAAAATGCAGAACGTGAATTCCCGACACTAATCGTGTGCGATTCTCATTTCTGCGTCAACTCTTACAATAATAAGTTAGAGCTGGATTATGAAATGATTACAAAGATGACACAGGTGCCACAATCAAGCATAAAATGCTTTGGAAACAGGTAGTTCTTTTAAAGAAAGAACTACAAAAGACTAACGTGATACACACTCTGAGTCATCAACGTGATGGCGTTCACGTTGCAGGGAATTCATTGGCTATTACAGCCACAGCGGAAGCAACTAAACCGGCTTCCGTAGCCACAAAAAAGCGTTCAGAAAACTACATAGACGGGGAAACCATGCTGGCAGTAAAAACGTCCTTAAAAGGCGACTGTGCAGCACTACCCGTGAACTATCCACTCAATTATGCATACGTAATTGATGCAAACTCCGTTCCTTTTGCTCGAATCCCTGGAGTGGGGGATAGGGTAATTCCAAACATGAACAGGATAATCTTTTTAATAGCAGACGCACACATGAGATTGGGTCCGAGGCACAAAAAGATCAAGGAATCTCTGACTGAATTACAATCAGAATACTGGTGGCCGGGGATGAGCGTGCATTATCAAATATATGTGAACTGTCCCGACTGTGACAGGGATCGCAGTAATGAACCGGTCATGTCTGCCAGTTACCGTTTATAGACAGGGTAATGCTGTCTACATGCCATCCAGCATCCTATTAATCATTAAGACTAAATTCACTTAAAAAATGTGGCCCCAGCGCTCAGCTGACGCCAAAACTGTTATAAAAGATCTGCAAATCTTTATCGGCACATACGCAATTGCCATGTTCCATTCTGACCAGGGTCCTGCTTTCAGCTCTCGAGCTTATAAGGAGGCCATGGCCAGCATGGGCGTTGGGTTGCGATACTCTTGTCCATCACACCCCGAAGGGAACAGTGTAGTGGAAAGAAAAAACCGGGACATAAAGCAATCTATGACAGCGAAGGTATTAGGTTCGGGTGATGGGTGGGTCAAACATTTAATAAGTGTCCAACTTAGTCTAAACAATTTGCCAAGAAATTCTCTAAAAGGTTTCAGCCCATACAAACTATTGTTCGGAACTAGAATGTACATTCAGGACTTAGCTAGTCGGGTATCAGTGGTAGAAGATAAGAATAAAGACTTTGACATCAAAGATCGTTTGGCTGTTTTACAGGTCTTGAATGAAACAAGAAAATCCATAAGCAACATAAAGTTAAAGCAACAGCCAACTACCACTGAAGAGGCACCACCGGCCCCAGCAAGGCCTGTCTGGATTCTAAAGATTGGGGATCTAGTCAGAGAAAAAATACGGTGAAGAAGGAATTTGGGCCTTCTTACAGAAAAGCAGTACCTGTCTTGGCAATCAACGGAACAAGATCAGTAGTACTACCGCCCCTTGCTGGTAAAAAGGAGAACAGAGTTGTATCAATCGAACATGGTAAAACCACAAGCATGTGGCCTATAATCAACAGTAGGCCCAGTGGACTCCCGAGAAACAACAGAATACCCAAACTTACAACAATTCAAGAGGTTCAAACTGAAAGACTAATCACATTTGATAAACCTGCAGTGCACAGAGAGGGACTATGCAATAATGCCATGGAACTCGTGCCTCTTGAAACACAGATTGAAACAGTTCGTCATGAAACACCAGTCTACAATGACGTGGCATCAGAATGTGCTACCGAAAGACAAATTGAGAAAACAATTCCAACAATTGACAGAACTGCCTCTGGCTACTTCATCAATTTCGACAACTTTTCTGAAGATCAAAGCAACCCAGAAGTGATGCCAGAAACAAAGACTATTAAAGAAAAAGCAACAGAACTCTTTCATCAAATCATATATCTGGATGCACCATTGATTGAGCATTGGATTATTTCAGGGGTATTTATACTCCAACTATGCCTAATTTTAGTTTTAATTTTAGGAAATTTTATTACAGTTCAATAGACACAGGAAGTCAGAACATCAACTTAGTCCTAAAACCACACAGATCATCCCACGTGAAGAAAAGAGAACTATCAACAGTAAATGTCACAGCCATTCCAATACCCGGCGGGGTAGTATGGGACAAAACTGACTATGAAGTATATGGTACGGTTGAAATCGTGAAATATCCTCACCAGTTCAAGGTTTCCTTAAGTGACTTTGTAAAACCAAGTACATTTTCTGATGATTGGGATTTTGAAAGTATTAATAATATGATGTCTGATTTAGTGTTGTCAGCGAGATTTACAGAACATGATTTACAAGGTTCGTCTAGTTATGAACAGATGTACTGCTTCTCACATTATGGAGATCATTACTTACATAAATCTGCACAACCTAGAAATGTTTTTAAATATAACCAATGGGAACATTGTGCTACTCCACCTAAAAGCAGTTCTAAAAGATTCTATGAGAAATTCCAGTACTTCTCAGGGTTCAACACAAGTGATGCAGAAACGTTTTATTATAAACTGTTAGATAAAACCGGGTTGAAAACAATGCTGACAAATACTAAGTTGATATATTCAGAAGCATTTTATGAAAAAATGACGACATTTGGTTTTGATTTTTGGAAAAATAACATTGAAACAAAAACAATCTGGGGTACAAAAGATTGGCAGGTACAAGGCCTAGAAGCATTATTTCGAGCCTGCATGATCCCGGAACAAATAATGTTCTTCTTCTTATTATTATTATATTTCTTATATAGCGCCAGAATCGACCCCCGAAGGGGTATCTCCGCACTTGCCTTGGGAACCCGTCCTGGTTTTTCCCTGTGAGATAGCCCCTACAGGGCATCCCCAAGGTGAAAGCCAGGCATCCCGCCGCGGGGGGGCCGTTGTGGAGATTAAGCAAGCTTAATGCACAGAGTTGCAGAGTGTGAACCCATGATTAGGTCAGGCACCGAAGCGAGAATTATCGAGTCCGTGGACATTTGAGCTCAACACCCTGCCGCGTCGGGAATCGAACCCTGGTCCCGGGTCTGACCTCTGCTTCAGGGTCTGCCTGCTCTAACCAGTGAGCCACACTTCTTAAATGACACAATCCACCAAACAACCTGTCTTGGCCTAGCTAAGATTAAAGACCTTAACAAACCGTCTATTCCGAAACCAATACCAGATAATGCAACTACAGATATTGAAATAGACGTATCTAAAATTTTACATCTGAACAGAACACATCCTGATTGGAAAAAGTGGTTAATCTGGCCTACTGACACGAACAACTGTCAAGATAGATTCCTGAATAAAACACAGGGGTTAACAATATCCAGACCAGACCCTACATACTCCCAGAGACAACATCCAGGGATAGTAACAACATACAGTGTAGGGAAACTCTGCCTCGAATGGCTAGAAAGATCCACACTGGCAGAAATTAAGCAACACTTATATTTACTTAAAGATGGTGCTGATTTGCATGATTTCATTCTGGGACCACGCAAACAGCGTCAAAAGCGTTTCATAGCGACCAGTATATATGCGGCTTACAACGAGGCTTGGAAAGTAACACAAATTGAAACAGCTGAAAAAATACGAGAAATTGATCGTATTAATTTGGAAAAATCACTTTCTGTTGTGGACAATGGGTTAATGACTCTGTCCTCCAGAATATATTCACTGGACAGTATTGTATCATCTGCCATAGATATAATAGATAAAGACTTGCTAATGTTACAGCATGGCCAGTCACAATTGCGTTCTATTGTACAGTTAGGTTGGACGCTGCAAAATCTTCGTTCAGGCTATGTGCCTTGGCGTTTAATCAACACGTCGTCATTGTTTTCCATCTTTAACCTTACTGATAAACAAATCAGCTTGGCACAGAAAGGAGCAGACTATACAATCCCGAGCATCGAAAAACTTGAGAGATTACCATTGACAATGTCAGAAAGTCCTGTCATTGAATGGATAATACACGGGATTATCACAATTCCGATAACAACTTTCCGATTTAAAAATTGCCTTGAATACAAACCGACTGGCCAGTATGAACGTTTGGGTAAAGGGTACATTAAGTCAGCATGGAAATTACCATACACACACACATGCTATAGTGACCGCAACAAAAATGTATTTCTTAGTGGTGAAAACTGCAAACATTCACTAAGCGGTATACTTTTGTGCCAGGGTATTAATTTACACGGAGCCTGTGAAGAAAATTCAAACAACCTTTCATGCCACCAACATGTCACACCTGCTGGGGGCGTGGCTAGCAGCCAACGATGGCGGCCGCAGCTTAGGGAGGCTCCCGGGTAAAGGCGGCTTTCCGCATCAATCCGTACAATTATCCTGATCTACTCCGGCTACAAAGGGGGTACCGGACCCAGAGACCGTGCAGCGAACGTCTCCAGAACTTTCCGGTGCGGCGAAAGTCCGAACCAGCACTTTACCGCTGGCCGGCGACGGAGGAAGAGCCGGGCCTACACGCGACCAAGAGACCGCAGAGCCACAGTTTGGGCGACCCAGCCGGAAGCGGCCTGAAGCCGGGGCCGAGGGACCGGAAGTGTCGGCTCATCAATTGCTTCCTTCCGAAGACCCGCGGAATCTCTCCGCAGCGACCAAAACTCGTGAGCCCACTCTACAATCACCTGTTGACCCTCGCCGGGCGTACTAAGCGCTGCCAGAGACTCAGAAGACGACAAGTCCTCTAGGCTCGTCGCCGCCATTACCCGGCGAAGAAGACCGGGAAAATCACTGTGCCGCCCACTCTACAATCACCTGTTGACCCTCGCCGGGCGTACTAAGCGCTGCCAGAGACTCAGAAGACGACAAGTCCTCTAGGCTCGTCGCCGCCATTACCCGGCGAAGAAGACCGGGAAAATCACTGTGCCGCCTCAACAAGAACTGCACCATGTCGCACAGAGGCCCCAAAAACACAACAACCCAGGCCAAGCTGGATAAATTTGCGTACGACAGGCGCTCACCCTCACAGGAACAGCGCAAAACCGTTGGAGGGAAAATCGCGGAGGCCGAGGTGGTGAGGAAAGCCACACTGGACGATGTCCTGGCGGCGCTGGCGCAGGTACAAGAGACTGTGGGGGCCACGGCGACTGAAGTCACCTTAATCAGGGCGGATCTGCAGAAGATGAACGAACGGGTCAAGCAAGTCGAAGTGGTCACGAAATCGCTGGTCGAAGATGTGTCCGAACTGCAGATTGCTATGGAACGCCTGCAAACGGACAACAAACTACTCAGGGACAAACTGGACGACCAGGAAGGTCGCTCACGACGCAATAATGTCCGTATTCTAGGCGTTCCGGAATCGGAAGACACCGGGGCCCTAGACCTGTATGTGGAAGATCTGGTAAAGACTCGACTCCAGCCTAAAGGCCTGTCAAACTTTTACTCGGTCGAAAGAGCCCACCGTGTTCCGGGAGGGAAACCCAGGACCGGGGGCCCACCGCGACCAATACTGGCGAGGTTGTTCAATTTCCGAGACAGGGACGCCATTTTGCAGGCTGCAAGAGTGGCGCCGACCATTCAAATCCAGAACTCCAAAATCGCTTTCTTCCCGGACTACACAGCGGAGGTGTCGAGGAAGAGGAGAACATTCCTGGAAGTCAAGAAAACCCTACGGGAGAAAGAGCTACCCTACTCAATGATATTCCTGGCCAAGCTACGGGTGGTAGCGGACAAAAAAGTTTGGATTTTCGATTCTCCCGACACGGCCCGGGATTGGCTGGAAGGTTGGCACACCGTTGGACGACAGCGCAGGACGAACAGACCGGAGCCGGATCGCAGAGGAGGCAGCAGAAATGGCTCGCAGGCATTTGGGCGTGTGGAGGGCGCAGAACGCTCGCCTTCCCATGGATTTGAAGGGGGAGGCGAAAATGAGTGACTCCGTCGGCGGCCATTGAACTGACCGAGCTCGCCAATCACCGGCCAAACTTTGTGTTTCACAGCTGCACGTTGACTCTGGCCTGGCAACCCCAAGAGCCTACAGGGGAGCCGCCAACCCGGGGAGACGCTCTCCCCCTTAAACGCAAGTACTCTGGTTTTGGGATGGGTAAAGCACTCTGCTCAGTTGGGGTGGCGGGCAGTTGAAGGTCCGTTAAGCAGGGGGGCAGGGAGGGGGGACTGTTTTGAATGGTTTCTGTTAGGAATGTGCACAAAGGGTCGAGGACATTGTTTCAGGGCTTATGGAAATCGGAAGACATTGTTGAGAACAGACAGTGACACTATGCCCCCATGAAGATTCTGAACGCCTCGCTGCGCGACGACGCAGCCGATAGACCAGTCTCATCTCTGGGGCGCTACAGCGTGTGTCTCATACTCCCCGATGGCTAACAATACTGTACAGGCAGGGGGATTGAACCCCGCTGATGCACAATGCCCACCACGGACCTTGATGTCCTGGAATGTGAGAGGCCTGGGGGACAAGGTAAAACGGGGATTGGTTCTAACTGCTATTAAACGCCTGCGGCCTACTGTGGCCCCTACTGCAAGAAACACACCTGGTGGGAGGGGCTACTAAAGCCTTGGATAGGCGAGGTTACAAAATGTGGGCACACTCTGCATTCACGTCCGGCTCCAGGGGGTCCGGCATTCTCGTGCAGAAAAACTCACGATTCCTGCCCCTGTCCACCAAAACTGACGACCAGGGCTGTTTTGCGACCGTGCAGGGACAATGGGAGGGGAAACTCTTCAATCTATGGTCAGTGTATGTTCCACCGGCTTTGCACTCAGTCCACCTCCCGAGACTAGGGGACTTCCTCTTAACTCTCCCCGAGGGTGAGATAATTCTGGGGGGGGACTTCAATGCTGTCTTAGACCCACAACTGGATAAATACCCCGCTCCAAACCAGACTGGGGGGGAAACATATTTCCGACGATTCATCACGGCCATGGGCCTGACAGACATTTGGAGACACCTACACCCGGGCATGCAGCAATACACTTTTCATTCCACGGTGCACGGAAGCCTGTCCCGCATAGATTACTTCCTGTCACTAGGGGAGGCCCTTTGCCATGTGGACACCTCGGTGATTCACCCCAGAGGTATTTCTGACCTCTCACCGCTCACACTAACACTTTCCCTACAGACGAGAGCACGTAGGCGCATTTACCCCATGCACGCATCTTATCTTAAGGTCCCACAGGTTCGAAAGGCACTCAAGCACGCCACAAAACACTACTTCCTTGAAAACGCACAGTCAGTGCGTTCCCCGGCAACGCTTTGGGAGGCCTATAAAACAGTTCTGCGGGGCCAAGCCATTAACACCATAACCGGGCATAAAAGACAGCAATCGCAAGATCTGGCCGACCTGGAGATCGCTTTGCGGGAACGGACCGAGGCTCATGAATCCCACCCTTCTCCCTCTACCCTGCACGCACTCACTCTCCAGCAACAGCTTTACAATGACCACCTTCGGTCGGTAGTTAAGGGTCACATCACCGACACTCAGAACAGGGTCTACGAAGTGGGGGACAAGGCGGGGAAGATGCTGGCGTGGCTCGATAAGTGTGAGGGCAGCTCCAGGGGGATCCAACGTCTAAAAGACGAGCAGGGGATGCCACACACTGATCCGAGACGTATAACAGAACTACTTGCGACCTATTTTGAGCAAGTGTACACCCCGACACGTCAGATTACACCTGAGGATGCCAGGGCACTCCTGGCGCCGATTGAGGTCCAGACCCTATCACCAGAGGTATCGAGCGACTTGGAGGCGGACATTACAGCCGACGAAATTCAGATGGCCATTATGGCACTGAACCCGGGCAAGGCGTCAGGACCGAACGGGATACCGGTAGAATGGTATCAGGCGATGCCGGACACCCTCAGCACACACTTGTTGGGGATGTTCAAGGACTGTCTGGAGGGGGGCTCCCTTCCGCTAGACCAGCGTGTGGCGACTATTGTGACAATCCCCAAACCGGGTAAGCCACCGGAAGATTGCTCCTCATATCGACCCATTTCCCTCTTGAACGCGGAAGTGAAAATCCTGGCCAAGCTCCTGGCACAGAGGATCCTGCCCCATCTGTCCTCGATTATACACCCGGATCAGTCTGGGTTTATGCCGCACAGGAACACAGCTCTGAATTTGCGGCGACTGCATGGTGTCCTGGCCAGATCTGATGATATCAACGCGCCGGCGGTGATCCTGGCGCTTGATGCCAAGATGGCATTTGACCTGGTGGAGTGGGAGTACCTCTTCGAAACGTTGAAGCGTATGGGGTTTGGGCCTCGCTTTCTGGCGTGGGTCAGACTGCTGTACACGGCCCCAGTGGCCCACATAGTGGCGAATGGCCATATTTCCCGCACTTTCCCGCTGGGGAGGGGCACACGACAGGGTTGCCCTCTATCACCACTACTGTTTGCCATCTCGCTAGAGCCCCTGGCGACTCTCATACGAGCCTCTCCCCTCCTCAAAGGTATACCGGGGACCGGGGGTTGGGAAGACCGCCTGTCCCTATACGCAGATGACATGCTGCTGTATCTAACAGAACCCGAGGAAGGGATACCGGCCCTCTTGCGCATTTGCGACACGTACGGCAGGATCTCCGGCTACACGCTAAACTGGTCTCTGGCTCGTGGATTCTCTGGACACTCTCCTACCCAAAAAGAAACAACTTACGAGGGGGAAGAGAGTGGGCTCTGCACCTTGGTATTTGTCGGAATTGAGAACCCTGAGGAAGGGATGCAAGAGGCTAGAGCGGTCCTGGAGGAGAGACTGGAGTGAGGCGAGTCGTAAAGAATATCGTGCGGCCCGGAGCAGGTATAAATCCGCTATTCGGGTGGCAAAATCAGGATTCTTTGAGGAGCGTATAGGCTCTGCGGCCAACTCTTCCAAAGAGTCATTCAGGGTCATTAAGGAGCTACTGAATGCCCCCGAACCTCAGGTTTTCCACGAGGACCCTTGCAAAAAATGCACAGAACTGGCCTCGTTTTTTAAAAGCAAAAATTGACAACATATTGGCTTCCCTTCCTCGGCTAGGTGAGGTCCCTTCCTTGGAGGATAATTCCAGCTCTCAACTTAAGTTGCAATCGGTGGAGCTGGCCTCCCTTGGTCCGGTCACTAAGGAGGAAGTTTTGGAGGTTCTGAGGTCTATGAAGAGCGGCTCCCCGAAAGACCCAGCACCTATTAAATATCTAAAACAGGTGTCATCTACAATCGGCGGCCCTGTGACGGACCTGATAAACCTGTCTCTCGCCCATGGGGTAGTCCCCCCCAGTTGGAAAGGGGCGGTGGTTAAGGCCCTTTTGAAAAAGCCTAACCTCGATCCCGCCAACTTTCGGCCTATCTCCTTGCTGCCGGGTATCAGTAAGGTGGCTGAGAAGCTGGTGAACAGCCGCCTTTCGGACTTCTTGGAAGCCAATTCCCTCCTGGGCGACTCTCAAACGGGTTTTCGCCCCGGTCAGGGGACTGACACCGCCCTGCTGGCGGTCGTGGAGAACGCGAGGAGCATGCTGGATTCGGGGGGATCAGTGGCAGTGATCCTCCTGGACCTCAGCGCTGCTTTTGACACCGTGGACCATCAGGTGCTTCTCCAACGGCTGTCGGGGGTGGGGGTCACGGGTCTGGCCCTCAAATGGTTCGCTTCCTTCCTGGAAGGTCGTACATTTGAGGTGTGGGAAGGCCAGGAAAAATCATCTTCAACCCCTCTCCAGTGTGGTGTGCCACAGGGCTCTTCACTGAGCCCTACCTTATTCAACGTTTACATGGCCTCCCTGGAGAGTGTGGTACTGCCGCTGGGTATTAAAATCATCAGTTATGCTGATGATACTCAGTTGGTGGTAGGCCTCTCCCAGTCGGCGCATCATCCCGACCGGCTGCACACGTGTCTTGAAAAGATCTACACGTGGATGTGCAGCTCAGCCCTAAAGTTAAATGGCTCCAAGACGGAATTGATGCTGCTGGGGAACTCTTCTCCATCTCTGTCCCCCAGCAGCTGGCCAGACTGTCTGGGACCGGCACCCCCCCCCCCAAGCAGGAGATCAAGAGCCTGGGGGTATGGCTGGAGCAGGACCTATCGTTTAAAACCCATGCCAAAAAGACTGCTGGCGTGTGCTTTGGCCTGCTCCGCTCAGCCCAGAAGATTCTGCCTCTGCTCCCAGTGGCCACTCGAAGGCTTCTCATCCAGGGACTTATCATCTCGCGGCTGGATTTCAGCAATGCGCTATTCCTGGGTGCACCCGAATCTACCCTGAACAAGCTGCAGCAAGTGCAGAACGCGGCTGCCAGGCTTTTGACGGGTTTCCCTAGGCGTCAATCTGCCCGCCCGGCGTTGAGGGCACTGCACTGGCTCCCTGTGAGGGACAGGGTGAAATTCAAGTCACTTTGCATTGCCCACAAAGTTCTGCTCGGGGTAGGTCCACCTATTCTGGAGGAGATGGTCCAGCCTTACAAGGCTCCTCGTTCTCTTCGCTCTGACCATCAACATCTCCTTCAGGTTGGCAGGGTGAAAAAGGCAAGAACCGGTGGCAGAAGGTTTTCAATAAATGTGGCCTCCTTGTGGAACTCACTGCCCCTACAACTGCGCTCGGAAGCTAGTCTTCTTCGGTTCCGTAAACTTTTAAAAACTTTTTTGTTCACCGTTTAATCCCTGCATTCTTTTAGTAGTGTTATGTTCTGGTAAGCGCTGGGATGCCTATTGGTAACCAGGCGCTATACAAAACTCAGAATAATAATAATAATAAGTCGGAGTTATACGTCTTACGAGGTCTGGCTCCGACTCTCGACGATACTTGCCCACTACGACTGGCGGGATCATCCTTCAAATACCTAGGCATATACGTTACTAAGGACTCGACAGAATTCACAGACAAAAATCTAAAGCCGCCCTTAGAAAGGCTCAAACGCGATGTTGAGTTCTGGTCCGGCCTGCCGCTAACACTCCTGGGTCGGGCAGCACTTTACAAGATGATGGCGCTGCCGCGCTTTTTATATGTCCTTGAGAATTCACCCTACCCTATGCCTCCCAAGTTCTTTCAGAAGGTAGCAGCACTGGTCTCCAAACTACTATGGGGCGCCCTTCCGGCAAGAGTGGCACAATCCAAATTACGCAGGGACTGGTACAGCGGAGGCATTGCGCTACCAGACCTAAAACTGTACTACTGGGCAGCACACCTCAAACCCATTAATCAATGGATCCACGCACCACATACCGAGCCGGCATTTCATTCAGACAGGGTACAGTTGGGCGCGGAAGGTCTGCTGGGTCCGCTGTACGATCGCCGCAAAATACGGACTCTGGTCGGCCCCACCAAATTAACTGTG
Organism: Lissotriton vulgaris; assembly: GCF_964263255.1. Taxonomy (NCBI): domain Eukaryota; kingdom Metazoa; phylum Chordata; class Amphibia; order Caudata; family Salamandridae; genus Lissotriton; species Lissotriton vulgaris. The sequence goes on from NC_141685.1 coordinate 263,219,906, forward strand.
CAGATATGGCACGCTGCGACGGCAGCACTAGGCTGGAAAGGGACAATCACTAAGATGACGCCACTGTGGGACTCCCGCGCACTGGGCAACCTGAGGAACACCAAAGGGTTCACACAATGGGACACGATAGGTATCTCCACGGTGGGCGATCTGTGGGAGAGGAATGAGGTGATCCCCTTTGCCCGCTTGAAAGAACTCTATGAGCTCAACGACAGGGAACTCTATAGGTACATTCAGGTCCGCCATGCCCTGCTTGCGGCCATCCCAGCCGACACACCACTGCCAGAATCCTCACCCCTGGAGGATCGCCTACTCACAGATTGCATGATAGAGCGGGCGACGTCCCTCATTTATCGTAAATTACTTAACAACTCCCCCGAACCCACATCACACCTAAAAGAGAAATGGGAAGGGGAGATTGATGACATGGATGAACATGAATGGAATGAGGCACTTGGGTCCCCCAAAGAAGTAGGCATCTCAGCACGCATGCGACTGGTGCAATTTAAGATCCTGCACAGAGTTTATTATACAAGGACAATGCTACACCGCATACACAGAGCGCCGCATCCATACTGTCTATGAGGGTGCGGGGAGGAGGGCACGGTCTTTCACACCATATGGGACTGCCCCAAGATCCAGGAATATTGGAAACAAATACTCCGTACACTCTCACAGACGCTAGATCACTCTATACTACCCAACCCGAGAAGGTGCTTGCTTAACATCTGGGAGCCCACTGACTTGTCTCGTTATGAACAACTCTGGGTCACAGCAGGGCTAATGGTAGCGAAACGTGATATAGCGCAGCGCTGGGGGGCGGTAGACCTCCCAACAAAATCTCAGTGGTGCCTGAACATGGGTCGTGTGATGTTAACCGAACGGGCAGTGTACTCCAACCGAGCCTGTCCGGGGAAATGGAATAAGATATGGCTGAAATGGAACGAATATAGAGGGGACATCTGCGAACCCTTACGGGAGGATGATCAGGATGATTCCGATGATGAGGTTGAGGAAAGGTAATTTAGACGGGAGGAAGGAGAGGGATGGAGGCCTTGATTGTGGCGGGAGGCCTCTTACTGGAACCTAAACTGAGGACTCGAGGGGGGGGGGCATATGTGGGACGCAGAGGCATGCATGTATTGAGCGGGGATGCAGGATCTCCATGCTCCCAAGGAACATCTGTAACCTGAAATGCACTGATTCGTGCCGGACCGTATTGTCATTCCTACCTGTTGATGTTATGTGTTTGATATTTTTTAAAAAAAAAACGAAAAAACTCCATCAAAACCTCACTTCCTGCATTGAATAATTGCTTAACAGGCACTTTGATTTTTTCAGTACGTCTCATCATGACTTCAATGTAACTATGACCTTAATATCCGTGTTACTGAAAACATTGTATGCAATGATCCTTTGATAGCGGCCGGCCCGCAGGGTTGTAGGCACTCCGCTGTGTACTATGCAAAGTGCAATAAAGGTTTTGGAAAAGAAAAAAAAAAAAAAAAAAAAACATGTCACACCTGCAACGCAGATAGAGCCTTTCTTTAAGCAACTCTCGAACGGGAGTTACATTCTAATAACGGATCACAGCTGTTGTGGCCTTTTGCCAGGGAAAGCATATCTCGTACAAGTAACTCCCATGGTCAAATGCTGTATGCAAGCATTGTTTCCAAACGGCCCTGGAGACTCCGAGACTCCCATAAGGCCTTGCTTGAATGTCTCTTCTATACGAATTGATACTTTAAGCAGAATGAAGTCTGTGCTTTTGCAGACAACAGTGCCCATCACGTCATCAAAAGAGACGCATGATCTCCAAGTTGCAAGGACAACATCAGAGATTCATGACCGTTTATCAACAAATTGCCCCGTGCATTTCACAGAAATGCTTAGCCAAATTCTAAATATGTCAAGTGCCATAGGCATCCCAGGCGTATTTAAGACCATTTTTACGGGACTGTTAACACCATTCAAAGCAATTCTAGGAATCATTCCTAATTTTGTCCATTCAGTCTTTGGCGGCAGACCCCTGATTTTGGGACTTGTGGCAGGCATTTTATTTTTGACCCTCCTGCTCCGATATGGCAAGCCAAAACACAGACATGACTCCGGCAGGGATGGAAGAAACGATCCTAGCAATACGCTACCGGGACCGCATAACTAGAGTCCTTGGCTTGGCCAGGCTGAGAGATCTGAACATGACCTGGTTTCTTTCATTCAGACCTATTTGGCAGACCTGCATCTTACCTGTGCTTCGATGTATGCTATGCGGAGAAGAATGCATGTTAGACACCTGTCTTGCACTCCCATCAGCAGTACCAATGGATATCGATACTTTGTTAAGTCCTGTAACGGCTCACACATTGTGTTGTCCCCAGCGGCTACCAATCCTGATGACGGCATTCGTTGAGACTCCTGTGCTACGACTAGGTGGTGACAGTGGAGCGAGAAATAAAAGCAACATCACCTGAATTCGGCCTTCAGTTTTGATCAACAAAAACTACTGAAAAGCGTTGGAACTCTATTCCCCCGTTCACCAAGAATTTTTTTTTGAATTGAACTATGTTCCAAAATATTTACCTTTTTCTGGCACAAATTCTTTGCTTAAAGTAGAACTATTCATAAATAACAGAACTTCTATTTTTAGGTAAATCTAGAGACATAATAACTTTACATCAGCCTCTAGCACATGTTACAGCAATTGCATTTCTATGTGATGAAATTATCTCGCCCTTCTTTTCTGTATAAAGAGATATTTCATGTGTAATTTTTTTTCGCAAAACCGTTCAACTGTTTACATATGCTATAATTTTGTAATGATTTCTATGCTTAAAGACGTACAGTACCTGTATTTTCATGTATTTCAAAATACGCCATTTCAAATGCAAATGTGTATTTTGGGGTGGGCAATGTTACACATGCATCTTATTGCTTTAGTTTAGTAATTTGACAGGTGCAGAAAGAGGGGCCACGAAAGAATCAGCAACAGGTAAATCTACCTCCATTACCTAGAGCTCCTAGACCTAATTATAGAAATCAGGCCCCACCGAATGAGAGGGTTGAAGTATGGGAAGGACAGAATGAGAGAAATCAGGCAACCTCACAGTTCCTATTAAATGATACATTCCTCTGTGATGAACAATACTGACGGGGCCTTAGGGGGGAGGAAGGGGAGTGCGTGCTTGGCGCATCCCTACCGGTAGACCAGTCAGGGCCATACATTGAAGGAAAGGTTGAAGGAAATGATGTCACCTTTCTGTTGGACACTGGTGCTACCCGTTCAACTGTAAGAACAGCGGACGTTCCTAACCTACCCCTCTCGGGAGAAGCAATCCAAGTTGTGGGCGTATCAAACCAGATAATTAGCACTCCTGTAACTGAACCCCTGGAGATTTCCATAGGAAATTTCAAAGAAATGCACAGGTTTGTGGTTTGTGATTCCAGCCCAGTAAATTTACTGGGACGGGATTTGTTATGCAAAATGAACTGTACCATCTTTTGCACGCCAAGAGGTGTTGAAATTCAGACCCCAGATGAGGATGGTCTGTACAAGCTAATGCTGTTAAGACCTGATACCGAAGCCAAGCCCATAACAATTCTTGATTTGCCTGAAGAACTCCAGCAAAGGGTGATACCGGAAGTATGGGATTTTACCGGGAAAGATGTAGGGTTAATGGCAAATAATAATAATAGCCATCAAACCTAATGCCACCTACCCGAAAACAAAACAGTATAAAATGAGTGCAGAAGTGAAAGCTGGAGTTGCACTTGAAATAAACAGATTATTGGAGGCAGACATAATTCAAGAGGTGTTGAGCAGTCCTTGTAACTCGCCCATAATTGGAATTAAAAAGCCTAGTGGGAAGTACCGGGTAGTGCAGGACTTGCGAAAGGTAAACCAGATTGTTGTACCTTGTTGTCCCATTGTGCCAAACCCTGCTGTGATTTTGTATCAGATTCCCTGGAATGCGGAGTGGTTCACTGTCATAGACTTGTGTCATGCATTCTTTTTCATCCCATTGCATCCAGAAAGCAAATTTCTTTTCTCTTTTGAATTTGACAGTCATATCTATGTCTGGAATCGTGTCCCCCAGGGGTACACAGAAAGCCCCTCCATCTTTAATCAGATCTTAAAAAGATGTCTTGAATCTTTAGTTCTACCAAAGAAGTCTGTCCTGGTCCAGTACATAGACGACCTTTTGGTGGCGTCTAAAAGTCAAAGCGACTGTGTTACTGATACCATTGCTCTGCTGAATCACCTGGGCAGAGGTGGACACAAAGTATCTCCTGACAAATTACAGTTTTGTAAGAATTCAGTAAAATATCTAGGACACCAGATCGAGAAAGGTATCAGAAGAGTCACCTCAGAGAGAATCAGAATAATTCGGGATATGGAACTGCCCAGAACCCAGAATGACGTTAGAATGTTCCTCGGAGTTGTGGGATACTGCAGACAGTGGATTGTGGGATTTGCTGTACTTGCCAAACCTCTGATAAAAATGACAAAGAAAGGGGCAGACGATCCCGTCACCTGGGATGATGAAAGCATGACAGCCTGGATAAAATTGCGAAACTGTCTGTGCTCTGCTCCTGCATTGGGAATGCCTGATTATTCCAAGAACTTTGAGTTATTCTGTGATACACGAGACAATTGTGCACTCTCAGTCCTGACCCAAGAGCATGGTCTGACTAGACGTCCTGTGGCCTACTTTTCAGCCACGCTGGACCCAGTAGCTGCTGGGCTTCCGGGGTGTCTGAAGGCAGTAGCTGCCACATGCACAAGTCTGGAACAGAGTGAGAACATTGTCATGGGACATCCTGTAACGGTTTATGTTCCACATTCAGTTGTGATCCTGCTAACCCGAACCAAAACTCAATATCTCACTCCTAGTCGGCTGACTAAGTATGAGAGAATCCTCATTGGTGCAGAAAATGTAATAATTTCCAGATGCAACATCCTGAACCCGGCAACGCTACTGCTCCTTGGCCAAGATACAGGGGTGGAAGGTGAATTTGAACATAATTGCATTGATCTGACTGAGTTTAGTACTAAACCTCGTCCTGACATAAAAGAAATGGCCCTTATCAATGCTGACATAGTGATGTTTGTGGATGGCTCTTGCCTGAGGCATGAGGATGGTGGACTGAGTGCTGCCTATGCTGTAGTCACTCTGGAAACCACCCTAGAAGCATCATATTTGAGTGAAGTCAAATCTGCTCAAGTGGCCGAGCTCATAGCATTGGCCAGAGCTTGCAAACATGGGAAAGGCAAACGAGTAACCGTATATACTGACAGTCAATATGGTTACGGGGTTGACTTCGGCCAACTATGGCTGCAAAGAGAATTCATGACTTCCTCAGGTACCCCCATCAGAAATGGAAAGGTGGTGCAAAACCTATTGGAAGCAATCCAATTTCCCAGAGAATTGGCAGTGGTCAAATGTGCTGCTCACCAATCTGGAAAGGATGAAGTGGCAGCCGGAAACAGGTATGCTGACCAAGTTGCCCAGTACTGTGCACGATACAAAATGTCCCTAAAAATCCAATTATGGGGCGGAAACAGCTGCCAACTTATGGTGTTTGAGAATGTATCTTCCTGGAAGGAACTGAGAGAGTTGCAACAGGCAGCAACCGAAGGGGAAAAACTAAGATGGGAGACTGAGGAATGTCGACTCAGAGAAAGGGATGGTATCATGGTGAATAAAGATGGTATGCCTGTGTTGCCAGACTGTATGACTGACCCAATGGTTCGGATGATTCATGGAGACACTCATATTGGAAGGGACGGAATGTGCCGTGTGTTTGATAAAGTGTTCTACAATTCAAAGTTCAGGAATATCGCGGATAAGTTCTGCCAGAGGTGCCTGGTGTGTCAGCAGTTCAATGCAGGAAAGAGGACTGTGGTAGAGCAAAGTACTATTGGAAAGGCAGAAGGCCCCTTTGTCAGATTACAGGCAGATTTCATACAATTGCCCATGTGTAGAGGATACAGATATGTCTTGGTAATAGTTTGCCTATTCTCAAGGTGGGTGGAAGCTTATCCGGCCAAGAAGAATGATGCCATTACTGTGGCTAAATTGTTACTCAGAGAACTGATCCCTAGATTTGGTTTTCCAGAGACTATTGAAACAGACCAGGGTGGGCATTTTGCTGGGAAAATCCTAAAAGAACTCTATGCAGCATTCAAAATTGAGCCTAAGCTACACTGTGCATATCATCCAGAGGCTTCTGGAATAGTGGAACAAATAAATGGCACTATTAAGTCAAGATTGGCAAAAATGTGTGATACCACTAAATTGAACTAGATAGAAGCTTTGCCTCTTGTCTTGATGGGATTAAGGAGCATTCCGAACCGAAGAACAGGCCTGAGCCCCCATGAGGTACTAATGGGAAGAGTGATGCGACAGGCATGGGTACCTGGACACAAGCTGCTGTGTATTTCTGATGATTTGGTGCTAGAATACTGCAAGCAGCTGGGTGACCAAGTGCGTTCTATCTCTCACCAGATTGGAGAGACTGCTGATAAATGGCCAACCACTCCAGTCCATAAGATCAAACCTGGAGATTGGGTGGTGTTGAAGAAACACACCCGGAAGAGTTGCCTTGGACCAAAGCGGGGAAAAAGGAGGCAAGTGATCCTTGTAACTACCACTGCTGTAAAGTGTGCTGGAGTGCCAAAGTGGATTCATGCCAGCCACACTAAGAAGGTAGCCCAGGAGGACACGGCTGAAGCTGAGGGTGATGCAGCTGAAGAGACTCTAGACGAGGGTCCAGATCTAGCTGATGTGATACAACCCGGCACAAGCCAAGACGAATGGTTTTCAGCAGATGACCTGATTCTTGATCCAATAAGAACCAGAAAATATTCCTACTTAGATAGAGAGTGGGATAGTGAGGGTGAGACAGGACTAGAAGGAGAAGGTCAGGTTAACGAGAATCACAACAGACCTGATCAGGAAATAGACCAAGTAGGGACAGACCAAGTCATCGACACTCCTCCAGAGACTCCAGAAACCGGAAATGGACAGATAGTCGTTAAAGTTGAAGTTCATGCGGAAGAAAATCAAGGGGCCGAAGTGCATGAACAGGAACAGATAGAAACAGACGAACGTGTTCAGGAACAAGAGTCCAAGCTGATTGAAAATCAAGATCAAATACAGACCATACCTGAACAAGGCCAGCTTAGAAACCAGGCAGAAGAAACTGATGAAAGACCTGGACCTAGTCAGACAGGAGAAGAAAAAGACAGTGCAATACAATAGTGCCACACCCAAGTGAAAACAAGGGAATTCACAAGGACAGCAAAGTATCCTCGACCACCAAGAGGCCTAGAAAGCAGGAGAGACCAAGATATATAAAGAGACTGAAACTAAGACTGAAAACTGTAGAAGAGAAATTAGAAGACAGAAAAAGAGCTGCAAGTGAAAAACAAAGAGACGAGGCTCAGCAAAGTAGACGCAGCATCAGGTTTAAAAAAGCAAACAAGAACTATCGAAGTCCTGAGTGGACCTTTTTGGTGTTGGAAGAAATTGACGATACTGAAGAAAGTGACCGCAGTGATAAAAATTCCGTTGAGGATCAAAGCTCTGAGGTAGAAGACCCACCCTGAAAGGTGAAACTGCATAAACCTCTTGAAACGAAACAAAGAGGGGTTAAAAAAGTCCCAGAAACGAAATGTCTGATTCAAATGTAAATGGAAGACCAAGAGGGAATTGTTGCAAAACTTGCTGTAAAGTATGCTTATGCAGTGTAGCAATAGTTATAGTAATCTGGATAGGACTAACAGTCTTTTTACCTTTTATGATAAGTAAAGATCCTAACCTGTACCCTACTAAACCAATGAACCCAGATCCAGTAGTTGTACATACTGAAGAAACGACACAAAGTGTAGAAAGACATGACAACTCAGTTAGCCTAAGACAAACACGACATGACTTAGAAGCACCAGATGAGGATGGACTACATTTTCACCACATGAGAAATCGATCACATTTAAATGTCTTTGCGAATCTTTTAGTGCATTACGTAGAAGCTATGGAAATAGAAGATTGTTATGTCTGCATGAAGCTACCTACTTCTGTAGCTGAAGGCGTGACTTATCACCATTTGCCCCTGACCTATGGGATTTCCTGTAGTATATTAGCCAGCTTATTTTATAGAGGCACATTACAGTACTACTATTCAAACACTGACGTGATTTTTTCTGAACTACCTGTTCGGGGCAACCTGAATATTGTGCATGTCAGAAGCGAGGTAACTAGATACATGGGAGAATACTTCCTGACTATAGGTGACATAGACTTACATGAAGCTCGAAGAGATAATTTGACTTGCTCATTACATGAACAAGAAAAGATGTTTTTGAAAATGGCAGAGAAGAGAAGGGAGAGTTTCCAAAGAAAGGCTAATGATAAGAAACAGCAGACTCCTGAGTGGGCTGAGAACATGGAAGGCACCTCAAATGGCGATACAAATCCTGCGCTATTGTTGGATTTTGAACGAAAGGGAAAACTTTGTCTTCATAGAGAAAAGACTAGATATTATAACAATGTATTTATCGGTTCCAGCGAATGCGACCATAATTACAAGGTAATTGGAGGTTGGGGTTTCAAAAATGGGTCAGAACCTGTGTTTCCCGGAATTTATTATATGTGGAAACAAGGCTTATTTCAAATTACCAGATCGCCTGGACCGCGCCCAGCGCCAGAGCCCCTGGTCCTCGCAATGTCCACCCCTCCCGCATTACTTATGATGCCACCACCCTCCTAGCCCTCAACTCCGGCCGTTCCCTCAACTGCGTTCTAGCCTCCCCTGGACACACCCATGGACCCTTTTCCTGCAACTCCTGCAAGTTCGACGGCACCAAGAACAACTCCTCATCTACGATCACACAACAGATATCCGACCCCAACCACCTACCATGCATCCTGCTCAACACCCGATCGGTCCACAGGCACGCCATCGACCTCTGGAATCTACTAGACACCATCTCTCCGGACGTCGCCTTCCTAACAGAAACATGGATGAACGCCACATCAGCCCCAGACATCACCATTGCCATCCCGGAAGACTATAAGATCATACGCAAGGACCGTACCGACCACACAGGAGGAGGTATCGCTATCGTCCATAAGAAATCCATCCGCATCTCAACCAGCTCAGACGTCAATCTCGCCAACTCTGAACACCTTCACTTCCAGATCCACATCGACCCCAAAACCACACTCAGAGTCACCCTCCTTTACAGGCCACCAGGACCCCGCGCACAGTTTAGTGAAGACATCGCGGACTTCATCACTCCACACGCGCTCCCCTCCGAGCATTACATCCTTCTGGGAGACCTCAACTTTCACCTTGAAAAGAACAACGACCGCAACACCACCACCCTTCTGGACCACCTCGCCAACCTCGGACTTAAACAACTTGTCACCACCTCCACCCACATCGCAGGTCACACACTCGACCCTATCTTCACTTCCAGCAAACATGTCTCCTTCAGCCACACCACAGATCTCCTTTGGACTGACCACAGCTGCGTTCACTTCACCTACAACAAGCCCACTTCCAACAACCACCCCCAACCCACTCTGCAAAGAAACTGGAACAACATCACCATCGACCAGATCTCCTCATCGCTTCTTCATAACCCCCCAACCCACTCCTCAAACCCAGACCAAGCAGCCACCAACCTCACCCAATGGTTATCCAACAGCGCCGACACCTTAGCACCACTGAAAAAACGACAAATCAAACTAGGCAGCAAGAAGGCCTCCTGGTTCAACGATGATCTTAAGAAATCCAAGAAACTCTGCCGCTCCCTTGAGAAGACCTGGAAAAAAGACCCAACCACCAGCACCAAGGACGCCTTCAAAAACGCCACCCGCATACACCACCAACTGATCCGGAATGCCAAGAAAGCCGCTCTCAAGGACCGACTAGATAACAACGCCCACAACAGCAAGGAATTATTCAACATCGTCAAGGAATTTACCAACCCCTCGGCCAACTCCAACGACATCACCCCCTCTCAAGCCCTCTGCGACTCCCTAGCCTCATTCTTCCACAACAAAATTGCAGACATCCACAACAGCTTCGACAGCCGACCCGAAGACCAACCCACCCAAACGCCTACAGGACCCCCACCCCCCCTGAACATCCTCAATGACTGGAAGCCAATCTCTACTGAGGACACCATCCATCTGATGAACTCTATCCACTCAGGATCCCCCACAGACCCATGCCCTCACCACATCTTTAACAAAGCAGACTCCATTATAGCACCGCACCTCCGAGACGTCATCAACTGCTCCCTCAACTCCGCAACCTTCCCGGAAAGCTGGAAACATGCCGAACTCAGCGCCCTCCTGAAGAAACCCACAGCTGACCCCACCGAACTCAAAAACTACCGCCCTATCTCACGCCTTCCATTCCCGGCCAAAGTCATTGAGAAAGCGGTCAACAACCAGCTCGCCGCATTCCTCGAAACCAACAAATCCCTCGACTCCTCACAATCCGGCTTCCGAGCCAAGCACAGCACTGAAACCGCCCTCATCGCAGCAACAGACGACATTCGAACTCTACTGGACAATGGAGACACAGTCGCCCTCATCCTCCTCGACCTCTCCGCAGCCTTCGACACGGTCTGTCATAGCACCCTTTTACAAGGCCTCAGAAACGTCGGAATCCATGGAAATGCACTGGAATGGATCACCTCGTTCCTCACCGGAAGAACCCAGAGAGTCCGCCTCCCACCATTCAAGTCAGAGGCCACTGAAGTCATCTGCGGCGTACCCCAAGGGTCCTCACTCAGCCCCACCCTCTTCAACGTATACATGAGCCCCCTCGCGGCCATCGCACGCCAACACAACCTCAACATCATCTCCTACGCCGACGACACTCAACTGATCCTATCACTCACCAAAGACCCGAACACGGCCAAAACCAACCTGCATGAAGGAATGAAAGAAGTAGCAGAATGGATGAAGCACAGCCGTCTGAAACTGAACTCAGACAAAACAGAAGTCCTCATCCTAGGCACCTCCCCCTCCGCCTGGGATGACTCTTGGTGGCCAGAGGCCCTTGGAAAAGCACCTATCCCGACGGACCACGCACGCAACCTGGGCGTCATCCTGGATTCCTCACTCTCGATGAACAGACAAGTCAACGCCGTTTCTTCATCTTGCTTCAACATTCTTCGCATGCTCAAAAAAACATTTCGCTGGATCCCCACCGAAACTAGAAAAACAGTCACTCACGCTCTGGTCACGAGCCGACTGGACTACGGAAACACCCTCTACGCCGGTACCACCGCAAAAATCCATAAAAAACTCCAACGCATCCAGAACGCTTCAGCCAGGCTCATATTAGACATACCGCGTAAAGAACACATCTCTGGCCACCTGAAAAACCTCCACTGGCTCCCCGTCAATAAGAGGATTACTTTCCGGCTCCTAACCCACGCACACAAAGCACTCTACGAAATCGGACCCGAATGCCTCAACACACGACTGTCCTTCTACACACCCTCCCGCCAGCTACGATCCTCCAACCAAGCCCTTGCCACTGTACCTCGCATCAACAAAACCACCATGGGAGGTAGATCCTTCTCCTACCTGGCAGCTAAAACCTGGAACTCACTTCCCACTCATCTTCGCCTTACTCAGAACCACCTAGCATTCAGAAAGCAACTTAAAACGTGGATATTTGACAAGTAATTCCCCACCCTTCCTCAAGCGCCTTGAGACCCTCTGGGTATGTAGCGCGCTATACAAATTTATTGACTTGACTTGACTTGACTTTGGCATTGTCTTCCCGAAAATATACCATGTGAATAACGCGGCTGGAAGCAATGAAGACACTAATGGCTTGGTGCGTAGTAAACGTGAGAGTGTAGGAGAAATTATAGGTGATATTTTTAGCGCACTGATACCTGGAATGGGGGTAGTTCTGAATACTCACCGTATCTGTAAATTATCTACGGTAGTGGATCGGTTATCAACTGACACTGCTGCTGGATTCCTGTTGGTCAATACTGAAATGGTTGTGATCAGATCAATGGTTTTGCAAAATCGCCTTGCTCTTGATACCTTATTGGCAAAAGAGGGCGGAGTCTGTAGAATGCTGAAGGCGCAACATTGTTGCACTTACATTCCAGATAAAAGCATAGAAATTAAAAAATATGTGCAAAATATAACTAATTTGGAAAGAGAACTTAAACCATTGGAGGTTGACAGTGCCTGGAAGAGACTGACTGATGGTCTCTCTTCTGTAGGTAGTTGGTTCACTAATGTAGGCCGTAGTCTCGTAGGTAAAATACTGATGCCAATAGCTGGAATAAGTTTGATTGTGTTCATTATAATAATTTGCTGCAAATGCCAAAAATGCAGAAAGAAGTACACTGTAAATAGGAGGGGAGTGAAACGAAATGTGGATGAACTCGAATTAGAAGAATTAAGGAGCCAGATCTATAAAAAAGCTAGAGAATCCCACCCAAATAAAGCTGCAGACAAACGACATAATAATAAATTTGTTGAAATTGAGATGAGTGAGATGTAAGAAAAATTGAAGTTGGCATCTGTTTCCATTAGTAGTGATGATAGTAAATATCATCAAAGAGGGGATTGATGGAGTGGAAGTTTGCGCCTAATGCAACCTGCTCTGCATATGAACCTCGAGTAAACCTATAAAAGTACTAAACAACACTGTTCGTCATTAATATTCCCCTTTTCCAGTACACGCGGGTGTCCTAGAGATGCTTGCCTATGTGTTTACTAACAGTAATACCGCTTGCATACTATAAAATGGCCGCTTCGCAGAAATTCAGTCTGCGCATGTGTCGGTCATACCCATGTGATGTGACGCACTCGCAAATTTGGAGGGAAAAGTCCACTCATGCGCATTGTAGCTGACCTGCCCGCTTGTTCTAACCATGCTCTGCGCTTGCCCATGCTGCTTCGCATTTCTGTCTATTATCGCACTAATTATTAAACGCTATAGTTATTATGAAATAAAGGGGTAAAGTGTAGGTAATCATGGTGTACAGTGTGTTCTGTTTTGCTGTATTATTAATTTGTTTTCGCTTACTTTTCATGTACCACGCATACATTGGCCAGGGTATGGGAGTCCGACTCCATCTTGAAACTCGTTCCGACCCTGTCACGTGACGAGGGAAAAACCCACACTGCGCAGAAGCAAATCTCAGCCAGCTGGCTCCTGAAGCAAGATGCGCCTGAGAACCTACCTAAGTCTTGTCAAAGATGCTGACATTCACCTTGAACTGTGCAACATTGTATCAAACTGCTGTATACACCCATTGTTTTTCCATATTCATATGCCTGGGAACATGAACGCAGGGGGGCGGATATTAAAAATTAATATTAATCATGTGAACGTAGAATTTGGGAGGTAAAGGTGACCTAATCATTTCTCCTGACCAATCATAAGTTGGGACCCTGTCATTTGCAACATTTGTGGGTGGTCTGTGAACCCCAGAAGGGTATAACTGATTCTAGTGCTGTTGGACCTGTCCGCGGCCTTCGATACCGTGTCTCATAACACCCTACTGAACCGGTTGCATGGAGTAGGAATCAGAGGCGTAGCACTATCTTGGTTGGAGAGTTTCCTTGCCGGGAGATCACAATCTACCAGCCTGGGCCCCTTTCGTTCCATCTCAAGGGGGCTCACGAAGGGGGTGCCACAGGGCTCATGCCTTAGCCCTACATTGTTTAATGTCTATGTGGCCCCCCTTTGCTGAGATTGTGCGGAAATACGGGTTCATACCGGTCTCCTACGCTGATGACACTCAGCTCCTCTACCCTTTCAGCTCCCTTGACACTAAAACCAAGGGGAATTTTGCTGAGGGTATGAGAGCGGTGTCACACTGGATGGCGAGGAACTGCCTCCAGTGTAATGTAACAAAGACTGAGGTCTTGCTCTTTGGCAAAGCAAGTATCCTTTGGACCCCTGACTGGTGGCCACTAGACCTTGGCCCAGTACCTGTACCCAAAACACATGTTAAAAATCTTGGAGTGAAGTTTGATCAAAAACTGACCATGAAAGAACACACCAACTACATCGCGGGTCTGTGTTTTCACACCATTGGTCTACTCAGGCGTGTCTTTCCTTTTCTTCCTGCCACATGTAGAAAGACACTTGTACAGGCCTTGGTAACCAGCCGTCTGGACTACTGTAACGGCCTGCTGACATTAGCCAGTACGGATGCAGTAGGCCGTTTACAGGTGGTCCAGAATACGGCAGCCAGACTGGTCATGGGTGCACCTGCCAGGACTCCTTCCAAGCCCTTGCTGAAAGAACTGCACTGGCTTCCCATACGACAGCGCATCCACTTTAAGATCTGTTGCACGGTACACAAATGTCTGTATGGAGCAAGCCCTAAATACCTAGCACAGTCTCTTGAACTGTACCAACCTAGCAGGACCCTGCGTTCCTGCAACCAAGCCCTGTTAAAACCTCCCAACACAAAGAAGACTAGACAGGGTGACCGTGCTTTCTCCGCTGTTGGTCCTGCCCTCTGGAACAACCTTCCCATTTACCTAAGAACCACCATAAATCACTTGTCCTTCAGAAGGGCATTAAAAACCCTTCTTTTCCAAGAAGCATTTCCATCCACATAAACCTTAGGCTGCTCTTCCTAATAACCTTTTTAGCTGGCAAAGCGCGGAGATACCCTTACGGGATTGATTCCTGCGCTATAGAAGAAATTAAATAAATAAATAAATAAATAACTAGCCTAGTTAGTTAGAGAAAATCGTCCGACTTGTCCGAGTAGCAGACCTGTCACTGACCCCACGACTCTATAAAGTAAAGTAGTTCTTTATTGTTGGTTAATTAAAACCATTACAATATATACAATTCCACAATGTTTAAAATGAACATTTAAGTAAATAAAAAGAGAAAAGGTATGTATTCTAAGTGTCCAAAAGACTGACGTGAGTTTCAGTGAAGTTATTCAAGACACAAATTGTCTTTGGAAACAGGGTTCTTAAGTCAAGATGAAGGTCGGACCTGTGACAATAGGTCTTGTTTTTTCACGAAACTGTCCAGGAATTTAACTGATCTACAAATCAGTTGAGGATCCGCAGTGCATAAGATTTGGATTATCGCAGTCCGGCAGGTACGAACTCCTTGCTCGTTGAGCTTGTCCTTTAACCAATACCGCCGACCTTGATACATAGCCGGACAGATGCAAACTATATGAATAATGTCTTGTTTACCTGCGCCACAAAGGTCACATTCCGTTGATTCTTGTGGTTTCCATTTTGGTTGATCAAATCTTGTCGGGAGGTTACCCAGCCTTAATTGAAGAAATTTACATTTGATAAAGAACGAGAAGGCCATGTCTAAATAAGCTGCTGGTATGGGCTTTATGTATGATTTGATGGTCATCCAGGCGTGGGTCCGGGCGCTGAAGGTTATTTTATCGTTGAGAAGCGAGTGTTTCTTGGCGATCCTCACGACCGCTTGTTTGAACGAAGAAACTGGCAGTTTTGTTCCCCACAGTGGTCCCAGCTCGGTTGTATCCAGTGAGAGTTTTAGGTACTTTGCGTGCTCGGAGCTCGGGTTTGTGTGGATTGCTTCCCACAATGCCCCATTCATTTTGTTCTCCTTGTTCCTCGAAACGTTGTACCAGAATTTGATAGCCTCATATTTTTTCAGTAGAACTTGTGATTGTAATCCAAATTCAAGTCTTACTTGCGCTGGTGAGGAGCTGTTCGGTAGGGAAAAGACCCGTTTATAGACTTTAGTTTGTATTTTGTCTATGAGAGTAGCACTTTTCCCATGATGTAATACACTCCCATATGCTATTGTGGGTAACAGCTTTGATTTCATTGCGGTTAGCAAGGGGGAGACAAGAGGACCTTTTAGCTCTGCTGCCAAACTAGTGAAAGCGTGCAGTAAGGTGGACCCTTTTTTTTCCATGTCCTTAAAATGCACTTGGAAATTGAGGCGGTTGTCTAAATGTACCCCCAGGTACTTGTAGCTGTTTACCACTTCCAGTTGATCATTGTTTATTCGGAAGCTTGGTGAAGTTTTGCGTCGTCGCGTTATGAGCATTACCTTTGTTTTCCTGATGTTTATGGTTAACAGGTTCTTTTTTGTGTAGACGGACATGTCATGCAGTAGGCGTTGGAGGCCAATTTTTGTTTGGCTCAGCAATACCACGTCATCCGCGTATGATAGGTGCGTTACACGGAGGCTACTTAACCGGGGAGGATGTGCGTTGACCTTGTCCAGGCTTTCTGTCAGATCACCCATAAATAGATTAAATAGATGTGGGGCCAAAACACATCCTTGCTTTAGACCATCGGCAGTGTTGATCTTCCGGGTTAGGCAGTGCCCGTTGTCAATTTTTACCTGCATCCAGGTGTCAGTGTACAGGTTAATGATGGGCAAGAGAATTGAGTCCGGTAGGCCCAGTTTTTTTAGTTTTGCCCAAAGCAATTGCCTGTTGACGCGGTCAAATGCCGCCTTGAAGTCCACAAAACAGGTGTAGAGCTCCTGGCGGTTCTGTAGGCTTTTCTCTGCGATCAGGCATAGGGCCATAGCATTCGTCATTGTTCCCATGCCACGGCGGAACCCAGACTGATTCAGTGGTATTTTGTTGTTCTTATCTGACCATTGGGCCAGGTCTGCTAGTATCATTGACGCGTAGTATTTTGCTTCAGCGTCGATGAGGGCGATCAGACGGTAGTTATTTGGATCTTTACGGTCTCCACCTTTATAGATTGGAGTTATGATCGCCCCCCTCCAGCTCTCAGGGATACCACCTGTGTTGTTTACTGTTCGGAAGAGCAAATCGAATTTACTGGCCCAGTACTGTGGGTCCTCCTTGTAAATGGCTTGCGGAACGCCGTTTGGACCAGGGGCGCTTTCTTGCCTACTTTTCTTGATTATTTTTAATATGCTTTGCTCTTCGTCTTGCCTGGTGTGTGGTGCCAAGTTTTCCACAGTTTTTAGGCGGTCCCCTTGATGGACTTGGACAATGTGTTCTCCCACTGATTTAACTGTTACTTTGCTAAGCAAAGTTGCCGGTGTCATCCAATTATTTATTGAAAATGTATCCATTATATGTTGGGTCCATTCCGGTTCGGTTATACAGGTCATACTTATTGGTTGAGCTGTCTGGTTTACGGAGTTAACTTGTAACCAGAACGCCCTCGAGTCTGCTCTCTTTATGTTATGCAGTAATTTAGACCAGAATTCATTTACAAGATTTTGCTTTTCAGTCCATATTAATTTCTTATATTGTTTCCTGGCCTTACGTACTGCTTCCCAAACGCTGGGATTTTGGGTTTGACCATGTACTCGATGCGTTAATTTTTTCAAGTGCCTCCTTAATGATCGTGCTGAGCTTTCAAATCTGATGTTAAATTTGAGAGGAGTTTTGGTTTTGTTGTTTGTACTGGTCCTCGGGAGTTGTTTCAAATAGTCACTCCAAATTTCTGGGCTCAGAACGTTCTCTATAAGGAGCGCTTGTAATAAGTTCTTAGCATCATTGGCTATTTGAGGGAGGGATTTGCTCGTCCACTTAAGCCGCTTCAAATTAATAGTAGTGGTGCTGCCTGGTAGCATGGGCGCTGGTGCGTGTTTGGTTATGCCCGTCCTAATCTCAAGGTGTTGCATTGAATGGTCACTGTCCAAGGAGCAAATTATGTGGAAGTCTTGTACTTGACTTAACAGGGGTAATGAGACTAACGTGTAGTCCAGAATGGAGCTTGTGTTGTGACCTGTGTAGGTCATGGAGGGGGGGTTGTCTTGGTTAGATCTTCCATTTAGTACCCTAAGGCCAAGATTTTCTAGATCCCATATGAATTGTTTG
Source organism: Lissotriton vulgaris (assembly GCF_964263255.1). Lineage (NCBI taxonomy): Eukaryota > Metazoa > Chordata > Amphibia > Caudata > Salamandridae > Lissotriton > Lissotriton vulgaris. Next base: position 263,237,745 of record NC_141685.1, read on the forward strand.
CCCTCCTTGTCCCTCTTCCTGACTTGGGGAATCACCTGCGGCACAACATTCCAAAATTCATTAGCTGTGTTAATGTTAGTTTCATCTTCTGATTCTTGAAGCAGATTAGAGTTAAAATCACCAGTGAGAATTATCTCCCAGTTAGGGTGTTCCAAACGCAAGTTTGAGACCACTGTTATTATACGTTGGAAGAGTGCTTTTTTGGGAGTTTTTTTTGGATTAACATAAGTGTTTATTAAAATTAAAGTTCTGGTTATGGCCCTTATCGTGCTTTCCAGTTTTAGAATTTGCATGTCCGGCGTTGTTGCAGCCAGTTGTGATGCTTTGATGTTTAAGGCTGTTGAAATATAGATGGAGAGGCCCCCACTAGCTCGCCCGAAGCGTTGAGAGCGGGTCGCACTTACATGGTAGCATAGCCGGCCTGGTATGTCAATTGGCTCGATTAGCCACGTTTCTTGTAGGGCTATTATTGCGTATGGAGCCCAGGTGGCAGCTTTGCCATTTTTGGTTACAATGTCTTTTGCGCCTGCAATATTCCAAGAGAGTACCTTTATGACTTGTCTTTCAGTGTTAGTTGACTTGCGGGAGATTCAATTGGGGGATGTCGATTGCGGCCATAGGTGCTCAAACTCAGTTACTTCGGGTCCCCTAGCACCATGAAGGACTGAGCGCGTTGGTCGGTTCGTCTGTACTTGATTTACGATCTCGTGGCTCCTTTTTAGGAGCGGGGACGGATACGCTGCCTTGGCCACTTCCTTCAGAACGATTCCCCATTTCTTAAATTTAGCCATCTCTGCCAGAATGTGGGTCACTATACTTGCGTCCCTCCATGTTGTAACCGTGCATTCTTTTTTTGCCTCGTCATTCATTGTTATAAACTCAACCGAGAGAAGATCTGCTGAGGTGAGGTGACCAAGGCTTGGGATTGCTGATGTTAAACGAAGTATGTTCCCTCGGTTTAGGTAATCTTGTGAGCCTTGTAGTTCATATTCGGGGATAAAGAGAAGTTTCCCTATGTTAGTGGTTTCCTCCTTTATCATTTGCAAATTGTCACAAGTTTTAACGGTTTGACGTTGTTTCGTTTGCATGCGACTTCCAGTGTCTATTATGTTAACGGTGTGATGGTTTTTGAGTAAATTAAGTGACTCTATAGGTGATTCATACAGAGAGCTGCGGAGCCCTCTGTCCAAATTTTCCACAAACTCCAAGGGGTGGAATTAGTCTTAAGTGCTGGCGAAGCACTTTGCTGGGAGATTCAAGAACCCAATCGGGGTTATTGGCGGATTCCGTGCAGTGAGGGGGTAACGCAGGCGTTGCATCCGAAGCTGTGGGGGTTGGTCGTGCCCTTTGGTGAGCCTAGTCCAGACCCAGAACCTGAGGGGTATCCTGTCCTGGTTCCCGTGAGCCGCTACCTGCTCACCTATTGGTATCCTAAATCCTTGAGGGTCCATGTCCTTGTCCTTCCCGTAACTGACCCTTGGCCAGGGTTAGTCTTAATTCTTGCCTAGGTTAATATTACCTGTGGGTGTCCGTCATTCTATCCTTTTCCTTCTGCTCCTAATAAAGCTTCTATGCATATGATTTTTGCTCTGTTCTCTCCTATGATGCAATTGCAAACTGTTTATTAGCATGTTCCAATTTTCCCTTCCTGTAGGATGTATATGAACTGTTTCTTTGAATTATTAATGTGTGGTGAAACTTTAGGAGTTGCAATAAGACATTAGCTAGATAGAATAGGATTAGGGCTGAATTACACATAGGCTATAGAAAATTCACTGACTGATGTGGTTTGAACTTGCCGTCCCTAGTTTAAGTCTAAACTGATTAGCATGTTCCCTGTTACCCATACCCTTTAGAAAACTCCGTTTACCCTAAATGGTGTTAGCCTTCTTGCATAGCTATTTCATCTTTTTGATTCTGCTTATTGATGTTTTTATCAGCATCTGTCTCATATTCTTGTCACTTTAAAATTGCTATATAAAAACCCTTAAAACTCCTTAGGTGTCTGTGGTCATTCCAAAAGGTACATCAAATGTTGATTGAACAAATTAATGGTGTTTTTTGAAGCATTATCACCTACCCTCGTGCTCCTGATCCATCAGGAGGAATAAATACCTGTGGTAAGTCAGGTATCATGACAGAAGTGTCACAGGAGACGCACACACAATACTGATAGTAGCGTGTAAAATCACCCGACTTGTAAATTGGGTTTTAAAAACGCATACATGGGCCCAAGTGCGTGATAATCTGGCAGTCTGTAGGGCCGGGTGACCTGCGCGCTCTATCACCTCTTGTATTTTGTTTGCTCACAATTGTCATTTGTGCCTCATGTAACTTAACGTTTGCTTTTGAAATTTGTTTATTTGTAATGTTCTGCCCATGTATCAGTTCTGTTCCTATTGTAAAGCGCTTTGACACCTTCGGGTAAAGTCAGCGCTATATAAAAACGCATAAGATAAATAAAATAAAATAAATTAAAAAAAACATTGTGTTGACCACTGTAGCGTTCTAGTCTATTTACGTCACGTCGACGTGACGTACGGCGGCCATATTGGCGCCGTGTGCGCGCGCAGGCATTAGCGCGCCGATCACTGCAGAGAGCAGAGCGCCGGCCGGCGCTCCTCGGATAAATACATTCTTGTGCTAATAAACAAGAGTACTGCATCAACCACTGGCTGCATGGCATTATTCAATAACGTTACAGTGGCGACGAGGTCGGGAGAGGCGACCAGACTGACACGAGGAGCACAGAAGGGAGGTTGCACTCCACGTGGCAGCCACGAGGCACAGAAGGACTCACACACACAGTCATCTGTCCCACCCAGACACCAGAAAGGTCTACCTGGTGCAGCACGGTCGAGGAGAAGACACAGCCAGACACGACAGGACGCACTGCGGTACAGTGAACCTGAGGAGCGTGGCAGTGCCACAGCCTATCACAGAAGCGGCATATAGGCCAGAGAGGCAGCGCGACCACAGCATAGTCAAGGACACACGCGCCACTTTCCTGCAAACCCACGCCTAGGGGGTGTAGCGCTGGCTACCAAAGAGGAGGAGGTGGGGACTAGCAACAAGAGTCCCCAGAGGAACACGCACACAGGGAACAAGAACAGCACCCCAGGCAGCCCCCCAGGCAAAACCACCGACGTAACAGGCACCAACGAAGTGAAGATGAGTACCCCGGCGGGGTATGCGATTGCGCCTGTGCAATTCCTGCCGAAGCCCGGAGATCCACTGATGAAGTGGGAGGACTGGAAAGAATATATAGACAATTTCATAGGGGTCCTAGAGGATGAAAATGAAGAAAAGTTCACTCCTCAGAGAAAGAAACGTATCCTGTTGCTGAATCTAGGTCCAGAGGGACTCAGAATCTACAAGAGTCTAGTACCAAAAAAAAGAGAAGACACAGACGACGACGTGTATGCGCATGCTGTGGAAGACCTAGATGAACGTTATCGCCCCACCATCTGCGTTTCAGTGGACAGATATAACTTCCAGCAAAGGAAACAAAAGGCGGGAGAAACCATCGAAGAGTATGTAGCGGCATTGAGAAAACTGGCAGCCACGTGCAAATACGCACTGTGGGAAGATGAATTCATTAAAGACCAGGTGGTCATGCACACCACGAGCGCAAATGTACAAGACAAGCTGTGGGCGAGTGGCGACACCACACTCAAAGAAGTGTTGGTCATTGTGAAGAGGGCGGAACTTGCACGGAGGTGCGCAAATGCAACCAAGAAGGAAGTGGCCACCCCAACCATGGTGAACAGAATACAGGAAGAGGAACACCGCAAAGACCAAAGAAACAAGCAACCAGGGACCAAAGGAACCAGCAGATGGCAAGGGAAACAGGCGAGCAGCGAGAACAAGAAAACGTGCTACAGGTGCGGAAGTTGGTCCCATGAAGCACACGACAGAAGATGTCCGGCATTCCGGGCCAAATGCCTGCACTGCGGCATCGTAGGCCACTACGAGAAGGTATGTCGGAAGAAACAGCGAAAGGGAATGGTGAAATATGTTGACCAAAGCGAAGAAGACCTAGAGGACGTCACGGAGGAAGAAGTGGTCACCGTCTTATGCATATACGACCAAGTGTTGAGCGTGGACGGGAAGAGATCAACCAAACCCGTCCTAGACATGTCCATGGGCGGCATCACCATCACAGTAGTGGCAGACACCGGATCCCCATTTACCATCGTGCAAAGGGCAGTGTGGGAAGTAGAGTTCCAACCCAAGTTGGGCCCAGAACTGGAGAAACTAGACATACGGCCAGTCACCTACAACGGGGATCGTATTCCCATGTTAGGATTCCGACACCTGTTGTTTGAGTTTAGAGGCCGATCAGCGTGGTGCAAACTATATGTTGCAGAAAAAGGACCCTCCGTCCTAGGATGGCTAGACCAGGGCGACCTGGGAATAAAACTCGACCCAGGAGGGAAGGAACAAATTCTACTTACAGAACAGGAGGAATGGCCGGACATGAATAAATGGAAGGAGAACTACCCGAAGGTGTTCGGAGGTACAGTAGGAAAAATGGAGAAATTCCAACACAAGATCGTGCTTAAGGAAGGAGCCATTCCAGTAGCACACAAGGTGAGAAATATACCAATCGCAGTGAGGGAAGCGGTCCAGACGGAACTCCAAGAACTGGAGAGGAAGGGCATCATAGAACCAATCACATGCGCCGAATGACTGGCGCCCTTGGTAGTCGTAATGAAGCCCAACGGGAAGGTCAGGCTCTGTGTGGACCTGAGAGAACTTAATAAAAACATTGTGGTGGAGAAATTTCCCCTTCCCAGAATTGAGGAGATGCTGGCCAAGACCAGAGGAGTAAAGTGGTACTCCACCATTGACCTGACATCTGCTTACCACCAAATAGCACTGCACCCGGACAGCAAAAGCCTAACATCTTTCATCACCCCGTTCGGGTGCTACCGATTCTGTCGCATGCCGTTCGGACTGGCCTCGGCGGCAGCAGTCTTTCAGAAGATGATGCACCAACTATTCAGAGACTGCGAGGGCGTCCAGTATTTCCAGGACGACATTCTAGTGATGGGGTGTGATAGGAGGGATCATGACCGGAAACTAGATAAAGTGCTACAAACACTGGAAGTCAAAGGCCTCACGGCAGAATGGTCGAAATGTCGGTTGGGCCTGCAATCAGTGACATACCTAGGCCATGAAATCGGACAACAAGGGGTCACACCAAAGGCAGAGAATGTGAAGGCCATCGCTGAGGCACCGCCCCCCAAGAACAAGGAAGAAGTCAGGTCGTTCTTGGGTATGGCGGAGTACTATAGTAAATTTGTGGTACACTTTGCTTCAAAGACCTACAACATGAGCTTGCTGACCAGAGAGAGCACGGTGTTTCAGTGGACACCGGAAGCCCAAGCAGAGTTTGAAATCATCAAAAAGGAGGTCGCGGGAGCAATACCGCTCAAGGGGTACGACCCACAAGGCACCACGGTGCTCACCACCGACGCCAGTGACAAAGGGCTGGGCGCTGTACTTATGCAAGACCGAGGAAGAGGGGACATGGAGACAATCAGTTTCGCATCCAGGGCATTGACGGATACCGAAAGCAAATACAGCGTCATCGAGAAGGAGATGCTAGCGGTAGTGTGGGCCATGACGAGGTTCCGGCAATTCTTGTGGGGTACCCGATTCCTGCTCAAGACTGATCACAAGCCGTTGGTGAAGGTATTAACATTGTGCGGACATGCCAGCGCCACACCCAGGATATCCAAAATGTCCTTAAAGTTGTTAGAATTCAGATACGATGTAGAATACATCCCCGGGAACAAGAACCGAGTAGCGGACTACTTGAGTAGAGCAGCGGCCATGGAGCCCGGAGAGGAAGACCCAGCAGACAGAGGAGAGATGGTAGCTCTCATAGAAGACCAAGAGAAGATAATCAGCCAACAAGAATGGACTGAAGCATATGAAGAAGATACCGACATCAAGGATGTGAAGGTGCACATCATACAAGGATGGCCAGAAAAGAGAAAGGTGAAGGCGAACCTTAAGCCATTTTATGAAGTAAAGGAGGAACTGTCAGTAGGAGACAAGGGTATATTCATTTACAGAGGAGACAAGGTGATTCCCCCAAGGAATCTCATCAACAAGTTGCTGGACTTACTACATGAAGGCCATCTTGGCATAGGAAAACTCAAGGCCAGATCGAAACAAAATTACTGGTGGCCAGGTATGGACATAAGAGCAGAGAGGCATGTCAGGGAGTGTCCCCAATGTCAAGGAGCCGACAAAACATTGAGACCACTACGTCCAGCTCTTGGAAAGTTCGACAATCCCTCCAACCCGTGGGAAGAGTTGTCCATAGACATTTTAGGACCGGTGCTGGATGACCAGAGCACGCAGAGGTATGTGTGTGTCCTCATAGACCGTTACTCCAAATGGCCAGAGCTAAAGGTGAGCGAATCCATGGACACTGAGAACATCTTGGAGTTTTTATCTGAAACGTTCACTAGGGAAGGAATTCCCAAGTCCATCTTGAGCGACAACGGGCCACAATTCACGTCGGAAAGATGGAAACAATTCATGGAGAGAAATGGCATCACCATCAGACACACGGCAATTTACCACCCAGCTGGAAACGGCCTGGTAGAACGATTTAACAGAGTAGTAATGGGAGCCATACAAGCGGCCATCTCCAGCAATAAAGACTGGAAGAAAGCGCTGGAGAACATGGTGTGGGCCTACAGAATAACTCCCACAAGCACGGGGTACAGCCCGTTTCAAATATTGAGAGGGCGTGAACCTTTCACGCATGACAACAGGATCTGGAAGGAGAAGGTGGTAACCAGTGAGTGGTCTCCTGCTGTGGTAAGGGCCAACCTGGAAAGAGCACAAACCATCTACACCAATAACTACAACAAACGGAGGAATGTGAAAGAGACTCACTTGGAAAGGGGAGAGTGGGTGAGAGTAAAGCTAGCCACTCTACAAAGGAAAGGAGACAGCAAGTATAGCAAGCCGATGCAAGTCAAGGAAGTATACGATCGAGCGGCTCTGCTGAGCGACGGTAATGTGTGGTGGCAGGACCGCATGGCCCGGTGCAACAAGATATTGAGATGGGGACGAAGGAACTCGGAAGGTGAAGACATGGATGACTTGAACGTGGAAAGTAGGCCCAGTGGAATTGAGCAAGGGGATGGAGCAAGTGCAGTGGAGGCGCGAGAAGGTGAAGAAGGGAGCGAGACTCCGGGAGCGGAGATGGACATGTCGGGAGGAAATATGAACAATGATGGAGCGGTGAGCGAAGGAATGGAAGATACGGGAGCGCAGTGTCAAGGGACTCGAGAGAACACTGGTAAGGTTACCAGGAGTGGAAGGCAAGTCATAAGGCCCTCCAGATTTCGAGACTTTGAACTAGACAACGAACTGTAAGTGACTGAACTTGTTGTTGGTAAAAGGGGGAGATATGTAGCGTTCTAGTCTATTTACGTCACGTCGACGTGACGTACGGCGGCCATATTGGCACCGTGTGCACGCGCAGGCATTAGCGCGCCGATCACTGCAGAGAGCAGAGCGCCGGCCCGCGCTCCTCGGATAAATACATTCTTGTGCTAATAAACAAGAGTACTGCATCAACCACTGGCTGCATGGCATTATTCAATAACGTTACAACCACTAATCAAGACAGCCAGGCACCTCTTTAAATAGACACCAAGGGTGCAGTACCGCGGGCCGTCACTAGAGGTCCATAAACACGTCAGCCAGGCACACACTGTAACATACATGTGCGGGGTCGAGGCTACGACAGGTCCTGGTCCAGTCAGACTCCACGCTGTATGTGGACAGCGTATGGCTGCAGCAAGATAAAGATTATTTATTGTTTTGTTTTAAGCGACGCTCTTCAGACAGGGTTTACCAGCAATCAGGGTGAAGAATCTGAATGAACATCCGGCTACCCACAATGCATTGCAAAAACCTACGCTACCAAAACAGAATGCACTTCTTGTTAACCAGAGTGTATTCTATTAGTTTGATACACAATACGCACCTGCTTTTCCCTTCAACTTATAGTGTCAACACCGGACAGTTCCCCGCCCTAACAATCATAAATGTCTTAATTATAGCAGAGTCAGGTATACAATTGATGCTCACGTTTCTTGACTTCTCTCTCTCTTGTCTGTAGTCAGTCGCACTTCGTGTGGTGACTGATGACAAAGATTTGAAATTTTTGGAAGATCTTTGCCAATGCGAAAATCTTAATCTGAGGTGTTAATAAAGCTTATAATTGTCAATTATTTAGAATAATACATTGGAGGTTCGTTAGGGAAAGTTTCCAAACAGTTATTAGGTGTTTTTCCAGAAGCGCTAGGGACTAATTAGAAAGAGACGATATTATAATCGTCTAAGGATGAATGCTTCCCCTGCCTCGACCAAGCTTGCTTTTATCCTTGAGGATTTCCTTCAAGGGCGCCTTTTGTTCCTAATTTTGGGGATGGCACCAAGCTGTGCTCTTCTCTTTTGAACACACGAAGCTGCAGCAGCCCCTCCCCCACCTCGCTCAGTCTGTGCAAAGAGCCATTGTCATTCTGACTGTGGATGATAATCACATAAAGAATGACAATGGGCCAAAGGCGGAGTGAAGCACCTGCTAGATCTGCTTGAGTGGGGGTGTCACAGGGTCAGATAAAAGTGTTTCTTGGCCCTTTATTTATTTATCTTATTTAAGTTATTTTATTTAATGACATTTTTTATAGGGCGAACTTTACCCAAAGGTGGCAGAGCGCTTCACAATAGAACCAAGGGGCATATTGACAAGGGGCGGCGATAATATTATCGCCGCTTTAGAGCCTGTTTTCGGGCGAAAAGCAGCGATAATATTATCGCATTATCAACAAGGACACGCTAGAGCGTGTATCCTTGCAGTAGCGCCCCTTGTCTGCACGCCTCCCATCACTCATGAGATGCAAAGGAGGTGTGCCTGACAACACTCCCTTGGGAAGATATCACTAACCCAGCTTCGGCATATTAACAACGAGCGTTAGCGATATTTAAAATCACATTAAATATGCCTTATCGCAGGAATTTAACGTCTGTTAAATTCCTGACTAAGGCATACCTAACAGGGGGGGTGGATTGTGTGGCTAAGACCACAGGCCCTATCACCAAGGATATCGCCATTTTCCATGGAACATCGCTGGAAAGCCAGCGGTATTCCATGGAAAACATCGCTATCACTGGAATAATTATTGGAATTGTGCTATGCGTTGTTAAGACAGCGCTAGCATGGCGATAATTATCTGCGATAGCCGGCGATGAAAATCCTCATGCTAAGAGCGGCCAACGGTAATTATCGCTACCGCTTGTTGATATGCCCCGAGAACTTTCTGACTTTGATCTGTGGCTCTCAGCTCAGCATAAGACAGAATAACAAATAAACCCAGCAGAATAATCACCATGATGCAGCTGTGGGGAGGGGGCTAGAGGGTGCCAAAGTAGCCAAAAGCAGGGACAGAAAGTGAAGTCACAGTTGTCTCAACCTAATATAAACTTATTTTGACGTCAACTGAATTTGTACACTCACTGTTCTAAATTTGTCCCTATGCCCGTTGGTCACCCTAGTATAGGTTACGTTGCGTCTGTTAAAATGTCTTAAATCATCAAAGATTTTCTTACAATCAGGTTGACGGAGACTCACTTTAACCATCAAAGACTTTGTTACAAGCAGGTTGTCGCAGAAGATTCTATTACAGGACCGGAGGCTTCGGATTATGCTTCTTTTTCTTTTATTTGCTACTCATAGCAGCCAATGAAAATCGTTTTGTATGCAAATAAAACTACATTTCCCATGATGCTCGTAATACATCACATCCTGTACAGCCACTGCATCCTGTTTCTGCTCCTCTTTGCTGCTCATGCAGTAAGTTAAGTGCTCAGAACATTATATTGTGATGTATGTCTCATTTGACTGTTAAATTGCCTTGGACAATATTGCAATTATGTTTGCGCTTGTATCGCGCTAGGTTGAATAATTGTGTTCAGTATGTGCGCAATTATGTATTCCTTTCAGGTTGCGCTTGTTGCCATATGTTTACCTACTGGAGGCAGTGCATGTAATTACCGCGGGCGCCCCCCTCGGGCATGGTTTCATTCCCGCTGGCCTGCGGGCGCATTGAGAGGCTCCCAAAGTGAGCAGCGTAATCTGTGGTGCACTCCCACCCGGAGCTGGGCATTTTGTTTATTGCACTGGCGGTGCGATCAGGCTTTGGTTCACTCCCTGCTGGCCTTATAGTACTGCGCTGCTTTTTACCCGCATAGATCGATTACATTTTTAGCAGGCACACGCCGCCATTTTACTACTTAAATGCGCTACTCGTGCTTTGTTCTTGCCTACTTTGTCTGTTCTTCACATCATTTATACTATGTCTATTAAAAAATTTACTGCAGCAAGCCGTACTTAGTGTTTAGCCCACGCGCTCTTCAAGGCAGAGACTCCCGCTGGGAGGCGGCGATCTCCGCAGTCCGGGCAACGTTTGGATTTAGGAAAGTGTCTTTGATTTCCCGCCTATGTCAAGATGAAAACGGACATTACGGCCCGCTTAGCCACCTTCATTCATGCTCCGCTTGTAGTCCTTGTACCACACTGTCTACGGTAGCGATCATTGGGTGATTTTAACTCGCTGAGGGTCCCCTCATTGTCCAGACGTGTCCTGAGCCTTTTAAGTATTTTCATATGCATAGTCCTATTGGGTTACTGTTTAGTAAGAATGGGCTACATATTTCTAAAGCACTTAATAGGCAGTTTGTGTGCACAGGCGCGATCCCGTGAGACGAGCTTCGAAACTCCAATGCATAGTAGATGTGTTCCTCAGGGGCCTAGTGGATAAGGAAAGGCCTTCGAAGGCAGTGCTGGTGGGTTGAGTCCCAATTGAAGTGCACACCAATATCCTTCTTCTTAATGCGTAATAACGCTACGTAGTTTTGCCCAGGGGACAGCATGATGAGGCTCCCATGGGAGTGGAGATGCGTGATGCATTACACGGATTTGCCCGGCTGGGCACAAAATCAAGATGCTCCCTCAACAACGGGGATATCACGCTGTCGCCAACCGCGTTCCTAACGAATCCCAGTGATGTAGTACTAGTGGTTGAGGTATCTGACTAGGATTTCAAAGGTTATGTGATTAAACCCTGGTGTTTTTCAATAATGTCTTTCAATAATGTGGTTTCTGAAGTAAAACATTTCTAGGTAAGTACTTTCTCTGATATATGTCAGAAATATTTTACGTTCACTGCGCGAAATCGCGCTTAACCGCCAAAGGCTTTCCCTAGTTGCTGAGTGCGGGATGGAGCCGATCACGTTCCGAGGTGCGTAGCCCAATTGGGCTATATAAATAGATATACGTGGACATTTGAGCTACGCACATCACATGCGTCCCCTGTTTGCTCCGAGGCTCATAATGCCTCATACAGTACACTGAGCAGTTTTTTCTTTTACGCCTACCTGGCTGCAACAACAGGTTGGCCCTTGGAGTGCGCGCACGCTCCTAATATTTCTATATGGCTCTTATGCTCTTGGGGGCGTGGCTTGGATGCCGAGGAGGTAGGCAGCGTGAGCTCGGAGCTCCGTGCCCGATCCCGGAAAATATCCTGAAAATTCATTCGAACCCCGAGATAAAGGACATTATCCGGTACTGGACGGTACTGCGGAGGGTCCGGGACCCGCGGAGGACGACACCGAGCCTTCCCGCAGCAGCATCTTACCTTTGCAAGCTGAACTCGGCCGAGAAGTCGCGGACCCCAAAATGGCGGCGATGGCATGAGATCGCTTGTGACGGAGACATCTGCCCGGAGACCCACTGAAGACCGCTCCCGGACACGCTAGAGGTGCTGGCGGCCGCGTCGCGCCTCTCCCCAGGTGCTGGAAGAACTTTGGGCGCGCCCTTGGGCGGTGGTTGAGGACCGTCTCCTGATTGGGGCGACAACGGTGCGACAGTGACTCGGAGACGAGAACCCCGGATCTCTGGCGCAACTGGCGCTGGCCGGGCCACGACCGCTCGGTGCTTCCTGCCTCTTGGTGACATTTCTGGACCTGAGAACCCGGCCGGAGGACGGTGCCCGGCGACGCTCGGAGGGCGACCAGGAACACATTTGAGGACCACCGCCCATCCCGGCCCAGATGTGGAAGCCGAAGGGGAAGGGAGATGGCGCGACCGACACTGAGGCGGCGGAAGGAGCGGAGAGAGACCAAGCGGCATTACAGCGGATGCAGGATCGTATCCTGGAAGCCATCGCCACCACAAAGGATGCCCTGCAGCAAGATATAGCTCAGGTGGCAACGGGCTTGGGCCTCCTGAAGGCCGACCACGACAAACTTAAGGACAGGGTGAAATCCGTGGAGACCACGGTTAAGGACTTAGCCCCGGCCCAGGCAACGGTGAAGGCCCAGATGGCCGACGTGATGGACCGTCTGAAGGTACTGGAAAGGAGGGCCGAGGATGCAGAAAATAGGAACAGGCGCAACAACGTACGCCTAGTGGGCCTGCCGGAGAAAATTGAAGGCGACGACATGGTGGGCTACTTGGATAACTGGCTGCGGACGGAGGTGGCACCTGAAGGTCTGTCCCCCTTCTTCTCCCTGGAGCGGGCACATAGAGTTCCGGCGCGTCCGCCAGCCTTGGGCCTTCCTCCTCGCCCGGTGGTGTTCAAGTTGCTCCATTACCGGGACAGAGACTGGCTTTTACAGAGGGCGAGAGAGACAGGGCCCTTTCAAGTGGAAAACAACAGAGTCACCATGTTCCCGGACTACACGTTTGAGACTCAGCGACTTCGGGCAAACTTCTTGTCCCTCAAGCGAGAGCTCCGCCAGGAAGGCATCAAGTACTCCCTGTTGTTTCCTGCCAAGCTAAGAGTGGTGGTGGACGAAAAGTCTTTATTCTTCACGACTTCCGCGGATGCATGGGACTGGTGGGACACTTATAAGGCAGGAACGGACGGTGCTAAGGTCAGGGAGGAAGAGGCCAAGGTGGAAAGGCCGATCAGGCAGTCCCAACGGATCAGAAAGAATCGCAAGAGGACCGGGAAACCCTCGATGTCGCAGACGGAGGCGGAGAGGCAGGCGGCCCTACAGGCGGTGGTGGACTTATCTAGAGCCGCCAGGACTCAGTCTGGGAAGGGCACGGATTCGGAGGCCCCGGGAACGGGCTCAGAGACAGGACAATCGGAATTTGGTGGAGCCCGGGGCCCTATTGTGACGCCGCAGACCTCGGGAGAGATACTGGAGGCGTGTTGAACTGGTTTGGCGGAGTGGACTCGCTGGTTGGACACCGGGGCGATGGACCCGCAGCAGTGGAAAGATATTGATTGAGGTTTTGGGGATCTGTAATGTGGGGATTGTGGGGTGGAGCGCGCGGGGCTGATTTGTTGGAGGTCTTATAGCATTGAGCCGCGCCTTACTGGCCCCTAAGGTCATCGCAGTGGGGACTGCGAATATTACCACCTTTCCTTGAGGGGTGGTCGGGAGTGTTGGTTTGGATGGGGGTACTTCCAGTTGCGGGGGGGCCTGTCCTGGGGGGGTGGGAGTTGCGAGCAGTTGGGGTTGCTCAAGGGGTTGTAGTTGTTGGAGGGGTTTGGCTTCCTGTTTGGAGAGGGTGGGGGGGAGGGCCCGTGGTCGCGGGACTTAGGCGAACACTGTTCTTTGCGGTATGGTCCGGTTGTGTAGGGGGGAATGGCTAGTACTGGAGCGTTGAAATGTGTGACCTGGAATGTGCGGGGCATGCAGTCCATGACGCGCAGACATAAGGTTCAGGCGTACCTCAAGCGTAGGGGGGTTCACATAGCGTTCCTGCAGGAGACGCACCTAAATAAGCAGGAAGGGGCGGCTCTACAAAGGCGCTGGAGGGGGCAGTTATTCTACACGACATTTTCAGCATTTGCGAGGGGGACATTGATTTGGATACGGGCGGGGGTCCCCTTCCAAGTCTCGAAGTCGTCGATAGACCCAGAGGGCAGATATGTGGCGGTGGAAGGAAGGCTGAGAGGCAGGATGATATCGCTCTGCAATGTGTATGCTCCTAATGTAGACCTGCCCGCTTTCTTGTCTAACGTCTCGGGCAAATTGGCGGGTTACTTGGCAGGACCGGTCCTCCTGGGGGGGGACTTCAACTCGGTTGAGGATGTGCTACTAGATAGGTCCCATCCCCCGCTACGCGCGTCCCCAGCACATAGGATCGCCAAGCGTAGATTAGAATGGCAGGAGAGCTGGGCCCTCACGGATGCATGGAGGGCGTTGCACCCCACCACTAGGGACTACTCCTTTCACTCGCACCTGCATGATTTACATGTGAGGCTGGATGCGTTTCTTTGTTCGGAATGTGTGCTCCCTGCGGTGGGAGGGGCGGAATACTTGGCCAGGACGATATCGGACCACAACCCCTTGTTGATGTCTCTGGAATGGATGGTGACTGTTAACTGCGTGCCAACATGGCGCCTGCAACCTGACACCCTGGACGACTTGTTGTTCAGGGAGGCCCTGAGGAAACGTATCGAGAGGTATTTTGAGGAGAACAGTGGCTCGGCTTCCACGAGGGCGGTTGAATGGGATGCTTTCAAGGTGGTGGTGCGGGGACACTGTATTGGGCACACGGCAGGGGCACGGAAGACTTTGTTGGATGACTTAGATAAGGCTGAGACACGGCTGAGGGATCTTGAGAAGAGGCGCCCGAATCACCCAGAACTGCAGGAGGGGCTTAGCGGGGCGCGGGAGGGGCTGGCGGTAGAGCTAGAGCGGCTGCGTAGCTTCGACCACAAGGCGTACGTGACGAGGGCGCATGCGGAAGGTGATAAGGCGGGGGCGATGTTGGCTTGGCTTGCTAACCCTATCCGGGGGGGAGGGCCGATCATGAGGATCCAGGAGCCAGGGGAGGAGCCTTGCCACTCCCAACCCGGGATCCTGAACAAGTTCCGAGCCTATTATGAAGGGCTCTATCTGAGTGGTGATACGGGAGGGACGGAGGAGCTTGCGGAGTTCTTGGACGGGCTAGAGTTGCCGCGAGTGGAGGACTCGGAGGCAGAAGAGTTAGGGCGGCCCATCTCCCTCGGAGAAATAGGTTGTGCTGTAAAACAGATGGCTAGAAACAAGACCCCGGGCCTTGACGGTCTACCGATCGAATTTTATGGCAAATACCTAGAGCATCTTGCTCCGCGGCTGCGCGAGGTATACAATGAGGCGCAGGAGAAGGGCCGACTCCCGGGCTCTATGTGAGAGGCCCTTATGATCCCACTCTTGAAGCCGGGCAGAGAGGGTGCGGCGCTGTCCTCGTACCGTCCGTTATCTATGTTGACGACGGATTACAAAATCCTCAGTAAAATTCTGGCCAACAGATTGCTAGTGCACATGACGAGCCTGGTTCATGGTGACCAGTGCGGTTTCATACCGACACGCAACACCACTCATAACATCCGCAGACTGATGGGTGTGGACTGGCCAGACACCGTCTCCCCATTTGTCCTGTCCATCGACATTGAGAAGGCATTTGACAGCCTCGAATGGGGATACCTGTATGAGGTGATGCGTCGCTTCGGGTTGGGAGACGGATATATACAGTGGACCAAGGTCCTCTATACTGAGGCGGTAGCGAGGGTCCGGGTGGGTGCGCTGATCTCGAGACAATACCCGATCAGGCGTGGCACTAGACAGGGTTGTTCCCTATCCCCGCTACTGTTTGCGTTAGCAATGGAACCCTTCGCTGCGGTAGCCAGACTGGGCCGCCACTACGCAGGTTTGCCTTTTAGGGGGAGGCCGCACCTCATCTCCCTTTATGCGGATGACTTGTTGATGTTTTTGGCCAATGCCGGCGCCGAACTTCAGGGGGCGCGGAGGCTACTGGAGCAGTTCGGTAGGTTATCGGGCCTGAGGGTCAACTGGCCTAAATCCTGTCTGTTTCCCCTGAGGCCGGGAGAGCCGTGCCCACTCACTGCTCAGGAACTCCGGTGGGAGCCGCGCTGCCTACATTATCTAGGGGTTTATGTTTACCACACCCCGTCCGACCTGCTGGATGGCAACGTAACTCGCTGTATTAACGCCCTGCGTGGATCTATGGACTTCTGGGCGACTCTACCGCTCTCTCTGGCTGGTAGAATTTCCCTGCTTAAAATGATAGCCCTGCCCAGGCTTTTGTACTATTTTAGGACACTGCCGGTATGGATCCCGAGTTCGGTTTTCAAACGCCTGAGGTCACTGATCATAGCGTTCCTGTGGGGCACGGGTAGGAGACGCATAGCGCTCGACACGCTGTTACGCCCCAAAGATGAGGGAGGTATGGCAGTGCCGGACTTCGAAGGATATTACCTCGCTGCCCAGCTGCAGACTTTTACTCAGGAGGTGGCGAGAGTATATAGAGGTCCCGAGGACGCGAGAGTCGAAGGCACCCCGAGACACGTTCTGGCTTATATCACGCTGCACCGGAAACTCCGAGTGGGAGACCTGACGGTCGAGGAGCAGACTTTCCGTCTATGTTGGGACCGGGCCCGTAAGCGGGCGGGTGTCCGCCTTATGTACGCCCCGAAATACCGCTGGGAATGGTCACTGCCCTCCCACATGGAGGTGACTGGTCACGCTTGCTAGGGTGGGAGGAGGCGGGAGTACACGTGCTGGGTGACCTCTACGAAGATGGGGTGTTGCTGCCGTTTCGGGACCTGCAAGAGAGATTTGACCTACCGAGGGGTGACTACCTGCTGCACGCGGCAGTCACAGGCGCCATGCGAGCCCACTGGGGGGAAGGGCTGCAGGAACCAGGTACCTCGATGGCCTGCCAGTACGCCATGATGGCGGCGGGAACCTTTAAGGCCGTCACATGCCTGTACTCGAGGATGCAGCGGGAGGCCTTGCAACCTTTGGCAGCCCTGAAGGCCAAGTGGGAGCTGGACCTCCAGGTGGAGATACCAGACACGACCTGGGGCCAACTGCTGAGGAGGGCGCGGAAGAGCTCGAGAAATGCCAGGTTCCAATTGATCCACTTTTATGTTATCCACAGGGCATACCTCACGCCCGGGAAAATCCAACAGTACTTTGGGGCGACCGACGCTGCTTGCCCCAGATGTAATACAGCGGGGGCGGATCTATGTCATATGCTGTGGGATTGCCCCTCTTTAGGCGACTATTGGCAGGAAGTTGGGCGGGCCCTTAACGGTGCGACGGACAGGGATATCCAGTATACTAAAGCAGTTGGCATCCTTCACTGGTTCCCACACACACCTAGAAATACGATGTCAAGTAAATTTATAGACTTAGGGCTTATCTTGGCCAAGCGGGAGATCACACGAAATTGGAAGTCCAGAGTGGGGCCCACGTATAAAAGATGGTATGGGGAGTGTCTGAGATGGGCCGCGTGTGATAGTACCCTACGATACCAGATGGCCTGGAGGTCGAATGACGAGAAAGCACTGGAAAGGGCGACTGCATGGGAGGTGATGGTGCAGGCGCTCAGGGATGTGGACGATGAGGGGCAGGAAGGCGAGAGCGAACTAGCCGGAGCAGACCCTAACACTATACAGGAGAACACACCTTAGCGATTGTTTGCTTCCTCCTACAACACACCAGGCACTGATACATGGTTACTCAAGCGCAGCGCGACCACGGGGGAGGGCGGGTAGGAAGCTGGTTTGGAGGGATGTTGGGGTACCGAAATTTGGGGAGGGGGAGGGGCGTAAATCACAAAAGCATTCCGGGGATATGTGCAAAATGAAGCGGTCAGACAATGTAAGAAGTGCGAGACCAAGACGGAGATGAAGCCGCCCGCATCACGAGCGGGGCGATCCCCCCGGACGAAGAACGAATGTCATCAATTGAACTGGTCCATGAATATCTTGTCTGTACATTTATATTGGTGATGCAATAAAAATGATGTTAAAAAAAAAAAAATGGCTCTTATGCTCTTTGGGCTTGAATAATATAGACTACAGCTTTGCTGAGGAGCTAGGTACTTTATTTTCACTTCTCGTGGGCATAGGGTTGGCTCCCCCTCTACTCCTCCGTGATTTTCTGCTTTGCACTACGATACTACACACAGACACCCTTAAGCTTTGTATGGGTGAGATATAAGAAGGATGTAATCTATGCTGACGGTACGCAAAATGTCTCCTAGAAGAACTTGTTGACACTCAGGATATTCCCATCCTAGCACTGTGTAGCAAGCCGCGTTGCGGCCATCACTGTTCATTCATAACATGCAAGCTTTCATAGGAAGGCGCCCAGCTAAGCCCTCTTCCTTTCCTCCTTCGTTTCCTGGTGTTCCGATGCGCAATAGATAGAGTCTTTGGTCCTACCCTTTCGGGCTCCTTCACGCTCTACTGCTTCACCACCTTACTAAAATCGGTACTTGCTCCCTTAAGGGGATATGGCAACCTTTGGCTCGTGTTTATCTGGAGATATATATATATATATATATATATATATATATATATATATATATATATATATATATATATATATATATATATATATATATATATATATATATCAACAACAGTAAGTTATAAAACTCACTAACGACCACTCCAATCGCGCTGTAATTTCAGATCTTTTTAATGGAGACAGCATAGCATGACGCGTTTCGCCTATTCAAGGCTTAATCATATGCAAATTAGCTCACGGATGGGTTCGTTGGCTTTTTAAATAAAACGTGACTTTAAACATTGAAAAGGGACTAATGCCCGACAGTTTCGAAATTAAAGTGGCAGCAGGGTTACTTAATTCACATTCTTATCTCCAGTGTCAGTAAGTACTTAGCAGTCAATTGCGGATAAGTTCCGAGGAAATAAAGTATTTCCTTAATACCTGTGTCCTGACACTGTGAATTCATTTGCCTCTCATTCGCTGTGTTGGGCGAACCACAGCTCCCAGAATGCACCCTCATTGCTTCTCTTTGCCGGTTTCGTCTTTCAATGTAGATCTTGGCAAAAGCATTCTTTTTGGATTAGCTGGCAGCCAGTTCATACAGCGCCTTTGATAGGAAAAAGTTCCATGTGTGGCAAATGTTCCACGGCAACCGCTTTCTCCAAATTAAATCCTGCTACCATCCAAGTTATACTCCAATTGTTCTCGTCATCCAGAAAACATTTTCCACAGTGCGAAGGGCTCAGAGAAATCTCCTCCGCCAGCTCTGGCTGTTTGACCGTGTTTGTTACTCCAATCGATGCGGGCCCTTCACGAGGGCCACTTCCATTCTTTTGCAGCAAGGTCACTGCTTTACAGCCGGTGGGCACTTCCTAAATTGGATTCTCTCCATCGTCACAGGAACCTGACAGTGAAGCGCCTCTCCCAAGCGAGCCGGGGTCGTTTCCCAAGGTGTGTCAGACACCTTCCTTACATCAACAACAGTAAGTTATAAAACTCACTAACGACCACTCCAATCGCGCTGTAATTTCAGATCTTTTTAATGGAGACAGCATAGCATGACGCGTTTTGCCTATTCAAGGCTTAATCATATGCAAATTAGCTCACGGATGGGTTCGTTGGCTTTTTAAATAAAACGTGACTTTAAACATTGAAAAGGGACTAATGCCCGACAGTTTCGAAATTAAAGGGGCAGCAGGGTTACTTAATTCACATTCTTATCTCCAGTGTCAGTAAGTACTTAGCAGTCAATTGCGGATAAGTTCCGAGGAAATAAAGTATTTCCTTAATACCTGTGTCCTGACACTGTGAATTCATTTGCCTCTCATTCGCTGTGTTGGGCGAACCACAGCTCCCAGAATGCACCCTCATTGCTTCTCTTTGCCGGTTTCGTCTTTCAATGTAGATCTTGGCAAAAGCATTCTTTTTGGATTATATATATATATATGAGCCAAAGGTTGCTCTTAACACAGACTTAGCTCTTAGCCTCCCAGTTTTTCCGTCTATAAATTCAGTATCTTCCTGTTTTGGATTAGAACTTTCAAGGATTAACTTGTTCCCTTGACCGCCTTTGATGGTGGGGTTCTAATTTGATTATGAACTTTCAGAGTAATGGTGCTATTAGCATCCATTTTTTTTAAATATGTTTTTATTGCAGAATTATAAACAAAGCATCGGAGTTGGTCAACCTTCTCGCTCATGACATCTGAAAGCACATTCGTGTTACAAAATTGCACACAGCCATTCAGCCCACATCCCGGAGGCTGGGCGGCGTATCAGTACATTCCAGCATAGATGTCATGGTGGCCACCTCAGAGAGAGGTCCGGTCAGCAACACAATTTAGTATCTGCATTTTATACCCTCCAAAACTCCCCCCCTCAAGTCATCGCCAATTATAGTCAGCCACCCATTATGAGTGACGCCAGTATCCTCTGTGCCCGCCCCTTCCAGTCACATTCCAGTGTCATCCTGTGGTGGTATTCTCTGGGAACTATCATTAACCAATCCGTAAGTAAATAAGTGTCAAGGCCCGACTGTATCCTTCCTTCATTTATAATCACAAATCCCTCCCGCGGGCATCCCTCCTGTCGCTATGGCGGGTCCCTAGTACTCTCCCCCCCTTCGCCCCTCCCTCCCCCAACTGCTGCTGATGTGGGTTATAATAGTAGGATCTGGCTCAAGAGTTCGCCACCTGAGGATTCTATGCATTCGTTCTTTCATGTCCCAAGGAACCCCCCTCTCCGGATGCCTCTATTCTTCATCCTCTGTCAGGTAATCTTTCAAAGCCAGCGCTATTGTTTCCCAAGTCCTCGCCATCTCCAGGCCCTTAACATTTGCATTCCTAGCGGCCTGCCGCAACCTAATCACACCTTCACATCTTGACCATATCAGCAGCTCATTCATCCATCTCCTAACTGAAGGGCCCTCTTTGGATTTCCAGTGCCAGGTGATCTCTCTCTGGGCTAGTATGAGTCCGAGGTCAATAAATTTACTCGTGACTTTCGTCTTGGCCGTGTGGGGGAACCAAAGCAGTAGACATGTCGCCATGTCAAACTCCACTTCACGATCAGTAACTGTATTCAGAAGCTCCCCCACCTCCGGCCAGTACGTTCCCAGCTTCGGGCAACCCCACAATAAATGGTCGAGCTCTACCTCAGGCGCTAAGCATCTCGGACATGTCGCGTCTTGTACCCGGAAGTACCGTCTGATCTTCCCCGGGGTCAGATAGGCCCTGTGTAGTACAAAGAAATGCACTTGCTGGAAGCGGGCATTTCTGCACCCCTTCCATGTTCTCTTCATAATCTGTCCCCAGACCGTGTCTGGTATGGGTTTGCCTATACTCTCCTCCATGTCTCTTTCAGGGCTGTAAGCGGCTCCAATCCCTCGTGCAGCATTTTAGAGTGGAGGCAGGTAACCGCTTTAATCGTACCCGCAGCCATCACCACATATTGACAGGCCATGGTCGTGTCGGGTTCCGCCAGCCCACCCTTCCAGTGTTTTTGCATCACCGCGACCACTGCCGCATGCAAGAGGTAGCTCCCATCTGGGAGACCAAACTGATCTTGTAATACCCTAAAGGGGACCAGCATCCCATCAACATATAAGTCTCCCACCATCTGCAAACCCAGTTCTTCCCATTCCGATAGTGGAGACCAATCGCCGCTGTGCGGCAGCGCCGTCAACATCCCCAGAGGAATCTCCGGCGAGTATGGTCTCGCCGCTTTCGCTCTTTTCAAACTCCTATGCCAGCACAACCGTAGGGTTTTCTCTTCCATGGACAATCCCCTCAACTCTAATTTCTGTTGCATAATTATATACGATAAGATATGTCTTTGGATACCTGTCCCTCGTTCCTGGTCCGGGCCTCTAAATTCCTTAGCAATGCTTTGGGTCAATATCTGTAGTTGTGCCGCTCGGTAATACAATTCAAAATCGGGAACCGCCATCCCTCCTTCGAGTTTGGGCCTCATCAGAGTATTCAATGCCACCCTGCGCCTCCCGTGCCCCCAAAGAAAGTCAATAACCATCGTTCTCAATTCTTTAAAGATCCGCTGAGGGACCCATACCGGTAAGGTACGGAAGTAATAAAGCAACCTGGGTAAAGCCACCATCTTCAATAGTGCTACCCGGCCTTGCACCGATAAAGGCAGTGAGGCCCAAAAGGTCATACACCCCCTCAGAGCTCTTATACAACGCCCTATGTTGCCTTCCAGCAGATTCATGCCATCGTGGTATATACAGACCCCGAGATAGGTAAAGCAAGTCCCCTCCCAGTCCACATCTACTGTAAGCGGGGGATACGGCGTATCCGCCCTCAACGGGAAAACACAAGTTTTATTCCAGTTCACCTTGAGGCCCGATAGCTTACCAAAGCTTGATAGCATTTCTACCGCCCCTTCCAGTGCTCTCTCCATGTCCTCTAGGTACAGCAATAGATCACCTGCGTATAGTGATATGTGATGAGACTCCCCACCATTTCTTTTTTTTTTTTTTTTTTTTAATTTTTGTAAACCTTTATTGTGCATGAGAATAGAACAAATACGGGCCCACAACCATCAGGCCGGCCACGTTACTTTTGAGCACAAGTGCAAGCAATATAATTTCTCAGCGGCATCAGGTTGATGAGCAGCGATCAATTAACAGTACCCTGAGTAAATTTGTGTCGCCGAGAAACAGGAGCATTGAAGGTTAATTTTTAAATTTTTCCGGACGTAAATATAAAACAGTGAAGAATAGAATCCAAGGAGAACTGAGTCCGTACAATTACCTCACAACATGAGCAGGCAAGAGCATCACATGAAACCAACCGTGAAAGCTACTACCTAGGCAGTATGGCGGGTCAGAGTAAAACAACAAGATCACCATTTAACTATTACACGCCATGTACAGCGCAGCCCACTCCCTACTAATCCCTATCTCGGACCCAGAACAGAAATAAGGTAAGAAAAGCGCAGAGAGATAGAGAAAAATAAGGCCCATAGAAACCAATGTATAAAACTAAAACCCTCCCCCCACCCTACACCAATGCGGAGGCTACGGCCTACCCCCCCCCCCCCCCGGCAGTGTGTCTGTCGCCCGCTAAAGAACCCGAAATATAGACAAAGGAAAGAAGAAAGAGGGAGGAATCCCTAATAAAGGAGAAAAAGAAAGAATAAATATAACTCCTGAGATATAGGGAGGAAGAATAGAGAAATCTAATCTATACCTCCCAATGAAGAAAAAATGAGGGGAGGAGGAGCCAACCGAACACTAAGTCTCTCGGCCACCCCAACCATACAAAAACTCCCATCCCTTATGTCGCAAAAAGAATAGAGAATATGCAATACGGAGTAAAAATAGGGAGAGATCACAAGTTCCATATCAGCACGCAATTAAAGGGTGGCCCATCCCGAAACCCCACCCGCCATCCAAGTCAATTCGTCACATCCCCTCATGCGTACCAGCGAAAAACAATAAACTGTGAACATCATACAGAGCAAGGAGAGTCACACTAGTACACATTGAAGAAGCGTTTCAAACCGAGACTATGCCAGCCAGGAATGTACAATTCTTCAGGAGGAATCCGCTAACCCTGGCCAGTCCGCACTGGTCTCCCCGGCCAAAATCCACGTAGGGCAATCCCCACTGGCAGAACAAAGGGACAAGATGGCCGCTCTCGGCAGAGAGAACTCGTTCCGAAACAAAATGGACGGGTCCATCCTCGACCAGATCCATGTACCCCACGGAGTAGCGCCAACAGATTCTCCCAAAACTGTAAAATAATGAGAGTCAGAAGCGGAGCCAAATGAGCATGGGCACTCAGACCAAGTAGTTGATGCGTGTGTGGCGCCACTCCCAGAGGCAGCAAAGTCTCGGCAGAAACCATGAGCTCCGATAGAGGCGGAAACAGTGTAGCGCTGATGGAGTTAATGGGCACCAAGTCTCGTCCGCCAACACTTCCAGAAAGCAGAAGTGTAGAACACTCTTGCGGCAACAATGTAGCCCGGTCCGGAGTCAGGATAGACAATGCGTCAAAGTGAGAGAAGCAAACCGGTAATGTGTAATCCGCCCCGGGCGTAGCAGCCTCTAGTTTCTCGCACAGCGACAGAAAGCCCACACGCATTTCTTCACGCAGACCGTGAATTGCGTCGAGAATAGAGCCATAGGTTAGAGCGGCCGGGGGTTCCATCTTCGCCGCGGTCACAGGCGCGGCCCCCAAGGCGGGACAGCGCCCAGGGCGCAGCAGCACAGTCCAGTTCTTATCTGAGACAACGTTAGCATTCAGCGCAGTCGGATCAGCCATCGCAGCTGCTCCACCGGGGGAAACACAGGGGCGCATAGGCACAAGTACCGCCAAAACAACAAGGACTCAAGTCGCTATGCCAGGGCGGACACGCCAGCAATGGATGACCCGCAATAGAAGCCCCACGATGGTAACAACGGACGGGAGCAGGCTTGTGAGGGACTTGTGGTATTCATGTGTCCGCCATCATGGGGGTGGCGCAGCGTACCTCACTTGTAGGTCCCGGTAGCGGAGGCACCCGTGAAAACTCCCGGTCGGCAGGCACACAGTGAACAAGTGAAGGGCAGGCGCGGACAGTAGTAGATAGTAGCGTCAGTCAGAGCGCCAGAGGCACTTCGGATCCATAACCCCACGTAGTTCCGGCAGCCGCCATGTCCGTATCCCAGCCTGGGTCTCGGTCACAGGGTAGAGACGGATGCCGCAGATCACTCGGCAATATAGCGGGTTCTCAGGCAGGCAGGGACCTCGGGAGAGCACCATTCAATGCAGCTCTCTTTCCCCGTCCCCTCGCTGGCACTCCGTGGCAGGAGAAAGGTCAGGATGTCGTCTCGAGGAACAAAGGATCGGGGAGCCGAGAGACTACACGTCCGTTCCCATCGCCATCTTGGCTCCTCCTCCCTCCCCACCATTTCTAATCCCATTGTACAATGCCCCCGTCCTCGCCTGTACTGCCAGTGGTTCCATTGCCAGCGCAAACAGCAGGGGAGACAGCGAACATCCTTGCCTCGTTCCCCTACGTACTGGGTAGTCGGAGGATATATTAGCCCCCAGTCGAACCCTGGCTGTCGCCGACGCGTAGAGAACTCTTGTCCAGCGCCCAAAGCCGCCCCCTAGCCCGAACTTCTCCAACACCCTATCAAGGTACCTCCATTCAAGGCTATCGAATGCTTTTTCGATATCCACCGATAATACTGCTGGTTTTTGACCCGCTTCCAAGGTGCTATCCAGTAGCCAGACCAGACAGCGGATATTTATTGAGGTGTTCCTAATAGGAATAAACCCAGCTTGGTTCTTGTGGATCAGCGTGGTCATGTGCGGCAGCAATCTAGTGGCCAAAATGCGACTCAGAATCTTGTAATCCACCGTCAACATAGACAGGGGTCTATACGATGTTACGTCGGTGGCCTCCCTACCAGGTTTCAACAGCGGGACTACCAGTGCTTCCCTCATCGAGTGTGGTAGATGCCCCAGTTCCATGGCTTCAGAGTATACCTCTAGTAACCTGGGCGCCAAAACATCCATATATTTCACATAGAATTCAATCGGTAGGCCATCCACCCGCGGTGTCTTATTTCTAGCCATCTGCTTGATGGCCACTCTAATATCCGATATCGTTATGGCACCGCCCAGATCCTTCGCAGTAGCGTCGTCCAGCACTGGGAGATGTACATTCTCTAAGTAGTCGTCAATTGCAGGGGTGTCCACCTCTAACCGACTTTCATATAAAGTCGTATAGTATGTCACGTCTTTATGCTCATAATCGGGCAGCCCCTAGGTTCCGGGTTAGCAAGTTTAGCCAGTAGGGTTCCGACCTTATCTCTTTCCGCATGCACCTTGGTAATATACGGCTTGTAGTCGTAACACCGCAGGCGCTCTGTTTCCGTCGCGACCAATTCCTTCGCCTCTAACAGCCGGTCTTGTAAGTCTGGTCGCTCAGGCCTACGCTGCTCTAAATCTCTCAGCACGCATTCCGCCTTCCCCAAATCAGCCAAAACCGTTGTCCTTTCATTCGAAAACCTGCCCATGCAGACTCCCCTCACTGCCACTTTCATGGCATCCCATTCTATCGACCTCGTGGCGGCTGAGCCCTCGTTCTCATCAAAATAGCGCTCTATGCCCTGATGGACCTTATCACTGAACACCAGGTCCTCCAACGTATCAGGCCGCAGTCTCCATGTTGGGACCGCCGACCTCGTTCGCTGCCACTGAACAGTCATCAGTAAGGGATTGTGGTCCGAAATGGTTCTAGCCAGGTATTCTGTGTGTGCTATCATGGCGGCCAGAGGGCCACTACACAAGATGGAGTCTATCTGAACATGTAATGCATGTAGCGCTGAGAAGAAGGAATAGTCCCTAGTATCAGGATGTTGCTCCCTCCATACATCAATAAGGCCCCATCTCTCTTGCCAATCTTTCCTATGTGTGGCTAACCTGCGCGCTGGGGAGTCGGCCAACGGTGGGTGTGACCTGTCCAGTAAGACATCGGTGATCGAATTGAAGTCACCTCCCAATATTATGGGGCCCGCTAGGAAATTTGCTAGCGAGCCCGTTAGTTTATCAAAAAAACGGGCCTGATCAGCATTGGGGGTGTATACACTACACAAAACCACATCACAGCCATATAGCCTTCCCTGCACCGCTACAAATCGACCTTCAGGGTCTACCATATGGTTCGTGGCCTGGAAAGGGAAACCTGCTCTCACCCATATCAACACCCCCTTGGCAAACGCCGAGTACGATGTGCCAAATACCTAGCCATGCCACCTCCTCTGCAGTGCAGTGCATTCCTGCTTGGTCAAATGAGTTTCTTACAGCAGTGCTATCTGAATACCACGCCTCACCAGATAGGCGTGCACCTTGTATCGCCTTGACATAGTTCGTAGTCCGCGGACATTCCACGTGAGGCATTTCAAATTAGATAATGTCCCCATTGCAGCCATCTCCCAACCACCCCAACAGTATCAATCGGCCACCCACATCATTGCAGCAAAACCCCCCACTCAAAACACCCCGATAAACTCTCCCAACCCCTCTCCCCAGAACAGGACCTAATAACGTGACATCAGACCCCATCCAAACCTTTAACACAACACACATTCTACTACCCTGTAGTCGTCACTACAGAAGGCCTTAAGGGCAACGAGAGGGTGTTTCAGAGCCGACCGGGGGCAGGCAGGGCCCTCACCCCGAGCCCGCAATCCCATGTGGTGGTTCAACACAGTACCTGCCACCCTGCAGAACACCAGGTTAAGCTGTCCCAACAGGATTAGTGTTCATGGACTTCACTCGAAATGTCATTCGTTAAAGATTCCATCCGCCGTCTGTGGGGTGACCGCCGGTCCCCCAGAGCTATCAACGTCCGAAATGTCTCCTCCAGATTTTCCTCCTTCCTCATCAGAATCCGATCCTACTGACTGTCCCTCCTGTTGCGAGCCGGTTATGACCGCCATCGCTGCCAAAGCTCCCTTTTGGTCCGCCGCCATCTGGTCATCCTGCATCGCTCTCTTGAGTCTATTTCGTTTGCGGATGCGTTGGGACTTTCGCACCTGGACAGGTTTTTGTCTCTCCCTCTCCCCTTTACCCCTTCGGTCAGTTCCAGCACGGTACAACTCCAGCCATGACCACACCTCGTCGGGAGTCTGAAAGAAGTGGGTCGTCCCGTCCAGGATCACTCGCAACTTGGCAGGGAAGAGCAAGGAATATTGTATGCCTTCATCCCGTAGTTCTTTTTTCACTGCCAGATATGAGGCCCTGCGTTTTTGGACCTCCTGCGTGTAGTCGGGAAAGACCGTGACCGAACGGTTGTCCACCTGGAAGGGACCCGTTGAGCGCGCCCTTTGTATCAGCAGGTCTCTGTCCCTGAAATGCAATATCTTGACCACCATCGGTCTGGGTGGGCGGCCCTGCAAGGGCGGGCAGGCAGGGACCCTGTGTGCTCTTTCCAGGGAAAAAAGAAAGGGGAGAGTCTCTCCGGGGCCACAATCGTTTTAAACCAGTTCTCCATGTAGGCCACTGCGTCATCCCCCTCAACTTTTTCCGGCAGGCCTACCACCCTCACGTTATTCCTCCTATTACGGCTTTCGGAATCTTCCGCCCGCTTTTCCAGCGTCGCCAGGCGACCAAGGATGTCCGTCAGTTTATGCTCTGCCGTCACCACCGCCGGTTTGAGTTCCTGAAGCAGCAGTTCATTTTCTTTCACCCTGCCAGCTAGTTTAGCATGATCCGCTCTAAAGAGACCCAGTCCTGTGGCGACCTGGGCTATATCTTGGTGCAGGGCTATTGCCTCCAGTATCCCGTCTAGTCTTTTATTCAGCCTCTGTTCCTGCGCCGTACCTTCTGAGTCGGTGTGGGTACTGCTATCTGTTTCTGGTCCTTTCGCCTGGTCAAGCCCCTGTTTCACTTTCATTTTACGACCACTGGCGACCATCTTGATCATCGAGAGCGCCGTTTCGGTTTCACCTCCCGGGGATTCTCGGTCCCTATATCAGTCCACCGAGCAATTTTGGCCCCTCGATCTTTCTCCCCGTATAGTAGTCTCAGTGTTCCTTCTGATGGGCAGCTACCACTGTCAGGGGTCAGGTCATCGTCAGGCAGCCTGAGGGCTTCATATCTGTGTTCAAAATGGCAGTTCACTATCCGTTGCGTCTCCCTCCGTGGGGGCAGCGATCACTCCAGACAGTACTACCGCAGGGACCTAGTGGCCCAAAAGCTTCTTTGTGCTCCCTCTGTGCAGGTTCATCATGCACTCTCGACAAAAAATTCGAGGAAGTCCCAATACAATAGTTTTGTGGCTACTATGTAATTGTGGAGGTGCCAATAGTGCACTTCAGGTCTAGCAAGCAAAGGCTGTATGGAGCCTGATTGGGGTGCCGTGTGGAGTGTTGCTCCGTAGAAATCTGACGTGCAGACCCCCTGCGCCAGCCGGTCTCTACACAACCGCCTTCTGCGTGCTGTTGTAGGTCTCCGATCTCGCCACCAGTCGTCGGCCCGTGCCACCGTGTTCAACGGGTGAAGCCCGCCCGTGTTCACTCCTCAATCAGATCAGTGATCACCCTCATGGAGCGAAGCCTAGTCAGGGGCTCTTGCTCGGTGCTATCGACCAGCCATGAGGTCGGGTTGAGGTGCCAATCGTCTGTACTTCCACCCCTTCACCGTTATGCACCTCTTCACAAGTCCTCCTTGGCTCGCCGCCGTCGGGCTCTCAGCGGTAGCAATCGTCTTAGGCCGCATTCAGGAAACGAGGTCTTCCTCACATGGTCGCCATCTTAGGTAGCGGAGATCGTCACCTCAATCGTACTTCTCAGCGGTGGCTGAAAGTGCACTTTATCACAGCCCCATCTGTTGAGCTGTGCTTGGTATGAATCCCACTCCGCTCGATCCTTCAGATATTTTACTTCACTATTTCCCAGCCGTGGTCCTTCGTGCTTCGTCGTTCATTCTCTCCAGCTCGGGGCTGTCGCCATCTTGTAGTCAGAACGCAACACCTCCAACTCCGAAATCAGCTCTCAGTACACCATTCGACCTCCTGCTTCTTCGAAAATATGCTCCTCCGCCACCCCTGGTGTTCCGAGTAGAGTGTCCGCGCTACAATCGGCACGTAGACTAGGTTTATCAGGAGAAATTACGGGATCGGGCACGGAGCTACAGGCTCACGCCGCCATCCCTATCGGCGTCCAAGCCACGCCCCCCATGGTGCTATTAGCATCCATTATCAAAGTTTCTTCCCTTTCCCTCCATTCGTTTCAGAATTTTCACACAGAGGTCTTTGACATATCCTACACATTATGCGATGAGGCACTGTCATCTAGTGGATACGATTGCAGAATCAGACTCAAAACCTTCTTAGTTCATTTAAGCTTGTCCCCTTCGGCTTCTACTTCTGTCTTTACTGTTTCATGTTCTGTCTGGGCTCGCGCCGGAACACTCTTCTGAGTAGCTGCGAGCGTGATAAATCGCTAACAACACTATATAACAAAAGGTTCAGACTGCTAATCAAAGATCACGTGTTCAATTCCTGATATTTTCTCTCATTTTCGATTTCTTGGTAGTGAGGTCCATCAACAAGTTGGAAGGTATGAGGTCATCTTCCTAGTGGAGATAGTGCACGACTTTAGACATTCTGCCTCAGTCGTCTGGGTTAGGACATTGCAGAATAAATTCCACAACAGTTGCACTCTGTGGCAGATTGTTATCCCAGGTATCCCCTAGATTACACCGAATGGCAGTTTCGACTGAATGAGATTCAGTGGTTGTTGGGTTTTTTCAGGGTCTTTGTCCAACTGACCTTTTAGCGTCAGGACTACGTTGTCACTGACAACTGTTTTCAGCTGGAACCCGATGAACGCGGTGTCCGGCGACTGTCAGTGGGAATGACCTATGCTTTCCTCCATGCATTCCAATTATCGATGAGCGGATACAGATACCATGCTAGCTAGTGATAGCAATCTTAGCATCTCCCTTATTGTTGCCCCATCTTAGTTTTCCGTACTCCTTGTGACAGGATACGTCTTGCTCCGAGTGCTCCGTGCCGCTCCATGATACTTCAGGGCCCTCATGCACAGCGCCCGATGGTCAATGGGGCACTTATTCTTTATGGCGTAGAGATCTTTTCCGGCACCAATGGCACTGGCCGGGCTTCGGACACGCTGCATGCGTTCTTTTTCCTAAATCTGAGTCCTTCCAATCCCACTATGTTCTTCAACGTGGGAAGGCTGTTTGCCGGTAAGTACACAACGCGTGGTTTCTGTGGGGGTTGAATTCCCCACATTGTGAATGATTTTTCAGCAATACTTTCATAGGACTTGGCGGATTGCTCGGTTCGCAGCGCCCATTTATTCAGCAAGTCCTCCTCGGATGCTGGACAAACCGGTGGACTCGTGCCGGTATTCTGTTTCTTATTTAAAGGTCTTAGCGTAGCAAAACCTCCCAAACCAAAAATTCCCTTCTGTGGCATGTTTTCTATAGTCCTTTACTTCTTTGATAAATGGCCAACTAATAATATGTTGATAGCTATTATCATCCGTCCTACGTTTCTAAACCTATCTACCTGTTGGTGTTTCTACGATGAGAAAATCCTGGATTTCACAGGTACAGTATCTACTCAATCAATCAGTCATTTGTTAAGCGCACTACATACCCGTGAGGGTCTCAAGGCGAGGGGGGTTACTGATCGAACAGCCAGCTCTTTAGTATCCTCCTGAAGATCAGCAGGTCTTGGGTCTGTCGTAGGCTCAGGGGGAGGGTGTTCCATGTCTTGGCGGCGAGGTGGGAGAAGGATCTCCTGCTGGTGGTTGTTCTTCGGATGTGCGGGACGGTGGCGAGTGAGAGGTCGGCGGAGCGTAGCTGGCGGTTGGGGGTGTAGAGGGAGAGCCGTCTGTTGAGGTAGACTGGGCCGGTCTTGTGGAGTGCCTTGTGTTCGTGGATGAGGAACTTGAAGGATATCCTCTTGTTGACGGGGAGCCAGTGTAGGTTTCTCAGGTGGGGGGTGATGTGGCCGTGTCGTGGTACATCAAGGATCAGTCGTGCTGAGGATGTGTTGTAGTCGATTGATGAGCTTAGTCGGGGTCCCGCGTTGAGGGCGTTTCCGTAGTCGAGTCTGCTGCTGACGAGGGCCTGGGTGACTGTCTTTCTTGTATCTGTCGGGATCCATCTGTAGATCTTACAGAGCATGCGGAGGGTGTTGAAGCAGGAGGAGGAGGCGGCTTTGACTTGCTTGGTCATTGAGAGCGATGAGTCAAGGATGATTCTCAGGTTGCGTGCGTGGTCGGTGGGGGTCGGGGCTGCCCCCAGTGCCGTTGGCCACCAGGAGTCGTCCCAGGCTGACGGGTTGGAGCCGAGGATGAGGACCTCCGTCTTGTCTGAGTTCAGCTTCAGACGGATTATCTTCATCCAGTCGGCAACGGCCTTCATTCCTTCATGTAGGTTTGCTTTGGCGGTGATGGGGTCCTTGGTGAGGGAGAGGATCAGTTGAGTGTCGTCGGCATAAGAGATTATGTTGAGGTCATGCTGTCGGGCGACGTGTGCGAGCGGGGCCATGTAAATGTTGAACAGTGTCGGGCTGAGGGAGGATCCTTGAGGTACACCGCAGATGATCTCGGGGGCTTCGGAACGGAACGGGGTGAGGCGGAAGCTCTGGATTCTGCTGGAGAGGAAGGAGGTGGTCCATTCCAGAGCCTTGTCTCGGATCCCTGCGGCATGGAGGCGTGCTGTAGGAGGAGGAGTGCTGCAGTCTCCCCGTTGTCTAGCAGGGTCCTGATGCCGCCGCCGGTGGTGGCGATGAGGGCGGTCTCGGTGCTGTGGTTGCTGCGGAACCCTGACAGGGACGGGTCCAGGATTCTGTTCTCTTCGAGGTATCGGGTTAGCTGTCTGTTAACTATTTTCTCGATGACCTTGGCCCGGAAGGGGAGCAGAGAGATGGGTCAGAAGTTCTTGACGTCTCTTGGGTCTACCTTGGGTTTTTTGAGTAGGGCGTTGATCTCGGCGTGTTTCAAGCTCTCTGGGAAGGTCGCGTCTCAAGGGAGAGATTGATGACGTTGCGTAGGTGAGGTGCGATGGAGCTGCTTGCTTTGTTGAAGACTTGGTGCGGGAATGGGTCTGACGGTGAGCCGGAGTTGATTGTGCTCATCGTCCTGATGGTGTCATCGACGCTCACGCTGGTCCAGGCTAGCAAGGGGATGTGGTCGAAGGTGTGCGGAGGGTCTGTTGTGTTGCTGTATGTTGGGGCTATCTGGGTGTCTGCTATCTTACAGTGGAAGAAGGTGGCGAGGGAGTCGCACAGGGCTTGCGACGGCGGGATGTTGTTGGTGTTGCAGCTGGGGTTGGAGAGTTCCTTCAGGATGTTGAAGAGCTCCATGCTGTTGTGTGCGTTGTTGTCAAGGCGGTCTTTGAAGGAGGTATTTTTGGCAGCCCTGATGAGGTGGTGGTGGTTACGGACGGCGTCCTTGTGTGCTGCGTGGCTGTCCGGAGTTTGTTCACATTGCCATTTCTTCTCTAGTTTCTGGCAGGCTTGCTTGGAATCTAGGAGTTCTGGGGTGAACCAGCTGGCCCTCTTGCTGGTGTCTCTGTGGGGGGGTTTCTTCAGTGGGGCGAGGGTGTTGGCGCAGTCCTCGATCCAGCGTCTGATGTTGTGGGCAGCGACGTCGGTGTTGGAGGGTTCGGTGGGTGGGCTGAGGACAAGGTTTGCATGTAGTTGGTCTTCTGTGATTTTGCTCCAGCAGTGGCGGGGGATCTGTTGGGTACGGTGGTGTGTGGTGGGTTTCTGGAAGGTGAAGTGAATGCAGCGGTGGTCGGTCCAGAGGAGTTCGGTGGTGTGGCTGACGGAGACGTGCGGGCTTGAGAAGACTGGGTCGAGCGTGTGGCCGGCGGAGTGGGTGGGCGTTGTGACGAGTTGTCTCAGTCCGAGGTTGGGGAGGTTATCAATCAGGGTTGTGGAGTTGTTGTTGTTCTCAAGGTGAAAGTTCAGGTCTCCGAGGAGGATGTAGTCAGAGGTCAGGACGTGTTTGCTGATGAAGTCGGCGATGGAGTCGCTGAACTGGGGGCAGGGTCCGGGGGTGGGTAGACAAGGGTGACTCTGAGGGTGGAGTTGGGGTATGTGTGGATCTGGAAATACATGTGTTCGGCGGTGCTGAGTGCGTTGTCGGTGCTAGTCGAGACCCTGATGCTGTTCTTGTGGACGATGGCGATTCCTCCTCCGACTCCGTTGGTGCGGTCTCTGCGGGTGATCTTGTAGCCGTCTGGGATGGCTATGGCGATGCCGGGTGCGGAGGAGGAGTTCAACCAGGTCTCTGTCAGGAAGGCGACGTCTGGGGAGGTTGTGTTGAGCAGGCCCCAGAGCTCGGCAGCGTGTTTGCGTGCAGAGTGAGTGTTCGGTAGTATGCATCGGAGGTGGTTGAGGTCTTTCTTGGTGGGTGGTTTGTCGGCTCTGTGGCTGGTGTAGCTGCAGTTCCGGCAGGTGAAGGGTGTGTGCGTTTCGGGGCGGTCTTGAAGCAGTTGTGGGTCCGTCCGGGGTTGAGAGCATGCAGAGTGCTAGCATCGTAGTGGTAAAACCAAAAAGAACACCAATATTGCCAACTTGTTTCAACCTGGGGCTGTTTTTGCCTCACAACTAACTGAACTCCTCAGGACCACGTAGCTCCACCAGGATGCTCAGATTCCTTCGGTGTCGGCTATACGCCGCTTTCAAACAGCAATTTGATTCGTAAGAGAATGGAGAGTGTAAAATTTTGGAAATGGCGTGTGTAATATCCAACCGTCTTCCTCCGTGTCAGATAATCTGACACGGAGGAAGACGGTGTGAGAGGATGTAGGATCTCATTTATTGAGAAATGCTGGAATTCAACTTCCCTTGCTTTCTTACATCGCTCGTTGGATAGTACACACGCCATTTCCAAAACTTTACACTCTCCATTCTCTTACGAATCAAATTGCTGTTTGAAAGCGCCGTATTGCCGACATTGAAGGAATCTACGTGGTCCTGATGAGATCTCCCTTCAACAAAGAGATTTCGAAACGCGTAGACCCTGTTTCTTACAGCGTTAGGAGTAGTATTGTGGAAACACAAACGTCTTGAAATTGAAATGTTTTCCAAATGCTGTTGTTCTGAATTGATGTTTGTAAATAATATTTTGTAATAACTGATGACAATGTATTGTATGTTCTGTCTGGTGTGTATGCTTGAATGAATGATTGAAGTGTATGTCAAATTTGTGATTATGAGTAAGTGTGGAGTGAAGTAAGCAATGTTCCTAATTATGTGAATTTTCTTAAAATGTTTTGTTGAATCAAAAATTGAAATAATTGATTTATTCAGGACTAAAACATTTTGTCCGGTGACTCACTGTTTAGTTCAGTTAGTTGTGTGGCAAAAACAGCCCCAGGTTGAAACAAGTTGGCAATATTGGTGTTCTTTTTGGTTTTTCCAGTAAGTGAGGCTTGGCCTTATTGCCCGTGAGCCCAGAACTAGTTTTGGTTACGGCATCGTAGTGGTGGCGGGTGCGGGGTCAGGGGTTCTGGCACTGGGCGCGGTCTAGGTGCGGGAGGGTGCAGACAGGCTTGCCATGCTCCAGTGTCGCGACCGTGCAGCGGCCGGCATGTGTGGGGAGGTGGTAGTGAGGAGCAGCTGGGAAGCGGGGGCAGCAAATGGGCAGTCAGGGGACGGAGCCGCAGGGGACGCAGTTGCGGGGCCAGTGAGGGGCGACGAAGGAAACCAAAGGCAAAAGAGCACAACAATTGAGGGGGAAACGAGTTTACAGAGGGCAGAAAGTTCACAAAAAGGGCAAAAAGGTCACAAGAAGACAGGGGGAAATGAGTGGCACAGAAGGCAAAAAGGTCACAGGAAGGGCAAAATGATCACAGAAAACTGGAGGAAACGAGTGGCACAGAGGGCAAAAGGTCACAAGAAAGGGCGGAAATGTCACAAAAAACAGGGGGAAAGGAGTGGCACAGTAGGCAGAAAAGTCACAGAAATGCAGGGGCAGCTATGCAACAGAAAGTAAAAACGGGCAGAGAGACACGGGGGCAGCGAGAGGAGCAGAAGGGAAACCGGGCAGAGAGACACGGGGGCAACGACGGAGAGAACGGGCACAGGGGGTGCTGTGCGGAGGGGGACTGACCTACCTGGAAGGGTCAAGGGTCGCTCTCCTCACCACGTAGCGGCCGGCCTATATGGGGAGGTGGGAGGGAGGAGCAGCTGGGATGCGGGAGGTGGGCGCAGCGAATGGGCAGTCAGGTGGGCAGGGATGCAGCGGCGAGGGGCGACGAAGAAAACAGAAGGCAAAAGGACACAACAATTGAGGGGGAAACGAGTGGCACAGAGGTAGAAAGGTCCCAGGAAAAGGCAGATATGGTCACAAAATATGTGGGGAAATGAGTGGCACAGAGGCAGAAAGGTCCCAAGAAAGGGCAGAAAAGGTCACAAAAAACGGGGGGAAACGAGTGGCACTTAGGCTGAAAGGTCCCAAGAAAGGGCAGAAGAGATCACAAAAAACGGGGGGAAACGAGTGGCACAGAGGGCACAAAGGTCACAAGAAAGGGTAGAAAGGTAAAAAAAAACAGGGGAAACGAGTGCCACAGAGGCAGAAAGGTCACAAGAAAGAGCAGAAGAGGTCCCAAAAAACGGGGGGAAACGAGTGGCACAGATGCACAAAGGCTATATGGGGAGGTGGGAGGGAGGTGCAGCTGGGATGCGGGAGGCGGGGGCAGCGAATGGGCAGTCAAGGGAGGCGGGGACGCAGCGCGAGGGGCGACTAAGAAAACAGAAGGCAAAAGGGCACAACAATTGAGGGGGAAACGAGTGGCACAGAGGTAGAAAGGTCCCAGGAAAAGGCAGATATGGTCACAAAATATGTGGGGAAATGAGTGGCACAGAGGCAAAAAGGTCCCAGAAAGGGCAGAAAAGGTCACAAAAAACGGGGGGAAACGAGTGTCACAGAGGCAGAAAGGTCCCAAGAAAGAACAGAAGAGGTTACAAAAA
Organism: Lissotriton vulgaris; assembly: GCF_964263255.1. NCBI lineage: Eukaryota > Metazoa > Chordata > Amphibia > Caudata > Salamandridae > Lissotriton > Lissotriton vulgaris. The sequence goes on from NC_141685.1 coordinate 263,274,084, forward strand.
ACGGGGGGAAACGAGTGGCACAGAGGCAGAAAGGTCCCAAGAAAGGGCATAAAAGGTCTCAAAAAACGGGGGGAAACGAGTGGCACAGAGGTACAAAGGTCACAAGAAAGAGCAAAAGAGGTCCCAAAAACAGGGGGAAACGAGTGGCACAGATGCGCAAAGGTCACAAGAAAGGGCAGAAAAAGGTCATAGACAATGGGGGAAACAAGTGGCACAGATGCACAAAGGTCACAAGAAAGGGCAGAAAAGGTCACAAAAAATGGGGGGAAACGAGTGGCACAGAGGCAGAAAGGTCCCAAGAAAGGGCAGAAAAGGTCACAAAAAATGGGGGGAAACGAGTGGCACAAAGGTCACAAGAAAGGGCAGAAAAGGTCACAAAAAACGGGGGGAAACGAGTGGCACAGAGGCAGAAAGGTCACAGTAATGCCGGGGCAGCAAGGCAACAGAAGGCAAAAACGAGCAGAGAGACACATGGGCCGCAAGGGGAGCAGAAAGAAAACCGAGCAGAGAGACACGGGGGCAGCGAGGGAGAGAACGGGCACAGGCGGTGCTGTGCGGTGGGGGAGCGACCTACCTGGAAGGGCCAAGGGATGCTCCTGAGGGAGTTTCATTTAGTATTAATGTCAGTACGACAATTTATCAAGAACTGTTACAATTATGCGTTTCAGCTGCTGCAATTATGTGGGGTTCATTAACTTAAGGCTTATGAAGGATGTTCGTCCTGATGGGTGATCATATTACATACGTTTTTAAAACTATGTCTGTAGCTTTTATAGCCAAGAGGTTAAAGTCAACTGACGGAAGTCGGCGTTCATACCCAAAGTTTGGGCACCTCCTGTTCATGGTGCCATGGCATCTCAATATTTTATGATGATTTTTACCGTTCAGACATCTGGAGATCTGTTGATTGCTTTTCTCAGTCTACGTTTAAACAGTTCGTTATAAACCGGTGGGTGATGTAGCTGTAGTTGTGTTTTTGCTTAGCGTTAAACAAGCATAATCCGAAGCCTCCTGTAACAGAATAAAAAATTAGCTAGCATTCGCATCAAGAATTTTCAATTCTATTAAGGACGGGGGGCAAGGATTATCCCACCCGGTATTATTAAAATTTTGATAATAAATTACCCACCCACATGTATTTAATATTCTGTATAAGCAGAAGTTACAGGCTTTTTCCCTGTCTCATTCGTGTCAGGTTCTGGGAAAGGAGACGGAGCAGAAGTACTTCTGGTTTAGAAGATATAATCTTTCCAGTTTGGTTATGGTTCTTCCATGTTGGAGAATGTTTGTTGGAACTCATGTTTCTTATTTTGGACGGAAATTGTTAATGTTATTGACCGTTAAGGTTTAGGCAAAGAAAGAGTGGCAGAAACATGATGCAGTGGCTCTTTTAGGGCTGTAAAGGATGTGATATATTACGAGCATCATGGGAAGTGTAGTTTTATTTGCATACAAAACGATTGTCATTGGCTGCTGTGAGTAGCAAATAAAAGAAAGAGAAGCATAATCCTCGCCTCCGTGTCGTTAATAGAATTGAAAATTCTTGGCGCGAATGCTAGCTGATTTTTTTATTCTGTTTCATCTGTCCGGATGGTGCTGCAAGGGCTTTCATAGCTCACTGGGTGTCGCATCTGTTGCAGTGCGTGTGGGGGAGAGAATTTCAGCACCATCAAACCTACCTTTCATCTTTGAAGTGAGTGGAAGAGCCAAGAGTCACCGCATGAAATACCACATGTGGCTTTGCTACCTCCTCCTTAACCTAGTGCTTTGAAGCTGCAGGAAGCACTAGAAAACCCAACTCAAAATAGAAAAATACATAATATAACTAGACTGCAGTTGTTGCACCATAAGGCTTGGGGCTGATTGATTATGGATTTGTGATGTCCTTGCGTCTTCTTTCCTCAGGGGCGCAATACAAGTCCCTGCGGTATGGATGGGGTCTGAGCTGCAGGGGGGCCCTCGGCACAATACTTAGGTTTGAGAGCTCCGGATTAAATCTGGAGCGAGCGGGGCCCCTCAAATTTTTTCACCCCACTACTCAAAAAGAAGCATTGCACTCACTGTTTATTTGGCTGCATACTCGAGAATAATTTGATAAAATGGCCATCATGATCTTAGAACTATGGGGCATATTACCAAGGGCCATTATCGCCGCTTTAGCTGGACTTTTTCCCGCTAAAGCGGCGATAATTTTATCGCCCTATTACCAAGCTGTTGCTAACACCAGTTAGCGACAGCTTGTAGGCGATAGCGGGCATTTTGGGGCGGCTTTACATGTCAGCAATAATTATCGCTAATGACATGCATAGTGGGCGTAATATTTGAAAAAAAGTTAATTAGGAACTGGTTTAATTACACCTGGCTCTATCCGTAAAGACGCCGGCAGATCCCCCCATTGGAAGGCGAACACAACTCCTCTATCAGAGCTTTTCTGCATCATTACCGCTATGACGGCACCCGCCCGATAATCGTCAGCGCTCTTCAAGACGCCCACAGACCCCCCATTGGAGGATTAGTGGACACAACTTTAAGATTGTCAGCGCTCGCACCCGTCCGGTTATTGTTAGCGCCCTTGAAGACACCCACCGACCCCCATTGAAGGAACAGTGGACACAACTTAAAGATTGTCAGCGCTTGCAAAGCCGTCCACAGGCCACCATCTGCAGAACGGCTAAACACATCCTAAAGATTATCTACTCATTACCCCATTGGTGACAGGAGCACGTAGCCCTCCAACCTTGCAGGACCAATTCCACAGGTTCACTTGGACATCCACATGGCTCCCTGATGAAGGCCCTCAGCCGAAACGCGCGTAGATGTCATATTTAGCCATGTTTTATGTATAGTGTATTGTAACAAGCCTCTATCCGTTCACAAATCATTATCTTTTCTGAAATGTATTGAACCGCACTAAGACCCTAATGAAGTGTATATACATGTAGATCAACTATGACATGTACAATAGAGGCGCACACACAGTAAAATCTTTAAAAAAAAGTAGAAAATGTTTTTATAATAAATATAAAGAAACTGTTATAATCCAATAAAATAAAATCTATATTTTTGTACCATGCACTTTGTTTCCCTATAGTCATTGCTGTCACTTGTCAGGTTTTGTCCTTTACTTAAACCAGTTCCTAATTAATTTTTTTTCAAATATTGTACCCATCCCGAATTAGGAACTCTAGTCAGGGATACCCCTTCCTTTTTGCATATATATGCATAGTGGGCGTGCCAAAATGTCAGCGACTGAAAACAGTCTCTGCAATCGCTATCGCCTATGATCAACACAGGCGTAGTTTTGGAAATATTCGCGCTAAGCTCGAATATCTCCAAAAGCTAACGCCTGCCCTGACCAGTTCTTAACCATGTTATCCAATGAGAGGTGGATAACATGGCTAAGAGCATTGTCACGGTAATGCCTGAATATCGCTGTATTGACAGCGATATTCACGCATTTCGCCTGTTTTTTTATCGCTTCTGAGATAAACCTTGCTAATAGCAAGGTATCTCAGCGATAAAAACAGGTGAAGGGCAGCGATAGAAATATTCCTGCTAAGCCAATTTAGCGATAATTATCGCTAGTTGTTGGTAATCTGCCCCTATATGCTTCAGGTGCTCCTTTCGACATCAGCCTAGAGCGAAGCATATAAATAGCTCGCCCCAAGAAAGTGACGCAGATGGGAAATTCAATTTTCGTAGTGTTCAGAAAAGGAAATGGTTTTAACTCATACCATGCTAGCGTCAGCTACTAACCAACCAAAGGGCCCTCGCCATGTGCACGTTCTGTAAAGTATGTTGGGAGCAGGGGCGGATTGGCAAGGCGGGCATTCGGGCAGGGTGATGCACTGAAGCCTCAAAGTATAGTCAGCTCTTGCTACACAGGCCGGTGCGGGCCCGCTCGCCACAGTCTCACTCTTCGAAGCCCTGCTCGATCTGTGGCAAGTGCAGTCCACAGTTAAAGTTTAGTTGCAGGCTAGTGTTTTATAGTGGCGTTCGATGGAGATTGACCTCTTCTACATTAGATCCCGGCATCAGTGATTTAGGTTTTGGAATATGTGTTTGCATAATGTTTTTTGTAGTCTTGACTTCACACACTGCCGGTTTGATGGAATTTGGTTCAATGCAAACATTAAACCTCCTCTCGAACCAGGCTTCCCATTTATTTAGGTGTTTCTATATCTAATATATTCGCTACCTCCGGACGAAAGAATAGTAAATAAACTATTTCCACACAAAAAGCAACATTGAACGTTTTTTTTAGCAAGTAAAGTGGACTAATACGTCTGTCTTCAGGGGTTTTCTGAAATTCATGAGACCATGTTCAGATCTCAAGGACATTGACAGCCAAGATCAACACTTTTGTTTCATGTGCCTGAACGAATGTAGATGTATTAAATTAGCAGCCAGTGAGTGGATGTTTTGTACTTGAGGTGTAGCGTGGAGCTAATTTCCAGATAACTTAGTGGACCGTGCAAATAAACTTCAATTGGATCCTGGTACCGATCGACTGGTAGCCAGTATAGTATTTCAGAGCTAACTAAACGTGGTCCTGTTTACAAGGATTAAGGTGCACTCTGGCTGCTTGGTTTTGTGGCCGTGTGATGAGAATTTTGGGGAGGTCGTTCTTCCTGGTTATTTCTACGGAGTAATTGGAGTGTTTTATCACTGCATTGACTGACTTGTGGTACAAAAGGGGGTGGTGATGGACGGAGCATCTGAATCAAACACTCACACCCAGTCAAAAGATCTGGGTTTAATCCATCACCGTTCTTTAGCCCACTCTGCCACCCCAGTTCAGACATGGCTATATGCAAATCAGTCTGTCCCTGTGACTCATGGGAACAATCCAGCCCGAACTGCCAAGCCATATCTTCCCTGGACCGGAAACAAGCTTCCGAGGACCGGTTTCTGGCATTTCAGCCCGGGTTGCTTGAATCCAGTGCCAAAGTGAGCAAGGGACTCACGTCTGAGTATACCCTGCCACACTTATGGCGGCCAAAAGGGGGTGGTGATGGACGGAGCATCTGAATCAATCAAACACTCACACCCAGTCAAAAGATCTGGGTTTGATCCATCACCGTTCTTTAGCCCACTCTGCCACCCCAGTTCAGACATGGCTATATGCAAATCAGTCTGACCCTGTGCCTCATGGGAACAGACCAGCCCGAACTGCCAAGCCATGTCTTCACTGGACCGGAAACAAGCTTCCGAGGACCGGTTTCATCACCACCCCCTTTTGTACCGACTTGTGGAATGAACACATCTAGAACTCTGTGCTGGAACAAGGGAGCCTAAAATGTAGGAGCCCGCCAGATAATGACAGTGTCACTTCCGCCCATTACTGCGATCTGTCTTCGTTCTTTTCATACAGAGGAAGCTTTTCTTCATACATTGGAGTATGTGTTCCAACCACAACCTGGCGGTAGTGATGTTATTTAGGGGGATATCAGTAAGGGCTTTATCTCCAGGAAGTTCCAAGTGTCTTAAGACAGACTTAAGACAGAATCCTAACTTAAGTCTGTCTTAAGACAAAATCCGAACTTCTGTGAATACCAAAAGTAGTAAAGTTTAGGATTTTGTCTTAAGTTAATTCTGTGAATCGGGCCCCCTGTTTCCCCTCTTCATCAGGTCCCTAAAATGCAAAGAGATAGAGCCAGACTTCTAAAAGCACCCCTGCACTCACGCTCTACAGCCCTGGTCCAAGGGTGTGGGGGCGATTGTGCCAACTAACCGGGCTTGCCCCCTGTCCCTGCTTCCAACCTCTTTTCAACCTTGACCATTTCCCAATGACTTTGATTGGGCACCCAGCACCAAAAACGCCCCTCTGCACCCACACTCTCCTAAGCCGACCGAGGTGCTGTCTTGGACCTTGCCCCATACTTACCGTAAGGCTAGAAGTATAGTCCAGTGAGTTGTTAAGTGACAATATGCAGTAAATGTTTATTCCCCCATAGGAATGCTAAAAACCTCTCTCTAAAAGTACTTACCTGATTCAGATGATCTTAGTGTCTAAATTCATATAAAAATCTGGTATTAATTCTCGCACCTGCAACGCATCGCGAAGCGATGTCGCAGCGAGACCGATTGTCGACGAGTCTGCTTTCAAGGAGACTTGAGATGGGCACTCGCAGGCCGGACTGGGTCGCGGGCAGGCTGCCGCCCGGATTGGGATTGTGGCCGTGCGCATCTCCTGTCCCCTTTGAGTGGCAAGGCACTTTCACTTTCCATGCCCAAGACGTGTCGGCGCACTAGCGCGCCCCACTCACCAGGCTGCTGTATCAGTGCCATCAGTGCAGAACGTTTTCGGACTCAATCAATTGTTACCTACGGTTTGTATGTCAACACAAACCAATGTTCAGTAGTTGTAACATCCCCCATTTCTACACTGGTGCACATACCCTTGCAGGGAGCTAAATCACCCGTCCCTGCCGTTTTTCCTGCTACGATGGTTCCTCTAGTTGCCGATAAACCCACAATCGCCATCGTACACAAGAACACCATCCGCATCTCGACTAACTCCGACGAAACCTTCACCGCCGCCGAACACCTGCACTTCCAGATACACACTGACCCCAAGACCACCCTCCGAGGCACCCTCATCTACCGACCACCGGGACCACGCACGCAATTCAGCGAAGACATCGCCGACTTCATCAGCCCGCACGCCCTTCCCTCCGCCGACTACATCCTCCTAGGGGACCTCAACTTCCACCTGGAGAACAACAACGACCGAAACACCACCGCCCTGCTGGACAACCTCGCCAACCTCGGACTCAAGCAACTGGTGAACACTCCCACCCACTACGCCGGACACACGCTTGACCCCGTCTTCTCATCCAGCAAGTACATCTCCTTCAGCCATGCCACCGGACTCCATTGGACCGACCACAGCTGCGTCCACTTCAGCTTCAGAAGAACTACGACCCACCACCACCCGCAACAGGTTCCCCGCCGAAGCTGGAGCAAGATCACCGCCAAACAGCTCACCGCCTCCCTCAACCAGAACACTCCCACCAGCACAACGGACCCCAACGAAGCAGCACGCAACCTCACCAAGTGGCTGACCGCCTACGCCGATGACCCGCAACTACTAAACCCTCCCCCTGTTTCCCTGGTTTTAGGTGTGCAGAAAATGGCGGGCTTGCGCGCGGGCAGCAGTAGCGGTCGTGTAGCTAATATTAGAGGGACCCCACGAGGCCACGCTGCACCTGTGGCACTGGCTCGGGGTAGAAGGAACCATGGTAATAGGAGGATGATAATACCTTGGTTATGGGAAACCTAAAAAAGGGAAAGCTGCAAAATAAAAACACCAGCTCGTCATGAGCAGCGAAGGGGTTAAAGGACTATTTGTGTGTGAAGGGCCCCATACCTGATGACTTTAAAAACTTTTCACTATAAGGGAGAGGAGGAGGAGGAGCATAAACAAGGAGAGGTACGGCTAACGGGTAGCCTGAGAGCCACACACCTGTCTTCCCCTAAAGCTCTAGCAAAAGCTTCAGAGGATACCACTAATTTCCTAGGGAGGTTGCAACCCCCTTAATAGACGTCAGCAATGCAGAGCCTCCACACACAAGCTGGAAGGCTGCTCTGTGCAAGGGTTTCCAGCTCACCTTGCACTACGATAACAGCTCTTCCCAACCATGTGAAGGGAGCCAATAGTGTGACACACGCTCACACCGTGTGAGGTAGAAGTTCTAGCTTCCACATCTGATCTTGCCCTTGCTGTCCCCAGGCCCTTAAGAGCAAGTAGGAGGCTGTTGAGCTTGGGCTGGGATCAGAGATCAACTCTGTGATGTCATCAGATGATTGGTGATGTCATTTGCCTAACACTGCGCCTTCTGTAGAGAACTCTGTGCAGGGAATTTGTTACACATTGGAATCGAAGCAAGGCAGACCCAACCCTTTCAGCTTTCTGAGGCCAAAAAACACTAATACTATTCCGCTGGATATTCTGTTCCTTAGACATTGAAATAGAAACATCATAGAACACACATGAATTGGGTATTGTAAAACAGCAAGTCTCTTTCGAAAACTTCCGCCAGATTGCACACTGGGAACTGCAGCTACATCACTGTGAACCATCCGCTGAACAGTGAACACACAAGTGCGCATTTAACAGCGCAAACTCCTTTCTTGTGAAATCCGGACTGAAATCCGAACCATTTTTAAAAAAATGTAGGTCATGAACCAACTGAGCCAGCGTCAAGGGAACGCACCAAGGGCTCCTAGACATGTACACGTTAGCCTAAGTGGCCGGTGTAAACAACCGTGGCCAGTGGAAAGCAACACAAAAGGACTCAATTGTGTGAAAAGGAAACACTAGAAAGCCCTGTTGTCTGCTTAAAATATATTTTTCAGCACAAGCCCCAAGTTGGGGCTTGTGCTTATGAATATATTTTAAGCAGACTTGCTGACCACAACCTTTTGCCCCAGTTACAGCCCCAAAGAGTCAAGCAGCACAGCACCACCAAAGGGAGCACACAACATGTATCTTGGCTGCTGGCTCTGAACATTTCATCTGGCCTGGCCCTGCTCGGAGTCTGACACACACACACACACACACTCACTCACTCACTCACTCACTCACTCACTCACTCACTCACTCACTCACTCTGTGCGCCTGTGCAGAACCGGGCCAGGAATTAAGCAAAAAGTTATAGGCCAAGGCCCATGCTGGGCCTTAATTGAGTGTTAACGTGCATTTCCCACCTCGAATCTCTGTTAACAGATCACCATCTGCTTTCATTTCATTTTGTCTACTCCATTCTGCTTTTTTGCCTATTTTAATGGGCCACCCAAGGAAGAGGAAAAAATATGGTTTTATTTATCCAGTCCGCATCACCAACCCGCACCAACCGTACGTAGCCATTTTTAGAATGCTGTTTTGTTTCTTGAAGTCTGATGGGGATTGGAGACCTATCTTGACATATTTCCTGGACAGCGCCTTTAAATCCACTGTTTCCCAGTGGATGTCAATCATTGTTGTGTCAAAGGAGAGGATATGGCGTAACAGCCAAAGTTGGCGACTTTGGAGCTGGCGAACCGGGTTCGAGCCGTGGCACCCGCTCAACATCCAGTGATTCTGGGCAAATCACTTCATCTCCCCGTGCCTACCAAAAATTAATGTGTTTTTTTGTAATGTGACTGGGGCTCAAGTCAAGGGCTCCATCCAATACATTTGGGTTGCAAAAAAAAAAATACAAAAAACAAGTACCCAACTTCTGCTCCTTCGAAGAATTCGACTTTGTCAGAAGGATATACCATACTATTTAGAAGCTGATAGTGTGAACAACACGTGCCAAGCAAATGAGATGTTATGATACATTTTAGAGAGCCAGCCAAGTGGATGAACGTCATTCTTTGATTGTTTTGTGTACCTGTTTTGCAAAGGACATAAAGGGCCATTTTTATTCAGAATAGTTTCTCTGCAGGAACATACAAACCTTTTTCTACATTTTGGAAGTGCAGCAGCTGATAAAGAGGGCCGGCCGCCTTGCTTATTGTGTGTCTGTGCGTGTTATTGAAAGTATTTGCCTTGTTTAAGGAGCATACCAGACTCAAACTCTGAATTAGTAAATGAGCTTCAGGTAGCACAGTTCGGAAGCAATCGTGGCAGTGGGGAACCAGCTTTGAATTTGGCTGGACGCACACGCATCCTGTGATTCTGGGCAAATCACTTAATCTCCCCATGTAAAGCGCTTTCATACCTTCGGGTCGAGAATCCGCTATATAAAACTGCAACAAAAAAGATACCGCCGCAGCAATCATACCTACGTACTTCTGAGCTATGCTGTCGTTCAGCTCATGTTCTAATTTACACAACTCTTCCAGTTTAACTGAAAACAGGCATAATACATACTACCTGTGTGTGCTGTGGTCATGATGACATGGCTTCGGATTCAGCACCTTAAAAATTGTTCTCCTTTTTAAAGCATGATACACGTGACGTGTGCATTGTCTAGCCTTAATCTGTGTGTTTTTTGCACGCTTTAGTGGCCGATGGGCTTGGGCATGGGGGGGGAGTGTAGAGGGGGTGGCGACCTTTATCTTTTGTTTAATCCCGATCCACAGTGCAAAAAATGCAAATGACACCTGCGGGCGGCAGACAGTCGGGAGCAGGGACACTGGTACAGGCAGGGGCAAGGCCAGGGCTAGAAATAATTAAATTATGGGGAGGGTGCAGAGAGAGGGCCTCTCTCGGCGTCTGGCTTCGTCCTCTGTAATGCAGGTCAAGCGCAGATTTTATTGCGCATGTCACCAACAGCAGCACCCGCCCGCCCCATCCACACCCCCCTAAGGTTGCTGAACTGAACCAGGTGTTACTGAGGGTATTCATAGCCCAGTATCCCCGTTAACTTGCGACAATGTTGTATTAAGCAATAATCGAAGGGCCGTCAAATGGGCATACATTCTTGAAAGAGAAGATCTGTTGGCTAACATTTATTCCACACTTGTGAATACATTTGAATTTTATAATGTGGATGAATGCAAACCTGGTGAATTCATTGGATTACACAAATCTTTTTGTAAAAAACTGTTAGATCTTATCACTAAAAAACCTAGGAAAGGGATCGGGTTGGTGAATGCAAAACCTGTAGGCAAACCCTGTTTTAACAGGGAATGCCGAGCTGCCAAAACCGACCTGATTAATGCAGTAAAAAGTAAAGGCTCTGTAGAACCTAAAGTAAAAAGTAAAATCTATAAGACAATAGCTGCAGCCAAATCATCCTGGGATGAGGATCTATGGTCCAGTATGTTATTAGCTGCAAAAACAAAAGATCACAGGCAGTTCTGGGAGTTAGTAGCTAAAGGGAATAAACCAGATAAAGGTTCGAGGGAGGTTTTCTTAAACGAAGCCACATGGGTTGATCACTTTACATCATTATATGCAGCCCAAATTATAGAGGAAAAGTTTCCGGAAAACCCAAAACAAATACTAACCCAGGTAGAGAATGATGAATACCCATTGGTAATCTTTGATATACAAGAGACTGAAACTGCAATTGCTTCTGTCAAGCAAGGGAAGGCCCCTGGTCTGGATAAGATCCCTGGAGATCTTTATAAGCATAATACTGAGATCTGGACACTTTACTTAAACCATTTGTTTAATGTCATCGCAGCCGGTGACCAAATCCCTGATACATGGGACGGGGCAGAAATTATCACTATTTTTAAAAAGGGGGATAGAGGTGAGCCAGCGAACTATCGCCCCATTAGTCTTTTAGATATAACACAGAAAATGTATGCCAGGCACATTCTAAACCGCGTAAATACGTGGCGGGAGGAAAACTCTGTTTTATCTAAGTATCAGGCAGAGTTCAGGGAAAAGACAGGGACCATCGATCAGGTATTAAGGCTATGCTGCCTGTATTGGAAATATGTCATCATCCGCAGAGGTAATTTATATGTTACCTTTGTAGATCTACGAGCAGCATTTGACCTTATTCCTCGTGACTTATTGTGGAAATCACTGAAAAAGCAGGGGTTCCCAGGTGAACTATTGAAACTAGTGATTGGGTTACACCAGAATAACTATGCTAGGGTAAGATGGGGCCCAAATGGTGAACTCACAGATGCAATCCCTATCGAGAGAGGAGTGCGCCAAGGGTGCATGCTGGCGCCTACACTTTTCTCCCTTTTTGTCAACGACATTGCTGTTTATATGGAGAATTGTGACAACGACTCACCTCGCCTGGGGGGGGGAATGAGTTCCGTCCCTCCTCTTTGCGGATGACATAATTCTCATTTCACAAACCCCACGGGGCCTACAGATCCTATTAGATAGGTTCCAGCAGTATTGTATTACAAAAGGGTTAGAAATTAATGTAAAAAAGACTAAATATATGGCTTCCAATCCTCATAAAAGTTTCAAGAAAAACCTAACGCTGAATGGAGAAAAGCTTGATTATGAACAAAGTTTTACTTATTTGGGGGTACTATTAGATTCATCTTTAAATTGGAGACCCCAACTAGAGAAATCAAAAATTGTATTCAAACAAAATTGTCTTCCGATACTGAAAAGACATAATAAATGTGCAAATAAGGCAGTTACCCCAGCATTAGAGCTCTTTAGATGCAAGGTTCAGTCAGCAGTTTTGTACGGGGCAGAACTCTGGGGACCAGTGTGTAGAAAGACCTTTGAAATCTTGGAGAATAAGTTCATAAGGGGATTATTAAAGGTTCCTAATAACACTCCATTACTACCCCTACTCCTCGATATGAACATACGACGCACCGATCTACATGCAATATTAAGACCGCTATTGTTATGGGTCAGGTTGTGGATTACCCCTGAGTTAACTGAATATAAAAATGGACTGGTTGAAGTTTTGAAACTAGATACTGGCAGTAAGATTTCTTGGTTTAAACATGTCAAAACTTGATTAACAAAATTGGGTTTATCCCATTTTTGGAGCCAGCCAGAATCTTTGACCGTGTCCTCAAAGAAAATAGTCAAACTTTCTTTTTGGGCCCTTGTGAGCCATGACGCAGTATACGTTGGAGGGCATGGCCCCATAACTGAAACATTTTTAATGGTAAAAAATGTGGCCCAGTTTGAAACGTTTCTTGATGAGATTCAGCCACCATTGGCGAAAACCTTGTATCTAAAATATAGGTATGGCATACTAAGAACCCGGGAAACCGAGACAAAATGGGGGAAAATTAGCAACGATAAATGCACTTTATGCACAAATAATGTCAGAGAAGACATTTTTCACATTTTATTTTTCAGTTCAAGCTATGCAGAAACAAGAAGGAAATGGATAGTGCCATTGTGCCGTAATATCGGATCAACTTCGCATAAGGAAGCTGGTAGAATATTAATTACGGACACTAGTCAAGTAATTGTGTTTGGCATCAGCAGATTTCTCTTGGCTGTAAATTTCATTAGACAAAAATTGTCTCTGCCATTTCAAGCGTATGTAGCGAGAATTGTTAACTGGCAGTTATAATCCAATTTAATGCTTTTTTAACCATGTAAATATTTTAACAATCTTTTATTTCAAATCTTTTTTATTAAAGAATAAGAATAAAAATAAAGACAATACAATAAATCTTTAAAGGCACAAATGAACAAATCCTTGGCATCATGACACTTACAATAATCAAAAAGCAAATCGAGGGAAGAAGATAAGAAAAGGGAGAGAGAGAAAGAGAGGGAGAGGAGAGAAAAGATAGAGGAGAAGAGAGAAAAAGAGGTGAGAAGAGAGAGGACAGGTGTATCCATAGGGCAATAGTAGTTGGTTTACCCAGACTTGGCACACTGTGTGTGTAGCAGAGACTATACAGTAAGTATACAAAAACAGAAGCAAACACCTCAAATTCCACCTAGATTCTGTCTAGGAAAGCCGAGTGTTGAGATGCATATCATGGTGGTTCAAAGTGGGAGGATGACGCATCCAGGGATGTCCAGAGTTTTTTGTTCGAAGGCTTCCAAGTGGCTGACTGTAGTGCAGGATTATCTGCCCCTCTTAAAAATGAAAGCCATTCCAGCCACATTTTGAAGTTGACTTCATCAAAATGTTTCCATTTGTAGAGAATGACATTGCACGCCAATGTCAGCATAATATCAAGCAATTGTCTGTCATGAATGTCCGGCAATTGTGTTTCCAGAGGACCTAAAATGACATATATGAATTCCTGGACAGGCGTGATTCCAAGCACCTGTTGAATGTATGTAAATATTTTACTCCAAAATGATCGCAATAGGGAACAATGAAAAAACATGTGTGCCAAGTCACCAGGAGCTTCTTGGCAGTTCCAACAGGTAGGCGTATCCCTCAGTTTACATTTAAACAATCTCTGGGGGGTCCAGAACACTCTATTTAACAGCATATATTTCGTTTGACATAGGATCGGGGATATCTTGTTTGCCAGTGCGGTGTTGTGTATCACATCCCAGTCTAATACAATGCCTGTGGAGTTAGGTTCCGATTCCCACTTACTTTCGGTCAGCCTATGTGGTTTCTTGGGTAGGGGGAGGAGCAATTTATATATTCTTGATACAAAATGGTCAGCATGGTATAGTATTCGTAGCCGGGTCACAAGCCAGGGTAAGTCTGTATTGAGGGGACATTTGGAGATAGCGGCCTTCAGTTTTAGGAACTGGTAAAATTCTATGGGTGGTAAGCTAAACTTTTCTTGCAATGTCGAAAAGGGCAGGGGTCTGCCATTATCATATAGGTCATTCACTATGTGTATACCTTTTCCAGCCCACACTTCCCAGTAAAGGGTTTTCCCTTCTATCCGGATCTTAGGGTTATGCCATAGTGAGAGTAGGGTGGATCTCTTAATCACCAGAGCAGTCTTATGGTACTGGTCAAGTCGGAGAAGTGCTCTTCTGGTATTTAGAAGGATGTATTTAGAGTGAGGTATATGGGTCAGATCCATGGTGAGGAGAGACGAGAGGGGTGCATCTGCCATTAACGACCGTTCAATAGTTAGCCATACTGGAGTGTAGGATGTATCCTCAACCAGCCAAAGGGCCCCTTGCTTACAGAGGAAAGCCGTTTGGTAGTTCCTAAACGAGGGCAGGCCCAGGCCGCCCTTATCTTTTGCTAGTTGCAGCTTTTTAAGTGATATCCTGGCTTTTTTCCCTCGCCATAGGAACTCTCCGAACAGCTTGTCTACCTTCTTGATAAATTCGTCTGAGAAAGTCATGGGGAGCATGCTAGCCAGGTAGTTAACTAGAGGCGTGCACATCATTTTTAGAGTCTCAACTCTACCCCACCAGGACAAAAATTTTGGTGACCAGCTGTCTAGCAAAGTGGATATCTTTTTTAATGTTGAGTCTTCATTTAACTTTAGAGTCGTAATCAAGTCCTTCTCAAAGTCTAGGCCCAAATATTTGAAAGCTTTCGGTTGCCAGGTAAGGCCAGATGCACCCAGAATTCCTTTATCCCCGATGTTGTTTAGTAACTTAACCTCTGTTTTATCCTTGTTTAATTTATATCCTGAGACTCTAGAGAACCCCTCAATTGTGTCCATCAAGGCCGGGATAGCCTCGTCAGCTTTTTCCGTCAAGACCAGGACATCGTCGGCGTATGCAGTCAATTTTACAGTGCAATCACCAAATGGAACCCCAGCAATGGCTTCATTGTGTCTGATATGCCACAAAAAGGGTTCTATTGCCAATAAGAACAAAGAAGGCGATAATGGGCAGCCTTGTCTCGTCCCTTGTTTTAGGCAGAAAGAGGAAGAGAAGGAGCCGCCCGCTCTGACCTTAGCAGTAGGGCCGGCATACAAAGCCATTACGAGTTTAGTAAACGTCTCTCCTAGGTTGAAGTTGCGTAAAACTGCCTCAAGGTAGGACCAATCCACCTTGTCAAAGGCTTTTTCCGCATCTAGTGTGACTGCCACCGTGGGGGTTGTCAAAAGTTTTTTCTTTTTCTAGAGCATGGGCCAGTACTCTGGTGTTATCACTAGATAGTCTATGTTTTAAGAAGCCCGCTTGAGACGGATGTACTAGGGTAGGGAGGACTTTTTGCAGACGGGCTGACAAGATCATGGCCAGTAATTTACAATCAAGGTTAATCAGGGAAATCGGCCTGTAGTTCTTTGGAAGTGACGGGTCTTTGCCGTCCTTAGGCAGGACTGCAATAGTCGCCTCTGCCAACGTGCCTTTGACTTCTCCTGACTCCGTAAATTCGTGAAAGAGGTTTAGAAGAGGATCAACCAAGTCCGTTGCAAAACTTTTATAAAATCTGGCCGTGAAGCCGTCCGGACGTGGTGCTTTCCCACATTTTAACCCCCTGATCGCTTTTTCCACCTCATTAGCCAAGATCGGCCCATTCAGACTGAGTTGCTCCTCAGGCTTTAACTTTGGTAGTACACATTCTTGGAGATATTCCTGAATTTTGTCCTCCACCACCAACTCGTTTTTAGCGTATAGGTCCTCATAAAAGTCTTTAAAGACCTCGGTTATCTTTTGGGGGTCCGAATGAGCGACTCCCGCCGAGTCCCTGATAACATTAATAGCATTCTTTTGTACTTTAAATTTTAAGTATGCTGCCAGGCTCTTACCGGCTTTATTAGATTCACATAGCTTAAACCTTCGCTTCCTATCCAGCCACACTCCCGCCCTTTCGCTCACTAGCTTGTTATATTCGTATTTTCTGTGGGTCATGATATTGAACGTTTCCTGGTCCCTTGTCATTTGGTGTTTGTTCTCTAAAGTAGCTATCTCAGCTTCCAACCCTTCTAACTTCGCATTACAATCCCTATTCATTGGCGAACCGATTTTGATGCACACCCCCCTTATTGTACTTTTCAAGGCCTCCCATCGCACTAGTTCTGAAGTGTCCCCTCTCACATTAGTCTCCAAATAAGATCTAATAGCCTCCAACATTTTAGTCCTATTCTGTTCTTTGTGCAGGATTTCTTCATTGAGTCTCCAGGACGTTTGTTTAGGGGATGGTTTAATGTTACTGATGGATAGAGATATACATGAATGGTCCGACAGTACCCTTGGCTCAATTGAAGTATCCTCTATCCTTGCTACGCCATTTTATGTAATGAAAATGTAGTCAATACGGGAGAACGAGTCGTGAGGGGGAGAGTAGAATGTGTAGTCTCTATCAGTAGGGTTTTGTATTCTCCACGCATCAATTAAATGGAATTGTTGGCATAGTTTGATGAAGGCATTATGTGACTTGTTTGGCTTGAATGTACACTTAGAGTCCCTATCTAAGGCCGGGTCAAACGGAAGATTAAAGTCACCCCCAATTATGTGTATCGCCGTATCAGGTACCGTTGCAATCTGCTTGACTAAATCCTGCCAGAATTCTAAATCATTAGTGTTAGGTGCGTAAACATTAGTGACAAAGAATTCCGTGTTATCCCTAGTGAGTTTCACCGTAACCCAGCGACCTTTTTCATCTGATGAGGATGACAGTAGCTCTACCTTGGACTTCTTTGGCATTAATACCAGAACCCCATTCTTTTTACCGAGTGCACTAGAGCCTACAACCTCTGTATAAAACTTGTTGCGCAGAGTATAGAATTGTTTAGCATCCAACTTGGTTTCTTGCAGCAGAACAATGTCCCCCTTTTGTCTCCGCAAATAATCTAATATCTTTTGTTTTTTAACGGGCTGATTCAGACCCTTAACATTCATGGATAAAACTTTCAATCGATCAAGAGAGGTTGTACCAAGTGGAGTGGACAGTGTTCTATGTGACATTTACAATGGTGTATGTGTCATGGTTGTACCAAGAGGGCCAAGGGAAAACATAGTACTCGGCGCATCATGTAAAGGACATATTGTTCTGCTACTTAAGATGAAATACAGTCGAAAACCACAACCAGATACTTGGGTACCCAAGGATATAGCACGCCTGGTCTGAGTATAGATATACAAACACATCATATGCATGATACAACTTGTCCAATCAAGAGCAAAGAGATAGATCAGAAAAGAAAGAAGTGGTACGGAAAAGAGAGGAAAAAGAAAGAAGGAGATTGAAGGAGAAAGAAAAAGAAGGAAAAATAATACAAAACATAGACCACAGCACCCATCCCTCCCAATCCCACGCAACCCCCCACCCCACCCACCCCAATTGTGATACAGAAGCATGGCGACGTGAGGAAAACCGCAGTAACCCCCCGCCTAAACTTAGTCATGTGTAGACATTGGAACAACAATACATAACGAAAAATGCATCTAAAAGGCTATGCAAGCAGTGGAACGTTGGAATGATGCAGCAAAACCGACATGTGATCAACAGCGCACACTCACTATACATTCCTGGTAAATCAGAATAATTTCTGAGTGCTCACTAAACTATGATTTTCGAGCAGAAATTTGAGAATACAACATCACGGCCTATTGGAAGATATTATAGCGTCATATCCCACATCAAAGGCACGAAATGGCTAGTAGAATCTAAGTCGTCGCATCAGTGGCGAATAACCTAAGCAAAGAACAGTAGAACATCAGTAATCAGTAATCAAAGAGACACAGTATTGCCAGAACGAATCCGGTCTACTCCGGGTAACCTGACAGTGTACCAAAGTCTGGAGTTAGACAACACGTTACAATGTATATATCACCGGCCATCGTCTCATTGGAGCCAACAAGGCGAGCCAACTTTAGTCAAGAGGGTCAGATCAATAGCAGCTGGACCACGCCAGCTTGAACCAGAAAGGTAAATTAAAGAGACTTCCAGGGCATCATATAGCTTCTAGTGATGGGAAGTTTCCGTACATTTGAGACCTATTCTGTAGGAACCCAGCAATAGATAAGCGCATCAGGCTTTTAATAACAACAGAGCACAGAAAACTTTATGATAAGACCTAACGTGGTCACTTGTATCCTGAAGCAGAAGCCGAGGCCGATAGTCCATCCGGGTTATTAGTTTCCATGTCGCGCTCCATGTCTCGTTCTTCCACATCTTCCAGCATGCGTTTGAGCTTCATTGGGTCCGTAAAGTAATCTTTTAACTATATTTATTTATGTGTGTTTCAAGCCCCAACTCATGATTCAGCTGCGAAGGGTTATGGTAATCATTTGGTCATGCACCAGCACTTTTCTTGATTGTGTACTTTTGTACATTTGTTGATAATAATGTGGTCATGTATATTATGTATTTTGTATATCTTTTATGGTGCGATTGCAACGAAATAAAGATTATTGAATTAAATTGAACTGAAGAAAGTACGAGACTACACAGATGCGGCGGCGGGCGGAGAACACTGCACGCGACCCACACCCTAAAATGGCACTCTCACTCCTTGCAATATTTGGTTAGCAACAGAGATTGATGAAGTTTGAGCACGGAGCGAGGAGAAAGTGAGTCACGAAGACGCACGCTTCGCAGCAGAGTACAGTAGTGACGAGTCAGTGACTACTGTACTAGTAAGTGTGTACAAAAAAATCGGCCCCCAGCAAAAAAAACTGCCTCCGGCCAAAAAAACGGCCCCCACCCCTGGCAGCCTACCGGGGGATTGCCTTTCATTGCCTGTCCGGCCCTGAGGTCCGGGATTTTGCACTACAGAAACAGATTTGACTCCTATCAGTACTATCTCCCCGGTGATCGTTGAATAGACATTAGCAAATCTGCCAGTTTGGAGCATGAATAGAACATATGCACAGCATCAGCAGCAGGGGTACCGCACCTATTGCATTTAGTCACAGCTCCTGTGCCCCATTTAGAAATGTTACCAGGGGTATAATATAAATCATAAATTGACATGTAATGTTGTGCACGCATCCTAAACAAAACAATTTGCCAAGACAGTAGACATATTTAACTCTATTCCTTCTGTGTCTAGGTTCCTTGGCAAGGAGCAATAGACTTTGAATGCAATATGATACAGGGGTTGCAGTAGGCAACACAATTGTAACATTGAGCTCAATGGGATTTTTAAGTAAACTGCAATATAATTTATTTTACAAACGTTTTTCTTACTCTGGGCTGGATCTGGGATTCGTCCCTGGTGTATCTCCTGAAAACAGTTGAAGGAGATCGTTTTTGTTAAACAGGCGATTTTTAAGAAATATTTGTATGTTGCAAAAATCAACACTTAGAAGAATTTCTGCTAAAAACCAGGCAATCTTATCCTGTGGTGGAAAATCAGGTTATCGGAAAATCCGTTGTAATCACTTTTTCTGGTCAGTGCTGGGTACCTAAATCCAGCACTGGGATCTCTCCTGATTACAGGTGAGTAATTTTGTTTTCGTTGATCGGACGATTTTTTGGTGAATATTTCAAAGTTTCAAAACTCGAACACTTTGACTAGTTTTCACTTGGAAATTCTTCTATGTTACCCTATGGAGAAATTGTAGATTATCGGCTGTCGGGTAAGTACTCGACTGGCAGAGTTAAGGTTCTGGGGTAAGACTCTGGTCTCCCAGGTTTGGGTTGGTACTGTAGTTACACCCTCAGCGGCACAGGGACAGCCGAGTGCAGAGAGAGTAGGCCCAATGTTAGCCTTTGGCGGGTAGGGGGCCTTTGGCTGGTGGCTGCTAGCAGGCAACCCACACGGCTGTGGGAGCGAAGCTGCTGGTCACTTACTCAGGGCAAGTGGGGAAGTCTAACAGAACAGTTGGTGCACTCCCAGTGGCACTGTCACGGCTAGGTGCAGGGTGCTTTTGGGTCATCGGTCATCCAATGGATTTCAATGGGAAAGCTGCGAGACGAACAAAGGCTGCAGGCTCGGGGACGGAGGTTCTGCAGGTGCAACCACCACTTTGAGGGGTAAGTTGGGAAGCTGTAGGTTGGGTAGACTCCCATGAGTTGGGCACAGGGGGCCGTCGGGTGCAGGGGTGTCTTTAGGAGTTGGGAAATCTTACCCGCTGCTGGTCGCAGTTGTCTGTGTATATGGTGTTGAGGCTGCAGGGTACCATTTACCAGGGGCTGACATGTGGCCAGAGATGCCAATTGGGTTTAGGCAACAATGCAGTTTAGGGAAGGTACACAGGCCCTGGGTACCTGATTGGCAGAAGCCTAGGGAACACTCAGTCAAAGCACATCAGCAATTCAGCAGAAAGTGGGGGCATACCATGCAAGAAAGAGGGCACTTTATCCAGTATTAGGGTATTTAGAGGCAGTGATGTGGTAGGCCCAGGCTGTAAAATCAGGGGTGAAGGCCGTGGCCTTGGTGGCGAAGAGACTACTGGAGGAGTAGGAGACGTAGCCGAAGTTGGAAATCTCTGTTTATGGTCAGTAATTAGATAATGGAGATCGGAAACCAGGGACGCAGGTAAACAAACCATGGGAGGTGGAGGTGGATGGCACTCTTCAGGGTAATTTACCTGGTCCTCCGGTTCTTGGTCATCATAGTCCAAGCTGTTGTGGTACTTGATATGAAGTTCAGATGGGCTTGTCGCAGTTCTGAACATACTGCCATCGTCCGAATCTTCCTCCTCCAAGAGGTGAGTTGGAGGCAGTGGTTGGACCCTACTAGGAGAAGTCCGGGCCGGTGTCAGCGTGCGTTTTGTAATCTTGAGGTGGACATACGCACTGTGTAGTTTGGGTTCTGTTGTCGTCGACCAGTCAGTCGACGTAGTTGTCGACAGTGAAGCGTCTAGGGGCACCATGGTTGTTGACCTCGACGGAGCTCCCGTCGACAGAGCCGTCGTCGATGGGGTCCTCGTCGACGGAACAGTCTTTGTCGATGTAGGCGTAGATAGGCGAGTCGGCGGTCGTAGCGTCGATGCTGGTTTTGACATCGGCGATGATTTCTTTATTTTTATCGTCGACGAGACCAACTTACCAGCTGTCGGCGATGAAGTCATTGGCGTGGACAAAGTTGAAGACGCAGGTTACAGTCCAAGATGTAGACTGAGATTTTATAGTTGTTGAAGCCACCGTTGACGAGGCAGTCGTCGACTAGGTCGAAACAGGTTTCTTAAAGGTATGAAGAACCTCCTGAGGAGAAACCTTTGCCGGTAGAGCCTTAGGATTTGCCTCTGAAGACTTTTTGTGCGTCGTCTTTTGAGGTGGCTGCGATGAATTTATTTATTTAAAACACTTATATAGCGCAACTGTCACCTGACGGGTATCCTGGCGCTGAGGCTCACTCCTTAGGATGGAAAGAGACGGGAGGCTAATTAGGGAGTTTAGCAGTGAACGGGTTTGGGGAAGAGCCAGGTTTTGATTCGCTTTCTGAAAGGTAAGGAGTTTTGGAATTTGGCGAATGTCGACCGGCAAACTGTTCCAAAGTTTGGCTGCGGCCACTTTAAAGGATCTTCCCCCGGTCCTTACCTTGTTAAATCTGGGTACCGAAACAAGGCAGGCTGAGGTGGATCGGAGAGTTCTGGTGGGGGTGTACCAGGAGAACATTTTTTGTAGGGATCTGGGGCCCGTTCCGTGTAGTGCTTTGAAGACGAGGCAGAGTGCTTTAAAGGCAATTCGCTGCTTCAGAGGGAGCCAATGTAGCTCGGCTAAGGCTGCTGTGGCCGAGGATCTCCTGGTCCAACCAAGGGCCAGTTTGGCTGCAGCTGACTGGACTCTTTGGAGTCTGTCCAGTAGAACAGCTGGAGACTCGAGCAACAGAGCATTACTCTTGAAGGTCCTGGAGAGGCCACTCTGGGTCTTTGAGAGGAAAGTGAAGACTTAGAAGAGCTCTTACTCTCCTCCGAAGACATGGCTTGGTCCTTATCTTTAAGCCTCTGCAGCCAAATTAAGAGGCGTCCCTCCCTGTCTTTGGGGGTTTTTGAAGACCAGGTACAACATACCTTACAGTCCTTTGAGGAGACATCCGGGTAAAGGCAGTAGAGACAGTCCTTGTGTTGATCATCAACATGAAGTCTCTTTTTACCACAGGAAGCACAGGGCCTAAAAAGGCCTTTTTTAGTAGTATCTGTCATGAAGAACTTGAGGACTTCACACAGAAGAAGGAATTTTGAACCACTGGAAATCCAGAAAACAAGGAAAACTGAGCAGAGCTCAGTGTAGACTCCCTTAGCACGACGTGTTTACGAAAATCTGAGGGACTAGAGCTCCTGCCAGGAAGGCTCCAGATGGTTGTGATAGCTGATTGGCTCTTCTCCGAAGTTTGGTCCTTTTTTTACAAAAGGACATTGGTATGTTTCTAATGTGAGGCCCTTGGCCTAGTACTCTATATGTCTGAGACATTACTTTATTTATGTACCAGGGACTCCCATAGCGACGACTGGGAATGATTCAGGCATGTGAATCTATGAAAGATACCAATACTGGATAACTGCAGTTACAGGTAAGTAACGCATTCCTTCTCACAGGTCCGACGTATCTAGGAATGGTTTTAGCTTTCTAAGGTAGCTCAGGTGAAACCTGATGTTTTTGGCCAGTGTGATGATGTGAGCTCGCAAGTTCAGGTTCTTGTCCAGTGTACTGCCTAGTGATTTGGCAGAGTCCACTATGATAGGGGTGCGGTTCAGTGCGGAGTTCGATTTTGGTCCATCAGTATGTCAGTGGAGCTTTTGGGTGGGGAAATTAGTAGGAATACAGCTGGTTGCTAGCTAGCCATTGCACAGTCAGTTTTAGTGCCTAGTTCATTGTTTTGATCTCTTTGGGGGTTGAAACCTTGATGTAGAGCTTTGTGTCATCGGCATACATATGGAAAGAGATGTTGGCATTACGCAGAATTTCAGTTAACGGTTCCAGATGGAGGTTAAAAAGAGTTTGGGAGAGAGTTGAGCCTTGTGGGACTCCGATAGTAATCGGGGAGGGAGAGGATAGATTACGATTAACTAAGAATCTTTGAGAGTAGTTCAGTTGAACTATTCGAGAACGGTTCCCCCCTTAACCCCATCCTATTTTGAGCTGGTCAAGTAACTACTCATGGTTAACTGTGTCGAACGCAGATGAAAGGTCCAAAAGAATTAAGAGAGACGTTTTGTCCTGGTCTAGGGCTTGAAGGGCATCATTTACCATTTGGAGAATAGTAGTTTCAGTATTCTAGTCTGGCCTGAAACCAGATTGGTAATAGTCTAGCAGGTTGAATTTAGAAATGTGTTGGCTAAGTTGTTCTTGCACACATTTCCCGAGCGCTATTGCTAGTAGTGGAATATTGTATATGGGTTGTAAATAGTCTGGCTCAGCAGGCTTCAGTGTGTTTTTTTTTTTTCTTTCTTTTTTAAATGGGTATGACTGGACCAGTATTTAGAGAATCTGGCATTGAACCTTGCTTTAGGTAAGCATTGATTTTTGTAGTCCAGATGGGTAGGCTAAATTGGTAGGTTGCAGATAGACAATTGGAGGGGAGCAGGGCATTGAAATGGTTATTGGGTTTTATGGACGATAACATTTTTGAGATATTGTGGTCATCATATAGAAGGGGGTCCAGTGGGCTACCTTTTTGGGTGCTGCCTGACTGGTGTGGTAGATTCGTTGATTTGTGCCGCCGATAGATGAGACTGGACGATATCGGTTGACTTAAACTCGTTTCCCAACGAGTCAATTTTGGCTGAGAAGGAGAACGCATCACAGGTTATTAGGGATTTTGTTGCTTCTTTAGATGATTTGGCCAGTTTGTTCGATAGTTTATTTACCATTTCAAAGAGCTTACGAGGTCTGTTCTTGGTGTTCTCCAATTCCAATCTAAAGATTTATTTTTTTAGATTTGAGAATGCTTTTGTTCTACTCATTCCTGGTCTTTCTAAGAAGAGTAAGCTGGGGGGAGGAGCGGTGTTGTCTCAATTTCCATTCCGTTAGCCGCAGATCTCCCCTTTAATTGTTTAGGGACCCATTGAACCCGGGATTTTCGTCTTTAACCTGGATTCTTTTGAGTTTTAACAGGCTAGAGAGTTGATTATATCAGACAAAGTTTTGACATTTAGGATTCCCAATTGTAAACAAATAGGTTTTAGCCACTTAAAACGCAATGGGCGTAATGCGGGACAGATAAACAAGACATGATTACGATCTTGTATAGCACTATTACAAAAGTTACATATAGGAGATACACCATACCATTTTGCAAAGAGGTAGTTAAGTGGGAGCAAGTCTTGTCTTAAAAGGTACCATAATCTACGCACTCTATGGGGAATATTCCAAGTAAGGTATTGTTGGGCCAGTTTTGGTGTATAAGTAAATAGCAGTGATTGCCTTTCTTTATTCCCTTGTTTGGCAATCATATCCATTTTGAAACTGAGTTCCCACAATGCACATTTTAATTTAGACTTTAGTTCAGTAGGAGTAAGTAAAAACAGTGTGCTTACTTCCAACTCTAACAGAGTTACAGCTTTTCTAAAGTTCTTAACCAGCGTGGAAAACTCGTTAAAATTGCCCAGGAGTTCATTTTTAATGGCTTCCCGTAAGGTACCCGGTTTACCTCTCGCTAAACGGGCCACCCACCTTACGAGGGCAATCAACCCCTGTACCCAACAACTTGCGGAGTCCGAATTCCAGCCTGCATGATGATACAGAGCAAGCTGTATTTAGAGATGAAATTCTTCTTAGCACCTTTCCTTCTATTTTCTGTAAGAATCCCCAGTGATTTAACTCCACTAATTCTAAACCATACAGTAGTGTAGCAGGGATCTTTGCTCTAAATACCTCCAGAAATAGTGTAAAGTGTCTCTTCCCAGTAGCGTTATACAGGGAACTTAGCCCCGTACCATGAGCCGATGCTTTACGTGCATTGTGCTCAATGTGGGGTTTCTCACTTAGGTTTGCTGAAATGATTTTGCCTAAGAAGGTATAGGTTTTAACCACCTCTAGTTTCTGCCTTCCTATGGCCCAACTATAATTTTCAGATCTACATTTTTTCTTTCCAAAAATGCACATTATTTTACTTTTTGAAACATTAATCTTCATGTAATGTGCTTCTGCAAATTGATTTAATGCCTGTAACCGGTTAGACAAGCCCTTTGGGGTTAGATCTAGAATGAGGATATCATCCGCATACATTAATACCGATATGGATGATCCTCCAATTTTCGGGGCTTGCCCATCACAGGCAGAAATGGAGGTAGGGAGATCTGCCGTATATAAAGAAAACAATGTAGGGGCCAATATACACCCTTGTTTCAAACCATTTGGGGAAGGTATGGATTGAGAGAGACCCCTTTCTCCACCATATAACACCTTGCACCACGTGTTCGAGTGAAGAGACTTTACGAGTTCAAGTAACTGTATTGGCATACCTAAAGCGGCAAGCTTTCTCCACAGCGTTGGACGGTCCACCTTGTCGAACAATGTGGAGAAGTCTATAAATGCCACGTATATTCCACCACCTCGAACGTGTACATATTTGTCTACAATCACCTGTAATGCTGTTAAATTATCTAATGTACCATGCTCTTTGCGAAATCCGGTTTGTTCCAAAGGTAAAATACAGTTTGATTCTATCCATTCGTTAATTAATGTTAAAAGATATTTAGCAAAAACTTTTCCTATTGCGTCCAATAGAGCTATTAAACGATAATTCGTTGGATTATCTCGCTCTCCCTTTTTAAATAGGGGAATTAATATGCTTCCCCTCCATGAGTCAGGGACTGATCTCGATAGGAGGCATGCATGAAAAACTGGGAGAAGAATCCTACTCCAGGAGGTGACATCTTGCTTCATTAGTGACATGGGTAACTCGTCCGGACCCATAGCTCCGGAAGAGCGCATACTCTTTATCACAGAGGCTATGGTTTTCTCGGTTGGGAGCTCTATATTGTGCTCACTATTCTGAGCTAGATCCCCGTTGTCACCCTCTGCACCGTTAGATGCGTACAGACTAGATATGAATAATATCCAAACATCTTCTGCAATGGAAATGGGGATAGGGGTAGTTCTTACACACATCCCCTCCCTATTATAGACCAACATTCTCTGGAATTATTAAAGGCCGATGCTTCTTTTAACCTAATCCAGAGGGAATCTTCTTTTTCTCTTTTTAATTTTATTTTCAGTCTCACCCTCCTTCTTCGTAGTAAGGCTAATTTCTGCTCATTTTCCCTAGTTCTACTAAGGTACTGTTGCCTCACAAGTTTATTTATCTCCTTATTTAACCCCTTGCGTGCGGGGCGTATTTTCCGCCTGTGCTGACTCCGCCTTGCGCGGGCGGAGTCATGACGGAACGGTTCCGTCATCAGCACAGCTCACCCGTAGCTGATGACGGAACCGTTCTGTCATCAGCACGCAAGGAGTTAAGGGTAATAATATACTGGGAGGGGGATGCAACTTCTTAGAATTTTTAGTTTTTTTAGCTACCATAGTAAGGTTTTTCTTGAAGTTTTCGAAGTATAAGAATTCCCTACCCTGCCATTCATCTAATTCAAGAATAGTTTGAACTAGAATATTTTGAACGTCCTTCATACTGATAGGGTCCCAGAAGCACCTTCCAGACTTAGAATGAATTGAGACTCCTTTGTTGGCTATGGACCAAGAGTCGGTAACTGGAGGTTGTAACGAGACAGTTATGTTAATCACATTATGATCGCTTAAGGAAGACTGAGAGATCATTATGTCTTGAATGAAGGGAAACGTATCATAGTCCGTGATCACATAATCCAAGATGGATTCACCCCTAAATGATCTATGAGTGAACTTTTCAGGAATGTCAGAAGGCATCCTACCGTTTGCAATTAGTCCCTCAAAATGGCTAAGTTCTTCAAGTAATATCTTTCCTCTTTTATTAGTTTTTATTTTACTAGGAAAGATTGCTTGAGATATATTATATGCTTCTTCCTTGAATTTGTTTCTAAACATATCTATACTTGAATTAGAAACTTAGCTATTTAAATCACCCATAAGTAAAATATGAGGGGGCTGATCGAGCTCTAATAATTGTTTTACATAGGAAAACATTCGCTTCAAGACAACGTTAAAAGTATCTTCAGGAGGAATATATGCATTTAAAATTACAAGTAGAAGAGCGATTTCCTACAGTCTATATTATTAATAGTTATAGATTGAAATAGATTACTAATGTCCGTGTAGTGGGAATATTGCCATTGTAATGAATTTGATAAAAAACAAGCAATTCCACCTTTTGCATGGCCTTTTTTTGAAGGTGTAGCAGCGGCCTCAAGGACAAAATAATCTTTCCCTCCATATATACTGTTTTTACACCATGTTTCCTGAATACATAGCACATCTGCATGTAAAGAAAATAAAAAGTCTAATTTCTCTGAACAATTATGTAGTCCTGCGGCATTCCAAGATACAACTTTTAACTGACTGTTAAAGATGTTGAAACAGTCTTGGGTTGTTCGATGTGCTATTGGACAAAACTCCTGGTAGCCAGTTCCATAACTGATTGTCTTCTGTTAGAGGCATATCCAAGATCTCAGAAGTAGGGAGTACCTCAGTAACCGTGCGTTTACCTCTAGATACCCAGATTTTTAAATCTTTACTATAGGAGGACTGGTCTTCCTGCCTAAGACCCATTTTAGAGGCTCCTTCTCTAGGGAAGATACGCTTTCCATTATTAATAAAAGGTAACACATCAATCCCTCTACATTGGAATGCTTCCGCTTGTTGGAGAACTAAATTAGCAATAATTTTTGAACAGAATGTTACTCGTGCTCGTTGCTCATTTCCAAACCTTATTACAGAAACCAAGTCAATATCACTTGACAAAATAAGTTTTAAGCTTTCAATATCCTTAAAAGAATTAATCAACCATGACCTATTCAAATTTAGGTCATAGTCTAATAAGGGAAGAAAGTCCAATGTCAAGGTATCAACGCATGGATTAGAGATTTTTAAAGGAGCAGTAGTAATGTTCGTGGTCACCTCAGTAGTGGGGCAAAAAGTAGGTGCAGATGGATTAAGTACCCTTTTTCCAATAGGCTTGTTTCTTGTGGCTTCCTCTTCAGGTACCGAGGGATTTATCTCAACAACTTTAGAGCTTAGTGTTCCCCCATTCATAATGCTGGCATCGAGGGGACCTTCTACAGCAGGGTTAGTGAAACAAACAATAGCCTCATTAGAGGAAGTATCCAGTAGTGATTTATCTGCAATTTCTATTACATCACAAGCTTCTGTGTCTATGTGCTTTTGAAAAATAATTTGTCTCTGTCTTCTCTTCTTATACTTGCGAATAGGTTTCCTATTTTTCCCTTTGTTCTTTCTGCTTTTTTCTTTTACTATCCCCTTGGACATTACAGTTCCTTCAGAGTCTTTTTTATCCTGATTAAAAATAGGAAAAAGATCTTTCACAGCAGTTTGGTTAACCTCTGCCACGCTTTCTTCCTTCAGGGTTGGTTCTGATTCTTTCCTCCGTTGTGAGGAAAGTGAGGGGAGGGTCGTAGAGGGCTCATGAATGTCTACCTTTAGCAACTTTCCCATTTGTGTATTTTTACTCAATGAAATATTACTGACCGGATCCTTCTGGACTACAGCTTCTGTGGGGAAAGTGGACCCAGACTCACTATTTTTTGCAAGTAATACTTTCAGTATTTCTGTAACCGAGTCCAAAATACAGTCAGAACTCCCAACGAATTTGCCTAATAGAAGAAGTATGGAAGCCAGTAAATGTTCAAGAGCTATCAGGGAATCTGAGATGGGTTTATCATTTTTTGGGTATCCAGATGCAGTAAGAGAACAGATCCCTGATAGATTAAGTTGCGGAGATTTCGAATCGCTCTGCAAAGAAGGGATGTCATAGAAGGAGTGCTACTAGATAGCAGTAATCCCGATGGTGTTGCTCCATTTGGAGTTTTACTGGGTTCAGGCTGTTTTAGGATTTTCTCGTCCATGTAGCGACCACAAAGTTCGAGATCGATACTGGACGGAATGGAAAGATCTTTTATATTCATTTCCTCATTTTCTGTGTCTTTAAGAGTGTTAGGCTGAAGCACTTTTGAATTAGCTTTCGAAGGGTCAGAATTAGCTCCTTTGGATGACCATAGTGAGGGGATTGCATCAGTACTTGAAAAGAGAATAGACAAGTTTTTATCCGCAGTTAGCTCAGGTTTAATATCCTTCACTACTTCAAACTGCGGTTCCGCCGTTGTTAACAAGTCATCATCAGTGATAATTGGAGCTTCCATAGATTTGTTCGCTGGTTTTTCCCATATTTTCAGCAGCATCTGACCCTTAAGCTGTACACTATTTTCATATTTATTCCTTACGGGGTTAGATCTAGTTTTTATACAGGACCTCCCACCTAGGACTCTTCCGGAGCGTAGTTTCTTTGCTGTCATATTGTGGAAATAGACGGCCAGTCAACAGAGACAGTTTACACGCCTTCAAAACACTAGTAAGACGATTTTGATCGGAAAATAAAAATAACGGGGCCCAGCCCAGCCTACCTCAGCCACTGAGGGCCCGCCCTTTGCCCGGGCTTAGCCCGGCGTCGCCCGCGCGTGTCCCGCGATGCGCGGTCTTCCAGCGCAATTAAAGCCAGGTGAGGGGGGCGTAGCGGGGAGGTGCTCCAGGCCCAGATGGCTTGTGGGCAATGGTGTTTCTCAGAGTCTCAATCCGCCTTCAGCCCCACAATCACGAGTGTTTCCCGGGGAGCGCGAAACGCAAGCAGTTGGTCACCAGCGCTGCCAGATAGCGCTTTTAGGGTGACGGCGCTTGTAGTGGATAAGGAGCGTTTCACCAACAAACAGTGTTTGCGGCAGCAACCAACACAGCAGCAACAGGATTGTTCTCCGCTCCACAACGGACTTCCAGCGCAATTAAAGCCAGGTGAGGGGGGCGTGGCGGGGAGGTGCTCCAGGCCCAGATGGCTTGTGGGCAATGGTGTTTCTCAGAGTCTCAATCCGCCTTCAGCCCCACAATCACGAGTGTTTCCCGCGGAGCGGGAAACGCGAGCAGTTGGTCACCAGCGCTGCCAGATAGCGCTTTTAGGGTGACGGCGCTTGTAGTGGATAAGGAGCGTTTCACCAACAAACAGTGTTCACGGCAGCAACCAACACAGCAGCAACAGGATGACTTTGGGTTTGCAGAGATTTTTCACCTCCTGCTGTCCATATTAAATACTAATGGCCGCTTCAGGTGTCGCTGCTAATGCTAATTTCTCGAAATAAAGCAGTTTCTCTTCGATCTCTTTACTACAGCAGCATAGAACTAACTCATCCCTGATTAATATATCTGTTAAGCTTTCAAACTCGCAGGGTGAAGCTAGCACTCCATGTTGTCGCATAGGACTCAATAGACTCATTTAGCCAATGCTATCTTGAGGAAATGTAAATCTCCTGTCAATGATGCTCTTTTGTGAAAACGTTGCTCCAAACGTTGTACTGTCCCTTCATATTCACTTAACGCTTGACCCCCAACAGGTGTGCTGTCCCGCCAGACCCAAATAAGCTACTAAAATGCATTTTTACTTTTTCCGCTGGAACACTGAACATCAATAGCCCCCAAATGAATAGTAAATAGGAGTCTTTACAGCAGATGTGGCTCACACAGAGAGAATCAAGAAATGGTGATGGAGGATCGATGGCTTCATACAGTGCATGTTCAAACAGAAAAAAGAATAAGAAAAATGAACTGTGAAGAACAACAAACGTCAGTATTGAAATAAAGCACAACCAGAATAGACTTAAAAACAATGCTTTTGAATAACCAGTCCTAAAAACAATAAGCATACAGTGATACTCGTGCAGTGCACTTGAAACCGAAAATTACATTAAACAAAGTGGTGCTCATGTACCCTGTAGACCATTGAGGTCTTTGCACTACAGGGTAGCACTAGTGGTGGTGATCTCCTTCCTTAAAATGCAAACCATTTCATAAGGGTGTACACTTCACGAGTGTCCTGCTGCAGAAAAGCAGATCAGTTAGAAGACTGAAAGCAATTTTTTGTAATACCTGGTGCGCTGGTGTGCTGTAATCACTGTTGAGAACTAAAAGCAATGGTATCCCACTGCAGGCAATGGAGCACATTTTGCATATGAAAGTAAAATTCACCTTAAAGTGGTTGAGTGGTGTGCGTATTGCTGTTTAGCACTCTGCGAAATCGGCTCCTCCAGAATGATGTGTGCATAACGGTCATGAACATGTAATATGTACAAGCATTTATCGCGTTACTGCACTCTCTCGTTCATTTAAAAGTGAGGGATGTGACGTACTTAGTCTAAATTTGAGAACAAATTTCTGCGAAATTCAAAACTGGCATTTAGCGCTATATTTTAGCTCAAAATGTGTTTTCCATCCATTTGGGTTGAAAGACCACATTTTACATCAAATGAATAGTACCAAAAACAGTTGCCACAAAACCGGCCAGAGGTTGCTTTCTGGCCATTTGCATGCTGCTATTTTTTGGTGCATAATAGCATAATTTCAAATAAAACAGAATTTCTGAAGTTATGTAAAATATGGCGTAATTGAATCTTTAACTAGCCTTAACATTAAAGGCTTCCATTGAGTGTGTGCACCGTGGAGCAAGCTCAGACCGAGGTGGAGATGAGCAGTCACAGGGAACAAAAGACACTGTGATTTTAATGCCAAAAGTCAGCAGCACAGAAAGGCCTCTCCAACGGCTGATATCATCTGCCAGACATGACAAAATCACAACCCCAGACCACTGCAACACTTGAGTGAAACAAGAAAGCAGTGTTAAAGAGATGTGTGCGCTCCGTGGTCTCCAGTATGAAAACAGAAGTCCTTAATTGAAGATGGTACCTGTGTTACCAAACCTGTGGAGCAGAGCAGCCAGCTCTAAAAACAGCTTCTCTCCCGAGCATTCAACAGACCTTTAATCCTTGAACACAGGTTTTTACTTCGGCTACATAGTAGCAGTAAATAACCAAATAAAACAAGGGGTTCTACTTTATCTGACAAAGTGCCCAAATGCTGAACATAATCTATTTATTTCGCTTTCCATAGTTCACGTTAGCTGACCTTACTACTTCGTGTGAGTTTTTTCAATCTCTTTTTTGTAAGTCGCTGATACTGATTCCTTGCCTTGACGTTTTCGTTTTTTAGCTCTTGTGTTGTCTCGGACCTAGTGTCAAATTATGAAAACCATAGTGAATTGGCACCCTGTACTGTTTGGCTCGCTCTGAAGAACTGCATTTACGTCTAGATTTTAAACTGACATTGAGGTGAGAAGGGTCCTTTATTGTAGGTTTCTCAAAGTTAAAAAGTGTCTAGAAACAAATCTGCGATCATACAGGTTTTCAAAGTAGCTCTGTGTGCACGGCTGTACCATCTTGAGTCACTGTCTCTAGTAAGTTACTTATGATTGATTTAAGTTTAGTTTAAAACAATGTTCTTTTCTTTTAGCTTGTATTTTAATATTGCTATGGACGTCTCTGCATTAACATGTACTAAAGATTAAAAAAAAGATATGCCGTTGCTTCCCCAGATCTTTGTATAGGTCAATAGCTAAAAATGGATTTGGTGTAAGAATGAAGGCAGGGAGAAGAATGAAGGCAGGGAGAATAGAACTATTTTTGAAGTAATTTTAGTTATCAGGCAAACCTCCAGCTTTGAGCAGGATAAGTCAAAGTTTTTACCAGCGTTGCATTCCATATGATTCATATGATTTTGCCTGGTAGCTATGGGAACAAATATTTTTTTTATGATTGAATCGCTCCCTGAATCTAGTGACCGGTTTATCATTGTTGCAAAACTAATTATGCTGTTGTAATACTTTATTTCGATAAAAACAAACTTTATCATAAAAGTACATACAATTCATTGTTAAAAAAATGTATAAAAACTTTAAAAAAGGTAAGATCTTTTCTGCAACTAATTATGCACGTACTGCTTTGTCTTTCAGCAAACGAGAGAACTTAAAGCTGATCAGCACCAACAACCAGCACTTGAAAATAGAGTTTTGTACCTATCCCGATAGTATGTTTTCCACTATAGACTATCGTTATTGTTCCTTGCCAGAGGCCATAGAGGAGTCCAATGGAGCCCAGGCTGCGTCAGTCTGCGAAACCTTCTCGGTGAGTTATGGCGCTGCAGTACATGATAGCAGCTACTACAGTATCTGTAGGATTGATGAGTAACAATTAATGAACTGAAAACACATCACTCCCTCAAAATACATCACTCCCCTAAAGATTTCAACCCTCACATAAAGCTGTAACGAAAGAAATGCCCCAAAACTCCTTATCTTTAAAAGTTTCACATCCCCCCCATCATAACCAAGTAAAAAGCCTCAAGTGATCTTGCTCGCATTCTATTTACCTTAAAACTGTGACAATCGAACGTTCCATCCGACCAGCATGTGTTTATTCTGTACAGCATTGCTGCTGCGAGATTCCAAAAGCCGAAAAAAGTCAGTTTTCAGTTCATTAATTGTAAGAGCGTTATAGATTTGACTTCATGGGTTTTTCAAATGTTACAGCCACATGATTAGAGTGAGTTCCATGCAACTGTAATGTTTTTTCGGAGGCGCCAGTCACAATGTGTGGAATTAAAGGGGTTTTAAGGGTATGTACTACAGTAACTTGATGGGCAGCGCAATGGTACCCTAAATATTACTTTTGTTACAGTGACCCCTGAGGAAGGGAGATTCCCGAAATGCATGTGTCCACTCTACTAAAATTACCAGACTAGGCCAGCTTTCTCTTAAGCCTTCGCCTCGAGGTTATTGAACACCCTTTCTACTCCGCCTCAGACTAAGCAAACCCGATATTAGAGCGGGCGACTCAGCAGAATTGTATTCGCTGTATCTGTCCTAAAAAGATATCTTGAAGTATTCCTCCATTTGATCTGATGCGTCGGTTGCATAAATGTTTTCAAAGAAACTCCAAACTGGTGTCTAGACACCAGAGGAAAAGGTTCTTGTTACCTAGCAAGCTAGAGATGCCTTTAACTGTGAGAAACTAACTTGCACCTCATAGTTCCAAGACTGTGCAGACCTGGTCAGAGAGACAGTCCTGCTCATATTGGTGCACAGTAGCTCAGTCATGTGATAAGCCTTTGCATTTCTTCTTGATGAAATAAAGAACTTGTTGTGATATAAATATTCTCCCTTGTTTTACACCGGATA
Organism: Lissotriton vulgaris; assembly: GCF_964263255.1. NCBI lineage: Eukaryota > Metazoa > Chordata > Amphibia > Caudata > Salamandridae > Lissotriton > Lissotriton vulgaris. The sequence continues at coordinate 263,308,410 of NC_141685.1, forward strand.
GCACAAAGGGGCATGTTCATTAGTCCTCATTTGGAAAGATCTTTGTTAACGTAGATGTGTTTTTTTAATAGTACAGAAACCTCTAGAAGATCAAAAAGCAAGAACTGACTTGCATTGTTTTTGGGTGGATTGAAATAAGGGGTGAAACGCAGGTCTTGGAGTGCCCATTCTGACCCCAAAGAACACCAGAGAACCAGCTCTATTGCACACCCAAACTAAACACCTGAGCAACTGCATCTATGATCTCAAACGCAAGGTCTTTAGAGCTGATCATCTGGTTCAGAAATGGTGGGTTCATTTATAGTGAGATTGTCTTTGATTTTGCCAATTCACAACTTTGTTAAAGTAAACTTGTCTACACCATTATGGGTCAAACAAATCTGCTTCTGATTATTGTGGGAAGCTGGCTCTTTATATAGTGGACCAAAACTAGGTACTCTGTAAAGCGCCCAGGCAACCCTATTGGTTTACAGAGGCAAAAATTATATTACTAGTCAGTCTTTTTTGTGGCAGTCTGGGTGAGCAGTTTAGGCCTATCTGGGGGTTAGTATTTGTTTTACTCGCAGAGGCAATACATGAGGGACACACAACAATAAATCTGAGACCAATTTAGAAAAAAACTTTTTGATACCAAGAACTTTGTTCCCAAGTAAGTACTTTTTTAAATGTGAATTTTTACAGGTAAGTAAATTTGTTCACTTAAATGAGCCTTCACGCAGCAATGCTTCCCTATGGGAGAAAGGGCTTGTGTTACATACAGTTATTTGTGCTCTGTTTCCGGGGGTCTCCTTCAGGACTTAGGGTTGTAGGGTGTCAAGATTCAAAGTTCCACCAGCAATTACTCGTTACCTGCCCTGGGGTGTCCGAGTGCAGAGGAGTGCTGGTCGTGCTGGGGCCACCTAGAAACAGTCCAGGGGCTCGGGTCCGAAGGGGGCACCGCAGGATCTTGGGTACCCAGGCTGGGGTGCTCGAATGTAAAGTGGAAAGGTCAGCTTGGTGGTTGAGGGTACAAAATCAGGACAGCTGGGCCACTCTGGAAGTAGGTCTCTGTGGTGCTGACGTCCCTTGATGGCTGCTGGGTCTTTGTGCAGTGATTAGGCTTTGTTTGCTGCAAGGGGTCTGGTACACCAGATATTGGACCTGTGATTCCAGTTTGTCCTGGTGTCCTCTCACTTGGTGGGGGTACAAATCTGACCTTCAGGTGCACAGGGTCCTCTTCTTGTTGATGAATCGGGCTGGTCGGGGAGCAGCCACTCGGTAGACCAGACTTTGCCTTTTCCGTGCCTTGAGACTGCAGGGCAGTAGCTCCTCTACTCCAAGGGAGATTGCTGGCAATTTGTGAAGCTGGTCAGCTGCAGGACGAGTTGCTGGTCACAATTGTTGAGACTGGGGCAGGCAGGGCTTTGCACCAAAAGTCCCAGTCTTCAGTCCTCTTTTCCCTCGGCTCTTCTTTGTCCTCTTCTTCCTATTTCATTGACTCTAAATTCCTTGTGTCAGGGGTGCCACCTAAATACTCCATTAGGGGTGTGAAGGAGAGTGACGTGTAGTAGCCAATGGACTACTTACATTCAAGGTGTCTACACCCTCTGATCACTTCCTGTGGGGATAACCCTGACCCAGAGAGCCTAATTCCTCCAAAACTAATATAGTTGAATTCTAAACGTTGTGTCCACGTCAGGTAGCCCACCTTAGGGGTCGAACTAGCTTGAGGTAGCCCACCTTAGGGGTAGAACTAGCTTGAGAGGGGGACATGCCTGCTGACTAGCTATTGTTCTCTGGGGTGGCGAAGTAAGCTAAAGAACGATGATGGATTCAACCCAGATCTGTGACTGGGGGTGAGTGTCTGAAAAGTTAAAGCTCTCCGTCCATCCTCTCCTTCTGTTTGCTTTGTTCGCCCTAAGTTGGCAGGGTTTATCCAGACGTGGGTCTCTTGCTCACTTTGCCACTGGATTCTTGCTAGGCTGGCTGATATGGGGGGGTTCCCCAAAAATGGTCACAGGATGCTTGTTTCTGGTCCTCCAGGGAAGACCTAGCTTGGCAATTCGGGCTGGACTGTTCCCATAAGGAACAGGGTCAATACTGATTTACATATGGCTGGGTCTGAACTGGGGTGGCAAAATGAGCTAAAGAACAATGATGGATTCAACCCAGATCTATGACTGGGGTGAGTGTCTGAAAAGTTTCAGCATTCTGTCCATCATCTCCTTGTGTTTGCTTAGCTAATGTTCTCGCCTGTCATGGTGCCAATTGGGCCTGGTGCAGGGGGTGGCATTTACCTGTCTCTGGAAGCCTTGGGTCGCATAACAAAGACCGCGGGGAGGGGGGCAGGCCGGTCTACCCCTGTCTTGCCACACACTAGTAGTCAGTAGGTTTTCAGGGGGGCACCTCTAAGGTGCCCTCTGGCTGCATGTATTAATAAATCCACCACTGGATTCAGTGTGGGTTTAATACAATTAGTTTTGATGTTTTATACCAAACCGCTCTGGAAGCCATTATCTAGCTGGTGAACTCATAAACACCGCACATGTACTCAAAATGGCTTCCCTGTTCACTTGTGATATCAAAGAACCGACTTGGACGTCACCGGTGCATATCTACTCATGCAGATATATCCATACATGTATATAGTGCATCCTGCCTTAGGGCTGTAAGGCCTGCTGTAGGGGTGACTTAAGTATACTGCATGCAGTGTCTGCAGTTATGGCTTAAGTAATATGTGTGCCATTTTGTGTTTTTACTTTGCCCTTGTAGGCTGTGTGCCATGTTGCGGAGAAGTTGGTATGTTGGTTCTGAGGGGGCCCCTAGGGAGGCGAAATGCATGCTGCATTCCTTAAGTACACTCTTTAGCCTGCTTGCCCTAGGTACCTAGGGTACCACTTACTCGTTACTTAGAAGGGTTGCTAAAGGTATTGCCAATTGGGAGAACAATTGTATGGTTTTAGGGAAAGGGATCTGGCACTGGGAGTTTGGATAGCAGGAACCCAGTGCACTTCTGTCAAGTGTATCAGATAACAGGCAAAAAGTGGAGTGACCATGTCAAAAAGGAGCACATTTCTACATCTATATTTGTCAGTAGGTTTTGCCTTCATTGGGTGATGAGCTTGCCGGTGTTCCCCTATACATTTATTCCACCAGAGCAACTGTTAAATATGCTTCAAGTTAATATTCTCCGATATTATGCCGACAGACCTCTGTGCATATTTTGGTATTTGGAATGCATTTTGTCAGATCTGTTCTTCCCTAGAGATCTTTTGAAGGAGGCAAGATAGGTGGTGTATAAGATAGATTACTAGAGGCAGTACTCGGTCCTCAAGTTCTCCGGTTGCTGGGTCATTCCACAGTGCATCCAGACTCATTTTATTTAGCAACTCTTTGAAGTTCAAAAAGCCTGGCAGGCAGTGGACATAAGCAGCCCTTGATAGTATCCTCGGTGCTTGGGATAGTTACCAAGCTGTGCTATTCCTCCTATGTGTCTAAATAGCCAAAAATGATGGCAGTGGGTGGATTGGTTGAATATTATTTTAGACCTTTGGTGCCTAGCTAAGTGTGTCTATATTGCAAGCCTAGTGTAAGAAGCCTCTCTTTCGGTCTCCTGAACTGCAGGAAGTCTGATTCAAGTCACTGAGGGAAGATTGAGCAAGTGGGTAGGTTTTGCAAGAGCTTTCTATAATGATCTCTTGCTGAATCACGTTAACCTAAAAGGACAGAAGGTTCGTAAGTGACGTGACTTGTAACGTGGTACACATCAGTTATAGCTTTCAGGATTCTTGAGGTGCGACCGTTGTGTTCTAATGTACACTTTATGCATGTCTGTAGCTTCTGTTAAGCGTATTTTAATAACTTGCTGTTTTCTAATTCTTTCCTGGCCTCAAATGTCACTAAGGATCTTCTGTCGGTGCCTTCCATGGCCAGGCGGTTGGACAGTGTGGAGACTAGGTGTTTCTGTAGTGCTATTACTTCCATCAATAAACTCCTTATTTTCCTGTTCAGAGTCTGCAGCAGCATATACTTTACTTTGAGTAATAGGTAGTGAGGTGCCCTCAGCTATGGTGCAGTGTGGTTGTTCCTCTAAAGCCCAAAATGAGCCATGTTGCATGATCATGGACTCTGATGTCGGTCAAGTTGTCAATTGAGCCCGTTAACAGGATATACAAATTCAGTTTTATTGGCCGCTGCACTTACATATGGGAATGAGCTGCTTGATAAGGTACCTTTAAACCTTCCTTCCTGCTCTTAGAATGTTTGGTGCCAAATAGCCACCGAACAGAGGCTTCAGGTGATGCTTATCGTTTGCGTATAGGATGGATCTTAGCGTGACTTTAAGAACATGTTTGCAGGAAAAGTCGAACCACTTAAAAACAATAACACTTATTCAGGTTCATTGCTGTACTGCTAAACAGGACTTTATATGATTGAATTCGGCAGGATCCCTGCTTTTTATATCCAGGTGTCCTCAAGATCTAAAATCTGTTTGAACCTGGTGTCTACAAAATTAAGCGGAGTATCGTAGGAGCTGAGCAGTCTGGGTATCTATTGTACTGACCGAGCACTATTCCCTAGTGTTACGGAATCCCAAATGCTTCATGTTGTGATACAGTAACTTATATATCCGAGGGAAATCACATATTAACAAAGTGTTGTTTGATAATGACTGAAGGCTAGGACTAATTCTAAATGTATCTAGAAAGTTGATACCACTAAAAGATTATAGTGGAAGGTAAGTACATTGTTCAATCTGTTATCTTTCCCTCCGCAAAGGAAGGCCAGTGATTACTTTCCTCGCCCTATTTATTGTTTTCTTTCAGTCTAGGTTCAGTCCTTGTTGCTTCTCTAAAGCCGCTTGCCCTGTGTAGACCATGCACATTTGGGACCCTCACATTTGTATGATGCCTCTCCGGTGGACATGCCTTCACTCCTTGGAGTCATTGTCTTTTTGAGCCTAGAGCGGTTCCCTTACTCCCACAAGCTGTTGCTATCTCCTAAATTGGCTTTCATTCTTTTCTAGGTTTCTCGACGTGAGTGTGAGTTTTGTAGCATCTCTCTGCTTTGACTTCATGTGGCTCAGGGCTTACACTGACAGGGTGTCTGAGGTCTACTTCTATCTTGGTGTGTTCAGAGCAGCCCACAGAGAGACTCCTGCTGGGCTGTTTATACCACACCATAGAGAATCACGCTGTCCATGTCACACAGGGGGCCTTGTGGCTTTTCTGTCACTGGTAACACCGTACATTTATATCTCTGAATCCTACATATAGTAAATAGCATGTGCAATAAATGTGTTTATGCCTCTTCGCGATAGTAGATGCATACACGTGCAGAGTATAACATGTTCTTAACATGGTTGGGGGGGGATGAGGTGGTATCTGGCTCACAAGGTAAAGCCTCGAGTATGCCATGAAGCCCCATCACCTCCCACAATGGTAATAATCATACTATATTCTGCACATCTGTATGCATATATAGAATTCCTGAAATTGCGTTTTTCGTGTTTGTTCTTTAAAAAGATGATTAAGGCCAGAAAACAAGGGGTTACATGTGTGCAGAAGTTTACATTGAAGAGGCCTATTGACATTAACAAGAGGTGTTTCCATGTGTAAAGCAGTTGTAATATGCAACTGTGGTAAACTTAGATTTGTCCTTTGCACTATAGTATAGTATTGAAAGTGTGAATGAGTGTTTATTAGTGCAGATGCTCTAAATTTAGTAAAGCTGTTTAAGTACTGTTTTTGAGCCATTTTGTGTGTGTGTGTGTGTGTGTGGGGGGGTGGGGGGGGGGGTTATAGTTGGAACAATGTTTCCAAAGGTAAAGCATTTTTTTAAAATTTGCCTATAACCTTGGTGCCATTTGACGAATCTTAACAACATTTTCCCAGGAAAATGGTCCGGTGATCCTTGTTGCACATGGAAAGTTTCTGGGGGATTTGTGAAGCGGGGCCTGGGAAAAATGGGGTTGAAAAATGTGTGTTGCATCAATAAATATGTCACTGGAATTACCTGTCAAGAGTGTGATGAATTTCCCCTTCAATTGGTAGTTGTTTTGTGCTGATACTCTTTGGTCTCTTCAACCAATCACGTGCCACATTCAGGGGCAGAAGGAACTGTGGGACACAGTATTGTTGTGCATTTATATCAGAAGAAAGCAAGGAATTCTGTATAGTTGCCAAGTTTAATTGGAGAGCTGCTCCTGTTGGAGCTCATCTAAACCAGCTACTCTAAATATGACCTGGTGTATTTTTCTAGCATAACTTTTAAGCATAGGATTAACACTGCTGCGCTAGAATGGCGACAAAGCCTTCTGCCATTTTTGCAGCAAAGTCTGTAAACTAGTGCTACCTATACAGAGCTTAAAATGTTGTGCTTAATACCCCTTGTGTCGAGACAAACTAGAGCGAAACGCGTCAGGGGAGCCTTTTCTTATTCCAGGTTGGTTTGGATGATATTTTACCCATTGAAGTGTGGATAGAACTGTGCCAATTGTATGCTTAAAAACTCTGCTAGAGAAAAAGCCACTTGAGGTCACAGGTGTTGTGAGGTGCTCTAACGAGGGGGCAGCAATCCACCTACACTTGGGAACTACCAGAGGTTTTTGCTTAGTTTGTATAATTTATGCTTGTGGGACCTTAGTTTTTATATTGAAACTGGGTGAAAGGGAAAGCATTTCACAGACTTACAAATTGTACTAGCTATACCTGATTTCATTGTATAGGCACAATTTTCATTATGCTTTATTGATAACAAAATGTATTTGTTGGTTAAACAAAGCTTCTTCAAAAGATCTTAAGGAAAACATTACCAGTTACTTAAACCGCTGGCTGGGCTTGGGATAGCGCAGAATCTTCATTATTTCTTAGTGTATGCCATAATGATTAAATAAACGACATATTTTCCCTGTCTTAGGCTTATGGATGGTGTGCAAATGGTGTGACATGTCCCCAGTCGCACAACATTGACCTCATTATCGATGAGGATGAGAGATCGAAAGGAGGTAAGCGGAAGAAACGGAGGCACCGCAAAAAGAGGAACAAGGCGGAAACCTCTGCAGTGCCTGAAGGTTCAAAAGAGGAACAGGAAACCATAGAGCAGGAGAACTTGGAAGACGCAGACGAGCCCTTGGACATCGATGGAGCAATTCCTTTCAAGAAACCCTGCATGGGACTTGACCTAGAGGATGATTATCTAGAAAACCCTGACCAGGAGGGTTTGGTGGCTAATAACAATGGAGATGTTGCACAGACACCTCATGGGAATATTCTGGTGCAAATAATGGAGCCAGTTAAGGAAGAAACAAAACCTAATCTTGTGTGTGAAAGCCAGTTGGAAACCAAGATGGAGGAAGAGCTAAAGGATCCTGACTGTCAACAGCCCGACTCCAGTTTCCCAACAGTGAATGAGTCTGACTTGGATCTCAGCGTGCCGAGAAACAATATTTCAGTCCAAGAGGAACCACCTCTCATCACTGAAAACACTTGCACAGACACAAGCAAAGTCATCAGCAATGTACAGTGCACGCTGTGCAGCAAATGTAAATGTGAGTTGGGAGTCACTAAAGCTCCAGAGAGGCCTGAGGGGGGCACCCATAGGGCAGGGTTTGATGCCTTCATGACTGGCTACATTATGGCTTATGTATGGATGGTTAAGAAAGGTTCAGACGGGGACTCCAAGGAAGCACCATGGCTCCCAGACTGTCACAATAAGGTGTACTTAAGTGGCAAATCTGTTCCACTACAGATTGTGAAAAGCATGTTCTCCAAATCCTCTAAGGCACACAATCTTAAGATGAAGCTTGTATCTGGTGATGGATAAACCAGAGCACTGGAACAGTTCAGACTTTCTGACCAGGTTTTATTTTCCATATTAGTTTTTTGGGACCCAAATCGCTAAAAAGAAATTGTTAGCTTGAAATGTGTTTTCTTTTGTAAAGTAATAGATCAACTTTATTGTCTGAATTAATTTTCCTTTTAAAAAAAAAATATATATTAGATTTTTTGTGAACTAGAGTGGTTTCTTTAGTGTTTGGGAGGAAATAAAAAAAAAAAAAGCTGGAGGATTTAGAGACCAGGGGTGTTCTTCCCAGCTAGCTGTGGTAGCTTTCATGCTTTTCGTCACCTATACATGCAAACATGGGCCCATTGCCTCCAGTTGTTGCCACTGCATGACAGTGGTTTCCAAGATCCTTCAGTGGCTGTCCGCTTCCAGACCACTGTTGGGCCCACACATACACCGGGCCAGTACAGGCTGGTTTTGATTCTTGAGAAGCTCTAATCTATTTACCGTATTGCACCATTCTGACAACTTGTGCTATCATTGAGTTGGGTGGAGTTAATCATTGGGAAGACTGGTTGGTGAAGATGGCTGTGCCTCAGATGATCCTCAGCGCACTGCGGTACTCTTTATTGACCAGGTGAGCATGGTAACTACACAACATGCAAAGTTTAAGTATGGGTAAAGTGCTTTTCCTTTATTGAAAGAACGGAAAATGTGTTTTCAGCTCAACTAGTATAATTAATGCAAAAGATGAGTAATTAATGAAGTGACTTAAACCTGCTACTGCTCAGAACTAGTTGCAAACTATCTGTTTTCATGAACATGTCTAGTCTGTCTGCATGTACAATGTTAATTAGGATGTAATTCTTTTTTTTAATCCCCTGTAACCAGCGAGTGCTTCGAAACCGTCCTGGCTGACTTTTCAGACATCTTATGTCAGTCAAAAACAAATTTGCACCCCTTGCAACTGGCCTCCTGTTGTGTAGGTATTGTCTGAAGAATGTGAACCTCTTCTTCTTTACTTCCCGGCACCTGGAGGAACAGTGTTTTGGTTCCTCATGAAAACTTCATTTCCCCAGGTGCCCCTTTCACCTTAAACAATGCCTATAACTCAAATGACTTTTTTTTTGGCCAGCCTTGGTCCACTGCAACTGAATGCCTTATTAACCAAAAAAACCTCCTTTTCTAAGCCATCCTGGTGTATCGAATCCTTCATTGTCCTGCAAAAGCTGCTTCATACCATGTATCTTCTCCAACTGTTCCCTTCACATGAGCAGATATACAGTCACCCTGCACTTTCACTAACCATGAAGACCCTTCCATAATGGATAAATGTTCCTGTGTCTGCATGAACAGCAGAGCCACTTTTGCTGTAAGCCACTGTCGGGTACATTAACTTGAGAGCGTAAGCCTTGGGCTATTAAACATTACAACAGGACATTCGTTGTATGCAGGAATCTCTTGTATTCATAGAGTAGTCCCATTCAGCTGCTTTTAGAGTGCCAGACCGAGGTGACATGTGCTTCTTTCCAGAGGCTTTCTGTGAAAGGACCAAGTGCAGTAGCTGCTCACACCCACTGTAGTGTAGTTCCTATTTTCCCTATAGGCCCTGCGCATTGGAATAACATAAACAGTAGTATAGACGTAGAAGTGCGGTCTTCCAGGTCTCTACTGACTATGCTAAACTTAATTGGGTTTGTTACCAACTAGCTCAGAGGTCACTGGAAACTTTCTTGACTGAATAGGAAGTGATCAGCTCCCCTGGCTCAGACAAGAAGGGATTCAGTTTTCCAACAACCGCATAAACATGACAACTTTGCTCCTTAGAATAAGAGTCAATCTCTAGAGTTGTGTGAAACAATAGACAGTTATTTTACTCAGTCAGTTGTGCAGATTACTTTCATCAAGATGCAGAGAATAGAGAGCCGGGCGTTTAAAAAAAAAAAGGTATTATTTATTGAACAGTCTTTCTTCTCGTGCAAGAGAAATGAATTGCCATAATTGCAAGACTAGTTATTATAAAAAGTGCGTACAGTAAAATGAGGATGGCGATGCCTCCTCCCGTCTGGTTGACGCGGTCCTTCCGGGTGATCTTGTATCCGTCCTGGATGGCTATGGCGATGTCGGGCGCTGAGGAGGCGTTCATCCAGGTTTCGGTGAGGAAGGCGACGTCCGGTGCTGCCGCGTCGAGCAGGTCCCAAAGTTCCACGGCGTGCCTGTGGACGGAGCGGGTGTTGAGCAGGATGCACTTCACGTGGTTGCTGCTGGTGCTCGTCTTGGCGGGGGGGTGCAGGTCCGGTAGCAGGTGAATCGGCAGGCTTGGCAGGCGAAGGGTACGTGGGTGCGTCTCGGGATTGCTCGGTAGCAGGCAGGGTTTCGGCCTGCATGGAGTGCGTTGAGTGGCAGCGTCGTAGGTTCTTCGGGTGGTCTTGCATCGGCGGGGGCCAGGGGTCCTGCCGCTGGGCGTGGTCCGGGCGCAGACGGGCTAGCCTTTGGCGCACCTTCGGCGCACATTCGGTGCGCCCGCTGCACGTGAACGCTGCTCGTGCGCGGGGGTGACATAAGAGGGCAGCCGGGAGGAGGGGCGGCGGCGGGTCGGCCAATGGGCTGTCGGGGGGCGGGGCCGCAGGGAGGCAGCGGCGGGAAACTCTGGTGCTCTGGTGCGGGCGGGCGGCTCAGCGGCGGCTGGGTCGCCCGGGCGAAGGCAGGCAGGCAAAGTTGAGGCAGCAGGAGGAGCGTGGGGGCGACCAGGCCACAGGAGTGGCACAGTACCAGACAACCTTTCTAGTATTAAGATGTTAAACTTAAAAAAAGGTACCTTGAAAAAAGTCATAAACAGTTGCGAAACACGTGTCAGCTGAAATGTGCATAATGCTCGTTCTGAGATGAATGAATGAACTGGCAAATACTGATAAACTGAGTTTGGATTTGAATTATTTTCATTCGATAAATGTCTTGGGTCCACTATACTTGAAAAAGTTGCATGCCCTGTTCCCTCCTGGGAATGCAGGCATGTCTTTTGCTGGCTTAGTAAACCTCTTTTAAAAATTGTCAGGTGATCTTTGTAATGCGACTTCTGGAATTGCTCTACTGATTTTTAATTTTTATATTCCTTTCAACATTAAGAGTAGGCTGAATGCAACATCTTTTTATAACTTTGCCTGCAGTGTTCCTTGAGCTGTTTTTCGTACTTCTCCACCATCCTTTGAAGTGTTTTTCTGACCCCATAGTGAGTGTTGTAGCGTCACAAGTAGGGGCCATTCACATCTTTTAATGTGGTTTAAACAAAAGTATTCTTTAATTGAAACTCTTATAGGTATCCTGTTTGCAATACTGGTGACGATTCCAGTGTGTTCTCCAGTTCTGAATCCTGGGTTTGGGCTTTCTTCAGGTCAAGCAGCAATGGGGCGTGCATGACCCCTTCATTTCTAGAGGCGTTCACCAGGAAAGCAGCAATTGGCTTTGCAAGACTGAATCGTTCTGCAAGATAAAATTTTCTTTCTGTGGCTTGTCCACCTTTAATCATACTTACAACGTTTTAGCAGTAAATTGAGAGGATTCGGTTGGTAACGTGTTCAATCTTTCCACCGGACCATTTCAGTCTGGGTGGTAAATGCTACCATTTCATGCTTTGTACTTTTTCCTGAGAAATCCCTGCACCATGAATCTAGATAACAGCAGTTTGTCTGCAAATAATTATTCCAACATGCATTCTGTTCAAAACACAGCCTCTATACCGTATTGATGGTTCTGCTCCCGACTATGTGTACCTCTGGCCACTTAAAATAGTCAATTAACAAATGGCGTATGACTCTTTATGGGACAACACTACAAATGGGCCTATTAAATCATTGGTTAATTTTCTCCATGTCCTCACAGTCATTACACTATACAGGAGGAAACAGTACAGTTCTTTCTGACTTAAGACTGTTCCCTGATCCAATTATCAATCACAACAGCCATACTCTGGATCCTAATGTAGTCTCTACACCTTTCTTTAGCTGTAGGCTTGTCACATTGTCAACAATGATTTGATAGAACAATCATGTTGTCCCCACATACCAAAACACAGTTCTACGTTAACTATTCTTTAATCTTGAAAAGGACCCTTCTCATTGGGCCAGCCCTCCTCCATCTATTTCATAACTTTTCTCAAAAGTCTACTTACTTCTCCGTCCGCTACTTATTCTGACAGTTCCCCATCCCTGCAAATGCAGTCAGTGGCATTGTGGCTCTACTGGGCGTCTTAGCAGTAACTCTGCTTCACATGCCTCGTGGTCTCCCGCCAGTAAAGGCAGTCTTGCTACTCAATCTGCGAAACAACTGTTTTTCTGTGACACATGCTCTATTGCACCCCTGATAAGCTTGAGGCTTGGCTACAAGATGTGCTAACCTAACTGTGAGCAGTCTCCCTCCATTGGGGGACAATATGATTACTAAAGGGTTGTGAACAGCTTTTATGGCAAATCTTGTCCTCCACAAAAACATGTGGTAAGGCTCAGCATCCCATGTGCAAACCAATAGCTCCCTTTTTTACCCGAAGTTTTTTATATATGCCTTTTAACATGAAAACAAGTATGTTGGGTTATGTTATGTTAATAAAATGTGTACAGCACATGAATACCCTCAGGTGTCTTGGCGTTTTCGGTGCAACATACTGTGCTAGGTTGTACTACTGCTGAAAACGCCAGGTCTTCAACTGTTTCCTGAATTCCAGAAGGAGGAGAATTTTTCTGAGATAGGAGGGGAGGGAATTCCATTCCTTGATGGTGTTGAAGGTAAACCCGCCACCCCCCCCACCCCAAGTTCATCTTTTTGATCCTGACAGACTGCATCAAGTGTGCATTAGCTGAACGCATAGTTCTTTTTGGAGAATACCATCTGAACAAGTCCTCTAATAATTTCGGCCCTTCTTTGTGTAGTGCCTTGTGAGACATGCAGAGAGTCTTAAACTTTATCCACTGGCAGCCAGTGGAGTTCTCGCAGTGCTGATCTGACAGACCAATATTTCGGTATGTCCAGAATCAGTCTTGCAGCGGCGTTTTACATTTCCTGTAACTTCCTAAGGAGGGTGGATTGCACATTAATGTACAGTCCATTAGAATATTGTCAAGTTTAGACAAGACTAAAGAGGTTACTACTAACTTTTTGCATGGTTTGGGAATGAAAGGGAAAATGTTCCTATTAGTCTTAATCATAAAGAGCGAAGAAGACACAACCTTAGAGACTTGAGCTTTAAAATAAAGCTTTTCATCTATAATAACTCCGAGATTTTTTGCTTTATCTACCTGGGGGAGGGGGCAAGATTATCTGGCCACCAAGCTGGGGACCGAGGAGGAAAGAGGTTTCCGAACATAATCACCTCAGTTTTGCTTGAGTTTAATTTTAAGCAATGAGTGCTCATCCAGTGACTTAAGGAGAGCATATAGTCATGAAGTTTTAACAAGTGATTAATGTCCTTATCCATCAGCTGGGTGTCGTCGGCATAGGATGTAGGAATGAAGTTAAAACTTCTTATCAGTATGGTGTAGATCAGCTGCAAGCACCATATAGCCATTGCAAATTTACCTTCTCTTTAATTAGGTTTCATATGGTGGTATCTTGCCCCAGAATGGTCATATCTGCATACAACTTTTCTGTTAGGGCAAAAAATAAAAAAACAAAAAAATAAAAAAAGGAGGGAACAAAACTTCACATACGAGGGGGAAAAACAAAACTTCACATACGAAAAAAAATCTGGCGGTGCTTGTAAGGTATCGTGGGTGAGACTTCTGAAAAAACTTTGTTTCTTTCTGGGCATAATGCACTGGTGCAAGGAAGACCACTTCTTTCGCATCTGCTGTGATCACTACAGTGTGTCTTCCAAATGTTAGACACCTTTGCTTCTGTAAGCAATTTCCAGTCATCTCGTAAACCAATCCAAACCCACAAATCACTGCATTTAGAGAGGAACTCTAGAACCAGCCTTCTACCCACCCACACCCAGGAGTTTTGTAAGTCATATGGAGCACACCTTTCAAAGATATATAATAATGGTTTCTTTAATCTGACTATATGCATTACATGTTCCATTCGCTTAAGGTTTGCATCTTCTACTACCACTGCCTAGATCTACAAAATGTAATCTTATGCTATAAAATGAGTAAAAAAGAGAATAGATTATCTATTTAACATTAGTCATTTTTAGGTTTTGCCTAGCCAATGCGTACGAAGTACGCATGTGCTAGGAAAAATCCTAATGAGTATAGTATGGGGGCTGGGAATCCGCCCCCGTCTTTCATTGGCTAGCTCCATAAATGGAGGCTAGCCATTGGAAGACACGTTTGTCCGTCAATGCAGGACCAGATTCGGGGTCGTTCCCGAGAATTTTTGGCTTTTGGCTACGTAACGCTACGTCAGCCAAAAGCCGGAAACGCCCCCGAATCTGGTCCGGCATTGCCGGCACCTGCCTTCCTGCTCCTGTTAGCATTGATTGGTTGAGCTGCGTGGACGTCACTGCTGGTCGAGAGCCCCCGCCCATCTCCGCTCAGAGCGATCCGCGAGGGAGCCCACTCCTCGGGAAACTTCGCCGCCCGCCTGCCTGAGCTAGAGACGGGCCGCCACGCTGCCCGCGGCCGGAAGTGCCCGCCCCCAGCAGCCCACGCTTCAAGTAACCGCTCTGGTTCCCGGAAACTTCTGCTGAAAACAAAGAGAAACTGGCTACTCTAGGTATGTCGCTACTTTGTTTTAAAATGAAGTTAGACTCTTAAACACAGATTTTAAAAATGTGTAATCTTTTTACTGCCAAGGTAAGGGCCTTTTGCAACACCCAAGACTCATATAGTTTAGTGACATGTGTATTTGTATACCGCAGAATTCATTCGTGAGGGTAGTCTGCCGTAGCCAGGATTCCCGATTTCCCTCGATTCTATAATTATATTCTGTCAAAATGTTATCCTCAAAATGTAGCAATCTCTATCAAAGTATTGGTGGTTGGTCGGAGCTCGTGATAGTTAAAAATCTTAAAAGAGCACCAGCGTGTTGACGTCTGTAGATTGTTGGCATTTGTTAGAGAACTTGAGCTTCGCACCACTAATAAATGCGCGTTTGTAGTTGACGTTTTGCATCTACAGAATATATTTCCCCAGTTTCAGGGCAATGTTGTTGAGTGTTCCTCGACTCGTGGAGTTTATTGGAACCAGCCCATGGTAACTTTGTGTCAGAATAGGAGGGGCTATCTGTATTATTGAGATTATGTGAATGTGCTGGTATTTTGGGAATGCTGTAAAGAGGTCCGTACAATTTATTTTATCACATTGGTGAAACAGGATTACAGACAAGCGAATATTTTTGTAGTTACATTTTACTTGTGTTAATCTACTGTTTATATTACACTTAACCAGGCCTTTTTCCATGCATGCCTCTTAATGATCTAAACAACAACCACATATCAGACGTTGCAGCCCTTCTATTGTGGGTGACAGATGCTAGCCTGACCTGCGGCATACCATTCTTCCTGTCCTATCCAGATCTCACCGTATTAATGAACACATCTTCTGCGGGCCGGTGAAGTAACCTGGATGGCGTGGAGAACAGAGATTTCTTATGTAGCACCATCAACATACAACACCCTGCCGTTATGTAAAGGCTCGGAGGCTGTGATTTGTGGCTGCTCAGCGGCATATACCACTGTTATCCATGACAAATTGGTGCTTCAGACTTGAGCGTCATTTCTCGCATTCTTCTCTCCCCCACATCTCATTATGGAAGAGGAGAGGCTTCACCATTTGTAGCCTAAATGAGGCCTTAGTTATAACAAAGACACGACTGAGAAGCACCTAGAGGACAATCCACTTTCTGTGCAGGATGCCTGCTGGAAACAAAGGTTCCACACCATTATTTCCCGCCCCCCGCCCTGCTCTGCTGGGCCCTGCTGCTGCTCTGCACCCCGGAGAGCTCCGCGCTGGCAGACTTCTCAGGTAAGACCCTCTCTGCTTCCCAGCCTGCCCTCTCGCAGCCTGCCCTCTCCTAGCCTGCCCTCTCCCAGCCTGCCCTCTCCCAGCCTGCCCTCTCCCAGCCTGCCCTCTCCCAGCCTGCCCTCTCCCAGCCTGCCCTCTCCCAGCCTGCCCTCTCCCAGCCTGCCCTCTCCCAGCCTGCCCTCTCCCAACCTGTCCTCTCGCAGCCTGTCCTCTCGCAGCCTGTCCTCTCGCAGCCTGTCCTCTCGCAGTCTGTCCTCTCGCAGCCTGTCATCTCCCAGCCTGCCCACTCCCAGCCTGCCCACTCCCAGCCTGCCCTCTCCCAGCCTGCCCTCTCCCAGCCTGTCCCCTCCCTGCCCTCTCCCAGCCTGTCCCCTCCCTGCCCTTTCCCAGCCTGTCCTCTTCCAGCCTGTCCACTTCCAGCCTGCCCTCTCCCAGCCTGTCCCCTCCATGACCTTTCCCAGCCTGTCCTCTCCCAGATTGTCCACTTCCAGCCTGCCCTCTCCCAACCTGCCCTCTCCCAGCCTATCCCCTCCCTGCCCTCTCCCAGCCTGCCCTCTCCCAGTCTGTCCCCTCCCTGCCCTCTCCCAGCCTGTCCTCTCCCTGCCTGTTGTCGTGTCCTGGTGACAGCAGGCAGCAGGCAGCAGGCAAGAGCGTGCACTGCGTCCCCGAAGTAACAGCCCTAAAGCAAGCAAGAAGTACGACCCCCTCCCACCAATCCCTGTTAGGTAGTGGAAACTGTCCAAATTGGGGTGCAGACAGCCCCTCTCACCTTTCGGCCTGGTACCACTGCACCAGCCGCACTACTTCCCTACTGACCGTTCTCCACTTCAGCCCCGTCTAAATTATAATTCCTGCTTGTGACCCTTTTGCCTGCTTGTGCTTGTTTTCGTGACCCTGTTGCCTGCTTGTGCCTCCGTGTGCCCGGTGCCTGCTTGTGCCTCCATTTTCGTGCCCCTGTCGCCTGCTTGTGCCTCAGTTTTCGTGCCCCTGTTGCCTGCTTGTGCCTCAGTTTTCGTGCCCCTGTTGCCTGCTTTTGCCTCCGTGTGCCCCTGTTGCCTGCTTGTGCCTCCGTGTGCCCCTGTTGCCTGCTTGTGCCTCCGTTTTCGTGCCCCTGTCGCCTGCTTGTGCCTCAGTTTTCGTGCCCCTGTCGCCTGCTTGTGCCTCCGTTTTCGTGCCCCTGTTGCCTGCTTGTGCCTCCGTGTGCCCCTGTTGCCTGCTTGTGCCTCCGTTTTCGTGCCCCTGTCGCCTGCTTGTGCCTCAGTGTGCCCCTGTTGCCTGCTTGTGCCTCCGTGTGCCCCTGTTGCCTGCTTCTGCCTCCGTGTGCCCCTGCTGCCTGCTTGTGCCTCCGTGTGCCCCTGTTGCCTGCTTGTACCTCCGTGTGCCCCTGTTGCCTGCTTGTGCCTCCGTGTGCCCCTGTTGCCTGCTTGTGCCTCCGTTTTCGTGCCCCTGTTGCCTGCTTGTGCCACCGTTTTCGTGCCCCTGTTGCCTGCTTGTGCCTCCGTGTGCCCCTGTTTGCTGCTTGTGCCTCCGTGTGCCCCTGTTGCCTGCTTGTGCTGTGTGGGTGTGTGTGGAAGGCTCTGTGTGGGTGTGTGGGGGGCTTTGTGTGGCTGTGTGTGTGGGGGGCTTTGTGTGGCTGTGTGTGTGGGGGGGCTCTGTGTGGCTGTGTGTGTGGGGGCTCTGTGTGTGTTTGTGTGTGTCATTTGCGAGAGATAAAGCTAGTGGCATTGTAAATGACAATGCCATTTATTTATGTTAAAAAAAACATAAATAAAAATAATGTCAAGAGCAATGCCAATAGCTCTTAACTTTAACAAAGGCAAAACCATTGCATTGTAAATGCTTGTTAATATATCCAATTATGTAGCTAAAGAAAATTGGGGTAGTAGTGACCCAGAATAGGGACATATCGTACCTCGCACTGATGTTTGTATTTAAGAAAGTTTTAACAGTGGAAAACACTTCGGGGCATATTCTCAAAAACGATAACCATTGCAAAAGTAACTTAATGCAATTTCCAACATCTAAATCTATCGCGGGAAAATGACGCCATGTTAACGCCATATTAACGAAGCATTCTCAACACGGCGGTACCATGTGATAGTCTGCCATGTGATAGTCTCCAGATAACAAGTCAAATGTCTGCGTAAAAATCGCCACTCTGCAAAAATGCGAAACGTGAATGCAAAAAATCCTGCGATTAAGTCAATAGCGGTACAAAAAGCAGCAAAAACCAGTGACATGCCACGTGTCTAGCGGGAAAATGCACTATAAAAGCTACAAAAACAACACATCAGAAACAATCCAAAGTAGGTAGCAACATGGATAAACCCTGACCGAGTGCAGAGGCTGACACAAACCCCACAGGTCCCACAGACCACCAGCAAGGAACAACGGAGTTGGGGAAGGCCAGGGAGAAGAGGGAGAGGAAGATTGGGTTCAGTCCGCAGGCGAGCCAGATCAGCGTCACGGAGGTGACAGAACACTACCATCAACTGACCCCCAATTAGACAACCGGGATTACAGTCAGAGTGTCGAGGAGGCCAATGGAGAAGGCCAAGAGGCATTGGCATGATGTGAAATTCGAAACCAGGCATAAAGCCGCTGCCAACAGGAAGGCAGCAACGGCGACAGGAGGCGGGAGTCCTGCGCCACAGGAGGAGTTAGAGGAAACAGAGGCCACAGTCAACAGTGTGGAGTCAGTGCAAGGAGTCGGGAGTTCAGACACAGCTCAGGAGGACCTGACAGAACATCAACAGGTTGAGTAACGACCAGGGACGGTGGGAGATGGGCCCAATGGCACACATGCGCAACGAAGTGTAGCCCACTGCACACCCACAATGACCCACGATCATGTCCATGATTCCTGTGACACACTCCAGCACACACACATAGCAAGAACAGCACACCCCATTGACGACAATGTGGTACAATGTGCAAACATGACTCTGCATAACAGAGGACACAACTGGGTCCGCACACATGGAAATGTACGCATACAACTTCACATCCATCATGCAGTCCAAATCCTGCACCTCCCAAACAGTCACAATGTACATTGTCCGACAGTCTGCATGTAAACAAGAACAATGCGCCAACATACATGTCAACACAATCTCAACATACATGTCAACACAATCTCAACATGCATCTCCCCTTCACTTTGCAGAGGGACACACAACACCTCCAGCAGACCACACATCAGGGATGCCGGAGAGGACCACCACACCATCAACACCGACACCCTACAACAGCCCATGGACATCCCACGCAACCCACCAGGACCAAGGCAGCCAAGATACTCAGAGGAAAACACAGACCCTGCAACAGACCACACAGCAGGAAGCATCTGCAAGCACGGCTGGCTCACACTTCACAGAGCCACACTTGGCACCCCAATGCCAGGAGTCAGAACGCCAAAAGGAGGTGGCCGAACAGGTGCGGGTGGGGGCCCGAACAAAAGGAAGGTGAACTAGATCACAGACATGGGTCTCCATTATCCTTCAGGTACCACCTACACCACACAGAAGAGACCCACACTGCCATTGACACATGCAGATGCACATACCCGCTACAAAACCATGCCCAGGGGCACACAAACATCAGTCACACACCCACGTTGGCACTGCATACGATGGCCCAGTCCACTCCCCTTACAAATTGAGTGGGGCACGACATCTCCAATCTCCAACCCTCTACCTGCGGTGACATGGTTGCATCCGCTGTACACAGCACATAGTAATGTTGTAGAGCCCGGGGCCCTCATACATACAAGACCACAGGGACAAACGCAGCTATCATGTTGAACTGGCTACGGGCACGTGCGCCCGACCCCTTTTATTGGCAGGGCCACATGTCCAGTGATGCCTGTGCTGGTTGTGTGTGGGGTGAGTGTAAGCTAGCCCTCACAGAGTGCATAGTGCAGACAACAACCTGAACAGTGGACACCAGTGCAAAGGAAACATAGAAACCTGCATAACAGTCAACTGCTGAGCAACATGGAGAGAGCCGGAGTAAGTACTGACATCACCCAACATACAAACAGAAGTGTCCGTGAGTTGCAGTGCACGGAGGTTGGGGCACTAGCGCGGAGTGCGCCCATGTGACGAAAATGACTAGGATTGTGTCACTTCGGGATATTCCTGTTGCAGAGCAGTGGGGTGTGTTAGACCCGCATCATCTTCTACATCAACGTCCCAGGTCACCCACACTGCCTGAGGTGACATTGCTGCGCAACCTCTTCACAGCACAAAACTACTCAATCAGTAATGGTCCATGGGTTGCTAAGCAGGGTAACAGGCAGATGATGGCATCCACGACAGTTGTGAGCAACTCCGTTAGTCTGCCAGTACCACTATTTCGACTCTGGCAGATGCCGATGGTGGCATGTGCCTCCTGCGGTGATGCCACGTCTGGGCAGAACTTGATTGGATGTGTGAGCCATGCTGCACCGCAGCGGAGTCCGGAGGCAGCGGACAGCGCCGGTCCACAGACTCACAGCCACAGTTAGTGGCCCGAGATACACATAGGCTGGCATAGGGACCCAGCCACAGGACAGTGACTTGCGGTCCACTGAGGTAGGGCCACGTGAACTGAGCGGGTCCTGGTCGATGTCCAAGGAGAATGTGGCAGAGGGTTGCGGGGGACAGTGGGTTGTGTCCTCCAGGGCATGATGCAGAGCTCTGATGATATCCGGAAACAGCAAATGGGGGAGTGGAAAGCGACAGCCTCGTTGCCACCACCAATTCTGTTTCAGCTGCACGAGGATGATAACTACCCCCCAGTCCATAGACTCAGGCGCCACAAATGTTCGACCAGAGAGTGTCATAAATGTCGGTGAAGAGACGTAGTGGCACCGGGGCGCAGAGGTGATGCAGTCTGTGATAATGCCGGTACACTGTAATGAACTCCGTCATAGAGAAATAAAGACTCTGTGACCTACTGGATCGCAGCGTAGGCCGGAGGCAGTGGTCAGCAGTGGCCAACAGCCACGTTTCATAGGCTCGCGATGCACAGAGTTAGACACGCCAGGGCAGTTGTCGGTAATGTTCGATCACCTCCGAAACAATGATCCTTTTTTCCTCCCAAATGCAATGAGTCATCCTCTTAAGTCTCTCCTTGTGTGCAATGATATGTACTCTGCCTTTGAAAAATCGATGTTCAGTTTCAATTCTGTGACCTACTCGAGCGCAGCGTATGCCGCAGGCAGTAGTCCACCAGGGCCCACAGAATCTTGCGGTTGTGATGAACTAATAAGACCTGGTGGCACCACAGCAAAGGGAGTATAGTGATTTCAAGTCAGCCATGAACATGATCCTCTGCCATAGCGTAATCAAGACTCCGTTCCAAATTTGTGACCTACTAGTCCGCGGTGTCATCCGGTAGAGTATGTAAATAAGAAAGGAGTACTGCGCGCCTTGCCGCGGAGGCCGTGCCGGTCATAGCAGGTTGCCAGGGTCACGGGCATCGGGCTTGGAGCGTGCACTGGCACGTGGTGGGCCCTCTTCTACCACGCCGGTGTCAGCAGGTGGGCATTAGGTAAGGTGCGCAGGGGCTGTTAAGACAGGTTCGGGGGCCAGCATCCCGGGGTGCAGCAGGTGCACAGGATCGTAGGCAACCCCGCTCACAGCAACAGCGTCAGCCTTGTGCCGGGGTGAGAGGCGCTGCCCTGGCAGACACATGGGGCATTCCGGAAGAGGACCACGCCTAAAGTTATGTGGGTACACCTTGCCAGCCCACTCCGCTCACGCTTACAGGGGGGAAAGCAACAAGCTACATTTCCGCGAACTTCCCCACTGGCTGGGGTGACATGAATTTGCCCACTTTTTACTACACTCCAAACACCAGCGCTGTGTGTCGACATGGATATGTGTGTGTGGTCTGCATACTGTAGTCTGGCCAGCACATCTGTGGAAAATAGAGAAATTGGTGTACATAAGCGACGTTCATTTCCCTTTTCCACTCCTCTCCCTGTAGGCACCACGTATACCCTGAAATGTTGACCGCATCATTCTGCCAATGAAAGCCCGTGCCCATACGTACATGACAGCCTTTCTAGGCACCATGGCCTTTTGCCCATTGGAATCCCCGGCTTCCCTCCTGCGCGTATCTTAAACCCTCTCTCACATGCATAGACCATGAAACCCAGCACTCTGCGCGACCCTGCTATGAAAGGCAACCCTCCTGCTTGACCCATGCCCCCCCCATTTTCCTCTTGAAGAAGCATCCTTCGCCTCAGCTGACATAACCCCCCAGCTGTATCTGACTGCCCCCGTTCTCTCATGTACGGGTCATAAGACCTCTCTCTCTCTCTGTGCGACTCTGTCCCTGCGCGCACCCTGACCCCCTCCTTCTCCCTCACATGGACAAGTCATAAACCTTCCTCCTCTGCAAGACCCTGTCCTTGGGAGTCACGGCCGCGCCTGACCAACATCTCCTTTCCTTTCATGAATAACCCCTCTATTAGTAAACCCTCCCTCCGCGATGGACTGTCCGCACATGTCCGAGGCCATCGCCTAAGCCGGGAGATACTGTTTACTGCCCTTTATTGTATGGAGTCATTCCTCTTCAAAGGACCCACTATTGATCCTGGCTTCCCCACCCCCTGGGCTACGATCAGGCGCACACATCCTAATAATCAGCGGAACATTCAGCTGCGTCATTGCCCCCTCTCTTATCTACAGTTCAAGGGTCTCTATTGATAACATATGTGGGGTAGGATTGACACGAGGATTATAGGGATGTCTTTTCTTTGTGTCACAATGTCCTGATTGTAATGCCAAGTGTTTTGTAAGGTATAAAAGACGGAGTCTCAGCTCACTTGTTAGAGCACCTCCCGATGACACCTTGTTTCTTGTCTGAAATGACTGGCTCTCCTCATGAGAAATAAACTCTGTTCTTATGATTCCTGCTCCCAGCGCCCGTCTCTTTATTTTGGTAACTATTCAGAATGGGAACTAATAGGCGACTTGCGCCAGCCATCCGGGCATTGACACTAGTATGTCGCTCTCTTTTTCTACAATTGGCGTCCCAACGCGGGGTCCATCAGTGACATAGGGTCCAATGAGAGAGATCCAGACGATGAGGTGAACATCTAAATGATCGGAGTATACCTGCCTTGAGAGGGCCCTCGTCCGGCTGCCGATTGAATGAACTTCACCAATTCCGAACGGACCTCTCTCGAGTGACCTACTGTCCTGGCTGGAATCCCACAGGATTGCCGCGGTAAAATCATGGAGTAAGAGAACGATCGGGCGCTGGAAGGAGGAAGGCGAAGAACTGCCCACACGGTCCGGTCCGGGTAAGGTCGCGTAAATGCGACAAATTGTGAATTAATTGTTTTTGTTTGGATAATACTAGTATTACGCTTTGTTGAAACCTCTGGAGATTCACTGTCTGCAAACGGAGAAAACAACAGGCTCTCTCTTTGCAAGCAGTGAAGGATAGGTAACGCAGACTTTTGTCCCCATTGTAATCCGTCGTGCCTATCTTCCTCCCCCACTGTTTCCCGAACTGTCGTTCGTGGATTATTGTCTGGAGATTCTTTGTCTGCAAACAGGGAAGAACAAGGTCTCTCTTTGCAGGTAGAGAAAGAGTAGGTAACGATAACTTTTCGTGCCCACTTATTCTCCCCACTGATTGTTTGATTGACCGAACATTGATTGTTCGGTATTGGTTCGTTTGAGGTATTCACCGCCGCCAAACAACGGAGAATAGAGATATTCTGCCTAGTCTTTGCCCGCCGTGATAAGATAGGTAATGCAGACTTTTGTCCTCGTTGTAATCCGTCATGCCTATCTTCTCCCCATTGGTTGGTAGCCTGTTTAGCCCGGACCGCTTATTAGAGTTGAACCATCCAGCTCCACTGGAAGGCACACCTAATAAGGACCTATTCATTAAGTGTGGACTAGTCGCTATAGCTTATAATAGGTTATGGCATAAAAATACAAGAAAAGGAGTTGAGCGAAATCAGTAGGCCACTGAGGAGTTATCAACTTCGCTAAAAATAAAATAAGAAATGTTAGAAACAACCCGTAATAAGAAACATGAAAATGGCGAGGGAAGACAAGCTTGACACCAAGGCAAGCCACGAGGTAACTAGGTTCCGTTGCCTATTCCTGCCCTAAACATGTCTGCCTCATTGCCCACCACGCCCAAATAACGGTCACATGAAATAGATACAAATCAATAGGTACCTACCCCCGTTCCGGAAACTCCCGAAGTGCCACAGGTCCGCGGTTACGCCCATCCGGTAGGCGAGGCCTCGAAGCAATCGGGGCTCGCCTGGCCGCAGTCGGAAGGGGAGGCTGTGGGGCGGACGGCCCAGAAAACCGTGATGGCCTCTCCTTCTCTCCTCTTCTGCTGCCCTGCAGGCCACGGGGGGGGGCTGTCTTGCCTCAGCCACCGACCACCCCCCCCCCCCCCCCCTCTGTCTCTCGCCTGGTCCGGCCCGCGAAGAAGGCCGAAGCCAAAAACAAGAACGGCGGCGCTTACAGGTAGTCCCGCCACATGCCGACGCCGGGATAGTTACAGGTAGTCCCGCCACATGTCAAATTCCTGGAGAGTTGGAGGTAGTCCCGCCACGTGTCGGAAAGAGGGGGGGGGGGCTGTCTTGCCTCAGCCACCGACCCCCCCCATCTTCAATAGCCGGCACGGTCAATATCGAAACGGCGGAGCCGAGGATCGGCGAGGGGTTGCTGGAAGGGGGAGGTGGCGCGAACGAGCCTCCCCCACCTCCCTCCAGGTGGAGGCTTCCAGCGACACCCCAACGGTCTTACTTAAAGAGGGTCCACATCGAAAAGCGGTCTTTTGCCCGGGGCGGGCACACGCCCCATGCCGTCTCTCCTCAACCTTGAAGATTCTATGAGAGCCGGGGGGCCCCCGACCCCTCTGCATGGGTGCCCCCGTCCCCCTCACTGGGACCCGCGACATCGACACACTCCTGCCGGCGCCAGCCTCAGTTTGGAAATGGCTAAAACACAGCCAAAGTACAGACTTGTTCAGTTCCGGTGGAACACCAGAATGACCCGGTAGGAAAATTGTTGTTACCCTCCCCACTCTTTGACTGATGGTCCATATTGTTAGACTGTTACCACATTGCGAAAAACTTTTTGAATTGCCAACGGAAGGTTCTGGTCCAACCATGAGTCATTGGAGACATTCTGACTATACCGGAACCTGCCTGACCTCGCCCAAAATGGCGCCGATACACGAAACGAAAATTTCGAACTCCCTGTTCACCCGGATTGCTCGAATATTGATGCTCTGAGATATGTATGCATTTTTGGACAATGAAAGTCGATAAGATGGATAGTGATTATGTACTTATAGAAGAAAAGCAATACCGATATTGATCATGTGTTTGGACAATGAACTGATTTAGGGTGGGTACTTATTATGAATGGGAACAATGAATTGGTGTAATTTAGACAGTGAACGAGCATCTGGATAATGAATTAATGAATTAATTGAAAAACTGAATTCTTGACATGCATCATGCTTGCTCTGTAGTAAAGTTTTTTATGATTTTATTGCACTACCGCACTTTATGCAATGAATTGCCACCAACTTCGTTCTTCTTATGTACATTTCCAATCTGCTCCATGGCCGGTCCACTGGGTTGTAGGCCTGTATTTATACACCAACACTTTTTATTAAAGGTATTTTTTTGAAAACGAAAGCATAGTTGTAGCGGTTGCATTAATGAGTTTTGAATGTATTACTACTGTGAGCAACGAGAAAGTATGATGAAGGCTGAAGGTTAAAAAGGACCCGATATTTAGCAGCTACATTATGTGTGACAGGCAGCCGGAAAAGAGTTTTAGACGCTTTTAAACGACACCACAGAAATGCCACCTGACCGCCACCCTTGCACGCAACCTAAAGGGGTCGCGACCAAGTAACTCATGTAGATACGCAGATCGTCAATGATTATCTATCTGACACTACTGGTCCCTCTGGGCTTAAACGCCGAGATGGCAAAGAAATGCACTACGTGGGGATAGGTCGAGTATGTGGTAGGTAAAAACATTTCCGGATTACTGCATGCTGATGTGGTTTGAATGCTGCCCCCCCCCCCCACCCCCTTCTTTCTCCTCCCTTCTGCAGGCCGCGTTGGAACATCGGCTGAAGTGTGGGAGAACGATGATCGAACCACCGACGAAAAAGGGAAGGAGGGAATATGAGCATAGTCCTTATGACGATAAGTTTTTAGAGACGTAGACTTAAATATGACTGTTCCTCCATTAAGAGCATAGCGACTGGGAAAATGGACTGACATGGAAACTCGACGGGTACTGTATGACGAAAATTGACTTGAAATAACACATTAAAGAATGTAACTAGACGTTTGACTAGGTAGGGAAAGGACAAAAGAAAAATACACGGGTAAGGGTTACCAAGGCTGCTCCCGTCTGGGAAGTTAGAAATGTTGCTGATGTTCAAAATATACTGCTCCCCCCTTCTCACACTCTTATAGATCTAGCCAAGCTGTCCGACTGTTCTCCCGATCAATACTTGCCGTTGCCTCAGCCTGGAGTACTTCCCACCAAAGGAAGGAACTGAAAAATGGTTTAAGATCCAACCATGGGTAAATAGCGCGACCAGGTTAATTTCTGATCGAGGTGTAAGTATTGGCAAATAAGAACGCTCGAAGAGATAACAAACGAAAGGGAAAAAGAGGGAAAAGGAGGGAAAGGTAGAAGGAGCTAAGCACGTAGGTAAATAGGATAGGAAAAGATAAATAGGATATATGAAATAAAAAAAAAAAAGATATATAGATCTTGTTGGCCAACTATTGTTTTCTGTTTTGTTGTGAATGTCTTATATATGTAATACAGGTACTGTCTTCCTTCGTCTGAGTTTTGTGTGTGTGTGTACTGTAGGGGTTTGTGTTCTTTCTTTGTTTACGTCTCTCCGTTACCTGACCCCCTACTGTTCTGTGTTGTGAACGCACCAAATGACCTATTTTTGTACACGTCTCTCCCTTTCTCTATCCCTCTCCCTCACTCTCTCCCACTCTCTCTCTCTCTCTCTCTCTCTCTCTCTCTCACTACATGTCATGCGTGTACCAAATGGCTCGTTTAGATCGCGGACGACTCTCACTCTATGAGAGTCTCCTTATTTCATCTACCTTTTTATGGTAAAAACGTGCCTCGCAGGCACCAGTCTGATTGGATAATTATTGAACACGAAGGTGTTCAGCGAAATTGACCAAAACTAAAATGATTGTACCTCGCCATATTACTACCTCTCCTTTCTGCAAAATGAATGAACTCTAATTGGCTGAGAAAGAAAGGACAGGTAAGACGACTAAGGTCCCCCAATCTGGCCTTTATAGGGGAACTGTATGTCAATGGCACCTTATTTTTCTGTTCATCAGAGACGAACGCCAATGTCCAGATTGACCCCCAATGCCCAGATTGCCCCACCCCCCTTTCTTTTTGCACCCAAGCGCGAGCGCCTGAAGCATCCCCGCCCCATTTGATAGACCCCAGCTGCTGTCCCGGATATAAACCTGATGACCATGAGTAACTGTCGTCCCTCGAGAAAAACCTGTTTTACGTGACTCTCGATGATAGCGCCCCCGCCTTGTTTGGAAAGGTTAGCCAGCCTTGAAGGAAAATGTTAGACTGTTAAGGGCTTGGGTTTGAAAGGCAAGTCTCCACTGGAAGTTCCAGAATGTTGTAATCGATGAAATGCGCAGTTGATGGGAATATTATTTCTATACATTTATGTCATGAATAGACGATGAATACACTTAGCATGAACACAGTAGGAATGTTGACATATGCACTGCCTGGTAATGGATCTCTGACTGTGACCGATGAGCGTATCTCCCAAGTGCGCAGGAATGAGGAAGGAATTCACCTGCATAAATGACTTCTACTGTCAGTTCTCTAAAACTTGTTTTGTACTTATTCAAAGATTTGCGATCACCAGAGGAGAAGGGTCGGACGTGCCTGACTGCAGACCTTGAGACACGCGCGACCTCGACCAAAGGTGGAGCTGCAGAGCAACAAGATACGGGACGAGACAGCAATTTTAACGTGGAAAATGAAGCTTGATGGGCTGCCCTGAAGCCCTCTGTCTGCTAACCCACGCGTGCCTGGAGTCTCCGTCCCCCTTCTTTGGGCCCGATTGATGGGCCTGCCTGCTTGTTATCCTTTGCTCCCCTGGTCCCTTTTGTGTGTCCCAGGAACTCCGACCCAACTCCACTCTCTCTCCTATCGACTATTTGAACCACACACCCTCTTTTCCCCGTGACTTGTTGCCAAAAGGAAGAACAGCGTTCAGATTGGAAAAGGGTGTTGCCACGGAAATATAGGTGCCGAGCATAAGGCACCGCTAAAAGGACTGGTTAGGGAACAGGACTGTGGTCTAACAGCAGAGGACTGACGCACCCTGCAACGCGTAAGGATAGACCCGAGCTGGACCTATAGCTCCACCGCCGGTGCTCAACAGCGCCAACGAAAAGGACACGGACTAGAGCCTACCAGTGATGGCTCATTACTAAAAGACACTGTGACGAAGAGATCTTGTGTATTGAACTGAATTCCGCCCTCGACTACTTGATCAAAATGCTCATTGGTCACATTTTTAAGTCAGAAACATTTATGCTATGTAGTGCTTTTGAAACAACAGGAACTCGACAAATGTAATCTCCTATGTGCTGCATTCTGCCAAACACATTAACTGACCATGATTACATGCCCTATGTTAGTATTGACAAATGCTATTTCATCCACAACATGTTTATATGTACCACAATCAACTACAAAAATGAACTATGTTATGTAAAAAGGGGCGACTGTGGAAAATAGAAAAATTGGTGTACATAAGCGACGTTCATTTCCCTTTTCCACTCCTCTCCCTGTAGGCACCACGTATACCCTGAAATGTTGACCGCATCATTCTGCCAATGAAAGCCCGTGCCCATATGTACATGACAGCCTTTCTAGGCACCATGGCCTTTTGCCCATTGGAATCCCCGGCTTCCCTCCTGCGCGTATCTTAAACCCTCTCTCACATGCATAGACCATGAAACCCAGCACTCTGCGCGACCCTGCTATGAAAGGCAACCCTCCTGCTTGACCCATGCCCCCCCCATTTTCCTCTTGAAGAAGCATCCTTCGTCTCAGCTGACATAACCCCCCAGCTGTATCTGACTGCCCCCGTTCTCTCATGTACGGGTCATAAGACCTCTCTCTGTGCGACTCTGTCCCTGCGCGCACCCTGACCCCCTCCTTCTCCCTCACATGGACAAGTCATAAACCTTCCTCCTCTGCAAGACCCTGTCCTTGGGAGTCACGGCCGCGCCTGACCAACATCTCCTTTCCTTTCATGAATAGCCCCTCTATTAGTAAACCCTCCCTCCGCGATGGACTGTCCGCACATGTCCGAGGCCATCGCCTAAGCCGGGAGATACTGTTTACTGCCCTTTATTGTATGGAGTCATTCCTCTTCAAAGGACCCACTATTGATCCTGGCTTCCCCACCCCCTGGGCTACGATCAGGCGCACACATCCTAATAATCAGCGGAACATTCAGCTGCGTCATTGCCCCCTCTCTTATCTACAGTTCAAGGGTCTCTATTGATAACATATGTGGGGTAGGATTGACACGAGGATTATAGGGATGTCTTTTCTTTGTGTCACAATGTCCTGATTGTAATGCCAAGTGTTTTGTAAGGTATAAAAGACGGAGTAATGTAATGTAATGTAAGGATTTATTTGTACCGCGCAACTATCGCTCCAAAGAGCATCTTGGCGCCCACTTGTGTAGCTGATAAGATAAATATCTTACACTAGGGATCTGGCAATAGTGTCTGGAAGAGTGAAGATCCAGGTTTTTAGTTGTTTCCTGAATTCAGTTTCTTTGTCCAGTGCTCTTATACGGGGAGGAAGGGTGTTCCATGCTTTTGCACCTAATATCGCAAAGGACTTGCCTCCACGAGTCTTAAGCCTGAATGGTTGAACTGCCAGAAGATTGGCATTGGACGAGCGGAGGATTCGAGTTGGATGATATCTGGTGAATTTTTTCCGCAGATACAGTGGTCCACGTTGATGAAATGCTCTGAAGGTGAGCAATATTTTGAATAGAATTCTTTTAATGATAGGTAGCCAGTGTAGAGTTTTAAGGGCTTCTGTCGCTGATGATCTTCTGGGCCACTTTAATATGAGTTTAGCCGCCGAATTCTGGACCATTTGGAGCCTGTGGGTGACCTCCTTATTGGTGCCTGCATATAGTCCGTTACAGTAATCTAGATGAGATGTAACCAGTGCGACCACCACTGTTTTCCTGGCTTCCAAGGGGAGGAGATCGAAGAACTTTCTCAGACTCTTTATAACACCAAAGCACGTACCTGCCACTTTCAGTGCTTGCTGTTTAAAGGACAGATTACTATCAAAAGTCACTCCCAGGTTGCGGGCCGTGGTGGCAGTATTAGGTGGAATTTCTGCTTTCTCAGGCCACCACAGTCTGGGTATGAATTTGTTGTTTAAGCCCATCGGTATTATCTCCGTCTTCCCGGTGTTACATTTCAAATGATTAGTTCGCATCCAGTCAAAGGTCGCCGTAAGACAGCCTTTGAGCTTCTCTTCCCAGTCTTGGTTGTCTTTGTCCATGGTCAGGATCAATTGCGTGTCGTCGGCATAGGCTATGGCTTCTATGCCAAACGAAGCAATCAGGCTAATTAGGGGTGCGGTGTAGACATTAAACAGTGTCGGGCTAAGGCTAGAGCCCTGAGGTACTCCTGTCGTGAGTCTTCTCTCCCTAGATTGAAATTCTCCTAACGTCACTACTTGTCTCCTTCCACTCAGGAAGTTCTTGAGCCATTCAAGTGCCACGCCAGTGATGCCAAGGGATTTCAGACGGTCTATCAGAATGATATGTGAGACCGTATCGAAGGCCGCCGATAGGTCTAGTAAAATCAGGACGGCCTTCTTCCCTTGGTCTAGGGCTGTGCGGATGGTATCTGCAGTATACAAGAGGGCAGACTCCGTTGAATGCTGTGCTCTAAAACCTGCCTGGTTAGGATGCCATGCTTCACTCTCTTCTAAGAATCTGGTCAGTTGTTGATTGACCATGGATTCAGTGATTTTGCAAAGAGCAGGAAGTAAAGAAATGGGACGCAAATTAGATAATGTGGTAGGGTCAGGGAGCTGTTTCTTTTGAAGGGGTCTCACTGCCGCTATTTTCCACTCTGAGGGGACATTGGCTGTGGCCAGGGAGCTGTTTACTATGTCATTAATGACAGGGTTAGCGACCTCCACAATAAGGTGCAGAAGTTTAATAGGGCAGGGATCAAATGGAGAACCCGATTTGGTGCGGAGAATAGTCTGTCGAGATTCCTCTAAGCTGACAGGTTGGAAGCTCGTCAATTGTTTCTCTACCAGTCTCTTCTTTCCATTAGCTTCATCACTAGTTAGGCTAGGGATTACGAAGTCCCTGGTCAGGCCGTGTACTTTAGCTTCAAAGTAGTCGGCAATGGCCTCGCACAGAGTCTCTGAGGGCGGGATTTCTTGTGTTAGGAAGTCAGGTTTATTAAAACCCCTAACGATGTTGAAAATGGTTTTCTGTTTATTATTTGCAGCCTCGACTGCCTTACAGTAATAGGTTTTTTTTGCCAACTTAATATGTTCATGGTATTTTTTCCTGGTAGCGTTATATTTAGTGCGTTCTAACATGCAGTAGTTCTTGCGCCATCTGCGCTCTGCTCTGCGTAGTTCTCCTTGTCTTGTTTTAAGGTCTTGGTTAAACCATGGGGCTGACTGCTTCTTTTTTTTGCCTTTGGTCTTCCTCATGTTTCCCTGCCCCCCCATTCTTTTTAGTACGTTCATCCATTCCTTGAACGTATTAGGGTCCGTATTCAGAGATCCTATCATATTAGGTCTACATTCCATTGCCCATCTAGTAAGGTCTGGGTGCGCTATTAGTTCCTTCCATTCTTCATGGGTGGACTGAAATTGCTGATTATGATTTTTACATTTCTTGTTATGTTCAAGCGTTAGAGTGAACGGTATGAGCGCGTGATCTGTCCATACCTGAGGTTTAGGTTGTTCACATCTTAAAGTACTTATGTTAGTCGCGATACAGTCAAGCATGTGTCCTGCATCGTGAGTGGACTGGTTACCATTGATCACTAAGCCAAGAACTTCCATGGTCTCCCTAAATGATACAGCAGCGTTGTCTGATCTATTTTCTAAGTGAATATTTACATCCCCCATGACCGTGAAGTTAGAGTACTTTAGTACCAAAGGACTGAGTGCTCCTCCTATTGTTTCTAAGAAAGCTTTACACGATCCTGGTGGTCTATAAATTACTGCACCAGCAAAAGTGAAGGTGTCATTAATTTTTATGCAAAAACCCATTCCTTCAGCTTCTTTAAGATCCTGTAGCTCTAACACTGAGCATGAAAGAGTGTCCCTGTAGATGACAGCCACTCCCCCTCCCCGTTTATCTTCTCCTCTATCTTTCCTAAGAATGGTATAACCCGGAGGCAGAGCTTGTACCGCATCTGGGGTGCAGCCTAGTTTCAGCCATGTCTCAGTAATGCATAGTAGATCCAATTTTTCCTCAAGTATAAGATCATATATATCCTGAGCATGTTTAGGCATTGATCTAGCGTTTATTAGGCCTCCAGTTAGGAGTTTCACTCTAGGAGTCATATCAGAAGTTTGAATCCAGGTGAAAGTATTACCACAGTGCTGACAGATGGCAGGGCCAGACCACCCAGAAGGATCTAGTTTATGTCTATCACATACAGGCGCATATTGTAGGGAAAGTAGCTCCTGTCTTATGTATATCTTACGTGTGGCTATTGGAACAGCATACCTCGCCGTTAGCCCGTCCGAGGCGCGGACGGGCGCAGACGGGCCGGACTCTGGCTCGACTCCGGTAGAGCCGGAGTCGAGCCGGTAGAGTCTCAGCTCACTTGTTAGAGCACCTCCCGATGACACCTTGTTTCGTGTCTGAAATGACTGGCTCTCCTCATGAGAAATAAACTCTGTTCTTATGATTCCTGCTCCCAGCGCCAGTCTCTTTATTTTGGTAACTATTCAGAATGGGAACTAATAGGCGACTTGCGCCAGCCATCCGGGCATTGACACTAGTATGTCGCTCTCTTTTTCTATACATCCATGCCAAACTTGGCATTATGTACATTCACATTCATGGGTCACTTGCTTCCTTCGCACATGCCTGGTCTGGTCCCCCACATCTTCTGACATTCTGCTATTGTGTGGCTGAGGTGCCATGCCGTTGATGGCTAATGTACTTGGCTGGTCCACTTTCCCACAGTGAGTTATGCTGTCGTGTCTGGTGGGTGTGCGTGCTGTATGTGAGCTTATGATGTGCACATTTCCTGTGTTGTGAGCTGCATGATTGTAGAGTTGTATTGTGTGTGCTTTTGGTATTGGCCAACTAGCAGTGCATTTCCGTGGGTGCCATCATGGTAGCGCAGGTTGATGGACTGTTGGAGGTGTATGAATCATGCACACTGCCTGAGTGGTTGGATACATGCGCTTATTGTGTGCAGTGTTGCCAGGGGCACAAGTGGGACATGTGTGCAGTCAATTGCCCCCTGACACGTGCAGGAAGCCAGCTGTGGCGTAGACACCTTGTTTGGTCTCCAGTTGTTCCTGCGCAGTGTGTGGAAAGTATAGATAGTGGGGTACCGAGCTGATGGTGTCATCCTTGACCGTTGTGATGGACTTGGATTGGCCTGGCTGTATGACTCCGCCGATTCGGGCGGTTGTTGGTTGGAGGGTACCAAAGGCCAACAGGTGCATCACAGTCAGCAGCTTTGTCAGAAGTGGGATGTTTGTTGTCCGCTGTGGCCTATGGTGGTCAGGATGCTGAGGTAGGTTGTCCCTTTCAGCCTGTAGTGGGCAATGACATTCTCTGGTTTTGGGTCTGTGAAGTTGGTGCATTTTCTGGGGTCGCCGTTTTTGTCTGCGCTGCCTCAATGTTGGTCATGTCAATGTTAGATATACATACACAAGGACAAAAAGGTGCTCCAGCAGCCCCAGCACCCTACTACCCAAGGTTGCCCCTGCCCATTAGCGAAAGCTAATGTGTGAAATATGAATATATATATCGGATCGGAGGTCATGCCTGCACAGACTTGGCATCCGCCGGGGCGAACTTTACAAAGCATCGGCAGTAATTAAGAGACACAAATTATAACGGCTAACATTTTCTTCTTTTTAACAATTACTCTTTTATTATGATTAATGTATAAAATAATAACACAGGATTACGAGTTTGGTGATGTACCTTTATATGCGTGCATTAATCCCATCTTGACAAATGTTTTATGCGATTTCCATGACTGACTAATTAATGCAGTCTACAATTTTTGGTGTTATGAGCAAACGAAAATGTAAGCATTGTGGGTAATATTTATTTTTATTGTTATGCCTTACCTGCATCAGTGCCGATTTTCGGCTGTGGACAGCATTTATATGACGCATTTGGGCCGTTAGAAAACATACTATGATATATGTGTTTCACTATGTCCATACATCAGTCAGGTGGGAAGGGCCTTATGAGTGAAGCATTACAGCATACCAAATTAGATTGACAAAGGCCTCTTGAAGGCTGAAACGAGTCTCTCCTGGTCCTTGGGATTGAAGGCGACAACAACTAAATAAAGCGATGCCGAATACTGAAGCACTTGTGTCCGTGCTTCCTTCCATTGTGTCGCCGTGGGAGGTGGATTGTTTGATATATATATATATGTGTGTGTGTGTGTGTGTGTGTGTGTGTGTGTATATATATATATATATATATATATATATATATATATATATATATATATATATATATATATTCACCCCACCACCGCTGGTATTGGGAGAAGAGCTGGCGCGGGCGGTCCCGTTGCAGCCACCAGCTGGCTGTTCAATTCGCTTCACAACTCACCAAGAATATTGATGAAAAACGGGACACCCAGAGCTGCAGTGTACAAAAGGTTTATTCGGCAGATGAACAAAGTTCCACGACGCGTTTCGCCATTACGGCTTGGTCACGCTCGTCTCGTGGTTTGCGATACCTTCATTTAAACAACACCCATAAGTGCATGTAATAACATCAAAAGTGAAGGTGGCGGCCATCTTGTAGTGTGAAACTAACCATGGTTGTAAGACTTTCATGATTATCTTTGCCCTGCATATTGTTTGTATACATGTGTTGTTATTTTGTAACATATACAATACATAGTAAAGAAATGTGACGCCATATCAGCACGAAATCCATAATTGCGAACATTGTTCGTTATACTCTTCGTATTACATTTCGTGCTATCATAATTACACGTGTATATTTTTTAAATCAATGAAACCCATATCAGAGAATCATAAGGCAAAGTTCAAATTAATTCTTAACGCAAAAGTGCGGTCTCGTGATAGGTCAATCTCTCATGGTGTCACAGTTTGTTATACCAATCACATCCATTGTGGCCGACTCGTTGTTATGACGACCCAACGTTGTTATCAACCATTTTAGCGTTTCTACGCTTCCCCAAAATCACGCCCCAGTGGGCAAAATTGTTCCACTAATGTCCTCGCAATTGGGCCCCAGTGGGCACGAAGGTAATGACAGAATTGAGGATATAGTTCCAATCTGTATTTATATCCATCAAACGCTATGTTCATATTGTTCAGAAATGCCACTTAGGAAGAATCTCAGTGCAAATTAATAATATCAATTCCATTTTGTGCCGCCACCACGTGATGTATAAATTCCTGTGAATAAAATAGATTATGTTACAATTAAAATCCAGATAACCGCGGATAACAGTTCAAAACACATTCTTAGTCATATAAGTGGATTGCCAGTTCTTCCGTCACATTAAGACCTTTGGGTGTTAAACATTCGAAATCCACAATGTATTTAGACTCGAGTTTCCTAAGGGACAGTTCTTGATTCCCACCCCTTACTCCCAAGTCCACACTGTCAATGACAACCAGTTGCAGCAATTGTTCATTTTGCATGTGCATCTCTGAGAAATGTCTAGCAACAGGGTAGAGTCTATTGTTGTTGTGTATGGCTCTGAGGTGTTCCAATACCCTTTTCTTAGCAGTGTGCTTGGTGCTGCCAACATACCATTTGTTGCAGGGACAGATCAGAATGTATATGCTGTATGGTGTATTACATGATAATCGTTTCCGGATTGTAAACACTCTTTTGCTGTTTGGGACCGTAAGAGTTTTACAATCTTTGCTGAATTTGCAGGCCTTACATTTTCTGCAACATCTAAAGCCCCCCTCATTTCTGTTAGGGTCATTTTTGGATGTCACATAATTGTGGCTGAGTTCATCTCTTAATGATTTACTCTTCCGGAATGTTATTTGGGGATTATCAGAAAGATATTTTGTTAAATGCATGTCCGTCTGGAGGACATGCCAATGTTTCTGAAGACTCTTACGTATAGTATGGGCTTGTTCAGAGTAAGTAGTAATGAATCTTACTGTGTCAATTGTTTCATCGGTGGTACGAGGAATTAACAGTTCTTCTCTGTTTTTCAGAGCCACGCGATCTTTAGCGTTATTGATTACTTTGAGACTGTACCCCCTGTTCAGAAATCTCTCACACATTACACTTTCTTCATTCTGATAGGCCAACTCGTTACTGCAATTGCGTTTAGCTCGCAGTAATTCCCCATAGGGTATGCTGTTTATTAAGCTACGGGGATGGCAGCTGTTAGCATTTAAAATGCTGTTGCCCGCTGTTTTTTTCCGATATAACTTGGTGTTGAGTAAATTATTTTCAACTCCCACAATTACATCTAGAAATTCTACTTCTGTTTTACTGAAGTTGCCAGTCAGGGTTAGATTAAGTTGGTTGTGATTCAGTTTGTCAATGAAGGACTGTAATGAATTTATGTCTCCACACCAAATAAAAAAGATGTCGTCTATGTATCTCAGCCACAGGGCCAACTGATCGAATTCTGCCATTTCTCGGACGACCTGCTCCTCCCACCAGCCCATGAAAAGATTCGCATAGCTGGGGGCGAAGCAGGTCCCCATGGCTGTGCCCTGTGACTGTCGATACAAGACTTCATCAAAATAAAAAAAATTATTAGTGAGACAAAATTCAATCATCTCCAACAGCATTGTTGAATGTTGTGAGAAAGATATAGATCTGGTTTTTAGAAAGTGTTTCACAGCTTGTAAGCCCTGATGGTGTACTATGCTTGTGTATAGGCTGCTAACATCTAGTGTAGCTAGTACAAAATCTTCTTCCCAGTGAATGCCATTTATGATTGTAAGAAAATGGGTGGTGTCTTTGGTATACGAGGGGAGAGAAATTACATATGGTCTTAAAAAGTAATCAATATATTTGGACGTGTGTTCCAATAGTGATCCTATTGAGGACACTATTGGACGGCCCGGGGGGTTTTCAG
Organism: Lissotriton vulgaris; assembly: GCF_964263255.1. Lineage (NCBI taxonomy): Eukaryota > Metazoa > Chordata > Amphibia > Caudata > Salamandridae > Lissotriton > Lissotriton vulgaris. The sequence goes on from NC_141685.1 coordinate 263,345,535, forward strand.
GGTCCTTGTGGAGTTTTGGGAGCAAATATAGTATCGGTATTCTCGGGTGTGCACAGTATAGATACTGGTATTCTTCTTGCTCCACTAGCCCTCAATTGAATGACGATAAATGTTACTGTATCAGCAGTAGAGATGCATTACAGGGCTCTCACATTAGATACAGAGAAATGCTTTGTGATTGGAAAGACAAAGGGCTTGACCTTTTTGATGATAATGTTCAACAAGAGGGGCTGTGCGGGAAGTGGGTATTGATCCACCCGTACAGCTTTGTTAAAATGCTTGCAATAAATACACATGCGGATCTTACCATCAGGATACGAGCAGCAATGCGGTCAGTCTGACAGACAGACTGACCGCATTGCTGCTCGTAGAACGCCGGATTAATTCCTTCTCACAACGCACCAGCGCAATCCTCATTCTTTTGCTGGCGCGGAGGAGTCCCCTGTGACTGGTTGGGTTCTCAGACCCCAAATTGAGACGGTTCATTATGTGAGCTCTCCACTCCTCCGCTCGGGCACCGCGTTGCGGGCCCTGCACCCCAACCGCAGCCCTGGTTGAAGCACAGAAAAATTTCTTTCCTGGTTGAGTCCAACCGACACCACGACTATCTCCTTGCCATTGTGCAGAATTCCTGTCCCCAGTCCCCGTCCTGAGGAGAACCTGTAATTAATGAAGGTTCGAAACGCGTCGACACTCCCACCCTGTGGTAAATTCTAAGGGTGCCCCTAGGATAGAACTTCTCCAATCATTTTTGGATCCTAGCTGTGCAAACCCGCTAGAAACACTTATCCACAGGATTGGTTGACAGGCAGGCATCATATTCCATCTGTTCCGCCTGTCCCATGGTTTCATATTGTTATGGACTGGCTTCACATTTGCTTTTGCATTTGAAAGTTTTTTCACTGTATAGAACGGCAATTGATGTTGTTTATTGATTTTTGTATCATTTTGGTGTGTCCTGTTCACTTGTATTGCTTAATGTATCCCCTTAAGTGTTGTACATTTGTAAATTTTGTATAGTTGTAGATAGTGTCAACATGAATTTACTGTAATAACAGTTGTCTTGTTTTTGCCTGTGCCCCTGAATTCAAATTTAAATTGCTAAGAAAAAATAAATTTACTTTGGTATTTGGACCCGGTGGTCACGTGGTACATTTTGACTACGTGATTGGAATTTGCTTTCGTTAAACTTCCCTGCCCAGCCACTTTGTTCTGTTTTCCTTGATCTTAAGAAGGGCGGCAGCAGCAGGTACAAAGATTAGCGTGCTAGTCGAAGCAGGGAGGGGCGACACGAGCGACCAAAAGGGATTATCGCAAACGGTAGAAGGCAGGATACCAGATAATCAACACAAGCTTTACCATGTGCCCCCCGCAACAGCAGGACCCACGAGGTACTACGAGGAGCGCATAGGAGCAGTGGCCCACAAGTAGTGCAAGGTGGTGGCGAAACAGGTGTCTGTAGAGCCGTAAGCAGGAAACAGACCAGTAACAGTAACAGGACCCCGCCCCCTCCATCCCCAAGAGTGGGGCAAAAACACCACAGAACAGCAGAAAGAACAAGGGTGGACATAAGACAGCGTACCCGCTCCCAAGACTAGCAGGTAGTACAGCAAGGGGGGCACATCTGCCCAAAAGAACACCACCGGGAATAGGAGCACTTGGAGGCTGATGCAAAAGGAGGGGGCACGCCGGGTAGAAGGTGAAACAATGAGCTGTATACAGGTACCAAGCCAAGCTGCGTTAGAGAACAGAGGTGATGTCAACCAGATCATCGCAAAGGCATCACGGGCTACAAAAGGGGCAAGTGAAACAGAGTTTGCCACATGGGGAAGTAGATCAAGGGTACCCCAAAGAGCACGCTGGTATAACAACACCTCAAGAGACACGGCGAGTGAGCAACAAAAAACCACAGCTCGTGACCCCACAAGGGAAAAAAGGCCAGCCCACAATGCAGAAGGAGGCCAGTAGGTTCGAACTGATACAAGCGTAGAGAGGTCTGTTAACCAGTGCAGGGAATGATGGGAAAAACCAGCAGCCACAGAAAAAGATCAAGAACGGGTGGGGGGGGGGGGTGGGAACTCCATCACGGACTCACCAAACAAACAAAGAGCAGATCTCAACGCCACACTAGACATGATCCTGAAGAAGCTAGCCGAGGTACATGACCGAGCCAAATCAAGCAAACCACAGATGCCATCCAACTTGAACTAGCTGCGGTCAGAGCTGACATCCATGCTGCAAACAACAGGCTAACAGTGCTGGAGCAGAGAGTCAGCGACAGAGGACAGAGACCAACACACAAACAAAACCATTGCTGCCCTGACAAAGACCGCAGCAACACTGATGAGAGAGACGGTGAAGCTTGATGATCGCAACAGAAGAGGCCACATAGAATCCTTGGTGTCCCAGAGGGTGAGGAAGACAAAGCAGGGTCATGCAAGGCCATTATCGAGGAGAACATCAAACTCGACCATCCTTTTGAGCTAAACAAGGCATACAGGATCCCAGCCTTCCAAGCATCAAATAGGATGGGCCCACGTCCAATTATATGCAAACACACACAGAGGCTATTTTTGGGGTAGCAAGGAAAAACCAAAATATGCAGTGGAACGGCCATAAGATAATCCTTACTCAGGACTACTCCAAACCCATAGTCGACATAAGAAAGGGGTTTCCGGCCCAGAGAGACAAACTAAGAAAAGAAAACATCCTGTTTTCATTTGTGGGCGCCACTAAATTCAAAATTACCAACAAGGGAAGAACGCACATCTGCGAGGATTCTAGAGAGCTGGGCAGATACCTACAAGGCCCAACACAACAGGACATGGAGACCACACAACCAGGATCAAGCAAGAGAAGAGCATCGCCGGATCCAAGAGTGGAGTGCGGTGGGGCGGAGCAGGCCATGCCTCAACCAGGACATCATCCGTTTCAACCGCTTCTACCTCCAGAGTGAAAGGGCGGGTCTTTGGATAAATAAATACTAAGAGATTAATCTATGCGAGGCAAACAAGGCAGGGAAAGTCTTAGCGTCATACCTGAAGCACAAAGACAACACACCATCGCATCCATCACTGACTCAGATAACACATACACACACACACTACACACAATGACATCCTAGGTACGTTCGGTGAATTTTACCAGGAACTCTGCAAAAGGGATGAAACACTAGACCAGAATGGCTGCAACACATACGTAGACAGACTGGACCTGCCTAAAATAACAAACGATGAAGCAATAACACTAGGAAGGGAGATGAGCACAACCGAAATTGAGTTGGCGATTAGGTCTCTTAAAGACAATAAGGCGCCGGGTCCAGACGGATACACGGCCTCCTTCTATAAAAGCTTTCGTACACACCTACTCCCAACCATAAAAAAAGTTTTCAACCACTGTGAGGGGGAGGGAACAGTGCCAAAGACCACGTCGGAAGTAAATATAATAGTCATCCCGAAAGAAGGCAAGGCCATACAGCAGCCCAAAAACTACAGGCCCATCTCACTTATCAATATAGACTGCAAAATCTATGCCAAAATCCTAGCAGTAAGACTTAACACAGTACTCCCCAAACTGATTAGCAACGCACAAGTAGGATTCCTGAAGTCACGCATGTCTCATGATAACACTAGACTCCTGTGCCATGTTATCGAACAATCCTCCAAGTCTGATAACCCGGCGGTGGCAATCACACTAGATGCAAAGAAGGCGATCAACAGAGTGTCCTGGCACTTTCTAGAACAGTGCATGCAGGTGTACAACCTGGGATATAAATATACCTGGAGGGTGATGGCATTGTATGCTAACCCCAGTGCGCAGACAGCTATCAACGGGACAGTGTCAGAAAAAATCACCCTATCCCCTATCCCCAGCACTGTTTCTGCTGGAACCCCTGATCAGGGCTATCGTAGCAAGTAGAGATATGCAGGGGATCACCATCAACGAAGCCACTACCAAGCTTGCAACTTACGCGGACAACATCTTCATTATCAGAGAGAACCCCACGCCCTCCATCTCTGCCCTAATGGATATCATTGAAACATACTCAACCCATTCCAGTTACAAGCTAAACAGACAAATCCGAATGTATGCCACTCAACATCCACACCACTAGAGAAGCACTAGACAAATCAGGATAAGGTTGGCAACCTGGGTTCATCAAGTATCTAGGGATTCAATTCGGCAAAAACCTCAAATCCACACTCGACCAAAACGAGAAACTAATCTTGGAAAAGATAAAAGAACTCCTGGAATCCTGGTCGCCCAAATTTATCACATGATGGGGGGAGGATAAACACAATAAAGATGATGGCCATCCCGGTGATCAACTACCTGGCGGGAATGCTTCCACTTACACTCACGGACGAATTCCACCGCAAAACAGACAAGATGATAAGCAAGTTCATATGGCAAGACAAAAAACCAAGGATAAGCCTGAAAAAACGAAGATTAGATAAGAAACTAGGAGGGCTTAACCGGTCAGATTTCAGAACATTTAAGACGGCTTTTATAGCGAGACAGGGTGTGTACTGGATCCTGCCGAACCAGGGGTACACGCCGACCTGGCTCAAGATTAAGAAAGTCATACTAAACAATATCAACCCAATAACACTTCACACAGCAAACGAACAAGCACAAAAAGATAGCCCTATACTTTAAAAAACTAGACACGCCCTGCTTAAAGTAGATCAAAAAATGGAGCACAGTGTTAATAATTTTAACTGGGAATCCCTGTGGGCGAACTCTAAGTTAAGGGGGAAACCCGTAGACATTGACTCATGGAAAAGACTAGGGATCTCGCATCCTGCCCAACTGGAAGAAGGGGGAAACCACTTCACCTTGAACATGCTAAAAAAACAACATAACCTTCCAGATATAGAACTCTGCAACTTCCTTAAAATCAGGACAGCCCTAGCCAAATCAAAAATAACAAGACACAACTCCTCAATCATCCAGTATATGGAGAACCTGAACAAAGTGGGCCACCAGGTGTCCCGCATATACAAACTACTCTGACCTAGCTCCTCCAAGCTTAACGATAAGACAATAAGCTTCTGGGAATCACAACTAGACACCGCACTTAGCGAGCAGGAAAGACACTACCTATGGATGTCCCCATCGAAGAACATGATCTCCCCGGTGTTAGCTCAGACAAAATTTTGGCTTCTGCACATGGTCTACTGGACCCCGGTGCACCTAGCGGCCCTGGGTCGGAGGGAAAACGACCGGTGCTGGAACTGTGACAAAGAGCAGGGGGACTTAGCACACCTAATCTTCCACTGCACAAAGGTCAAAAAAATTTGGGGGAAAATATTCACCTTCATAAATAAAGCTCTACGGTGCACACTTAAGAGTTCACATCACTCACCACCGCTTTCATAGGAGCTGATCTTGACACAACATGACAGACCTCCTAGAAACGGCAGCAGTCAAAATAGTACTCACCAAATGGAAGGACACCTCTAAAGCCACCTTCAAGGGGTGCCTCAACTGGATGACATTCCTGAGAGGCGCCGACACCACAGCCTTAAGAAACTCACCATGGAGGAAACCCCAACAGGCGTATGTGGGCATCCTTGGATAAGTTCCTTGTCCTCTACGAACCCCCATAAATGCACCAGTCCGAATCAACCGAACTGCTCTTCTCCACACCACCCACTAGACCGGAAGCAGGACACCCCCCTAATCTCTTTCTTTTTCTTTTCCTCATAGAGTAGCTAGGTGACGGGGGCCTGTCTAACAAATATTTTGTCATGAGCCGATTAGCCTGACGTTCACCCCCCAAACATAGACACAGGGTATATATGATGTATGAGGATTTGTACTGATTCAGGGACGGTCAAGCCGATGTGCCCCACGTTTAAACTGTACCATCAGCAGCTAAGCCACATGGGCTGTCATCCCTGGAGGGAGATTACAACAGTGATTTCATGTTACATTTCATTTGCTGCAAGTGTAAAAAAAAAAAAACAATAAAAATATTTTAAAAAAAAGAAAAATCAGATGCCATTTCATGTGAGGGACTTACAAGGTGAGGAGAACATGGGGGCATATTAGCAAGAACCTCATTAAAATTATCGCGGTTTTAGTAACACGAAGCTGCCGCTAAAACGGCGATAACGGGCTTGTTAATATGAATGATAGAATTCCAATAGAAACCCAGGTTAAATGTCCTGCACATCTAACATGGGATTCTATTGGAATTCTATAACTCATATTAGCAAGCCAATTATCCCCGTTTTAGCGGCAGTTTCCTGCTGCTAAAACGGCGATAATTTTGACAAGGTTCTTGCTAATATGCCACAGACTTTGAAGAGGAAGATGAATATTCTCAAGCTATGAGAGCTTTAGATGATACATTTCAAAGCCAAAATTAATTAGGCTACTGCCTATGAGATCTGCCTTTCATAAAGATCTAGATTGATTGGCAGCGAGTAGCATAATTTAACAAATGGGGTCAGCTGAGTGAGTCCAGTGGCAAAGAATCCTGATGGTAAGATCCGCATGTGTATTTATTGCAAGCATTTTAACAAAGCTGTACGGGTGGATCAATACCCACTTCCCAACATCAATGAAATGATGACCACCATTGGCAAGGGAATAATTCTACTTGTGTTGATGGGCCGTGTGCCTCTGTGGAATCTCTCTGTACCAACGTTCTATTGCAGAGCAGCGTGCATCACGACTCAGCTAGAGTGGTCGAGAAGAGAGGGACGCTGCGACGTCTATGTGCTTGAAGACAATAAACCTACCTATGCTATTTTCCTGTCTATGTGATTTAATCATACCAATTTAAGAGTGGATTGATCACAAACCTATCACCAGATTAAATTGCACCATTCATCAACTCATTTCATACCCTTCACTGCCCCTGAGGAATTATATAAGTCTGGGCAAATGCCATTTAGGCTTGTTTCAGCAGTTTATTTGCCATGACATGTAACATGAAATATTTCTAAGATGGTATCTTGCTATTTGAAACAGTGGACTGAACATGACAAGGTGATAAGGAGAGAGTCGCTCTTTTGCGAGGCAGTCGCTCTTTTGCGAGGCAGGTTTGACTGGCCGTGAGTTAGAGTCAGTGTTCTGTCCAAAGTATGGAACTTATTAAGAAAGATGGCAAGTCTAAATGGACCTTAAGTTGTGAGAAGGCGTTTGAACAGATTAAAGATAGCATAGTGAATGCTCGGCGTGGCACTGAAGCCATTTCTTATGTACGACTGGTCAAGTCTACTGCCAGTTTGGAAGGTAAAGACACTGATTTGAGATCAAAAGGGAGGGAGTTGAAAGAGATGTCCCATTTGTACTCTTAGGAAATGTAAAAATCCTACAGTGTAATTGAAAAAGAAGCATTCACCTATTTGTGGACAATTAAACACTTCAGAATTAAATATGGAAATGCGTTTGAACTATGGACAGATCATAAACCGCAGTTGAAGATTTTTTTCAAAAAAGGAAGCCGTTAGAACAACGACGAAACTAGCCAAGAGTTATCATTAGAGATAAAATACATATTGGGGCACAAGAACCTGCCTTGATTAAGGCAATGATCGGCCACGCAATTGTTTGTTTTCTTGCAATCGGGAGCTATTTGGCTCCCATTAAGCGGCTGCTTTTTTCCTTCATTGTAGATAACTTTAAAAAATAAGATTTTATGCATTTGGTGCCTCACTTTATTTTAACAAATTTTACTTTACCATTAGTTACCCTTAGCAGCAGGAGCTGGACACCCTTTAGAGGGGCAGATTTACAAGCCCCTTGTGGCACTTTTACCCTGCCGCTGCGTCACTTTTGACGTTGCAAACAATGCACCACGTTGAGACACATTTACAATGTGATGCATCTAGAGAGATGAGTCACGTTGTAAAGCCCTGCACCACATTATACCTGGGTCAGGTATAATGTATGCAGGGTGGTTGTTCAGACGCAAGAAAGCCTTGTAAAAGTGACGCAGTGAAAGCTACAAGATTTCACAGCCAGATTCAACCACTCCACTTTCTTGCTGCAGCTTCTTTTCCAGTCCAGCAAGGAGTGTGTTAAACAAGTCTTTGTCACTTCTACGATGCCACTGCGTCAGTACTTTACGCCTGCTTGAAGCAGGCATAAGGAGTGACAGCACAATTGGAATAGGCATTCTTAAGCATTGCTGGAGTTGCATTGTGCTTGCGACACAACCCCAGCAATGCATTACCTTTACGCCAAGGTGCGCCACATTGTAAATGCAACGCATCCATGGTGGTGCAAGTTTTTTTTTGCTGGACACAATTAAACCGACGTATCTCTACTAAAATGCAGTGCGTCAGTTCCTGTAAATCTGCCCCTAAATTTCCTTTTCTCTCCACGTTCTAGTGGTTGCTTTCTGGGGCCTCAGCGCGTGTCTCACCACTCCTCCCTTGACAGGCCCCTGGTCGGCAACTCTTTTATAAGCATGGCCACAGCGCTTCCGTGCCGCTGGCACGCCAGTCTGTGCCTGGATCACAACCAGCTTGTTTTAAGACAGAATCCACTTTTACAAATATATACAGGAAAGAAGGTCTTTTATTAAGGCAGCCTGCTGGTAGGTCTCCTACTTGGATTACTTTTCATCCAAGGACAGATGATAACGTGTCCTTACTTCCATTTCTCGCTCAATAGCGTAAAAATGCTTGTTAGAATCTATCCCGCTTAAGCGGCACAAGCTTCACCTCTTAGAGCAGAGGTCTTCAAACTGTGGGGCACGCCCCCCGGGGGAGAGGGGGGGCGTGGAAACAACTGGGGGGGGCGCCAACTTCACAGAAAGAATTCCCCTTTACCTCAGTAATTCGGACGCGTGAAGCACGTTTACTGCCGTTTATTTTTGAGAATCATGGCCATCGCAAACAGGACTCTCTGATTGGAGGCAGCAATCAGAGCAAATAATAAGTATGTGACATTTCTTTAATCAGTATTAGAACAGAGCCACCCAATAATAATAATAATAATAATACTGGATTTTGTAGAGCGCGAACAGCTACCTCGCTAGGAGGTGTCCCGGCGCTAGTAGAACACAGATGACCTGGAGGCTAAAGATAGGAAAGTTAGCGGGGTTGGGTGAAAAGCCAAGTTTTCAGCAGTTTCTTGAAGCAGGGTTCAGAAGGGGCCTGTTGGATTTCTTGTGGTAAGGTGTTCCACAGAGCGGAGACGTTTGCCGAAAAAGTCCGACCGCCTAGTCGAACCTTTTTCGTGCGTGGGAACACGGCCATTGGACCGCAATGCGCGGGTTTGGGAGTATCTCGGGAGGCGTTTTTTCAGGTATTCTGGACAGGAGCCATGCAGGGATCTAAACGCCAGCGTCAGCGCTTTAAATTTTATTCTGCTGGCAACTGGCAGCCAGTGCAGGGATCGAAGATGCGGAGAGACTGACTGCTTGAGAGGGATTCGCAATAGCAGTCTCGCAGCCGCATTTTGAACTACCTGAAGTTTTTGTGTAAGGTATTTTGGTAGGCCTAGGTAGAGTCCGTTGGCGTAATCCAGCCGTGAGGTAACAGTGGCATGGATAACCGTTTTCCGGCAGCTCTCCGGGAGGAGTCTCAGGATTTTTCGGAGATTTCTCAGCTTGCTCAGGCAGCAGCCGGCGACTTGTTGGATATGGGAGGTAAAGGACATGCTATCATCCCATCTCACTCCAAGATTTTTTGCCGAGTGACTGGGTGAGGGGGCAGGGCCCATCTCCGTCGGCCACCAAAGTTCTGAGGTGGGGGTGGGACCCTTGCCAAAGAAGATAACTTCGGTCTTATTGGCATTAAGTTTTAATTTATTTGTGTTCATCCAATGTGCTATATCTTGGAGAGAGCCTTTGAAGTTTGAAAAGGACTCTTGCGTCATCTCAGAGTACGGAAATACCAACTGGGTGTCGTCGGCATACGAGATTGCCTTGACACCCCAGTTGGCAATTAGCGTAAAGAGAGGAGCAAGGTAGATGTTGAACAAAAGGGGGCTGAGGGCCGACCCTTGCGGAACTCCACAGCTGAGGGTCTTGGGGGCCGAAGAGATCGCCCCAAGTGCCACTTTCTGAGTTCTCTGGGATAGATAGGAGTGTATCCAACCGAGCGCCCTATCCTGAATACCTATCTCAGCCAGCCGGCTGAGTAGTCTGGCGTGGTCCACCGTATCGAAGGCGGCCGACAGATCCAGGAGTACCAGCATTGCTGAGTTACCTGCATCCATCGACCACCTTACTGACTCGGCTACCTCAATAAGCGCAGTTTCCGTGCTGAAGCCGGGTCGGAAGCCAGACTGTGTCTCGTGTAGGATTTTGTTTACTTCTACAAATTTGCTCAGTTGGCGCTGTATGACTTTCTCCAACATTTTTCCCGGGGCAGCTAATAGAGATATTGGGCGGAGATTAGTGAGGTCTTCTGGATCCCCATTGGGTTTTTTCTTTAAGGGTAGGAGAGTAGCATGTTTCCAGACGTCCGGAAATGTGCCCGAAGCAATGGAGGAGTTCCAGATATGTTGAAGTGTGGGAGCTACAAAGTCAGCTATAGAGCGCCATAATTTTGCTGGGCATGGGTCGTCAGGGGAACCGGATTTACAACGGATAAGTTCTTGCCTTACCTCACTCAGGGGAATGTTCGTGAACTGGGTGAAGGTCTCACCTGGCTCGTCATTGATCGCAAGGTCTTGTTTCCCTGTTTTTATTACTGGTCCAAAAGAGTCGTACACCGTTTTTATCTTTTGGTCAAAGAACTCGGAAATTTGCTCGCATAGCGTAGCTGTCGGTGCAACCTCCCTCTCAATGCACTTTGGTTTGAAAAACGACTGTACTACTTTGAAGATCTGTTTACTTGACTGTTCTGCCTGTAGAATCGAATCCGCATAAAAGCGTTTTTTACTTTTTCTGATAGCTTTCCGTAGATTTTTGGAAGCTTCCTTATACCTAGTTCTTTCTTCCAGGCCGTAATTTGCTCTCCAGAGTCTCTCTAGTTTTTTACATGCTGCTTTCTCTTTCCTTAGTTCCTGCGAGAACCATGGAGCTGAGGGAGTCTCTTTTTGATAGTGCTTGGGAGGCTGGCGCAATGGAGGAGACCATCTTTCCGACCCACTCATTGAGGAGTTGAGCATCTCTATTGGCATTGTTTGTCAAAGATGGGGTGGTTTGTGCCAAGACAGGGCCCATAGTATCGGGGGTCAGCTTTTTCCATTGTCTCTTCAGGAAGTAACATTTGCTAGAAGCAGGAATGTCATACACCATGTTCAGTGTAAATGGGACAAGTGAGTGGTCTGACCATGTCAGAGGGAGTGGTACCTCAGGCAGTACATTCTTGATGTTAGAGAAGATGAGATCAATAGTATGGCCCCCTGTATGTGTAGGGCCCTCATTGATCAGTCTAAGACTGGCCGTATTTAATGTTGCTCTGAGCAGCTCTGCCATGGCACAGTCGGGTTTATCCATGTGGATGTTGAAGTCACCTACCACAATGAAATGGGGGTGGAGGAGCGAGCTCTGAACAATCGTAGGGTGATTAGGTTGGGGTCTACGCCACCCGGAGGGCGATATATCACTAAACCAGCTAGTGATAGCTGAGGGCTCGCCTGAAAGCAGAAGTGAAGGCCTTCGATTCCCTGAATAGTAGTGGGGGCTGAAGATGTTAATATTAGATGTTCTTTAAAAATAATGGCTACGCCACCGCCTCTTTTTGTCCCAGGGCGGTTGGCGAGGCATATTTTAAATCCCAGAGGGACTGCAAGTGCAATGGAGGTCAAGTTGTCCTCCTTGATCCAAGTTTCTGTTAAAAACAGGATATAATCCCACCGGGACTGGGTAATGTAAATCATATACGCTAAGTGTCCAAGTAGGAATCATTCATAGCACAAATTTTGCATTCACCAGTGTCATAACAATGATCACTAAATTAACGAAGGTAACCAAAGGGTTTCAGCAACAGCAAACAATAAATAATATCAAAAATATATTTTTATTTTTTGCTTTTCAATTATCAACTTTTTTGTTTTACAGTTTTTCACGAATCAGAAAGTCCGGCAACATTAAACCACCAAAACCATATCTCACAAATCATATGGTGGCATATAAACACCTTTACCACATAATGTGGACACACTGAAGGACCACATGCACGTTATTACATATGCAGCCTAATTCACAAATTGTAATTTCAAGTGAATTATACAGTATGGTTGTATAAAAGGTGTTAGGCGTCGACGTTTCGGTCCAAGGAGGCCATAAAGATCCGGAGGACCATCTTCAGGACAAAAGAAGTTGCACAGGGGTATCTAATACAAACATAATATCAAAAATCAGTGAAACCCTAGGGTACACGGAGATTTTTTCAGCTCAAAATAAAGAACAAAGTAACAAAGCACTAGTGACAAAAACACTGAACTAGCGACATGCAAAGGTGTGACATGCACCTATAACCACCTGGTATGTAAAACCAACACAGATGTGGCAAAAACACACAACCACCAAGTGTAAGTCAAACCAACACAACTGTGCCAAAAGGAGCCAAGTGCCTGTGGGACCTTATTAATGCCATGCCTGGAAAATCCAGTAATAAAAGATGTACCTGTGTATTAAATCGTGTTTGTAAAGCCAACAAAAACGCCTCACAGGTCGTTCTGTAAACCAAACACTGCGTCACTTACACTACGTGTACTTGATTGCCCTTTTCCAAAGATAGAACCGTTTTAAAAAACCGTTTTTAAAAAACACACAAAGCATGCATATAGCAACTTACATCAGGCAGCCGCCAAAAGTTCTGTAAAGACAGGCAAGCATCAGGAAATGTGTCTATGTCATGACTAACGTGAATATACCGCTAATCTCCCTTGAACTCACCGAAAGACGCCGGCTCTCCAGAGTCCGAGTGTCTTCTCCATGAATGAACGCGGAAGTGTTCTGATGCCGCGTCTGACGTATATAACGTTAGGCGCCAGGACGTCAGTTCACTGGGATAACAAGGCGGCCATCTTACAGTGTACTGGGTGGTACTAAGCACTGTAAATACGTTAAGTAGAAGTAACTGAGATCAAATGTGAAAAAACGGAACAGATGCCCAGACGCGCTATATTTTAGGGAATAGCTTGCACAATATCGTATTGGAGTGACAAGGATAGATTCTCACACAACAATAAACACCTATACAACAGCACATTATAACTAACTACAAAATAAACAAAAATAAACAAATATGCCCAAATGTACTTATATTACAGAAAACATCCAGTTAGATATTTCTATCTCACATACAGCCGTATGTGGTAATCCAGAATCCAAAAGACCATTACTACAGGGTGGCCAGTGAATGCCATTCTATAAGAGTGTTAAGCCCATTCTCTACTGTGTCACAAAGCCAAATCAGTTTGTTCTCTCTTTGAGCAAGAAGTTTATCCACATTGGGACGTCTCCTTGTACCCTTTACACATTCAATGACAAACCATTTCATATCCGTGGGAGCATGTGATGTGTTAATGAAATGTTCTACTAGAGGCGCCGTTTGAATTTTGCATCTAATGCGTGACTGATGTTGTGTTATTCGTTTCCTTACTTCTTGTGTTGTCTTTCCTAGGTAGTTGAGTCCACATGGGCACTGGATACAATAGATGACATTTTTGGTCATGCAATTAGAGAGTTGTTTCAGCGTCAACTGTCTCCCATTAATGCAGCAAGTTTTTGTTATTTGTGTGGTCGCACAAGCTGTGCATCCACCGCATGGATAGTGTCCGACAATGGGTGCCATGCCCCACATACTACTTAGGGTATTGATCTTGGGTTCCCTGTAGGCTTTGACCAAATGGTCTCGTAGATTCTTGCCTCTTTTGAAGGCAAATCTAGGAATGGCTAACTGGGGTTCAACCTTTTGAATCAAATGCCAGTTGCGTTTGATGATCTTCTTTATTTCTGTAGATTCAGTACCAAAGGTCAGAACACAAGTAGGGGGTGTAGTGTCTGGTATGGTATTCGAGTTTGTGAGTTGCTTTGTTTGTAGGAGGGCTTGACGGTCATAAAACCATGCACGCTTCATGGCATGCTTTACCAACCGATATGGGTATGACCGAGTCACAAGCTTTTCTTGCAGAACTTTTGCTTCCCTGAAATAATCTTCCCTCTTGGTACAATTCCTCCGGATATGGAGGAACTGACCAAAAGGGAGATTATCCCGTAGGTTACGGGGGTGGTGACTATTATACCTCAAAAGGGTATTGCGTGCCGTGGGTTTAGTATATAGACTCACGGCAAGTGTCCCTTCTACGTGGTGAATTTTCAGGTCAAGGAAATTCAAGGATTCGCAACTACTTTCAAGGGTGAACTGCAGGTTCACATCTTGTGTGTTGAGCCACAGGTGGAAAGATTTTTTCCAACAAACAGGAAATCAGGACAATCCGGCACCCAAGCACACAACTTTTTCTGACTCTGGTTCTTCAAGCTCTGATGACAATCATAATAGAGCAGCCTCCATATACAGGTCTAACAGAGGAAATAATTCCACACCTTTTTTAGGGAGAGGCCAAACGCCACACAGGGGACGATCTCGGAATCCGAGACGAGGTTGGTTCAGGAACCAATATACCCCGGGATTCAGACAGACTCGCAACAACTATTACGAGTGGTAACCACACATTCTAGTGATAATACAGCTATGTTTACCACCAACCACCCGAATATGGAAGTCGTACCAATCTTTAATCTGTCTTCATACCAACTGAATTCCAGGGAGATAGAAGTCCTCAGTCATGGGCTATCATTCGTTCCCACCAATAGGAATGATCTGTTCTCAGTTCTAGTAGAGGCTCATCGTTTTTTCAGAACCCTAAGATTAAAACACTACTTTCACAAAACCACCACTAGCATGCCCATTAACATCAGTGGCCTAAAATGTCCTTCTACTTTTTTCCCAGCTAACAATCTAATACCCAAAGAGATGGTCACATTCGAAAATGTGGTACTTACCGAAATCGAACAGCTTTTCCAAAACAGAATGTTTTTGAGATTTAATCTCTCTAAAGATGATATGTCGATCATCAAGACTTTATCAGAACAGGAAGATCTAGTAGTCAAACCGGCTGATAAAGGGGGAGGAATTATTTTGCAGGACAAAACTGCATATGATCAGGAGGCCCTTAGACAACTGAGTAACCCAGATCATTATAAGAAACTGTCTGGTGACCCTACGGCTAGGATCCGTAAACTGATCCTCACATGGACTACTAAAGGCCAAGAAGGACTCTGGCTGAGTAAAAAGGAATTCGATTACCTTAACAAGGATGATTTCAGCATTCCTGCGTTTTATACGCTACCTAAAATCCATAAGAACAGTCAATCACCACCGGGAAGACCTATCGTGGCTGGTTGTCAATCCATTCTTCAACCCTTGGCTGAATACATGGATTATTTCCTAAAACCATTCGTTACCACCACCAGATCATTCACTCAAGACAGTAGAGATGCAATTGTTAAACTAGAAGGTGTCCATTTTAGCCCTAACCATAACATCTTGGCTACAATGGACATAGAAAGTCTATACACTAACATCCACCAGGCTGAAGCACTACAAGTAATTTATAACACTCTGGAAACTCGTACTCGGCCTCACCAGGTTCCAACTTGGTTTATCACTGAATGTGCAAGACTTGCTCTTAATGAGAATTATTTTCTCTTTAACAATGACTTTTTTGCACAATTAAAGGGGGTGGCAATGGGATCAGTTTTTGCTCCCACAGTAGCGAATCGGTTTGTAGCAGACTTTGAAGAAAGAGTCATCTACAACAATAATCCCTTTTCAAATAATCTGGTGCATTATTTAAGATACATCGATGATGTCTGTGTAGTCTGGGAGGGAACCAAAGATAGACTGGAAGAATTCCACCTGTGGCTCAACACACAAGATGTGAACCTGCAGTTCACCCTTGAAAGTAGTTGCGAATCCTTGAATTTCCTTGACCTGAAAATTCACCACGTAGAAGGGACACTTGCCGTGAGTCTATATACTAAACCCACGGCACGCAATACCCTTTTGAGGTATAATAGTCACCACCCCCGTAACCTACGGGATAATCTCCCTTTTGGTCAGTTCCTCCGTATCCGGAGGAATTGTACCAAGAGGGAAGATTATTTCAACGAAGCAAAAGTTCTGCAAGAAAAGCTTGTGACTCGGTCATACCCATATCGGTTGGTAAAGCATGCCATGAAGCGTGCATGGTTTTATGACCGTCAAGCCCTCCTACAAACAAAGCAACTCACAAACTCGAATACCATACCAGACACTACACCCCCTACTTGTGTTCTGACCTTTGGTACTGAATCTACAGAAATAAAGAAGATCATCAAACGCAACTGGCATTTGATTCAAAAGGTTGAACCCCAGTTAGCCATTCCTAGATTTGCCTTCAAAAGAGGCAAGAATCTACGAGACCATTTGGTCAAAGCCTACAGGGAACCCAAGATCAATACCCTAAGTAGTATGTGGGGCATGGCACCCATTGTCGGACACTATCCATGCGGTGGATGCACAGCTTGTGCGACCACACAAATAACAAAAACTTGCTGCATTAATGGGAGACAGTTGACGCTGAAACAACTCTCTAATTGCATGACCAAAAATGTCATCTATTGTATCCAGTGCCCATGTGGACTCAACTACCTAGGAAAGACAACACAAGAAGTAAGGAAACGAATAACACAACATCAGTCACGCATTAGATGCAAAATTCAAACGGCGCCTCTAGTAGAACATTTCATTAACACATCACATGCTCCCACGGATATGAAATGGTTTGTCATTGAATGTGTAAAGGGTACAAGGAGACGTCCCAATGTGGATAAACTTCTTGCTCAAAGAGAGAACAAACTGATTTGGCTTTGTGACACAGTAGAGAATGGGCTTAACACTCTTATAGAATGGCATTCACTGGCCACCCTGTAGTAATGGTCTTTTGGATTCTGGATTACCACATACGGCTGTATGTGAGATAGAAATATCTAACTGGATGTTTTCTGTAATATAAGGACATTTGGGCATATTTGTTTATTTTGTAGTTAGTTATAATGTGCTGTTGTATAGGTGTTTATTGTTGTGTGAGAATCTATCCTTGTCACTCCAATACGATATTGTGCAAGCTATTCCCTAAAATATAGCGCGTCTGGGCATCTGTTCCGTTTTTTCACATTTGATCTCAGTTACTACTACTTAACGTATTTACAGTGCTTAGTACCACCCAGTACACTGTAAGATGGCCGCCTTGTTATCCCAGTGAACTGACGTCCTGGCGCCTAACGTTATATACGTCAGACGCGGCATCAGAACACTTCGGCGTTCATTCACGGAGAAGACACTCGGACTCTGGAGAGCCGGCGTCTTTCGGTGAGTTCAAGGGAGATTAGCGGTATATTCACGTTAGTCATGACATAGACACATTTCCTGATGCTTGCCTGTCTTTACAGAACTTTTGGCGGCTGCCTGATGTAAGTTGCTATATGCATGCTTTGTGTGTTTTTTAAAAACGGTTTTTTAAAACGGTTCTATCTTTGGAAAAGGGCAATCAAGTACACGTAGTGTAAGTGACGCAGTGTTTGGTTTACAGAACGACCTGTGAGGCGTTTTTGTTGGCTTTACAATCACGATTTAATACACAGGTACATCTTTTATTACTGGATTTTCCAGGCATGGCATTAATAAGGTCCCACAGGCACTTGGCTCCTTTTGGCACAGTTGTGTTGGTTTGACTTACACTTGGTGGTTGTGTGTTTTTGGCACATCTGTGTTGGTTTTACATACCAGGTGGTTATAGGTGCATGTCACACCTTTGCATGTCGCTAGTTCAGTGTTTTTGTCACTAGTGCTTTGTTACTTTGTTCTTTATTTTGAGCTGAAAAAATCTCAGTGTACCCTAGGGTTTCACTGATTTTTGATATTGTTATGTTTGTATTAGATACCCCTGTGCAACTTCTTTTGTCCTGAAGATGGTCCTCCGGATCTTTATGGCCTCCTTGGACCGAAACGTCGACGCCTAACACCTTTTATACAACCATACTGTATAATTCACTTGAAATTACAATTTGTGAATTAGGCTGCATATGTAATAACGTGCATGTGGTCCTTCAGTGTGTCCACATTATGTGGTAAAGGTGTTTATATGCCACCATATGATTTGTGAGATATGGTTTTGGTGGTTTAATGTTGCCGGACTTTCTGATTCGTGAAAAACTGTAAAACAAAAAAGTTGATAATTGAAAAGCAAAAAATAAAAATATATTTTTGATATTATTTATTGTTTGCTGTTGCTGAAACCCTTTGGTTACCTTCGTTAATTTAGTGATCATTGTTATGACACTGGTGAATGCAAAATTTGTGCTATGAATGATTCCTACTTGGACACTTAGCTTATATGATTTCTTTAATCAAGCATTAAAGCACAGCAGCATAAAGGCAGGAAATGGCAGTGAATTTCACTTTCAAACAAAATGAAACATTTTTCTGCAGTATAATTTCCTTATTCCCTGTCTTCGCTCTACTTCTATTTTTTTACCACTGCCAGACATAAATTGAGTTTTGCCTCAGGGCACAGCACTTGTACAAACGTTTAACACTCAACAGGTGTTCTCACTATCAGACAAGCCTATATTCTTTCACACATAAATACACACGCACACACAAAGGGCATGCAACAGTTCCATTACCTGTACACATACTTGAAACAAGGAAAGGTTCACAAAACTTGAGTGGGTTTAAACACCACTAGAAGGGAAAGGAATATTTGTGACGAACAAGTTACTTACCTTCGGTAATGATATATCTGTAAGAAACATTAGTTAGTATTAGATTCCTTACCATAGAATATCCCCAGGCGTCAGTCTGGATCCGGAAACTTTTGCGTAGCAGTACCCCTGCGCATCGGTAGGCGTCATCTGCAGGCATCCCCTGCGGCTCAGCGTCCGTCGTTGGCGTCGTGCGCCGTGATGACGTCGCTGGAGTATATAGACGCCGCCTCCGCGCGCTGACGTCAGTTCTTTGCACACAGCTTTTCCGCGCCAGAACACGCAGAGCCATGTGAGAACCAACACTGGTGCCATTTGAAACTAGGGCCCTGAAAGGGATAGTCCTTAACCCTAGGTATCAGTTCGCAGAACGGGGAGGATGGGTGGGTCGGTAAGGAATCTAATACTAACTAATGTTTCTTACAGATATATCGTTACCGAAGGTAAGTAACTTGTTCATCTGAAAGAAACACGTTAGTATTAGATTCCTTACCTTAGAATAGATACCCCAGCAATACCAACCCCGGTGGTGGGTCTGCGAACCAATACATTCCTACACCAGAAAGTCCTGGAGGACAGAACGGCCAAAGAAGCCATCCCTCCGGACTTGACTGTCCAGGCAGTAGTGCCTCGCGAAGGTGTGCAGCGAGGCCCACGTAGCCGCCTGGCAAATGTCCTGCAAGGGGACTCCCCGGCCCAGGGCAGTAGTAGCCGCCGTGGCCCGAGTGGAATGGGCCCTCAGCCCAACAGGAGGCTCCTTCCGAGCCAAAGAGTAGCACGCTTTGATGCACAGAACGACCCACCGAGAGATGGTCCGTTTATGTACCGCCCGCCCCTTCTTCGCACCCACGTAGCCAACAAACAGTTGGTCATCCACCCGGAACTGGCGTGTGCGATCCATGTAAAATGAAAGCGCACGTTTTGGGTCCAGACGATGGAGCCGCTCTTCATCCTTTGAAGGATGCGGAGGCGGGAAGCAGGAGGGGAGGGTGATGGACTGCCCGATGTGAAAAGCAGAAACTACTTTGGGCAGGAAAGAAGGTCTAGTCCTTAGAACCACCTTGTCTGGATGAATGGACAAGAAAGGAGGTTTGACAGAAAGAGCCTGGAGCTCACTCACTCTCCTGGCAGAGGTGATGGCAACAAGGAAGGCCGTTTTCAAAGTCAAGAGACGGAGAGGACAGGAATGAAGTGGCTCAAAAGGAGTACACATCAAAAAGGTTAGAACCAGGTTCAAGTCCCACTGAGGCATCCCAAACGGAACAGGAGGCTACATGTGTGTGATGCCCTTCAAGAATCTCGTCACAACAGGGGACTTGAACAAAGAAGGCTGATCAGGAGGCCTTAGAAAGACTGAAAGGGCCGAAAGGTAGCCCTTGATAGTGCCCAGAGCAGAGCCCTGCTGGGCAAGAGAGAGAAGAAAAAGAAAAACCTCAGAAAGAGGGTCCACAGCCTTTGCTGTGCACCATGCCACAAATCTGTTCCACCGACAGGCGTATACCGACTTCGTGGAGGGACGCCTGGCTGCCAGAATCACATCACAGACTTTAGGAGGCAAGTCAAATGGCCTCAACTGCCGCCGCTCAATCTCCACGCATGGAGGTGGAGGCTGGACAGGTTCGGGTGGAAGACCGTCCCCTGCTGCTGCGACAGAAGGTCCTCCTGAAGGGGCAGGCGGATCGGGGGACCGACTGACGTGCTGAGTAGCTCGGGATACCAGTACCTTCAAGCCCAGTCCGGAGCCACAAGGATGACTTGGGCCCGGTCGCGCCTGATCTTCTTCAGCACTCTGGGCAGAAGTGGGATAGGCGGAAAGGCGTATAACAGACAGCAACTCCACTCGCGCCGAAAGGCGTCGCCGTGCGAGTGCCATCTTGGAAACTCCAATGCGCAGAACTGATGACATAGCGCGTTCTCTTCTGTGGCGAATAGATCTAACCAAGGCTCTCCCCATTGCAGAAAGAGGCCTTGCGCCACGTCAGAGTTCAGACGCCATTCGTGATCCATCGAGCACCGACGGCTGAGTTCGTTCGCCCTGGCGTTCAGAGAACCTGCCAGGGGTTGAACCGTCAGAGTCACGCCCTGACGTTCCAGCCATTGCCAGAGACGCAGAGCCTCCTGGCAAAGGGTCCACGACCCCACCCCGCCCTGCTTGTTGCAGTACCACATGGCGGTGGTGTTGTCCGTGAACACCTGCACCACACTCCCGTTGACAAAGGGGAGGAATGCCTTCAGTGCTAGACGAATCGCCCGTAGCTCCAACAGGTTGATATGGAGCCGGGACTCCGCCGGAGACCAGATGCCTCTGATCTCCGCCTCTCCCAAGTGGCCTCCCCAGCCCTGGAGGGACGCATCCGTCACGACAACGTGCTCCGGTTGGGGAAGGGAGAGGGATCTGCCTCTGACCCAATCGCGGTCCGTAAGCCACCACTGCAGTTGTCTCGCAGTGCCCTCCGAGATCAAGACGTGGTCGGACAAGTTGCCCTGATGCTGGGCCCACTGAAACTTCAGGTCCCACTGCAGAGCCCGCTTCCGCCACCGGGCGTGATGCACCAGAAGGATGCAGGAAGCCATCAGCCCCAGCAGCCGCTGCGTCAACCTGACCGAAACCCGGGATAGCGGCTGAAAGATGGGAATCAAAGCCTGTATATCCCAGACCCGCCGTTCCGGAGGATAAACCCGAAACTGCGCCGAGTCCAGAACCGCTCCGATGAAAAGGAGCTTTTGAGAGGGACACAGGTGTGATTTCGGCACATTGATGGAGAACCCCAGCTCGTGCAAGAGGTCTGCCGTCATCTGAAGGTGGTGGACGACTGTCTGGGGCGAGCCCGCCTTCAACAACCAGTCGTCTAGGTAGGGGAAGACTGAAACCCCTAACCTGCGCAGATGGGCTGCGACCACCGCCATCACCTTTGTGAACACCCGTGGGGCGCTGGTAAGGCCGAAAGGGAGCACGATAAACTGAAAGTGCTCCTGGCCTACCGTGAACCGCAGGTAACGCCGGTGGGCCGGCAGGACGGGGATGTGAAAATACGCATCCTGCAAGTCCAACGCTACCATCCAGTCTTGTGGGTCTAGAGCAGCCAAGACCTGAGCTAATGTCAACATCTTGAACTTCTCCTTCCGGAGGAAGCCGTTGACGTTCCGTAGATCCAAGATAGGACGTAGGCCCCCTTTGTCCTTCTTGGGCACCAGAAAGTAGTGGGAATAGCAACCACACCCTACTTCTGGCCCAGGAACGCGCTCGATGGCCCCCTTGGCCAAGAGGGCCGTAACTTCCTCCTGCAGAAGTGTCAAGTGGTCCCCCGACACACGGTGGTTCTGCGGTGGCATGGCTGGAGGATTGGTCTCGAAGGGGAGGGAGTAGCCCCTTCGGACGAGTTGCAGCACCCACCTGTCCGATGTGATTGCGTGCCAGCGGGCGTGGTGATGGCGAACCCTGCCACCCACTGGCGTCGCATGGGCCTGAAAGCACGGACTAGGAGGATTTGGAGGCTGATGCTGCGGGGGGGGGGAGGGGGGGGGGGGTGTGGCCTGACTTCGCCGTTGACCCCGACCGCCTCCACGGCGGTTTCCACGGCCGCCACCGCGTTGATAAGATTGTTGCGGCGCGTGGCTGGCAGCACGTGTGGGGACGCCCCTTCCTTGGCCACGAAAGGAGCGAAACGAACCCGTTTGCTGGCGCTGGGTCGAGAGACCCAAGGACTTGGCCGTGACCCTGGAGTCCTTGAAGCGCTCCAGCGCGTGGTCCGCCTTGTCACCAAACAGGCGACAGCCATCAAACGGCAGGTCCATCAAGGCATTCTGGACATCTGCCGAAAAGTTGGCGGATCTCAGCCAGGCGTGGCGACGAATCGCCACCGTCGTGGACATCGCTCTGCCCAGCGAGTCGGTCGTATCAAGACCACACCGTATGGAATATTTTGCTGCGTCTCGGCCCTCAGCCACAGCCTTGCCGAGCTTCGCCCGCACCTCCATGGGGCATTCTGGCAGCAGTTCCGCGACCGTATCCCACACAGAGTGGGTGTGGCGGCCCAAGAGGCAAGCGGTGTTGCAAGACCGCAGTCCAAAACTCAGGGACGAGAAGACCTTCTTGCCATACTGGTCGTACCTCTTAGTTTCCCGGTCGGGCGGGGCCGACGGGAATGCGGTCTGGGAAGTCGAGGCCTGGATCACCAGACTCTCAGGGGTGGGATGGGTGGACAGGAACTTGGGGTCGTCCGGACACGGACGGTGGCGTCTGGCCACGTTCCTATCAACAGGCGAACCTGAAGAGGGCCTGGACCACGTGCCCAAAAGAACGTCCGACAAGGCTTCGTTATACGGCAGCAGCGGCTCCTGTGGGCATGACTGCGGTTTGAAGACCTCAGTGAGGATGTTAGGCCTCACGGCCGCGACAGGGAGCTCAAGGTGTAAGGCCGCCCTCATGAACACCACTGAATAAGCAGCCCCCTCCTCCGATGCCACGGTAGAAGGCGAGACAAAGCCAGGGTTAGGAGAGTCGTCCAGACCACTGGCATCACCCAAGTCACCTGACCAGTCCACCTCGTACTGACACTCACGGGACAGAGGGTCCTCAGACCCCTCCCAACCCTCTCCATACTCTACATCATCTCCATATTCGGAGTCAACAATTTAGACCGGCTCCTCGGGGTTCACAGGCCCCATCGGCGTCGAGCCCGGCGTCGAGCGACGTTGGTCCGACTCTGCGTCCGGGTTCGGGGAGGGTATGGGGACGCCGCCGCCCGGAGCCGGCGCCGGCCGGAGACGGCACAGGGGAACCTGCGCCGCGCGGGGACGGCAACGGGGGTAACCCCGATGGAATCGGCGCCGGAGAGGCCAGTAGACCAGCCGGCGTCGACCCCGAAGGCCCCTGCGGCCATGGTCGGAGCCGTCGGCGGCACCGGAGCACCCGATGGCGTAGAGGCAGGGACACCCGAACCGCTAGGGCCCCCGGACGGTAGCACTGAGCCCGAAGGCGCCGTAGGCCCCGTCGGAGAAGTGAGCGCCCTCATGTCGGGCATGTCGGGCAGGCGTCCACGTCGTGGTCGGGGCCCAGGCACCGGAGGCAGAGTCGGTGATGGTCCGTGACCGACATCGTGCGGTCACAACCGTCACAATTCTTGAAACCGGGCATCCTACCAGGCACCAAAAAGATATAAGAAGTTAACAAAACTTGGTCAAAAGACCGGAGTACTGCTCTTCGGATCTGCGCTTACTGGCGCGGAAAAAAGAAGAACTGACGTCAGCGTGCGGAGGTGGCGTCTATATACTCCAGCGACGTCATCACGGCGCACGACGCCAACGACGGACGCGGAGCCGCAGGGGACGCCTGCAGACAACGCCTACCGACGCGCAGGGGTACTGCTACGCAAAAGTTTCCGGATCCAGACTGACGCCTGGGGATATTCTAAGGTAAGGAATCTAATACGAACGTGTTTCTTTCAGATGCTGAATGTAGTATCCAGAAAGTTTACCACGCGCTGGCTTTCAGATTGCAGCCACGGAGTCACTCCAATTCTACTAATTCTGGGTCGCACCAAAAGGTACAATTCTGGAGTCACTTCTGTCGACCTTCTCAAGGTCTGGGTGATGCTTTCTTTGCTGTGAAGAGGCAGAGAAAAGGCAGAGGAACACCTTGATAGCCAGACAAAAAAAACCCATTAAATAAAAACAAACTGGAGAAAAAAATAGGGCGCTTTGAGGTCTTACACAAGGCATAACTGCGCCGTGCAAATGCTGATGACCTAGCAACCTTGCACTTTGGTCTCAGTTTAGCTAACAGCAGTTTAGCATCTGCAAATCTGCTGTGATGCAGGCATTTTCACAGCTTGAGGCAAAATTACATTTGACCATTTGCCATAGTATTTTCCATTATACTGCATTTTCAGGCCATTTGTTGCAGTTTTGCACCCATTCCTATTCATTTGTGATAGTGCTGTCAAGAAGCCTCCTGCACAGCCTTAATGTAGTTTCAGCCTATTAAACCATAATATTTGCAGGGTATTCCTATTCCTAGCTCTAGTCAAGGAGGTCATTTTCGTTACCTGCACCAGGGCCCATGGTATCTATATAGCTTCCACATGATAATAAAAAATAAACCTATATGGCAGTGAGAATTTTAATTGATTGAGATTCAGAGCAAAGACCTTGCCCCGAGAATGATGTGGTTGCCAGGTCTGCCATCAATCTGCTTGTTCGCTAGATCAGGCTGCATGGTATTATATGTGGAACTGAAAGGTGGGGGTGCATGTACTGACCTTGTGGTGGTTTTCCCCGAAAGAAAGTTTCCCAACAAGGGCGTTTAATGAGTTCCGTGGTTGTGGGCCAGATTTACAACTCACAAATCTTAACATTACAAAACCCTGCTAATGTTGTTTTGCTGTTGTGAAAATTAGTCGTCAGCCTCAGATTCCACAAACTACTGCCCTATATCTTGCCTGCTAGCAAAAATCTAAGACAAAGCCCATAATTAGGAACTATCGGTTTTCATTAACCAAAATGGCCTCCTAAATTACTCACAATTTGGGTTTTGGAGCCAGCATAGCACTGAAACTGCACTCCTAGAGGCTGCTGAGAGCATAAGATTGGTCATCGACAAGGGAAGCAACGCTGCCTTGATACTTTTAGATCTTTTGGTGGCATTTGATACCGTCAACCACCATATTCTAATAAATCGTTTTTAGGAGCTACGCATCAGACATGGCTCTTTACTGACATCCTTCCTTGCAGACAGGGAACAATATGTTACTCTAGACAACTTTGCCTCCAAATCTTGGAACTCTCTCTGGGGGGCGTCATTGTGCCTTATTCTTTTTAATTTACACACCTCTTCCCATGTCAAGCTTGTTAAAATGTTTGGTTTTCTCGGTTGTCTCTTATGCAGACAATACACAAATTGTGGTGTGTGAAACAGGAAACCATGCTCATACAGCGTCCCAATTCTGACTCTGTACGGAGAATATCAGATCTTGAATGACGAAAAATGCCGGAGCTTGAACTCGGCCAACACAAAGATCCTACTCTTTGGAAACAATTCCAACTTCTGGTTGCAGAAGGGTTGCCACCTGAAATTAACCCTGCCCCATCCTCTATGAATAAGGTGAAACATTTTCTTTAAAAAACCAAGTTAACCATATTCCCTCTTCGGCCTATTATCTTTTAAAGATCTTTAAAAAATTCTTCCTTATATTCCAACAAATCTTCAGAAACCGGTCATGTCTGCACTAATTCTGGATAGAGTTGATTACTGCAATGGCTTGTACTTTGGTTTGCAACACAAAATCGTGGCCAAGCTTCAGACTCTGCAGAATGCTGCAGCACGCCTTATTTTCAGTCTTCCCAAGTTTTACCCAGGACTCTTAGCACTAAACCAACTTTACTGGTTAGTTTCCCAATTTAGGCAGCATTTTAGCAAAGCATTGAAAACATGGCTCTTTATACAAAAACAGAGCCATTCCCGAAGAATGGGAAACCAGGATGGCTCAGGATTCCGAGATGATAAAGATTAAGCGTTGTTTGAGTGATGGGTGACCTAAATAAGGACTACAGCAGTGTTGTTAAATAATTACAAGGTGACTCAGTTGATACCGACAGGTGGAAGGCTGTATTGTGGAGAGAAGTTGATTGTCCTTTACATTTTGTGAATGAGGTGGATTGAGATACTGCAGGAATGCCATGAGGGAAAGAATGGAATAAAAAGGATAACTAGGAAGAACTTTTGGTGTCCAGTAATGGATTGCATGATAGAAAAGCATGTCAGGTGTTTGCCATGTAACCAGAGTGATAAATCACACAAGTCAAAAGAGACGCATATTACTCCCTCAGATGTCAACTCCGATAACTTGCAGATTGTTCAGTCTAGAACAAGCCTCCAGATCTTCATTTTTATTCTGTATTACTTCAAGTACCATTTCCATTCACAGGAGCCTTTCCCTATCTGCAGTGTGCTCATCTTTAGCATTGGATGTGCAGCATTACAGTTGATCAAGGTCATCGTGTTTATCAACCTTTTCTTTAAGTCCATCAAATCTGCCAGAAAAAAGATCAATGTTGGTGTTGATTGCGCTTCAAATCTAAAAACATGGAGAGGATATCAAAGTCCAGGGAAGTGCCATTCACGCCGAGTTATGCCCTCTCTCTCCTCAGAGGGCAGCTTCATCACCCGTGTCTGACTTTGGTTGAATTTGGATTGTCTGGCATCACCCTTTCCCATCCTTTCATATGGGGCACCCTAAGCGGGGAGGTGTCCAGCTACTCAACAGCAACCAGATAGGCACAGTACCAATGTCAATGGAGAATCAGCAATTGCCCCAGGGCAGCAGTGAAAGCTAGGTCAGCACTCACACAACTGCACTCAGTTGGATCAAGGCATCACCTAGGTTGTTGCAGAAATTTACATTGGAAGTTCAGGGCAGTATTCGGACCCTGCCATCCCCGAGTTCCCAAAGGGGCACAAGCAGGTCTAGGATAGCTCCCTTGTGCAAGAGGACAGAGCACCGTAGTCCTGGGTATTTGCTGTAGATTTTTTACTGTACCAAGTGAGTCAGGGGCCCGCATCCTGTTAGGGTGAGCTATGCCTGATACGTCTAGACCCTGCTGCACACCGGTAATTGGGGGCACGAGCAGATGGACAAGTATCTCACAGCAGCACCCAGATCTGTCCAGGGACTGGAGGAATCAAACACAGTTGTGCAGGCACAGCCAAAAGAAGTGCTGTCCGAATAGTATATGCGTCAATGCATCCTGATAATGAGGGGGTGCAAGAGATGGTTCAAGCGCCTCTGTCATATCTCCTGCCACCTCTAAGCAGGCGTCTCCACTGATTAGGGTCACTCACCCCATGGGGTCCACACCATCCAGGAACTACAGGCTTTACCATGGGAAGCTCCCTTAGACAGCGCTGAATTTAGTTTTGTACGGCAGAACACCGCCATGATCAGGTGTACATCTGGGGCAGTGTCCACGTTCCCAGGCCAATATTGCAGCCGCAGTCTGGGCTTGGAAGCAGCTACCAGGCGCATGGACGTCCACTCCTTTGTAGAGCAAGCCTGGACAACCACTGCTCACTGGGGTTGTCCAGTGAGGGGGCAGCCGCCCAGGCAGAGTCCAAAGGCCTGGTGCCAGTGTTGACGGGACCACCAGAGTTCAAGGCAGTAGTAGCGGCCCAGGCCTCACAGCGCTGTGATTCCAACACCACCTCAAAGAACTCATTCCAGCAAATAGGGCAATAGTTAAAAGCAGCCTGTCACTAGGGATTTGCAGGATGAGGTCAGGGGTTCACTATATTCCTGGTAAACACAGGTAAATTGCAGATTATCCTCTCCGGCCAACAGAGCCTCAGATGAATGCACCCATCTTGCGGCCGGGCTCTCTAGCTCCGCTCCCAAGCACAATTATCTACAGTATCATGGTCACTGGTTCCAGGATATTTATCCCTTGAGAGGGTTAAGCCTAGCTGAGACCCTGACCTTTCTGGTGGCTCTCCAGAAGGGTAAGTCCAGGGAAGAGGAGAAGGGTAGGGTGTTAGAGAGGGATGAGTCAGATTAACTCGCCTGGAAGAAGAGGCAAAGGAGGAGGAAGAATCAGGAGCAGTTGTCCCAACCGAAAAAAAGAGTGAGTAAAGGGTAAGGCAGGAAAAGGGAAATTGGAGAAAGGAAAGGTTAGAAAAATACATTGTGCACATGTATATGGAAGGCCTGGATAATGTGGAATTATTTGTGAGCTTGGAGATCCCTTGTAGAGGGTCTTCTTTAAATGATGTACCTAAGGTAGCCACCTTAATGAATCACTAGTTCATAGAAGGTGGATGAATGCCTGTAGCTGATCAGATGATCTATGAGCGAATGAAGGAAGATCCAAACCAACAGGTCAGTTTGAAACCAGCTCAGTACCTTCAGAAATTCAAAGACAGCAAGAAAACAGATGGTATTCCGCTGGAGATATGAATTCATGGTGTATTGCATGACAGAAATGAGTTGAAGAAAAATGGATGTTGGAGATTTTCATGCCTTAATCAGTTGATTGTGACTAGGTTCATCAATGAGGAATAGGCAACATCTGTCAGACTTGACAGAGAGGTTAGGAGAGGCTTTCAGTGTTGGATGACATGTCTAACAAGATTTACAAAGGGCTAGAGCAGAATCTCTTTAAGTTGCAAAGGAACACTCAACAGACTGGTTCTAATCCGGACGGGAATGATCAGGGAGATTCCCTAGGGTCCAAAGAAGGAAATAACCAGAAAGGGAATTAGGTTCCAAGTCAAGGAACACAAGGAGAAGGGAGGACAGTAAGGTCCTTCCAAACCCAATGTAATTACTTGTTATTAGTGTCACAAAGAGTGATGTTACTAAACAGTCTGTCAGGTGAAAGACCCTGTACCAGCTGCACTCATAATAGCAAGCATGTTGACTGTGGGTGAATGGACCTTAGAGGGCCCTGTTGCACTCAACCTGTTAATAATGGACATTTGGGAAAGGGATCCGCATGCCCTTAAAAACTTCCATCTAAATACCATGGGGTTTGTTTTGGGAGCTAGTATTGATGGGAGGGAAGTTCCTGCGTTGAGGGGAGGACGGGGGGGGGGGGGGGGACATAGGTGCTTGCAGAACTGTTTTTGAGAGGAAGTACATCAAATACATGCATGGAAATTCTTCCCTGGTACCGATGTGCGCAACATGGCGTACAGGACTGTTCAAGTTGAGATCAAAGTCAAGGGCATGATGGCCATGGTTGATCTCAGGGTAAGAGAAGCAAAATGCGGAATATCTCTTGGACAATTACTTTATTCAGGAGATGAGAACAAAGTACCTTTGGTGCCACTGCTTGTTCAGGTCTCTTTTGACCTCCACCCCTCATCTTCAGGCAACAAGTACATCTTGGTGATGTGGTGGAACAGGACACCAGGTATCCCAATATGGTACCGCCGAGGAGCACAACTCCAAAGGTGGTAGCAAGGGCATTTCTGTGGATCTTTTATAGGGCTGGATTTTCTAAGACACGTAGGGGCATATTTACAAGCTGAGTTGCATCGCACTTGGACCGCGCCAGGTGGTGGAAGAGAAATGAAAGTCCTAAATCAGATTTATTAAGCTACGCACGGCCACTTTGCATAGCCCAGAGTTGCTCCATAAAACCACAGTGAAGCAACGCAGTGCAAATCGCGGGGTTGCCTTACTCTGCCCAGGGAAGGCATTCCTGCACACCATCAATGTTTTTTTGATGCATTCCCAGGTGTACTAGATCTGGTAAACCTGGGAGTGCGCTAAAAAGATATGCCATCCCAGGGGAGGGACAAGTAGAAATTTGTATTTCTCCTTGCTACTTCCTCCTACCATGTGCAACATTCAACCTCCCATAGAAAGATGTGTATGCCTCCCAGGATTGTTTTTGTCCAGGAAGATACCCCTTCTGGCACAAAAACAATCGAACATGCAAAAGAGGCCCCCATTCACCATGGTGTAAGGATGCCTGTAGTCCTAGGTTGGCAAAAGGGCACCAGCACAGGGGAATAGGCAGGAAAGTATCAGACTTAAATACGGTGCATTCCTATTCCTACACTTTCTCTGTCATGCAGAGCAGTGCAACAAAGTGACTTGCTGCACTGCGTGACAAGTTCGTACATAGGCCCTTGATTTCTGACCATGGAGCTAGCTAGATTGTTTTATCTGAAAAATGTTCAGGCTTTACAAATTTATCAAACCATCAGAAATTAATAAAAAATGGATTATAGTACAACAGCAGTTAAAAACGCCAGTTCTAAAATTACCACCACACTTGCCCTTAATTCCATAATAGTTGATACCATAATAGCTTGGCACACAAAAGTACAGAAAAATACCAGATTGTGTGGCATTTTACCCCTATTTTAATTTCCATCTGGCCTACACCTTCATTTACACAACATTTTCCCATTATGTCCGAAATTTGGAGTTGTAACTCTTCTGAGTACATATAGATGTTGGCATTCCTTCACTTTTTAGCTTTCCATTGGTTAAATTGAAGGATTTGATGTTGGGGTTTCCACTTTTGCAATATTAGGAAACATGATGCAAGCATGCATAAGCGGTTAACATTTTTTTGATCCAAGCTCTGTTTGTCAATGGATAATCCAGAAAAATTTATGGAGGATGACATGATAAAGTAATGTGATGCGACAGTATATTTTCCCCGAAAATATATTTCCAACTTCGAGTAGGACCATATGATATGTGCCCAGTTGCCCTGCGACTGATTTACTTCCAGAAATATTACCTGAAAATTAATATTACTTTTAAAAGCTAGAGTTCTGCAAATAGCATTTAGTAAATAACAAGGAGATCTTAAGAATATTGACATTCAGTTTGATTTTAGCCCTTTTTTTCCCTGCATCATTATTTAAAAAGAAAAAACATCTTAGTTGTTCACCAAATTAGTTGCTCATCCTTGTATCAAATTATTCTCTATAAGTAGCTGTTCATCTATTGCGATGACCTCAAGATGATTTGAGACACAAAATAAAAAAAAACGCCTAAACTGATCTTTCTTTTCATTGCCCATGGCAGTTTCATATTTTATCAATTGTAAAAAAATCTTTGATATTATATTCCTTAACCATCTAATTCATTATAGAAAACCTTAATAGTACAGTGCATATTTTAAATGCAAGAGGAAGAATGTGCAAAACTCACAAGCTAATCTTGCAGCACGTCTCACAGGGCTAAACCCTCTTCTGAGTTGGGTTCATATAATCGGTTTAATAGCAGCCATGATGCTTTATTGGCCCAGATCAATGCAGAAAACATTCCCTCAATTTCTTGAATATAAAATACACTGAAGTGCTGCATAAAATAATTAATCTGTGGTAAAATCAACATTCTAATTAAAGCTACTCTGCCTATAATTGAAAGAGGAAGAGGATTACATCTTATAATGATTTGATTTTATGAATTAGAGATTTATAACTTAACTCAAAGATCATCTATCTACATTACTAGTCATTTATATCCCCAAACATAATTTTGCCCCATTGTTAATAAGCACCTGCTTTTTATTATTAAACTGTCTATAGTGCAGTTACAAAACAGAACCTCAATATTCTGTTTATTAATCTCATACCTTCCTAGGACATTTGCTGTATATATGGTGGCATATTTATGGGATTTGTCACGCAGTGCAGCAAAGCGCTGCACTGCAAGGCAGGGAAAGGGCAGTAATGCGCCATATTTACAATACGGCACATTCCTGCCTTTTCTCCTGAGCTGGTGCTGTTTTGGGTGTCCAGCGCCATCACAGGCACCCTTGCACCATGGTGCAAGGCTGCCCGTTTTACATGCAGGATTGTTCTTGTGCACGAAAAGGCACCTAGAAAGAGAAAGTAATGAGGAGAAGTAAAGCTATTTCTCCTCGTTGCACCTCTCCTGGGAAGGCGTATCTTTTTGTTGTTGTATTGCAAGCTCGACAAGTTCTGGTAAAGCTCAGAATGTGTCAAAAACTATATGAGTTGCGTGGGAGCAGTCAACCTCAGGTTCTTGAAACCACAGTCCTGGGCACACGTAATAGGGTTTTTAACAAAGGTTGAAATACCTCATATTGCACGAATATCTGTGGTCAATACCAGTATGTTATTGCAATGTCTTTAATATTGCAACAAAGAAAAACCACCAGCCAACACGTGTTTTGTCACATAAGGGAAGTAACTAACTTGTGACTTCTTCAGGGCTGTGTGGCGGTGCAGGAGAATATTGCGGTGTTGCGAGGTTGGTGATAATTCCAACCCGGCAAGGGGGGTACAATGAGGACCAAAAAAAAAAAAAAAAGGGGGGAGAGGGGGGGGGGGGGGGGGGGGGGGGGGGGGAGTACAATGAGGACCAAACAAACAAGCATTGGAAATGCAATAGGTCTCGCATTAGAAAAGTTGGAGTTATTGGTATTGTAAATGACATATGTTATTTATTTGTTGGTTTTTAAAATTGCTAAATTGATGGCTTTGTCATTTACAATGCCAATAGTTATAACTTTTGCGAATGTGACACCTATAGCATTTGGAATGCAACATATTTTGTATTTACGTGACTTAGATGGCAGCTCTTGTCGTTAGGCCACATCTCTAGAGAGCAGGAGAGTGCAGCAGGGGAGAGAAGCACAGCAATGCAATAGGTCTTGCATTAGGAAAGTTTGAGCTATTGGTATTGTAAAGGACACATTTTTTATTTATGTGCTTGTTTTGAAAATAGCGAATTAATAGCTTTGTTATTTACAATGCCAATAGTTTTATCTTTTGCAAATGTGACACCTATTGTAACACAATATGTGTTGTGAGGCTGAGTGAGGGTGAGTGAGGGTGAGGTGTTGAGGGTGAGTGAGGGTGAGTGAGGGTGAGGTGTTGAGGGTGAGTGAGGCTGAGTGAGGGTGAGGGGTTAAGGGGGAGGGGGTGAGGGGTTGAGGGTGAGGGAGGGTGAGGGGTTGAGGGTGAGGGAGGGTGAGGGGTTGAGGGTGAGGGAGGGTGAGGTGTTGAGGGTGAGGGAGGGTGAGGCTGAGGGGTTGAGGGTGAGTGAGGGTGAGGTGTTGAGGGTGGGTGAGGGTGAGGCTGAGGGGTTGAGGGTGAGTGAGGGTGAGGTGTTGAGGGTGGGTGAGGGTGAGGCTGAGGGGTTGAGGGTGAGTGAGGGTGAGGTGTTGAGGGTGGGTGAGGGTGAGGCTGAGGGGTTGAGGGTGAGTGAGGGTGAGGTGTTGAGGGTGGGTGAGGGTGAGGCTGAGGGGTTGAGGGTGAGTGAGGGTGAGGGGTTGAGGGTGAGTGAGGGGTTGAGGGTGAGGGGTTGAGGGTGAGGGGTTGAGGGTGAGGGGTTGAGGGTGAGGGGTTGAGGGTGAGGGAGGGTGAGGGGTTGAGGGTGAGGGAGGGTGAGGGGTTGAGGGTGAGGGAGGGTGAGGTGTTGAGGGTGAGGGAGGGTGAGGCTGAGGGGTTGAGGGTGAGTGAGGGTGAGGTGTTGAGGGTGAGTGAGGGTGAGGTGTTGAGGGTGGGTGAGGGTGAGGCTGAGGGGTTGAGGGTGAGTGAGGGTGAGGTGTTGAGGGTGGGTGAGGGTGAGGCTGAGGGGTTGAGGGTGAGTGAGGGTGAGGTGTTGAGGGTGGGTGAGGGTGAGGCTGAGGGGTTGAGGGTGAGTGAGGGGTTGAGGGTGAGTGAGGGTGAGGTGTTGAGGGTGGGTGAGGGTGAGGCTGAGGGGTTGAGGGTGAGTGAGGGTGAGGTGTTGAGGGTGGGTGAGGGTGAGGCTGAGGGGTTGAGGGTGAGTGAGGGTGAGGTGTTGAGGGTGGGTGAGGGTGAGGCTGAGGGGTTGAGGGTGAGTGAGGGTGAGGTGTTGAGGTGGGTGAGGGTGAGGCTGAGGGGTTGAGGGTGAGTGAGGGTGAGGGGTTGAGGGTGAGTGAGGGGTTGAGGGTGAGGGGTTGAGGGTGAGGGGTTGAGGGTGAGTGAGGGTGAGGGGTGAGAGGAGTGAGGGTGAGTGGGATGAGGAGGGTGAGTGAGGGTGAGTGAGGGTGAGTGAGGGGTTGAGTGAGGGTGAGTGAGGGTGAGTGAGGGGTGAGGGTGAGTGAGGGTGAGTGAGGATGAGGGAGGGTGAGTGAGGGTGAGTGAGTGAGGGTGAGTGAGGGGTTGAGGGGTTGAGGGGTTGAGGGTGAGTGAGGGTGAGTGAGGGTGAGTGAGGGTGAGTGAGGGTGAGTGAGGGTGAGTGAGAGTGAGTGAGGGTGAGTGAGGGTGAGTGAGGGTGAGGGGTTGAGAGTGAGTGAGGGTGAGGGGTTGAGAGTGAGTGAGGGTGAGGGGTTGAGAGTGAGTGAGGGTGAGTGAGGGGTTGAGAGTGAGTGAGGGTGAGTGAGGGGTTGAGGGTGAGTGAGGGTGAGTGAGTGAGGGTGAGGGGTTGAGAGTGAGTGAGGGTGAGTGAGGATGAGGGGTTGAGAGTGAGTGAGGATGAGGGGTTGAGAGTGAGTGAGGGTGAGGGTTGAGAGTGAGTGAGGGTGAGGGAGGGTGAGGGAGGGTGAGTGAGGGTGAGTGAGGGTGAGTGAGGGTGAGTGAGGGTGAGTGAGGGTGAGTGAGGGTGAGTGAGGGTGAGTGAGGGTGAGTGAGGGTGAGTGAGGGTGAGTGAGGGTGAGTGAGGGTGAGGGAGGGAGGGTGAGGGGTTGAGGTGAGGTGTTGAGGGTGGGTGAGGGTGAGGGTGAGGCTGAGGGGTTGAGGTTGAGTGAGGGTGAGTGAGAGTGAGGGTGAGTGAGAGTGAGGGTGAGTGAGGGGTTGAGGGTGAGGGGTTGAGGGTGAGTGAGGGTGAGGGGTTGAGGGTGAGTGAGGGGTTGAGGGTGAGTGAGGGTGAGGTGTTGAGGGTGAGGTGAGTGAGGGTGAGTGAGGGTGAGTGAGGGTTTGAGGGTGAGTGAGGGTGAGGTGTTGAGGGTGAGGTGAGTGAGGGTGAGTGAGGGTGAGGTGTTGAGAGTGAGTGAGGGCGAGGTGTTGAGTGAGTGAGGGTGAGTGAGGGTGAGGTGTTGAGAGTGAGTGAGGGCGAGGTGTTGAGTGAGTGAGGGCGAGTGAGGGCGAGGTGTTGAGAGTGAGTGAGGGCGAGTGAGGGTGAGTGAGGGTGAGGTGTTGAGAGTGAGTGAGGGCGAGTGAGGGCGAGTGAGGGCGAGTGAGGGCGAGTGAGGGCGAGTGAGGGCGAGTGAGGGCGAGTGAGGGCGAGTGAGGGCGAGTGAGGGCGAGTGAGGGCGAGTGAGGGCGAGTGAGGGTGAGGTGTTGAGGGCGAGTGAGGGCGAGTGAGGGCGAGTGAGGGCGAGTGAGGGTGAGGTGTTGAGGGCGAGTGAGGGTGAGGTGTTGAGGGCGAGTGAGGGTGAGGTGTTGAGGGCGAGTGAGGGCGAGTGAGGGCGAGTGAGGGCGAGTGAGGGTGAGTGAGGGCGAGGTGTTGAGAGTGAGTGAGGGCGAGGTGTTGAGGGCGAGTGAGGGCGAGTGAGGGCGAGGTGTTGAGGGCGAGTGAGGGCGAGTGAGGGCGAGGTGTTGAGGGCGAGTGAGGGGGAGTGAGGGCGAGGTGTTGAGGGCGAGTGAGGGCGAGTGAGGGCGAGGTGGTGAGGGCGAGTGAGGGTGAGGTGTTGAGGGCGAGTGAGGGTGAGGTGTTGAGGGCGAGTGAGGGTGAGGTGTTGAGGGCGAGTGAGGGTGAGGTGTTGAGGGCGAGTGAGGGTGAGGTGTTGAGGGCGAGTGAGGGTGAGGTGTTGAGGGCGAGTGAGGGTGAGGTGTTGAGGGCGAGTGAGGGTGAGGTGTTGAGGGCGAGTGAGGGTGAGGTGTTGAGGGCGAGTGAGGGTGAGGTGTTGAGGGCGAGTGAGGGCGAGTGAGGGTGAGTGAGGGTGAGTGAGGGTGAGGTGTTGTGAGTGAGGGCGAGTGAGGGCGAGTGAGGGTGAGTGAGGGTGAGGTGTTGTGAGTGAGGGCGAGTGAGGGCGAGTGAGGGCGAGTGAGGGCGAGTGAGGGCGAGTGAGGGCGAGTGAGGGCGAGTGAGGGCGAGTGAGGGCGAGTGAGGGCGAGTGAGGGCGAGTGAGGGCGAGTGAGGGCGAGTGAGGGCGAGTGAGGGCGAGTGAGGGCGAGTGAGGGCGAGTGAGGGCGAGTGAGGGCGAGTGAGGGCGAGTGAGGGCGAGTGAGGGCGAGTGAGGGCGAGTGAGGGCGAGTGAGGGCGAGTGAGGGCGAGTGAGGGCGAGTGAGGGCGAGTGAGGGCGAGTGAGGGCGAGTGAGGGCGAGTGAGGGCGAGTGAGGGCGAGTGAGGGTGAGTGAGGGTGAGTGAGGGTGAGTGAGGGTGAGTGAGGGTGAGTGAGGGTGAGGGGTTGAGGGTGTGTGAGGGTGAGTGAGGGTGAGGGGTTGAGGGTGAGTGAGGATGAGTGAGAGTGAGTGAGAGTGAGTGAGAGTGAGGGTGAGGGGTTGAGGGTGAGTGAGGGTGAGGGGTGGTGGGTGAGTGAGGGTGAGTGAGGGTGAGTGAGGGTGAGTGAGGGAGGGTGAGTGAGGGTGAGTGAGGGTGAGTGAGGGTGAGTGAGGGGGTGAGGGGTTGAGGGGTTGAGGGTGAGTGAGGGTGAGGTGTTGAGGGTGAGTGAGGGTGAGTGAGGGTGAGGGGTTGAGGGTGAGTGAGGGTGAGTGGTTGAGGGTGAGGAGGGTGAGGTGAGTGAGGGTATGTATGTATGTTGAGTTTGAGGGTGAGTGAGGGTGAGGTGTTGAGGGTGAGTGAGGGTGAGTGAGGGTGGGTGAGGGGTTGAGGGTGAGTGAGGGTGAGTGAGGGTGAGGGGTGAGAGGGGTTGAGGGTGAGTGAGGGTGAGTGAGGGTGAGGGGTTGAGGGTGAGTGAGGGTGAGGTGTTGAGGGTGAGTGAGGGTGAGTGAGGGGCTGAGGGTGAGTGAGGGTGAGGGGTTGAGGGTGAGTGAGGGTGAGGGGTTGAGGGTGAGTGAGGGTGAGGGGTTGAGGGTGAGTGAGGGTGAGAGGTTGAGGGTGAGTGAGGGTGAGGGGTTGAGGGTGATAGAGGATGAGTGAGAGTGAGGGTGAGTGAGGGGTTGAGGGTGAGTGAGGGTGAGGGGTTGAGGGTGAGTGAGGGTGAGGGGTTGAGGGTGAGGGTGGGTGAGCGTGAGGGTGAGCGTGAGGGTGAGTGAGGTGTTGAGGGTGAGGAGTTGAGGGTGAGTGAGGGTGAGGGGTTGAGGGTGAGTGAGGGTGAGGGGTTGAGGGTGAGTGAGGGTGAGGGGTTGAGGGTGAGTGAGGGTGAGGTGTTGAGGGTGAGGTGTTGAGGGTGAGTGAGGGTGAGGATGGGTGAGCGTGAGGGAGGGATTGAGGGTGAGGTGTTGAGGGTGAGTGAGGGTGTGGGTGAGGGGTTGAGGATGAGGGGATGAGGGGTTGAGGGTGAGTGAGGGTGAGTGAGGGTGGGTGAGGGTGAGGGGTTGAGGGTGAGTGAGGGTGAGGTGTTGAGGGTGAGTGAGGGTGAGGTGTTGAGGGTGAGTGAGGGTGGGTGAGTGAGGGTGAGGGGTTGAGGGTGAGTGAGGGTGAGTGAGGGTGAGGGGTTGAGGGTGAGGGGCTGAGGGTGAGTGAGGGTGAGGGGTTGAGGGTGAGTGAGGGTGAGGGGTTGAGGGTGAGTGAGGGTGAGGTGTTGAGGGTGAGCGTGAGGGTGAGCGTGGGGGTGAGTGAGGTGTTGAGGGTGAGGTGTTGAGGGTGAGTGAGGGTGAGGGGTTGAGGGTGAGTGAGGGTGAGGGTGAGGTGTTGAGGGTGAGTGAGGGTGGGTGAGGGTGAGTGAGGGTGAGGGGTTGAGGGTGAGTGAGGGTGAGGGGTTGAGGGTGGGTGAGGGTGAGGGGCTGAGGGTGAGTGAGGGTGAGGGGTTGAGGGTGAGTGAGGGTGAGAGGTTGAGGGTGAGTGAGGGTGAGGGGTTGAGGGTGATAGAGGATGAGTGAGAGTGAGTGAGGGGTTGAGGGTGAGGGGTTGAGGGTGGGTGAGGGGTTGAGGGTGAGTGAGGGTGAGGTGTGGAGGGTGAGGGTGGGTGAGCGTGAGGGTGGGCGTGAGGGTGAGTGAGGTGTTGAGGGTGAGGAGTTGAGGGTGAGTGAGGGTGAGGAGTTGAGGGTGAGTGAGGGGTTGAGGGTGAGTGAGGGTGAGGGGTTGAGG
Organism: Lissotriton vulgaris; assembly: GCF_964263255.1. Classification (NCBI taxonomy): domain Eukaryota; kingdom Metazoa; phylum Chordata; class Amphibia; order Caudata; family Salamandridae; genus Lissotriton; species Lissotriton vulgaris. The sequence goes on from NC_141685.1 coordinate 263,383,872, forward strand.
GTGAGTGAGGGTGTGGGTGAGGGGTTGAGGGTGAGGGGTTGAGGGTGAGTGAGGGTGGGTGAGGGTGAGGGGTTGAGGGTGAGTGAGGGTGAGGTGTTGAGGGTGAGTGAGGGTGAGGGTGTGGTGTTGAGGTTGGGTGAGTGAGGGTGAGGGGTTGAGGGTGAGTGAGGGGTTGAGGGGCTGAGGGTGAGGGGTTGAGGGTGAGTGAGGGTAAGGGGTTGAGGGTGAGTGAGGGTGAGGGGTTGAGGGTGAGTGAGGGTGAGAGGTTGAGGGTGAGGGGTTGAGGGTGATAGAGGATGAGTGAGAGTGAGGGTGAGTGAGGGGTTGAGGGTGAGGGGTTGAGGGTGAGTGAGGGTGAGGGGTTGAGGGTGAGTGAGGGTGAGGGGTTGAGGGTGAGGGGTTGAGGGTGAGTGAGGGTGAGGTGTTGAGGGTGGGTGAGCGCTAGGGTGAGCGTGGGGGTGAGTGAGGTGTTGAGGGTGAGGAGTTGAGGGTGAGTGAGGGTGAGGGGTTGAGGGTGAGTGAGGGTGAGGTGTTGAGGGTGAGTGAGGGTGAGGGTGGGTGAGCGTGAGGGAGGGGTTGAGGGTGAGTGAGGGTGTGGGTGAGGGGTTGAGGGTGAGTGAGGGTGAGGGGTTGAGGGTGAGTGAGGGTGTGACCATACCCATTCCAGACACTGATAATTAATTGGCGACAAAAGTTATTATTTGACGTGGCATATCTTAATTGCTAGGTTTTTTAATTACTAGTTGATGTTTAATTTTTGTAATCATTTTTTTAAGTATGCATCTCTTAAAAAATAAATAAAAATATTGCTTGTTATGTATTTCCATTTGTAGACCTAGAATAGTTATGGTGCATTGTATGTAGCTTTAAAAAATAAAAATGTAGACTGCTCAATGTATTTCCGTGAATAGATGCAGGTTGTCTCTTTCTGTCAAATAATATCCCTTGTTCAACTTACTATAGTGGCGCGGCATACTATGAAGCAGAGGAGGACTGACTGTCAGAGCCTTGCTCTTTCCTCTCTTGCCAACAGGGCTACTCCAGAATAAGACCACGAAAACCATAATTTGTGAAACATGGCCATTTGACTCGCAGCCCGGTCAGTGGAGGGGCTCCGCTTTCTGATCCGTAGAGGCTGATGCGCAGTCACTTTCTTGAAGAGGAAATGGGGAATAAAAACTTTACTTTTGCAGTGATGTCGATGAACCTGGCTTGATGTCACACTGCTGCATTGTGCTGATTTTCTAAGTAAAAACATGCATAGTGAGGAGCACTAATACGGGTTTGAGATGGTGGAAGAGCTGCTTATCTCTTATGGAGATAGATTATCTGGGGGGAGGAAGGGCTCCTAATGGGAAGTGTAGACGGGGAGAAATTGAGAAAAAAAAGCTGAGCAGGGAGGGTGTTATTGCGGCTATCTGTTTGCCCGAGGGGAGGAGAAATGCAGGCCTGAGGCAGAGCACACGCTGAGAAGCTTGTGGGAGGGGGGCTGGGCTGCCTTTGATCTGGTAATGCGAGGCAGGCAGGCAGGCAGGCAGGGGGCTGGTGGCATTGTGCACGCGCTTTTTAGGGCTTGCGCTTGCGCAATGACCTAAAAAGCACATGCACTTGAAGAAATCGCCAGTGGAATCGCCAGTGGTGGATCAACACTGGATAAGCCGTAATAGAGCTTCGCCAGCGATGCGCAGAAGCGCATCAGCAGGCGAGCCCTAAAAAGGGGGAGTCCAAGTCAGAGTTCCTGATAGGAGAGGGAGGAGGCCCAATATGGCAATCACCTCTGAGTTTGTGTGTAAAAAGGGCAGTTTGGCCACTAATTACGTGCAGTCCTCAATGGGAGTGTAACACGGCCCGAAGCGATGTGTAGATGAGACGGTTGAGGAAACGAGGATATTAAACCATAGGAAATATTAAACCGTAGGAAATGTGCTCAGGTTAGTCCAGTGTCTCTGAGAGGGTATTAGGCGGGTGCTCACACATTCTGGAAAGAAGCACATGTCACCTCGGTCTCCATGAATACAAGAGATTACTGCATACAACGAATGTCCTGTTGTAATGTTTAATAGCCCAAGGCTTACGCTCTCAAGTTAATGTACCCGACGGTGGCTTACAGCTAAAGTGGCTCTGCTGTTCATGCAGACACAGGAACATTTATCCATTATGGAAGGGTCTTCATGGTTAGTGAAAGTACAGGGTGACTGTATCTGCTCATGTGAAGGGAACAGTTGGAGCAGATACATGGTATGAAGCAGCTTTTGCAGGACAATGAAGGATTCGATACACCAGGATGGCTTAGAAAAGGAGGTTTTTTGGTTAATAAGGAATTCGGTTGCAGTGGACCAAGGCTGGCCAAAAAAGAAGTCATTTGAGTTATAGGCATTGTTTAAGGTGAAAGGGGCACCTGGGGAAATGAAGTTTATGAGGAACCAAAACACTGTTCCTCCAGGTGCCGGGAAGTAAAGAAGAAGAGGTTCACATTCTTCAGACAATACCTACACAACAGGAGGCCAGTTGCAAGGGGTGCAAATTTGTTTTTGACTCACATAAGATGTCTGAAAAGTCAGCCAGGACGGTTTCGAAGCACTCGCTGGTTACAGGGGATTAAAAAAAAGAATTACATCCTAATCAACATTGTACATGCAGACAGACTAGACATGTCCATGGAAACAGATAGTTTGCAACTAGTTCTGAGCAGTAGCAGGTTTAAGTCATTTCATTAATTACTCATCTTCTGCATTAATTATACTAGTTGAGCTGAAAACACATTTTCCGTTCTTTCAATAAAGGAAAAGTACTTTACCCTTTACTTAAACTTTGCATGTTGTGTAGTTACCATGCTCACCTGGTCAATAAAGAGTACTGCAGTGCGCTGAGGATCATCTGAGGCAGAGCCATCTTCACCAACCAGTCTTCCCAATGATTAACTCCACCCAACTCAATGATAGCACAAGTTGTCAGAATGGTGCAATACGGTAAATAGATTAGAGCTTCTCAAGAATCAAAACCAGCCTGTACTGGCCCGGTGTACACCTACAAGAAGCCGAAACCCATCAACCACCTCCAACCAACTCTACAAAGAAACTGGAACAAAATCACCACGGATCAGATCTCCACATCGCTCCTTCGAACCTCCCCAGCCCTCTCTTCTAACGCCAACGAAGCCGCCTCCAACCTCACCCTTTGGTTATCCAACACCGCCGACACCTTAGCACCACTGAAAAAACGTCAACACAAACTTGGCAACAAGAAGGCCTCATGGTTCAACGACGATCTCAAGAAGTCCAAGAAACTCTGCCGCTCCCTTGAAAAGGCCTGGAAAAAAGACCCATCCACCAGCAACAAGGACGCCTTCAAAAGCGCCACCCGTACTCACCACCAACTGATCCGAAAAGCCAAGAAAACAGCATTCAAGGATCGACTTGACAACAACGCTCACAACAGCAAGGAACTTTTCAACATCGTCAAGGAATTTTCCAATCCCTCGGCCAACTCCAACGACATCACCCCCTCTCAAACCCTCTGCGACTCCCTAGCCTCTTTTTTCCACAACAAGATTGCTGACATCCACAACAGCTTTGACAACCAACCCGGAAGCCAACCCACCCTACCATCTGCTGACCATCTTCCCCCCGTAAACACCCTTAACGCCTGGAACCCAATCTCCACTGAGGACACCATCCGCCTGATGAATTCCATCCACTCTGGATCCCCCACAGACCCATGCCCTCACCACATCTTCAACAAAGCAGACTCCGTCATAGCTCCGCACCTCCGAGACGTCATCAACTGCTCCTTCAACTCCGCTACCTTCCCAGAAGACTGGAAACACGCTGAACTCACCGCCCTTCTGAAAAAACCTACAGCAGACCCCACCGAACTCAAAAACTACCGCCCCATCTCGCTTCTTCCATTCCCGGCCAAAGTCATCGAGAAAGCCGTCAACAACCAGCTCGCCGCCTTCCTCGAAGCCAACAAATCACTCGCCCCCTCACAATCTGGCTTCCGAGCCAAACACAGCACTGAGACCGCCCTCATCGCAGCAACAGACGACATTCGAACTCTACTGGACAATGGAGACACAGTCGCCCTCATCCTCCTCGACCTCTCTGCAGCCTTCGACACAGTCTGCCACAGCACCCTTTTACAACGCCTCAGAAACATCGGAATCCAAGGAAAAGCACTGGGATGGATCACCTCGTTCCTCACCGGAAGAACCCAGAGAGTCCGCCTCCCACCATTCAAGTCCGAGGCCTCTGAAATCATCTGCGGCGTACCTCAAGGATCCTCACTCAGTCCCACCCTCTTCAACGTATACATGAGCCCCCTCGCGGCCATCGCCCGCCAACACAACCTCAACATCATCTCTTACGCGGATGATACTCAACTGATCCTTTCTCTCACCAAGGACCCCAGCACCGCCAAAACTAACTTACACGAAGGAATGAAAGAAGTCGCCGAATGGATGAAACAAAGCCGTCTGAAACTGAACTCAGACAAAACAGAAGTCCTCATCTTAGGTACATCCCCCTCTGCATGGGACGACTCCTGGTGGCCGGAAGCCCTCGGAAAAGCACCCATCCCGACTGACCACGCACGGAACCTTGGCGTCATCCTGGATTCTTCACTCTCAATGAACAGACAAGTCAGCGCCGTATCCTCTTCCTGCTTTAACATTCTTCGCATGCTCAGAAAAACATTTCGCTGGATCCCCACCGAAACTAGGAAAACGGTCACCCACGCACTGGTCACGAGCCGACTGGACTACGGAAACACCCTCTACGCAGGTACCACCGCTAAACTCCAGAAGAAACTACAACGAATCCAAAACGCCTCAGCCAGGCTCATATTAGACATCCCACGCAACGAACACATCTCTGGTCACCTTAAAGACCTCCACTGGCTACCCGTCAATAAGAGGATCACTTTCCGACTGCTTACCCACGCACACAAATCACTCTACGACATCGGACCAGATTGTCTCGACTGTCCTTCTACACCCCCTCCCGCCAACTTCGCTCTTCCAGCCAAGCCTTCGCCACTGTACCTCGCATCAACAAGACCACCATGGGAGGCAGATCCTTTTCGTACCTGGCTGCCAAAACATGGAACTCACTCCCCGCTTACCTTCGCCTCACCCAGAATCACCTAGCATTCAGAAAGCAGCTTAAAACGTGGATATTTGACAAATAATCATCCTCCCCTTCCTAAGCGCCTTGAAACTCTCTGGGTATGTAGTGCGCTATACAAATTTTATGACTTGACTTGACTTGGGCCCACCAGTGGTCTGGAAGCAGACAGCCACTGAAGGATCTTGGAAACCACTGTAATGCAGTGGCAACAACAGGAGGCAATGGGCCCATGTTTGCATGTATAGGTGAAGAAAAGCATGTAAGCTACCACAGTTAGCTGGTAAGAACACCCCTGGTCTCTAAATCCTCCAGCTTTTTTTTTTTATTTCCTCCCAAACACTAAAGAAACCACTGTAGTTCACAAAAAATCTAATATATTTTTTTTTTAAAAAGGAAAATTAATTCAGACAATAAAGTTGATCTATTACTTTAAAAAGAAAACACATTTCAGGCTAACAATTTCTTTTTAGCGATTTGGGTCCCAAAAAACTAATATGGAAAATAAAACCTGGTCAGAAAGTCTGAACTGTTCCAGTGCTCTGGTTTATCCATCACCAGACACAAGCTTCATCTTAAGATTGTGTGCCTTAGAGGATTTGGAGAACATGCTTTTCACAATCTGTAGTGGAACAGATTTGCCACTTAAGTACACTTTATTGTGACAGTCTGGGAGCCATGGTGCTTCTTTGGAGTCCCCGTCTGAACCTTTCTTAACCATCCATACATAAGCCATAATGTAGCCAGTCATGAAGGCATCAAACCCTGCCCTATGGGTGCCCCCCTCAGGCCTCTCTGGAGCTTTAGTGACTCCCAACTCACATTTACATTTGCTGCACAGCGTGCACTGTACATTGCTGATGACTTTGCTTGTGTCTGTGCAAGTGTTTTCAGTGATGAGAGGTGGTTCCTCTTGGACTGAAATATTGTTTCTCGGCACGCTGAGATCCAAGTCAGACTCATTCACTGTTGGGCAACTGGAGTCGGGCTGCTGACAGTCAGGAGCCTTCAACTCTTCCTCCATCTTGGTTTCCAACTGGCTTTCACACACAAGATTAGGTTTCGTTTCTTCCTTAACTGGCTCCATTATTTGCACCAGAGTATTCCCATGAGGTGTCTGTGCAACATCTCCATTGTTATTAGCCACCAAACCCTCCTGGTCAGGGTTTTCTAGATAATCATCCTCTAGGTCAAGTCCCATGCAGGGTTTCTTGAAAGGAATTGCTCCATCGATGTCCAAGGGCTCGTCTGCGTCTTCCAAGTTCTCCTGCTCTATGATTTCCTGTTCCTCTTTTGAACCTTCAGGCACTGCAGATGTTTCCGCCTTGTTCCTCTTTTTGCGGTGCCTCCGTTTCTTCCGCTTACCTCCTTTCGATCTCTCATCCTCATCGATAATGAGGTCAATGTTGTGCGACTGGGGACACGTCACACCATTTGCACACCATCCATAAGCCTAAGACAGGGAAAATATGTAGTTTATTTAATCATTATGGCATACACTAAGAAATAATGTAGATTCTGCGCTATCCCAAGCCCAGCCAGCGGCTTAAGTAACTGGTAATGTTTTCCTTAAGATCTTCTGAAGAAGCTTTGTTTAACCAACAAATACATTTTGTTATCAATAAAGCATAATGAAAATTGTGCCTATACAATGAAATCAGGTATAGCTAGTACAATTTGTAAGTCTGTGAAATGCTTTCCCTTCCACCCAGTTTCAATATAGAAACTAAGGTCCCACAAGCATAAATTATACAAACTAAGCAAAAACCTCTGGGTAGTTCCCAAGTGTAGGTGGATTGCTGCCCTCTCGTTAGAGCACCTCACAACACCTGTGACCTCAAGTGGCTTTTTCTCTAGTAGAGATTTTAAGCATACAATTAGCACAGTTCTATCCACACTTCAATGGGTAAAATATCATCCAAACCAACCTGGAATAAGAAAAGGCTCCCCTGACGCGTTTCGCTCTAGTTTGTCTCGACACAAGGGGTATTAAGCACAACATTTTAAGCTCTGTATAGGTAGCACTAGTTTACAGACTTTGCTGCAAAAATGGCAGACGGCTTTGTCGCTTTTCTAGCGCAGCAGTGTTAATCCTATGCTTAAAAGTTATGCTAGAAAAATACACCAGGTCATATTTAGAGTGTAGCTGGTTTAGATGAGCTCCAACAGGAGCATCTCTCCAATTAAACTTGGCAACTATACAGAATTCCTTGCTTTCTTCGGATATAAATGCACAACAATACTGTGTCCCACAGTTCCTTCTGCCCCTGAATGTGGCACGTGATTGGATGAAGAGACCAAAGAGTATCAGCACAAAACTACCAATTGAAGGGGAAATTCATGCACACTCCTGACAGGTAATTCCAGTGACATTTATTGATGCAACACATTTTTTTCAACCCCATTTTTCCCAGCCCCGGCTTCACAAATCCCCCAGAAACTATCCATGTGCAACAAGATCACCGGACCATTTTCTTGGGAAAATTGTTAAGATTCGTCAGTTAAATGCAAATCAAAAAAAAAAAAGCTTTACCTATGGAAACATGGTTCTATCTATAACCACCCCCAACCCCACACACAAAAAAATAAATGTGGCTCAAAAACAGTACTTAAACAGCTTTACTAAATTTAGAGCAACTGCACTAATAAACACCCATTCACACTTTCAATACTATACTATAGTGTAAAGGACAAATCTAAGTTTATTACCACAGTTGCAGATTACAACTGCTTTACACATGGAAACACCTCTTGTTAATGTCAATAGTCCTCTTCAATGTAAATATTGGCTTCTGCACAAATGTAACCCCTCGTTTTCTGGCATTAATCATCTTTTTAAAGAACAAACATGAAAAATGCAATTTCAGGAATTCTATATATGCATGCAGATGTGCAGAATATAGTATGATGTTTATTACCATTATGGGAGGTGATGGGGCTTCATGGCATACTCGAGGCTTTACCTTGTGAGCCAGATACCACCTTATTCCCCCCCCAACCTTGTTAAGAACATGTTACACTCTGCACGTGTATGCATCTACTATCGCAAAGAGGCATAAACACATTTATTGCACATGCTATTTACTATATGTAGGATTCAGATATATAAATGTACGGTGTTACCAGTGACAGAAAAGCCACAAGGCCCCCTGTTTGACATGGACAGCGTGATTCTCTATGGTGTGGTATAAACAGCCCAGCAGGAGTCTCTCTGTGGGCTGCTCTGAACACACCAAGATCAAAGTAGACCTCAGAGACCCTGTCAGTGTTATCCCTGAGCCACAGGAAGTCAAAGCAGAGAGATACTACAAAACTCACATTCTCACGTCGAGAAACTTAGAAAAGAATGAAGCTTAATTTAGGAGATAGCAACAGCTTGTGGAAGGAAGGGAACCGCTCTAGGCTCAAAAAGACAATGACTCCAAGGAGTGAAGGCATGTTCACCGGAGAGGCATCATACAAATGCGAGGGACCCAAATGTGCATGGTCTACACAGGGGCAAGCGGGTTTAGAGAAGCAACAAGGACTGAACCTAGACTGAAAGAAAACAATAAATAGGGTGAGGAAAGTAATCACTGGCCTTCCTTTGAGGAGGGAAAGATAACAGAATGAACAACAATGTACTTACATTCCACTATAATCTTTCAGTGGTATCAACTTTCTAGATACATTTAGAATTAGTCCAAGTCTTCAGTCATTATCAAACAACACTTTGTTAAAATGTGAATTTCCTCGAATTTATAAGTTACAGAATCACAACATGAAGCATTTGGGATTCCGTAACACTAGGGAATAGTGCTCGGTCAGTACAATAGATACCCAGACTGCTCAGCTCCTAGGATACTCCCCTTAATTTTGTAGACACCAGGTTCAAACAGATTTTAGATCTTAAGGACACCTGGATATAAAAAGCAGGGTTCCAGCCGAATTCAATCATATAAAGTCCTGTTTAGCAGTACAACAATGACCCTGAATAAGTGTTATTGTTTTTAAGTGGTTCGACTTTTGCTGCAAACATGTTCTTAAAGTCACGCTAAGATCCATCCTATACGCAAACGATGAGCATCACCTGAAGCCTCTGTTCGGTGGCTATTTGGCACCAAACACAAACATTCTTAGAGCAGGAAGGAAGGTTTAAAGGTACCTTATCAAGCAGCTCATTCCCATATGCAAGTTCAGTGGCCAACAAAACTGAATTTGTAGATCCTGTTAACGGGCTCAAGTGACCACTTGACCGACATCAGAGTCCATGATCATGCAACATGGCTCATTTTGGGCTTTAGGGGAACAACCACACTGCACCATAGCTGAGGGCACGTCACTATCTATTTCTCAAAGTAAAGTATATGCTGGTGCAGACTCTGAACAGGAAAATAAGTAGTTTATTGATGGAAGTAATAGCACTACAGAAACACTCTGGAACACTGTATTTGGCAACTTCGTCCAGAGTCAAGAGGGCCAGATGGGGCGGCCGCTCTTTCAGCCATACAGCGACAAGGCTCTGGAACTCTCTGCCTGTGACCCTGAGAGAAGACAGTAACTTACAGTCCTTCAGGAAGGTCTTAAAGACCTACCTGTTTGCAAAAGCGTACTAACTACCCGTAGGTCCGACACAGTAATCAGTCTAAAGCGCTGCGAGGCCTCCGGGTAGTTATGCGCTATAGAAATGTAATTTTTCATTTCATTTCATTCACTGTCCAACCGCCTGGCCATGGAAGGCACCGACAGAAGATCCTTAGTGACATTTGAGGCCAGGAAAGTATTAGAAAACAGCAATTTATTTAAATGCGCTTAACAGAAGCTACAGACATGCATAAAATGTACATTAGAACACAACGGTCGCACTTCAGGAATCCTGAAAGCTATAACTCACGTGTACCATGTTACAAGTCACGTCACTTAAGAACCTTCTGTCCTTTTAGGTTAACGTGATTCAGCAAGAGATCATTATAGAAAGCTCTAAAGCTCTTGCAAAACCTACCCACTTGCTCAATCTTCGCCCAGTGACGTGAATCAGACTTCCTGCAGCTCAGGAGACCGAAAAAGAGGCTTCTTACACTAGGCTTGCAATATAGACACTTAGCTAGGCACCAAAGGTCTACAATAATATTCAACCAATCCACCCACTGCCATCATTTTTGGCTATTTAGACACATAGGAGGAATAGCACAGCTTGGTAACTATCCCAAGCACTGAGGGTACTATCAAGCGCTGCTTATGTCCACTGCCTGGCAGGCTTTTTGAACTTCAAAGAGTTGCTAAATAAAATGAGTCTGGATGTACTGTGGAATGACCCATGAACCGGAGAACTTGAGGACCGAGTACTGCCTCTAGTAATCTCTTATACACCACCTATCTAGGCTCCTTCAAAAGATCTCTAGGGAAGAACAGATCTGACAAAATGCAGTCCAAATAACAAAATATGCACAGAGGTCTGTCTGCATAAATATCTGAGAATATTAACTTGAAGCATATTTAACAGTTGCTCTGGTGGAATAAATGTATGGGGGGGGGGGGGGACACTGGCAAGCTCATCACCCAATGAAGGCAAAACCTACTGACAAATATAGATGTAGAAATGTGCTCCTTTTTGACATGGTCACTCCACTTTTTGCCTGTTATCTGATACACTTGACAGAAGTGCACTGGGTTCCTGCTATCCAAACTCCCAGTGCCAGATCTCTTTCCCTAAAACCGTACAATTGTTCTCCCAATTGGCAATACCTTTAGCAACCCTTCTAAGTAACGAGTAAATGGTACCCTAGGTACCTAGGGCAAGCAGGCTAAAGAGTGTTCTTAAGGACTGCAGCATGCATTTCGCCTCCCTAGGGGCCCCTCAGAACCAACATACCAACTTTTCCGCAACATGGCACACAGCCTACAAGGGCAAAGTAAAAACACAAAATGGCACACATTACTTACGACATAACTGCAGATAATGCATGCAGTATAGTTAAGTCACCCCTACAGCAGGCCTTACAGCCCTAAGGCAGGATGCACTATACTACATGTATGGATATATCTGAGTAGCTATGCACCGGTGACGTCCAAGTCGGTTCTTAGATATCACAAGTGAACAGGGAAGCTATTTTGAGTACATGTGCGGTGTTTAAGAGTTCACCAGCTAGATATTGGCTTCACTGAAACCAGAGCGGTTTGGTATAAAACATCAAAACATCTTGTATTAAACCCACACTGAATCCAGTGGTGGATTTACTAATACATGCAGCCAGAGGGCATCTTCGAGATGCCTCCTGAAAACCTACTTACTACTAGGGTGTGGCAAGATAGGGGTAGACCGGCCTGCCCCCATCCCCGCGGTCTTTGTTATGCGACCCAAGGCTTCCAGAGAGAGGGAAATGCCACCCCCTGCACCGGGCCCAATTGGCACCATGACAGGCGAGAACATTAGCTAAGCAAACACAAGGAGATGATGGACGGAATGCTGAAACTTTTCAGACACTCCAGTCATAGATCTGGGTTGAATCCATCATTGTTCTTTAGCTCATTTCACCACCCCAGTTCAGACCCAGCCATATGTAAATCAGTATTGACCCTGTTCCTTATGGGAACAGTCCAGCCCGAATTGCCAAGCTAGGTCTTCCCTGGAGGACCAGAAACAAGCATCCTGGGACCATTTTTGGGGAATCCCCCCATATCAGCCAGCCTAGCAAGAATCCAGTGGCAAAGTGAGCAAGAGACCCACGTCGGGGTAAACCCTGCCAACTTAGGGCGAACAAAGCAAACAGAAGGAGAGGATGGACGGAGAGCTTTAACTTTTCAGACACTCACCCCCAGTCACAGATCTGGGTTGAATCCATCATCGTTCTTTAGCTTACTTCGCCACCCCAGAGAAATATAGCTAGTCAGCAGGCATGCCCCCCTCTCAAGCTAGTTCAACCCCTAAGGTGGGCTACCTGACGTGGACACAACTTTTAGAATTCAACTATATTAATTTTGGAGAAATTAGGCTCTCTGGGTTAGGGTTATCCCCACAGGAAGTGATCAGAGGGTGTAGACACCTTGAGTAGTCCATTGGCTACTACACGTCACTCTCCTTCACGCCCCTAATGGAATATTTAGGTGGCACCCCTGACACAAGGAATTTAGAGTCAATGAATTAGGAAGAAGAGGACAAAGAAGAGCCGTGGGAAAAGCGATGACTGAAGACTGGGACTTTTTGTGCAAAGCCTTGCCTGCCCCAGTCTCAACAATTGTGAACAGCGACTCGTCCTGCAGCTGACCAGCCTCACAAACTGCCAGCAATCTCCCTTGGAGTAAAGGAGCTACTCCCCTGCAGTCGCAAGGCACTGAAAACACAAAGTCTGGTCTACCGAGTGGCTGCTCCCCGACCAGCCCGATTCAGCAACAAGAAGAGGACCCTGTGCACCTGAAGGTCAGATTTGTACCCCCACCAAGTGAGAGGACACCAGGATCAACCGGAATCACAGGTCCAATATCTGGTGTACCAGACCCCTTGCAGCAAACGAAGCCCAATCACTGCACAAAGACCCAGCAGCCATCAAGGGACGTCAGCACCACAGAGACCTACTCCCAGAGTGGCCCAGCTGTCCTGATTTTGTACCCTCAACCACCAAGCTGACCTTTCCACTTTACATCTGAGCACCCCAGCCTGGGTACCCAAGATCCTGCGATGCCCCCTACGAACCCTGAGCCCCATGACTTGTCCAAGTCCCTGCAGCCTGTTTCTAGGTGGCCCCAGCACGACCAGCACACCGCTGCACTCTGACACCCCAGGGCAGGTAACGAGTAATTGCTGATGGTACTTTGAATCTTGACACCCTACAACCCTAAGTCCTGAAGGAGACCCCCGGAAACAGATCACAATTAACTGTATGCAACACAAGCCCTTTCTTCCACAGGGAAGCATTGCTGCGTGAAGGCTCATTTAGGTGATTTAAGTGAACAATTTACTTACCTGTAAAAATTCACATTTAAAAAAAGTACTTACTTGGTAACAAAGTTCTTGGTATCAAAAAGTTTTTTTTTAAATTGGTCTCCGATTTATTGTTGTGTGTCCCTCATGTATTGCCTCTGCGAGTAAAACAAATGCTTAGTACAACCGCCAGATAGGCCTAAACTGCTCACCCAGACTGCCACAAAAAAGTGTGACTGTGTAAAGAGCCCAGGCAACCCTATTGGTTTACAGAGGCAAACATAATACTAGAGTACCTCGTTTTGGTCCACTATATAAAGAGCCAGCTTCCCACAATAATCAGAAGCAGATTTGTTGGACCCATAATGGTGTAGACAAGTTTACTTTAACAAAGTTGTGAATTGGCAAAATCAAAGACAATCTCACTATAAATGAACACACCATTTCTGAACCAGATGATCAGCACTAAATACCTTGGGTTTGAGCTCATAGATGCAGTTGCTCAGGTTTTTAGTTTGGGTGTGCAAAAGAGCTGGTTCTTTGGGTTCAGAATGGGCCCTCCAAGACATGCGTTTCACCCCTTATTTCAATCCACCCAAAAACAATGCAAGTCAGCTCTTGCTTTTTGATCTTCTAGAGGTTTCTGTACTATTAAAAAAAACACATCTACATTAACAAAGATCTTTCCAAATGAGGACTAATGAACATGCCCCTTTGTGCTATCCGGTGTAAAACAAGGGAGAATATTTATATCACAACAAGTTCTTTATTTAATCAAGAAGAAATGTAAAGGCTTATCACAAGACTGAGCTACTGTGCACCAATATGAGCAGGACCGTCTCTCTGACCAGGTCTGCACAGTCTTGGAACTATGAAGTGCAAGTTAGTTTCTCACTGTTAAAGGCATCTCTAGCTTGCTAGGTAACAAGAACCTTTTAATCTGGTGTCTAGACACCAGTTTGGAGTTTCTTTGAAAACATTTATGCAACAGACGCATCAGACCAAATGGAGGAATACTTCAAGACATATTTTTAGGACAGATACAGCTAATACAATAATTCTACTGAAGTCGCGCGCTCCAATATCGGGTTTGCTTAGTCAGAGGCGGAGTAGAAAGGGTGTTCAATAACCTTGAGGCGAAGGCTTAAGAGAAAGAAAGCTGGCCTAGTCACCAGAGTAGCCGGTGCACAGAGTACTTTCTGGTAATTTTAGTAGAGTGGACACATGCATTTCGGGAATCTCCCTTCCTCAGGGGTCACTGTAACAAAAATAATATTTAGGGTACCATCGTGCTGCCCATCAAGTTACAGTAGTACATAACCTTAAAACCCCTTTAATTCCACACATTGTTAATTTGTTAATATTGCAATGTCATAGTGTACCATGGTATGACCAGACTGGCCACTGGAGCCAAGCTGCTCCCGACCAAAGAGCACCAATTAGAGCAAATCTGGTCTTGGGTTACTTGTGTTCCGGTTCAGGCAGGACCTGGCCTGGCAGTTTGGGCGAGACTGTTCCTATTGGAGCAGAGTTCAGACTGATTGCCATTCGCCTGGGTCCGAAAGGAGGTGACATAGTGGGCAAAAAACGAAGGGCTGAAATGTTGTCAGAGTGATTGCTAGTGGTCAGTTATTGCAAGCCATTCTCCCAGCACCTTTAATGGGTTCGAGATCTAAAACCTTTTCATAGCTCTAAAAAAATATTAAAATATTTAGATTGATCCTTTGCACTTTATCTCTTGAGAAACTAAACAAATGCTCAGTCTCAAATAGGCTGGCTGAACTCAAGACCACATAATAAAAACGTACAGGAGCAATGTGCTATTTTTATGTAGACTATGAACTTTCAATACAAAGAATGCCTTAATATCAATTTCAACAGATTCAAATCAGCAAGGGTTTCCCTGCCTTTTTTATTTAAAAATTATTATTTTTTTAGACCAAGTTGGGGGTCAGACTCCTTTATTGAATTACCCAAATGCAAAAAACAACAGTTGAACAGAAAGCAGAACAATGTCATACATTCACCCCAGTACAGAGATCTGGGCCTCAATCCATAGTTTTTTTGCTCCCCATGCCATTGCAGTTTGAACCCAGCCATATGCAAATCAGTCTTGACCCTGTGAACCATGGGAACAGTCCAGCCCAAACTGCCAAGCCAGGTCCTCCCTGAACTGGAAACAAGCACCCTTAGGCAGGGTATGCCCAGGCGTGTGATTCTTGCTCACTGTGCCACTGGACTCAAAGCCTGGCTGATGAGGGTTATGAACCAGAATCCGAAACCGGTTCCAGGATGCTGGTTTCCGGTCCAGGGAAGACATGGCTTGGCAGTTCGGGAGGGACTGTTCCCATGAGGCACACAGGGTCAGACTGATTTGCCTATGGCCATGTCTGAACTGGGGTGGTGGAGTGAGCTAAAGAATGAGGATGGATCAGGCAGGGTATGCCCAGATGTTGGTCCCTTGCTCACTTTGCCTCTGGATTCAAGCTAGCCTGGCTGATGACGGCTGATCAGTCAGAAACTGGTCCCTGGATGCTGGTTTCCAGTCCAGGAAAGACATGGCTTGGCAGTTCGGGCTGGACTGTTCCCATGAGGCACAGGGTCTGACTGATTTACATATGACCATGTCTGAACTGGGGTGGTGGACTGAGCTAAAGAATGATGATGGAATAAACCCAGATCAGTTGACTGGGGGTGAGTTTGTGATTTGCTCAAGGGCTCCGTCCATCATCCCCTTTGGTATATCTGAATTAGCCATATGGGCATGCAGCTGAAAACTGCTAACTGTTATAGCGCGCAAGAGGATATTGAAGGCCTATTGCTCGGAAGCAGTCATACTGCAGGAGGGGTGTTTTAAAAATAACTACCTGTGACAGAAAAATGTAGTTGAAGCGAATAAGAAATGTTTTTCTAAAGAAGTTCCCTTGTCCACTAAAGAAATCTTCCTGTAGGGTGTTTTCCTAAGTAGCCCACACTTCCTCCCAAAGCAATGAGAAAGAAGTCTGAGATTTTCAGAGGATAGTTCCTCCTGTAGAATGTAAAACATTACCACAACGTTAAAGATTGGTGAGCTACAAATTAAAATCAATACTATGCACGAGTCCTCTAGATAAAAAGTCTACAATACTATTATTGATCCAATGCAGAAGAATAAATGCATAACATTTTATTCACAATTTAAAACTCACCAAAGAAGCATTTACATTCTTCATTACCTAATTAATTTGTAGCGACATAATTAAACAATAAAGTAATTTAAAATGTGCCAAACAAGTTGTTGGGTCAAAAGTAAATGCTACTAAATGTACCTCTCCAAAGATAATCATGGATAAACATGTTTACTCATCAATCCTACAGATACTGTAGAAGCTGCTATCATATACTGCAGCGCCATAACTCACCGAGAAGGTTTCGCAGACTGACGCAGGCTGGGCTCCATTGGACTCCTCTATGGCCTCTGGGAAGGAACAATAACGATAGTCTATAGTGGAAGACATACTATCGGGATAGGTACAAAACTCTATTTTCAAGTGCTGGTCGTTGGTGCTGATCAGCTTTAAGTTCTCTCGTTTGCTGAAAGACAAAGCGGAAAGTGCATAATTCGTTTTGCAACAATGATAAACCAGTCACTAGATTCAGGGAGCGATTCAATCATAAAAAAAATATTTGTTCCCATAGCTACCAGGCAAAATCATATGAATCATATGGGATGCAACGCTGGTAAAAACTTTTTTGACTTATCCAGCTCAAAGCTGGAGGTTTGCCTGGTAACTAAAATTACCTCAAAAATAGTTCTATTCTTACACCAAATCCATTTTTAGCTAATGACCTATAAAAGATCTGGGACACCAATAGCATATCTTTTTTCATCTTTAGTACATGTTAATGCAGTTTTTCGAGAGACGTTCATAGCAATATTAATATAAAAGGTAAAAGAAAAGAACATGGTTTTGAACTAAACTTAAGTCAATAAATTATGACACAAAAAAAAGTAATTACTAGAGACAGTGACTCAAGATGGTACAGCCGTGCACACAGAGCTACTTTGAAACCCTGTATGATCTCGGGACACGTCTAAAGATCATTACAAAGTCAGATTTTTTTGTAGACACTTTTTAACTTTGAGAAACCTACAAAAAAGGACCCTTCTCACCTCAATGTCAGTTTAAAATCTAGACGTAAATGCAGTTCTTCAGAGCGAGCCAAACAGTACAGGGTGCCAATTCACTATGGTTTTCATAAATTAAAAAATGTCACGGTAAGGAATCAGTATCAGCGACATACAAAAAAGAGATTGGAAAAATCCATATAAGAAATGGCACTACACAAAGATCGAGTCTCACACAAAGTAGTAAGGTCAGCTAATGTGAACTATGGAAAGCGAAATAAATAGATTATGTTCAGAATTTGGGCACTTTGTCAGATAAAGTAGAACCCCTTGTTTTATTTGGGTATTTACTGCTACTTTGTAGCCGAAGTAAAAACCTGTGTTCAAGGATTAAAGGTCTGTTGAATGCTCGGGAGAGAAGCTGTTTTTAGAGCTGGCTGCTCTGCTCCACAGGTTTGGTAACACAGGTACCAAGGTCAATCATGGACTTCTGTTTTCATACTGGAGACCACGGAGCGCTCACATTTCACTTTGGCACTGCTTTCTTGTTTCACTCAAGTGTTGCCGTGGCCTGGGTTTGTGAATTTGTCATGTCTGGCAGATGATATCAGCCGTTGGAGAGGCCTTTGTGTCTTTGTTCCCTGTGGCTGCTCATCTCCACCTCGGTCAGAGCTTGCTCCATGGTGCGCACACTCAATAGAAGCCTTTAATTTTAAGGATAGTTTAAGATTCAATTACGCCATATTTTACATAACTTCGGAAATCTGTTTTATTTGAAATTACGCTATTATGCACCAAAAAATAATAGCATGAAAACGGGCAGAAAGCAACCTCCGGCCGGTTTTGTGGCAACTGTTTTTGGTACTATTCATTTGATGTAAAATGTGGTCTTTCAACCCAAATGGATGGAAAACACATTTTAAGCTAAAATATAGCGCTAAATGCCAGTTTTGAAATTCGTTCTCAAATTTAGACTAAGTACGTCACACCCCTCACTTTTAAATTAACGAGAGAGTGCAGTAACGCGATAAATGCTTGTACATATTACATGTTATGCACACATCATTCTGGAGGAGCCGATTTCGCAGATTGCTAAACAGTAATACGCACACCCCTCAACCCCTTTAAGGTGAATTAGACTTTCATATGCAAAATGTGCTCCATTGCCTGCAGTGGGATACCATTGCTTTTAGTTCTCAACAGTGATTACAGCAGAACAGCGCATCAGGTATTACAAAAAATTGCTTTCAGTCTTCTAACTGATCCGCTTTTCTGCAGCAGGACACTCGTGACGTGTACACCCTTATGAAATGGTTTGCATTTTAAGTAAGGAGAACACCACCACTAGTGCTACCCTGTAATGCAAAGACCTCATTCACTCAATGGTCTACAGGGTACATGAGCACCACTTTGTTTAATGTAATTTTCGGTTTCAAGTGCACTGCACGGGTATCACTGTATGCTTATGGTTTTTAGGACTGGTTATTCAAAAGCATTGTTTTTAAGTCTATATCTGGTGCTTTCCTAGTGCTTTATTTCAATACTGACGTTTGTTGTTCTTCACAGGTCATTTTTCTTACTCTTTTTTTCTGTTTGAACATGCACTGTATGAAGCCATCGATCCTCCATCACCATTTCTTGATTCTCTGTGTGAGCCCACATCCGCTGTAAAGACTCATTCAAAGTATTTACTATTCATTTGGGGGCTATTGATGTGCAGTGCTACAGCAGAAAATGTAAAAATGCATTTTAGTAGCTTATTTGGGTCTGCTGGGACAGCACACCTGTTGGGGGTCAAGCGTTAAGTGAACATGAAGGGACAGTACAACGTTTGGAGCAACGTTTTCACAAAAGAGCATCATTGACAGGACATTTACATTTTCTCAAGATAGCATTGGCCAAATGAGTCTATGGAGTCCTATGCGACAACATGGAGTGCTACTAGCTTCACAGATATATTAACCAGGGATGAGTAGTTCTATGCTGCTGTAGTAAAGAGATCCAAGAGAAACTGCTTTATTTCGAGAAATTAGCATTACAGAGACACCTGAAGCAGCCATTAGTATTTATTATTGACAGCATGAGGTGAAAAATATCTGCAAACCCAAAATCATGCTGTTCGTTCAATCAGGTCTAATTCCTCATCTTAAAAACACTTTTCAGGAAGTAAGAAAGACAATATAAACCCCTACCCTAAAAACAGATCGCTGGAATGCTTGAGGTGATGAGAAACAAAGCGCCATCTCTCAATATTTGACTGCCCATTAACAAAACTAGAAGTTCATGTTGCATGTTAGATCAGTTTGCATGTACTTGGAAAAGAAAACTAGGCTTAGCAGTGCAACTTTTTCCTCTCTTCACTGGATTTATAAGCCCACCCCATACAATAAAGTGACTTCGCTGAAACGTCCTGCAACACTGGCTAGGGAATATATCTAGAACATCACTGCAATTAGACCGCTCTGCCACAGAGCAAGAATAAGAAACTTCTACTCTGCATAACCTGCACTCTATCCCTCAACAGTATGGCAGCTGCGGGCCTGAAACTGTCAGGATCTAATTCCTACACCATCACATACCCCCACCACCACCACCTATCCAGGTCTGCTTCAAAAACCTTCAAACACAATCTTCGGAGAAGACACCCTGAGACTCTGATCTCCGACCCGTACTATAACATGGAAAAGGGCATCATAGTAATTGACTGAATATTCTACACCAGGAAAATAGCAATAACGCGAGCAGCCATATTAAACCTCTCAAAACGTTCTTGAAACTAAAAACATTCCGTACGGCACCAAAATACTTCACAAAACTTCAGAGCTGACCTTAACGTAACACAAAAAAGGCACTGTTCTGATTAAAAGCAGCAAACAAGGATCTAAACAAATGTGATGACCACTTCTTCACCCTAAAAGATCAGGTGCTTGGCTTCACTCCTTCCATTCACCTCCAAAGCCTCTTTCTCAATCTAACACCCACTAGAGTAGCCAACTTCAGTCCCAAGTTAGCCTCTTAGGGTAAGGCTGCCCGTTTACAACCATCACAGCTGAAGCTACCTCCTTAGGCTCCTTAACCCCTTCGCTGCTGATGACGAGCTTAGCTCGTCATCACCCACGGTAGTCGTGTGCGGATGACGAGCTGAGCTTGTCATCTAACGCGGCTTTTTGAAAAAAGCCGCACAGCGGAAAAATAACGCCGCAGCGATGCGGTTAACATCCTCTTCCATAGAGAGGACTGGCACTAATCTCCCCAGCGTGTTGTCCTTACATTATAGTGCACAGAGCAGAATCTCCCCAAAGTCTATTAGAGTACTGCCTATCCTGCTTTCTCAACCTCTCAAAAAAACAACGCCTGCAACCTCATCACCCAATCATCATCCCTCTCCCACATCCAGACAGGTCAGCCAAAGCTAGTCGCTTACCCCCCAAAACACCTCCCTGCCACTCCTCTGAATAAAACAGTTCCCGTGCACACCTCTACCTACAGAAACCACAGGGAATTCGAAATCCAGCCTCTCCGCCAGGATCACTGAGTGCAACAGCAACCCAAACACTGATACCTGGGACCCAATGCCTCTATCACAGGCTACACTAACGGACCTTGAATCTCTGAATCACCAAACAGTCAGCATTTCTCAGAGCATCCATAATGCTATTCTCGAAATGAAGAGCATCTTGCACCTCATCAATTACTCTCTCGCTACATTCAAACGCATAAAAAAAAAAATTTAAAAAAATCAGTACTCCACATTCAAAACAAGCTAAACCGTCCACCCTTGTCATTGGTGGATGGACAATATCGCCCTCGCATACAACTTGACTTTATCGGCGAATGAAACTCAAGCTGTTTTATCTTATGAGTCAACACACTTTTTATAGTACCCCCCTCTCCCAAGAATGACGTAAACAAAACCCATACGATCACAAGTAACGCAGATAGATCTTCCGCATTCAGAAATAGAAGGATAAACAGCAACACCTTAAAACAAGTACCTCTACCTACCTTAACTCCCAACACAACACCGGGGAACTCCGCAACACCGCTCTGATCTTCTACTTAATTGCCGATTAGCAGTGAAGCACGCCTCTGACATCGCCAAACTCATCTTAAATCAAGCTGTAGACTTGGCAATCTTAAGTGAATCTTGGCTCAACGAAACATCACAATCCTGCATGGATTTGTTGGTTCCTCCAATCTACAACATCATAAGGCTAGACAGACAAATTAAAAAAGGGGGCGTTCTCGCCGTCATCCGCCTCTCCGACCGAATCATTAACCAACTTCACGCGGATCCCCTTCACTCCTGCAATACCTTGCACTCTCCATAAGCAACGCATAACCAATTGTGCAAGCTGCACACCTACCACACCCTGGGCAAGAATGATCCATTTATTTACCACCCCCCACTCCAAGGATATATTCCTAGGAGACTTTAACCTTCATTGGTACGACCTTAATGACAATCAGGTCAACATCTTTAAAGATTTCCTAGCTGACCAAACAGTTACTCAAGCCTGCACCTTGTCAGATCAAACTAAAGCCTCCATCTCAAAGGAGAAAGCGGTCAGGCTAACCTCGTTTGCTCCTTGCGAATGGTCAGACCACCCCGCTATTAGCTTCCTAATACCGGGCGCACTTAAAAAACAGACCAGTGCAACCAAAACTATGGCGTAGGACACAAAAAACGTAGACCTTGAGATACTAGCAGCACGTTGCTTAAAGGATCGCCCTCCTCCCCCCAAGCTCTCTAATGTCAGTGAACTCTCTAGCCTGTTAAAACTCAAAAGAATCCAGGTTAAAGACGAAAATCCCGGGTTCAATGGGTCCCTAAACAATTAAAGGGGAGATCTGCGGCTAACGGAACGGAAATTGAGACAACACCGCTCCTCCCCCTAGCTTACTCTTCTTAGAAAGACCAGGAATGAGTAGAACAAAAGCATTCTCAAATCTAAAAAAATAAATCTTTAGATTGGAATTGGAGAACACCAAGAACAGACCTCGTAAGCTCTTTGAAATGGTAAATAAACTATCGAACAAACTGGCCAAATCATCTAAAGAAGCAACAAAATCCCTAATAACCTGTGATGAGTTCTCCTCCTTCTCAGCCAAAATTGACTCGTTGGGAAACGAGTTGAAGTCAACCGATATCGTCCAGTCTCATCTATCGGCGGCACAAACCAACGAATCTACCACACCAGTCAGGCAGCACCCAAAAAGGAAGCCCACTGGACCACCTTCTATATGATGACCACAACATCTCAAAAATGTTATCGTCCATAAAACCCAATAACCATTTCAATGCCCTGCTCCCCTCCAATTGTCTATCTGCAACCTACCAATTTAGCCTACCCATCTGGACTACAATAATCAATGCTTACCTAAAGCAAGGTTCAATGCCAGATTCTCTAAATACTGGTCCAGTCATACCCATTTAAAAAAGAAAGAAAAAAAAAAAACACACTGAAGCCTGCTGAGCCAGACTATTTACAACCCATATACAATATTCCACTACTAGCAATAGCGCTCGAGAAATGTGTGCAAGAACAACTTAGCCAACACATTTCTAAATTCAACCTGCTAGACTATTACCAATCTGGTTTCAGGCCAGACCAGAATACTGAAACTACTATTCTCCAAATGGTGAATGATGCCCTTCAAGCACTAGACCAGGACAAAACGTATCTCTTAATTCTTTTGGACCTTTCATCTGCTTTCGACACAGTTAACCATCAGTAGTTACTTGACCAGCTCAAAAACAGGATGGGGTTAAGGGGGGAACCGTTCTCGAATAGTTCAACTGAACTACTCTCAAAGATTCTTAGTTAATCGTAATCTATCCTCTCCCTCCCCGATTACTATCGGAGTCCCACAAGGCTCAACTCACTCCCAAACTCTTTTTAACCTCTATCTAGAACCTTTAACTGAAATTCTGCGTAATGCCAACATCTCTTTCCATATGTATGCCGATGACACAAAGCTCTACATCAAGGTTTCAACCCCCAAAGAGATCAAAACAATGAACTAGGCATTAAAACTGACTGCAATGGCTAACTAGCAACCAGCTGTATTCCTACTAATTTCCCCACCAAAAGCTCCACTGACATACTGATGGACCAAAATCGAACTCCGCACTGAACAGCACCCCTATCATAGTGGACTCTGCCAAATCACTAGGCAGTACAGTGGACAAGAACCTGAACTTGCGAGCCCACATCAACACACTGGCCAAAAACACCAGGTTTCACCTGAGCTACCTTAGAAAGCTAAAACCATTCCTAGATACGTCGGACCTGTGAGAAGGAATGAGTTACTTACCTGTAACTGCAGTTATCCAGTATTGGTATCTTTCATAGATTCCCCTTCTCTGAATCATTCCCAGTTGTCGCTATGGGAGTCCCCGGTACATAAATAAAGTAATGTCTCAGACATATAGAGTACTAGGCCAAGGGTCTCACATTAGAAACATATCAATGTCCTTTTGTAAAAAAAGGACCAAACTTTGGAAAAGAGCCAATCAGCTATCACAACCCTCTGGAGCCTTCCTGGCAGGAGCTCTAGTCCCTCAGATTTTCGTAAGCACGTCGTGCTAAGGGAGTCTACACTGAGCTCTGCTCAGTTTTCCGGATTTCCAGTGGTTCAAAATTCCTTCTTCTGTGTGAAGTTCTCAAGTTCTTCATGGCAGATACTCCTAAAAAAGGCTTTTTTAGGCCCCGCGCTTCCCTTGGTAAAAAGAGACTTCATGTTGATGACCAACACAAGGACTGTCTCTACTGCCTTTACCCGGATGTCTCCTCAAAGGACTGTAAGGTATGTTGTACCTTGACTTCAAAAACCCTCAAAGACAGGGAGGGACGCCTCTTAATTTGGCTGCAGAGGCTTAAAGATAAGGACCAAGCCATGTCTTCTGAGGAGAGTAAGAGCTCTTCTAAGTCTTCACTTTCCTCTCAAAGACCCAGAGAGGCCTCTCCAGGACCTTCATCGCAGCCACCTCAAAAGACGATGCACAAAAAGTCTTCAGAGCCAAATCCTAAGGCTCTACCGGCAAAGGTTTCTCCTCAGGAGGTTCTTCATACCTTTAAGAAACCTGTTTCCACCTCGTCGTCGACTGCCTCGTCAACGGTGGCTTCAACAACTATAAAATCTCTGTCTACATCTTTGACTGTAACCCACGCCATTGACTTAATCGCCGACAGCTGGTAAGTTGGTCTCGTCGACGATAAAAATAAAGAAATCATCGCCGATGTCAAAACCAGCATCGACGCTACGACCGCTGACTCGCCTATCTACGCCTACATCGACAAAGACTGTTCCATCGACGAGGACCCCATCGACAACAACACCATAGACAACGGCTCTGTCGACGGGAGCTCCGTCGATGTCAACAACCATGGTGCCCGTAGACGCTTCACTGTCGACTACTACGTCAACAACAGAACCCAAACTACACAGTGCGTATGTCCACCTCAAGATTACAAAACGCACGCCGACACCGGCCCGGACTTCTCCTAGTAGGGTCCAATCACTGCCTCCAACTCACCTCTTGGAGGAGGAAGTTTCTGACGATGGCAGTATGTTCTGAACGCCGACAAGCCCATCTGAACGTCATGTCAAGTATCACAACAGCTCGGACTATGATGACCAAGAACCGGAGGACCAGGTGAATTACCCTGAAGAGTGCCATCCACCTCCACCTCTCATGGTTTGTTTACCTGCGTCCCTGGTTTCCGATCTCCATTATCTAATTACTGACCATAAACAGAGATTTCCAACTTCGGCTACGTCTCCTACTCCTCCAGTAGTCTCTTCGCCACCAAGGCCACGGCCTTCACCCCTGATTTTACAGCCTGGGCCTACCACATCACTGCCTCTAAATACCCTAATACTGGATAAAGTGCCCTCTTTCTTGCATGGTATGCCCCCACTTTCTGCTGAATTGCTGATGTGCTTTGACTGAGTGTTCCCTAGGCTTCTGCCAATCAGGTACCCAGGGCCTGTGTTCCTTCCCTAAACTGCATTGTTGCCTAAACCCAATTGGCATCTCTGGCCACATGTCAGCCCCTGGTAAATGGTACCCTGCAGCCTCAACACCATATACCCAGACAACTGCGATCAGCAGCGGTTAAGATTTCCCAACTCCTAAAGACACCCCTGCACCCGGCACCCCACGGCCCCCTGTGCCCAACTCATGGGAGTCTACCCAACCTACAGCTTCCCAACTTACCCCTCGAAGTGGTGGTTGCACTTGAAGAATCTCCGTCCCCGAGCCTGCAGCCTTTGTTCGTCTCGCAGCTTTCCCATTGAAATCCATTGGGTGACCGATGGCCCAAAAGCACCTTGCACCTAGCCGCCACAGTGCCACTGGGAGTGCACAAACTGTTCTGTTAAACTTCCCCACTTGCCCAGAGTAAGTGACCAGCAGCTTCGCTCCCACAGCCGTGTGGGTTGCCTGCTAGCAGCCACCAGCCAAAGGCTAACATTTGGCCTACTCTGTCTGCACCCGGCTGTCCCTGTGCCGCTGAGGGTGTAACTACAATACCAACCCAAACCTGGGAGACCAGAGTCTCACCCCAGAACCTTAACTCTGCCAGTCGAGTACTTACCTGACAGCCGATAATCTACAATTTCTCCATAGGGTAACATAGAAGAATTTCCAAGTGAAAACTAGTCCAAGTGTTCGAGTTTTGAAACTTTGAAATATTCACCAAAAAATCGTCCGATCAACGAAAACGAAATTACCCACCTGTAATCAGGAGAGATCCCAGTGCTGGATTTAGGTACCCAGCACTGACCAGAAAAAGTGATTACAACTGATTTTCCAATAACCTGATTTTCCGCCACAGGATAAGATTGCTTGGTTTTTACCAGAAATTCTTCTAAGTGTTGATTTTTGCAACATACAAATATTTCTTAAAAATCGCCTGTTTAACAAAAACGATTTCCTTCAACAGTTTTCAGGAGATGCACCAGGGACGAATCCCGGATCCAGCCCAGAGTAAGAAAAACGTTTGTAAAATAAATTATATTGCAGTCTACTTAAAAATCCCATTGAGCTCAATGTTACAATTGTGTTAAGTTTGTGTTGCCTACTGCAACCCCCGTATTATATTGCATTCAAAGTCTATTGCTCCTTGCCAAGGAACCTAGACACAGAAGGAATTGAATTAAATATGTCTACTGTCTTGGCAAATTAAGTTTTGATGACAGGTAGGATGTGTGTTATGTTATGTTATGTTAAGGTATGCTTGTAAAGCGCACGGTCACCGTGGGTTTCCTGGCGCTTATCTGATGCAGAGGGGGCGAAGGGAGTTAGCTGGATTGTGGGAAAAGCCAAGTTTTTAGAGATTTACGAAATTGAATGAGAGAATTAGAGGATTTGAGCGGGGGAGGGAAAGAGTTCCAGAGTTAGGGGGCCAAGTCTGCGAATCTCCGACCTCCAGATCTACAGAGTTTGATAGGGGGGACAACCAGGAGGTGAAGGTAAGAGGATCTGAGGTTACGTGAAGGGCAATAGGGACTGATAAGGGATTTCAGGAAAGCAGGGCAGGGACCGGTTAAGGATTTGAAGGTGAGGCAGCCGATCTTGAAGGCTACCCTCGATATGACAGGAAGCCAATGCAATTTAGTGAGGAGAGGTCTGGCGGACTGCCATTTTGGAATCCCGAAAGCCAATCTCGCCGCTTGGTTCTGAACAATTTGCAGTCTGAGAAGAAAAGATTTAGGCAGACCGTGATAGATAGAGTTCGAGAAATCCGAGCGGGAGAGGACAAGGGCCATGATGACTTGTATCAGGGCTTCGGGAGTCAGGAGATAGGCCACCTTCCTGATCCTGCACAGCTGATACATGCAGGAAGAGACCACCGTCCCTATCTGGGGCTTAAGGGATAACTCAGAGTCAATAGTGACCCCGAGACTCTTCACCGAGGCCACAGGGATTTGGGGGGGGGGGGGGGGGGGCAACTTGGGGCTTGTGCTGAAAAATATATTGTAAGCAGACAACAGGGCTTTCTAGTGTTTCTTTTTCACACAATTGAGTCCTTTTGTGTTGTTTTCCACTGGCCACTGTTGTTGCCACTGGCCGCTTAGGCTAACGTGTACATGTCTAGGAGCCCTTGGTGCGTTCCCTGGACGCTGGCTCAGTTGGTTCATGACCTACATTTTTTTAAAATGGTTCGGATTTCAGTCCGGATTTCACAAGAAAGGAGTTTGCGCTGTTAAATGCGCACTTCTGTGTTCACTGTTCAGCGGATGGTTCACTTCGGGCCACAGTGATGTAGCTGCAGTTCCCAGTGTGCAATCTGACGGAAGTTTTCGAAAGAGACTTGCTGTTTTACAATACCCAATTCATGTGTGTTCTATGATGTTTCTATTTCAATGTCTAAGGAACAGAATATCCAGCGGAATAGTATTCGTGTTTTTTGGCCTCAGAAAGCTGAAAAGGTTGGGTCTGCCTTGCTTCGATTCCAATCTGTAACAAATTCGCTGCACAGAGTTCTCTACAGAAGGCGCAGCGTTAGGCAAATGACATCAGCATTCATCTGATGACATCACAGAGTTGATCTCTGATCCCAGCCCAAGCTCAACAGCCTCCTACTTGCTCTTAAGGGCCCAGGGACAGCAAGGGCAAGATCCGATGTGGAAGCTAGAACTTCTACCTCACACGGTGTGAGCGTGTGTCACACTATTGGCTCCCTTCACATGGTTGGGAAGAGCTGTTATCGTAGTGCAAGGTGAGCTGGAAACCCTTGCAAAGAGCAGCCTTCCAGCTTGTGTGTGGAGGCTCTGCATTGCTGACGTCTATTAAGGGGGTTGCAACCTACCCCAGGAAATTAGTGGTATCCTCTGAAGCTTTTGCTAGAGCTTTAGGGGAGACAGGTGTGTGGCTCTCAGGCTACCTGCTAGCCATACCTCTCCTTGTTTATGCCCCTCCTCCTCTCCCTTATAGTGAAAAGTTTTTAAAGTCATCAGGTATGGGGCCCTTCACACACAAATAGTCCTTTAAAACCCTCCTTAGTTTCTTTTCTGTTCTTGCCTTCTTCATTACCCCTGGCACAGGGGTAGAAACCAACAAGGGCAGTGCCACCACAAGTACCCAAGGTCACTTTACCACCACTAACCAGTGCTAAAGTGCTTGCGCTCTTTCCTTTCAAACATGACAAAATTGGCATTTTTAATTTACTTGCAAGTCCCTAGAAATGTGGTTCTAAATGTACCCAGGTACTGTACATTAAATGCTGCTAGTGGGCCTGCAACACTTATTGTGCCACCCACTTAAGTAGGCTATTTAAAGATGTGTCATGTCAGAGCCAGGGCCTTTGTGTTAATCTTTCGTGCTTTCTGGCCGAGGTGCCATGCCATTTGAGACATTTCTGTGCCTTTTGTCAGCCTGGGTGAATATATGTGATGTTTCCATGCTTTCTGGCCTGCCTGCTTAATTATGTGTGCTATTTCCATAGTTTCTGCCTCAGTGACCTTAAGCTAAAGGCTCATATGTGACATTTCCATGCTTAATGGCCTCGGTGCTTGCTCGCTACATACCATGTGGGGGGCTGGTGTTGCTTTTACTTTGTTCTCTCTAATTCACTTCTGTCTATTTTTCGAGCTCTCTGAAAGAATGTATATCGGTACATATGACTGAGTGGGTAACCTGGTGCTCTTTAAGGTCATCATCTACTATTTACTGTGCTTTGAAAGTTGATATAATTGAATATGTAACAAAAAATGTGCTGTAAAATTCACCATTTTGTTTAGTCGTTTTCCAAAATCTCGCCTAGCAGCGGTCGAGCTCGCTCGCTCGCTACGTGCCGGATGGGGGCTGGTCTGCCAAAATTTGCCAGGGCTGTTTTCAGTTCCCAGTCAGGCCCTGCCTGACCTCTTTCTTGTTAATCTGTATGGCCATTTTACATGCTTGTATCACGAAAGACTGGATCTCCCCTGACCCTCCGTTATTTTCTGCTTGGAGGGCAAGACTTCTTGCAATGTATAATTTGGAAACTGCAATTTATAAGACTAAGAGGAATAGGAAGACGGTAAGGGGTGCGAAAATATGGGATTGAGTGGCAAATTGGATCGATGAGCCCGGGAGCTAGTTTGTTTACCCTTTATCTAAGCTTCTATAGACTTTTATTTGCTTGTAAGATTTACCATATCTCATCTGACTGCGTTGTTTTTTTTTAGTCTCTTTTGGTGTTTCTTTATGGCTTCTCCTGGTGTTATATTGAGTAGACATTTTTTTTTTGCGGATTGATTTGTTTTCTGCCACTAACCACATGCTGTATATGTAGAAATATGACTATTCTTTGCATAAAATGTTTAATAATTTTTTTTTTTTTAAAGTCTATTGCTCATTGAAAAGTATTCAACTGTGGCAATTCATTCTGAGAAAGTATTTTTATACCAACCTGTGGTTCTAAAATAAAACAATATATTTTATATACAAAACAATTGGCCTAGAGTTCAGTTCTTGAGTGTGTGAGATCATTTGCTGACTGAGTGTGTACATCAAATTCTTTACACTGACCTCTGATACTGCCTTACTGCTCGACCAAGCTACCACTTTAGAGAGTAAGGTTCTATTTAACTTTAACCTCTGCCAAACCTCTGAGGACTGCTGGACTCTGTACACAATGTAACTAACTTTGGTGCAGTATATACAGAGCCACTTTCTTACAGGACCTTAAAATGGCAGTACAGGCATTAGTTAACTCTCAGACCGAATACGGATGCGCAACCCTTTCGGGTCTGCCCAAGATCTCAACAGCTTCCCTAAAAACCTGTCTCAACGCAGCAGCAAGACTCTTAAAAGGCTCCACAAATTAAGAACACATCTCACCGCACCTGAAGACCTTGAATTGGCTTCCTTACGAAGCCAGAATCTAACTCAAACTGGCCTGTTTCACACACAAAGTGCTACACACTAAGTGCTACACACTACGTCACCTTTGTATCTTGCTCATAAAATTGAGGTATCCGGAAAAGGTAGTCACTCCCGTAGTGCCAGGGATCCTATGCTGAAACCACCCTCCTTCCGTGAGAAGTAAATTTACAACAGATCTTTCTGTGGGCCGCACCGAGAATTTGCTGAAGCCAATAATCAGAAGAATAACATCTCTGCTTAGATTCAAGAAGGAAGCGAAGACTTTACTAATGGGAAAATTCCTACCATAACCTCTCTCCGAGCACTTTCGGGATAGGCGACATTGTGACACTTTATTGCTCTATATGAACACCACTCGTTTTAAGTCTCACTCGACTTCGTAGATGCAACTTACGCAATTCTGGTAGCATGGACAAGGTTTAGCATACATCATAATTGTATCGCTATGTAACTTGATTGGGCAGTAGCTGAAGTTGAGCAATCACCCCTTGCTCCTGTGTCTGTATTTTCCCCCTCAAGTGTATTCATGATCACTAACCCTGGGCAACGAACGCCGCTCGCGGAAGATGCGGAGAATGGGTTATTACGCATTTTATTGAAAACACGGAATACATGCAAGAATTCCCACTCCGCAATGGAGTTACCTACTGTACAGGCAATCCCTTGGCAAATCAACTTTACCTTTACATGCTAAAAAAAGCATATAACCAATTCTGAAAATTGAACTTTGAAAAACAACAGGCAATGAGAGAGGTGATGATTTTGGGGTCCCCCCTAACCTAGGGGGGAGGACAAACAGGTGCCTTGAACACAAAGAGCATATCATGCTCAATGACTGTGGTGGTTCCATCCTCCTAGAACCACCCCAAGCAAAGTTATGAGCAAAAATACAATGCCAACCAAAGGTCCAGCAAAGCATTATGGGGCGAGATTCTAGAGTGCAGTGAATCTTATAGTATTAGCTCTCAGCTGAGCCCTAGAGCCTGCTCCGTGAGGATAGTTTGGATATTGGATACAATAATATTCACTGCACTCTAGAATATCATTCCATAATGCTTTGCAGGGCCTTTGGTTGAGATTGTATTTTTCCCCATACCTGTGCTTGGGGTGGTCCTAGAACGATGGGACCACCACCGAATCATTTCAGCATGATGTGCTCTTTGTGTTCAAGGCATCTGCTTGGTCTTCTCCCTAGGTTAGTAAAGACCCCAAAATCTTCACGTCTCTCACTGCTTGCTATTTTCCATTTTTACTTTTGTGAGATGACTAAATGCATTTTAACATGTAAAGATAAAATGATGTATTGTTTAATTAAAGGCACTGCTTGCTATATTTTCATTTTTGTGAGATGCAAGCTGGTGCCTTGAACACAAAGAGCATATCATGCTCAATAATTGTGGTGGTCCCTTCCTCCTAGGACCACCCCAATCAAAGTTATGGACAAAAATACAATGCCGACCAAAGGCCCAGCAAAGCATTATGGGGCGAGATTCTAGAGTGCAGTGAATATTATAGTATTAGCTCTCAGCTGAGCTCAAGAGCCTGCACCTTGAGGAATGTTTTTATATTGGATACTATAATATTCACTGCACCCTATATTATTGTCCCATAATGCTTTGCAGGGCCTTTGGTTGGGAATGTATATTTTGCCCATAACTGTGCTTGGTGTGACTCAGGATCACCATCAATCGTTCAGCAGGATGTGCTCTTTGTGTCAAAGGCATCTGCTTGGTTTTCTCCCTAGGTTAGTGAGGACATCAAAATCATCACCTCTCACTGCTTGCTGTATTTCCATTTTCACTTTTGTGAGATGATTATATGCATTTTAGCATGTAATAATGTTACTTGTCGTTTTACCAAGGGTATGGGAGGATTCTGTTTTCTTAATTGTGGAGAGACTGAATGGAGTTGAGGAGCGGACCTCAGATTTTTTGATCAATTCCGCAGAATTGCGTTCAGTGGTACTCCGCCAACTACGCCCACCCTTAATGATCGCCTGCTCCTAATCTTTAATTTTAGCTGGTTATCTCTGTAAAGCGATCCAATACCCTAACAAGTCTAGTTTGCTCTCTAAAAAACACTAAATACATTTTTAAAAACTTCACAGTAGAGTAGGAGCTTTAATTATCGATTGCTGAGGTGCCCCCAGAAATCCTTACGGACTCTGGGGCTTAAGTGTCTATTATCATCCATGATAGTGACTATTTGGCAAGGCAACATCTTGTGAGAGTCTGATATCCAAACAGTAAAGTTTGAGGCAAATGTTGATCCAAATGTTTTTGGAAAATGTGTTACTTTCAAGGATAAAAAGATTTCCGTGTGAGTACATCAAATTGTACTCAATATTGTGTTTTGACCTGGGAAACCAAGTCTTGAAATTCCAAGAATTATCTGATGGCTCATTCAACACTGTGTTTCTAGGGTCAGTCTGACGAGTACTAGTCAGATGTTGGAGATTCTCCGTTGGGTACTGGTGACGAGATTATGCATGAAGCAAAGTTAGAGATACGATTCAAGATGTTATTAGCATGAATGAAGATGTTTGGGTATGCGAAAGGATGTGTAGTTAAAAAATAAAACTGAAAGATCATGCTGGTCCGGTCAAACATAAAACGAGGGTTCCTCCCCTTGGAGCTCGGCATGAGTATACTAAAAAATTTAACAAATTGAAAGCTGAAGGTTTTTTTACAACTCTGGGCAGCAGTGTGGTAATCCTCAACTGCTGTGGCAAGCAAAAGGTACAACAAATTAAGAGTATGTATCAATTTACGTTCTCTTTACCAGGTTCTGAGTTGATTCACATCCCTTACCCAGGACTGACTATTTATTGTACTTCACACAAAGCTGCTTTAGTATGTATTTAGTCACTATAGAAGCTCAACAATAGGCCCCCTAGAGTCCAACAATGTAAACACAGGCTTATTTTGGTTTTTTTGTACAGTGGGCCCCGCGTTGGAGCCAGTTGAGGCATGTTTGTTTCCATGTCCTATGTTGACCGACATTTCTTAGTCATGGGGATTAGAACACAGACCAAGGCGATTAATTAAACCCAAGACAATTGTTTTAGTGTTCAGAGTCTGACGAATGATTAAGCACTCACCATTTTTTGTATGCATACTCCAGGTAGGAAGCCACAAACCGAGTCTCAAATTCTGAGGCATATTTTGTATCGTAGATGCCAGCAGGAAACATCTCTGAAAGGTCCGCAGTGAAACTGCCAAGGTTCTCAGGCAGGTGGGCATAAAAGCATTGGTACAGGAATGCCAAGTCAATCAACCCATTGTGGAGGATCAGGGGCTTCTTCGCTTTCAGAATTTCCAGAAAGAGGGTGCGCACACTCTGACCCTGCCACTCGTTGCCCTGTTCATGAAAGGGTAAATGAATATAATGCAAAAACAAAGTCGCAATAATACAAGGCTGGCATAATGAGCAATGTTAACTGGGATTAAGAGTAGAGAGGATGTAAATGTAGTATACTTGTAAAGCGCACAGCTGCCCCAGCAACGGGGCGTCCCGGCGCTGTATAACGCTGTGGAACCCTTCCTGGTTCTCCCTGTGAGATGCCCCTCCTGGGCACCCCCAAGGTGAAGCCAGGCATCCCAGTGTTGTTGGGGCCGTTGTGGAGATTAAGCAAGCTATTGCCCAGAGTTGCAGCGTGGGACCCATGATTAGAGTAGGCGCCGAGGCGAGAATTATCGAGTCTGCGGACATTGAGAACAAGACCCTGCCGCGTCGGGAATTGAACCCTGGTCCCGGGCCCGATCTCTGCTTCAGAGTCTGCCGCTTCTAACCAGTGAGCCACACTTCTCCACCGTGTGGTGCAGACAGGGCACATTCTGCTTCTTTTATCACTGGTGCTCTGCCCTACTGTATGGTTGTGTGCAGGCTATTCTCAGATGTATGCATGGGAAGCAAGAAAGAAGGGTGTGGGCGCTGTTGTTTATAGTTGCGGTAACCTACAAACAGCAGGCACTCCTAGGTCAGGCAGGGGATGGGAAGGAGGATTGTGAGGGAAATTATATGCTTCGAATTAGAAAAGAGAAGTTGCTACATAATGTATGCAAGAGGGGGAAAACCGGAAAATCAGTGGCAGCAGACACCCTGCAATTCTGCATGTTGTAATCCACAATTTGCAACAGACATTGCTTGTTGCACTGAAATTATTTATGTCCCATTTGTAGAGAAGACAGAAAGAGTCTTCAGGTAAATTAATGTGCATGGCACAGGTTATTGGCAGTGTAAGTTCAGCAAATGGTCTTCTTTGGTAACTGGACCCCTTCATTCAAAGTGTCATCTTACGGTTTCCCTACTATTAAGTCATTCCCTGTAGGCATGACTTGTGATGAGGGTGTAAAAGCCTGGACGTCAAAGTCAGGAGTGGGTTTTTCAGGGGCAGGTGTGGTAGAAGGGATGGTGGATACAAAACAGATGAGTGAATGTCTGAGAGGAGATGTGGACAGTCAGAAGCCACCTTTATTCTATCCTTGCAGTGAACAACTCTCTGGGCATGGTGTTGCGTCCCATTAAATCAGGTTTTGCATGGTGTACGAAAGGAGGTTTTGTTTCCAATAAAAGTTTGCGAAGGGAGACACTTAGATAAACCTAACCACACTGTGCTGTTACCAATGTAATAACGTTATTATCTGCAAGTACTGTGAGCTGTGCCAAAGGCTTTCAAGCCATCAAGGAGACTGAATGGGGCTCTTTGGAAGATGAATGCAGGGAAGGAGTGGGAAGAGCATTAGAGTGGCATCTTGCTCTCACCTTATCATTACCCTTGTGGTATGCTATCCCTTGAGAGTACTGCTTATTGAAGTCAAAGCCGTGCTGCACCAGGAACTGCACAGATTGAGGCTCGATGGTGTAGTCTTCCATGCACAACAAGGTCAGGTTGTAGATCTGAGACAGGTACACATTGTCACCCTGGGAGAACACATGCGAAAAGATAAGTGCAAAGCAGACTTGTTACACATGATTAAAAACATTATCCTGCCTTGTGAGAATGGCGAGTTTTCCCGGCCCCTAGATTACTACACAAAACATTATCTGCATTTAGGCTAGCCAGTCAGTTTATACAGCATAAATCGCTAAGAAAACAGCGAACGTGGACAATAAAGAGTCTAATTAATTTCAACAGAATCATATTTTAAAGCAGGCTAGTTTCCTTGTAACACACAGACTGATGGGTTTGCAGACAAGAGTCTCCTTGCTCACTGGATTCAAGGTAGCCTGGCTGATGCGCGGTGTTACACATATGGCTGGGTCTTAACTGGGGTGGCAAAATGAGCTAAAAAACAATGATGGATTCAACTCAGATCTGTGACTGGGAGCGAGTGCTTTGAAAGTTTCAGTGCTCCGTCCATCATCTCCTTGAGTTTGCAGAAGCACTTATTTTATAAACTAACTTTCGAGTAACAACAAAAGCCACTACTCTGTCCTCCAACCGGAATCCACAACAAGCAATGTAATGTTCTATTGTGCTCTGGGCACATGTATAAAGTTTTTAAGCTCTATGCATCTACCAAGCATAAAAACTACTTCAAGTTCGGAAGATTTGTTCCAACCAAGTTTTTTCAATTGCAGAGCAATTCTTGCTGCCTAACAGCCTCAATTATTTGGCTCGGAGGCCAACAAGACTATCATGAGCTGTAGTTTACAACTCAAACAACTGGGAAAGGTTGTCCTGTAATGAGCGATGCTAATCACCCCCGCAATGAGCAAGTAAGTGCTCTGCTGCCTTTTTGCTTGGTACTAGTTACAGCAATACCACATACATGCATTAAGTATTCAGTCATTCCACGCCTCTGATCTCTTCAGTAAAAAAAATAATAAAATAATTTTGTAGACTGTCACAGTTTTGGACCTTGCAGAATAAATTCTCCACTCCGGAGATTGGCTCCTGCCAGTTTTATGTTGCACATTGCTGATTGCATACAACAAGACAAACTGTAATGTATGAGACAACATCAAGTCATTGTATTGAACCCGGGATCAGCTTTTTATAGCTATTTTCATTGGGAGAGAGAAAAGATTCTGAACTAAAAAAAAAAGTACATCAAATTTGGTAGGTTTTCTGGGACCAAGTGATGCAGCAATGGGTGAAATGTGCACATTTGGTGGAGATGGGGGGAGGGCCATCATGTCCAGTGCAGGGAGTAATGAAGCAGTAGCCGGGGATACAGGAAGGGAGGATTAGTCCGTTTCACATATAGGATGGCACTGGTGCTCCCATCTCTGTGACTGTTGATGCGGAAGGACTTGGTAGAATGCAGGAGTTTGATTCCATCCTAGTATTGGGGTGTTCAGGAGTTCATCCCTTTACCATTACTATCCTCAAAGTAAGGTGATATACATTTGAGTAGATTTTTTAGGGTTTATATAAGAGGACTTGGGTTAGCAAATGAAATAAGCCCTATACTTCTTTATAAAACTGCTTCATTATGTGCAAGACTTCTTTGCTTCCTGTTACGTTTGCACTGCACTTAAAACTAATATAAAATGGCTGGCTCCTGCTGTTGCGCACCAATATCAGTATGTTAAAGTTGATGGTGTTGGCAGTTTTGTGAATTGAAATGCTTTTTGTCTTCTGGTTGTTTACATGACTTACTGCATATGTGAGGTTTCTACATAAAGGGAGATACCCAACAAATCTTGACTGTTGCTTCTCAAAATGCTACCATCTTGACTGGTTGAAGGCTCAATTGTTGCGAATTGTAAAAGTAGACATTTAGTTCCTGCTAAACTGTCAATGTGGGGCCAGTGATACTGAAAGAAGTTTCACTGGTGGGTTCAATCTTCAGGAAGATGTAGCTGGCACTAAAGAACAATGTACTTTATTACGAAAACCATGAGGGGAATGCCCTCTCGAGATTGCGCTGGCGAGACATGTGTGCCAAATGCGATCAAAATTGCAGAAGGGGCGCACACGGCTGTTACGCCACCAGGACCTTTGTGTAATTAGGCTTCAGGAGGTCTGCGGTGAACTCACTGGTAAAGGAGTGTGCTTTCTTTCTATTGTTACTTTGATGGCCTATGTGCCACCATTCTGCTACTGCAGCACTTATCTGTGGGTGTGCTGTGAACAAATAAGTTAGAAAAATCTATTCAAACTAATGTTTGTGTTCTCCTCTTGGTAGGCAAATAAACTCTGTTTCCGCATAAAGGCCCAAGTAATAAATTACGCCCCCCTTTCATTTAAAGGATAACCCAGCCATTTGGAGCCTCTGCAAAGATCTAGGTGCTCTTTTCAGGGATGGGTGATCAGAGGAAGGAGGTGACCCCTGATCAATCTTAAAAACACATACTCTATACCAAACCCACCTTCCACGCGCTGATGACTCAGCAGACTTCTATCTCTCCCTTCTCTGTCAGCTGGAGGGCTGTCCTAGCTCTTTTTTCTTTCACCTGGAATACCGGACTTCACAACTATGAGCCGCTCTGGACAGGCCAACAGTTGTGTGCTATGTGCCAACTTGTATAAAAGTATGTTTGATCAAGGGGGCAGCTCTGCAAGATCGAATGCAGACCTTGCTAAATAAGGTGAAAGTGATGCCCAGTCCTGAGGTGGAGTACAGATAAAAATCACATTGTATCTGTAGTGTGGAAAGATTTTGGGGTCAGGAGCTAGAGGACATCAATTGTTCTCTCCTACACAGTCCTTTCTCTATAATGACTCTTCAGTATTAGAAGTCAATTGATCAACCCAAGGCATAAATGGGCCTAGATCCCATTAGATGAGTATTTAAACATCCCAAGTTTTTAAAGCTGCCAGCGGGACCTTCGTTAATGGGCTGTGAGTTCAGTTTTTCAGGGAAACTTATCCAGTTTATCAACTAAGCAATGACACTTACTGTTCAACTGCAAAGAAAGCTAAATTGGCGTGCAGAGTCCTGCAAACTGACAGACCCCTGATCAAATGAGAAAATCCCTGTATGGAGTGTGAAGGGAGACAGGCTGCATAGGAGCACGCCACCCAGATCCTCAGATCCATCTATTTTGGGCTTTGAACACACACAAAATAGGCTCACAGGCTTTAACACTATTGAACTTTTTTCAAGGACCAAGACATCAAGGAACTTCAGAGAGACATCCAGACATATTAGGCTAAGAAGGACCGTCTTCATTGAGCAACAAGAACTGTTAAATTGCCTATTCCGTCAGGCAAAACAGTGGCCACAAGCCATGCTATGCATGGAACAGCAGCTTGATTCAACGCACGACCTTTACTGAACTCATTTGTTCCACATATTCTTGTTCTCTGCTCAGACTTATAAGATTAGATTGCAGTGGCTTCAGAATTCTGATGGTCCCTGCAAGTTTCCCACCTTTGGGAATAGGTGTTAGAGCAGCCCTTCTGCCAAATGGTGGCAACTACATGTGTTTACTGGGTGTCACTGAGGATTTTTTCTTTTCAGGATCTGTGGACATGTGTGGAAGCCAAAATGATCTTCTATTCAGTAGCCCTCGTGTCTTTTGAAGCTCTAGTTATTGCTAGGTAGAGAATCAATAGCTTACCACTGACAGGAAAACTTTAAAAAGTGGTCGCGTTGGAATGAAAAATACAGTTAAAACAGAGTCTGTGCTTAAATATTTATGCTCATGAGCCTGATTAAAACCACCGCCTCATACAAATACCCACAATCTGGCTGCAATCTGTGGGGGGTGTATCACGGATTTCTTCGCTCCCATACTCTCACATCCTGGGTAACTCACCGGGCTCCCCTCACATTTCATTCAATGTCCTACCTTGTCCGGCAGTTCTTTGAAGCAAGCCAAACCCAACGACAGGATAGAGCGGGTCCGGGCGGCAAAGCAAATAGATTTGTATCTCTCCTCGATGCATCTGGATGAAGCGAAAATTGGGAAGAGGTCAGCAGCGTATATCTCCCCCTTCCCCTCCTTTACATGCTCCCAAGAGTGGGTTATACTTCTCACTTTATAAAGCATGCTCGGTTGGGGTGAACCATTCAATTGCTGCCCTCTCACCCCATAATCAAGATCTGCCATAAAGTTATGTAATTGCCTCAATTGTGCCGGAATGAACTTCAAACACAAAAAGCTTTACTGCTAGGAGGTTAATTCACCCTTGCAAAAGACCAGCTATTTAAAATTGAAACGCGTCTATGTAGGCATGATTAGGACCAAGAGCATAAATCAAAAAGATGAATAGTCTGAATTATCATTCCTTCAAGTCAGTGCTAGCTTACGTCCCAACATACAAAGATTCTCCCTGGACTCAGTGTGGTGAAATTAGTGCAAAGATATCCAGCTGGTTAGTGTACTGTACATTCATTTATTTTACAATTTCCTTTTGCAGCAAGAGAGTGTTTATGCTTTTAGGTCTGGGTCTCTTTGATTTTCTAAATGTCTTCTATAAACCTTGTACCTTTTTGTCCTTTATACGATCTGGGACCTAGTCACAGGACCCTATTCTGAGTCTTCACCCACTGGCTGAAAAGCACTAGGTTAAGAGGGCCTAACAGGACGAGAGCCAAGCAAAAAAGAAATGGTCAGCAAAGTTGTGAGGCGTCTAGACACATTTTCAATAAAGGGTCAGTAGCACAAACAAATGATTCAAAATACACAACTTCACAAGCAAGCATAGTTTGAGAAGCACTTACATTAAAAGAAGATTTATAAGTAAGGTTTCCTGTTTATTTTTTTAACGACTTTTAAAGACAAATAAAGATCGAAAACTATCTATTTTATTGTCTATATTTGTCAATAAGGTTAAATACAGAAAATAAGTTATTTTGGACAATACCCACTACAATCAGTCATGAGTGCTAGGTGTGAAGAAAGATAAGAAGGAGGTAGAAAATGTTTAAAAACCTAATAAGGCGTAAATAACTACAACAGTATAGCCGTTTTAGCTGTTTAATGATGCAAGTAGTTTCAAATTGCTGTACTGTTAATGGCAAAAATACTTTGGATGACAAAACACGAGTAAACATTTGTCGTTTAAATAAATGTGCTACATTTTTACACTAGGCACAAAATAAATATGGATAAATATAGACAAGATGACCAACCAAATTAAATAAATATGGATAAATACAGAAGGAAATGTAATTTTAAAAAAAGCATACATACACATATATCATAAAACCGGGATCCTTATTTATGAGGTACTGGTATTAGGGTGTTCATGAACGCTGCAGAATAGGTAGTCCATGCCTTTGGCCCCACAATACTACAACATCCTGGGAGATTTCCTGCCTTTTGGTTTCACCTAATTTGTAAACATAGCCAACGCTTATCACCAACTTGGCCTGGCTGTTTTCTCAGGTGAACACAACAGCTCTCCAATCCTCAAACACTTTGCCACTTCTCTTGCTGTACTCACTCGCAAACTTTTCATCAGCACTTGGAAGCATGAGATCATGAAGGAAGCACCTTACATGTAAAGGTTTGCTCAAATCTTTGATTACTTACTGGTTCATTAAATTCTTCCTGGATCCAAGGCCGCTCAGCTCCTGAACACAAAGACAGAAATTTATTCCTGGAATCACATTCCTAGAAGGTGTTGAATGTGGCATTCAAGTGAAAGAAGGGCAAGGTGTATGGCAAGCATTGATCAGCACACGACG
Source organism: Lissotriton vulgaris (assembly GCF_964263255.1). Classification (NCBI taxonomy): domain Eukaryota; kingdom Metazoa; phylum Chordata; class Amphibia; order Caudata; family Salamandridae; genus Lissotriton; species Lissotriton vulgaris. Next base: position 263,424,466 of record NC_141685.1, read on the forward strand.
TGTAGGCAGGCCCCTGGGACTGTGTCCTTCTAAACAACATAGTCTACTTTCAATTCCAACAATACCAATGTGAGGTCTCTCCAAAACAAATCAGCAGTATTTCCAAATATGTTTAGTGTTGTCAAAAAAAACAGGAAATGCTATATTGATTCCTGGTCACAGTATGGCGAAGACATAAATGTATCATACACAAGAGGACTAACATTTATGATTTAGAGATTGGAACCTGTAAAGGAGAAGTTGGCCTAACTAGTAGTGTGCTCCATAGGCAAGGAGACCCAAAAACATGCCAGATTTTCAGGATAAGCTTACATACAATTAGTCCTAATGTAACTCCTACATAATCACGGATGGCCAGGAAAAGCTAGCATAGATCTAGCCAAGACCTACGCTGGACATACCTAGGTTTATGTTTTGTTCTAAAAGCGACTACCCTATTAGTCCGTAGATTTGCACAACTGGAGCAGTTTATTTTGCTATTCATGAACTTAAACCAATGAGGACGTTCTTAGTATTACATTACCCAAGAGCTGTTTGAACTGTGTTTTCCAGGTTGGCTGAAATTTGCACAAATGATTTCTGAGTAAAGTATAAAAAGGGGCTTGTGCAAAGGCTGAAATGTTATGGTCCATTTGTAACTTGGGAAGACCCATAGAATAGATAATTGTCTGGTCAGGAGGCATAAGTAACATCGTGTGCAGGCTGGCTAGTCCATCCAAATAGGTTTTCAAATCAAGATATTTGAGAAGCAGGGAACATGCATGTTAAAAAACATGGTTGTGATCTTTTTCCTTGGTGTCTCATACACCGCTCAAAACCACACACCTCTAAATTGCAAGGAGATCACCTACACCCACCATTTCAATGCCGTTTACTATTCACCAGTACAAAAGGGGGTGGTGATGGACAGAGCATCTGAATCAATCAAACACTCACACCCAGTCAAAAGATCTGGGCTTAATCCATCACCGTTCTTTAGCCCACTCTGCCACCCCAGTTCAGACATGGTTATATGCAAATCAGTCTGACCCTGTGCCTCATGGGAACAGTCCAGCCCGAACTGCCAAGCCATGTCTTCCCTGGACCGGAAACAAGCTTCCGAGGACCGGTTTCTGGCATTCCACCCGTCCATCATCCCCTTTTGTATCGCTTTGTTGGCCCTAGGTGTGCCAGGGTATGCTCAGACGTGAGTCCCTTGTTCACTTTGACACTGGATTCAAGATAGCCTGGCTGATGAGGATTATGAATGAAACCGGTCCCAGGATGCTCGTTTCTGTTCCAGGGAAGACATGGCTTGGCAGTTCGGGCTGCACTGTTCCCATGAGGCACAGGGTCAGACTGATTTGCATATAGCCATGTCTGGACTGAGGTGGCTGAGTGAACTAAAGAATGGTGATGGATTAAGCCCAGATCAGTTGACTGAGGGTGAGTGTTTGATTTGTTCAAACGCTCCGTCCATCAAACCCTTTTGTATCGCTCTATTAACTATTCACCAGCCCCCTCCAGTCCCTACCCACTGCTGGTTGTAGCTTATTCCCTTTCTCCAGGATTTACTTAGGGCAAAGTGCAGCGAACTTGGGCCTTGCTCAGTTGCCATTCCAGTGCCACATTCTATAAAAGAATTGCCAGGTCTAGCTTCAAGTTGCCGAAAACTTTTTTGTGTTTCTTCCTTAATTCTATCTAGGTCTAACAACAAGAACATTTTGAGAGTGTTTAATTTAAATGTATTTATGATCTGACTGATAAAAGTCTTTAAGCATGGCACACTTCTCATTCTGGAAAAAATGAACGTATGATACACATGCCCAAGAATGTTATACAGAAATTAGTTAAGCACAATGTAAACTCAAATAAAAGACAATTTTGATACAGGATTGATTGCAGAATGTGTTTAAAGAATAAAATATAATCAGAACATCTCATCTAACAACGTTATCAGTATCTGTATCCTAGCACACAATTTTAAATTATTGCCAATGAAGTTCAATTATAAATTTGTGGAATACGCGAGAGAGCTCAGCCCCACAAAAAACATTGGGCAAAGAAGAATGGAAGGACATTAGCCTATCAAATGAGACCTACTCTCCCTTGCTTTTACAACATCCAATTGGAGGGGAGTGTTTTTCCAGTTTACTGGACCTGGAAGAGATGGCTTTCCAAAAGAAAATATTTTCTGCAGTATAGACGCTACAAAAATTAAGAAATAATTGGACCAACTAACATGAACAGTCTTGTTTCAAATAACACATGGGTACTTTCTCCTCCTTTGAAACATTTGTGAATATTCTGGCCATCCAGAAGCCTCAAACCCCTAATTGTTTAGTTTGTTGAGAGTGCTAAGTAAAATAATTTGAGCATATCATGTAGACCATTTTGTTTTCCCAATTGTGTTTTCTAACACAATATAATTTCTTCCAATCGTACACACAAAAAGCCACCGATTACCCAGCCTCAGACAGACTTACTGTGTCAAGAGCTATGAAGGTGGATGTCTTTATGGCCAGGAGCATAGAAGGCCAGAGCTCTTTAAAGTTGTCATTCTGCACGTCAATCACCGGGACTTTCAAGAAGGCCATATTCACATCCTCTGTTCTAGGAAAAGTAGACATGGGTTAAGGGAAATCCCATTTGTACAAATCTCAATCGCAAGTCTTTAACAAGGCAATAATTTCTAGAATGTTACTCACTCCTCCATGATGGAAGCACAATCTCTGACGGCCAAGCCATTCAAGGACCCTCATGCGGTACAGATCATATCACTCAATACCATTATCAAATATAGACATTAACATGGAGTGTGGCCAGGTACAATGGTATAGGACGTGTTACCTGGGGCTCCCGTCAGTCAGCCCTAAACTCCAGTAATCCTCGCATGAATGCTGCTGCCTGCACCAGAGTGGAGAAGTGAGAGTGTGATGAGGCACTCCTCCCTGCAATGGTGGCAATGTGGTCTGGGTCTCAAAGTTACCCCGGCTTTAGGAGAAGACTAAATGTATGCACAGCAAGACAGACAAAAACAAAGATGGTGCTGGGCAAGAGCCAGGACTGAAACGTGGGAGTGTGGCCCACATAACCTGCCAGCAGAGACAAGGAAACTGAAAGGAGAGGAGTGCTGGGAGTGACTAGTAACCAATCCTGCAAGTGATTTAACCAAGCTGCCCTACATAAAAGAGCTTGCATCCAGGTGAGAACGCACTGCAGGGAGAGCTGGGGGTGCAGGCCAGAATGACAGGCACACAGATAGGGCCCGATTCACAGAACTAACTTAAGACAAAATCCTAAACTTACTTCCATTTTGGTATTCACAGAAGGCACTTACTCATTTCGGTATTCACAGAAGTTAGGACTCCTAACTTTAGGACTCCTAAACGCCTTCTGTGAATACCAACAGTCTTAAAATTAGGATTTTTCTCAATTTAGTAGTAGTAAAATTAGGACTCCCACCCACCTGGGGGGTTGGGGGGATTGGTGTTTTTTTATTTGCTGTACAGAAACAATACTTATCTGTGAAGTAAATAAGCTCTTTCAGTGATACATCAACATCATGTTCTTTTAGCAGTGGTAAACGTTCAAATAGCGGTTCCATGTTCCTAAGGATCACCCCGGGCCCTTTTCCCTCCCCCCACCCATCACCCCAACCTAGGAGATCATTGGGAGTCAGTGAGCGCAAGACTGTAGTGTGTGAGCCACGGCTTCCATGCTCTCCAGAACTATTTGGGACAGCCCAGTGCTTTATATGTCTATTACTCTTTCGCCACTCTGCCAGTGATGGACTCGGTATAGCTCCCCCCCTCATGCCTTGGCCAGGTCACGCTTTGCTGCCACCACCAATCCTAGCTGAAGTAGTTTTTTCCAGAATGAGTAGTGTTAACTTTGTTCTGGGGAGATCACCCTCCATGGATATTCCCATCAGAACAAACTGGGGACTCAGGGGAATAGTCTCCTCCAGGATAGCTCCTAGCTCATCTAGCAGGATCACCCAATACCTTTGAATCTCTGAACACTCCCAGACCGTGTGGAAGAAGGCAACTCTGCTGCATGACATCGCAGACAGTTGGGCGCTTCCGGCCTCCCTATGTGGTGCAGTCGTGCTCTGTCATAGTATGCTCTATGTAAGTATTTGAATTGAATCAATCTGAGTCTTGACTTGATGGCCACCTCCTGGGGATGCATCAGCGCCATTTCCCAATCCAGATCCTCTATCTCTCCCAGATGTAATTCCTACTTCGCCCTCAACTTCCGCAAGGAATCTGGCTTGTTATTGATTATGGTTCTGTATGTCCAGGAGACTGCCTTTTCCCCGATCTCACCCATCAGGAGGTGACCCTCTAGGGGTGCGTATTCAGGGATGTTCGTGTCTATGGGTTGTGCCCACCATGCGTGTGCCAGCTGTAAGTACTTTGTGTTGGGTCGGATTCATAGCATACTCAGTCTGGATATATGAGAAGGTTACCAGCTACTTAAGCAAGTCCCATTTCCGGAAACCATGCAGTTTCGCAATTTCCTTGAGTCGGTTACCCACCCAAAGCGGGGTTTCCCTGGTCACCTGGCCGTCCCATTTTATCTGCCTTTCCGCTTTTTTTCAAGCCGCGATCACAATCAGTGTAGCTATTAAGAGTTGTGTGGAGCCCCTCCCTCCATAGATGTAGTGCATGTATGGGCGCCCAATGAATTGTGTGCGTTCAAGTGCTTATGTGGGGTGGTCTCTCTCCGTATGGTCCCATTCATTCACAACAATGAGATGGGTCGCCTAGTTGTATGCCCGAAGGTCGGGTAGGGAAATGCCGCCATTTTATTGGTTGTGTTGCAATGTCGCCTGCGCTATCCTATGCGGTTTTCTGTCAGATATAAACGTCCGCAGTGTGCAGTCAATTTTGATGAACACCTCTTCTGGTATCAGCCGATACGTGTTTTGCAGAACGTACAAAAATTTCGGGAGCACTCATTTTATAGAGCGCTGCCCTACCTAGCAGTGTCAATGGCAAGGACCGCCACCTTTCCACAGCCGCGCAGGATTCCCCCCCGAGTACCCTAGAAAGATCGCGATCCAGTGCCACCACTGTGTTCGTTGTGACATAAATCCCCAAGTACTTTATACCCTCTGGAGCTAGCTGAAGCCGGCTTGGGCAGGCAGTGCACCCACTTGCCCTGCCCACCGGATATGGACATGATTTTCACTAGTTAATTGTATACCCCGCATATGTGCCGTAGGTTTCGCAACTTTCCATAATTTTAGGAATCGTCGTTTCTGGGTTTGTGACGTACATCCATATTTCGTAGGTATATAAAGAGATGCGTTTGTCTAAATGCTCCTTCGCTGTTCCCCGGAATCCTGTTATGTACAGGTGCGCTCGGAGGATGGCAACTTCTGTTTGGCAGAGACAAGTAAAAGACCTAACCGAAAGAGTCCGCTTCCTTCAATAGTGAGAACTGAAGATTCAGAGGGGCATTCTAGATGCATTAACATCTGCGTGGTGTTTCTGCCTGAGGGTGATGAAGGCAACAATATGATCAAATTCTAGAAATAAGGCTGAAAACAGCTGAGAGCAGAGGTTGCTCTGGGTAGCATATCTCAGTTTTTCCCCCATGGACAGAGCCCACAGGGTTCAAAAATACTCCACCCGCATCACAAAAGGTACTAACCTGGGTCAGCCATGGGATCATATTTACTCCAGCAGAATCACAAAATGATCAAACTGGTGAATATATCCAGGTAAAGATGGGCATGATGGTCTAGATATCACCCTGGAAACAGGCTCTGCTCATAACAGAGAGCTACCAAAATTCTTTACTGAGCTACTGGAAGGACTTGCCAGAAGGCCCAATATCCCATTGGGGATAAGGGCTGATTGCAATTGTGTATTAGATACGCAAAATGATAACTCAGATTCCCCTGCTCCACCCCTTGGGATATACTAGTGGAAAAAGGATGTGAAATATTTGGAGGGCATTAGATGCATTGCATGCATATTGAGGTTAGAAGGCAGTAAAAAGACCAGCCAAACTATATTTTGAACATTAAATAAACATCATAAGGACATAAACCACACCTTAAAAAATTCAAATCTTTAATTAAATCGCAGCGTAAAAATGCATCGAGAGCCTACACCCCTTTCATCCAGATTCAAAAATCCACATAATTCCTGGCAAGGAGGGCATTTTTATGTAAAGGGATAAAACTAGAACAAATTACTGGCTAGCTACGTATCTGCAAATACAATAAGGCTGGTCTACAATCAGTCAAACCCAGGCCCCTCAAGAATGGTATTAAAAAGGGCCTCATAAAATGTGGATAAGACAAAAAAGAAAAAAAATAATCACAGAAAAAAAAAACACGAAGTGCAGCAGACTCTGTGGAGAGCTTTAATCGCATGGACAGACAAGGATGGAGGAAATCATATCGCTCAAACAGAAAACATAGCGGTCATCCAATAACCCCACGCCTACAACTAGTTAATAGGGTCCTATCCCATGGGCTATTCACAAACTTCAGGTGTGACCCAGGCCTGGAATGGTTTGAATTAAAACAATCTTTATTCTGAGTCTTGGTTAGCTCCTAGTCTTTCCTTTGCCACGGTCTTAGGTCCACAAAAGATTTTTTTCAGCCAAGACCTATCCTTCTTACACACCCCACCAGGTCCATGAAAAATATACATTCTGCCCAGATTTGATATAGTCCAGCAAGGGAATTTCAAGACCCATGTTACATAACAAACAATCCTCAATATCCTCCCTATTAAACGACGCAGGAGGATTGCTTCAGGCTGAACACCACAGCAGCAGCAGAGCCAGATTAATATAGTCTTCGACATACTCCAACCCAGGCTTCTGATGCAGTATAAAGTTAGAGAGTGTGTAGAAGACTTTTAGGCCTCCTCCAACTTCTATTTTCTTCAACCTGAAGGATAGTTACTTTTTTGTAGTCCCAAACACTTTAGCATTAGGTTAAAACACAGATATTCCCTACTATAAACTTCTATTTAGAAAAAAAGGGGGCAAGCAATCAGCTTCTTAACAATGGCGGACACCAAATTAGATATAAACCTAACACAATTGAGAAAGCGTAATCTAGCCCAGGCTACACATGGATATCAGGAGCCTTCAGATTCAAATGTAGCCCGCATATATGAAACGCCATTACAAAAGTATTTATGGCATAAAGTTAATATCGCCCTCTATCAGGGATTCTATTCCCATGGTTGTTCTAGAAACCAAGACCACACCGTGTGCGTATGTTAACGCAGGGATGAGCTTTTTCTTAATCACTGTTGCATTTACACCCTTAGCCAGTAGCACCTTTTCTAGGACTCTGGCAGATAAGGGAAAACGAATTGGGACCAGTAAACAACCTTGGCAGACCGCTCGACCCGTCACAAAAGACTCAGTGTGTTCCCAATCCAGCTCATATCCACCATCAGCAGAAATCATAATGTATGGCCCTCAGAAAAACCACAAGCCCCTTATCAACTCTGCATAAGAGATGAGAGCTGGAGGCAGTGCTCCATTGCACCTAACCTGGCTCTGAACCAATATTGGAACTTAAAGAGAATATTTTTATCCACCACCCTTGTTAACTTTTCCTGGATGCTCCTTCAAACTATCTTTTTTTTCCTTCTTTTAACCTCTTTTTATTAAACTTGATACATCAAACTGCATACATGGTTATTAGTTGCATATCATCACATTAAGTAGTTCACAAAATGGCATCTCCAGCAATATCACTTAAAGCAACGTGGTATTGGCGCTTTTACGGCCCATCGTCTGCAATGTCACACAGTCTCCTGACCATTCGGCCTGTGTGATACATACTTTCTTCCTCCCTCCCATCTCCCTTTATTAGAACCTGACAGGTGCACCAAACCCCCCCTCCATACTTTCTCCCATTTCTTGGGGCATCCCCTACTCTAATACACCACCGGTTCTGCTCTCCGACACCAGGCTAAATCTGATACCCAATCATCTATTCTCATAGGAGCGGTCTCAGGCCCACACTATATTCCTCTTGGAAACCCCAGCCGCCAACGTTCATCAAATTTTCTGATAATAGGACCAGTCTACTCCCCGGAGATGTACGGAAGGAGACATTTATCCGGTAATAGGACAGTTAGCGATGTCGGTTGGGACATCACATCAGTTATTTGTTTCCAATACTCCTGGATTTTCAGACATTCCCACAGGATGTGATAAAACATCCCATCCTGCTTATATAACACTGTTCTGGAATAAAAAGACCTATTTAGGCTCCGCAACTGGACTAGTCTGAATGTAGTCTGAATAACAATCACTCTAGGGCTCTGAATGGCCTCTGTCCAGTCATCGTCGTCAACGCCACCCAGGTCACCAAACCACACTTCTCAAAGTTGCAGTAGTGGTCTGGAGAATTGTTGATTAACTTCCTGTATATGATTTATATTCCTTTGTCAGGCATAGGGTCTGTTAATAATCTGTCTTCCAATGGGAATGCCTTGGGCAATTGCTCCTCTTCTGATAAATGCCTCCTCGTTGCATGGCCAAGTTGCATATAGCTATATTACTCAGTTTCCGCCATTTCGTATTCCTGGCAGAGATCTGTGAACGATATCATGGCTTGACCCATCCAGACATCGCCCAAATGTTCTATCCCTATTAATGCCCATTTGGAGAAGCCTGTAAAGCCCCCCAACTCTAGTAGAAGGTAGCTGTGCCACAATGGGGTAAACTAATGTTCCCTGCCAACCTAGGTAATGTGTGGCTTCCCTTCATGCCCAGACCCCCAAGTATGCTCAGGTATACCCCGTTCTCTCTGGCGGCGGTACAAAATAGCCCAGTGTCCTCCCTCATTCACTGCGCACCTGTCCATTCAAGAAGCTGGGTCCTGCTAGTCAGAGAAGGCAATCATTATTCGCAACCAATTGCATCGCCCAATAGTACAGTTGGATGTCAACAAACCCCAATTTCCTTCATATACCCCTATGCAATTTCTGCAGTGCTACTTTCTGGGTAGAGACATTCCATAGGTGTATGTAAACTTTTTGATCTATTTTTCGGAATATTTATTTTTATTTCAAAGGTTTTATATAGCGCTGCTGGACCCAAGAGTATCAGAGTGCTTTACAAGGAGGTGAAGATAAACAAGTGATTGTGCAGAAAAAAAAAAAATAATAGAAACCTAGAAAGCAAATATACATGATGAAAGCAAATATATAAAATGACAGTGTAATCATCAGAGTTAGCATTAGGTACCCCAGTATTTGTTGAGAAGAAGTACTTGGGAGTTCTTTTTTGAAGAAAGAGTAGGAGGGGTTGCAGCGGAGATCCTTGGGGGAGAGAGTTCCAAATTGTGGGAGCGTTGCCAGAGAATGCACAGGATTGGGTCTTTTGACATTTGAGTCTAGGAGGGATAAGGACAAGGGAGTTAGTGCTTCTCAGGGACCAGGAACATCCTGCTTTGTGTAGTTTGGTTGAAAGGTAAGAAGGCGTGTTTTGGTGGAGAGCTTTGTGAGTGATGCAAGCGATCTTATAGGTGGATCTTCCTTCTATTGGGAGCCAATTGAGGTTCTTGAGGACGGGGGAGATGTGATCAAATTTTTTACAGTCAGAGATGAGCCTTGCAGCAAGATTGAGGACAGATTTGATCGGGGCAAGATGGATTTTAGGGGTGGAGAAGGGTGAAAAGAGCACTTTTTGCTGCATTTTTAATGTGGGGGATGAGATTAAGGTTCTGGTAAATACTGATGCCTAGGGATTTCACAGAATTAGAAGTGGAGAGTGAGCTTTGATGTCATTGATCCAGAGTTGGATGGGAAGGGAATTGTTTTTGGGGGAGAACAGTATGGTTTCAGTTTTTTTCGGGTTGAGTTTGAAATGGTTCTGATGGAACCAGGTTTGAACTTTAGTCAAGGTGTCATTTAGGTGAAGTATGTCTGAGCTTGATTTGTTGTGATCTATTATGAAGGAATGAGGAGAACCAATTGAAAACATTACCTTTAAGGCCAAATCGAACTTTTAGAGTCTTAAGGGTGGGGTGGTGCACAGTATCAAAAGCAGAAGAGAGGTCAAGGAGGATAAGTATTGAGGATTCCCCTTTGTCTAGTGAGCGATTGATGTCGTCGGTAATGTTTATCATAGCAGTTTCTGTACTACATCCCTTTCTGAAGCCAGATTGGAAAATATCAAGGAGATTGTAGGTGCTGATGTGTTTTTCTAATTGTAATAGGACACATTTCTCAAGGGCTTTAGAGAGGAATGGAAGGTTTGAGATAGGGGGAAGGTTGTTGAGGTCATTAGGGTCGGTCGTGGGATTTTTTAGAATGGGTGTGATTTGACCAAGTTGGAGAGGCGGGGAAGCAGCCAGTGGAAAGAGGAGTTAATGATTTTGGTCCATATAGGTGCGATGATAGTATTAAGTTCTTGAACCAGATGGGCGGGAAGAGGATCTTTGGAGTGGGAGGAAGGTTTGAGTTTGTTAATGATATTAGTGATCGTAGATTCGGATACTGGACTAAAGTAGCTCCAAGAGGCATTGTTTTTAGCCGGGGGGGGGGGGGGGGGGGGGGGTTATTTTCCAGAACGGGATCTGGTTGGGAGAGAGCAGGGAGGGCTTGAGAGGGATTGAGAGGTGATAAGAGAGTGAACGAAGATGAGTTAGAGGTGGTGGAGAGGGTGTGTTGAATGGGGGGAGGCTGGAGTGAAAGCGGAAGGGAAGTGAAGGATAGTTCGATCAAGTTGATTTTGTTAGTAAAGAACCTTGCAATTTCTTCGCATCAGGCGGAATTTTAAATGGAATGTTCTGCAACACCAACAACATGCGCACAAGGGTCATAATTTTATAGCAAGATGCACTACCCATCAGTGAAAGGGGCAAGTTTCGCCAATGTGCCACATCTCCCCGTAGTCTTTTCAGCTTGGGGAAGCAGATGCTTGCAGATAAATTCCTGTGGGTCTCGGTTAACATAGATGCCCAAATAATTAAATTCATCTAGCACCATTGATGTTAAACCGTCTGTTTACCCTCGCCAGAAGGTAGATCGCCAATTTGGACCAATTCATTCAGTAGCCCGAGTAGCTTCCAAACAGATAAGTAGAATATTACATATATCCTATCAAAGAATTAAAGAATCTTTATCAAGCAATAGACCATTAAAGTGCACATTTCATTAAAAAACAGTTAACATTGTCCATGGGAGCATAGGGCTGAACACTCACGACCAAATGTATAAATACCGTTGTTTAGAGCCTGTGCCCCATACAACAATAAATACAAACCTAAAACGTTAATAAGAATATATGGCAATAATACAAAAATTAAAAGGTGACTTAAAGAACCTCAAACTGGAGACAGATAAAATGGAGCGAATCCAGTTGAAACATGAAGATAGTAGCGCCTAGAACCTATACATTAGAATTGAAAAACATTTTGCGTAGACACCACATAGAAAATTTAAAAAAACATGACCCCGCAAATGCAATAGGCAATTGTGTGCTGTATTTCAGCAGTATGAATGCCTCTGTGCAGTGCTGTGAGCCTAGACTCTTCTTATCTAATAGGGCCGAGCGACATACAGGAAGACATCTGCATAGAGAGATGCATGTTTCCACCAACCTCCAGTCGCCCGCAGCCCCACTATTAACGAGTCCAGGGACACCCACGCCGCGAGCGGCTCCAGGGCCAACACGATAATCGTGGGTGAGACGGGACATCCTTGTCGCGTCCCCCTGTACAGCCTGAACACCAGATTCACTACGCCATTCACTCGTACCCTCGCTAGGGGTGCATGTTAGAGAAGCATAACACACTTACAATTCTTCGGCCCAAAGCCCATCTTGGCCAATGTAGCAAACATACAACTCCATTCTATGCTAGACCATGCTATACTGTACTATGAAATGCCATCTCGGCGTCCAGGGCCGTCATATGCAGTATCCCATACAGGTGCCTCAGGTTCAGGTGCGTGCTTTTATGAGGCATAAAGCTGGACTGGTCTAGAGAGGTGATCACCCAGCAAAGTTGAGCCGCCAGTGCCCTGGCATGCACCTTCGTTTCAACATTAAGTAAAGATATTGGCCTATAGGAACGCAGGAGTAGGAAGCTTACTTTTTTTTATGGAGAACCACAATAGTGGCATCTCACTGGCCTACTGGCAAGCAGCCCCCCTTTTAACTATCTTAACTGTAGAATCTTAGAGAGTTAAAGAGTTATAGGTCAATAGTAGCAGGGGTTACTACGGGGTCCCCTTTTTAAAAAAAACTGGGACGATAATGGCCAGTCTTCAAGGCTGGGGTCGACCAGTTTTAAGTGCCAGATTAATATATTTATAATAAGAGGGGCCCACAAGTCCATATTTAGTCTATATACACGTCCAAAGCGAAACCAGGAGGTCCAGGTGCTTTGTTTGAAGGACTTCAGTACATTTTCAGCTATGTTGTTCCTTATGGTGAAGCAGGGGTTTGACATTTAATAAAACATCTACTTGTCCATGGGGCAGGTTGCTTCATAAATCTACTTGTCCTGTAACAGAATCCACTTGTTCACTCTGTGCCATGTAATGCGGCAGCAAATTATGGAGGCAATCTAATTATGTAAGAGCTCAGATATAGCCTCTCTGACCATGCCAGGCCCCATAACACAGCAGGGTTTGAATAGAAGAATTTCCCTTATGTTGCCATAAGGGAAATTCTGAACTTATTGCAAGGACATATACTTTGGGTGCACTTTTGAGACTTTCTTTTATAATTGGGCCCCTAATTAGGTCTGGTGTTAACCTTTTGTGATAATTAAAATTCTGTCTATCGACTGGTTTCACTGCGAGTGACAGCAGTCTGCGCTTTCAGAAGGAGCATTTCGGCGCACAAAGTAGTTCTGTTCAATGCCACGAACTACAGTGGCAATGTGTGCTTTTTGAGACCAAAAACTATTTTTGCTTTTGACCAGGCTTGTTATAACGGTGAGGGCCCAGCAGCTTCAACACAAATAGGTTTTACAAAAAACATGCCAAAACAAGCCACGCATTGACAAAACCAAAAGAATGAAAACTAATTCCAGACCTACTAGCTTTGACAATGCTAGTTTATTTTGGTGGTTCCCATAATCTTATTGAAACTGGCTGCACAGATTTTCAGTTGTTAATATATTGGGTAAATACTAGCATGCATCAAACACGTTACTAAAGGATGCTGAAATGAAATGGTACCTCAAATGTTATAGTATAGCAATGGTTTGTCTCTACTTCAATTTTTTGGTGAACATTTTATTTTGAAAGCAAAGAATCATCCATCTTTCTTTCAAGCGTCTGCAAATATTTGCATCTAATCAGAGCATCCAGGGAGCATTATGCATAGCCTCATATTGCTAAAATTTCAAAACGTAAGTACACATTTGTATATTGAAACCACTGTCTGTAGAGCAGTCCGAGCTTACAACATTCACCCAAATAATAAAGGCTTTGTATTAATAAACCATAAATACAAGTTAGAACAGCATTATTACATGGACACAAATATTACCTTAACTGCCGACAATGCTCTTCCCCGATCCATAATGTGGTACTTTAAACTTCCAGACAAAGGGTTTGTGCTGTAGGGGGTTGGGTCTACTTGTCCCAAAGACAAAATACACATGAAAACTTGTTGCCCTTGATCCCAAACAATAATGCCTGGGCTTCAGGCTACAGGATTTCCACATCCCCGATTTCTGTAACTATCAATGGCAACACTGTTTCTAGGGACAACTTGAAGGTTTTGGTATAATTGGGTGCAGGCTAACCGACATCAACTGTCAAACCAAGGCTGGGGCCTAGCTACACGGGCCCACACCGGCTTCATCAAGTAATCTCTAATAACTTTGTCTAGCTTCTCAAAGTCCTTAACTGGCTGCGAGAAATATGGCTCAAATGTAAGGCACCCTATTCATCAGGGCAAATGGGCAATGCAAAGCCTACCTGGCAAATCTACGCCATTCCAGACTAACCATCACCTGTAACTGTTGGTGGGGAGCTCATTATTACTCAATCTCCTGGATACTTTTTCACTCTTGGGAACTACCATAGTAATTTCTAGGGAATATGGCAGCTACCAATACAGGGCTTAGTATCAATCAATCAAAACCTTTATTCTGTATTTAAAAAAATACCATAAAAGTACATAATACAGTTAAAAAAAAAAAAATTTAAAATACAATTCCTGTAAATCACCTCACCACAACAAATAGTAATTGAGAATAATTAACAATAAATTCATTCAGCACAACCCTCTTGTGTTTCCATAGCCTTAGAGCAAACTTAATAAAGTTCATGATACAAAACAACATTAGAGGATCGTTAGCCATTTGTAAGAATAATAAAGCGACCTTGGCATGTCTAAACTTGACCTGTTTTAAAATGCCTACTAAAAAATTCCGCCTAGGTAATGAATAAAATGGGCATAATAATACAAAATGAAGGGTGTCCTGCGGAGACCGGTTGTCGTAGCCACAGGAACACTTTCCCTCAACTGTTAAGATAAAACCTGGCGGATCTGTCAATAAGTGATGCAAAAGGTTGAGCCTAAAGCGAGTCAATAAAAATCTATCCTGCGCATTAAACATAAGAGCAAGATAAGGTTCCATGCCCTCCCCAGTCTTTACCAGACCATAAGCTCGGGCGGTAGGTTTGCCTCCTTCTATAGCTACTCTACATGAGGCTACCTGATCCAAGAAAATTCGCTTAACTCTGGGTTTATCTTGAGGGTTAATTTCCATTAGTTTTAGAAAAAGGTCCTTACAACCAATTCCCTCATGGGAAGTCTTCACGTACTTGAACCATGGGATACTCATTCCTTGAACCCTATCAAGGCTATCTCTGATGATTTGTCTGCTCAAATCCGCCTCTGTATTGGTCCATATCTTTAACCATGCCAAAATGGGTCTGACCTTTACCTGGTCATCGATATATACCCTTCCCAATTCCTCGTGAATATGAGCGGTATGCTATGTGGGGTTTTAAGCACCTTTCTCAAGTATTTATTCACCTGGGTCTGTAGCTGGTGGGCGTTTACAAAACCCCAAACTTCGGACCCATAGGTCACTTTTGAACAGCATATTGATCTATACAAATACATCATTTGCTCCGGGGACCACCGGCCCAACCTGCGTCCATAATTCGTAATAGCACCGGTCAAGATCATTAACGTAGTACACCGCTCTTCAATTAATGTTTTAAAATTTAAAAGCACATCAAATAACAGACCAAGATAAGAAAAGGTCTGTACCTTCCCTATTTTATGTGTGCCTATTTTATAGGAAAACTTCTTGCAAGGTTTAGTTCCAGCTAACATGACATAGGATATAGCCAAATTAGCCGATAAATCTAAGGTGTCCATGGAACTAACAAACCCATCTATCAGGCACTGGAGTCCCTTTGGGGTGCGGGCTAAGAGTACAGCGTCATCTGCGTAAAGCAGCACTGGGATAGGTCGAGTGCCTACTCTTGAGGAATCCACCTTTAATTTACCTAACGCCTGATCTAGATTATTAATGCACAGAGAGAACGGGAAAGGGGCCTGAATGCAACCCTGTCTGACCCCAAAAGGTGCAGTGGTAAATCAGACTTTAGCGGAGGTTTTCCAGTGCATTGCTCTCAAAATGTTTATCAGACCCCAGTCCGTTCATCAGAGCCCACAGCTTCTCTCTATTAACGTGGTCAAAAGCTGCGGTAAGGTCCATGAACCCTAGGTATACCGCTTCGTTACTGGCTATGTTGCATTTTGTCACCAGTAAGTAGACACTGGTCCGTGTTCGACCTCCCTGACCTAAACCCATACTGGACGTCAGTAATGATTTTGTGTTTGTCAGCCCAGTCCATTAGGCGCGTCAAAACCACTCGGCCCAGGACTTTAGATGTCACATCAATCAGCGATATAGGGAATATGGTAGCTACAAATACAGGGCTTAGTACCTCTCGCGACCAGGTGATTCAGCAGGTGTCTTGAAACCTATAACTTATTACAGAAATACAACTTTTGAAGATACAGGTGGGAATTTTAAATAGTGAATTTAGGAGGCTGGCTCTTTATATAGTATCAACACGAACTATTCCTTGGGTCTACAATTGTAACGTGAGCATTAAGAGTGACAGAACAAAGTCTTACACAATCGAACTGTGGGAGAAATCCCTTTCAGGACGAAATCCCTCACCCACCAAAGGCTGCATGCTTCATCATCAGGGATTCTCCTCTTGGTGGGAGAGCCTAGTGTGAGAAGGTTGCCTGGTATATGCTGTGCCTGGTATATGCTGTCCACTAATTAAAGTGGGCACCCTGTACTAGTCCATACAACCCTTATGATGTATGAGGTCAAAGGCAACCTTATTGACAACTATCCTAGTGGTAGCTATGGAGAGCAGCCTTCAGGCTTAATCTTGAAGGAAGGTAAAGCACCTTGTTTTACCAGAATATCACCGCCCAAATGGCTAAATGAAAGGAGAACCACAGTGTTTATATAAAAATATGTATTTATTAATAGAACACTCTACTAGTCTCTATACAAGACTAGGGTACAAAGCACACAATACTGAATCAATCTAACATTCGTAAATAGCAAAATACACAGCGGGCTACATGGAAGACCGAACCAAATTATGGAATCTGCTCCCGTGCGAGATTAGGCAAATTGGGGAGCTTCTCCCCTTTAGGAAACAGGTTAAAACCTGGCTTTTTCCCCCAAGTAATGTTATCTGACTGTCCTGTTCCTGTCCCGTCTGACTCTCGTCCGTCCTTTTTTGAGCCACCAGCGCCAGGATGCCTGCAAGGTGATAGTGCGCTTTATAAGACTAATAAATAAATAAGTTAATAAATAAATAAATAAATAAAATAAAATATACAAAAAAAAGGTAGAACGACTTAACTAGACACAGTGCCTAGAGCATGTAGAATCGAGTGACACAGGTAGCCCACGGAAGACAGGTGCAGTGCGGAAACGCAGACGCGTGCTCTGCATAACTCTATGTGAAAGTCCTGTTGCAAATTTACAAGTTAAGGACAATTCTAAGAGGACTTCGAGCAAAACCTTTGGAACTTAGGAGGTTATAAGGCCAACCCACCAGTGAGTACTGAAGTACCTGTGTTATCTATCCCAGGGAAGCCAGGTGCATAGAGGTCAGGTGGTGTTGGAAACCTTTGTCGTTTTCAATGGAGAGCTGCAAAGAAGTCCTGCTGCCAGGAAGGGTAAGAATGTCCAGTGGAATCCAAGCCTGGATTAGAAGTGAGAAGAACCTGGAAGCAGAGGGACAGAGTCTGGTTCACTTCAGGTGACAAGGGTCTTGGTAGTCGAATTCCCACCGATGTCCAGTGCTTCAGGAGTGAAGAAGGGTTGCTTGACTCTGCAGACACAGGGACCAGGAGTCATCGAGGATGACCAGGTTCCAGAGGTGAGCTGTCCCACAAAGGCTGTAGATGTCCGGCTGGAGCAACAGCAAGCCTTGGCAAACGCAACCCATGAGGTCAGAGGAAACAGGTTACGGTGTTGACCAGCAAGGTCCAGGCGACTCTTCAAGCAATGCAGAGTCCGAGCACATCTGGAGCAACCAGGTAAGCCCAAGAATAAACAAGGTGACCCTCGTCAGGACCCACAGGCCAACGGACGAGGGATCGCGAGGAGAGCTCAAGCAAGTTTGCAAAGTACCAGCCCACAGGACACTCGTGGAGTGGAACCCGGAAATCTTTGGTGCAAATACTGCTCGGGGTCAGGACTACACAGAGTTCAATGCACAAGCTTCGGGAATCATCCATCACTAAGCATTTGCAACTGCAAATGTATGCGGAGCACAGGGGTTTGGGTTGCACGTTTCCCACGAGGGATACTGGTCTTTGAATCGCTGAGAGGGCAGATCAACTTCAGAGACCTTCGGGAACCCACCTCCTGTGTTGCTGAAATCTTCTGAGTCCTCAGGAGCTCAGGAGAAGCAAAAAAGTCAGAGGCGTTTTGGTGCCTGCTTTTGCAGGGGAGTAACTCCTTTAAGTGAGATTCTTCAGTTGTCCAGCGTCGTGCAGGCAGTCTAAGTACTTGGTTTCTTCTTAGCAGAATCTTGACCATTTAAAATATAAAGTCCTGTACTCAGTTAACCTATTTCATATGAATGGGAAGGGGTTGGAAAGATTCTATGGACCGTGCTAGTGGATGGGCAGGACAGAGGGGTGCTACACCCATGTCCTTTGTCCAGTTTCACGCCAGAGCAGGAGCAAATGGCTCCCAGAACTGGTTTGAGCTGGACTATGCATAGGGACACCAAATGTGTCCCCAGTGCAGACTTTCTGGTACTCTCAGAGTGCACTCACCGAGCCCCAATACAGTAAACCCTGTCTAGGAGGTGGTCACACCGCCCTGTGACAGGATGCCTATTGTCATGCCTTCCTCTGCTCGACCGTGGCTCAGCAGCAGGATAGCAGTCTCGTCTCTGTTGCTGGCAGCGTCCATTTTGTGCTGCCCAGGTCGAGAAAGCTGGTACTGGTTAGACCGGTGACCCACATGTCCCTTTGGAAGGGTGGAATCATACTCCCACACCAGATACTGGTGTGGAGGTAAGATTCCAAGGTGTTTGACACCAAACACGACTTGTTTCTAAGCAGCCGTTTTAAAGTTAGCATTTACCGCGCAGTTATAATGCACTTACAACATGTATGTCTGGATGAATCACAGACAACCACGGAGAATGGTCTCCGAAGGCTGCAGAGGGGCTCTGCTCATGCAGGGGCACCCTCTCACGTAAAACTCAGCACCCTACCTTCAGGATTGTTAAGGCCTGCTATAGGGGTGACTGACAGGTATTTAATTGTAGTGATTTAGATAGATATAGTGTACCTATATCTCTTAAGCAAGTGGTGCAAGCACCGGCTTACACAGTGCTGTAGCAGGCTTGTTGTGTCAATTTAGATGGCCGCTCAGGGGTGGCATAATACATGCTTCAGCCCATGGGAGGCCTCTGGGGTACCTATGCCCTGGGTACCTGATGTACCATATACAAGGGACTGAAAAGTGTATCCCAGAATCCAAACTGGAGTGTACCTAAAGAGGAGAAAGCAGATAGACTGGGGTCTTGAATAGCAGGATCAGTCAGACTAGTCCCAAAACAGTGCGACATAAGCAACAAGCATTTGCAATGCAATAGGTCTCGCATTAGGAAAGTTTGAGCTATTGCTATTGAAAATGATTTTTTTTAAATTTCTGTGTAGGTTTTGAAAATAGCGAAATTAATAGCTTTGTCATTTACAATGCCAATACTTTTAACTTTCACAAATGTGACACCTATAACATTTGTAATGCAATATGTGTTGTATTTAGGTGACTTAGATGTATTGATATTACAAATAACAATGGCTTTTAATTTTTTGTAATAATTAATACTTAAATAAAAGTTATTGTAATTTATAATGGCAATAGCTTAAACTTTTGTAAATATTTTTTGTGAAGATTATGCTCAGTGTATTTTATTGTGACGAAAATCCAAGAACAGAAGTGAAATATTAACATCTTTTTGTGACATTTGTAATAAAGCTTGAAACATTGAGAGAAAATATTTGAACCAGTTGTTGTTGAACGGTTGCACAGATTGATGCTGTGGTAGCGCATAGTGATGTTGTAGTGCCCCATTGTGATGCTGTGATGTTGTGGTGATACGATAGAGGGAGGGCGATGGATAGATATATAGATAGAGGGAGGGAGGACGATGGATGGATATATAGATAGAGGGAGGGCGATGGATGGATATATATGTGGAGAAGTATGGCTCACCGGTTAGAGGCGGCAGACCCAGAAGCAGAGGTCGGCCCGGGACCAGGGTTCAATTCCCGATGCGGCAGGGAACGGAACCAATGTTGGCAGGCTCGATAAATCTCGCCTCGGTGCCTCTCTAACCTTGGGTCCCAGGCTGCAACTCTGGGCAATAGCTTGCTTAATCTGCACAATGGCCCCCTCACTGCTGGGGATGCCTGGCTTCACCTTGGGGATGCCCAATAAGGACCATCTGACGGGGAAAGCCAGGACGGGTTCCCGAGCGGTACACAGTGCCAAGAAACCCTGGGGTGAATGTGCGCTCTACAAATTCATACTAACATAACATATTGATAGATGGACTGATGGCGATAGATAGGTGCTGTGCCCTATCAACGTATACATGAGCCCCCTCGCGGCCATCGCCCGCCAACACAACCTCAACATCATCTCTTACGCGGATGACACTCAACTGATCCTTTCTCTCACCAAGGACCCCAGCACCGCCAAAACTAACCTACACGAAGGAATGAAAGAAGTCGCCGAATGGATGAAACAAAGCCGTCTGAAACTGAACTCAGACAAAACAGAAGTCCTCATCTTAGGTACATCCCCCTCTGCATGGGACGACGCCTGGTGGCCGGAAGCCCTCGGAAAAGCACCCATCCCGACAGACCACGCACGGAACCTTGGCGTCATCCTGGATTCTTCACTCTCAATGAACAGACAAGTCAGCGCCGTATCCTCTTCCTGCTTTAACATTCTTCGCATGCTCAGAAAAACATTTCGCTGGATCCCCTCCGAAACAAGGAAAACAGTCACCCACGCTCTAGTCACGAGCCGACTGGACTACGGAAACACCCTCTACGCAGGTACCACCGCTAAACTCCAGAAGAAACTACAACAAATCCAAAACGCCTCAGCCAGGCTCATATTAGACATCCCACGCAACGAACACATCTCTGGTCACCTTAAAGACCTCCACTGGCTACCCGTCAATAAGAGGATCACTTTCCGACTGCTTACCCACGCACACAAATCACTCTACGACATCGGACCAGATTGCCTCAACTCTCGACTGTCCTTCTACACCCCCTCCCGCCAACTTCGCTCTTCCAGCCAAGCCTTCGCCACTGTACCTCGCATCAACAAGACCACTATGGGAGGCAGATCCTTTTCATACCTGGCTGCCAAAACATGGAACTCACTCCCCGCTTACCTTCGCCTCACCCAGAATCACCTAGCGTTCAGAAAGCAGCTTAAAACGTGGATATTTGACAAATAATCCTCCTCCCCTTCCTAAGCGCCTTGAAACCCTCTGGGTATGTAGTGCGCTATACAAATTTTATGACTTGACTATGAGAAGGTAAGGCAAATCCAGTTAAGCTACTTCCAAAGATTCTATTTCTCTTGTTCCATCAATGCCCGCTTAATTTAATAAACTGACACCACCACGGTCGGTCCTCAAGAATCCTGGTGAAAAAAAATTCAGAGCGCTGAGCATTGCCTTTTATGGCGAGCAGAATGCAAGGCGTCACGCGTGCTGGAATCTCGAGTGACGGAACGTTTGGCCAATTGCAACTAATAGGCGAGGCAGATGCCGCACTGTAACTATGAGCACACCTTCACATCATCCACCTCAACGACAAGAAGGCGTGCGTATGTTCAGAGCGAGGCCTGGAACGCAGGCGAGAGAGGCGGGCTCTGCTTTGATAGGCAGGAAAGTTCCTTGGAGCCTGCGAGGGTCCGGGAGATGCCCCACCTCTGTGCCAGGCTCGCAGTGATGTAGCTAGCCCGGAGCGCTGCACCTTGGAGGCAGAGGTGTGTGGGTAGTGGGGAGCCCAGAAGAAGGCAGGGATCCCGGGAGAGTTGGGGTTCCCGGGAGTAAGCAGGCAAGGCAGGAGGGTGCAAGAGAGGAAGGTCCTCCAACTCCCAAATTGTCCTGGACAAGGTCACGACGTTCCAGGAAAAGGGAAGGAGAAGTCCAAATAAGGAGGAGAGGAGAGAAATCCAGGGGAGAGAGAGAGAGGAGCTTACTGGAGGGAGGGGGCATCCTGTCAAGCTGCAGGAGGTAGATAGTAACTGCAGTCATTTCACAGTGCTTGAAAGAGAAATTGTAACGTTTGGAAACCAATCTCATATAGTAGTGAAGAAACCAGTTTAGTAGTGTTGGAATCTCTGTGAGGGTATAGTTAGACATTTAAGAGTAGGAAGCAGAACTTATGTGAGTGGTAAGAGCAGCATAAAAAAACTTTAAGAATTTTGATGCGATACTAACTTCAGAAGGAAAAGAGATTCTTTGATAGCCGAGCGTTCATTCTCTTGAGTGAACACAACTCTCTACGTTGCTTAGAGTGAAGATTTTTCCCAGAAGAAGCTATACCTATTCAGGGACACAGGGAGACGCTCAAAGAGAGTCCAGTAGAAACATCAAGAGTGGACAGCACCACCCTTCTGAAGAACAGGGTGAAGATTCTGCAAGTAAAGTTGTGAGGCGTCGTTTGGGCTGAGTTGGGCACTTTTTTTCTGCTGGAGCCTTCGGGCATCACGGATCCGCCAACATGCCGGTCTTCCACACAAAAACCATTGAGAGCATTCTGGAGCCTGTGGCTCAACAGATCTCGCACCTGGTCATCATGCACGAGGAGGGAGAGGTGGACGGCAAGGCAGTCCCTGAGCTGACCGCCCCCGTAGCTGTTGTGCAGGCAGCAGTCAGCAACCTCGTCCGGGTAAGTTAGAGTCAGAGATTAGGGGTGAGGTCGCCAAGGGACATGTGGACAAATGTTTAAGACTTCAAATGCTGCGATTAGGGAGAAAGTGCAGAGAGTTTCTTGATCCATCACTTTGTATTGTTGGAAGGCAATGTGTATATTTCACCTGATTAACAGTAAAGTTCCCCCTGTTCCCTTAGAGGGGGTGTGGATGGTAGCACTGATAAAGAATAAGAGCAACTGATCAAAAAGTTAACAGGAAGATTAGATCGGGGATAAGGAAGGCTGATGGAGGACGGACCAATTGCTGATGTAGTGGAGAGACTGAAGGGGAGGAGGAAAGAGTTGTAAGGCTAGTTTGAGGGAAAAGGGTGTTAGGGATGACTGCTCTGCTTGGTAAAAACTGTCTGCATACCAGTAAACTGCCTTAAGTAATTGAGTGCTTGCTGTATTAGAATATAAAATATTCTGTATTTATGGGTGCAAGACAAGAAAAAACAAGCAGTCACACTCTCCTCCTCTCAAAGCACAAGACCAGTTAATTATCACCGCCACCAGCCGAAAACCGGAAGTTCAGGAGCGTCACGCCTGTCGTGGGGCGGGATTTCTGCCCCAGGACAGGCGTGACGGGAGCAGTGTTGGCGCTGGGCTCCCATGAGTGAGGGAAGCCCTGCATATGCCAGGTGATGCGGCGGAGTGATGGAGCATGTAGCACCACAGCGAGAAAAGAGCCCAGTGAGTGAGTGGGGGGCGTGCGTGTGTGTGTGTGTAGCTGCGTGTATGTATGAGTGTGTATATGTGTATGCGTGTGTATATGTGTATGTGTATAGGAGTATGTGTATGTGTGTGTATGTATGTGTGTGTGTGTGCACGCACGATTGCGAGAGGCTGACTTGCTCTGGGACAGGAGATGTGCACGGCACATGGGTGAACGTGCACGCACACATGCTGAAATCACCGACGCCCCTGCGCGTGCCCATCCCCTGTCCCACATTCCCAGCAACTTGATAGCAATAAGGGCTTCGCTGGACCAGCAGCGCTTCTTACACCAGCTCGACCTAAAAAGTGGGGATAACCATAAGAAGCAGATACTTCTTTCCTACACCTAGTCTCACCAAGGGCTACAACCACCTCTCTACGAGGCATGAGCTCAAGGATGTTTTTGGTAATCCTACTCTATTGAGGATATACTAAATCCATCAGATGAGAGCTACCAGGAGGATAGTGGTGAGGGTGCAGCACAATAAAAAGGTATCAAACTGTGAAGGTGGTGAAGTTAAAACAATCTAGGAGGAAGAAAACAATTTTTAATAACGTGTTCCTACTGACAGGGTTAAAAAGACAGTTCAAAGTAGTATGGATTTACAGTTGTAGACCCAAGGAATAGTTTGTGTAGTTTCTAACTTGTCTGGGGATAGTTTCCTTGCAGGTCTTTAAATATTTTCCCTTGGACCACCCCCCTCCCTTTCTTTGTGTTATATATCTTTATATAGTATACCAAAAAGGCGTCTACTGTGCAGAGTCTAGGTGTCGCTTATAAGGGGACAGAGGCTTGCTCTAGCAATCCCACGGTGCTCTCTTATGAGGTAGTGTTGTCGAGCAGCCATTGGGCTTATCAGAGGAGAGTGGTAGGCATTTAATCCAGAGTCCGTAAGCCAGACACACACAAAGAAATCCAACACCAATTTATAAAAACAAGCATTTACAATGCAATAGGTCTAGAATTATTAAAGTTTGAGCTATTGGCATTGTAAATGACAATGCCTTTTATTCATTTGCATCGGTGCATAAACAAGCACTTTGTACTTGTAGTCATTGCTTATGAGAAACAAGGCTGGCAGTCTCTTTTACTGCCAGCCTTGCTCATCGTAAACAAGGACTATAAGTTCAAAGTGCGTGTTTATGCACCCATTGCAGGTTTTAAAAACAAATGACTAAAAGACATTGTCATTTACAATGCCAATAGCTGGTTTCAAGTTCCAATTCTTGAGTTAAAAAAACTCTGTGTTTATGGATCTGCGGCAGACATCTTTATGAAAACCTGCAAGGTGCAAGTTTGAATCTATCGAATTGGGGAGTAATTATCACGTTGTAGTACATACAGTGTATTAATTAATAAATGAAATTAATCTATACAATACATACAAATATATACAAAAAATCTGTAATGTGTACAATAAAATGGCCATGGCTGGGGTAATTACACGCACAGACCAAGATGCCTCACAAATACAGGGCACACAGAGTCCTATACATACAGAAGCTAAAAAAGTAAAACTCCGAAATGTGTAATTCTTTTGCCCAGCTTTTGACGGGATGGCAGTTTGTATCTTTATTCCTCCTGATGTCCGTTTGATTCTGGAGGAATTGAGAGGCAACGTGACCAGTTAATCTGTATTTAACTTCAAACACCTACTCCCAACTTGAAAAAAAAAAAAAAACATTTGCAATGCAATAGGTCTCGCATTTACGAGAGTTGAAGCTATTGGTATTGTAAATGACAGTGCGTTTTATTTCGGTTTCAAAAAACAAAAACATAAATAAAAGGCTTTGTTTTGTCATTTAGAATGCCAACATCTCAAACTCACATAAATGCGAGACCTGTTGCATTGCAATTTTTTTTTTGGAAGGCATGGAGAGATTACGTGATTTGCCCAGGAACACAGGATGTTGAGCCCACAATGAGACTAACCTGGTTCCACAGCTCCAAAGGCAGCAACTCTGGCCGTTAGGCCATATCCTGTACGCAACTGGTGGGAGTCGGGTTAGCATTCCTTTGATGGTTCATATGCTTTGTGCAAGTTAAGCTGCTCTGTTGCCAGTTCTTTTTGATGTGAATTAGTAAATTGTTGACAAATCAGGGAGTTCATGGAGAGTGGAGTGTGCATTTTAGGTGAGGTAGGCCTCTGGTAAAAAGGTAGTGTGGTGGTCCATCGACACCCATGGGGTTTAAAAGATCTATCTTGCACTTAAGTGCCAAGATGGGTTTGTGTTGACATACAAACCGTAGGTAACAATTGATTGAGTCCGAAAATGTTCTGCACTGATGGCACTGATACAGCAGCCGGGTGAGTGGGGCGTGCTAAAGTGCTGACACGTCTTGGGCATGGAAAGTGAAAGTGCCTTGCCACTCAAAGGGGACAGGAGATGCGCACGGCCACAATCCCAATCCGGGCGGCAGCCTACCCACGACCCAGTCCGGCCTGCAGCCTGCGCGTGCCCATCTCCTGTCTCCTTGAAAGCAGACTCGTCGACAATCGGTCTCGCTGCGACATCGCTTCGCGATGCGTCGCAGGTGCGAGACCTAATAACAGATTTTGATATGAATTTAGACACTAAGATCATCTGAATAGGGTAAGTACTTTTAGAGAGGTTTTTAGCATTTAAATGAAAATACACTTGTATTGCAGATATGCTGTAATGTTATCCTATGGGGGAATAAACATTTACTGCATATTGTCACTTAACAACTCACTGGACTATACTTCTAGCCTTACGGTAAGTATGGGGCTAGGTCCAAGACAGCACCTCGGTCGGCTTAGGAGAGTGTGGGTGCAGAGGGGCTTTTTTGGTGCTGGGTGCCCAATCAAAGTCATTGGGAAATGGTCCAGTTGAAAAGAGGTTGGAAGTAGGGACAGGAGGAAAGCCTGGTTAGTTGGCACAATCGCCTCCAAACCCTTGGACCAGGGCTGTAGAGCGCGAGTGCAGGGGTGCTTTTAGAAGTCTGGCTCTATCTCTTTGAAATTTAGGGACCTGATGAAGAGGGGAAACAGAGGGCCAGATTCACAAAATTAACTTAAGACAAAATCCTAAACTTTACTACTTTTGGTATTCACAGACGTTAGGATTCTGTCTTAAGTCTGTCCTAACTTCTGTGAATACCAAAAGTAGTAAGTTTAGGATTTTGTCTTAAGTTAGTTCTGTGAATCGGGCCCATGGTATCTAGGCTGCTCTGTGCTGGCCTGTTGGATCCGGACATCCCTTGATGGTAGGTCTATTTTGTGCTGTTGTAGTATGGGCTGAATCCCCAACAATTCTTAGTTGCTGGTAGGGATCCGGTTACCCGGGAATTGGTGCTGGAGGACTCATGGACAGTCTAGCGTCTCGTCACTTGCTGAACAGTCGGGACTGATCTCTGGGAGCACCGAACACCTACTCCTGGGTGGCTGCTGCGTCAGTGAGACCAGAGGTCATCAGCTCAGTAAACTGGAGCGTGCGTTTTGGTGCCTGCAGGATCGAAGGAAGCAGCTCCGATACTCCACAGGATGCTAGCTGCTTGGCGAAGTGCTGGCAGTTCTCCTCGGTTTTTGGAGGTCGCACAGCGGCAGGACAAGTCATCACAATTTTCAGGAGCAGCAGACAGGCTAGCAGAGTTGGCACCAAGGAAGTCGCAGGGCATCAGTTCTTGCTTCTCCAGCGCTTCTTTGTCCTACTTTCTTGAGTTAGTGGAGTATGATTTCCTGTTGTCAGTGGGCCACCAAAATATTCAGTTTAGGGGGACTAATGGGAGTGAAGGGTAGTAGCCAATGGGCTATGTACCCCTGTGGTCACTTCCCCCCCTAGATTACCACTTCCTATGGTGAGTGGGCAATACCCTGCCCCAGAGTTCCTAAGTACGTACACACACACACACACACACACACACACACACACACAAAAAATGGTGGAAGCGAATGTTTTCTAGTTCACTTCAGCCAACCCACTTCAGGGGTGTGAGTAGCCTGGAGGTGCAAAACCCATCCTTGCATAGCTAATTTTCCACCTCCCCTGGTGCCAAATGCACCTCAGGGCAGGGGGCGGCATCCTCCAGGTCTGCATGAAGGCAGGCTTGCATATCAAAGGCAGTGGGCTATTTGGATTTCCCTGCCTTGACATGCTAAATTACTCACCATCCTGTGGGGGGAGATTTAGACACCTCCTGCCAGAGCAGGCATTGTTTCGGACCTCTGAGAGCGGGGCTCTCACCTTCTACAGGGTCAGAAACGTATCTGTGGTGGCAGGCTGGGCAGTACCAGTCAGCCAGCACACTAGAGGACTGGTAGGTTTCAGGAGGTAGCACTGAGGTACCCTCAGAGTGCATGCATGCATTAATACACCCACCACTGGAATCAGTGTGGGCTTATTAATACGAGGTGTTGATACCAAACACCATACGTTTCAGTAAAGCCATTATTTCGCTTTGAAACTGGTTTTGACCAGTGCCAAATACATACCTTAATATGGCTTCCCTGCCCACTTGTAAATTCCAGCAACAGGGGCATATCTACTCATGCAGTATGCCCTCATATGAGGTAATATACCAGGCCTTAGGGCTCAAAGGCCTGCTACTGGGGGACTAACAAATAGCCCATGCAGTGTCTTTAGCATGGCACACAGGAGAATTCCATGTGATATTCTCAAAGCGATACAAAAGGGGATGATGGACGGAGCGCTTGAGCAAATCAGACACTCACCCCAGTCAACTGATCTGGGTTTAATCCATTATCATTCTTTAGCTCACTCCACCACCCATGGGAAAAGTCCAGCCTGAACTGCCAAGCCATGTCTTCCCTGGACGGGAAACAAGCATCCTGGGACCGATTTCGGGTTCATAACCCTCATCAGCCAAGCTATCTTGTAAGGGTCCCACGTCTGGGCGTACCCTGCCAACTTAAGGTGAACAAAGCGATACCAAAGGGGATGATGGAAGAGGGCTTGCGCAAATCAAACACTCACCCCCAGTCAACAGATCTGGGTTTAATCCATCATTCTTTAGCCCAAACATGGTTTGCACTATTTTTAAGATGGGAAATAGTGGTTTCAAAGACCGCACATCTCAATTCACACAGGAGAGGGAATATATAAACGACTTTTTAACCATATGTAAGTGGTGCAGTAACGGTACAATAGCACTTTACTACTATAGGTGCCTTAAGACATGTTGGTATAAAATACCTCCATGTAAACATAAAAGAACTTATTACCTAAGCACTCAAAATAGAACTCCAAATACAGTAACCTGAATTATCACAGTCTTGGTGATCTTAGTCACTATTAGTTCAAACAAAAGAAAGAAGTAAAAAATCTTAGCTTGACAACTCTACCGGCAACAATTGAAATTAATTGTCAGACTGGCTGTCATCTTAGGTCAGTGCCTACAGAGAAATATAAATCCTCGCCTGTAGTTTTTTTGTCAATCTTATATATGTGACCACTTTCAGTGTCATCGCTCCAGCTCAGAGACCTTGCAATTGGAACGGACAGTCCAAAAAATATCTTGAGGCCAGTTTGTGTCCCACTTCCTCACGGGATGTATAGAAAAAAAAACCTTTCCTGACACTTTCTAATTTTAAATAAGGTATAATTTCGGTTAGCCTTTGCCCCTCACCCGAGTCCCTGAGATTAAACAAGTTCCTTGCCTGTAACAATGGTTTGCAGTTTAAAAATCTTCTGGATTCACATAATGCTCATATTCCGCCATCTAGTGGCTGGAGCCAGAAAGTCCTACTTGTTTAAGCCTAATGATTACCACAGTAAACTCCTTTGTACACCCATAATCATATGACCCCAAGCTTAGCATAGCATCATCATCATCTTGAAAATGCCATTGTACAAGCCATTTGGCACTGTTCACAGTAAGGGAAACAAACTACCAAAAAAAAAAAAAAAAAAAAAAAAAAAAAAAGAGGCGGGTAGGGCTGCCTCTCAAATGTTTAGCCCATTGCTTAGGGGGGTGCCCAGCCCCAACCAACAAGGCATGAAAGAGGTATCCCTAAAAAAATACTTTTTGGACCTGCAGAAGATCAGAAAACGACTGGACTTGCTGCATGTGGCCTCACCAGGAAGGAACCCACTCACTCTTGTACACAGGATAGAGAAGTGGTCTTCAAAGGTCAGTTGACTGACTTGTGTGGCTACAGGAACACAACAAACTGTAAGAGACCGTTGATCATTAGTAACTGAAACTGACCTGGACTTTGCTATTGGCTTCTGCCTGACACACTGAAGGTCCCTCAGTGCCCTCCCCTGAGGTCCTGGGCACTTTAGGAGTGTACTCTTGTGGGTGATTCGGCACCAGAAGAAAGTTACAAACTTTAGAAAATAACTTTTCCACCATAGTTTCGAGGGGACCTACAGGAAAAGTACCCACTTGGCAGTTCCATGGCATTGGACTGAATTTCAGCTTCATCCCGGTCAAGGCTCCCAGCAAGTTTGAAGTCCCATTCTGCCTTGCAAATTATCTTGCCCTTGGTTCCACTGCAGAAGCCAAAATTTCAGTAGCACCATGTCCAAGTAAGATTTTTCTTCTCCAAAAGTGATGAAGTCCCATTCTGCATTGGGATTTATAAACTGTTTGACTTCCACTTGTCCCTTTCCATCTGTATCCGATCAGAGTTTCATTGATGTCAGCCTTAAATCACACATAGGTCATGATCTCTGGCTTCTATCATGGGCCCTTTGTGATTTTTCATTTACATATGTTAAAAATGATATCTCCAAACATCCTTATTACATTTGTTGTCGGTCTTATTTTACCCATAAAATGTTTCTCATTATTTAGAAATTGGTTGTGGAATGTTGCTTGGACTTTTTCTGCCGAATATGCACTACATAATAACTAGATTATACATTGCAGTTGATTTAAGCCTGACTACTTTGTGTCCTAGTAATAGTTACATAACACAGGTTTATTTTTAGTGTGTGCGACATCTGGCAAGCACTGGCCTTATACTTTGAGTTAAACACTTGTCAATAGCACATAATAATCCACTTTCCTACAAGCATCATGTAAACTACCCAGCATATACAAATGACACGCACTCATTTGTGGCTTAACAACAAACTGGGGTGTTTATCAGCAAGGAACAGCGCCGAACACCACAAAGCATGCTTAGCGCTTTGTCATTCATAGCCGTCTATCTCTGGTATTTATCGCCCTGGTAGCGTGTTATCAACAACGTGTTGCTCCAGGGCAATAAAAATTCCAGAGATAGGGGGGAAAAATCGATGTTTTGCACGGGAACATCGCTGGTTTTCCAGTGATGTTCACACTAAAAGGGCGATAACCTTTCTGATACCACCCTGTGGTCGTAGCAGCATAATCCACCCTCTATGTTAGGGATGGGTAAGTCAGGATTTTAGCAGACGTTAGTTTTTGGAGGAGAAAACTGCTGTTTTCTCCAAAAACTAACATCTGCTAAAATGCTAGGACATCCTTCTCAGAGATGCAAAGGTAGGCATAGTGCAAATGGGGGCTAACATGCATGTTAGCACCCTCTTGTTGATAGGGCGATGGTTTTAGCTCCACTTTTCTGGCTTTTAAAGCCAAAAAAGCCGAGATAAAGCCCTTACTGATATGCCCCTAAATAACATCACTACCGCCAGGTTGTGGTTGGAACACATACTCCAATGTATGAAGAAAAGCTTCCTCTGTATGAAAAGAACGAAGACAGATCGCAGTAATGGGCGGAAGTGACACTGTCATTATCTGGCGGGCTCCTACATTTTAAGCTCCCCTGTTCCAGCACAGAGTTATAGATGTGTTCATTCCACAAGTCAGTCAATGCAGTGATAAAACACTCCAATTACTCCTTAGAAATAACCAGGAAGAACGACCTCCCCATAATTCTCATCACACGGCCACAAAACCAAGCAGCCAGAGTGCACCTTAATCCTTGTAAACAGGACCACGTTTAGTTAATTCTGAAATACTATACTGGCTACCAGTCGATCGGTACCAGGATCCAATTGAAGTTTATTTGCACGGTCCACTAAGTTATCTGGAAATTAGCTCCACGCTACACCTCAAGTACAAAACATCCACTCACTGGCTGCTAATTTAATACATCAACATTCGTTCAGACACATGAAACACAAGTGGTACGAAATCTAAAGGCTCTTGTTCAGTTAAGACTTGGGTGCACTGCCTGTTTATACACACAGCGGTTTCAAAATGATCTAATTACAGGTGCAGATCGGCGAGTGGACAAACCTTAAACCACTCGGACTAAGTAGACAAACTTGTCACTTAACTAACTGAAAAGGGGGGTTGCCGATGCACTCAAACAGAGTGATTAGATTGTTAGGTAACAATACAACAAATTTTAACAACATAAATGGCAGGCGTAATCAACAGAACTCCGATGAGGGGTAACTTGTGGAGTCTTTATTGCAGTATACAGCCAGCCGACACGTGTTTCATCGCACTCGCAATTCCTCAGGGCTGAAACAAACAAATGGTTGACAATAGAACATGTGTCTTGCATGGATATAGTTACAACAAGACCTTGGTTTGTGGCCTGAACATGCTTATTCTTAGCTTCTACTGCAGGACATGTACCCTAATTCACCTTTGTAACGTATCAGTGCCACCACAACATATCCGTGTCGGGAGTGTGCTGAATGCCGATATTATCAGTCGACGTGTAGGTGACTAGTGAGTTTATGCTGACACGTTCTTTGAGATAAGAGATATATATCATCATGATAGTCGCAACGGAAAAAGTGTTCTGTCCGTGTACGACTCATTCATACCACATGCTTAGTGACTTGTGTTTGATACTGTGACTCAATGCACAGAAAGGGCACATACCTAGATGGCTGTGTCAAAGTCAGAAGGTCTGTATATTCAACATAAGAAATAGAAGGAACAAAAAGGGAAAAACCTCATCACTAAAGATCGTGATTACAAGTCATCAGGCAAGAAGCATACAAATAGTGAGACTGTCAAATAAAATAAAGGAAGCTCACCGCTCAGCTGGTGATAATTCCGACCCAGCAGGGCCCTTGACCGAAAATACTCGGTATGAGTATGTATGCTGACAAGTAGGGTTCGCAATTCTGTAACCAGACCAATTATACTGAGTTACAAAACGATTATTCATATTACAAAGATTAGAACTAAAATCAACGGTTATCCAAATTCAGGATTGCATTTCATGTCTCATGTCAGAAATGCGAGAATCAAACAAGCGAACATCGTAACAGACTTGTCCAATTTGTCACGTTGGGATCTGGTATATCCTTCACACTAAGTTTTTAAGAATTTGATAAGGGACTTACATGTTAGTACTGTAGTCGTTTCTTTAAGGCTCGGAGGTCTCCGTATTTGATAGCTCCAATGTTGTGGGAAACATCGAACAGGGTACTGTTCTGAAAAGATTAGGGGCCCCGGTAAGAGTGTTGTACAATTAAAATGTATATGACAGGATCGTAGCTGAGATATGAAAGTCTCTCTAGCTTACCTGTTGATCGGTTCGATCTTCGTTAAGATGCCGTGTATGGCTCTAAAAACGACGGGATACCCCAGGCTGAAATGACACCAAGTTTACATGGGGTCAATTACCTCGTGTGATTCTACAAGACCAGTTCCTTAGTAAGGAAAGTCAAACACGGTATCGGTCCTATCTTAATTTCTTACCTGTGTGCAGCTCTGGAGCGACGTGTAGCGCTTTCTGACCTCCGAGCTGTGTTCCTGTTTGGACACGTGACCGGATCTCTCAAGACCTTATATACGTCACTATACTGCGCGTTCGATCGACTAGACCGTATGATTATGTTTTGGTCGAGTCCATATTGGGTTCTCAGTTGAGCCCAGATATTCTCATTGTAAAGCGATAGTACGGGGAAGTTATTCATTCAGAGATTTGTATTCTGATTTTCGAGTTCTGGAGAGGTTTGTGGATCATGTTACGATGTCTTAAACCGAAAAGACGATCTCGGTCAGCCTCCAGAATAACTGGGTTGTGAACACCGTGAATAGAAGTGGTAGTTTCCCGGTGCATCTCCCAGTCATACGTGAATAAAATTGTATCCAACATACAAATTTAAATTACAGTCATAGTTGAAATTCACATATATAACATCACTTAATTGTTCTCAGAAGTATATGTTTGGGTGTTAAAAACTAAAATATTATAGTAGAGTGCAGGAGAGTTATCATAGCATGAAGGATATCACTTTAACATGTGCAATGTAACTCTTTAACAAACACAGATCTGCATGCAGTGTGGATATCTTACAGCATTTCAATTTAAATTAACATGTTTGGCTTCTCAATCTCCCAGGAAATATTGCATCTCCTGGTCGTAGTGGAGTCCCTGTTCTACAGACTTCAGACGCATGATCCAAGTTGCCTCTGTGCGTCTCAGTTTCAGTTCACGGTTGTCACCTCTGACGTCCTGATGGACTGTTTCAATGCCATAGAATCTGACTATTTTGTTGGTCTTATCCTTCTGGCAAGAGGCTACGTGTAAGGCTACTGGGTATTTAGGATCACCATTTAGAATTGCCCTTATGTGTTCCATCATTCTCTCTTTGAGTTGTCTGATGGTGCTTCCCACATAGAACTTTCCACATTCACATTCTATAATGTAAATCACAAATTTGGTAGTGCAATTGATATTGTTCTTACTGACGTAGGAAACACCATCTGGACCCTTGAATTGTGTCGTACCAGGTTTGGCCCATTTGCACATGCTGCAGAACCCGCATTTGTAAAAGCCCTGGCTATGTTGTGTCATCCACGTGGTGCGTGTTGTGTCCCGAGGCACGGTAGGACTCAATTTGTTCCTAAGCGTATTGCCTCGTCTGAAAGAAATTTGAGGTCTATCTGCAATGTGATTAGTTAGAGCCCTCTCTGATTTCAATAGACCCCAATGCTTGGTGAGACTCTTCAGTAAAACATCAGGATATGAGTTAAAGTCAGTCACCATTCTGATTAGTTCATTACCAGAGACAGTGGGTTTGTGTGTGGTGGTGAGAGTGTGGGATCTCTTAACCTTTCTGACTCTATTTTCGGCTCTTGATTGTTTTAGTTGAATAGCCCCTTGTGTAAAATCTCTCCTTCATGCTTTTCAAACATTTCCCGAACTCACAGTCCTCACTACAGTTCCTTCTCGCCCTAAGGAATTCGCCATAAGGTATGGCGTTTATTTGATGTGGGGGATGCGAGCTCGAGGCATGCAAGACAGCATTGCATGCTGTGGATTTCCTGAAAAGTCTACTATGTAGACAGTTAGATGCTATGTAAAACTCAATGTCCAGAAATTCAATACTCGTCCTGCTCCAATTCATAGTGAATCGGATCGCCCAAGTATTCTCATTTAAATGTCTGAAAAGGTCATTCAAAAGCTCCTCCGAGCCGGACCAAATTAGGATGCAGTCATCAATATATCGACCCCAGAATATAATAGAGTCGACATATTGAGCACCCCTCTTGCCCCAGATTAGATCGGATTCCAAGGCGCCCATGAATAGGTTAGCAAACGAGGGTGATATCTTTGAGCCCATGGCCACTCCCTTCTTCTGGCGGTACCAGTTTTTATCAAACATAAAGAAGTTGTTTTTTAGCACCAGTTCGGTCATTGTGGACAACATCAGAGTATGTTGCCAAAGTGTAGCTGATCTGTTGTAGAGAAATGTATTAATTGCCTGCATCCCTAGATCTATGTTGATGCTGGTGTATAACGAAACCACATCTAACGTGACAAGCAGGGATCCCTCTTGCCACTGGATGTCAGCCCTGAGGAATCGCGAGTGCGATGAAACACGTGTCGGCTGGCTGTATACTGCAATAAAGACTCCACGAGTTACCCTTCATCGGAGTTCTGTTGATTACTTCTGCCATTTATGTTGTTAAAATGTGTTGTATTGTTACCTAACAATCTGAAACACAAGTGGTGATCTTGGCGGTCAATGTCCTTGAGATCTGAACATGGTCTCATGAATTTCAGAAAACCCCTTAAGACAGACGTATTAGTCCACTATACTTACTAAAAAAACGTTCAATACTGCTTTTTTGTGGAAATTGTTTATTTACTATTCTTTCGTCCGGAGGTAGCGAATATATTAGATGGAACACAATATAGAAACACCTAAATAAATGGGAAGCCTGGTTGAGGAGGTTTAATGTTTGCATTGAACCAAATTCCATCAAACCGGCAGTGTGTGAAGTCAAGACTACAAAAAACATATTTTGCAAACACATATTCCAAAACCTAAATCACCGATGCCGGGAACTAATGTTGAAGAGTCAATCTACATCGAACGCCACTATAAAACACTAGCCTGCAACTAAACTTTAACTGTTGACTGCACTTGCCACAGATCGAGCAGGGCTTCGAAGAGTGAGACTGTGGCGAGCGGGCCCTGGCCTCCGCACCGGCCTGTGTAGCAAGAGCTCTAGCCGACTATACTTTGAGGCTTCAATACCAGTGCATCACCCTGGATTCATGGGAAGCACACCTCTACTCTTTGGGTAGAAGAGAGGGGAGGCGTGAAGCTGACCGGCTTCAAAGACGGATTATGGAGAACATTAACAGGTGTCTCTCTCACACAATACCGCGAGCAGCAGATAAGCGTGACAGAAAGATGTCGCTCGGAATAGTGCACTCACCTCTCTATTTCACGCACCTGGCCCCGCTCCAGTCTGGCCCAGCAGAAGCTTATGTCGCCGCGTCGCGGACTGATGACGCACGCGCACTCATTGAAAGCAAGGCCAGCCCCCTCTTGAATAGTAAACGAAACAAGCACAGCCCGTCGAAGTTCGCGGAAAGAGTTCACGAGGGAAAAAAAGACTTTATTTATGGTGGTGGCCATTTTGAAAGGGTTCTGAGGATCTTTAAAATCATTTATTGTGATCTTGATCCCAAGCGAAGCGACCAACGATCTGGATTCTAATGAACTGTCTCGCCATAGAGAGTTAGATTTTTATTTAGTTTTTCATATCTCTGCCACTCACTCAAACTTTGCGGATTTTATCCACTGCCAAATAAATGCTCACATGCTTGCAGATGTTCGCAGATATCGCCATGTTAAGGTCAGGTTAGTAGTGTTGGCTCCTAATAAAATGCTCTGCTCAACATCTGCCCAATGAGCCAAACGCCTGGCTCTAAGATGGCCCCCTCGGGGGTTCATTAGCCCTGCTCTTGCATAACTGATTGTAATGGTCCGAGTCCCTTGGCTCCATGTGTAAATTTACTCCAATAATCCTGTAACTTTAACTCCAAAACAACTATTTAGATGCAGTGCATTTATGATAAACTATTAAAGTAAGCTGTGGATTAAATTAAATATTGTTCGATATCGAACGAAATCCATTAACAAAATATTAGTCAAGTATCTTGAATAGAAAGTTGGGATTTTAAACAAGGATTACATATATTTCAAAATTGCATTCATTTATACGGTCCACCTTTCAACGGAAGCGTTCGCTGCATGCCCTGAAGAGACCCAGTTTCAGCTCTTGGTGTTGTACATGCAGGTAAGGCTATATTAATGTGTGTTTTATGTCGTGGACACGTTTGTCCCAAACGTGAGCGAACGAAATAATTCTAGGGTGAGGGCACGTGGGCTCCTCGTCTATTGCGGTGAGCTTGTGCGTGAGAGAGAATTAAGATTTTTTGCACAAGCACATTTCCCACAACTTCTTTGCAAATTATGGAGCAACCATCTGACCACTGCGACACAGTATCAATCATTCCAATCCTCCCAATTGTCACTCGCCGCCCTCCTTTGCTGGTTATTTTGTAATACAAAGCAGTTTCGAAAAAGAGCATTGACAGTTGGTCCAAAATGTTTTTATTTTCTGATGAATGCCTAGAGGAACCACTAGATCGGTAGTCACAGGGCACTCAAATATCAGTAAGTTGACTGATAGTCAGTGGCATGTGTGGTATTCCATGACCTGATGTCATCTGGAACTTTCCTATGTCACTCAGTAGAGTGTTAGTAACTTAGAATGTTTTCCCTTGATATCTTACTGTTATTACTGGACTCATGATGAAGACATTTCTTGCCACCTGTGGTTGTTAAGCTGTTCTTCCTATGAATAAATCTACTTGGACCATCTTCCTGTGTAGACTGCTTTACTACAGCATGGCTTATGTATTGTGTGGTGAATACATTACATTGATAAGTCACTTGACAGCTACATCTTTCAGCTCTTGGGAAGCTTTTTAACTGGTTTTTACCTTCTTACAGACATTGGCTGACTCCATAAACCGCTTTGCACCTAGTCAGTTTGCCTCCAGCTCTTCAATGCTCATGCAAAGAAGCACCCTCAAAGAATGGAGTCTGTTTCCAATCACACAGTTAAGCATGCACCTTGATCTTTTGTCTTTCAATAGCCTTGACCCATCAGATTACGCATCAAAGGGCCCGTCCTATATCGCTGTCTCAGATGCGTAAACCTGACCGCCCTGGACAGCAGAAGCTGCATCCAGAGTCCATTCACCCAACTACTAATAAACCATGATGCATTCGTCTACAAGTTGATTTGTCAGTGAGTCAGGCACACCACTGTGGCTTACACAGCTCAGTTAGTAGAGATCAGCTTTTGTGACAATTGTCTCCAATGCTGTAAAATGCACACAATTTACTACATTTGCTTTAGTCTAACCACTGATGAGTAACATTTGGCAGAGATTTGAATTAATGCCGATTGCAGGATGATTAGAACTTTTTTCTCAGTGCTCTATCAGCAATCTTAGTGGAAAGTGAAGAGAGCAAGGCCTAAGCTCACTTGTCCATAGCAAGAGTTTCCAGTCGCATGTGCTGTGATCAGTGTGTTCTATATTGAGTTTGAACCATTTTCTACCCATCCAATTCGTAACATCCAGTAAACATTTCTGCAGAGCAAGAGAATGTCAAAAGAGCTTCTGAACTGGTATAGCAGTTGCCTGTTGATCACGTATGTACAAAAACTGGAGGTTAGATGAAGTTTGCTAGAGGAGTAACTTATAGGTGACTAAGATTTGTTATATGTTAGAAATGGAAGCGATAAAAGACTTTACATGACTGTGAGTGTATACTTTTAAAAGAAGAGAAACTTTTTTTTAAACATCCTTTATTGAAACACCTCGTCAGGGTAAAGTAGGATCATTCGATACATAAAGTATTTTGTTTTTGTTGTTTCCATCATATACTCAATACATACATGACCTTGATAACTTCTCGTTACAAATATAATTAGTAAATCGTCCGCCCGTGTGGTATGGGAGACATGGTCACATAAGCAGTCAAGAACATTACATTGAGTTTTGTAATATCAAGCAAAAGAAGAGAACCATGACCACAAATAGCCACGTAGCCCAATCTCCTTTGGATGTTCATCATCATCAAACTGTGATCGAACAATAGCAAGGCATCAATTCTTCCAGATCAGCAGCTAGGCGGATATTGTCACCACAGTAAAGCTCGGGCTGTGTAGTATTAAGGATTTTGACATTTTCCACATAGGAACATAGCTAAGTTGCCATATGATTTCACTGAAATTTAACAGTTTCAGGAAGAGGTGTGATGGTCTATAGATTAACTGTAAAGTAGGATCAAATCCTTCTTTCTTGTTTAAGGGTTCCACCACTCTCTCTTTTAGTTAGTTTGACACCACTCCCAGAGAAAGCAAACTAGTATGCACTTTATCTACCATATTTGAACTTTTGTTCTGTACTTTGTATAAAAAGGGAATGCAATTTGCAGTTTTAGTAACACAGGACACCTAATAAACATCTACAAAGCCCATGACAATCATTTTTCAACTTCACACAATTGGTATCTATCTTTTTCTATTAAGTACCTTTTTAGGTCTCACCTGAGACATCGCATGCGCTGACCTCTGGCGAGACATTTAGTAACTAGGTTTTCAAAATGCTACCCAAAGGCTTTTGCCTGCCTCCAGCGTGCGGTTATGCGCGCGTGGACGTGCACATTCCAGCTGGCTTTCTGTAATGGCTCATTAAGCCTTACAGCGCGTGAATCCCCTCCCCTACCTCTCCCTTCTCCCACTCCCTCCTCGTCGGCTTCTCTTATCACAAGCTTCCTGCCTCGCGCGGCCAATGCTTGTTGGATCCATTTCATAGGGAAGCAACTAAATGAAAGAAGGAAAGAGAGGTGGGCTACTCGCACGCACCACTCGCAGGCTTATTTTCTTTCTATTGCTTATGTGGTAAAATTAAATTACCTATACTTAATTCATGCGGTAAAGTTCAATAAGAATAACTCAGAAAAATAAGAGGCAAAATCCGTGATAATTGAGGTTTTCAAAAGGGGTTTTATTCCTTAAAAAGGAATGGGTATTTGGTTCGAACCAAAGGTGGCATACCATTCCGTCACCACGTAGGTTCGGGAAGGGACTGACAGACAATATTTTATTGGCAATCATTCATATATATAGTCAATGCATTACAGTAAAGGCATATACAGAAGGCGTAACAGCTGAGAGGAGAGATAAGAATACACATACGTAATGGATAGGCGTTACATTAGGCGTGCATGAAGGCGTGAACTAGAAACGTCGTTAGAAACGTCATTGACATGATGTCACAAGTGGGTGGATCCATAGGAGAATCCTGCAGTGTCAGCAGAAATACATGGCAGAGATGCGCGCGCAGGCAGCATGACGTGTGATTGACGTGTAACTGGAGGGTGAAGGGGACTTGACATTTAGCCCTACATGTGGAGACAGAAGTCTGGGATGTCAGATCAACCTAATCCCAAATCGTATCTAATATCTAGTGTTTAAGGAACTGTATTATCTGGAAGGAAAGGTCTCTCGGGCAGAGGCTATTCTATACTAACTGTGAGTGCGTGTATAAGTGTCTACGTGTCTGCATGAGATGCGAGGGGGCATGGGCCTACCATGGTAACAGGAGCTATGAATTACTTGCACGGAGACAGTGAGGCCGGGCCCTTTGCTCTGCAGCTGGAAGGATGTTTACTTGAACTACTAGACAGGAATGTATTTTTCGAGGAGCGGAGCAGATAATTCGAAGGCTGAATACAGTCTTGGCAGGCAACAGGCTGAGCCAAGCGCCGTTAGCCGCGCAGGGAGTAAGGCAGAGGTCACGGGTACAGATGCAGGCCCGGGCTGAGGCATTCAGAGTCAGAAGGCAGGAAAAGGCTCGATGGCAGAATTCAGGGCCTACTTCGCCAGGGCTGAAAAACGTGTAAAGTACACCACATAAAGACGTTGGCAAGGCATACTTAGGAACGGAATATTCGACCCATTCATGGTGGATCTGAAAGAGGACATGTTAACGTTGGACGCAAATGTATTTGCGTCTTCATAGCTGGAAGTGGAGGGAACATACATGTACTTGTAGCGCGTACACGGAGTCGTTGGGGTCTAAGATAGGGGACACAATTGATCATAAAATTTATATTTCCTCATTCCCTCCTTGTCCCCTACGGACCCTTCATGATATATCGATCCTCATGAATCTATCAATCTGTTCACGTAACATCATTTGCTCTTCTTTCTTCTTCTCGCGTTTTGAATGGGAACCTGAATGAGGAATACATGATGTGGCGCACAAGCCGCAAATCGCTGGCCCACATTGCAGACATAGGCAACAACTGAATACTATGAGAAGGCCAATACCTAGGAAGGATAGAATCTTCCATCCCCAAGCGGTCAACGTAGTCCAGAACCAACCGGACCAAGTCCAGGTGCCTGGATTCTGATGTATCAAACTTGCAATCTTATGAAGACGTGTTATAGCTTTATATACTGTTGGCGCGTTTTCTGGAATGAAAACACAGCAGCTCGACCCGATGCCCTTACAGGCTCCGCCCCTATCTGCTAGAATGACGTCAATGACAAGACGATTTTGAAGAACAACAACCCGCATAGCAGACTGCTCCTCTGTTAAGTTGCCTAGAGCGGAAGTAGTTTCATTCACTACTGCTTCGAGTGTTCTAGTTAATTTGCGTATCAGTTTACTATTAAAGACAGCACCTAAGTAGGGAAAGAAACCTTTATTGAAGTCTGTGTATTGCTCCCATGCCGTTTCAGTGTAATCGACAATCGGGAGATCTCTTCGAAGTCTATTGTTTACTAGATTGGTATTTCTGTGATAATCAGGAGGGGCTAGGAAAACAGGTGGCAGAAGGAATGCAATGTAACAGGTACCATCCCAATCTAAAGGTAAACGTATGTATGCGGTATGACCACAAACGAAATAGGAGTGACGAGTAGCTCTGAATGTAGACTTGCCTTGATCATTGAATTCGACTATGGTAGTACATTTACTATGACCTAAGTGTACTGAACCATTCTTTCTGATACATAATTCACCTGTGACTGGTAATACTGACATAGCAGGTAATACTGGTGCAGCTTCGGATTCGACAGTCAGAATCATGAGGTTAATTGTATAGTTACCTAAT
This sequence comes from Lissotriton vulgaris, assembly GCF_964263255.1. NCBI lineage: Eukaryota > Metazoa > Chordata > Amphibia > Caudata > Salamandridae > Lissotriton > Lissotriton vulgaris. The sequence goes on from NC_141685.1 coordinate 263,466,040, forward strand.
CCATATACTTCATTTTCTAGATCAGTTCCTGTCCTTGTGGGAAGTCCCTTCTTGTTAGGGTAACAGGCTTTAAGCAAAACTAAGTTCAGGTTTCCCCAAACCCAATTTCCCTCATAAACCACAGTATCAGAATCTAAAGAATTAATCATTCTAAACCACGCACCACATGAACCATTGTGTGTGAACGGGTACGGAAAGAGGGGCAGAACTCCCTTGTATTTCTGGTAGGGAGGGAGTCGGCCACATATCCAACAATTTGTAGCGTTATTGGTCAGGTGGGAGTGATGTAACATACTAATGAATGTGTTGTTGCGCAGCGCAAGTCTGTAAGACAATTCATGCGGAGGTAATTCGCTAAAAGAATGTTCGGCAGTGACGTTGAAAGCAGATTGTGCACGCTTGAAAATAGGGTAATATATATGCAGTAATATACTGGCAGCAATAATCAGAAGACTGAGGAAAAACATAATCAATAATGTCACTATACAGTGACTACGAAGTGATTTACAATATGCACGTTTCTTGAGTTGTCTCTGTCTATCTCTCTCTCTATCTCGGTCTAGGGGATACATGTCAGAAACTAATTTAACCGGTTCACCTAGGGGAGGACTTAAACAATTAAACTGTCTGACTTGCTAGACCGTAATTTTAGTCTATATTCTTCGGAGGCGGTTTTCTCAACCAGGGGGAGTTTTGAATCAGTCTGTGGAGGAGGGCAGGGCTTAGAGTCCAAGTCCGAAGGGAGTCCGTGAAACTTCTTAACGTGGCTCGAGTGCAGCCACCCTTTTCTGCCCTCCACCTTAACGGCGGTCCTCATCGTCAGAAGAACCAATTTCGGGGTTTGCCAGCGGGGTTCCAGTGGACTTCTCCGGTCGAAGTTACGAACGAAGACAAAGTCGCCAGGGACCACTTCATGGGGCTTCACCTCGGTGTTGTCGGGAAAGGCTGCAGCTACCTGTGAACGACAAGATTGTAGTGCAGACATCAAGCAGGCAAGGTAATCTGTCAGCATAATACAGTCAACATCTGTGATTTTACGAGGTATAGGCGTCCCCCACTTATTTGGTGGCCTACCAAAGACCACCTCATACGGGGATAGCCCGGTTCGAGAATGTGCTACCATCCTCATATAGAAAAGGGCAACTGGCAAAGCTACTATCCAGTCAACGCCTTTCTCTCTGCATATTTTTGAAAGTCGGATTTTCAGAGTCTGATTATGACGCTCCACGAGACCTGCTGCCTCGGGATGCCGGACACAGTGGAATTTCCACCGATAGCCTAACAGGAGTGTAATATGTTTCACAAGCTCGGATGAGAATGGCTGACCGTTATCTGAGTATACGATACGGGGCAAACCGTACCGTGGGAAGAATTCGCGAACCAGCTGCTTGGCAGTGGTCGGAGCAGTGTAATCTGGGACTGGATATGCTTCTGTCCATCGGGAAAGTGCACATACGACTACGAGAACATACTTGAAACCTCGACAACGTTCCATCTGGATATAATCCATCTGGAGGACTTCAAAAGGGTGATCGGGAGGCTGAAATCCACCTTGCTCTACGGGAATGCGTTTTACCTGGATTGAACTGACAACAAATCATGCAAGTACGCACTTTTTGTTTGGCTGCTGCTCGTAAGTTTTTATTGAACCATATGTGTTGAATACTGTCTAGCATGGCCTTTTCTCCTAGGTGTGCTGGACTATGTACTGTGTTAATGATGACTTGAACCATGGAGTCGGGGAGAAACCATGTAGATTTTCCCTTTGTCATCCATCCTTGATCTGTTTGGATCCCTCCTAGTTCAGTCCACTTCTTGATTTCGTCTGGTGTGGCATGTGTCTGTATGTCAATTACATCATGTGCGGGATCCCTGACTGTCATGCAATGTGTCACTGTCGGAACTATTGTCTTTGTCACGTTTGTTACATGAGTTCGATTTTGAGCAGTTTGCTTAGCTGTTCGGTCTGCCAGGTCGTTACCCTGGGAGATAGTATCGGTGACTTTTGTATGTGCCTTACACTTCATAATAGATATCGCAGTAGGTAGATGTATTGCATCTAACAGAGCTTGAATGAGGGGACCGTGTTGGATGTTGGCACCGTGAGAAGTTAAGTAACCTCTCTCTCGCCAAAGGACTCCAAAGTCGTGAACGACTCCGAATGCATAACGTGAATCAGTGTATATGTTAACTTTTTTATTTTTGGCTTGAATACAGGCTTGTGTCAGAGCGATGAGCTCTGCTGCTTGAGCTGACAGGGTGTCGATACAATTGGTCTCAATAACTTCGGTGTCTGTCGTGACTGCGTAGGCTGCCACTAATTCACCTGTACTTGTTCTCATGCATGAACCATCCACATAAAGTGTCAGGTCTGGATCTGGTAATGGAACGTCTGTCAAGTCTTGTCTGGGTTTCGTCGTAATAGTAATGACTTCAATACAATCATGTGCCAATGGGTCTACACCACTTAATGGCAAAAGTGTGGCAGGATTTAATGTACTACAGCGTCTGATTTCTATGTGTGGTTGAAACAATGTCAATTCATAACCTGTCAGTCTTGCTATGGTCAAGTGTTGGGTCTGTGTACGATTTAAAAGAACTTCCACGGAATGTGGAACTTGTACTGTCAATTGGTGTCCTAGTACTATGGAATCACTTTGTCTGATTGCTAAAGCTGTCGCTGCAACTGATTTCAAGCACGCAGGCAGAGCCTGGGCTACTGGATCTAATGTGCTAGAAAAGTAAGCACACGGTTTGTGTGAACCTGCTTGTTCCTGAGTGAGTACTGACAAGGCAGTACCTTCACGTTCTGTGACAAAAAGTGTAAAAGGCTTACTATAACATGGTGTTGCTAAAACAGGTGCTTGACATAAGGCTTTCTTTAAGTCCTCAAAAGCTTGTGTATGTTCCTGGGTCCATGGGAGGACAGTCGATGTCGCTGCCTCCTGAGTTGTCAACTGAATGAGTGGTTTTGCTAGAAATGCATGTTGGGGAATCCATTGTCTGCAGTACGAAGTGAGGCCTATAAAAGCCCGCACCTCCTTTTGTGTCTTTGGTGGTGACATGTTTACAATTAGCTGGATGCGATCAGGAGTGAGCTGTCTCCCCACTTTGGACAGCAAGTGACCCAGGTACACAACTTGCTGAACACAGAATTGCAGCTTCGAAGGGGATACCTTGTGCCCCTTGTCAGCCAGAAAATTTAAAACCGTCAGCGATGCTTTTTCACATTCGGGTTCGCTTCGGGCGGTGATCAGCAGATCATCGACATACTGAAGCAGAGCAGTGTTAACAGGCATGTGGATACCGTCAAGTTGTCTTTTCAGTGCTTGGCTATAGATGCTGGGGCTTTCTGTGAATCCTTGAGGTGCGCGTGCAAATTTGAAACTTCGTCCATTTAAACTGAATCCGAACAAGTATTGGCTTTCCGGATCGATTGGGACGCTAAAGAAGGCGTTCTTAAGGTCAATTACAGTAAAGAACGTCGCTTCTGAATCAATGGCTGTCAGTAATGAAGAGATATCTGGAACCACAGGATACTGTGGTACAATACATTTATTCAATTCGCGCAGATCAATAACTAATCGATAAACAGGTGGTGCTTTTGGATCGGTACGTTTAAGAACTGGAATGATAGGAGAATTACATACATTGGAGTCTGTTTCCACAACCACTCCTTGTGCAATGAGCTCGTCAATGATTTTCAGTAAAGCCACTACAGCATCTGGGGGTAACTTGTATTGTCGAATTCGTGGTAATACCACTCCTGCTTTGAGTGTGACTCGATATGGTGTAATGTGCATACAACCTACATCAGTGGGGCCTTGCGCCCACAAATGTGCAGGGACATTCTGTAACCGGTGATCCATGTCTCTTAATACATAGTGACCTTTAAAATCTCGCAAGAATAATCGTACTCCTTCCGGAGAACAGCATATTATAGCTCCTAGAGCTTTCAGTGTCTTTATACCTAGTAAGTTTTCTGGGCATGATTTTGTAAGCAATAAATCTGTAGTCCGTGTCAAAGGACTGACTGCAAGAGGAAGAGGTTGTGATACTTCATTAATAATAGGCTTTCCTGAAAATCCAAGGGAAACATTCTGTGAGCCTGAGAGGGGTGCCCCTGGAACCTCGTCGTGACTTACCGTGGTTCTGCTTGCCCCTGTGTCAATTAGAAACTTTCTGTCTTTCCCTAACACTTGACTGTGTACATAAGGGCCCTCTTGATCCACGGGAACCTCAATAAGAGGCAAGCCAACCTCCCTCTCCAGGCTGTTTCATGTGTATCGCTGATAATCGGGGTAGTAATTTTGTGCATACTGGTACATCTGTTGTGTCGTGTTTTGTGTTGCGGTAATGGGCTGTTGCTGTGGTACTGCTACGGTCTGTTGTGAAGCTGGCATAGGCGGAATATGCTGTATATTCTGAGGTACTTGTTGTTGGGCCTGATCTTGTCTAGGTGGACGCGGTCTCTCCTTGGTTTTACCCGTGGAGATATTGTGTTTCAGAACTGCACAATCGTTTATATAATGACCTGGCTGTTTGCAATAGTTACATGTCCCTTTAACAGGAGCCGTTGAATTACTGGGTTGGGTTGCACCCTTTTTGTGACCGTCAGCTGGAACTGACTGGGCAACTAGCATTTTCATTTTTGTGTCTTTCATACGTCTTTGTTCGTGTTCTTGTTCTTCTCTAATTCTATTCTGGTGATACTGTAACATTTGTAACATTTGTGAAGGGGTATTAGCTTGCCAAGTACTCTCGACTTTCAGTACTCTGTTCTTAACCTGGGGCAGGGAATTCTCGACTAATTTCGTTACAAAAAGATGTGGATATGATTCGCTACTTGCTTTCAGGCCGCTGTTAATACCGAAACATTTTTCAAATCGGGTATAAAAATCACTAGTGTCTTCATCGGGTTTCTGTTTGCAGGCTGAGATTGCACCCCAATCTTCCTTTTTCGTACTTAATAAACGTGGCAACACTTGTACTAACAATCCTGGTAACGCTTTAACTTTGTCTCTAAGCCCTAGGCCTGGAACTCGAGTATTTTCTTCGTTTTCTAATGCAGTCCAATCAATCTTTGCATTTCCCACCTCCCATTCTTTTTCTTTGAGTTTCTCGTAAATGCCGGCAGGCAGTAGTACTTTCAATATTTTCATAAGGTCAGGATAAGTGTAATCACCCATGAGTAACATGTCTTTTATTTCACGGTGAAAACCTGCGGGATCTTTGTCATGGCTAGGTACTAGTTTTTTCATTTCCAATAATTCTATTTTAGTTATGGGTGTGTACACAAACACACGTCTAAGCGTATTATCAGCATTCTGAACTGGGTGCACTTCTCGTAACGGATTCTGTCTGTCTATGTAATACATTTTTCTTTCCATGGAGTGTGCTGAATCAGACTGTGGACACAGGAAGGCACTATATCTGTGCCGATGTTCTAGAATTACTTTAATCAGATCGGTACCTAGACCTCTCCATTTATTCATGAGTAGTTCTGCCAATATATCAGGCAGAGGACCTGGATCGGAATGTTGGCTTCTATACAATAGGAGTAGGTGTTGTATCATGTATGTACCAGCTAAACGCTGTTCGCTTGGTGTCATATTCAAAAATGTGTGTGCTAACGCATCATCACTATATTTCTCAGGATTGTCAGCCCATTGTACTGCTGACCTAGCTAATTCTTGTTCATCCATAGAATCGAGTACATGGTACCCCATTCGTTCTCGAAGTCTGTTATCAGTGGCTTGGAATAAGTGTTCAGGAGTTCTCGGATTACACATGGCTTCCTGAAAAATTCTTTTACTTTCTGGACGTACTGGACGCATTGAATTATTATAGGGTCTTCCTTTACCTACATAAGCTATCATTTCTCTAACTGGTAACTGTGATTGTCCTGCTACTTCTTCTGGTTCGTCCTCCTCCCCTGAGGATTCAAGTTTGTCTGAATCTATTTCTGGTACTGGCTGTCTTCTTTCATGCATCTTCATTATTACATTCCTGATCCTTCGGTACATATTTTCTATACAAGCCTGTTTATCATGATTCCCATCTGCTATCTTCTGACCCCATCTATGAAGTGCTTTTATGTCGTCCGGGTTTGCACCCGGCCTATCCGCTTCTCTTATTAGACAGTTTATAAGAAACCGTAATATCTTGCCTTGAGTATCAACTTTCTGGTAGGCCAATGCCTCCTTAATGCTTTCAGGCCCTGCCCCTGTTTGAACAAAATGATATATTTTATCTAGATGATCTACCATTCCAGGTAGTGTCAATAGAAAGTTTGTGACTCGTCGCAATCGTACTGATGCGAGCAACATTCTCTCGTCATTCTTTTTACCAGGTACTGGATCATATCTACAATCTGCAAGACGTTCTCTATATATGTCAAAATCGGCTGCTTGAGGTGTACGTTGTTGTGCTAGGTCCCTATAAGTCCACCGATGTGTTGGTGGTGGGGTTTGAAAACCTGTCGCCCCTCCGGACGCGCCTCCTGAGGCGCCGGATCCGAAGGGATTGTTTGGGTGTAAGGCAGGAGGAATAGGTGCCGGAAGAGGTGGAAGAACGGCTGGAAGGGTTGGAACGGGAGGAGGAGTAGATTGTCGCGGAGGTGGGGGCTGACTATCTCGAGGTCGAGCGCCGCCAGTAGGGGGTGTACGTGGCGGTGCGGTATTAACATATTCGGGGGCTACATCGTCTAGATAGGAAGAAAGGAAAATGTCCTTTGCGGTTTTCTGATGCACTTTAGTCGGGAGCATTGGAGGTGGCAGATCTTTTGGTACTTCCGGGGTGGCCTTAGGTAAACCTTCGGTCAGAAGAGGATACATACCATTCATAAGGGTGTTTCGTTGTCTATCTACTTGTTCTATTTTTACTCGGATACCTTCCTCAACTAATACATTTTCTCGGGCCTTGTCTGAATCCTCTTTCCTTTTCTCTTCTTTTCTGTGTGCTTTTTCTGTACGCCTATGCGATTCTTTACGCCATAATTCAATGGCATCTTTCTGTGACTGTCTGGCTTTCTTTTTCCATAATGCTTCTTCTACTCTCATGATGCAATCTGCATCCCATGTCCCAGCAGCGGGCCATCTCTGATTCTCTGCTAGATCCTTGGTGTAGTCCACCCATAAATCGAGATATAAAACGGCATCTAGGCCGTGTTTGTGGTACATAAAGTACCCTGGAGTGTCCCTAGGTGGAATGGGAACAGCTTCCTCGAGTATCCCTTTTCTAGTTTTTATCTGTCTTAATTTAGAGAATAACGGCATCTTAAAATCAGGCTACTTGATCCTTACTCAGATATGAACACACTGAACACAATAATCACAATAATGAAGATCGAACAATCACTCATACCACGACATTTTGAGAACACATTAAAACATTTTAAAACGAACAACAATGATTAGAATAAAACTAGCTAACTGCATGATACTGGATGTACTGCTAAACAGTACAGATACACTGCTAAACAGTGCAGACCAGGTCTGTGTACCCAAACCCGTCTTGACCGGCACAAACTAATGCGCACGTCTAGATGCGTCCCCAGCAACGGTACTCACCGGGAAGCACGGAAACGGAAGGCCTCGGAAACTCTGGACTGGACTGGACCGGACTGGATTCGGACTCGACTCGTGACGCGGATACTTCGGAACTTCGGAACCTGGTGGGCCTCCGTATACCTCGGATCTTGCTCTCTCAGCTAGGCTCTGGTCGGGATCCTCCGCACTCCTCACCGCCTCGTCTGGGTGTTGATCGCAGCCTCAGTCACCTCCGTTGGCCTGAGGGAGATACAGGAAATCCTGCGGGTACGCGTAGTTGTCCGTCCGGCTGTGGCAGGGGGCCAGGCCTGCAACGCACCTCCGGCGCGTGAGGTGGGGGAGGGGTCCCTATTCGGGCGCCAATTATGTGGTAAAATTAAATTACCTATACTTAATTCATGCGGTAAAGTTCAATAAGAATAACTCAGAAAAATAAGAGGCAAAATCCGTGATAATTGAGGTTTTCAAAAGGGGTTTTATTCCTTAAAAAGGAATGGGTATTTGGTTCGAACCAAAGGTGGCATACCATTCCGTCACCACGTAGGTTCGGGAAGGGACTGACAGACAATATTTTATTGGCAATCATTCATATATATAGTCAATGCATTACAGTAAAGGCATATACAGAAGGCGTAACAGCTGAGAGGAGAGATAAGAATACACATACGTAATGGATAGGCGTTACATTAGGCGTGCATGAAGGCGTGAACTAGAAGCGTCGTTAGAAACGTCATTGACATGATGTCACAAGTGGGTGGATCCATAGGAGAATCCTGCAGTGTCAGCAGAAATACATGGCAGAGATGCGCGCGCAGGCAGCATGACGTGTGATTGACGTATAACTGGAGGGTGAAGGGGACTTGACATTTAGCCCTACATGTGGAGACAGAAGTCTGGGATGTCAGATCAACCTAATCCCAAATCGTATCTAATATCTCGTGTTTAAGGAACTGTATTATCTGGAAGGAAAGGTCTCTCGGGCAGAGGCTATTCTATACTAACTGTGAGTGCGTGTATAAGTGTCTACGTGTCTGCATGAGATGCGAGGGGGCATGGGCCTACCATGGTAACAGGAGCTATGAATTACTTGCACGGAGACAGTGAGGCCGGGCCCTTTGCTCTGCAGCTGGAAGGATGTTTACTTGAACTACTAGACAGGAATGTATTTTTCGAGGAGCGGAGCAGATAATTCGAAGGCTGAATACAGTCTTGGCAGGCAACAGGCTGAGCCAAGCGCCGTTAGCCGCGCAGGGAGTAAGGCAGAGGTCACGGGTACAGATGCAGGCCCGGGCTGAGGCATTCAGAGTCAGAAGGCAGGAAAAGGCTCGATGGCAGAATTCAGGGCCTACTTCGCCAGGGCTGAAAAACGTGTAAAGTACACCACATAAAGACGTTGGCAAGGCATACTTAGGAACGGAATATTCGACCCATTCATGGTGGATCTGAAAGAGGACATGTTAACGTTGGACGCAAATGTATTTGCGTCTTCATAGCTGGAAGTGGAGGGAACATACATGTACTTGTAGCGCGTACACGGAGTCGTTGGGGTCTAAGATAGGGGACACAATTGATCATAAAATTTATATTTCCTCACTTGTCTTGGGGCCATTTCTAGCGCACGATCCGTCTTACAGTGTCACCGGCAGGGCCAGGCCAGGCACACTTGTTTCTGCTTTTAATAGGTGCCTGCTGTACTTTCATATTTGTAGACCAGCAGGGGCGCAACTATGAGGCCTAGAGCGGCACTAGGCTTTGAGGGGCCCACAGTCACCCAAAAGCTGTTTTAGACACCAAACCCAGAATTTGGGGACCCATTTCTCTTGCTTACATTAGCCCGTGGACGTACAGCAGACCTCCTCTTAAAGTGAAGGAATTAATAAAGCTACGCTGACCGCTTTACTCGAGGGTAGGATGGGAAATTACAAGTTACCCCAACCCCGGAAAGAGTGCGCCCTGCCTCGCAGGCACTGATCCGGTGACAGTGCGAATCCGAGCAGAGACACTAAAGCGCGCTCTTCAGCCCAAACAGCAAGCAATTTCCACTCTATCGATCGGCTCCGGGCACAGGACGTGCGCACCTTCTATCAGGGAACGGCATACCAGCTTGTGTCGCTGTTTCAGGGAGCACGAGGGATGTTATCTGACTTGACTTCCTCTTGTTGATTAGGCAACCCAATGGTCTTTTTCCCTCTTTTTAATTTTTTTGCTGAAAAGCAGCACATTTCAGCCAAACATGTTGTTACAATGATGGAAGGTCCAGAGGTTGTAGGTTTCAAGTAGGTATTTATTGAGATACAAGGTGATGTTAAAGCCAGGATGTAAAGTAGGCCAGTAAGTATCCTTGTAAATAAGCCCCACCAGGAGCTGTCCTCCTGGGCGCTCAGCCTTCAGTCACCAACTGAATCTGTCCACCCATCCAACATTCTATGACATGTATAACATTCCACACAGAGAGCAGGGGAAGAAAGAGAATATAGAAATAACCATACAACACATGTCTTCTTGTCAAGTACGTTATACTCGACCAACACACTGACACACACTTGCGTTTTGCGCAACTTTATTGGATTCGGAATCTCGCAGAAGAATCGACATTTAAAAAGGGGCTACAGGGACAGTAGTTGCTCTTTTGGCTGACACGCAAGCGTTAAAGCCGGACTCTTGTTCGAAGCACGTCGTCGAGTTAAGACTGTTCTTTGGCGTGGTTGCATCGGACATTAGGCGCTTGCCCATCTTACGCAAGAGCACACTGACTACTAGTAGGTCCAATAGCAAAGTGTGGCCAGAGGCAGCTCCTGATTGGCAGGACACACCTGGGCTCATGCAAGGGGTTCAAGCTGGGGTAATAAGTTTAGTGATTTAGGGGACTATTCAGACGCCTGCACAGTGGCAGCTGATGAACATTTAAAGTGGTGGGTGTAACCCTTGGCCCAAATTCCAGAAAGCAAGCCTGACTTTCACTAGGTGGGTTCACTCTCACTCGCTTCCACTCAGTCTTACTCTCTCACATGTTCTCATTCACTTACCCTCACGTTTACTTATTCTGACTCACCCAGCCTCACTCTGACCCACTCAGTCTCACTTACTCTCTCAGTTTCTCTCCTGATCACTAAGTCTCCGGATATCTGTAACTCAATAATTTGTACCCAGTCACATTCTGACTCACTCACTCCCATTCAATCTCACTCATTCTCACATGTTCTCCCTAAGTCTACCCCTGATTCACTTGCTCTCCAATACACTCAATCGCATTCATTCTAAAAAAAAAAAAAATGGTGTGTACAAAAATGGTAAGCATCCTTTGGAAATTAATGCTATTTTTAATGCAGATGCTTCACCCAAATAGTTTTCAATGAAATGTCGTTTTCATTTCAAGGTGTAACAACATTTGCCTTTTTAGCTATTGGATCTTGCTCTGGGGGAGGGGGTTTTCCCTGGGGCAACATTCCACGTAGGTCAGAAGATTTTAAATATGAGTTTAGCCATGCACCAGCAAAAATGCTTGTATTTGATCAGCATCTTACTTTAATTGACTTGTTCTGCCTCTATTACGGGATTCCCCACCCATCCACCTGTTTCTCTTTCACCCCCCTACCCGTCCTTGTTCCTTCTCATTGGTGAATAATCAGTGTGTCATGAACTGGTACAAGAACCTGTGGCTGCCCCAAGCATATGCTTTTGCAGCTGTACAGCCGTTCTTGTCTGTGGCAGCGCAGGAATTTTTCTGAGTGGAATTATCCCTTCTAATCCAGATTCCCGAATCAATCAATCAATCAATCAGTGACACTTGTAAAGCGCGCTACATACCCGTAGGGTCTCAAGGCGCTTGGGGGGGGGGGGGGGGTGCCGCTACTGCTCGAACAGCCAGGTCTTCAGCTTCTTCCTGAAGGAGAGGTGGTCTTGGGTCAGGCGCAGGTCGGACGGGAGGGAGTTCCAGGTCTTGGCGGCCAGGTAGGAGAAGGACCTTCCTCCTGTAGTCGCTCTTCGGATGCGGGGGACGGCGGCGAGGGCGTGGTTGGCTGATCGGAGGTGGCGTTTGGGAGCGTAGAAGTTGACTCGGCTGTTGAGGTAGCTCGGGCCTTGGTCGTGTAGGGCTTTGTGTGCGTGGGTGAGGAGGCGGAAGGTGATTCTCTTGTTGATGGGGAGCCAGTGAAGGTCTCTCAGATGTCCGGAGATGTGGCTGGATCGTGGGATGTCGAGGATGAGTCTGGCTGAGGCGTTTTGGATCCGCTGGAGTCTCTTCTGGAGCTTGGCGGTGGTACCGGCGTAGAGGGCGTTGCCGTAGTCCAGTCGGCTGGTGACGAGGGCCTGGGTGACGGTCTTCCTGGTCCCTGTGGGGATCCACCAGAAGATCTTCCGTAGCATGCGTAGGATGTTGAAGCACGCCGAGGAGACGCTGTTGACTTGCCTGGTCATGGAGAGGGAGGAGTCCAGGATGAAGCCCAGGTTTCGTGCATGGTCTGTCGGTTTGGGTGCGGTGCCCAGGGCGGGAGGCCACCAGGAGTCGTCCCAGGCGGAGGGTGAGGAGCCCAGGATGAGGACCTCCGTCTTGTCCGAGTTCAGTTTCAGGCGGCTGGTCGTCATCCACTCGGCTACCTCTCTCATCCCTTCGTGCAGGTTGGCTCTGGCGGCGGCGGGGTTGTTGGTCAGGGAGAGGATCAGCTGGGTGTCGTCGGCGTAGGAGATGATGCTGAGGTGGTGTTTGCGTACGATGGCCGCGAGGGGGCTCATGTAGACGTTGAAGAGGGTGGGGCTCAGGGATGATCCTTGGGGGACGCCGCAGATGACTTCGGAGGCCTCTGACTTGTACGGTGGTAGGCGGACTCGCTGTGTTCTTCCGTCGAGGAAGGAGATGATCCATTCCAGTGCCTTGTCCTGGATTCCGATGTTGCTGAGGCGCTGTATTAGGGTGCGGTGGCAGACCGTGTCGAATGCCGCGGAGAGGTCTAGGAGGATGAGGGCCGCTGTTTCTCCATTGTCCATCAGGGCTCGGATGTCATCGGTGGCGGCGATGAGGGCGGTCTCGGTGCTGTGTTTGGCTCGGAAGCCGGACTGTGAGGGGTCGAGGGATCCGTTCGTCTCGAGGAAGGCGGCCATCTGCTTGTTGACGGTCTTCTCGATGACTTTGGCTGGAAACGGGAGAAGCGAGATGGGGCGGTAATTCTTGAGGTCGGTGGGGTCCGCTGTTGGTTTCTTGAGTAGAGCGCTGAGTTCGGCGTGTTTCCAGCTTTCGGGGAAGATGGCGGTGTCGAAGGATGTGTTGATGATGTCTCGCAGGTGGGGTGCGATGACAGCGTCGGCCTTGTTGAAGACGTGGTGAGGGCAGGGGTCGGTTGGTGATCCGGAGTGGATGGAGTTCATCGTGCGGATGGTGTCTTCGGTGCTGATCGGGGTCCAGGCGTGGAGGGTGGTGGTGGGGGGGGGTGGCTGGTCGGTCGTGGTGTGCGTTGGTTGGTTGTTGAAACTGCTGTGTATGTCCGTGATCTTGTTGTGGAAGTATGAGGCGAGGGAGTTGCAGAGGTCTTGCGATGGGGTGATGTCGTTGTTTCCTGCGCTGGGGTTGGAAAGCTCTTTCACGATGTTGAAGAGTTCCTTGCTGTTGTGTGCGTTGTTGTCCAACCGGTCCTTGAATGCTGTTCTCTTGGCGGCGCGGATCAGCTGGTGGTGTTTCCGGGTGGCAAGTTTGTAGGAGGTCCTGTTGTCCGGTGTCGGTTCCCTTTTCCAGACTTTCTCGAGGGCTCGGCAGTTCTTCTTGGAGCTCTTGAGTTCGTCGGTGAACCATGGGGCCTTCTTGCTGCCGGGTCTGCTAGGCGGGGTCCTCAGCGGGACGAGTTCGTCCGCGCAGTTGCTGATCCACTTCGTGATGTTATCGGCGGCCTGGCTGGGGTTCGCTGAGCTGGCAGGAGGGTGTTGGCTCAGGGAGGTGGCGAGCTGGTCTGCTGTGATCTTGTTCCAGCTTCTGCGGGCGGTGTGTTGCTGGTGTTGGTGGGTCGTCGTTCTCTTGAAGGTGAAGTGGACGCAGCTGTGGTCCGTCCATTGAAGCTCTGTGGCGTGGCTGAAGTCGATGTCTGTGCTGGATGAGAAGACGGCGTCGAGTGTGTGTCCGGCGAGGTGGGTGGGGGTGGACACCAGTTGCTTGAGTCCCAGGTTGGCGAGGTTGTCGAGCAGGGTGCTGGTGTTGTGGTCGTTGTTGTTCTCCAGATGGAAGTTGAGGTCTCCCAGGAGGATGTAGTCAGCGGAGGGGAGGGCATGCGGGCTGATGAAGTCGGCGATGTCCTCGCTGAATTGCGTGCGTGGTCCAGGGGGTCGGTAGATCAGGGTGCCTCTGAGGGTGGTGTTCGGGTTGGTGTGGATCTGGAAATGCAGGTGTTCGGCGCTGGTCAGGGTGTTGTCGGTGCTGGTCGTGAGACGGATGGTGTTCCTGTGGATGATGGCGATGCCTCCTCCCATCTGGTTGGCGTTTCGGTCCCTCCGGACGATCTTGTAGCCCTCTGGGATGGCGATGGCGATGTCGGGAGCTGAAGAGGCGTTCATCCAGGTCTCCGTGAGGAAGGCAACGTCAGGGGCTGTGGCGTCTAGAAGGTTCCAGAGTTCGATGGCGTGTCTGTGGACGGAGCGGGTGTTGAGCAGGATGCACTTGAGGTGGGTGCTGCTGGAGTTCGCCTTGGCGGGTGCTGGTGCGGGGCTGGTCCGGATGCAGGAGAACTTGCAGGCGTGGCAGCTGAACGGGCCGTGGGTGCGTCTTGGAGTGGCTTGGTGGCATTCTGGGAGTCGGCCGGTGTTGAGTGCGGTGAGGGTGGCGGCGGAGTACGTCCGGCGGGTCGGTCGGGCTCTTCGGGGGCCAGGGGTCCTGGCGCTGGTCGCGATCCGGTCGCGCGCAGACGGGCTTACCTTTGGCGCGCCTTCGGCGCACAAACGGCGCACCCGCTGCGCGTGACCGCTGCGCGTTCGCACGGTCGCCATTTAAGGCGAAGTGCGCGGGTGGGCGGGGCAGCTGGGAGGCGGGAGCGGGGAGGGTTACAGAAGACAAAAGGGGCGGGGACAAGCGGCGGTGGCGGGAAGGGAGGGCGGGGGGCGACGCGGTAAGCGGACAACAAGGAAGGAGAGCAAACACGGAAAGAAATGCAAAACAGGCACAAAATAACGTCAAAAGCGGGGAAAAAAGAGAGTTACACACAGTTTAAAAAAGCAAGCACAAAAAACAGTCAAAACAGGGAAAAACACTCGCAGCGGCGGCAGCCGGCAAACGAGGCAGCAACGAGGCGGAGGGCAGGCAGGGGCACACGCAGCAGCTGGTGGCCGTGCGGCGCGGGGGTGTCCCACAATCTACGGACAGTTTGGCAACATGCCGCGTCATTTAATCACAGAACGGGATGTCAGTGCACAATAACCTGCATTTTGGGTGATGTTCCAGCCAGGTATTTGAGTTTTGGGCAAAACTCATTCAAGTAAAAAGGTGTGTTTTTAAAGTGTCACTGATTTCAAGACTTCAGAGAAACTTGTCACTTGGGGGCTGATGCACAAATCTTCTTTCCACACCTCCTGCCCGTCTTGCTTCAGGTGAGAATCACGTTTAAATTTTAAAAATATCACAAGACGTAATAAGAAAAAAACAATTGTGAATGAGACATGAGAGTGGTTGTGATAAAAAGCAGGAAGGGTGCATAGAAAGGAGCCTTTACAAAAAATCATCTGCCAGTACGCTATCATCTACCAGCTTCTAGCGATATACCAAGGTCATGCAAGGCCAACCTTTTAACATTTGTGTTTCCGAGCAACAACTAGAGTTGGGCTAGCCAACCCATTTACAGGGATAACCGAGTCAGAGCGGATCCAATGGTCTGGCGCGGATCTTAGAGCCTGTGCACAAGCTGTGCCCTGAAAACACTGTTTTACCCTGCTGACTTTAAAGGGTTTCCACTTTGTTTTTCCCCCTCACAATTACACAGCATGTACAGTGAGAACTTCCAAAATGGAAGTTTTGTCGCAGGTACAAAGGCAACGCTTGATAGTAATTGATAATTACACTTAATTCATGGCAAGGAATTCCAAAGGTCAACCTTTTTGATAGACCGGAAGGGACAGTCTGTCAAGGTGTCAAATGTTGGCTATATAACCTATCTCCCAACTATCGAGGTGGTTGAGACAACGAAGAGACGGTAGCGTGGGATGTGGAAACCTTTAAAGCTGTGAGTGGCTGTTCCTGTGGTACTATTAAAAGATACTCCTTTTCAGACATTTTACATTTGTTATTGATGTCTGGCATTATTTCTACAACTCTTAGCTCTGAACTCACCAGCCAAGGAGCATAAAAAACAATTTCTCCCCTCTCTCACCCAAGCCCTTTCCCTTTCACCAAACACAGTGACAACAGCAGGGTTAACCTCCATCAAAGGTAGTGCACCCACCTCCAGAGACAAGTGGGAACACCTGTGCCAATTTTGAGTCAGAGACTGGTAGCGCAGGCAAAGCCAATAGCTCTGGTTAAATGCTTATACGGTTCCAAAAGTGAGACCTATTGGCTATTCCAATGCTTGTTAATTATTGCTGTTGGCTAGGAACCCTTTGGACTATGCTCAGTTGACAAGTTGCCCTTTTCATTGTACCTAGATGGCTTTGAGCCCATTCAAATAGACTTGTCTGTCTTTGTGCACTTCTAAATATACTTTTCTGACCAGAGCTTACTTCAATGGCCTAATTGTCTTACATTTCCTGACTTCTTTAACTAGACAGGCCACCGGAAGATTTTTGACAATGCTTAAATGACTATGCACCATCAGACTTTTTTTGCCAGTCTCCTTTAACTTAGATGTGCACAGAAGGGACCAGTATTTTCAGAGAGTGGTTTTGTATCCTAAATGAATGGTTTTTTGGACTGTACTTTAAAGATTGTCTTGCCCTCAACCCCAAAAAAACCGATATAGTTGATGTAGTCTGATGCACAGAATAAACACATTTAGGCTTCGCACAGTAGAATACATTTCACAGATTACAGAGACGCACACACTTTGGCTATCTCCTACTTAAATCTTGTTTTACAAATCTAAAAAGTTCAAAAGAGGCCACTCTTGCATTTTGCCACATGTATTTGCTTTGGAGTACAGAGCTATTGCAGCACTATCTCCTCTTGTAATACCAAATGTAAACGCTTTTTTAATAAACATTTTAGTGTTTTTTTAAGAGTTAAAGATCACAGAAAGTATAGACTAGCAATACGTCGTTGTATGTAGGTCACATCAGCTTGTTTCTTGTTGGTCTGCCATGCTCTTTTTTACCCCTGTCAGCACCAGTTTGTTTTTTCAATTGCTAATGCACTAGTCGTGGTCTCCTTCTCTCTATCCAGGTCAGAGATTGGCCTGCTACAGTTTCCAGCACTTTGGCCATTGCTGCCATAATGTAAGCCACTTTTTGGTACACACCCCTCCCCCCCGCCACCCTCGTTGATCTGTCTCTCTGCCAACAATAAGATGTAAGAGCTTTGTTTCATTTAGCGTAGATCTCACAGGTTCATGCTTGGAGTAGCAAACCTATCTCTCATGTTACACACATCTGAGTGTCTGAGGCCTTAGCCAGCTGATCAATCGACCCCTTGTGCTGAGCCAGAGGCCCTTTTGCATGGACAGCTGGCCATGGATGATCTGGACTAGATTAGAATGACTGTTTAGCCTTTTGATCATTCTAGATGCGGTTGAATGATTGGGAGTTAGAGTATCTGTTTTTCCTTTCCATTATTCTCAGTGAGCCTTGGGTGATGGATGGGTACCTAGTTCTCTAAGTGAAGCTTACCTTGGTGACAAACCATTTGTTTTTTACCTGGATAACGTTTTTTTAAGCAAAGACAGACTTTGCATGACCATTCCACACTTCCTGTTATCATCTTGATTTCTGGTTTCCCCAATCAAAACCCCTAATCCTCACCACTTGGTGAAGAAAAAGAAACACATTAATAAGAGATTGCTAAGTCGTCTTCTGAGCCTTTTTTATTGCAGTTTTGCCTGATAAGGTCAGATCAATAAAACTTTCCATTTTATGAGTGTTTGTAGGTTAACAATGAAGAAACTAAAGACCTCATCAAAAGACACTAAAAGGAGTGCACCGGCTCTTGGGGAAGAGACTGAACTTCCAGGACAGACTAATGGGGACTCTACAGATGGAGGAAGTAAGTAACAGAACATCATGTCAGGTAGGATCTAGACTGAAAGCTGAGTTTCTCACATGTAAAATATTCACATTTAAAAGATCTGCTACTCTGATTTTGATATCTGGATTATGAGTTGGAAGTCAATTTAAAGACATGGAAGTAAGTGGCACAAACGTTCCTCACAGTGTGGCCAAGAACTTTATCTCCAGGCCACATATTCCAGCTCAGTCCAGGCTGTTTGCATTTAGACTCTCTTCTTGACTGGCTATTGTGTTAAGTTCTCCGTAAAATGAGTTGGTGGACCCAGTCAAGCGACAGGAGATCTGTCTCCAGTAGGAGCCGTATTCACTGTTGCTTCATTGCTCTTATTATTAGTTTCATCACAGAAGCCACTGGCTAAGTGAGCACTGAGTCAGAGACCCTGTGCTCCCTCTTCAGCAGGCATGAGGTACATTTGAGGCCTTAAACATTGATGGGTAAATATGTGCTTTTGATTGCAAGTTGGAAAGGCCATTACCTGAGTAGCTTAATGCCTTTGTAGTGGAGTTCAGTGTGCAACCTGCTCATTAAGGATCTCAATCACAGCTGTGCTGACTTCACCAGGCATTTTTCCAGTTTCAGCAAATCCATTGCCAGTGACTGGCGCAATAGTAGCATAATCCATCAAGACATTTGTAATTTAAGTCAGTGTAAATCACTTGACTTTATGTTTTGTTGTTAAGATTTCTTGACTTGAAAGAACGGTAACTGTAGGGGAAAGATGCAAAATCGCTTTATCCAACGGGCAGCAAAGCAGATTGCTAGCGTCCTCACTTCTCTGCCTCGATGAGCAGATCATCTTCTACCTTGAGTAAGGCACACATATGTGCCTTGGACTAGTTAATGCTGTTAAAGCTCAGATATTCACTTCCAGATTTGATCTAAAAGCTGCAGCTGGCATTTGTCCTTCCAAGATCCTCCTATGGAACAATGAAGATTTTAATATAGGAACTCGCGTGTCCAGTTTAGTTCGGAAGCTCAATAGGGTCTAGTGGGGATTGTGGAGGTTGGGAGTGTAGTGTTCCAAGTGGCTAACAGGCCTTTGGATCCTTGCAGCTGCTTGATGAGGCAGGAGATATCTATTTCATAGTCTAAGCATTAGCTAGTAAATCCAACTAAGAATTGCAATGCCTTAGAACGAGGACAAAAAATATCACAATCCATACTGACTATGTATACAAGTGCTTTGGTGGTACAGTACATTAATTAAAAACTTGTGTTCAGTTGCATCACATCATTAATCAGGATAGATAGGGATTTGGAAGCAAATCTATGTCTAGCAATTAGTTTGTGTACATAATGAAATAATATATCTGAGAGCAAACTATCTAGTTTATTGTTCAAGCTAAATGCTTCTTATGTCAGTGAGTTGCTCCTCTGACCCAGGAGAGAATTTTAGCTTTTGCTTGCCCATCCCATATGTTGTTCCCTGGGCTGGCCTTATTGTAAACCGAGTGTAAAGCCTCCACTGCTCACACAAGTCGAATTGAAATGACAGCTAGGACACATGATACCAAACTAGCAGTCACAGCTCACAGATATCCGTTAGTGTGTGCGTGCTAGGATCTCGCGATGCCAGCTTCCTAATATGTACATTTTTTACAGAAACAGAAGAGAAGATATCCTCATACCACTCATTTGGCAATGTAGAAGTGGCGCTCTTCCGGAAGAATCTGTTGTCATGGTACGACCAGTGTAAACGCGATCTGCCCTGGAGGAAGTTGGTAAGGCTCCTTGTTGCAAGGGCTCTTAAGTCCTCTCTGTTCATGAACTGTGAAGAAAAGTGTATAATTTGATACTGCATATTTTACGTCTGACTAGCTGTTTTATTCACTCCTATGGCTGAGCTCCATCCCCACCACCCCAATCAGGGCAATTGTGTCTTGTTGCCTCAGCGTATCATCTATCTGAAGGCTTCTTCACCACTACGCCTGACCTCCACCTGCTCTATTCTGTCGATACTGCTTTATTGGCCCTAATATTGTTTAAGACCTTTTACACTCTGCTGCTTGTTTTGTTATATTTGTTCATTTTCGACCTGGCCACATTGAGTCCATCAATGAAGTTTAGTATGAGCAAATGTGAGTTCCATTTTTCGTGGCAAACTGCATAACAGTTTAAGGTGTACAACATGTGTGCCTGCAGCATAGATCTAGTTACCTGAATGTGGTCCGCAGTCACTGATGTTTTACAGGGGCGAGTATACGACGAGGGGTTGAATACCACATCACATTCTACCATTGAGTCTGGATGTGGTTTAAAGTGACCTTTGTTGTCTCTAAATGTAATTTATATTTATATAGCGCATTATCACCAACGGTCTCTAAGCGCTTGCTTTGGGAACCAGTCCTGGTTTTTCCCTGTGAGATAACCCGTACTGGGCACCCTCAAGGTGAAAGCCAGGCATCCCTCCGCGGGGGGCCATAGTGGAGATTAAGCAAGCTTTTGCCCGGAGTTGCAGAGTGTGAACCCGTGATTCGAGCAGGCACCGAAGCGAGAATTATCGAGTCCGTGGACATTCTTGGTCTCAAGACCCTGCTGCGTCGGGAATTGAACCCTGGTCCCGGGTCTGACCTCTGCTTCATGGTCTGCCTCCTCTAACCATTGAGCCGCACTTCTCCTAAATGCCAGCTTGCCATCACTTCAGATTGCTGGTGACTGAATTTGGTTGAAGGCTACATGTCTTGTTTGTAAACTACAGCAATCCATTACCTCTGGCTGCCATTGGTCTCAATCACAACAATTTGAACCTCCCCTCAGAGGGTGTGAGCCCAGCCTCTGCGGGAGATTCCACAGTCAGCTTTCACAGACCCCATCATGAGGCTGGACAAACCCTCTCCACATCAGACACCTTGACTCCTGCGCAAGGATTTTCAGTCTGGCCTAATCTATCTTCTGAAGTGCTGAACAGCTTCTTATCGCTGTCCTAAGGCAGCCACTGCGTTCTTATGTGATTCCACCTTCAGATTCCACTCTGAAAGGGAGGGAAGCTGTTTGGTCCAAATGCCCAAGGCTTGGACCTTCTGTTCCATATCCATGCCCCCCCTTACTTTGATCCTTAAGACATAGGATGAAAATGTTCTCGTTTCATTGTAACAGTGGGAAAAATAAACATTAGCACTTAGAGTTTTACTTGGTACTAATTTCTTAAGGATTTCTAAATGGCTATTACATTGTAACCATCTGCCATCTGTGAGATGGTGTAATGGTATGTGTGTGTATAAAGTGCACCATAAAAGTGCTGTAACTTGCTTATCAAAGTTGCTGACACACCTCAATGGATGCCAGGACCCCAGTATTGTGTGCAGATTGTTTGAGGCCTGATGAGTTGGGTCTGACATCCACAAATTAGTAGTAGCGGCAACAATTTTGAAACACAGAGGCCTATTTACAAACTGTGTTTTGTAGTTTGTTTAGAATGACTGCAGTAATACTACTCGCGTACCACAAACTGTAATTCACAAACCTATTTGTAGAGACCTGTGCCTCAGTTTCTCCTATCTTTTCTGCGCAGAGATCTTCGTTACTATCGCATAGATCCGTGCACAGTTAAGTCAAAATTTCGATAGTTCTGGTGGCAGGCACATTAGGGAGTGTCTGGAACACAGGGAACACCTTCACCTAAATAGGAGAATTTTAGGGAGGGACGTGCAAATATAAACACTCCCCCACACAAGATTAAGCCCATTGCTATTCACAAACTGTACTTCTAACGTTACTGCAGCCCAACATGCCCCAAAACTGTTGTACATGTATTCCAGCACATCCTTGGAGTGAGTCCATCTATACACATACCCACAGATGCTGTAACACCTCCCATGTAACACAGTTGTGGTAGGGTCTTAAAATAACCTCCAATAGAAAAGAATGCTAAATATATAATGTATCTAGCTTTTTAAAATAAGTACATGGATGTTTTTTTAATAGTGTATATTATTAAATGAATAGTTATTTTAATGTTACATTAATAATAAACTTTTGTTAAATAACGATTAGTGTTTAGAATTAATTCTATACATGACTTATGAATTTTAAAAACGTATTGCATTAAAAAAATTATGTAACATACATGGTTTTTTGTTCTATAGAGATTTTTAATATTAACTATATTAAGTTCATCTTTAACATTTTATTTGAACAATTCTATGTTTAGAATATATAAAATTCTTCCATAATAATATTTTATAATAAAATATTTGTATATTTCTTTTAAAGTGTAATAAAAGTTTGATGCATTTTCTATACTTTACTATTGAGAGATCTCTGTGCCTGTGGCAGAGACCTTCGCCTAGGAGTGAAAAGCTATGAGTAGTAACTTTACACTAGGAAATCCTGTTCTAGGAGGCATCACCAGTGGTGAAGACTTGTAAGTCTACACCTAGGAGTAATTTTACACTTGGTAGTGAGGAATAACAAATACGTTTAAAGTTACTACTAGGTACATTAGTAGATTTGCACGTTTCAATTTGCCTTTGTGAGTACCTTTTTAATGAAGGCCCACAATCTGCAGCAGGTTTTCTTCTTTTCTGCTCATGGCCCTACCCTTTTGTTGACTAACTGCCACACTTCCAATCATGTCCCTAACAACACCAATTAACATCATTCAGTCTTCTTTGGGGTGATTGAAAAGTCGTCCATCTTGCTGCCTTACTTATCTTGGTATTGTCTATGATTTGTATGTCTGCAGAATCTCACCACTCTCGTTTAGAATCCTCTTTTTAGCATTCTTACATATATTCCATAAGGTTTGTCTGAACTAGTGGTTCTTGGTTATGGGGCAGGTAGAACTGATTCCATAAATTATTTCTTATATGTCTCTCCTTCACATCCTTTTGATGGTAAGCCAAACTTTGTTTTTGAACTCCGACCTTCCTCAGTAACTGTTTCACACACCTGCTGGGCCCAGGGAAGTGCCACACAAGGAATGTATGACATTATCCCGCTGTATTTCTCCCCGCAGGGAATCGCAATGCGGTCGATACAACGACCATGTTGATAGTCCGCATACCATTACTCCGAGAGTCGTAACAACGACTTGCAGAGGGGACGCTGAATGTTATAATTTAATAGTCCAACTCCAGTCTGTGTGGACAGTAGGGAAGGTGTTGTATTTTAAATCCAACTCCCCCCCCCCCCACTTCCGCAAGTCGTTGTTCTGATTTGCGGAGTAATTGTATGCAGAATCAAACGACCGCGTTGTGATTCCCTGCGAGGAGAAAGATTTGTGGTAAACATTGTTTACCCCACACAAGATATCGGGCCTGGATCTGCGTTTGGTGGTCTGAAAGCAGAGCGGCACGCCACCACCCCGCTCCCACATCGCCAAACTCCACTGTCGAACTTCAGCCGGATTACAAGTTGTAATTCGTAATCAGGCCCTAAGTTCGGATGATTTGGTTCACCTTCACCCTTTTCATCATTCTATCCTTTGCATCACATTGCTGCACTCCATAGCTGACCTTCTATGTAAGGGTGACTTCCATGGGTGGCTCGTTCTATTATGCATGATCCAGCCAGGCCAAAGAGCACACCACACATCAGGAAACATGCTGCTGTTTATCCGAGGGGCCTACCTGAAATCAACAGGATCTGCTCCTGAAATCTGAGATCTCGTTTTCTGCGAAGGGCAGGACTATTTATTGGATGACTTCACACACTAGTGTACTTATCCTCCGATTTATCCCTAAATCTTCCTTTTGTCTATATGTCTGCATTCTAATTAGCAAGGGTTTTTTCCTTGCTATGAAAGACTTTGGTCTCTAGGTTGACAGTTGTGTTTTTGTGGTTTTCGTTGTTTAGGCGGTGGAAGAAATGGACCTGAATAAAAGGGCATATGCAGGTAAGAGTGAGTAATAATAAGTTATCTGTTGCTGTTGTCTGAAGAGGTGACTTCTGTCCTTGCGCTGTTGTGTGTAAGCACAATAACAGAGCCCTTTTCTGAAACATGCATGCAATGCTTGTGGTAACGTAACCTCAGCCTATTAATGTTTAAAGTGGTTATTGTTCCTGGTGTGGCAGTACTTTTCTTTGAGATGAGCTGGTGGTGCTTCTCCTCTGCTGCAGGTGAATAAGCAATGACCACTAAATGCTTGCTCAGAGGCACGTGAGGCCAAAAGAGCTCTTCCATGATTGCTAATCTGGGCAAGGATGCTTCATTACCATAACTGCAAACATGAGAAGGGCACCCGACCCATTGCAATAACTAAATGATGATGTCACAGGAGAGAATGCACACTCTAATAGGGGCATATGGTGGCGTGATCATACTGGTACCACAGTACCTTGGGGCATCTGATGGTGGGAACATATGCCGGTCTATGTAACTTGCGCAATGTGGAGATGGGTTCACAGTCCCATTGCTATAACTTGGCTTGTACTGGTAGGTGAGTTCTCCCAATACAGTAACTGGCATGGGCTGGTGGGGAGGGGGACTCCCTTACAGTAACATAGACATGTGCTCGCGGGTGAGTGTTACCATTACAGTAACTCTGGCAAGGGCTGGTGGGAAGGGGCCTCAGCGGCGGCTCCTCCACTAAGGCGCAGGAGCGCCATCCTACTGCATTTTGAGCGGTGGAAAAAGGAAAAATTAAATGATAATAACACTATGTTATTACCATTTTATGTTTCCGTTGTCAGGCAGGTTTATGGGGCTTGGCAGGCTGACTGTCATCACAGCCAACAAGGGGAGGAGTGGTGGGCACTTAAGTGTGCATGGTGGTTTGGCCGGCCAAATAGTCATGCGCACTTTGCATGTTCCCTACGGGGCAGCAATACACAGTCTGGTGAAGAACATGCACCGACTCCCACTGCTTCCCATGGATGGTCCGAGGGTGCTTTCCGCAGATGGGAATACGCTGCTTCCAGTGGATAGGGTTAGGCTGCTTCCCATGGATGGTCCTAGGGTGTTTCCCGCCGATGGGAATAGGCTGCTTCCAGTGGATAGGCTTTGGCTGCTTCCCAAGGATGGGCCCAGTGTGCTTCCCGCGGATGGGAATAGGCTGCTTTCCATGGATGGTCCTAGGGTGCTTCCCGCAGATGGGAATAGGCTGCTTCCAGTGGATAGGCTTAGGCTGCTTCCCATGGATGGGCCTAAAGTGCTTCCTGCAGATGGGAATAGGCTGCTTCCATTGGATAGGGTTAGGCTGCGTCCCATGGATGGGCCTAGGGTGCTTCCTGCAGATGGGAATAGGCTGCTTCCAGTGTATAGTTTTTGGCTGCTTTTCAGGGATGGGTGTAGGGTGCTTCCTACTGATGGGAATAGGCTGCTTCCAGTGGAAAGGTTCAGGGAGCTTTCCAAGGATGGGCCCAGGGTGCTTCCTTTGGATGGCAATAGGTTGCTTCCCGTGGATAGGATTAGGCTGCTTCGTGCAGGCAGGCTTAAGATTCTCACTGTTAGTCTGTTTGAGTGGACAATGGTAGACTGCTTGATATGGATTCACTTTGTTCTGTGGCTTGTCTAGGCTGCTTCCCCTGGAAGGGTGCAGACTGCTACTGCTTTCTATAACTCAGCTTAGCCTGCTTTCGGTGGATGGGGTTATACTAGCCCAAGCTTCTCCAACAAGTAGCTCGTGAGCTGCTGGTAGCTCTCCATCAACCTGTGATTAGCTCGTGTGTGCAGCTCTGCCTACTAAATTAGAAGCTTTTGCTTGGTTGAATTATTCTATATATGCATAACAAAATGGGAAAGTGTGTAGTCAAGACGAAAATGTGTGCATCTTCAGAACCCATATTTTCTCAAATGTTTTTAAAGCAGATATTTGAATGATAAATAATGTAGGATTGGGAGACGTATGACTAATATTAGTACCTTGATAATATTACCTTGGTGTCAGGGGCATTGCAGCTGTGGCATTTATGTGTTATGCTCTTATTATTAACAAACTTGGATACCCCAGTCTTACAGTAGTGTGTGTGGAGATGCTACGATGCTTCTGTTGTGGATGAATATAATATTTAACAAGCCAGTAAAGCAAATTTGTGGAAATACAAATGGAGCATGTAAAAAGAATGCAACTTACCAGAGTTTATCAAACTACAGAGACTTTGCGGGTAACTCACCTATTTTTCTATCTTCTGCCCACAGTCTGGGTGTCCGAGATCATGCTGCAGCAGACACAGGTGTCCACAGTAATTGCGTATTACAACGCCTGGATGAAGGTATGTGGTGCCCCACTACTGCGTGACTCCACAGAAAAAGGCACTGGCCCCCATACATCTCATAGTTATAAAATGAACAATTCTTTTACTTTAGTTTGTCAGCAGGAGCATTTTTCAGTTTGTTGTGGGGAGGGTAAGTACAGAACTCTACCAACATAAAAAGGGAAGAACCAATGGCCCTCTGACTAGGGGAGCAGCAGGAAGGCCAAGCAGTGCTGGCAGCATCACAGGAGGAACGAAGAGGGCAAATTTCTGGAGCTAGTGGGTCTTGGTGAGACCAGCCTGGGCTGCGCCTGCGACAAATCAGCAGGACATGCTCTGAGCCTATTTGCAGGAAGGAGCCACTGCCCCCACCTGTAAGGGATGGTGCTAATGATGAGGAAGCTCTCGTCTGGAGAGTGACAGTCTTCTTGTAATGATTGAGGAGATGAGATGGGAGAAAGTAGCCTCACCAGCTCTAAATGTAAATGTCCAGTATTTGTAAAGAGCAAACAACTACCGAAGGTGTCAAGGCCCTGGGGGACGTCGGGAAGATTAA
Source organism: Lissotriton vulgaris (assembly GCF_964263255.1). Classification (NCBI taxonomy): domain Eukaryota; kingdom Metazoa; phylum Chordata; class Amphibia; order Caudata; family Salamandridae; genus Lissotriton; species Lissotriton vulgaris. The sequence continues at coordinate 263,492,465 of NC_141685.1, forward strand.
GCGAGCTATTGCCAAGAGTCAGATGGTGCTGGGCTGATCTGCTGCCGGTGCCAGGGAGCGAACCGTGAGCCCCTGGGTTCCGGAGTCAGTCGCCCTGGCTGATACGCACACCTCTTCAATTTATCCAGTGGTATCCAGCAGGTCGGTGATCTGCCCGCAATACGCTGATGGTTGAATGGACAATGTCTGTGTCAAGCTGGATGGGTGCGTGCTGTTATGATGGCACTATGAACACCTTTACGATGAGTGTGGCCACAAGACTAGTCATCACACAGAAAGTAACCTGTTTGAGTCCTCATGCACAGAATGTTTTGAGCTTTTTTATAACAAAAGCACAGGTGCACCACTACTCGATATTTAGGGAAATCACATATTCAATCTATTCCCAAACAGCCAAGTTATTCCAAAATTTCATTTATTCAGTATAAAAAAAAATTGTAAAAACAAGGTCATGAACATCAATTATTGACAGTGGCACAGCCGACGCGTTTCGTCCTTGAAAAGGACTTCTTCAGGACGATTGTTCCCCGTATCAAAAGGGGTAACACGGTTAGCAGATATGTGGTTCCAAAGTCAAGTACTCAATACACCGAGATTACATTTCAAGTTCCCAACTGGTAACGATCCATCTTGTCATTTAATCTAATTTCTAAGCTGCATGTTCACAGTAACATAAAAAGGTCAATTTGGGAGCGTTTCTTTCCCGGGATATCTATGAAGTTTATATATTCAATGGCACTCAGCGGTATAAAAGTGTTCCCTGTATATCACAGCATATTTACATATCAAAAGAAATTGCGGGTCATATCAGACCTAGAGCCTCTTATAAAAGCGCTGTCAATAAATGGCTTGTAGCCGAAAACAAAGTACCCAAATGCCGAACAGGATCCATCAGAGTGCCAGGTGTAGTGACCGAAGGACAGAAGCAGGAAACGAGAATGTTTTGAGCTATTTAAGGGATATTATGAAATATCCGTGTAGGTTTATAAGGTGAACCTGACTATCATGCCACACTGAGCCATCCGCCTCACAGCAAATCCTCCACTTACAGGGAACAACAGACCCTCTGTTACCCTTCCTAGGGTTATCTGGGCAGAGGAATTGCTAAAGTTTGCATAACACATATAAATGTATGCCCCAGAAGTCATGCCTTTTCCTTTGCAAGGTTAGATTCTGGCACTTCTACTCTGTTGGGGACAGGCTCCTTGTTCCTTGCTGTGCAGTTTTGTATCATCAGCTTTAATTTTACAGTTTGATAAAGCTCAACAATACTGTAGTGAGGTACAAAAAGCATAAATCGTACTCTATATAAAGCTATACAAAATACCTGAATAGAGTTCAAACTGAAGCAAGCCATAAAAGACTAAATAGTAGAAATCAATTAATAAAAAATGAATAAACAAATATGATAAACTTATAAACACAATTTTCTATAATAGTTGCAAGACAGTTAATAGTTCATTTTTTTGCTATACTAACCATTGGGAAGCCACCAAAGTCATTTACTAAAATACAACCCCTAAACAGTGTTTTAAAACGTGTGAAAAGGGCATACTCTCTGGCAGTCTGAGGAACACTGGCAGACTATTCTCACCTTAGGAAAATATAGGAATAATAATATAGGAACATTTATTTACCAAGAAAAAAGGGTAAAGTTCTCACACATAAATATACAAAGCTCGATTTATTTTCTTACATATTCAGCAATTATTCAATCATCTCATGTAAGATAATTCTGTTCTTTTGTATTGCAATGAGGTAGTATGTTCTTCCTGTTCTCTTAAAAAAGCTATGTCAGTCAGTCTCATCACCCAGTCTTCATGTGCCAATTTAGGTTCAAATAGAAGAAGTCCACATGAATTAGTCTGGACGGCCAGACTAGGAGAGGGGTCTTTATGTCCAAGCTCCTCCTACCATAACATGATTGGCACCTGGTGTGAGGTCATTGGTACCAGATGTATTATGGTACGAGCCCGAGGTCAGACAAGAGAAAGGGAGCGAGGCGCTCCAAAGGCGTGAGCGCTTTGGTCCTAGGCTGGGACACGATCATGAAGGGAGGGGATGCGCTATGGAGTGCTTGGACCTGTAGCTCATGTGGTGATTGGCAAGACAGCTCAGTGGGTTGGGAAGGTGCTGTTGAAAACTGGAAATACAGAGTATATACACATAGATACATATATTTTTCCTATCACCTTGATGTGTATCATAGTGAACGGCCTTTGCCTACATTAATTCAGATACCTTTGCCCTTACTGGTAAATGTCGACTAGAGAAAAAAACAACCTCAGGTGCAAAGACACTCTCAGACATGAGACAAAAAATTGGAGCATTTAGCAGCAGCACCTTAGTCCTCAGCAGCTCATCTGTTTAGGAAGTCATTGTCTGATGAGCTGTGATGGACCAAGGACCTACCTCAGTTTTAAAGAATAGTAGGCACCCCTCTACTTGTTCTGCTTTCTCTAGGGGTTGTCCTCCACCCCCAGTCACATGCTTCAGATTTTAAACCCCTGGCAAATGGACTCCGTCAGTGTGCCAATACAAATTAGAAATCAAATTGGACTGTAACGAAGACAGAACCCACTGAGCAATCTTGCGTAGAAAGTGTTTCTTGGTTACTACCAGTCCCGTAGGAGAACTTCAGGGACAGCAGTGAAACACCTAACCCTCTTTTGTTACGAAATAACACACTGAAGGATCACTGGCAACAGAATATGCTTTCTAAAATATTTATTTTAAAATTCTTAATCTTGTGCAGCCAATATACATAGAAACATCACAGAATATAAACATTAACTGAACAGTGAAAACAGGAACAAATTGTAACATGGTCACTGGATTTTGTAGCTGTGCTATCTCTAGAAGCGGTGCTACTACTAGTAGAATCAGAAAGTAATAACCTTATTCTTGAGTTCCAGAGGTGGTGCACATACCTGGTTTGGGATAAGGTCTGTTCTGTCTGGAATAAAATGCCTGCTATTCTAGGAACAAGGGCAAGGACACATGTCTTACTGAGGACAAAAGACAGCTGTGGCACCAGCTAGTGAAGGTTGAGAGGTTAGCCGGAGCATTGAACAAGTCTCACCGGAGCCTTCTGAAATTTCTCTATGGACCTATGGTCTGATATTTTGGGTTTTTACAGTATCTGATTGTCCATGTTCTATTATATATTGAAAACAGTGATAGTGCCTGCAAACATTAAAGCATCACGGTGGGAAACAAATCACCCCTCACACAAGTTGTACTCTGTACTACGTGCTAAAACCTTGATTTCTGAACTGAATTTTATAAAAACTGAAATGTAACCTTGCATTATGTGTAATTTATTAGCAAAAATGCACTCTTCTTGAAGTCAAGTTTAAGCAATTTTGCTCAACACCCCTCTCGCCCCCCAGTCCAGATGGAATCGAGCCTTGCATCTGGTCGGTCAAGCCTTCCCCTTTTCCCAAAGGCCAACATTATTTGAGCAGGACACACCACATTTGCTGTTGTTTCTGCTGAATACTACAATCTTCAAGCCTGAATGATAACAGTTATTGTTTTGTTTTAAAACAATTTCTATTCCATTTTTGTTTTTCTTTCATTGCTTACTGTAGCAGTCAGCAGACCCCGCTTGACACATGTGCCTTGAGAAGTGCACCGCCCAGCACTCGTGTTTGACAGTAGATTTAGCTGTTTGCTTTGCTGTAAAGGGAATATTGTACCTGGCCCTAATGTCAAAGCACTGCCATTGGCTAACCATGGAGAACAGGGCTCATTAGTTCTAGATCGTATGTGTGGCTCCATGTTAGGAAGAGAGGATTGTCTATTTAGAAGCACTGGCCACTCCTGAGGTGAGTCTGCAAGAAGTGCCCCTGCACAGGACCACTGGCCCAAGAGGGGTGTGGAAGAGAAAGGGTTTGTTCATCTTTCTGTATGCCCTCTGCCGCTCAGTTCTTCCTTTAAAGCAGGGGTCCACTCCAGCACCGGTGGGCTTGTAACCATCTTAGGTCCAGATAATAATCTCCTGTTTTTAGCAACCTTGTTTTAGTGGATGCCTTACACATGTACACATGAAATGTTGCACGAAAACGACTTAGCACTATGAATTCTGTTTTTGTGCAACTTGTGAACAGGGGTCCTTCATTAATAAAGATACTTTTATGTTTTTCACTTTAGAAATGGCCAACTCTCCAGGATCTTTCAAGAGCATCATTGGAGGTAAGAACTCCCAAGAATGCTGCTGCCTCATGAATAAGAGCAGAACATGTGTTTGAGGAGGGAGTAAGTGATGCAAGGACCTTGTCTTTTGTGGTAAAAGTGGAATTTCTGCGCATTCCAAAACGTGAATTAACAAGATAGAAAATGTGTTGCTGATGTGTACACCTTCGTACGAGATGTGGGACATGTCTCAAGATGCTCAAAAACAGCCAAACATGCAGACTGAAAGCAGAGACAGCAAAACCACACATAAAAACAAACACCAATATTTTTAGTTGAATTGAAAGAATGCTGCAGTTGTGTAGAAGGCAAGAGGTTGGGTTAGGATGTCTGCGCCGATTGTGAAGTTTAGAACTGGCAATGGCTTAAAATGTTGTTGTAGCATAGGCCAAGACACGGTGAACATGCAAAACCAGAATATATATATATCTAGTGCAGTCGGTCCATAACTATTGACTGTCCGATTGATGCAGGGCAGTATCAAGTTTGAGACTCGGCTCCTCATTTCGAGTCGCTCAGAACTGTCAGACGGTAAAACACCCATGGGAACCACTGTTACCACATGGTCACAGTATGCCCCAGACAGTTTTTCCAGTAGATTAATTCTTTAGTTGGGTATTGTCTGTGTATATGTAAGAAGAAGCCTTAAATTACTGTTCCTTTTTGCCACGAAGAGCATTTCAAGTTGGAAGAAAAGAGGGGAGAGTGCCAAGTCCTATTGAACTCTCCACAGTAAGGGGACAGAGGTGATGAAAAATGTTCCATTTGTGCTGCTTGAGATCTGTTGCTGAGGAAGGAAGCACACCAGTCATCAGCGTGATCACGAATATATAGCTGCTGAAGACGATGGAGCAAAATAGCGTGGTCTAGAGTACTGAATGCAGCTGGGAGGTTGAGCCCCCTGAGCCTTCTTTATCCAGGAGCATTCTGAGGGCATCGGTAGCGGTGTGGTGACCCTCTCAGTGGACTGAGCTGGTCTGAAGCCTGCCTGTTTGGGTGCTAAAAGATGAAGCGACTCGACAGACCTCTGAAGTTCTGCAGTCACCACCTTTTCTTCTAGTTGAGTGACATAGGCGAGTCGAGATGTAGCCGTAAAATTAGGAGGGACATCATGTTTGAGGCCAGCTTTTTATAATAGGGGTTGATGATGACTCTGTTCAAGTCAACAGGAATTTGACCCTGTTATAAGAGAGAAGTTAATAGTAGATACATTGGTAGAACTCCTGCTATGCCAAAGTTAAGGAATCAACAAAGGCCCTGAAGTATAGGAAAAAACTCCCTGTATTTCAAAGCAATTTCTTTCTTTCCCAGCAACAAACCCCTATGTGTGTGGTTTTTGTTTGAAATTGAAAAAAGAATGCCTCTCTGGCTGCAAGAGCATAGGGCATGCTGGCGTTTAATTTTGGTGAAGGTCCATCTGATGTGCTGGCCCGTGTCTTTATGGCAAAATGCTTTCCCCAAACCATGCCGTCCTTAGTTGGTGGCCGCATTCTGCAGTGTTGGCCTGGCAGTCAGTCCACTCTCTCTCTGTCTTGCCTCACTGAGATAGAAGTGGTTTTTTCTATTTGTTTCAGAAGCCCTTATCCTGTGAGACCCCCTGTTTCTTTCCAAAAGCTAGTTTGTGTGCAGGTTCTGAGCCTGTAACGAGGGGCTGGGCCGCTTGCAAGGGTTTGCACCTGTAATATATTTATAGAACATATCCTGGAGATTTTGTGTTATGTGATGATCAGTACATACCTGCCAACATTTGGTACTGAAATATATTAAAAGGAATTGATGACGGGTGAAGTGTAAAAGCCAAAATGTCATAACAGTTTGGATTGAAGGCAATTAAAATATTTTTTGCTGCCACCAAAATGTTAACAGTTATTGGACTTCCAATCAAGCTATTTAGCTGTTAGTGGCCAACTAGGACCAGGCTCATCAAGATTTGCTATATCCCCCCTTGTTGCATTAATGTGGTTTGTACCGAGCAGGTTAAATTAGAAATTGCCATAGTGCTCAACCTTCACACAGCAGCCCATTGATCCAAGGGCGCTGGTTCACAGTGACAACCCCCACCCTAGGACTGCCTTAAGTGCTACGGTGGTCCCAGACAGGAAAATGTCCCTGAGGGACCCTAGAAAGCTTCCTGCATGCCAGGAATACTTTAATTTGTACTCTGCAGAATAAAAGCAAATGGCAAGTAGACCTTGCCGCCTACCTCTACATGCAGCCGTACCAAAAGCATACCGAGCACAGACATCCCTGCCAGTTGGGCTGAGATCTCACAATAGGGTGGCCGGCGTCAGGTTGGCCTGTGACTCATCTGCTGGCCTGCTAAGCTTAAAATGACCAGGACAATCTTTTGCGTTTCCATTAGAATAACTATAGTGTCTTTGTCATAGGCCTCATCTTGAATCCAGTCACCGAGTTTACCCTGCTACTTTAATCCTTAGACGGCCAGACCAGAGGTAGCAGGCCCAGTGCACTATGAGTCTCAAATCTGTGTCATCAGGTCTACTAAAATCTGGACATAATCATGAAATAAGGACATAGGCTGGGATCCTCGGCAGACAAGTGTTAAAGTGCAAAACATATTTGAAAGCAGTATGCTATCTCTTTATGGTTTACAAGAACTATCTTAAGGTGTAGATTAAAACTTGTGCGTTCTGCAGAACGATGCTAGGTTAAAGGTGATATATTCTTCTAATCAGGGTCTTGTGGTTAGAAGAGCTATGAGAGAATGTGAGAAGAGTAGCTATGTCTAGGGAACACCTTCCTGCTCCACCCTCTCCTCGCGTGAGTGCCGCGTGCTCCAGTTAATGTCCCGCCTCTTTGATTTCATTGGCGCTCCCGCATAAAATATGTACAGGGCACTTTTAGCATTCCAGCTGCTCAGTCTCTGAATTTGTACCTGAAATTATTCTTCTCTCTCTAAACTATTAACGTTTAGCGCACTCTCCATTTTATGATTTTTTTTACCTCTTTTCTTTATTTTATTTTAGACCTCCATAAGGATGTTTTTGTTTCCATTTTAGTAACATTTAATATATAATGTTATGTAATGTGGAGTCTTTTATGATAAATGCTCAGATTTCCTGCATTGTCTTTCAGTTGTGATTACCTACCAAGCCTTTATCATTGAGTGTGTTGAACAACTGCAGAGTTAACAAATGATTGATTTTGAGGGTGACACTGATCTGTATTTGTATTTTCTTTGTTACAGGAAGTGAATCAGTTGTGGGCTGGCCTTGGCTACTATTCCAGAGGAAAACGGTTGCACGAAGGGGCGCAGAAGGTTTTCTTATATTTTCTCTTTTTGTGCTATTCATTATTTGGTTGTGTGTGTGTGGGTTGTCCGGCTGTAGAACCTCAACAGCAGGCCATAACTGCACACACAATTAAACTGTATTCGCAAGAGTGTCTACAGTTTATAAATCTCATACTCTAAAGAGCTGTGTGTTACATTTGCAACACTGTGCCACCAGTTAATCCACCGTTGTGGATTAATTACATTGTTTAATCCTGTGTGGTGGGTGCATTATTGGTTTAGATATCTAATTTATTTATAGTTCTTAAACATCAGGTTGTAAATGTGAGGTAACATTGCACTTCATATGTAGCTAGGTACCACATACAATAGGTACTGAATATAACCATCATTTCATCCGCATGGCAAAGCATCTCAGCACTTTGATGATAGCACAGTGTTCGACTCAGATTCCTAGACATTACTTCAGGAATTGGAAGAATAGGTGGTTTCTGAAAATGAATAGGGAGGTTCACCTCCTTGCATCGGGGTTAGGGAGTTACAGGGCATGTTAGCTAAGTGGGCCAGAGTGGAATTTCAGTTTGACCAGAGGTATGGATATTTAAATGGCACCTCCCATGTTTACATCTCTTTAGTAAGGACCCTCAATCATATATAAAGGTATAGTGGGTAACACTGCATCAATACACCAACAACACACAACTACTTACATTTGCAATTCAGTTTCTCTGAGTAAGGAATCACATTTCAGTTCTTCCACTACTTTGGTTTCAAGTCTTCTTGAATCAACAATGTTTCATTTTCTGGCCCCATCACCTGCAACCTTCTTGAGACGGTCACTGAGGAAAATGTCATTATAACAGCACTTGCTTTTAGGGGACTGAGTTCTTCCTGTGTCCCTTAAATAAGTATGTGTCCTCGATGGTAAGATGCATGCTCACAGGGAAAATGGGTCTTTCGTAACTTTTTAAAGGAAGGTTAAAAAAAAACTCCATTTATGGTAGAAAGAGTACCAGGTACTGGAGAAAGGCACTGATTGAAATTTGCCCCTAAAGTCTATTATCTTTGTGCGACTGGATTTTCTCGCTCAGGTACGAGGGAAGAGATATGTAAACATATTGTTTTAAAAGACAAGGGCATTTGGACATAATTCAGTTTTCTGCCTTGGTCCCTTCTACTAAGACCAGTAAATGGCTTTGCTCTAACATTTTGGATAGCTAGAGTTAAGAAAGCTTCTTTGGGTGCTGAAAGGTAAAATGAATGAGGTTTTTGTGATCCTAGTTTTCAACCAACTAGGTAAAGTTAACGGTATGAAATCTTTAACAAAGACTCCAACATAGGACTATAAGACTGTGCTTTAATGCCATTTTCTATACATAGCTTTGAAATCCTTAGGTTTCAATGCATTTGTGTTGAATTTTGCAAGGTGAATAATAACACCATGGACATTACTGGCACATAAGGATATCAAAAGCTCTCTACTCAGAGAGATGATATGCTTGTAAATGTTACTTAGGACATGGCCAGATGATATTTCTGCTAAAGATCTTCTGCTAAGGGGTCAGGCCTGGCGCTGGTGCTCTGGTGGAGTGGTTATTCACCTTACGACTTCTGCCGATCCCTCTGAATCATTACTAGTATTGGGGGGTGCTCACTGAGCAATTAATGGAAGTCGGGTCCCCCAGTCTAAGCAATTCCTACCATTTGAACTTCAAAACAATACATAGAAATACAGATACAAGAACACTGCCCACAATTCTACAAACATTGAAATATTTTATTTATTTCACAATTAAATGTAGAAAGATTTTAATGGGAAGAAGGTTGGAGCTTATCTCAAATCTACTTTTTTTAATTCTTAAAGGTGAAATGATATGCTAAACTCTAGCATATCCTTCTAGCTTTTATTCCCCCGATGCATGCTATCTTTTTTGTAGGGGCTTCAATTGAGGCTACTCATCGTCTATACTATATTCTGGTTGTTTTACCTGTGCTGCTCCAATGAATGAAGCTAAAGATACCAATTACATTTTTAGCCTCATTTCTAATTCCTTCACATTTAAAGAACTTTTGAAATACATTTTAAATTTAGCTTCTTTATCTTCATATACTTTTTATATCTTGATGTTCTTTTTCTATACAGTAGGGGACTTTCCTGAGTAGGCGTCGCAGACTATAAATAAGAATTCCTCCTGTAGTGGATTTTGGAATGTACTGGTGTCTGGAATTCGGTTTGCTTTTTTTCTTTTGTTGTTTTTGGCTCATTTATCTTGCTTACCTTGTCCTAGGTTATCACATTCATATCTTGTGTCTCCCTTTCGTCTGACTTCCAGTGCAGGTTAGACGCTATTCGTGCTCAATAAACGTGTCTAGATGTGGCCTGCATTTTGTTGAGCCACTGTCTGTTTTAGACAAGTTATTGAGTTGTTTAAATGGTTTGTGTAGAGCTCATTGATAAGGAATGGTGGGTGTGAGTGTTGTGGTATGGCAGGATTTACATGATCATATGACCTAAGAAAGGCAAGAGATGTTACATTTTAAGAGACAGACTCATAACTTTCACTCTCAAGTTCCACAATCCACAAGAGATGGCTGAGCCCCGAAGAGAGACGTGGGGCTCATGTAGAAGCTTCTCTTACCGCACCCTCATAATCTTCTTCTGTGTCACAGGTGGTCTCAGAATTCAAAGGTCAAATGCCACGGACAGCAGTGGATCTTCAGAAATTGCTTCCAGGTGTTGGGCGTTACACGGCTGGTGCCATTGCTTCGATTGCATATGGACAGGTTAGTTTATTGTGTGTCCCCTCCTCTCTCACATTCCTTCTCTTCAGAATGCCTTCCCGTCCCCTCACTTTAAAATCCCTTCCCCTTTTCCTCCTGACATTTTCAAATTTCCCTTATGCCTAAATGCCTCCCTGCTTCTTCCTGTGCCCATAGTCTCTGATTCCTTAGCATTTCTCTCCTCTTCAGATGGCCTTCTCATAGGACTTACTGACCTCTTCAATTCATCCTTATGTCATGCAACGGTTCCCACAAAATGGAAAGCAGTTATGGTCAAGGCTATTTTGAAAAAGCCCACCTCGGACCCCAAGGAACCAATCAAATATTGGCCCATCGCCCTTCTCCCTTTTTTTGGGAAAGTTCTGGAGTTCCTAATCAACAGGCAACTCTCAACTTTCCTAGAGGGCAACAAACTGTTGGACACTTCCAATCTGGGTTTCGGGCGGCTCACAGCACGTAAACTTCTATAATCGAGTTAGTTGACAACATTAGACTCCAAGCTGGTCCTGCTCGATCTATCAGCCGCCTTTGACACCATCTCCCTCAGGACTCTAGTGAATCACCTGTGGGACTTGGGAGCCAGGGGTACTGCCTTGAACTGACTATTCTTTAAAGGTACACATTGGTACCCTTGTCTCTCGCAGCCAAGTGATAGACAAAGGAGTTCCCCAGGGTACCATTCTAAGTCCCACGATTTTCAACCTATACGTGGCACCCCTAGCTAGAGTGATCAGATCGCATGGTTTCGACACCGTGTCTTATGCAGATGACATGCAACTACTGATCACTCTCGGCCCAGATCTAACAGACACCAAACTCCAATTCATCAAATGCATGACTGACATCAACGTTTGGATGCAAACTAATCATCTCCAACTGAATGCCAGTAAGACGGAGATCATTCTTTTTGGGAAAGCCCAAGCTCTGTGGTCCAGTGATTGGTGGCCTCCCAATCTCGGCCCCTGTCCATCTCCTAAACTGGTGGTCTGTAACCTAGGGTGATGATCGATAACAACTTGTCTATGAAAGACCATGTTAATAATGTGACGGGCATCTGCTATGGACTAATGCAAAGTCTTCGTTAGATAATCCAATGGATCCCAGTTGTATCCAGGATGTCGCTGGTCCAAGGCCAAATCATCCGTCTGCTTGATTACGGAAACACCCTGATGGCTCCCATCAATGAAGAGCTTCTTAACAAACTCCAAGTGCTAAAAAACACAGCTGCCAGACTAAATCTACCTTCACTGTTACCGTCAGCACCTAGTCTGAGAGCTCTCTACTGGCTTTCCATCAGGAAACGCATCCATTTTAAGATCAATTGCCTGGTCCACCGAACCATCTATGGGAACGGGCCATGCTATCGTGCCAAAAAACTCACCTGGTATCAACCTACCAGAACCCTCAGGTCCTCCACCAAATATCTTTTCACCCCATTAAGATTCGCACCGCCAGGAACGGCAGGAGATCCTTCTCATTCCTTGCTCCTACACTTTGGAATTCGCGCTCATTGCATCTACGTATGGAAACCGAACACAGACAGTTTTAGAGAAATCTAAAAACCAGGCTGTTCTGATCTTTCTTATTCCTGCCGGTTTCTTCATTCCTTCCTGCCCCAGGGGTTTGGCCAGCGCTTTGAGACCCATGGTTGATATGTGTGCTCAATAATATCCTATGATTATGGGTTCGGGGAATGATGGGCCGGCAAGTGCACTCATTCTTCAGACTAAGAACAACTTAATCAGCCTTAAGTAATCAGGTTCCTATCCCGCCACACAGTTGAGAATGTCTGCGTTCCATTGCAGTGGGGATTTCCGTATCAATTTAAGTTTGAGTATTTATTTGAGGAGCTGGTTAAGATTGTGTGCATATGGTTCTCCTTCTGTGGTGACACAACTTAGAGCAAAATAAGATTATGGCATGCTATGTGGAGCGATTTCTAGCATTAATGAAGCACCGGCTCACATGTTTGCATCCATTAGAATGTGGTTCAACGATCATACCATTCATTTTATGGACAAATAATTTTTTATGATCCTTCAGAGATGCAACACATAACAAATTTGTTGACTACTTGTTTACTCCATGGGTGAACCTTTGCACCTCTAGGAGTATTATTGAAGTTAATTTTGACCACCTGGCCCCAAAAAAGAAGATGTTAGTGCAAGATTCACGCCCCACCTATTCATGCGCACTCTTTGATGGCCCGGAAGATACGGCAGCAAAATCAGTAACTTCTTTTTTTATTGATCCTCATTGATCAGTAAAATCTCTCTTTTCCCATATAACTACACGTCCTGCGCTTGTGCCCCAGTGTTCTTATAGGTTCCTGCCGTCAGAAGCCTTGCAGCTAAATTAGGTCAATGAAAAAAATTCTATTGTATTTCGTTATTTGATTTTATATTGTCAGCCCATAGTTCCATATTATTTACTCTGGATTTACTAAAAGGGAACTCCACCATTTTCTTGATGGTGGCCCGTACTTTTCAGTAAATCAGAATCTTTCAACATGACTGATGTTTTCTTCACTCTGTACCAAGTAATCGATTTGCATTCTCTTTTTTTCAGAGTTTGGCATTTATCCTCATTACACTTTCTGGTCCTTCCAGCTTTCTATGCATTTGGGTATCTGTGGTCGTGGGGGTGTGGCAGGCCGGAAAATCAGGCAAGGAGGCCGGATGTAGTGGTCTATACTGGGGTTTTATTTAAGCACAAGAGTCAAATGATATGCAAATACAGAATCTCCAAGATGGTTCGGCTCGTTCTTCCCGGTTGGGTTAGGCTCCACTCGTGGTGTTCTTCGGCTGGGGTCTGTCGCAGTTGCTGGGGAGGCACCTCGGAGGGCAACAAGAGAAACAAAGGGCCCGTTAGTCCGAACAGGGACTCAGTACGTATGCTTCCACCGACACGTGGTAGTGAGGGGAGTAGAGAGGAGAGAGTCGTGAGGGAGGGAGGTACTGGGAAGGGGGGAAGGACGGAAGTTCAAAGAACGAGAATTCAGCAAGGGTGTCAGGGTGAATGTGACGGGAAGAAGGGCTCAATACCGTGAGGGTGCTTTACGATATTCACAGTGCTTTAACTACGTGATACGTGACTAGGAGAGAGGGAGAACTATACAGGGTATGTACACTGAGCACCTAGCGTGCTCTCGGGTAGGTTCACGGTACTCACGCGGTCCGCCGTAGCTCTCCAGTGAGCCACGGCCGCTCTTCAGCCACCTCCTTAGGGACTCCACCAATCCTCCGACCACTCGTCTTCTTCGGGGTACTCCTCTTCTTCGACTCCTGCGCCAGTCCGAGTGTCCTGCCACGATCCTCCAACGGCGTTCTGGCTGTTGTTGTCGGCTTTCACTGGTTATGCCGCTGCCTCAGGGGTGGAACTTCCGGGGTCGGGACGAAGTGCTTTCTGTCGACGGCGGCCGCTGGTTGGCTCCTGCAATAGAGAGAGGGGCGGGGAACTTCGAGTCATGGTTACCGCTCCAGCAATGTTGCGGGTCACTGGAGGTCGGCCGAAAGGGCTTGTACTGGGTGTGCCTGATAGCGGTAAGTTTCTAGGGGGTCCAGTCCTGGCGGGGGTGACAGCGGGACCGGATCACAGTATCATGCCTATTTTTATAGTTTTTTTTCTTCCATAGCCACCAGAGACTATACTTGTTTGAGACGTTTTTCTAAATCTGGTACAATTTGACCAGTGCTGGTGCATTTGCCAGTGGTAGAATGCAAGGTGCTAGCTTGCAGTTGAACGTGCTTGCCTAAAGGTGTGTGTGCACAAGTGTCCTGCTGGCTTTGTGTGTGGTGGAGAGTGCCTAAGCATGCAGTGAAAATACCTGGCACAGTCACAGAGTGATCATTATTACAATAGAAAGTGTCAGATAAAAATGCTTGCTGTGGGACAAGAATGGGGCAGCAGGACATTTATAGTGTAGTGTGCCTACCACCCTCCTTCCACTCAAACCTGGAAGACTTAGAGTATGCGAACATGCCTCGCCGAACACGACCCATGGCCAGTTCTCCTGCCTCTGCTGCCGCCAGACCCTCACTGCTACCCCGGCCTTCCAACACCGCCGACGCCAGCAACGGTGGCACCCTAAAAGGCAACGTACGCTCGGTACACAAACACGCCATGGAAGTGTGGAACCTACTCGATTCCCTTTCGCCCGACATCACCTTCTTCACAGAGACCTGGACCAATGCATCCTCCGCCCGACATCCGCACCGCCATCCCAGATGGATACAAGATCCAGAGGAAAGACCACCCCAACCACCCAGGAGGGGGCACGCCATCGCTCTCAAGAGTGTCCTCCGCCTCACCAACTCCAGAGAAACCTTCCCCTCCGCCGAACACCTGCACTTCCAGATCCAGACCACCCCTAAAACCACACTCCGAGGAACCCTCGTCTACAGACCCCCCAGCCCCCGAACACCCTTTGCCACCACTATCACTGACTTCATCGCACCCCATGCCATCGCCTCAACAAACTACGTACTCATTGGAGACCTGAACTTCCACCTCGGCAACCCCAGCGACCTCAACTCCACTATCTTTTGTGACAACCTCGCCAGCATTGGGCTTAAACAACTTTTCAACACACGAACCCACAGAGCAGGACACACCCTCGACCCCATCTTTGCGGCAGGAAACAGCATCCAATTCACACACGCACAACGCAGCTGCCATGGACTGACCACCACTACATACACTTTGCCATCAACAAACCCAAGACACCCAAACAGGCCCCACGCCCACTACAAAAGAACTGGAGCAAGGTTACACATGAACAACTTAACTCCACCCTCACCGGAGACAACCGTACCTGGGCACCTGATGCAAACAACACAGCCAGAGAACTCCACACCTGGATCTCCAACTGCACAGACGAGCTCGCCCGGCTATGCAACCCCGACAGACAACGCCCCAGGAAAGCCACCTGGTTCACCACCGCTCTCCAAGAAGCAAAGAAACACCTGCAGGTGCCTGGAGAACAACTGGAGAAACACCAAGACAACCGAAAACCACACCACCTACAAGGACGCCATGACGGACTACCACAACCAGATCAGAGCCACCAAGAGGAACTTCATCCACAACAAAATCCTGGCCAACTCCACCAACTCTAAGGAACTTTTCAATGTCATTCAAGAATTCACCAACCTATGCAGCAAAGCCACAGACATCACCCCATCCCGAAATCTCTGCGACAAGCTTGAAACCTATTTCCACCTCAAGATCAAAAACCTCTTCCATAACTTCATCGACCATCCACCAGGCACCACAGATGGGCCCCTGCCCCCTAGACACACCAATCAGCCCACCATCTCCAACTGAACACTGATCACTGCCGAAGACACCGCCTCAACCATGAAAAGCATCCACTCGGGGGCCCCACTGACCCCTGCCTCCCTCACATCTAACACAGAGCCACGGCCGCCATTGCACCCGAACTACAATGCACCATCAACACCCCCTTCAAAACAGGCACCTTCCTAGATGACTGGAAGCGCGCAGAAGCCAGACCGCTGCTCAAGTATCCCACAGCTGACCCACCGACCTCAAAAACTACCGGCCAATCTCGCTCCTCCCCTTCACAGCCAAAGTTGCTAAGAAAACAGTCAACAGGAAACTGACACGATTCATTGAAATGAACGCCATCCTCGAACCATCCCAACCCAGATTCTGAAGCAACCACAGCACAGAGACTGCCCTACTCGCCACCACAGACGACATCCGCACCCTCCTGGATGAGGTCACTCCACAGCCCTCATCCTACTCGACCTATCAGCGGCCTTCGACACCGTCTTCGCCGCACACTAGTTGCCAGACTACACAACACAGGCATATAAGGAACAGCCCTGGACAGGATCCGATCATTCCTCACCGGAAGAAGCCAAAGGTTCAGACTCCAACTCTTTCTCTCCAATCCCACGAAAATCACCTGTGGAGTCCCACAGGATTCATCCCTGAGCCCCACCCTCTTTAACATCTACATGGCCCCCCTCGCAGCCATCGTCTGATAACACAACCTCAATATTGTATCCTATGCCGACGACACCCAGCTCATCCTCTCCCTCACCAAAGATCCCACCACTGCCAAACTCAACTGCCAGAAAGGAATGCAAGACGTCGCTGTCTGGATGACCAACAGCTGCCTGAAGCTCAGCGCAGAGAAGACAGAATTCCTTGTCCTCTGTACTACCCCTTCTGCATGGGACAGCACATGGTTGCCGACCGCCGTCGGAAGACCACCTACCCCTTCAGAACACGCCAAGAACATTGGCATTGTACTCTACTCATCACTCACCATGAACCAACAGATCAACGCCGTCACCTCCAACTGCTTCAACACCCTCCGTATCCTCCGCAAGACCTTCAAGTGGATCCCCCGGAGTCAAAGAAGACAGACACCCATGCACTCATCAGCAGCAGACTGGACTTTGGAAATTCACTCTATGCCGGCATCAACAAGTCCCTACTCCGCAAACTCCAGACAATACAGAACACCACTGCCACACTCGTCCTCAGCCTCCCCCGACACAAACACGTCAGCCAATAAATACAAAGTCTACACTGGCTCCTAGTGGAGAAGAGAGTCACCTTCAAAATCCTCACTCACGCCTACAAATACCTACACAACGGACCCAGATGCCTCAACGACAGACTCAACTTCCATGTACCCAAAAGGAACTTCCGCTCTTCCAACCTCGCACTGGCGAAATCCTGCGCATCTAATGAGCCAGAGCAGGCGGAAGATCCTTCTATCACATTGCAGATAAAACCTGGAACAAGCTACCGCCAGACATCAGACGCTCCCCCTACCTGAACACCTTCAGAAAGACTCTCAGGACCTGGCTCTTCGGCTAAACATATCTGCGTACCCCCCCTCAGCACCTTGAGACACTCACAGGTGAGTAGCACGCTTACAATTCCCTGACTGATTGATAATTCAAGACAGGGGACGCGTATACCTGGCGAATGGTGACAATAACTGCTACACAATGGAAATACTTGAACTAGAATGGCAAAGACAGCTTAGCATTGGATCGTTACCTGAACATATTATGCCAATACCTGGCCACTTGATGCCAATACATGGTCAAGTCAAGTCAAAAACAAAGTTTATTTAGACCATTGATCTATAAACCACAGTTCATCATATAAAATATACATTTCACAAATTCATATCCTTAACAGTTAAAAAGTCATATTGTCTAAAAACTACATTTATAACAATTTAAAATCAGGAATTCATTTGGATTATAGAGCTACCGGCTACTTTTAAGCCTCCATCCTTCCAGGGAACTTATACACACCCTGCATATATCTCCCGATAGCTATCGCGATATCTAATTTTCCATATCAACTAGTAGCTCCCGTGCTTGTGAACGCTCCTTAACATCATATTTAAAAAATATTGGGAATCGGGAACTGTTTACGTAAATTTAAAAATATATAACATTCCAATAAAATGTGCAAAATCTTACATTTCATTTCTAATTTACAAACACATTTGCCATCGGGATGTGTTAAGGCAGCTTTTATTGCACTATTTGCGAATATCGGGTTAATACCTATTCTTAGCTTAAAAACTTCTATTCTTAGCCAACGGTTCTGTAGCAAATCTATATAAGGAGAGCTTACATCTTTCTCCCAGCCTGAGCACATAAATTGTACAGAGTCTTTCTTTTTCAAATACTCTTGGTCTGTTAACCTAGAAATATCTTTACCCTGCACTTTGAATACACTCTTTATTACATTGATTAGGAGTGTCCTTGGGTCAATGTTCACATTTAGGTGGTCACAGATGGCCAGGAGTTTACTTCTTGTTTCCTTAGCCCATTTTAACTCACTGGTCTGAATTTCCTTCAAGCAGCATTGCGACACCTTGGTAACTTCCCCCTGCCCCAACTGATTCCAGAATCTGCGGAGGCTCAGCTGCACCTGCACATTCCATGCGGTTAGACCTAATTCCAGTCTGACTTCCTTGATCATTACCGAACCAGGAAGGGACAGTAGGGATTTTAAACATTTCCCCTCCGCTTTATCCCAGGAGCTTTTACCGTCAATGCAGAGTACTTCCGCCCCATTTTGGAATTGCGGGGGAATCATGGCCTTAAAGGATGTCAATAGAGGTTTGTGGGACATATCGCCATAACTATGGTTAAATCTTTTCAGCCCACATACCGCTAAGTGTGCTTTCAATTTCTGTGCTTCCAAATGTGTGCCCCACTGCAGGGACCTTGTAAACCATATTCCGAGGTATTTGTTTTCGCTTACAGTATCCAGTTTGGTGTGGCTCAAGTACCAACTAAACTTCGTACTCTTCTTCCCAAAACACAAAATGTTTGTTTTTTCCATATTTACTGTAAGTCATTTTGCAGTGCAATAATCATTGAATACATTTAGCTTCCTCTGAAGCCCCACCTCTGTTTGATCCATTATTACAAGGTCATCAGCATACAGCAGGCAAGACAGGTGCCTACCATTAATTTTTGGGCTTGCACCTCTGGCTGCGCCCAAGAGAAGTGGCAAGTCTGCTAAAAATATGGCAAAAAGCAGCGGGGCCAGGACGCAGCCTTGCCTCAACCCGTTGTTTATCCCCATCTCCGTTGTAAGGTCGCCAGAGGTGTCTTTAATTACCTGAGCCCAATTTTGGCTATGCAGTTCCTGGATTATCCACAGGAGATCGGCGGGGACCTCGTACTTTCTCAATGTCTCCCACAAACAGTCCCTATCCACCAAATCAAAAGCTGCGCGAAAGTCCACAAAGCAACAAAACAATTTGCCCTGCAGCTCCATGGACTTCCTCGCTAAGGCCCATAATGCGAAGCAGTGATCAATAATAGAATGTCCTTCCTTAAAGCCACTCTGCTTTATTGGAACTATTGACTGCCGCTCCGCCCACTCTTTTAAACTGCCAAGGATTATTTTTGAGAAGACCCTTTCCCCAATGTCCAATAAATTGATCAACCTATAATTCTTAGGGTCCTTTTTTCCCCCTTTTTTATGCAAAGGTTTAATTATGGCCCCTCTCCAGGATTTGGGGAAATGGCCTGAGTCCAGTATTGATACAAACATATGGGATAAAAATCCTGCCCACCAATCTATCTGAATTTTAATTAAGACGGCGGGAAGATTATCGGGACCTGCTGCACATGATAAATTCAGCTTCTTAATTGTTTCTTTTACTTTCTCTACAGAGAAATCAGATTTTAACCCTTCTATACCCCCGTCCAAGTTGGTCTATTCATCTCGATTTCCGAGGTCCTTTCTGCTTTATATAGGTCACTTAAATAGTTTACCCATGCCGCCTCTTCCACAACACAACTCATAGCTTCTGGCACCCTTCCTGCAGCTTCCTGTATCAACCTCCAGAAACCTTTTATATTTTTATTTTCAATTGTCTCAAGAAGGATTCCCCAACATTCTTCTTTAAAAATCCTTTTCTGCTTCCTTACTAGAGATTTATATTCTTTCTTCAAACTGAGTAGGAGCTCTACATTCCCAGGGTCATAGCCGTCGCTCTAATATTCGAATCACACTTTTTTAGGTCTCGCCTGTCAATGCGCTTGCGCATTGAGCTTGCAAAAATATAGGAGCTTAAACAGAGTTTAACCATCGAGGCGATTCCATGCAGTGCCCGTGAAAAGCAAGCTCAATGCGCAAGCGCATTGACCTAAAATGCGCGTGCACATGTAAGCCAGCCATCTGCCTCCAGCAGCTTCACTTCAGTTGAAAGGCATCAGCTCCGCCCCCTGCTGCATCAAAGGCTTTCAGCCGTGTCGCATTTCTCCTCCCCCCTCCCCACAGCAATGCCAAGAGCTTTCACTTTCACGACCGCCAGGCCGTGTTTCTCGTTTCTCCTCCCTCCTACCCCCCACCCCAATCGCTCATCAAAGGCTGCTCACTCTCCTTCTCCCCCGCCCCCACCCCATCCGACTGTTCTTCATTTTGCGCCGATTTTTTTTTTTCCGGCCGCCAATGCTTGTTTTTATTTTCTACTGATTGTTTAGATCTCACTTATTTCTCCGCAGCTTAATGCATAGTTGCCTCTTGCAATATTACTGTATCAGCCACAGTTCAGGAAATAACACTTCACTCGGAAGCAGACTTGTGCTTGTTTATCCCCTGATGGCATCCAATGTATAATCATTCATTTGTGAATTCATTCTTACCCATTCTAATGTTTATTCCTCTATTTGTGTGCACATTGCCTCGAATATGTGGGCAGCTGTGGGGCAGCTCAGGAGGCTATGTACCCTCACAGTGGCTTGTTTTATCCCCTGATGGCATCCAATGTATAATCATTCATTTGTGAATTCATTCTTACCCATTCTAATGTTTATTCCTCTATTTGTGTGCACATTGCCTCGAATATGTGGGCAGCTGTGGGGCAGCTCAGGAGGCTATGTACCCTCACAGTGGCACCTTCAAGTCAAGGGTTGGAAACCTGGCACTGCAGACTCTGCTTTTCATCCTTCCCGAGTCGATACAAAGAACACAATTTCATTGTGTAGTCATGCATAGCCTTTTATCCTTCGTATCTCGATACAGACTTAGGGGTTGTCCATGCAACTGCTGTTCTGTTTGCGATGAGTCTTGCACAATCATTATTTTATAATTTGTCATTATGCATCAGGACACGGTCAGGAGCTATAAGGAGTTCTGGAAATAATGTCTTAGTAGATACCTGTTGGTTCTGGTGTGACCGGCTTTTCACAGAGAGGTTCGGACCTCAAGCATTAAAAATATTTGTTTTGAAAACGGGGTCAAACTATACATTTTTTGCAGGCAGTTCGTCACCAGAATTGACAAACTATTCCCATACTTAACTCCCTTGCATAGGACCTAGGAGCATCGCTTCTCTACATCAGTAAATCCTTTCTTTCCCTATAGAGAGTGTGTCCACTCCATCTGGATGTTCTAGAGCTTAGAGTTCCAAAGCATATGCAGCACCTGTAAGCAGCCTTCTTTATTTCCTTCTCTTTTTCTTTATTTTCCTTCTATGTTTTGTTGTTGCCTTCTTTCCTATTTTTTTCATTCTTTCTTTCTTTCATTCCTTTGGCCTTCTTTTTTCCCTTTTTGCTTTTTCTGCTTCTTTCTTCATTTCTTGCCTTCTTCATTCTTTTTCATTTTTCCTACTTTTCCTCTTTCCTGCTTCCTTTCCTTTCCTTTCCTTTCCTTTCCTTTCCTTTCCTTTCCCTGTCTTTCTTTCCTTCTTTCTCCCTTTCTTCTCTTTCCTTCTATCTTCCTTTTTGTCTTCCTTCCTTCCTTCCTTCCTTCCTTCCCTCCTTCCTTTCTGTCGTCCTTTCTTTCTGCTGAGTTCACGTGCTCCAGCTTTGGTTGGAACTTAAGTGAATCTATCGATCGCCCTCCCTCTATCTATCTATCGCCCTCACTCTATCTATCGATCGCCCTCACTCTATCTATCGCCCCTCACTATATCTATCTATCGCCCTCACTCTATCTATTGCCCTCCCTCTATCTATCTATCTATCTATCTATCTATCTATCGATCGCCCTCACCCTATCTATCGCATCACCACAGCATCACTCAGCACCACCACAGCATCACTCAGGGGCACCACATCCTCACTATACGCTACCACAGCATTACTGAACGCCACAGCATCACTCGTCGCCACCACAACATCACTCAGCACCACCACAGCATCACTCAGCACAACCACAGCATCACTCAGCGCAACCACAGCATCACTCAGCGCAACCACAGCATCCCTCAGCGCAACCACAGCATCACTCATCACTCAGCGCAACCACAGCATCACTCAGCGCAACCACAGCCTCACTCACCACAGCATCACTCAGCACAACCACAGCATCACTCAGCGCAACCACAGCATCACTCAGCTCAACCACAGCATCATTCAGCACAACCACAGCATCACTCAGCGCATCCACAGCATCACTCAGCGCCACCACAGCATCACTTGTTCAAATATGTTCTCTCAATGTTTCAAGCTTTATTACAAATGACACAAACATTTTTTAAATAATGCTATAGGTGTCACATTTGCAAATTCTATAAATATTGGCATTTACAATAACAAAATTAATACATTTGCTATTATACAAACATAAACATAACTTTAAAAATTATTAGATTTACAAGACCAATAGCTCCAACTTTTCTAATGCGAGACCTATTGCATTTCCAATGCTTGTTTACTCGTACATTCATGGTTAAACCACCTGGGCTTTCCTTTGCTGGCCAATACATGGTCACTTGATGGCAATACCTGGCTACTTGATGCCAATACCTGGTCACTTGATGCCAATATCAGGCCACTTGATGGCAATAGCTTGCGTAGGATGATATAGCATTGTACATGTTGTTAACATCTGTTTCATTGTTGTTTGCGCTTACATAAATAAATTACATCAGGATATTAAATTACTATTGTTTTTCAATACACGTCAAAGACCTCCACATATATCCATAGCTTACATTCAGATTTAGATAAAATATAGTGAATATAGTTGTACATAGCTGCCAAGTGGTTACAAATCCAATATTGTGCTACTGTCTCCCTTTTACGAAACTTCTTTTTAATATGCTGGGTTCCTTTTGCAGTGTATTGCTATGAATACTTCAGGTCATGAAGTGAGCCATTTCTTAATTTCACTATAGTTCCATAATCGTAGCTGCGTGCTTGTGCGTGCAAGTAGCTAGTCTCTCGTGGTTTTTCCACAAATGTCCCACATTGTCCACCATGTTACCCGTCAGCGCACCGAGTGTTTATCTGAAGCGATTTAAGCTTGTTCATGGATTGTCCTCATTTGTAAAACCCAGTGTCCAAAATAATGCCAAACCGCCTTTGCTTTTCGGGCACCAAAAGTTGCAGTACTCCACATAAATTTGAATAATTTAAGTTGCATGGTGTATATCAGGTTTTTTAGGAAGATATTTTGCACTCTTAAAAATATATTTATACCTTTGCTTCTATTTTACCAAACCATAACACGTTTATTTTGACATTTTACTCTGTCTTTATTTAAATCTTCTAAAAGTCGTACAATTGTTAACACACCTCACTTAATTATTTTATTAAGATATTTTTTAAGTATTTGATTTCTTTGTCTACTGATTTATATGGCCTATCTTTTCCAATTCATGCAGTTGTGGTTATTCAGGAAAAAGTCTGCCCATTTCTAATTTGCATCAAACCCAAGGCAGCCAGATATCTTTCCAATATCTATTTTAGTTTATGCTCCTGGTCCCCAAAGGTAATTCCCTTGATCACCTCATAATTAGGAATTTCCATCTCCGATGGTTCATCACTCAATTCTTGAAGCCATTAGGAAACTGTCCTTGTTTTCTTTGTGTGATTGTATTATTTAACGTCTGCCATTTTAGGCGTATTACTTCTATTGGTGCATTGTACCTTGTAGTTACCATCCCGTCTAAATTATCTATGGGACCCATTAAAGCAGTTCTCATTTCCCAAAAGACCAACTCACTGGCAGATGCTTTTTCCACATCAAGTGTTTTACTCACCTTTGGTTTCTTGCATGTGCCTAACTTTTCAATAAGATGAGCTACTCTTCTGTAGTTATAGGTCATTCTTCCTTCTCGAAACCCAATCATTTGGGTCTACCCAGAATGGTAAAGTACTTTCCATCTGCGAGGCAGGGAGTCTAGTAAATAGTTTTGCATCAAGATTAATTAGGCCAATAGTTCACTGTGACCGCCAGTGTTTCTGCCCTTTACATGATTTCAGAATTACTGGTAGATAAGCTTCAGCCGTAGACTTTGTTTTATCCCACCACTGTTCATAAATGAGGTTTTATATGAGTGGAGGTGAAAAACACTATAGAAAATACTAGCTAAACCATCCTGGGAACTTGTATACCTCTAATGCTTTAATAACATATTTCCTCTTTATGGACCTTAATTTTAAGTGCTTATGTTTCCTTCCTATCATTAGGTGACCGGGGTCGTGGATGGGAATGTGGTCCGTGTCCTGTGCCGAGCCCGTGCCATTGGTGCCGACTCTGGGAGCCCTGCAGTCACAGATGGACTCTGGTAAGTGTTATGTTCACTTCAAGGAAGAGTTAGTAGCCAATGATGCAGGAACTCCAGTTTATTAGCAAGGAACCTCCCAGAGTTGCAAGTCAAATCCTTCTCGCCAGCGAGCTCCCCGAAGGCTCAAGGAGTAGCATTCTAACCTCTGGCATTCCATGCATGCGCCATGGAATTGCTGTACAAAACATTACTCGCAACATAAGGTTTGCTTGGGACTTTTATAGCTTCTGTGCATCTCCAGTGGGAATTCTATTCAAGGCTGTTCGGGGCTGGTGGGAAAGCACCAATATCTCTGGTGACCTTTCCTCCTGGGATGCAGCATTTACGGTGTCGCCCCAGATGCAACAGGCTGGGCAGCCGTGCTGGCCCCAACATCTTTGGGCGCAGTTCAGAAAAGTTGGTAGAACTACACTACCCGCTCATTGTTTGTGCATGAGGAGATTGGGATTGAAGAAGCTGGGAGGACTGTGGATGGAGTTGTCTCAGTAGTCAAAATGCAATATCTGATTGTTTATGTTACGTTTAAAACAAAGCTAATTTCCCATGGTCTCAGTTGCTAAGTTAAATATGACCATCTGGAACCAGGGTAACTGGTGAGTTCTGAAATAGCTTCAAGATGTAATTAATGGGGACCTTTCAGTATCTAGGCCAAAAAACACGCCTCTCCATACTGGCCACAAGTCCTGACCCCTTTTCCTTAGAAAGGAAACAAGTAGCTTGGCAAGGTTTTTGTGAGCCTTACTCATCAGCAGTTCTGTTTCAGCCCCCTTGTAATACAGACAATAACTCATCACTGGCAGAGAACTAAATGCACCCACTGAGACAGCCCGACCAAGGATGCCCTGAGCATGAAATCTAATTGTTTATGAAATATGCATGCAGTTCATATTTTCAAGTGGACACACTATTGAAAGGACAAACATACACATTTCTTGCTTTTTAGGTCTCGCCTTTTCCATTCCGAAGGAATGGGAAATGGAGAGAATTCAAGTGCTCAAAATACTCGTCAAACTAAGGGTTTTTTGGTGCGGTTTTCTTCGAATTCACGTGGCCACAGGCACGCGCTTTTGGGCCATAAACTTTAACAGCCATCTGTTCCCCAGCTCCAGCACCTCCCCTCACACAGCCTTACTTGGATTTCTCCTCCCCCTCCCAGCCAGCTTCCCCCAGGCCGTGTTCCCTCCCACCTTTCCTCCTCTCTGTCCCTTCTTTTTTTCCCTTCACTTTCACATGTCTTTTAGGGCCGCAACAACCCGCCCCGCCCCCCCTCCCTCTCCCCTCTTTCTTGCGCCCGCCACTGCAGAACACTTTCGATATCATCATTTTTTTTCCCCTTCGCTTTCACGCGATCACTTTTAGGGCCGCCACAACCCGTCCCGCCCCCTTCTCCATCTCCCCTCTTAGGAATATTGGTTCTACCCCAACCCTTATAGAATAGTTCACCAACATTTAGCCAGTCAATCTTCCCCCAGTCCGTGTTCCCTCCCACCTTTCCTCCTCTCTGTCCCTTCTTTTTTTCCCTTCACTTTCACGTGTCTTTTAGGACCGCAACAACCCGCCCGCCCCCCTCCCTCTCCACTCTTTCTTACGCCCGCCACTGTAGAACATCTTCGATTTCATCATTTTTTTCCCCTTCACTTTCACGCGATCACTTTTAGGGCCGCCACAACCCGTCTCGCCCCCTTCTCTATCTCCCCTCTTCGGAATATTGGTTCTACCCCAACCCTTATAGTATAGTTCACCAACATTTAGCCAGTCAATCTGAAGTATGCACTTTAGAAATATAACAAATGCATAATTAAATAACGCACAACAGCTTAGAAACTTGAAAGAAGCAGTTCACAGGGAAAGAAGAGTTCTATTCAGTGTCAGTGAAAATTCCTTTTGTTTAGTTCTCATCCCCAAAATCCCTCCTTGGATGTTGACTGCCAGGAAGATAAAAAGTAAATAATTTTTTTGTTCTAAATTTGTGCCAATCTTTCATATTTGCATGCTGCGTCGTACCATGTTTTTTTCTCAGCAAGGCATTAAATTAAAGTGCTGCAGCTGGACTAGCACAATTTCTCCACTCTCCCAGGCTCCCATACAAAGGGGCTCTCTTCCTGTTTACAACTGTGTTTGATGAAAGCTCCATTTGTGCTGCATGGCGTGCTGCTTTTCAGCTAGAAAGAGTGACCTGCAATGCTTCAGTGACGGCCCCTCCTGCAGCTTTCGTCGCTGCTTCGTGAACTCCACTTCCCCACCGATCCTCCCCGGCCTCTTTATCAAGGGTTGTCAGACTATGCTTGTTAACCAAATCTCGGCATGTCCTAGATGTTGGTGTAAGTATTGTTATCTATAGACACGCAAACGTAACAGGTGCATGCTGGCTGAGCTGTGTGGATGTATGTCAAAGCCGACACTCATAGAATGATAAGACAAAGTCCTGGTATAGCGTGTCAATATTATGAATGGTTGCCAGGCAACTCGGTGTTGCCCCAGTGGCTTACACTGATGCCGTAGGAGTAGGTAACTTCGTAATTACAAGTGCCCATTGAATACTGACTTCCAACCTCGGTTTCATGTTGTTTTACGCGCCTCTGGAGTGTGGATACTTAGATTTGATGTACAGTGCCCCATTTGAAAGAATTGGTGACCCTCCGCAGTGCAAAACAAGCAACCACCGTTTTGGAATACAAAAGGAGGTTGAGATGTGGAGCGTATGAGTGCGACAGCAAGCTACACATCCAATTAGTGCAACCAAGCTGCATTACTACAGTCAATGAAAGCATGGCAAGATATACTCTAAAATTAGTGTTACTAGAATTTTCAGAGTGGGCGTGCTCCCATCATAACATAGCATACATTTTTATTGATCATTGTCAGGTGTATGCCTGCACTTTATCCAGTGTCTCATATTTAAACTGTGCTTATCGTTGGGCTGCTGGCCTCCATATGTCTGTAAATTATTAAGATATGCTGATTTATGGGACTGGCCTGTGTGTTTTTTTTTATAATCTTACATGTGTAACTGTTTAAGATGTGCTGATTGCGCAGCTCATTGGAGTTTATTTTTTATTAGGGTCTCTTGTAATCTCCTAAAGATACGCATCTTTAGTTCATTGCTTTAGAACATCTTACTCTTTCGTGAAGTGTGTGTTTCGTACCTTGTGCAGGACCACTCTGTACTTCTCTGTATCACTGTAACTTTAGTATAGGCACACATTCAACATCACACTGCAAATTACTGCTGGACTGAACAAAGCCATCATTTCGACGTCCTGTGGCACACATCTTTATGCTCATAGCCAATAGGTCTCGCCTTTGGGACCTTATAAGTAAGTGTATGACCATGCAACAGTTAATGCTGTTGCAGTAAGGATATTGTGCAGCATAACCAGTTTTTCTATTTTGCCACTATTTTATCTACTTCGGACCATTGCCATTATAAATTACAATCACTCTTATTTAAGTATTAATTATTTAAAAAAATTAAAAGCCATTGTTATTTGTAATATCAATACATCTAAGTCACGTCAATACAAAACATGTGGCATTACAAATGCTAAAAGTGTCACATTTGCTAAAGTTAAAAGTATTGGCATTGTAAATCACAAAACATAAATATAAAATGTCATTTACAAAACCAATAGCTCCAACTTTCCTACTGCGAGACCTATTGAAAACGCCAGTGCTTGTTATAGTTTGGCATAGCTAATGCAACAAATACAGTTGTTTTCAGGGGTATATCTTAAGAAATAACATCCATGTCAGTGGGTTGCTGGATCCTTTCAGTCAGTGTGACTGTGGCACATTGATAGTGTTAATTCCTTAAGCTAAACCCCAGTTATAAATTGGTCTATGAAACACCACTGTTGTTCATATTTTGGTCTTTTCAACTCAGGCATGGTGCGGATTTAGTCAACTTGAAAGTACTTCACAATATTTTCCCTTTTCTTATCAGCAACCTCCCCCAATGCCCAGCGATCCTTGGCTTTTTGCATACCCAAGTGGAATTGTTGACCACTCTGTGTTTTTTTAAGGAGTAGAGAAATAAGAAAATAATTCTAGGGATTGTTTCCATCTTGATTGTCGCTAGCCTGCCCATAATCCATAACTCTAATTACTCTTCCTTGTTATTCTTTTATATTTTCTCACATTAATATTTAATAATTCAAACAGTCCAAGAATGTTCAGTTTCCCTTTTAAAAGCATGTAGGCCCAAGTTCGTTATCAGACCGGTATTGGTTGTCATATGTGTTGCTGCAGATTTGAGCCCCCTTGGGCACTCTTTCGTGTCCCCCATTGTTGAAAGACCACTTCTGTGCAACAAGTGCTGTGTAAAGCCTCCTAATGCATAGATCTCATTTTGCTGCTGACAGACTGGACAGGTTCCCTTCTGGAAACATCTGGCTGAGAAACCGTCATTCTATCCTAGTTTTTTAATGTATGCAGTAGAAATTATTCTATA
Organism: Lissotriton vulgaris; assembly: GCF_964263255.1. Taxonomy (NCBI): domain Eukaryota; kingdom Metazoa; phylum Chordata; class Amphibia; order Caudata; family Salamandridae; genus Lissotriton; species Lissotriton vulgaris. Next base: position 263,521,187 of record NC_141685.1, read on the forward strand.
CATTTATCTTCAGCTTCATCGGCCACTGAATTGCTTTTTGCATGCATTTTCATATGTATGAATGATCGGTATTTATAAAGCGTGAACTCAGAGAGATGAAGCAGTCATATGCCGTACAGAATACATGCTCCAGTTTTTGATCGTTCAAAATATAACTTGAGAATTTGAAGATAGGGCGCAATTGGCAGAATTAATGCAACTTTAAATTTTCAGCAGACACCCCACTACTCCTCTGGCATGAACCTGCAAGCTTGCCACAAGACTTTCAATGCCCTTTTAATGTTCCCTTGACTCCTGCTTTGGCTGTTTTTGAGGACCCGTGGTCCCCATGATCCGGCATTATTTGACTGTTTGATCTGCTTTGCAGTAGAGTTAAAGCTTCTACTTTGGTAAAGATTTATGATGGGTATTCTCCTATTCAATTGGCATAGAATGCAATGGGAAGAATATTTGACTTGGGAAACTATCAATAAACGTTTAGCCACAGGTTCAGTAATTTTTTCGAAAGAATTGTAACGATCTCCCATCTGCTTGACCATGTCTTCTCTTTGCAGACGGCGGTGCAGTCTTCTGAACTCCTAAAATCCCCTTTCGACATAAATCTATGTGTAGCCTCCAACTGAGAGTCTCCGTGTCTGAGTCTCAGAATTAACTTCCCCAACCTGAAATATTTCTAACTCTTAAACATTTTGATTTGGGACGTCTGTCGATATTGATTTATTAAATCTTGTTTTTGGTAGCTGTCAGTTTTGCCATCCATTAAAGTGTATTCACATTTTAGGCTACAAAGTCAGCCCGCGTTCTTGTGTTACACATGCCCCTAACTAGACGTCTTCCTCTCCCTAGGCACCTTGCCAACTCTCTAGTGGATCCCTCCAGGCCTGGGGACTTCAATCAAGCTCTGATGGAGCTGGGTGCAATGGTGTGCACCCCCAAATCCGCTCTCTGTCGGGAGTGCCCCATCAAGAGTCTATGCCGGGCTTATGGACGGGTACAGTATGAACTTCCTTTGGGGCCTAGGTAGCAATCAACAGATTGTCAACTTTGTACAAGCACTGTTAATTAACATATATTAAGTTTAATCGGAACACCAAACTTTAGAGGATATATTTTCATGTTTAAACCGCAAGTAGTGTAGGTCTTTCTTTTACTTCATTCCGTACTACCCGGTATATGGTGTTCCGCACTTGTGAGACACTTTTGCTGGCAAAAGTTCACTTGTTTCTAGAATGCGGGATGCAGGTATCTCCATCAGTTAAATTGGATTAGGCCCAAAAGTTATTGTCTGAGGTTGGGTGAGGTATTTCAATGTAATATTCTGAGCTGAGCCTAATTTACAGCTGCCCGACTTCACAAACACACCCGAGAGTTGCAGCTGCATGTCCGTTGTGTATGCAATTAGATGCCAATTTGCTTCATATGCTTTGGTCTTGCCTTACATTTCTTTCATATTAGCAAAGAGTTTTGGAGGTGCCGTTGACGGCGATGGGCCGTGTACTAACAAATTCCACAGAAGCATTTCATATCCGGCGTATTCCGCCACCTTAAGTTCGAGAAACCTTTGACAAAGTTCCTCAGCCAGGCTCTTCTGCTAGGAAAATGCAATATCACACTGCCCTGGAAGGATTTACTTCTTCCAGTTATCATAATTTGGAACAAAGTCTCGCTCTCTTAGTTTTAATCTGTGAGCACCTGTTACACAGGGAGGAATGAGCCGGGGGTCTGATAAAACATTTTATTGCCCAAGTGTGGGAAATTTTGGGGTTAGCTTTAAAGACTTCACCAAGGATGATATTCTCTCCCCATAATCCACACCAGACACATACACTCTTGGTTTGCATATAGTAGTTATTCTTGCCACATCTAGCCGCACCTACTCAAGGCAGTTGTTTAAGGACATCTATCTCCGACACACTGTCATGATGTCCCCTCTAGAACGCTTTCTTCTAAGCTCCACAGAATTCATTGCTCTGCTTCCCCACGATAATAGTTAAAGCAGTGGCAAATGGGAGGGAGGCTGGGGTGGGTGATAAATGGTTTCTCCTTATGGTGTTGGGTGTGGGCACCTGGCTCAGACACCAGAGGATCTGGATTGTGCTGGCATCGGGCATCAGTTTGTTACAAAGAAAAATATAAAAATGGTGTGCTAACTGTTCATAAATAGCCCAGTGCTGTTCTTTTGTAATTGTATGATGGAATCTATTGCTAAATAGCTGGCTACTATCATGCTATGTAATAAAAAAAACCATATGGTAGTGTTTCAGTTTAGTGCATTAGATCACAACGTTGCATTGTCATTTATCTGAAATGAAAGTTACTAAACATGAGCTTTAAATCATTCATTATCAAGTACACTAGCAACCCGTCCCGACGTTGTCCGGGAATGAAATAGAATGTGTGCAATGTGTGTAATAGGCAAGGGAAATTTATTTTAAAATCTCACGGTAGACAACATTTTTAGCATGAAGTGTCACAATAGTTAGGCATGTGTGTGCAGATACTGTGTGTACCTCGGAGTAAGAAGTATTAGCAGATGTCTCTAGTGTGTATGTACTCCACTTCTGTAGGTAAGCGTGTGTGAAAGTGCATTCAGTTGTAAATTTTGTGTCCCCGCAGGCACGCTGAATCGCGTCATCCCCCGCTTGAGGCCCGGCTCCAGTTTTGTTTGATGTTGTGCTTGTGGTGTAAACTCGTTGATGCAGAGAGTTGAGTGGGTGACAGCGCGCGCTGGAGATGCTGCGCATGTGGGAAAGTGCAATCAGTTCAAAGGTTAGTGTCCCAGCAGGTGCACTTAGTCGCGTCATCTGCCGCCTGAGCCCGGCTCCAGCCCTGGTTGATGAGGTGCGCCTGGTGTTAATTCGTTTATGCAGAGAGTTGAGTGAGTGACAGCGCGCAGGAGACGCTGCAGTTAGTGTCCCCGCAGGCACGGTCCTTTATGCAGAGAGTTTACTGGCTGACAGCACGCACGATACTGTGCAGTTATTGTACCCGCAGGCACGATCGGTCGCGTCTGCCCCCCCCTAAACCCCGGCAATTGCTGCGCCCATTGGCCACGCCCCTTGCTCAAGCGCAATTGCCGCTCCCATTGGCCTTGGCCACGCCCCCGGCTCAACGCACGGCTCACGGTTTGTTTTCCACACGCCCTCAAGGCACGTTTTTTCTTTTTGGGATGTGCCGCGCGATTGTTGACGATTCTCGCGCCCATTGGCCACACCCCTTGGTGCCGCGCAATTGCCGTGCCCATTGGCCGTGTTCACGCCCCCAGCACACACCCACAGCACAACGCAGACACGCCCACAAGGGACTACTTTGCTGGCACGGTTCTTTTACATTTTAAATGTATATGGTAGGCGTCTGCATAGCCTATGTCCTTCTGCTGCAACTGCCCTTTCCAACTCTGTATTGGGTGTTGTGATTGGTGCTGTGGTTCCTGAGATTACCCGCCTCAAAGGTTTGGGCTCTCTATTTATTATATTAGTATGGATTTTGTTTAAATCTTTTTATTGATATGAAGCCACACAAAAGAAAGGAGCATAGTAAACGAGCCACACAGCGTTCAACAGGTTCAAATTGAAATGCAAAAGGATATGTGACTTTCAATGTAGAAAAAAACACTATTCCCCACCCAACCCAATGAAAGGAAAAAAAGGGGAAATATTGAAAGAACAGAAAAGGGGAAGGAAACCACTCTTCGCCCTCTCCACACAGCGCAACGTGGGCCAGTGTGTTCTAGGTAGAGCTGAAGTGAGTCATGCATGAGGGTCTGGAGTAGTGAGTTGCAATAGGGGTAGATATTTGGGGCAATACAGTTCCCTAAATTCTGGGGCTAAAAGAGCTAAAAATGGTTGTCAAAGCTCGCCGAAGGAAGAGCCCTTTCCTGCCAGGGTGAGGGAGATATTTTCCATGCCAACACGTGCTAGAGACAGTGATACCACCTGGTGTGTGTGGGAACGGGGCAGTTTTACAGTGTATAAGTATGTTCTATGTAGCCGTACCAAGAGCAATGGCTATTTGTTTCCAATATGGGACTTCAATTGGTAAGTGATAGGATTGGGCACTCACAGCTGAACATATGCGGGGAACCCAGGAAGTTCTGTGTCCAAGTATTTGTCAATCTCGTCAAGTACATGTGTCCAGTAGGATTGAATACGTGTGCGCAGTCGCATAAGAGATGAACCAAGGAGCCTTTCTGTCCACAGCCCCTCCAACAGTCAGAGCTATGGGAGGGGTCAGCCTGGTGTAACCTCTCTGGTGTTTAGTTGCAGTGGTATACGAGCTTGGTGAAAGTTTCAGTCAGGCCTACGTGCGTAGCTGTGTGACGGGCCCTATAACATGCTCCGTCCTATTCCCGGGAGCTAAAGTCACGTCCAAGATCTCTCTCCCATCTTGCCCTACCAGTGTGGATATGTGAGTGTATCTAGATAGGAGCATTTCGTAGAGATAGGAGATCAGTTTCTTATCAGAGGGTCTTGTGATGAGCCAACGCTCATAGTGAGTGAGAAGCCGCAATGCCGGCGCCCTGTTGTCAGGATGTAGGGCCCAATGTCGGAACTGAAGGTAGTACACGTGTTCCGCTTCCGGGAGACCATGGTCAGCCCGGATATGCGGAAAGGGAATAACGTCCCCTCTGTGGAACAGTTGGCCTAGAACGTGGCAACCCGCCTCTCTCCACCGTACGAAGGCCTGAGGGTCAACGCCGGGCCCAAAATCTGGGTGATCCAAAAAGTAGGTGAATGGGGAAGGGAACATGGTTAGGGCATGCCATATATTGACCCGGTCCCAAACCTTGAGGACGGAGCTCTTTACGTGAGCAGCAAATACGTTGGGCGGTCGATGGTGTTTGGGCATGAAGGGGATCTTCATTAGAGACATGCCCGCAACGGCCCGGTCCTGAAAAATCCAATGTTCCTCAGATTCCGCTTTGCTCCATTCAACCAGGTACAGCATTTGAGTGGCATTGTAGTAGAGTTCCAGGTCTGGGACTCCGAGGCCTCCCTCATGCAGAGGAAGGAAGCTCACCAGCTTCATTCTCGGCTTGCATCCCTGCCAAATGGAGGAGGAAAGGTCAGACTGGATCATTTGCAGCCAACCGGTAGGGGGTGGGAGGGGCAGGGTCTGGAAAAGATACAAAATCGTGGGGAAAATTGTGATTTTGATGGCCGCGATGCGCACCAGCCACGGTATTGGGTATCGTTTCCATTTCAGCAACACAGCCCGAATGTGTGTCTGCAAGAGGGAATAACTAATTTGTCTCATAGTTTGAAGAGTCGGAGCCAGCTGTATGCCTAGGTAAGGAACCGATTGACCGGACCATAGTAGCGGATAACGGACCTGAAGTTCGGCAATACAGCCTTTGGTAAAGAGAAAACAAGCACCACGGATTTCGTAAGATTGATTTTAAAGCCAGAGGCCTTCCCGGAGTGTCTAGTTCTTCCAAGAAGCTTCCCAGGGCTGTCGTAGGGTGTGTGACGGTGGCCAGCACGTCATCCCCGTAAAGGCTTACCGTATGGGTATCCCCGCCTAAGCGAATACCAGTGATCTGGGGATGGTCTCGGACCCTCGGAGCAAAAGGCTCCATGTAGAGTGCAAAGAACAGGGGTGACAAAGGGCACCCCTGTCTAGTGCCCCTAATGATAGGGAACGGTGTTGAGGTGTGGCCATTCACTCAAACTGTAGCATTGGGGAAATGATAACAATTCAAAATGTGCGTTCGCATCTTCTCTCGAATACCAGCACGTATCAGTGTCTGCTCTAGGTATGTCCAGTGGACACGGTCAAAGGCTTTTTCCGCATCGACCGTCAACATGTATTCTCCGGGAATACGGGAAGCCTTTTCAATCGGGTGTGCAGCTCTTTTGGTGTTATCACTCGTCTGGCGCTGTGGTATAAAATCAGCCTTTTCAGGGTCCACTAGTCCCTGCATATGAGGGCTTAGGTGGGCTGTACAGTTTCAAGTCAATGTTTAACAGCGAAAAAGGTCGGTAGGACCCACATGATGTTTTATCCTTCCCCCGGTTTCGGAATAACGACTTACTGTTGCCTCTAACATGGATGCAGGGATTGCGCCTGGTTCCGCGAAGGAGTTAAAAAGCCGAGTGAGGAGAAGGGCCAGCGTGGAGGTCTTCAGGCAGGGTGGCAAATAGGGACTCCAAGAATCCCGGTGTCACAGGAGCATCCGATGAGGTCGCCATCTGTAATGATGGGATCAAGTGATCCGAGTCGCCAGTCCCCCACTTTGTGCCTTCGCGAACAAGTCCTTCAATGCGTTTTTCTCCCTAGTGGCAGACTTGTCCTGCTGGCCGTGGCCATGGTCAGGGTCCACTTCCCTCCAGCTGTGGTCGCCCCCGGAGAGGTGGAGCAAGGTCCAAATAGCGTTGGGACCGGGGGGCTCAGTGAGAAGGTACAACCCTTCAGTGAACTGTCCCAGGCGCTGATAGTAGGGTTGGCCCCTGGGTTCCCGAAATGCCCAGGGATGATTGTTAGGAGACCTCACAAGGGAGACTGCATCCATATGAGTGTAGCTAGGCAGTGGCATAGCGTATAAAGAGGGAGGCGAGAAGGCCACCTAGGAGAGTGTTCAAATGAGTCCAGGCTCCAGGCCTGCAGCGTCGACCCCGGGCAGGGCCGCACACCCCAATAAGTCCTCCGCATGGGGAAACCCGTGTGCCAGCCGCAGGTACTGACCTCAGGCGCACCAAGGTTGCGAGGCCTAAACCAGTCCAGGAACTGCCCCAGGGAAGCCCAGCGCACCTGAGGAGACCGCTAATGTGGGCCAAAGGGCCGGAGGCCCTAGTGCCCCCCGATCGGCCGCCCCACCAAGCGTCGATATCGCCGTCGCCCAAGTAGAGGACGTCGTCGGAGCCAAGCAGGCGAGACACGCTGGTCGTAAAGATGGCGGCCAGTGCTGGGGCAGTGTGCCCTCTTCGGGCGCGGTGGATCAAGTTTCAGCTAACAGTCAGGTAGGTTGTGCCTTGTGTGGTTGAGCGGCTAGAGACCACACAGCAGAGATCTAGAAGGGTCCCTCAGCGGTGGATTTAGTGGGCCCGGCAGGGCGGAGGGGGCTCACAGGGCTCACCTCTCGGGTTCCTGGGGTCCAATGATGACAGAGCCCTGCCGGCCCCCAAAGGCGTTGTATGTCCTCAGGCAGCGCTCTTGTAGGGGGCACGGCAGTCAGGCTCCTCGACGTGCTCCGGCGGTTGCCCCTGAGATCCACAGATCAGAGCCTCAGAAGCATCACCTCCTCCACAGCGCTGTCAGCAAAGCCGCCTGTCCCCGCTGCTCAAAAACAAGGCTGCAGCGTCTCCACTCCGCGTGCCGCTTCTCTCCAGTACCACTAACGGGATCCAGTGCAGGTCCGGGCTGGCGGCCGCAGAGACCCCCGCGGGAACCCAGGAATCACCCGGTATGTCGTCTGATGCCCTTGAGAGCCCCTGGAAGCTCAATGGCTAATATGTGTGCTATTAGGGCCAAAGGCTGGCTGGAAATCGGCGGGTGGAGGAGCGAAGACAAAACACGTCTCAGCTCGCTGCCATCTTGGCCACGCCCCCCTCTATCAAGTACATTAGACACATGAAGTAAATTGATTTCACTAAGATCCACAACTTAGCTGTGCAGGAAATCTGTGACTTGAACCCACGCTTCCCGGTAAAACATAGTGCACTTAAAAGTCACTGACTAGATGAATTTATTTTTCACAATCCCCTTTAAAGCCAGAACACAGTGTTTTGTACAATTATGTAAGATGAATAGAATACTGTGTTAAATAAACAAAGATTGCAGGCTAATTTGACACAGCATCTAAGAAAAACAAAAAGGTCCATAATGAAAGCAGGGGAAGCCAGAACACCATATGCTAATATCACTGACGTTTTACATATTATGGAGCTATTATTGACGTGGAGAACCACTGAAACATTGAGCCAGCCTTGAGCCTGAAGCCTTGCTCTGGATATGATCCAGGCCCGGTTGGAACCTCAAGCCCATAATGTGCCTCCTTCCCTCTACCAAAGATGTGGCGTTAGGGCCAGGGCTGCCGATTTTGGAACTGGGGAACCAGGTTCAAGTCTTGGCATCGGCTCAACATCGTGTGATTCTGGGCAAACCACTTTATCCTCCCATGCCAAGAAACAATGAATGTAACCTTGTGTAATGTAAGTGGTACTCATGGAAAGTGCTCCAGTACCTTTGGGTCGAGTTCATGCTATATAAAAACTGCAGTAAAATGCACACAGCCTTAACATAAGGAAAGACAAATATCCATTTCCTGGCTGATTGTGGATTGGGGGTTGGGGTGGGCCGGAATAACAGGCGCGGAGGCCGGATGAAGTGCGCTATGATTAGCGAGAATTTATTGAGAGTACAGAAACCAGGTCTTTAGAGTACATGTGCCAGGGTTGGAGTCCAGGTAGGAGATGCAGGTGGGGTTGTTGTGGTGAGGATCCGGCGAGGGGGTCGTCTGTAGGACGTCCGCTGCTGGGCTGAGGTCGTCTTGCCGCGATATAGGTAACGGTGTGCCCCTCGGAGGTACAAGAGAAAAATACAGGGCGATTAGTCCTGAGGACAACTGACCTAGGAATACTTTCACCCGCACCGGGGAGTGAGGGGGTTTAAAGCGAGCGTGAGGGAGGTACGGTAGGGTAGGTGGAGAAGGGAAGTAAAAGACGGGTAACGGGGAGAGAGTGTGGCTTGGAGGGAGGGGGGGGGAAATAGGTGTCCAGTACTATACAGTGCCAGGGGTGCGTTTATTTTTACAGTGGGTGCTGCTCGTGACTCTATATACAATATTTACACTAACTACAAGGGAAAACACGGAGAAAGGTGACAAGTTACTCACGTGCCCCGCCGTAACTCTCTTCCGAGTTACGGCCGCTCTCCAGCCACCTCCTGAGGTCGCCACCAATCCTCGCACCAAACGTCTTCCTCCTCTTCCTTGTCTCGGCTCTTCCTTTCTCCTCCGCTCTCCGCTGCTGGTTCTTCGCGTGTTGCTAACTCCTGCCACGAGTCCACTGCTGGGAACCCCACATCTTCTTGCTTGTCGGCTTTTCTATCGTCTGGTCGGGAACCTGGGGAATGACTTCCGGGGTCAGGTGGGGTCACTTCCGGTCCTTCTTGAATCGCCACACTTCCGGAGTGACGATAGGTCGCTTCCGGTCCGCTGCGCACCGCTGTTGCTGCGGGCGCCTGTAGGGAGAAAGAGAGAGGAGTTGCTGAGTGGCTGAGTTGCAGCATGTGTGGTTCCGAAGGCAAGGGAGTCCACACTTGGTCGCCGCGCCGTGGAGGTAAGGGTCGCTTCTTCACACTGATGTTTTCAGAGTTAAGTTAGAAAACCGGGATAAATCATGGCTTCTCTACTTTAATTGTGTGATCCAAGGCAAATATTTTACTTCACCAACATTTTTTCCTCTAACCCATTTGAAAGCACTTTCGAATTTGTGAATTTTGTATACAAGTTGTACAAAAAACCCATTGTATTTTACTTAATATGCTTTAAATTGATCTGTTAAAATAAATGCTTCACATGTTGAAATAATACACTTATCTCGAATTTTATCATATTTTATGTGATGTTTGTTATATGATTTACACAGCAAACATATCGAGGGTGGGCTCGTGAACAGGCTCTAAGATCCGACCCGTGGCTCGGCTCACTTTGTTAGTTTGCTGGCTCGCCCACCTCCAAGCTATTCAGCGCAGCAGTTAAAGTTCATTACAAAAACATATGGATGCTGCCTTGAGGACGGGTGTTAAATCCAAACTCCAATGAAAGGCAGAGATGAAGTTGGTGTAGAAAAGGTTCTTTAATTAGCAACCTTCACAGCAAGCACGAAGCAACGTCAGCTCTGAACAGGAACCAGGCAATAACTGACAAAGGTAGAATACTCAGTAAAGAACCTAGAGAGAGAGTTCTAGGCAATAGAGACAGGAGAGAATATAGAGAGACAGAACCATAGATACCACACATCTCCCTTTCCCACAAAAAAAAAAAAAAAAAGGAAAAAAGGAAGAAAGACAAGAGAAAAGAAAGGAAAAGAGAAAAAGAAACAGATTAGGGATAAAAGTCCTTTAGATAAGCAGGAGCACGAGTGTTGCGAGAACTCCGCCTGAGGGCAGGAGGGAGCCCAAATTGAGCAGAGATGACATTGGAGGAAGAATCAGAACCAACAGGAAGAACATTAGAGGTACAACCATCATTGATGAGATCATCAGAACCAACAGGAAGAACATTAGAGGTACAACCATCATTGATGAGAACAGAAGGAGAACATTGATCCAACAGCAGGGAAGAGGGACCTGGATGTTCCAAATCATCGACACCAGAGTCTCTTTGAGGAGAAGAGGTGGAGGGCTGAAAATCCAAAGGCGAGGAAGTAGAAAAGTAGCTGTTCTCTTGGTCTTTTAAGTCCTTGGGAACAAAAGGATTAACAATAACGACATTTCTCTTGCTCCACCACTTCCCATTAGAAAGTAACACAGCATTCTTGGAAACTCTGATAACTTTAGCAGTAGGGTAGAATTTAGAAGTATGACTACTGTTTTTCAGGGGTCTTTTGACTTTGACGGAGTCACCCACATTGAAAGGAACCACTTTAGTTTTGAATTTGTCATCATAAGCAATTTTCATCTTGTTTTGCATGGAAACAACCCTGTTGCGAACCTGATCAATATTGGGTAATTTCTCATCCACTTTTGTCTTGTCAAGGACCCAGGAAGGGCTAAGCTTGGAGGAGCCAAAGCGTTTCTTTAACAAGACAAAAGGGGTAATGCCAGTTGTGGAATGGGGAGTATTGTGATAACTCCACAACCTTTCTTTAACAGCTTTGGAAACATCCAAATTTTGCATGCAGGCTAGTTGGATGGTGTCTTTTAGCATTTTGTTAACCCTTTCGACCATTCCATTTCCTTGTGGACTGTAAAGGGCAACAGTCAAGTGTTTGATGTCAAGATTGGATAAGAACTTTTGAGTGACAAGGGACTTAAACTGGACACCATTGTCAGAGACTAGAAATTTGGGGATACCTTCTCTGTGAAAAAGGTCATCCAAAAAATCAATGACACCAACCGTGGAAGGATCAGACATGAACCTGCACTCAACCCACTTGGAAAAATAATCCACCAAGACTATGGCAAATCTTAAATGAGGCTTCAAGTTGTACATGGGACCAATAAAATCAATGCCTAATTTCTCCCAAGGGCCCTGAGGGTAAGGAACAGGAATAAGGGGGGTATTCCGAAGCTTGAGAGACTTGTCAGCTTCAAAACAACAGGAACACCTACCAACAAAATTTTCGACATCAGCATCGAGATTGGGCCACCAGTAGTAAAGTCGTAACCTTTTCTTGGTACCAGTGATTCCTAAATGACCAAGATGAGCCAAATTCAACAATTTCAGTTTGAGTTTATTAGGAGGAATCAACAAAGAGCCCCTCATCAAAAAGTCATCCTCAACAGTGAGTTCAGCTTTAACTTTAGCAAATGAACGTAACCCAGAATCAAGATTTCTGTCATCGGGCCAGCCCTTGATAACATGATCCTTGACCAAATTTTGGACCTTGTCCAATTTAACACAATCCAACCACTCATCCTTGCTGATGATATTTTCAGAGAACAACAAACCATCAACCATGCCTACAACACACTCAGAGTCCTCACAAAGGGAAGAAGAGTTTTCAGAAACCTTGAGGGGACACCTAGAGAGGAAGTCAGCACGGGTATTTTTACCCCCAGGGATATGAGAGATGGAGAAATTAAAATCGTACATCCTTGAGAGCAACCTGACTAAACGAGGACTGAGATTACTGTGGTCTTTATCAGACAAAAGGAACACCAAGGGTTTGTGGTCGGTCACCAAAATAAATCTTCTACCCCAGAGGTAAGTCTCAAAATGCTTGGTTGCCCAAAGACAGGCCAGAGCCTCCCTCTCAATGGTGCTGTATCTGCGCTCTGCAGGGGAAAGGGATCTGGAGGAAAAACCAACTGTCTGTTCCACACCGTCAACCAATTGAGACAAAACAGCCCCTAACCCAATGCCACTTGCATCAACCGTGACAATAGATTGAATATCATCTCTGAAAGAATGAAGAGAGGGGGCTTGAACAATGAGGTTCTTTAAGTGCACAAAAGTCTTATTAAGAGAATCATCCCAAACAAACTTTTCACCTTTTCTGAGTAATTTTCTTAAGGGTTCAGTTTGCAGGGCAAAACAATCCACAAATCTTGAATAGTACTCGCAAACACCGAGGAAAGATCTAAGTTGATCTTTGTTTTCCGGACTGGGACTGTCAACAATGGCCTTGATAAGGTCTTGTTTGGGAGAAATGCCACTGCTAGATATGTGATGGCCAAGGTAATCAATACTATCAACCATGAACTTGCACTTTTCTTTCTTTACAGTAAAACCATTGGTTTCCAAAATGTTCAGCACCTCAGACAGTTTCTTTAAATGGTCATCATCACACTTAGAATAAATAAGGATGTCATCTTGATAAGCCAACACATTGCTGCAATTGCCAAACATTTTAAACATGAGCTTCTGGAAGACAGAGGCAGCAGACGCAAGCCCAAAAGGCATGCGTAAGAACCTGTAGGGACCAAAAGGTGTATTAAAGGAAGTCAAATCACGGGAATCTTCACTGAGTTCAACCTGGTGATAGGCGGACCTTAAGTCCAAGCACGAAAAAACTTTAGAATCACCAAGTTGAGCCAACATGTCTTGCATTTTGGGGAGAGGAAAGCAATCTATTAAAATGTTTTTGTTTAAGGACCTCAGGTCGATGCATAGTCTTATGTCTTTGCTACCCTTTTTCTTCGCAATAACGATGGGGGCGACCCATTCTGAAGAATTTATAGGCTCAATGACTTTGTCAAGGCATAGCTGCTCTAAGTGTAACTTTAGTTGGGACCTAACAGATAGGGGAACATTCCTGACTTTATGGACCACAGGAATAGCATCCTTTTTGAGAACAATGCGGTGCTCAAAGTCATGAACAAGACCCAGCTTGTCCATGAAAAGAGCACTGTGTTTGGCTAAAAGTTGTTGTAGGTCAAGATTGGAGGAAGAGCAGACATCAACTAAGGAAATAGGACAAGAAGTGCCTGGTCTTAAAACCATGCCAAATTTGCCCTGATCTTTCCAACCTAAAATGTTGTACCCATTTTTAGCAACATATATTTTAGTAGCAATGGACCTGTCCTCAAACTTTATGGTATCATTGAAGAATCCCAGCATGTCAATGGAATGCCCACCAAAGGAAATGGTGTGAATATCAGGAGGGAATAATTGGGAAGAATTCCAGTGTAAATTATACAAAATGTCAGTGACAAAGGTGATCGGAGAACCAGAATCCACCGTCACTTGGATTACTGTGCTACCAATGGTGATATCGCAGATGGGACCACCATTATCCAACTCAGCATCAATGTACAACACAATCTTTTTAGAAGAAACAACGGTACATACATTCTCAGGTTCAGAAAACTCAACATTTTCAATCGCATTAATTTTCACAGGATTTCTGTTACATACTCTGGTAAAGTGACCAGTACGTTTACAATTGAGACAAGTTTTACTCAGAGCTGGACAACCTTTGAAATTAGCAAGATGTGAAGAGGAACCACATCTGAAACATGCAAAGCTTTTTTTATGTTCTCTAGAATCTTTGTTTTTAAACTGGGAAGGTTTAGGTTTGATGTTTAGAGCATTGACAGCTTCAGTTATGGTATCACCTTTACTTTTGTTCAAAACCCTTTGAGAAGAGACAGATCTCTCGATTCCTCTCGCAAGTTCAAGAGTTTCGTTGAGAGATGGATCCCTACAACAAAGTAATCTCTCTTGGACCTTTTTGTTATAACAGTTAACTACTATCTGATCTCTGAGGTAAGAATCGATATTACCATCGAATTCACAAGTTGCTATCAAAACTCTAAGTTCTGTCAAAAAGGTTTCAATTGACTCATACTCAAATTGATGTCTGGTATAGAATTTGTGACGCTCTACCACAACACTAGTTTCATCAATGAAATATTTGGCTAATCTAGAAACAGCTTCTTGAAAACAATCCCACTCAGTTTCATGAGGTTGAGGTGAAACAGGTAAATGGTCAAAAATACGTTGGCCTTCTGCTCCAAGACTGTTATAGAGTAAAGCTAATTTTCTGTCTGGTTCATATTTTTGACCATCTAAAGCAATAATATAACTGCCAAAACCCTTGAACCATTGTTTCCATTTAGTTGTAGGTACACCAGGGTCAGGGAGAAAATAAGGAGGAGTGACAATATTTTGAGACATGTCAAAGCAACAGTGTGCGCAGAGAAAACAGTAAAACAAACAGAACAGGTAAGGGTACACGAACAAAAGGAATAATAAAGAAAAATGTCAGTCCAATAAGGGTTAAAGTACTCAGTAAGATGTGCACATCATCGAGTAGCCAACCAGAAGATGTGCCGTGGGAGAAGCAGAATCAAAACAATTTGGATGTCAAAGCCAAACCTGAAAACGAATAAGCTGCTTGAAGTCCAGGGCAGCGTAGCGAACAAAATAGGATAAAAAATGAAGGAACGCTGTAGAAATGATGAAGGAAGCGTTGTTCAACGTGACGAAGAAAAGCGATGAACTTAGAGAAATGAGCGCATGTAACTGACTGCGCATGCAACTGAAGGAGGCTACGTGAACTTTACGAAGATGGAGTCACGTAGAGGTCACGTAAGTTGAGACAACGTGATGCGCGTCACTCCGTCACGGACCAGGCGAGGAACTGTGACGTGCGCGGAGGCTGACTGGGAGGAGGAAGGACGAAGATGGCCAGAATGGAAGACACAGTCAGGTACGTTCGGGTGGAATCTTCGAGCAGGAGCACGCTCGAGGAGGGGAACGTAGAGACTGTGGCGCTCGAGGGAGGTTCGCTCGAGGGTAGGAAGGTGCGCAATGAAGCCAAAAGGTAGCGTAAGGCCGCTAAAAGCAGTCAAACATAAGAAGTTACATACGACCTTTTGAAGAGGAAGCGCGTTTCATGCTGAAGAGACGTTCTTGCGCATTCAGATGGTCGAGGAGGCCTCCCAGTGCTTCAGTGGATGCTGGGAATGTGAAGGAATCCAGAAAAAATCCCAAAGCGTCGCCAAATGTTAAATCCAAACTCCAATGAAAGGCAGAGATGAAGTTGGTGTAGAAAAGGTTCTTTAATTAGCAACCTTCACAGCAAGCACGAAGCAACGTCAGCTCTGAACAGGAACCAGGCAATAACTGACAAAGGTAGAATACTCAGTAAAGAACCTAGAGAGAGAGTTCTAGGCAATAGAGACAGGAGAGAATATAGAGAGACAGAACCATAGATACCACAACGGGCTCAGTGAGTGCCGAGGTGGAATGAAAAGCATGGTTAAAAAGAGCTTGTTGGGGGGTGTGGCTTAGCCGGCGAGCATGGCGGTCGTGTAGAGCGTGAGCTCCGACCAGCCTTCCTGTATCCTGACCGTAAATCCTGGCCCTGATCATCTGTGAAGGCACCATATGAAACTGAGCTGTTCCCTGATCTGGGGGGCGATGGTGTGCGGCGGCCTGTCGGGAGAAACGTAAAGACCTGGTGCGACGTGAGGCGGAGCTGGAGGCGTTGGAGCGCAGGGGTCGGGAGGAAGATGGCAGACCCGCCAGACGGCAGCTGGCACTGGCACAACAGCAATACGCAGCCGTGCTGCTCGACGAAGCTAGGCAGGCCAGGCTAGCCACATGCAGTCGGGTTTACCAATGGGGCGATAAGTCCTGTAAAATGCTCCACCGCCTGTGTCAGGGTATCATGCACGCTCAACCGCAGGCCCGAATTACGGGCCCTGATGACACACCCCTCCTGGAACCAGCGGCGCTTGCTGAGAGTTTTGCAGAATACTACGAGGGGTTATACGCACCCCGGGAATGTCTGGATGCTGAGGTAGTTCAGCGCTTCATAGATGACCTTCCGCCGAGGGCCGTCACTGGCGAGGTGTGGGACCTCTTAGACCAACTCTTGACGGAAGATGAACTGGCGACGGCGTTGGGCGAGTTGAACCCGGGAAAGGCACCTGGCCCGAACGGGTTCCCTAGTGAATTCTTCCGACGATTTGTGACACAATTGGGTTCCCATTTTCGACCGGTGGTGGAGGAGGCATGCGAAAGCGGGGCACTCCCCCCAGACTGGCGACACGCGGAGGTGGTGATCTTCCTAAAACCCGGGAGGCCTCCGGAGAACCACGCGTCATATCGCCCAATATCCCTACTAAATACAGAGGCCAAGATCCTGGCCAAGGCCCTAGCGAATAGACTTAAGCCGTACATTACGGACCTTGTTCATCCTGACCAAGCGGGCTTTATGCCGCGTCGGGCTACCCGGCATAATATTGGAAGGGCCCAGGTCTCGATATCTGCCTGGGGGCGCTTGGGGGAGTGGGCTGCGCTGTTTCTGGCAGTCATGGACAGGGCATTTCACTCTCTGAGCTGGACATATTTGTTTGCCTTGTTGGGACGCCTCAACCTCGGCCCGCGCTTCCTGGCGTATATTCAGCTACTGTACACCGATCTCACGGCCACGGTGCTTGTGGGTGGAGGGGTCTCTTGCTCGTTTCCGGTCCGGCGTGGAACGCGGCAGGAATGTCCCCTCTCCCCATATTTATTTGCGCTCGCTATGGAGCCCCTCGCGGCGTGGGTGCGTATAGACGCCCAACTTAAGAATTCCAGTGGTCGGCGGGCCACGCAGATACAATAGCGCTATACGCCGATGACGTGTTGTTTTTTCTCACCGATCTGGAGCGTTCTGGGCCACGGCTGATGCGCATACTGCAGATATTCGGCGAAACGACTGGCCTAGATATGAATCCAAGTAAATCCACACTGTGGGTGTTGGGAGGTCCGCAGGCGGTAGGGGACTGGGCATCAGGCCTTCAGCTAGCCACTGAGGGTTTCCGACAAGGGGTCAGCGGAGGTGCTGGTCATTACTGGTTGACGAGAGCCATGTCAGGTAGGTGCTGGTTATTTGTATACACAAAATAGGGCTGTCACTAGTACGGACTTCTACCGATTCCTACAGGGTTTCCTCGAGATGCGTCACCAGTGGGGGAATCTCATAAAAAGTAACGGACTGGCCTTACACACCGCCTGGTGTTATGCTTCATCCTAGGCTGTCCTCGTCCTCTAAAAACTCTGTTTGATAGAGGGCGGGCATACACCTGGAGACTGGGATGCACTTCTAAAGCTAAGTGATGGCCAGTGATTAAGTGAGAGGTGATCTAAAAACCATTTACATTCGTCAACAAACTAATTTTATTTAAAGAGCGAATGCATGGTATTAAAAGAAGTGAGCGGTGATATGGGATTTTATTGTCCCTTTCCCTGTGCTAAGTGAGGTCAACATGTTTTTGCTTACGTGTCGATGTAGGGTACATAGCATTCGTCAGGACCAAAGGGTTTTTTAAACATGGGTTCTACCTTTCCACACGTAGTGCAAAAAGGAACTACCACTAAAGGGTCGGAGTAGTGAAAATCAAACTCCCAGGTCAGTGTAGTACTGGTGTGAGCGTTTCTGTAGGAAAAGAAAGGAGACAAAACGATATACATACCGAAAGTGTAAATATGTACTGGTAGCATGGTTGCCTTGCATCACCACACTTACTGCGCGCGTGGTAGGAACTATGTGAGACGCGTGGCATTCATACTTGTCGTCACAGACAAATGAGAGAAAATGACTTAAGTACGCTTCTTACCCTGGAAAACTATCCTATGTACTCCATAGGAGGTCGAAGGTGGAAGGGCCTACTGTAACATTCTGCAATGGAGAGGTACATTGAGTCAAAGTGGATACAGGTCCATGACATATATAAAACAAGCATTTGCAATGCAATAGGTCTCGCATTAGGAAAGTTTGAGCTATTAGTATTGTAAATGACAATTTTTTTATTAATGTGTTGGTTTTAAAAATAGCGAAATTAATAGCTTCGTCATTTACATTGCCAATGCTTTTAACTTTCGCAAATGTGACACCTATAGCATTTGTAATGCAATATGTGTTGTATTTACGTGACTTAGATGTATTGATATTACAAATAACAATTGCTTTTAATTTTTTTAGATAATTAATACTTAAATAAAAGTTATTGTAATTTATAATGACAATAGCATAAACTTTTGTAAATAACTTTTGTGAAGATTATGTTCAGTGTATTTTATTGGGACGAAAATCCAAGAACAGAAGTGAAATATTAACATCTTTTTGTGACATTTGTAATAAAGCTTGAAACATTGAGAGAACATATTTGAACCCGTTGTTGTTGAATGGCTGCACAGATTGATGCTGTGGTGGCGCTGAGTGATGTTGTGGTTGTGACAAGTGATGCTGTGGCGATCAGTGATGCTGTGGTAGCGCATAGTGATGTTGTGGTGCCCCTGAGTGATGCTTTGGTGGTGCTGAGTGATGCTGTGGTGATGTGATAGATAGAGTGTATTTATGTGGCGTGTAACTATGTGGCACTGAGTGGTATTTGAAGTGTATGTTGCATTGAGTGCAGTGTAATTATATGGAGTGTAATTATGTGGCACTAAGTGGTATTTGGAGTGTATGTTGTGTTCAGCACAGTGTAAATATGTAGCATATAATTATGTATTTTTAATGTACACAAGGGAACCCAATAAATACCTTTGGACCATGGGTAGTATGCTATTAAGGAGAATAAAGGTCCTCAGGAAATTCAATAAGTAGACAAATAAACTTATAGCCCACAATAAGTACTATAGTTTAACTTCCTAACCCAGCCGGGCGAGGAACGTTTTAATTTAAAGTTCGAAAAAATTGGTTGTCCTTAAGAGGGTCACATACAAACATTTAGATAGGGCACAATCCTGTACCTATCCCAAGGATTAGAAGGAGCATAGGGTAAAGAAAAGTGAGTAAATCAGGGAGAAATTTTCTTACAGGCAAAAGAAAGTTTTTGGAGCCAACTGTCGTTTGCAAATTAAAAATCAATCAAAGCAAGTATTGACATACAGTGTATACAGATTAATATACAACTTAATATCATGCAACACTGTTTTAAGCGTCAACGTTTCGATCCCCTGGCTCCTAGTGAACCGGGATCATCATCAGGACTGTATTAATCACTGCCTGTTTTCCATTACGGACGCCTGTTGAAGTAAAGGGAAGGAAGAATAAGAGAACAGCATAAGGCATCCGCCTGAGAAAGTGACATAAAAACATTTGTGCTAGCGAGGTCAATCTATGGCTTGCTGGCCACTACTACTCAGAACCGCTATGTTTGTTCATAACTGTATTTGAACTGA
The DNA here is from genome assembly GCF_964263255.1 of Lissotriton vulgaris. Lineage (NCBI taxonomy): Eukaryota > Metazoa > Chordata > Amphibia > Caudata > Salamandridae > Lissotriton > Lissotriton vulgaris. The sequence goes on from NC_141685.1 coordinate 263,540,475, forward strand.
TTCCATGCAAGTGAGGGCCAACTCAGAGCTCCGTGGGAATAGCGTCACATAAATATATATATAAACACACATAAACAATTGTTCCTTAATCGAGTGAATGGAAAGGTTGGATAACCAAAAAGCGACATGGTGAAATTGTGAACTATAGGTGAATCAGGTAGCAAGACTATGCGACGATAGGCTAATGAACGGCGCTCGAAGTGATCAGTGAATCGAGTAACCAGACGGTGCGGCGATAGATTGGTTTGTGAGCAGAGAATCGACAATGTGAAGTGTGCACAGGATCATTGTCAGTTTCACTTCCAGTGCACGTGAGGAAAGTGACGAAATAGTGCGGTGATGAGTGGGGGCGCATTGTATAGACCTTTGCGGCAGACGAAAATTGAAGTGCCGGGTACCTAGTGACCATAGCAAGGTGCTATTGTTCTAGCCCGGTTTGGCGAGGGCTGTTTGTGTAGCCCAGAATAACACTAACCTGTGTAGACATTATTCCACTGGTCAATTTTGGGAGGTTTGACCTATAATTACCGGGTGCGCTAAACGCCATATTGCTTGGAATTCTGACCCCTGCAAAACAGTGATTCAGGGACCGGAATTGTATAGAACAGTGGCGATAAGGTGCAGAAATAAAAACCCTTCACCTTTTTCGCTTGTGTTTAAAGAAGTCGGCATGCCTCTCTTTTAAATGTCTTGTTTTTTATCATTTGCAGCTTACTTTGGCAATGGTGGTTAGAAACGAGAATCAAAACAAAACAAGCGGTGCGTAAACACGCACTTTGTACTTATAGCCATTGCTTACGAGAAGCAAGGCTGGCAGTAAAAGAGGCGGTTACTGCCAGCCTTGCTCCTAGTAAGCAATAACTATGCACCGCTTACAGGTTTTTCAAAACACATACCTAAAAGGCATTTACAATGCCAACAAAAGTCATGCAAATGCAAGACCTATTGCATTGCAAATCAATCAATCAATCATGACATTTGTATAGCTCGCTACTCACCCGGAAGGGTCTCAAGGCGCTGGGGGGGGGGGGGGGGGGGGGGGGGGGAGGAGGAGGCCGCTACTGCTCAAAGAGCCAGGTCTTGAGATGCTTCCTGAAGAAGATTTGGTCCTGGGTGTTAGCCGAAGGTGGATGGGGAGGGAGTTCCATGTCTTGGCTGCCAGGTAGGAGAAGGATCTTCCTCCGGTGGTGGCTCTGCGGATGCGTGGAATGGCAGCGAGGGCGTGGCTGGTCGACCGTAGCTGGCGGGCGGGCGTGTAGAAGGTCAGGCGGTTGTTGAGGTACTTGAGGCCCAGGTCGTGGAGAGCCTTGTGTGCCTGGGTGCCCAAGGGTCCTTGTGCTGACTTTCAAATATACACAAACTCCCATGACATGGCCCTACAGTGTAAACTAAACATCATTCCTATTGTGAACTGCAAAGGCAAACGACCCCTGGCATCCTGCCGGTGATGAAGATTCTTTACTACGTTAACTGTTTTCATACAGCAGCATAGTTTGCCAGTACTAAAGTCTATATTACTGTGTGCATAATTTATGAGCAAGTGTCTTCCGTATCAGCAGGAATAGTCCCAAATTAGACAAATAAAACAAATTTATCATCCCAGTTCATTTGTGGTCTCAAAAACAGAGCAGGACAGACAGATTCTTTCTAAGCACCCAGCACCCCAATACATATGTTCGATGACCCAAGTAGAACATTTTCGTTCAACAAATCTGACCCATTTGGCTGACAAACAAAGCTGTGTTGAATGCCCGCCATTAACCTTTTTTCTACAACAAACAAATATGTAAATATATGTACATTCATTCACACCCTTGACATGAGGTTGGGGGAATGGATTATTGGAAAGAGGAACGTGAGTACCGAGAAACTAGACAGGCAGTGAGTTCAAAGAAACAATGAAAAGTTACTTGAAAGAGCAAATTAAATAAAAGGGTACAACGAAGGATGTAGGAGCAGGGCAGAAGATAGGAATAATTTACAATAGGAAAGAAGGAGGGAAAGGTTCAAAGTTGAGCACACCCTACCACACGGCACGACAAGGAGACCGGGGTCACCGGAAGCACACGAGGTACTCAAGGTCACTGCAGTCTCACGGCACCATGGGAACAGCCTTGTTTTTGTTTGTTTAATTTTTCACAAAGGATATGAGCATTGCTGAGCGGAAATAAAAAAAAAACGAATGGGAGGGCTAGAAGGGGTCTTTAGAGTTGCAGTTTGACCATCAAACCTACTTCCGGGCATCTCCGATGGCAACCGTCTACACGGGCTTCCCGCTGAGCCCTACCAAGGTCAACCAGTATCCTTCCCTATAGCTGCTATCTGGAAATCAGGATGGGGTACCATGGAAGGGAAAAGGGCAGAGGCGCTGCTTTTTTATACCTAAGAACAAACCTACAAACAGAGCAAAGAAGGCCCTGTCAATCCCTGAAGGGGAAGTCTCCCCACCACCCGCCCGAAAGTGCCGTACCTCAGATGTAGGTGCACTTGCTCTTGTCCAGCTGGCTGGATGAAGACCCGCCCATGGTGCCTCCGGGACGGGGTGCTCGCGGGTGCCCAGGTCAGAGCGGTCAGTGGCTGGCGTTGGCTGTTCAGGGAGGGACTCTGCGCGGATGCTGCTCCCAGCTCCTCTGTGTGAGCTCCTGTACCTGTGTTCAGTAAGAATGAAAACTTCCTGCCAGAGGCCGTGATGTCTGGATGTGCAGCCGTGAGCGCGCACATCCCGAAACCGGAAGTTCGGGTGCGTCACGCCTGTCGTGGGGTGGGACTTCAGTCTTCTGCGGGAATCCTGCGCCCACGGAGTGGCTGGCCCAGAGGAGCAGTGGTTCCCATGCAGAGCCCCGCAGAGGCTGCAGAAGTCAGGAGTGGTGCCGATGCGGTGAGTGGGGCTTAGGGGGAGTGGGTTATGCGCGTGTGTGCGTGTGTGATTGTGTGCGTTTGTGTGTGCGTGTGTGTCTGTGTGTGTGTGCGCGCACGCGTGTGTGTCTGTGTGTATGTGTTATCCACTTGCTGGGAATCTGGGACAGGAGATGTGCACGGCGCGTGGTTGAACGTGTGCACACACACGCTGAAATCGCCGACGGCCCTGCGCGTGCCCATCCCCTGTCCAACATTCTCAGCAAGTGGATAACTAAAGATCTTTCACTGAATGCAGCGCTTCGCGCTGCTAACACCAGCTCGACCTAAACATACAGGTGTCCTCCTAAAAAGATGCCTTCCCTATGTAGGCAGTGCGTACACACGCATCAGAAAGTGAACCAAGGTTGCACCTTCTCAATCATCCATGTCAATCACACTCTTACTGTCTACTTCAGCGCTGTTTATTGCAACATCAATGTTTTGTACACAGGAGGCCATAGTTCTGTAAGTTGAAGTCATCCCTCCGCATGTGCCTGTTTATGATTTTGTACTCTAAAAACTTTCAGGATCATCCTCATTTCCTAGGTTTCCTTTCTTTTGAAGCCCCTCTCACATGCCCCAACGGTCGCTCTTTCCTCTCCCAAGTGTCTTTTTACTACCTTCTTTTGGTCTTCTCCGCCCCATCTCTTCTCCCTTCCATATATTTCCTAATTTCATATTACATCTCTCAATTAATCAATCAGGGGGTTTAGAGCGTCCTACTCACCCATGAGGGTCTTAAGGCGCTGGGGGGTAGGGGGTGCAGAGTAGGGGAGCGTGTGATGTTGACTGGGAGCTTGTTCCAGGCTTTGGCTGCAGTGTTGGAGAAGGCTCTTCCTCCCACTCTGGATCCGCAGATGCGCAGGGTTTCTGCTAGGGCGAGGCCGGTGGAGCGGAGGTTCTTGTTTGGTATGTGGAAAGAGACTCTTTCGTTGAGGTATTTGGGTCTGATGTTGTGGAGGGATTTATAGGCGGGGTGAGTGGCTTGAAGGTGACTCTCTTTTTGACAGGTGCTGGGTGATATTTTCATGTCATGGGGTGCTGAGGATGAGTCTGGCCGCAGTGTTCTGGATGGTCTGGAGTTTTTGTAGCAGCTATTTGTTGATTCCTGCATAGAGGGTGTTTCTATAGTCCAGTTTGCTTGTTATGAGTGCATGGGTGATGGTCTTTCTGGCTTCGGGGGGATCCACTTGAAGGTCTTGTGGAGTGTGTAGAAGCCGGAGGAGGCGACGGCGTTGATCTGATGGGTCATGGTGAGGGAGGAGTCGAGTATGATGCAGATGTTCCGGGTGTGGTTAGTGGGGGTAGGGAATGCTGAGGGCGGAGGGCTACCAGAAGTTGTCCCAGGCTGAGGGGGTGGGTCCAAGGATGAGGACTTTTGTCTTCTCTGAGTTGCGTTTCAGACAGCTGCTGCTCTTCCAAGCCGCCAGGTCGTGCATTCTCTGCCTTGCCTGATATAATCTCCCCGCCCAGTCATTTTCCATTATACCCTCCTTTCATCCACACTGTCTTCACTTCTGGCTTTATCCATCACACTGCCCCGAGATTCCCAAAAGCACTTAGAAACCAAGGAATTGGTGAACTAGGCAAAATATATAAAAAACTGAATCTCTCCTCCTTCTAATACGCTATTTAAAATCTTTTCCAATTCCTTTCTTAATTTTCCTCTTTTATCCCACCAACACTTTTTTTGTATGTTCACTTCTCCTGCCCGGTTTTCTCCTTCTCAGTCTCCTGCTTGTTTTACATGTTTCACAGTGTCACTGAGAACAAATGCTCCTTTCATCCGCTTCTTGCTGAGAGATTCACTGCTTGCCAACTATGTTTGCTCCACGGAAATACTCTTGGACGTGCCCTTCTCAAACATTTGTAACGTCTTTTCCGTCCTCGTGGTTCAGTTGATGTGTCCAAGTACTACTGAGGATGTAGCTGTCATTAATACAGCAGGCATAGTGGTGCCTTAGCACTGAAGAACAGAGTTAAGGTGGCCACTCCCTGGGCTCTGAAGAACACAGTTAAGGTGGCAACCTCTCTGTGCCATCACATTGTGTCCAGTCCTAGACTTTCATATGGCAACCTAATGCCTTCTGGGTATTGTAGTTTAATTTTGCTACATAGCACTAAAACCTTTGATAGCTGTGATTCGTAAATCAAAAGTCCAAGAGTGGAAACGCTGTAGCATACTGCACCTCAGATATGCCATGTACTCCTCAAACAGTCGGGCAGTGTGTTCATTTTCCTTCATTGCTTTAGGACCCAAGGTACTCTATTGGCCTATATAATGTCCTTGGATTATCCCTGTCCCTCACATTTTAAGCAGTCTCCAAAAAGGGAAGCAGAGGTTTTCTCCATCAAATTTCTTCCTTATCCCATCTAGTTTTGCCTCTCTACAAGCAGCTTTATTTATCATCTTTCAAATTCCCTTCTTTGGTTATCAGCCTTCTTTTCCCTACTGTTGGACTTAGCCCTTTTGGCAGGTTCACCCCTAAACTTTTTGCTTTTAAATGTGACCTGGTGTTAGTTATTTTTGGCTTCTGCACACTTTAACACTGTGTCCCAGTGTAAAGTGCGTGCTCACTCTGAGTGCATGTTGTGAGATTGGCCTGCCTCCCATAAGAATGCATGGGAAATGTGTGTGTCCATGGTAGTTCCTGATGTGTGGGGAGTGCAGGGGAGAGTTTGGTATGTGCGAACTCGTGAGATTTAATGCTGCGCAATGGTGTGCACAGGTTTAATGTGTCTAATGTAGAAGTACCACTTCAAGAAGTTGGCATGTCTGTGTAGTAAATGTGAATTGACTGTCTGACTTGTGATTGGCTGGAGCTGGCTGGTGTGCCTGGCTCCAGGAGTCAGGATGGGTCTGCCCTGGTGGTGAATGGAAAGCTGCATATTGATGGGAGGGAGGAGTGCACCTGGGACCTGAATAGGGCTGAGCCTTCCCTCCACAATGCTGGGTCTGCCCCCTGTGGTGCGTCTGATGACCCTAGCCTGTCCTGAGAATGGGAGAGGGGCTGAGCAAAACAATGTGCTCCAAAACCAGTTGCGTCTGGTTTTTCCTTAACCCTGTGCTACCAGACAACAGAAAATGTATGTATAAAAAGGGGCTGTGACCCCATGTGAAATGTTCACTCTGGATCCTATCTTGAGGGGGGCCTGCTGCTGCTGCTGCTGGGCGACGAGAGGTAACGCCACTGGGGACTGCCTCCCTGCCTGGAGGGCCCTGTGAGCTGGCCCCTGGGCCCAGCCTTTGCCCACTCCCCTGCCTTCCTTCTAAAAGACTTTGCCCTGGACTTTGGGCCTGCAGTGCGAGGCTGCACCGTGTAGGATTCATGTCTGGCCTTGGGAGCAATCTACTTTTATTTTTCATATAGCGCTTTACAGATGAGGAGCGCTTTTCTGTCCTGAGGTGTGCTTCCAGCCTTGGGTTTGCAGCGCTGCGCTGTGACCGTTTCTAAAAGGGCATCCCCGGCGTGGGGATCCCCGTGCAGTTGTACTTTCCGGGCGGGTGCCCACCCCGCATATTTGCCCATGTAGATATCCCTAGCAGGTGCCCACCCCGCCAGGGACGTTGTGCCGATTTTTACTATAATAACTTAAAGCATCCCCTGACTAGGGGATGTCCCTTAGGGCACAGAGTAATAGCCTGGTCGGGCTTGATAGTTTGTTCATTAGAATATGAAGAATTTTTTTTTTAAATCCACTAGGAGTGTGGTTGACTCCAAATTTAATGAGGTATTTTTCTCAAAACTCGTGCGAGTCACAAATCATAATTCTTTTCATAAATGAATCTTATTTCATTACAAATTCAAAAATATTCCTGATGCATTTCGGGCATCTACGTGCCCTTCTTCAGGGGTCTATCTGTAGATGAAAACCAAACAAAATGCGCCATTTACATTCTACACTATATGACACACTCATAATCAATGGTCAGTAAACATGGTGATCTTCATTGTATTTATAATTATGCAGAGTGTTATTAGATTGAAGGATGACGGACAGTGATGGTGCTTATGACTGTGTTAAATGTGAGATCCAGAATGAGTGTCAACGTGGATGACAAACGGCAGAGTTCGCTATGTTTACTGTATGTGTTGGCTAATATGAACTTCATGCAAACCAAAATATTGAGCATAAAAGGGCTCCCGAAAAGTGACTCATGCTTTATAGGCTGTGGGTCATGATTGGTACGTAAAACAGGCTGTACAAAAATATTTTAACTTACGAGAAGTATCTTATATATACATGACGTGAAAAAATGACCAGAACTTCAAGGCGAATCGCGAAGGAACAAACAGTTCCGAATGAGCTCAATAAAGAGTGACAATATCTGCAGGAAAAAAAGGCGAGGGCCATGGATAAGTTTTACAGTCAGAAGGCAAGGTATGCGTGCTACTTGATGATACGAAACGGCAGCTGCACAAATCCTTGTTACGAAAAGAGGCTTTGTGCGGCGTTTTGGCGGACTTTAAAGTCACGTGACCGCATGTATCACGGCGGCAATCTTGACGTGGTGTGATGTGAGCCCGGAGGGACATGATTGAATAATAGACATCGAAAAAAAAGTGAGGGATAATAATAAGTGAACAACGAAAAAGGGAATGCTTTGATACGGAAAGTGGACGCGCGCAGTGATAAAACTGTCAATATGATGAAAGACATGCTGTGACAGAAATATGAATCACAAGAATGTCTGTCTGTATATTAAAATGTCTACGATGGTGCACGATTATAAATATGAATCAGCCATTAATAACAAAGTGAAAATCACAAGATAAGGCAATCTCAAATGGCATAAATAATAACAGAAATTCAGTTGACATGTAAATTTCTTCTAGGTGAACGGATTATCATTCTATCATTGAGTTCATTAGGATGCACTGTGTTTAAGTAACGGATCCAAAAAATGTCTCTTTGTAAGAGTCTGTTATTCAAATCAGTTCCTTCTTTGCTTTTCACAGTTTCCAATAGTAAGAATTTCAATTGTGAGATGTTGTGTTTCTGGTCTGCCAAGTGAACTGCTAATGATGATTTAGTGTTCTTCAAATTGCTTTTATGTTCAAGTATGCGAATTCTTATTTTCCGTGAAGTTTTACCCACATAGCATAGGCTACAAGGGCATTTGACCATATAAATAACGTTCACAGTGTTGCAAGTAGAATTCACATGGAGTTTGATTGGTGTGCCTTTCATTGGATGATTTACAGTTGCCCCACGAATAACATTGTTGTAATTTCTGCAATTTAAACATGGTTGTAGAGTTTTGTACGAAGTTGCGATTTGATCCTGATCATGATCCGAGTTTGTGAGCATATCTTTGAGATTAGGGCTTCTAATGTAGGCAAATATGGCTGGTTGAGAGTAAATGTTGTTAAAATCAGGTTCTGCTGTCAAAATAGACCAGTGTCTCATTATGATGCTTTTGTATTGAGGGCTCATTGTCGAGTATTTTGACGTGATCACCATGCGGTTTTGTGGTAACTTGATGTGAGATTTTAGGAGGTCCTCTCGGGTTTTGTTGTTACTTCTCTCCAATGCTTTTTGCAATACCTGTGCCGGGTATCCACGTTTTTCAAATCTTTTCAGCATTTCCTGAACTTGTCTGGTGCTTTCTGCAGGGTCAGAAACAATTCTTTTAACTCTAAAGAGTTGAGAGTATGGGAGATTGCTTTTAGGTTGGGTCTGTGAAAACTTTGAAAGTGTAAAATGATGTTTCTGTCAGTCTCTTTACGGAAAATTGTGGTCTGAAGGTGATCCCCTTGGCGTTGTATTTGAACAACAAGAAACTGTATTAAATTCTGTTGAATCTCATATGTGAACTGTATCCGTTCATCGATATTGTTTAGTTGTTCAAGTGAGACAAGCAGTCCCTAGCGGGTGCCCACCGCGCCAGGGACTGTGTGCTTAAACGACGGGAGTGTGGTAAATATTTGATTTACCGTCTTAATTTCTATGCAGGTAAGTACTTAATCAATAATAACTCAATCGGAAAGAAAGACGCAGAGTCCGTGGTGTTAGAGTTCTTAGGGGTTTTATTCCTTAAAAAGGAATGGTCATGACCGGATATCTGGTTCCTGCCACCACTGGGGGTGCAGGAAGGGATAGAGCAATATTTTATTGACAATACATAGCTTATATACTTGAGTTACATTATAGAAACCAATATAGTAGGCGTAACAGCTGAGAGAAACAAGATAAAACACACACGTGGTAGTGATACGTAATTAGAAGGCGTGAACTAGGCGTGAACATAGAGGTGTGTGCTAGAAACGTCACAGGTAGGTGTCATAAGTGGGTGGCAACAAAAGCAGAATCTTGCAATGTCAGCAGAAATCTGAGGCCTGGATGCGCGCGCAGCTGCATGACGTGTGACTGACGTGAAGCTGAAGGGTGCAGGGGACTTGACATTTTAACTAACGGAAAGAGACAGAAGTCTGGCATGTCAGATCAACTTGTGCTTCTATCATATCTGATATCTGATGTTTAGGAACTGAGCTATCTGGACGGAAAGGTCTCTGGGGCGGAAGCTATTCTATACTGACTGTGAGTGCGTGTGTAAGCGCCTAAGTGTCTGCATGAGAAGCGTGGGGGCATGGGCCTTCCATGGTAACAGAGGCTATGAATTACTTGCACGGAGACAGTAAGTCCAGGCCCTTCGCTCTGCAGCTGGGGGGATGTTTACTTAAACTAGTAGGCAGGAATGCATCTTCGGAGAGGGAAACAGATAACTCGAAGGTTGAATTCAATCTTGGCAGGCAGCAGGCTGAGCTAAACGCGGTGGGCCGCGCTGGGAGTAAGGCAGAGTTCACAGGTACAGGGGCAGCCTGGGCTGAGGCTTTCAGAGTCAGAAGGCAGGAAAAAGGCTCGATGGCAGAATTCAGGGCCTACTTTGCCAGGGCTGAAAAACGTGTAAAGTACACCGCAAAAGACGTTGGCATGGCATACTTAGAAACTGACTATTCAACCCATTCAGGGTGGGTCTGAAAGAGGACATGTTAACGTTGGACGCAAATGTATTTGCGTCTTCATAGCTGGCACAGGAGGGAAGTTACATGCACTTTAAGCTCGTACATGGAGACGGTGGGGTACACGATAGGGAACATAACTTGACCAAAAATTTATATTTCCTCATTCCCTCCTTGTTCCCTACGGACCCTTCATGATATCTCGATCCTCATGAATCGATCAGTTTGTTCTTGTAACATCATTTGCTCGTCTCTCTTCCGTTGTCGGTTTGAGAGAAAACTGGAATGTTCAATGCACGATGTGGTACACAGTCCACAAATCGCCGGCCCACACTGTAGGCACAGGCAGCAACTGAATACTATGACAAGGGCAATGCCTAGGAAGGATCGGATCTTCCATCCCCAAGCGGTCAACGTTGTCCAGAACCAACCGGACCAAGTCCAGGTGCCTGGATTCTGATGTATTAAACTTGCAATCTTATGAAGACGTGTAATAGCTTTGTATACAGATGGCGCGTTTTCTGGAATGAAAACACAGCAACTTGACCCGATGACCTTACAAGCTCCACCTCTATCTGCCAAGATGACGTCAATAACAAGACGATTTTGAAGGACAACAATCCGCATAGCAGACTGCTCCTCTGTTAAGTTACCTAGGGCGGAGGCAGTTTCATGTACTACTGCTTCAAGGGTTCTGGTTAATCTACGTATCAATTTACTGTTTTGGACGGGGCCTGTGAAGAAAAAGAATCCTTTATTAAAATCTGTGTATTGCTCCCATGCCGTTTCAGTATAGTCGACAATCGGGAGATCTCTTCGGAATCTATCTTTTACTAGATTTGTATTTCTATGATAATCAGGGGGAGCTAGGAAAACAGGGGGCAGAAGGAAAGCAATGTAACAGGTACCATCCCAATCTGGAGGTAAACGTATGTATGCGGTATGGCCACAAACAAAATATGAATGACGTGTAGCTCGGAATGAGGACCTGCCCTCATCAGTGAATTCGACCACAGTAGTACATTTACTATGACCTAAGTGTACTGAACCTTTCTTTCTAACACAAAGATGACCAGTGACTGGTAATACTGACATAGCGGGGAGAATGGGTGCAGCTTCGGACTCGATAGTAAGGATCATGAGGTTAACTGTGTAATTACCTAATCCATATACTTCGTTTTCTAGATCAGTTCCTATTCTAACGGATCGTCCACTTCCATCAGGGTAACAGACGTCGAACAGAACTGAATTCAGGTTTCCCCAAACCCAGCCCCCCTCGCGGGTAACAGCAATATCAGAATCTAAAGAATTAATCAATCTACTCCATGCACCACAGGAGCCATTGTGAGTGAACGGATACGGAAAGAGGGGCAGAACTCCCTTGTATTTCTGATGGGGAGGGAGTCGGCCACATATCCAACAGTTTGTAGCATTGCTCGTCTGATGGGAGTGATGTAACATGCTAATGAATGTGTTGTTGCGCAGCGCAAGTCTGTAAGACAATTCGTGAGGGGGTAATGTACTAAAAGAATGTTCAGCAGAAACATTGTAAGCAGATTGTTCACGCTTGAAGATAGGGTAGTATATGGGAAGCAATATACTCGCCACAATAATCAGAAGACTTAGAAAAAACATGATTAATAAAGTCACTATACAGTGGCTGCGGAGTGATTTGCAATATGCACGTTTCTTGAATTCTCTCTCTCTATCTCGATCTAGGGGATACATGTCAGAAACTATTTAACCGATTCACCTAGGGGAGGACTTAAACAATTAAACTGTCTGACTTGCTAGATCGAAGCTTCAGTTTATACTCCTCTTGGGGAGTTTTCTCTCGTTCGGGAACCTTAAAGTCACTAGGTTTAATACAGTCTTTGGAGGGGGTGGACGAGTCTGGGTCTGGTTTCAGTTCGTTGCACTTTTTAATATGACTCGTATGTATCCACCCCTTTCTGCCTTCCACCTTTATTGCTGTCCTCGTAGTGAGAAGGACGGTCTTCGGCTCTTTCCAGCGGGGCTCCAGCGGACTTTTCCTGTCAAAGTTCCTTATTAAGACGGTGTCACCTGGTCGGACATCGTGCGGCTTTACATCAGTGTTGTCAGGGAAGGCTGCGGCAACCTGTGAACGACATGATTGGAGTGCAGACATCAAGGAGGCAAGGTAATCTGTCAGCATATTACAATCGACATCAGTAATTTTCTTAGGCATGGGCGTCCCCCACATATTCGGTGGTCTGCCAAAGACCACTTCGTACGGGGATAGTCCTGATCTCGAATGGGCAACCATTCTCATATAGAACAATGCAACTGGCAGGGCGACTATCCAGTCGACCCCTTTCTCTTTACAAACTTTAGCAAGGCGGGTCTTTAATGTCTGGTTATGCCTTTCTACAAGGCCTGCGGCTTCGGGATGTCGGACACAATGGAATCTCCACTGATATCCTAGCAGAAGGGAGACATGCTTCATGAGTTCGGATGAGAACGGCTGTCCGTTATCTGAGTACACGACACGAGGCAAGCCGTATCGTGGGAAGAATTCTCGAACCAGCTGCCTGGCAGTGGTCGGGGCAGTGTAATCTGAGACTGGATATGCTTCGGTCCAACGGGAAAGTGCACAAACAACTACGAGGACATATTTGAATCCCCGACAACGGTCCATCTGGATATAATCCATCTGGAGGACTTCAAAAGGGTGATCAGGAGGATGAAATCCACCTTGCTCTACAGGAACGCTTTTACCTGGATTGAACTGACAACAGATCATGCAAGTACGCACTTTCTGTTTTGCTGCTGCTCGTAAGTGTTTGTTGTACCAGAGATTCTGTAAACTGTCTAACATAGCTTTCTCTCCTAGATGTGCTGGACTATGTGCTGTATTTATCATGATTTGAACCATTGAGTCGGGGAGAAACCATGTAGATTTTCCCTTCGTGACCCATCCTTGGTCTGTCTGAATCCCTCCTAGTTCAGTCCATTTCTTTATTTCATCTGTAGTAGCATGTGTCTGGATATCGATTACATCTAGGGTGGGATCCCTGACAGACATACACTGTGTTGGTACTATTGTCTTTGTCACATCAGTAGTCTGGGTGTGAGTCAATGCTGTATGTTTTGCTGTCTGGTCTGCCAGGCCGTTACCCTGGGAAACAGAATCTGTAACTTTAGTATGTGCTTTACACTTCATGACTGATATGCCCGAGGGCAAATGTATTGCTTCTAACAGTGCTTGAATGAGGGGACCGTGTTGGATCTTGGCACCATGAGAGGTCAAGAAACCTCGTTCTTGCCATAACATTCCGAAGTCGTGTACGACTCCCAACGCATAACGGGAATCAGTGTATATGTTAACATTTCTGTTCTTGGCTAGTATACAAGCTCGGGTCAGAGCGATGAGCTCCGCCGCTTGAGCCGACAGTGTGTCAATACGATGTGTTTCTTTAACTTCAGTTTCAGTGGTCACTGCATACGCGGCCACTAATTCTCCTTTACTTGTTCTCATGCATGAACCGTCCACATAAAGTGTCAGGTCTGGATTTGTCAGTGGAACATCTGTTAAGTCTCGTCGAGGTTTTGTTACTGTATTAATGATCTCTATGCAATCATGCGGGGTTGGATCTGTCGTAATTGTAGGTAACAATGTTGCGGGGTTCAGAATGCTACAGCGTCTGATTTCTATGTGTGGCTGGAAGAGTGTCAATTCATAGCCTGTCAGTCGTGCTATAGTCAAGTGCTGAGTCTGGGTTCTGTTTAAAAGAACCTCTACAGAATGTGGAACTTGAACTGTTAATGGATGTCCTAAAACAATTGAGTCGCTCTGTCTGATTGCTAGTGCTGTTGCTGCTACTGACTTCAAGCACGCAGGGAGTGCCTGGGCTACTGAATCCAATGTACTTGAAAAATAAGCGCAAGGCTTATGTGAACCTGCTTGATCTTGAGTGAGGACAGACAATGCTGTACCCTCACGTTCTGTAACAAAAAGTGTAAAAGGTTTGCTGTAACATGGTGTCGCTAGAACTGGTGCTTGACATAAAGCTTTCTTTAATTCCTCAAAAGCCTGTGTATGTTCCTGAGTCCAAGGGAGGGCAGTCGAAGTCGCCGCCTCCTGTGTTGTTAACTGAATCAGAGGTTTAGCTAGAAATGCATACTGAGGAATCCATTGTCTGCAGTACGAGGTGAGGCCTATAAAGGCCCGCACTTCCTTTTGTGTCTGTGGTTGTGGCATATTTACAATTAACTGAATGCGATCGGGAGTGAGCTGTCTCCCCACTTTGGACAGCAAGTGACCCAAGTACACAACTTGCTGAACACAGAATTGTAGCTTCGAAGGAGACACCTTGTGTCCCTTGTCGGCCAGAAAATGTAAAACTGTCAGTGATGCTTGTTCACATTCGGGCTCACTTCGTGCGGTGATCAGCAGATCATCGACGTATTGCAGTAAAGCGGTGTTAACTGGCATTATGATACAATCAAGTTGTCTTTTCAGTGCTTGGCTATAGATGCTGGGGCTTTCTGTGAATCCTTGAGGTGCGCGTGAAAATTTGAAACTTCGTCCATTTAAACTGAATCCGAAGAGATATTGGCTCTCTGGATCAATAGGTACACTGAAGAAGGCATTCTTGAGGTCAATTACAGTAAAGAACGTTGCTTCTGAATCAATAGCAGTCAATAGGGAAGAGATGTCGGGAACCACAGGGTACTGTGGAACAATACATTTATTCAGTTCTCTTAAATCAATCACCAGCCGATATACTGGCGGTGCATTGGGATCAGTACGTTTAAGAATCGGAATGATGGGTGAATTACAGATATTGGAGTCGGTTTCTACGACCACTCCTTGGGCCATGAGCTCTTCAATGATTTCCAGTAAAGCCACTACAGCATCGGGTGGTAACTTGTATTGTCTGATTCTGGGTAAAACAACACCTAGTTTGAGTGTAACACGGTATGGTGTAATGTGCATACAACCTACATCAGTTGGGCCTTTTGCCCACAAGTGATCTGGTACATTTTTCAACCTAACATCAAACTCTCGTAACACATAATGACCCTTAAAGTCTCTCAAGAAAAGTCTAACTCCTTCCGGAGAACAGCAGATCACGGCTCCTAGAGCCTTCAATGTTTTTATTCCTAACAGATTTTCTGGACAAGATTTCGTTAGTAACAGGTCTGTAACACGTGATAATGGACCCACAGCCAGGGGGACTGGTTTCGATACCTCATTTACAATAGGCTGTCCTGAAAAACCAAGGGAAACATTCTGTGAGCCTGAGAGGGGTGCCCCTGGAACTTCATCATGGCTGATTGTGGTGCGACTTGCCCCTGTGTCAATTAAAAACTTTCTGTCTTTTCCCAATACTTGACTGTGTACATAAGGACCCTCTTGATCTACAGGAATTTCAATAAGAGGCAAGCCACCCTCCCTCTCTAGGCTGTTTCATGTGTATCGTTGATAATCGGGATAATCAGATTGGGCATACTGGTACATCTGCTGCAAAACTTGCTGAGTCGCGGCAATGGGCTGTGGCTGTGACTGTGACTGTCTCTGTGGTACCGCTACTGTCTGTGCTGCATGTGGTGACACATGCATAGGCTGTGTATTCTGCATGGGCTGTATATTCTGTGAAGACTGATGCTGACTATGATCTTGTCTAGGCGGATGCGGTCTTTCTTTAGTTTTACCTGTCGATATATTATGTTTCAGGACTGGGCACTCATGTACGTAGTGACCTGGCTGCTTGCAATAGTTGCATGTCCCTCTAACGGGAGCTGCGGCGTGACCTGTCTGGGTCGTACCCTTTCTCTGACCATCGGCTGGAACCGACTGGGCCACTAACATTTTCATTTTCGTGTCTTTCATGCGTTTCTGTTCCTGATCCTGTTCTTCTCTAATTCTGTTCTGATGATATTGTAACATCTGTAACATCTGGGATGGCGTATTTGCCTGCCATGTACTCTCAACCTTGTATACACGGTTTTTAACCGCTAACAGGGAATTCTCCACTAACTTTGATACAAAAAGATGCGGGTACGACTCGCTACTGGGTTTAAGACCACTATTAATAATGAAACATTTCTCTAATCTTGAATAGAAGTCACTAGTATCTTCATCGGGTTTCTGTTTACATGCTGAGATTGCGTCCCAATCTTCCTTTCTAGTTGTCAGTAATCTTGGGAGAACCTGTACTATCAAACCTGGTAATGCTTTAGTTTTCTCCCCAAGGCCTAGCCCTGGGGTACGTTTTTCCTCCTCTTCTTCTATTTCTGCCCATACAATCTTTTTGTCTCCCACTTCCCATTCTTTTTCCTTGAGTTTCTCGTAGATGCCCGTGGGCAGCAGTACCTTTAACATTTTCATGATATCTTCATATGTGTAATCCCCCATCAGTAACATGTCTTTAAGTTCTCTATGAAAACCTGCAGGGTCTTTATCATGACAGGGTACTAGTTTCTTCATTTCCAATAGTTCTAACTTGGTCAGAGGCGTGTGTACATACACACGTTTCAGATTATGATCGGTACCCATGACTGGATGTACTTCTCGTAAGGGGTTCTGACTTTCAATGCCATGCAGGCGCTCCATATGATACATTTTTCTTTCTGGGGGCGGAGCAGGAACATATTGTGAACCCAGGAAAGTGTTATGTCTGTGTCGTTGTTCTAGAATTATTTGAATTAATTTGGTACTTAAACCTCTCCATCTATCCATGAGTAGTGCTTCTAATGTATCGTGTAAGGGACCTGGGTCAGCGTGTTGATATCTGAATAGCGTGAGGAGGTGTTGAATCATGTATATACCTGCTAACTTCTGCTCGTCTGGGGAAAGGTTCAGAAATGTCTGTGCTACAGTGTCATCATTATATATATTCGGGTTGTCAGCCCATAGTACAGCTGACCGGGCTAGTTCTTGTTCATCCATAGAATTGAGTACATGGTACCCCATTCGTTCTCGAAGCCTTTTATCAGTCTCCTGGAACTGATGTTCAGGAGAATTCGGTTTTGTTATGCCAGAGAGAAAAACTCTCCTGCTTTCTGGACGAATGCCTTTCCTAAGGTAAGTTCCCTTACCTACATATGCTACCGGATCTGTAGTCTTTTCTGGTTCTTCAGGTTCTTCCTCCTCCTCGGAGGAGGCATTCTCTTTTTCTTTTTCTTTTTCGTGTATCTCTATTACTGCTTTTCTTATTTTCTTGTACATACTGGCTATGCAACCCCCTTTATCATGTTTTCCTTCAGATATATTTTGACCCCACTTGTTGAGTCCATCTAATTCATCCTGTTCTGTCTCAGGCCTGTCTCGTTCTCTTATTAAGCAATTTATGAAAAAACGTAGTATATACGCTTGAGTGTCAACTTTCTGATGTGCCATGGCTTCCTTAATACTGTCAGGGTCTTCCCCAGTCCGGACAAAATTATATATTCTATCTAGGTACTCTTTCATTCCTGAGAAGTACAGTAGGTAATCTGTAGCTTGTCGTAAGCGTAGTGATGCTATAAACATCCTATCATCTTTACCGGGTACTGGGTCGTATCTGCAAACTTGAAGCGGTTCTTTGAGTGGGTCGAGGCGGGGTGAGTGGAGCATAAAGGGCTTCTGCAAGTGTAATCTGTGTGTTGGCGGCGGGGTCTGGTGACCCCCGGACGCACCTCCTGAGGCTGAAGCTTGAGCGTTATCTCTTTGTGGAGTCTGTATCGGTACTTGAATTTGTCTTTTAGTAGGATCAGGTAGAAGCAGTTTCGGTATATTAATTTTAGGTGCGGGAAGTGGTGGAGGTGGTGGAACAGGGGGAACCTGTCGGACGGGAGAACCTTGCTGTGGTACTGGCGGGATACGATCTCGGGGCGGGTTACCACCCCCGTCACCGTCGGTAGGCGGGACGCGGACAGGCAGATTGGTGTAAGCGGGAGCTACATCCTCTAGATAGGAATTCAGAAATATGTCTTTAGTGGTCCTGTGAGTTACTTTAGTTGGAATTAATGGTGGCGGCAGATTTTTCGGTATTTCTGAAGTGGCCTCTGGCGAACCCTCGGCCACGAGATACATGCCATTTACGAGGTTGTTTCGTGCGCGGTCTATTTGCTCTGATTTTACTCGGATCCCCTCAGTAACTAATTCGTTTTCTTGAGCTTTATCTGATTCTTTAAGTCTGTCTTCTCTACGGAGTGCTTTTTCAGCACGCTTATGTGATTCCTTACGCCAAAATTCTATGGCGTCTTTCTGAGATTGTCTGGCTTTCTTTTTCCATAATGCTTCTTCTACCTTCATGATGCACTCGGCATCCCATGTTCCGGTAACGGGCCATCTGTGTCTTTCGTCTAGATGCTTAGTATAATCGGCCCATAAATCTAGATACAGTATGGCGTCTATGCCATGTTTATGGTACATGAAATTTCCAGGAGTGTCCCTAGGGGGGATAGGAATTTCTTCCTCTAGCATCCCTTTCCTAGTTCCTATCTGCTTTAACTTGTTGAAAAACGGCATCTTGTCTACTTAATACTGAATGCTCAATCCTTGCTACTTAATACCGAATACAGCTAGTTACACAAGAACACAATAATGTACATAAAAAAACAGTCACTCATACAACGACATTAATCACATGGAAAAAGACATTTAAAAACACCTATTACTACCCCCTATACCGGATGTACTGCTAAACAGCACAGATACACTGCTGAGAACAGTGCAAGAACTTGAATCATCGGATATACAGCTAAACAGTACAGATACACTGTCTAAAACAGGGCAGACCGGACTTGTGTACCCAAACCCGTCTAGATACGTCCCAGCAATGGTACTCACTGGGAAGCACGGAAAACAGAAGGCCTCGGAAAACTCGACTGGACTGGACCGGACTCGACTCGACTCGTGGATACTTCGGAAAACTGGTGGGCCTCTTGACACCTCGGACCTTGCTTCTTTCGGCTAGGCTCTGGTCGGGATCCTCCGCGCTCCTCACCGCCTCGTCTGGGTGCTAATTGCAGTCTTCGTCACCTCCGTGGGCCAGAGGGAGATACAGGAAATCCTGCTGGTACGCGTAGTTTCCGTCTAACTGATGGCAGGGGACAGAGTTTGCAACGCACCAACCGGCGCGTGAGGTGGGGGAGGGGTCCCTGTTCAGGCGCCAAAATAATGTGGTAAATATTTGATTTACCGTCTTAATTTCTATGCAGGTAAGTACTTAATCAATAATAACTCAATCGGAAAGAAAGACGCAGAGTCCGTGGTGTTAGAGTTCTTAGGGGTTTTATTCCTTAAAAAGGAATGGTCATGACCGGATATCTGGTTCCTGCCACCACTGGGGGTACAGGAAGGGATAGAGCAATATTTTATTGACAATACATAGCTTATATACTTGAGTTACATTATAGAAACCAATATAGTAGGCGTAACAGCTGAGAGAAACAAGATAAAACACACACGTGGTAGTGATACGTAATTAGAAGGCGTGAACTAGGCGTGAACATAGAGGTGTGTGCTAGAAACGTCACAGGTAGGTGTCATAAGTGGGTGGCAACAAAAGCAGAATCTTGCAATGTCAGCAGAAATCTGAGGCCTGGATGCGCGCGCAGCTGCATGACGTGTGACTGACGTGAAGCTGAAGGGTGCAGGGGACTTGACATTTTAACTAACGGAAAGAGACAGAAGTCTGGCATGTCAGATCAACTTGTGCTTCTATCATATCTGATATCTGATGTTTAGGAACTGAGCTATCTGGACGGAAAGGTCTCTGGGGCGGAAGCTATTCTATACTGACTGTGAGTGCGTGTATAAGCGCCTAAGTGTCTGCATGAGAAGCGTGGGGGCATGGGCCTTCCATGGTAACAGAGGCTATGAATTACTTGCATGGAGACAGTAAGGCCAGGCCCTTCGCTCTGCAGCTGAGGGGATGTTTACTTAAACTAGTAGGCAGGAATGCATCTTCGGAGAGGGAAACAGATAACTCGAAGGTTGAATTCAATCTTGGCAGGCAGCAGGCTGAGCTAAACGCGGTGGGCCGCGCTGGGAGTAAGGCAGAGTTCACAGGTACAGGGGCAGCCTGGGCTGAGGCTTTCAGAGTCAGAAGGCAGGAAAAAGGCTCGATGGCAGAATTCAGGGCCTACTTTGCCAAAGCTGAAAAACGTGTAAAGTACACCGCAAAAGACGTTGGCATGGCATACTTAGAAACTGACTATTCAACCCATTCAGGGTGGGTCTGAAAGAGGACATGTTAACGTTGGACGCAAATGTATTTGCGTCTTCATAGCTGGCACAGGAGGGACGTTACATGCACTTTAAGCTCGTACATGGAGACGGTGGGGTACACGATAGGGAACATAACTTGACCAAAAATTTATATTTCCTCAGGAGCCTACCCCGTATTGCCACCAAAAGAAATCACCGTTGACCGTCCTGGGAATCCCAGGGACACCTCTCTATCATCACAGGCAGCGCCGCGCTGTGATTGGAGCGCGCGCCGCACTGTGATTGGAGGGAGTCCCGGAGAGACAAGAGCCGGCGAAGGAGCAGGGAAGCAGATGAGGCTGGCGGGGCTCCTGTGAGGAAGGAGAGCCCCGCACGCTGCCTGACCCTGCCGGTGCCTGCCCCCACCGCAGTGACAGGAGCCCCGCCATCAACCGGTGAGTGCGGGTGTCTCGGTATTTGGTGGTATAGCGGCTCCGGAAAGCAGTGGGCCGCTCCAACGTTGTGGTGGCATTTTTTTAATTTAGAGCCCACGAGGCTCCAACGTCTTGGGGGCATAGTTGTACTTAGAGCCCACGAGGCTCCAACGTGTTTTAGCGGCATTTGGCGGTCAGAGCCTACAGGGCTCCAACGTGGGGCAGCATTTGCAGGCAGAGCCTACGTGGCTCCACCGTCGTGAGGATGTGGCTGGTTAACAGAAAGTTAACGCAGACTCAGTGGCGCACAACTTTAGTATGTTCTAATGATCAAACCTATTTTGTACGTTTAAACATTTTATTTAGTTCATATATATTTTTTCATATATTTTCTCATCAATCTGACATCTTTCAACATAACATATTGTGTTTAAGCATAAACACATAACTTTCCATTTAATAAACCAAAATCATTTGCATATATACAAGGTGAATGCGTAAAATATTCTTGTGTGCATCACAATCCGCCCAATGCATTTCGGGACGAATGTCGAGTCCCTTCGTCAGGGGCAATGCTGAAAAAATAACATATACAGGCACATCAGTCTCTCATACAAAGTTTTAACACATTGGTAAATTCACTTAAATGATGCCATCACCGAAACCAAAAAGTGGAAAAAACACCCATAGTGCAATAACCCACTGTGTAACTCAAGAGGCCACAAAAGCAAAACTACTCACGTTAGCACACTAATGAGTGTATTTCTAATCAGCTTCGTAATTCAACTATCAAACCAAACTGAGGGAAAAAAACCGAAATCAAAACGAATATTAGACTAACCATCTCTAAACGTATGCACAAACACTCTAACCACAATACACTGCAATATTGTGTGGAATCCTACCTGCTCCTGTAGCGAATATTTGCGTGCTGTAAAACCTTTGCTCCTTTCAGTAGGTATCCAACAATAGTCACACCTGTCTGAAACAACAAGAGGGAATACCTCATGTACTAAAGCGTCTAAGAAATTCACCCTGCCAAAAGGCTGTACATCTACGTTCTATTGCGAGTCCTTACCGTTCTCAACAGCCACCACAGCTTCTTAAATAATCCACTAGCAGACGCAGCTCCTTCGATAAATCACACGAACACCAAATCGACAAGCGAAATATCCCGCGTTCTCGTTCGAACAAGTTCAAGAGGCACCTATTTTTAACTCTCCTCTCAATTGGTGACAATGAAACTGTGTTAACCAATCAGGTATGCGCTGACAATCTAATGTTTCGCGTAATGCGTTGCTACGGAAACCGTCCTTCAACGACGCTCAAAAGCTAGCTAGCTAACTCTAACTACCCGTTAACTGACACAGAAACTAGAATACAAAACGTGTCAGAGATTAATTACCGAATAGCAATCTGTCGTCCACAAGAGTGCGAATGTCAATTATGATATGACGAAATGACTGGAAAATTCACATAGAACGTTGCTACAGCAACCATATGTAAACAGTACTTCAAACTCGCTGAACTGACGCTATCTTCCTGCTAATAAACATAAATGACAGACTACACAACAGGTCGCCGGTTAAAAATTACATAGTGAACTATCGGGCACAAGAGCACGAGTTTTCAATTACAAAGTCACGATAAAAAATGTTATCCGCCAGCAGTATAATTCCTGATAACAATCTATCAGGATTCAGAAGCTAAAATACTTATGGCTATATGCCATATCTCAAAGCCTGTTAATACACTAATAGTAAATGGAAGTCAATATCCAAGTAAAAAACAAAATAGTTAAAAAGAAACACACAGAGCATAAAGTAACACCCACTTAGTGAGAAAAGTAAATTGAGGAAAATAAAACATGAAAAAGTGAATGAATAAAGCAACTTTGTAAAAATTATATTACATGTGTTACATTGACCATAAATCAGTTAATATACATACATAGTCTAAACTGCATCAGAGATATGTCAAACATTTTCAACCCTAATGTCATCAATACATTATACTGATAAAATCAAGAAAACGGAGTGACATTAAGGAATGATGATATGCAATCATTACAGTTGAATCAATGTATTACCCAAACTACATATTTGAACAATTATTACAAAAAACTGCTTAATTCAATCCGATCATTTAATCCCCCAGGGGTCAATGTTCCCAACATTTTAATCCAAAAAGACTCTCTTTGCAGTAATTTCTTGTTTCTGTCACAACCCTCTGTCATAGATACTGTCTCTAGAATAGTAAATCTGATTTGGGCTATCGTGTGTTTTTTCTCTAGCCAATGTGTTGCTAAGGAAGATGTCATGGATTCGTTTCGTATTCTGCTTTTATGTTCTGATATGCGGATTTTTAATTTACGCTCGGTTTTCCCAACATATAAAAGTCCGCAAGGACATTTTATAGTGTATACAACCTGATTGCTATTACAATCTCCTTGAAATTTCAACTTAATGGTTCTTCCAGATTGAGGATGCGTGATTGTATTGCCAACCATAACATTGTTGCAGTGCACACAGTTAGTGCATCTCATCATCCCTTTGTACACCATCTTTTTGGCAGACTTTGAATGTTTCAACAGTTCTTTT
Source organism: Lissotriton vulgaris (assembly GCF_964263255.1). NCBI lineage: Eukaryota > Metazoa > Chordata > Amphibia > Caudata > Salamandridae > Lissotriton > Lissotriton vulgaris. The sequence goes on from NC_141685.1 coordinate 263,563,534, forward strand.
AAGTTTTTGGACCGAGTGTAAGCAAACACAGGTTTATCACAAAAGCTATTATGAAAATCATTTTCTTGTTGAAGAAGTTCCCATCTTTGTTGTATGATGTTTTTTAATTTTTGTGAATTAACTGAGTATTTCGACACAAACACATTCCGTTGCTGTTTATCCTTGTGTTTTTGTACAAGTAAATCAGTACGATTTTTCCCAATTGCTTTGTTTTGCGCAATCTCTAATATATCCATTGGATAACCTCTTTTTTTGTAGTTGTCCTTATAATCCTTGAGCAATTCCAGACACTCATTATCTTCCGTGACTATTCTCCTAATCCTTAAAAATTGGGAGTATGGAAGATTCTTCAGTAAATTCGGGGGATGGAAACTTTGATAAAGCAACGTGCTATTCTTGTCAGTAGGCTTACGGTATAAGGAAGTGCTAATCCTTTCTCCATCCAGTTGTACCATAACATCCAAGTATGCTATCTTTGATCTACTGGTAGTATATGTTACCTGGATACGTGGATTCCTTGAATTCAATAAGATAATGTTATGATCTAGTTGTGCCTCAGTTCCAGACCATATCAAGAAGATGTCGTCTATGAAACGACAGAAAAATTCAAGATGTTCCGTCCATTCTCTGTGACCAAAAACAAATTCTTGCTCAAATTTCGCCATGTAGGTGTTGGCAAATACCGGAGCCCCAGTAAAGCCCATAGATGTTCCGTTCAGCTGCATATAAAATCTTTCTGCCCATTGAAAATAACTATTCTTTAAACAGAATTGAGTCAACTCCAATAAGAATACAGGATTGATTTCCAGTTCTGGATGTTGCAACAACATCCATTCTTCGGCCTCCAATCCGTCCATGTGTCCAATTGATGTGTACAGCGACACGACGTCTATGGTGCATAGAATGTACTCTGTACCTGTTTGTAGTTTGACAGATGCCAGTTTTACAAGAAAATCAGTTGTGTCCTGTATGTATGTATGCCATTTCTGAATAAACGGTTGCAAAAAGTAATCAATTATTTGACCAGCTGGTTCAAAAATTGAATTACAACCTGCCACTATGGGCCGAAATGGTGGATTTTCTAGTGACTTGTGCACTTTAGGCAACATATAAATCTTAGGTTTGCTGGGGTTTTGTGGCATAAGAAATTTAGCCATGTTAGGTGTAATCCAATCTTCATCAATGGCTTTATTTATTAAAGATTGCAATATCTTTTGAATTTCACTTGTCGGATCTTGTTGAAGCAATAAATAAATATTGGTGTCATTGACGTGTTCTTCCACTTTTTGTTCGTAAAATTCAGTGTCCATAAGCACCAGCGCACCCCCCTTGTCTGCCTTCTGAAATGTCAGTTCTGTCTTTTTTGATAATTGAACCAGTATACTTCTTTCCAGTCTGTTCAAATTATTCAGTGTTTTTTTGTGTTGTCTGTAATTCAGTTTTTTCATATCCTTCATCACCAATGTTTCAAAGAGATCAAGTGTCTTGTGCGAGGTAGGTGCCTCAAATGTACTCTTAGGTCGAAAGATTTCTACTTTCCTTTCCCCTTGTCTATCATCAGTAGGAACAACATTGTCAAAAAAATTCCTCAATTTCAACACTCTCATAAACTTGTAGAAAGCCACTTCATCCTCAAATTTGGAGCCCATGTAGGTAGGGACAAATGTTATGCCTTTGTTTAAAACTCTCTCTTCATGTTTAGTCAAGGAATGTGTAGAGATATTTATTATGAGGGTTTCCCCTGACTCCTCAGTCCCTTTTTCAATTGTATCTCTCTCTCTTTTTCTTTGTCCTCTCCTCGTTTTTTTGTTATTGTTGGTTCCTGTTCTGGCGGACGGTCTATTTCCACGACCTCGGTTAAAAAAGAAACCTGAGGGCTTGAAGTACTTGCTTTCTCGGCTTGAGTGGTGTTTGATGACTGTGTTGTTTTGATAGGTGCACGTGATGAATCTATATCTCGATCTGTTGCTAAACTTTCTTCAGACGAGGTTGTCGTGGGTCGTCGAGTAAAGCGTCTCTGGGCATACACCTCTGCCCAGGTGTATGCCTCATTCAACTTATAATCGATGGTATCTCTCTTAAACTTTCTTAATTTAGTCTCCTGCAGCTCTTTTTCGTATTCTTCCAGTTTGATGTTTAAATCACTCAAAAATCTCCCAAGTTCTTCTTCTGGCATTCGTTCAGATAAATCTGATTTAATCGTGAAAATTTCAGTTTTGAGTTCATCGATGGTTCTTGCTAATTCTTCAATGATGAGAAGAATCAAATCTAATGAACATTTGTTCAGTATCTGGTACCACTTCTCCATAAACTGTGGATTGTTCTTCAGACGATATAGCATTGGTTTAATTGATAACCTGAGTCCCCTTGGAATTCGTTTTACCTTGTGGTATTGAACCAGCGTGGATGCATGTAATCTCTGATTGAGTTCACGTCTTGTAACAAATTCAAGTTGTTTCAATTGTTGACTTATGGATGTGCTGTGTGCCTGTAGATTAGTGACTTCGCCAATTAAGCCATATATTTCAGTTGCCTGTTCCGTTGTATATCCTTTTGTTATTGCTCTATTTTCAGTTAAAGACGCAATAGCATCAAAAGACATTTTGAACTGTTTGTAGTAACTGTGGGTGCTCTGGAGCTAAAGTGGGTAATATTGGAAGAAATAAACAATTGTGCACCGAGCACTCCAATTTAATCTCTCTATTTATCTTGCTTAGCTCTAGTATAGTGATCTGTGTGCTGCGACTGATAGAGTGTACCCTAACACTCTGGCTATAACATGAAAATGTGGCTGGTTAACAGAAAGTTAACGCAGACTCAGTGGCGCACAACTTTAGTATGTTCTAATGATCAAACCTATTTTGTACGTTTAAACATTTTATTTAGTTCATATATATTTTTTCATATATTTTCTCATCAATCTGACATCTTTCAACATAACATATTGTGTTTAAGCATAAACACATAACTTTCCATTTAATAAACCAAAATCATTTGCATATATACAAGGTGAATGCGTAAAATATTCTTGTGTGCATCACAATCCGCCCAATGCATTTCGGGACGAATGTCGAGTCCCTTCGTCAGGGGCAATGCTGAAAAAATAACATATACAGGCACATCAGTCTCTCATACAAAGTTTTAACACATTGGTAAATTCACTTAAATGATGCCATCACCGAAACCAAAAAGTGGAAAAAACACCCATAGTGCAATAACCCACTGTGTAACTCAAGAGGCCACAAAAGCAAAACTACTCACGTTAGCACACTAATGAGTGTATTTCTAATCAGCTTCGTAATTCAACTATCAAACCAAACTGAGGGAAAAAAAACGAAATTAAAACGAATATTAGACTAACCATCTCTAAACGTATGCACAAACACTCTAACCACAATACACTGCAATATTGTGTGGAATCCTACCTGCTCCTGTAGCGAATATTTGCGTGCTGTAAAACCTTTGCTCCTTTCAGTAGGTATCCAACAATAGTCACACCTGTCTGAAACAACAAGAGGGAATACCTCATGTACTAAAGCGTCTAAGAAATTCACCCTGCCAAAAGGCTGTACATCTACGTTCTATTGCGAGTCCTTACCGTTCTCAACAGCCACCACAGCTTCTTAAATAATCCACTAGCAGACGCAGCTCCTTCGATAAATCACACGAACACCAAATCGACAAGCGAAATATCCCGCGTTCTCGTTCGAACAAGTTCAAGAGGCACCTATTTTTAACTCTCCTCTCAATTGGTGACAATGAAACTGTGTTAACCAATCAGGTATGCGCTGACAATCTAATGTTTCGCGTAATGCGTTGCTACGGAAACCGTCCTTCAACGACGCTCAAAAGCTAGCTAGCTAACTCTAACTACCCGTTAACTGACACAGAAACTAGAATACAAAACGTGTCAGAGATTAATTACCGAATAGCAATCTGTCGTCCACAAGAGTGCGAATGTCAATTATGATATGACGAAATGACTGGAAAATTCACATAGAACGTTGCTACAGCAACCATATGTAAACAGTACTTCAAACTCGCTGAACTGACGCTATCTTCCTGCTAATAAACATAAATGACAGACTACACAACAGGTCGCCGGTTAAAAATTACATAGTGAACTATCGGGCACAAGAGCACGAGTTTTCAATTACAAAGTCACGATAAAAAATGTTATCCGCCAGCAGTATAATTCCTGATAACAATCTATCAGGATTCAGAAGCTAAAATACTTATGGCTATATGCCATATCTCAAAGCCTGTTAATACACTAATAGTAAATGGAAGTCAATATCCAAGTAAAAAACAAAATAGTTAAAAAGAAACACACAGAGCATAAAGTAACACCCACTTAGTGAGAAAAGTAAATTGAGGAAAATAAAACATGAAAAAGTGAATGAATAAAGCAACTTTGTAAAAATTATATTACATGTGTTACATTGACCATAAATCAGTTAATATACATACATAGTCTAAACTGCATCAGAGATATGTCAAACATTTTCAACCCTAATGTCATCAATACATTATACTGATAAAATCAAGAAAACGGAGTGACATTAAGGAATGATGATATGCAATCATTACAGTTGAATCAATGTATTACCCAAACTACATATTTGAACAATTATTACAAAAAACTGCTTAATTCAATCCGATCATTTAATCCCCCAGGGGTCAATGTTCCCAACATTTTAATCCAAAAAGACTCTCTTTGCAGTAATTTCTTGTTTCTGTCACAACCCTCTGTCATAGATACTGTCTCTAGAATAGTAAATCTGATTTGGGCTATCGTGTGTTTTTTCTCTAGCCAATGTGTTGCTAAGGAAGATGTCATGGATTCGTTTCGTATTCTGCTTTTATGTTCTGATATGCGGATTTTTAATTTACGCTCGGTTTTCCCAACATATAAAAGTCCGCAAGGACATTTTATAGTGTATACAACCTGATTGCTATTACAATCTCCTTGAAATTTCAACTTAATGGTTCTTCCAGATTGAGGATGCGTGATTGTATTGCCAACCATAACATTGTTGCAGTGCACACAGTTAGTGCATCTCATCATCCCTTTGTACACCATCTTTTTGGCAGACTTTGAATGTTTCAACAGTTCTTTTAAGTTTTTGGACCGAGTGTAAGCAAACACAGGTTTATCACAAAAGCTATTATGAAAATCATTTTCTTGTTGAAGAAGTTCCCATCTTTGTTGTATGATGTTTTTTAATTTTTGTGAATTAACTGAGTATTTCGACACAAACACATTCCGTTGCTGTTTATCCTTGTGTTTTTGTACAAGTAAATCAGTACGATTTTTCCCAATTGCTTTGTTTTGCGCAATCTCTAATATATCCATTGGATAACCTCTTTTTTTGTAGTCAGGGGAAACCCTCATAATAAATATCTCTACACATTCCTTGACTAAACATGAAGAGAGAGTTTTAAACAAAGGCATAACATTTGTCCCTACCTACATGGGCTCCAAATTTGAGGATGAAGTGGCTTTCTACAAGTTTATGAGAGTGTTGAAATTGAGGAATTTTTTTGACAATGTTGTTCCTACTGATGATAGACAAGGGGAAAGGAAAGTAGAAATCTTTCGACCTAAGAGTACATTTGAGGCACCTACCTCGCACAAGACACTTGATCTCTTTGAAACATTGGTGATGAAGGATATGAAAAAACTGAATTACAGACAACACAAAGAAACACTGAATAATTTGAACAGACTGGAAAGAAGTATACTGGTTCAATTATCAAAAAAGACAGAACTGACATTTCAGAAGGCAGACAAGGGGGGTGCGCTGGTGCTTATGGACACTGAATTTTACGAACAAAAAGTGGAAGAACACGTCAATGACACCAATATTTATTTATTGCTTCAACAAGATCCGACAAGTGAAATTCAAAAGATATTGCAATCTTTAATAAATAAAGCCATTGATGAAGATTGGATTACACCTAACATGGCTAAATTTCTTATGCCACAAAACCCCAGCAAACCTAAGATTTATATGTTGCCTAAAGTGCACAAGTCACTAGAAAATCCACCATTTCGGCCCATAGTGGCAGGTTGTAATTCAATTTTTGAACCAGCTGGTCAAATAATTGATTACTTTTTGCAACCGTTTATTCAGAAATGGCATACATACATACAGGACACAACTGATTTTCTTGTAAAACTGGCATCTGTCAAACTACAAACAGGTACAGAGTACATTCTATGCACCATAGACGTCGTGTCGCTGTACACATCAATTGGACACATGGACGGATTGGAGGCCGAAGAATGGATGTTGTTGCAACATCCAGAACTGGAAATCAATCCTGTATTCTTATTGGAGTTGACTCAATTCTGTTTAAAGAATAGTTATTTTCAATGGGCAGAAAGATTTTATATGCAGCTGAACGGAACATCTATGGGCTTTACTGGGGCTCCGGTATTTGCCAACACCTACATGGCGAAATTTGAGCAAGAATTTGTTTTTGGTCACAGAGAATGGACGGAACATCTTGAATTTTTCTGTCGTTTCATAGACGACATCTTCTTGATATGGTCTGGAACTGAGGCACAACTAGATCATAACATTATCTTATTGAATTCAAGGAATCCACGTATCCAGGTAACATATACTACCAGTAGATCAAAGATAGCATACTTGGATGTTATGGTACAACTGGATGGAGAAAGGATTAGCACTTCCTTATACCGTAAGCCTACTGACAAGAATAGCACATTGCTTTATCAAAGTTTCCATCCCCCGAATTTACTGAAGAATCTTCCATACTCCCAATTTTTAAGGATTAGGAGAATAGTCACGGAAGATAATGAGTGTCTGGAATTGCTCAAGGATTATAAGGACAACTACAAAAAAAGAGGTTATCCAATGGATATATTAGAGATTGCGCAAAACAAAGCAATTGGGAAAAATCGTACTGATTTACTTGTACAAAAACACAAGGATAAACAGCAACGGAATGTGTTTGTGTCGAAATACTCAGTTAATTCACAAAAATTAAAAAACATCATACAACAAAGATGGGAACTTCTTCAACAAGAAAATGATTTTCATAATAGCTTTTGTGATAAACCTGTGTTTGCTTACACTCGGTCCAAAAACTTAAAAGAACTGTTGAAACATTCAAAGTCTGCCAAAAAGATGGTGTACAAAGGGATGATGAGATGCACTAACTGTGTGCACTGCAACAATGTTATGGTTGGCAATACAATCACGCATCCTCAATCTGGAAGAACCATTAAGTTGAAATTTCAAGGAGATTGTAATAGCAATCAGGTTGTATACACTATAAAATGTCCTTGCGGACTTTTATATGTTGGGAAAACCGAGCGTAAATTAAAAATCCGCATATCAGAACATAAAAGCAGAATACGAAACGAATCCATGACATCTTCCTTAGCAACACATTGGCTAGAGAAAAAACACACGATAGCCCAAATCAGATTTACTATTCTAGAGACAGTATCTATGACAGAGGGTTGTGACAGAAACAAGAAATTACTGCAAAGAGAGTCTTTTTGGATTAAAATGTTGGGAACATTGACCCCTGGGGGATTAAATGATCGGATTGAATTAAGCAGTTTTTTGTAATAATTGTTCAAATATGTAGTTTGGGTAATACATTGATTCAACTGTAATGATTGCATATCATCATTCCTTAATGTCACTCCGTTTTCTTGATTTTATCAGTATAATGTATTGATGACATTAGGGTTGAAAATGTTTGACATATCTCTGATGCAGTTTAGACTATGTATGTATATTAACTGATTTATGGTCAATGTAACACATGTAATATAATTTTTACAAAGTTGCTTTATTCATTCACTTTTTCATGTTTTATTTTCCTCAATTTACTTTTCTCACTAAGTGGGTGTTACTTTATGCTCTGTGTGTTTCTTTTTAACTATTTTGTTTTTTACTTGGATATTGACTTCCATTTACTATTAGTGTATTAACAGGCTTTGAGATATGGCATATAGCCATAAGTATTTTAGCTTCTGAATCCTGATAGATTGTTATCAGGAATTATACTGCTGGCGGATAACATTTTTTATCGTGACTTTGTAATTGAAAACTCGTGCTCTTGTGCCCGATAGTTCACTATGTAATTTTTAACCGGCGACCTGTTGTGTAGTCTGTCATTTATGTTTATTAGCAGGAAGATAGCGTCAGTTCAGCGAGTTTGAAGTACTGTTTACATATGGTTGCTGTAGCAACGTTCTATGTGAATTTTCCAGTCATTTCGTCATATCATAATTGACATTCGCACTCTTGTGGACGACAGATTGCTATTCGGTAATTAATCTCTGACACGTTTTGTATTCTAGTTTCTGTGTCAGTTAACGGGTAGTTAGAGTTAGCTAGCTAGCTTTTGAGCGTCGTTGAAGGATGGTTTCCGTAGCAACGCATTACGCGAAACATTAGATTGTCAGCGCATACCTGATTGGTTAACACAGTTTCATTGTCACCAATTGAGAGGAGAGTTAAAAATAGGTGCCTCTTGAACTTGTTCGAACGAGAACGCGGGATATTTCGCTTGTCGATTTGGTGTTCGTGTGATTTATCGAAGGAGCTGCGTCTGCTAGTGGATTATTTAAGAAGCTGTGGTGGCTGTTGAGAACGGTAAGGACTCGCAATAGAACGTAGATGTACAGCCTTTTGGCAGGGTGAATTTCTTAGACGCTTTAGTACATGAGGTATTCCCTCTTGTTGTTTCAGACAGGTGTGACTATTGTTGGATACCTACTGAAAGGAGCAAAGGTTTTACAGCACGCAAATATTCGCTACAGGAGCAGGTAGGATTCCACACAATATTGCAGTGTATTGTGGTTAGAGTGTTTGTGCATACGTTTAGAGATGGTTAGTCTAATATTCGTTTTAATTTCGGTTTTTTTCCCTCAGTTTGGTTTGATAGTTGAATTACGAAGCTGATTAGAAATACACTCATTAGTGTGCTAACGTGAGTAGTTTTGCTTTTGTGGCCTCTTGAGTTACACAGTGGGTTATTGCACTATGGGTGTTTTTTCCACTTTTTGGTTTCGGTGATGGCATCATTTAAGTGAATTTACCAATGTGTTAAAACTTTGTATGAGAGACTGATGTGCCTGTATATGTTATTTTTTCAGCATTGCCCCTGACGAAGGGACTCGACATTCGTCCCGAAATGCATTGGGCGGATTGTGATGCACACAAGAATATTTTACGCATTCACCTTGTATATATGCAAATGATTTTGGTTTATTAAATGGAAAGTTATGTGTTTATGCTTAAACACAATATGTTATGTTGAAAGATGTCAGATTGATGAGAAAATATATGAAAAAATATATATGAACTAAATAAAATGTTTAAACGTACAAAATAGGTTTGATCATTAGAACATACTAAAGTTGTGCGCCACTGAGTCTGCGTTAACTTTCTGTTAACCAGCCACATTTTCATGTTATAGCCAGAGTGTTAGGGTACACTCTATCAGTCGCAGCACACAGATCACTATACTAGAGCTAAGCAAGATAAATAGAGAGATTAAATTGGAGTGCTCGGTGCACAATTGTTTATTTCCACCGTCGTGAGGGGCATTTGATGATTTAGAGCCTACGTGACTCCCACGTTGTTTAGCGTCAGATTGTTTTTTAGAGCCTACGTGGCTCCAACGTTGTTCGGGCGGCATGTTGCTATGTAGGAGCCCCCAGAGGAGAGCCCGGAGGATCGCTGGTGCCAGGCTCAGTTTCCCCAGCTACCCAGCACTTAGTGGTCAGCTGCAACGTTTAGGTGGTGCACTGCACATTGCTGCATTTGCAGCTTGTAGCCCTGACTCTGCTGGACAAAGGGCGTTTGACCCCCAGGGAAGGCCAGTTGGCCTGGGGTTAGTGTCTCATGTGATTCTTGCGCAAGATGATGGTATATTGTGTTTATGTTGATAATTACCTGATCCCTAATGTGTGCTTATGCGTAATGTGCAATGCTGTTATGCCTGTTTATACCTCTAAATGTGTTTCATGCTTAGGAGGTTGTTTTGCCTAGTATAGGTTATACTAGTGAGTTTGTGTCCCTGCGTGATCTATGATTATGGTGATTAGTATTGCATAGTGTGTACCTACCTTTTACCAGTGGTTACTGGTTGTGTTCTACAATTGTTATTTTGTGCTACAATTATTCTATGTTCTAGAAGTGCTGTTTCTACTAAGTGCTATTTCTGACGGTGGCCCATGTGGCCCTGTCCTGTGTATATAATCCCCTGTAAATACTGCCCAGTGCCAGTTGGCACAGTGTATCTGTGTGATTATGATCTAATGTGTTTATGGTAATACAAAGGCTATTTTTATATCTAACCTTGTGTGGAGTTCCTGTTTGTGGTGTGCCTAGTGTGTTGCTGATGTGTGTGTGTGTGTGTTGCGCAAGCGCTTTACACATTGCCTCTGGGATAAGCTTGACTGCTCGTGCCAAGCTACCAGGGGGGTGAGCTAGGGTTATCTTGGCGTGTAACTCCCTTGCCTTGACTAGAGTGGTGGTTTCTGCCTGGCCTTAGCCAACCAGAAATCCAATTTCTAACAACTACACTTCCATCTCACTTTCTGCAATTTTGAACATGTGGTTTTCGTTGATTTATTGAATAAATCCTGAGGTTTTTTTTTTTACTCTTGTCCTTTGGCCCCTTCTACTTCGCAGTCTAGTTAAGTCTCTTGTCTTCATCTCGTTACTGCTTGATGCACCCCTTCATGCCAAATGGCTTCTACACCATCCCTTTTTGTCCACCTCTCCCTCCTGATTTTTTCATCTATCACCAACCTTTCCTATTATACTGCTTCCTGCATAACTTCTTTCATTCTTCACAATCCTATTTTGCTCTCTTTGTTTTCTTATTTTCTCTTACCATCATCTGCAATCCATTTCCTTTATCTCTGTCTTGCAGAATCAGACTGACATCACACATTTTATATTCTTGCATATGATTTTCTGCTGCAGAGTAATAATGCTCCTAGATGCCCTGAGGTAATGTGGTATTTCATTCGTTTATGTTCGGAACTGCCAGTTACTTGATTGATTTGCAAAATGGTGCTGTAGAATTATCCATTGCATCCCCACTTTTGAGGACGGTATATTGGATGGGAATCCTCCCAAGCCCTTCAAGAGAGGGTTAAACTCACAAGCTCCATGCCATCTAAGAGTAGTATTAAAATATTTTCCAGAGCTGTGTTTTGCTTCCTACCCTGCTCTATTACTACCAGATCCTGCACACACCTCAGGAACACCACTTGCTCCCTTACCCCCTTTCATTTAGAGCTCTTATGTACTCTGATATACCCAGGATTCCTCTCTGCAGACAGGAGTCGGGAGACAAAAACAAGCATTTGCAATGCAGTAGGTCTAATTATTACGCGAGTTTGAGCTATTGGCATTGTAAATGACAATGCCTTTTATTTATGTTTTGCCTTTTTGTAAAACTCTTTTTATTGAAATCAGGGCTTAACATAACAAGCATTAGAAATGCAATAGGTCTCGCAGCATTAGAGTTAGTGCATTTAGAATTGTTTATGGTTTTTTTTTGTAAATCTTTAGCATTTTTGTTCCCTGTAGCCAATGCTAAAGAAAAAAGCCATAAACAATTCTAAAAGCTCTAACTCAAATGCTCTGAGACCTATTGCACTGTGTGAGGGTGAGGAGTTGAGGGTGAGTGAGGGTGAGGGTGTGTGAGGGTGAATGAGGGTGAGTGAGGGGTTGAGGGTGAGTGAGGGGTTGAGGCTGAGTGAGAGTGAGGGTGAGTGAGTGTGAGTGAGGGTGAAGGTGAGTGAGGCTGAGTGAGGCTGAGTGTGAGTTAGGGTGAGGGTTTGCGGGTGGGTGAGGGTGAGGCTTTGAGGGTGAGTGAGGATGAGTGAGGGTGAGTGAGGTGTTGAGGGTGAGTGAGGGTGAGTGAGGGTGAGTGAGGGTGAGTGAGGGTGAGTGAGGGTGAGTGAGGGTGAGTGAGGGTGAGTGAGGGTGAGTGAGGATGAGTGAGGATGAGTGAGGATGAGTGAGGGTGAGTGAGGTGTTGAGGGTGAGTGAGGGTGAGTAAGAGTGACGGTGAGTGAGGGGTTGAGGGTGAGGGGTTGAGGGTGAGTGAGTGAGGGTGAGGGGTTGAGGGTGACGGATTGCGGGTGAGGGGTTGAGGGTGAGGTGTTGAGGGTGAGGTGTTGAGGGTGAGGTGTTGAGGATGAGGTGTTGAGGGTGAGTGAGGTTGAGGGTGGTTGAGTGAGGATGAGTGAGAGTGAGGGTGAGTGAGGTGTTGAGGGTGAGGTGTTGAGGGTGAGTGAGTGAGGGTGAGGTGTTGAGGTTGAGTGAGGGTGAGTGAGTGTGACGTGTTGAGGGTGAGTGAGGATGAGTGAGAGTGAGGGTGAGTGAGGTGTTGAGGGTGAGGCGTTGAGGGTGAGGCGTTGAGGGTGATTGAGGGTGAGGGTGAGTGAGGGTGAGGGTGAGTGAGGGTGAGTGAGAGTGAGGGTGAGTGAGGGGTTGAGGGTGAGTGAGGGTGAGTGAGGGTGAGTGAGGGTGAGTGAGGGTGAGTGAGAGTGAGTGAGTGAGGGTGAGTGAGAGTGAGGGTGAGTGAGGGGTTGAGGGTGAGGGGTTGAGGGTGAGTGAGTGAGGTTGAGGGTGAGGGATTGAGGGTGAGGTGTTGAGGGTGAGGTGTTGAGGGTGAGGTGTTGAGGATGAGGTGTTGAGGATGAGGTGTTGAGGGTGAGTGAGGTTGAGGGTGGTTGAGTGAGGATGAGTGAGAGTGAGGGTGAGTGAGGTGTTGAGGGTGAGGTGTTGAGGGTGAGTGAGTGAGGGTGATGTGTTGAGGGTGAGTGAGGGTGAGTGAGTGTGAGGTGTTGAGGGTGAGTGAGGATGAGTGAGAGTGAGGGTGAGTGAGGGGTTGAGGGTGAGGCATTGAGGGTGAGGCGTTGAGGGTGATTGAGGGTGAGGGTGAGTGAGGGTGAGGTGTTGAGGGTGAGTGAGGATGAGTGAGAGTGAGGGTGAGTGAGGGGTTGAGGGTGAGTGAGGGGTTGAGGGTGAGTGAGGGGTTGAGGGTGAGTGAGGGTGAGGGGTTGAGGGTGGGTGAGGGTGAGGGGTTGAGGGTGGGTGAGGGTGAGTGAGGGGTTGAGGGTGAGGGTGAGTGAGGGTGAGTGAGGGTGAGTGAGGGTGAGTGAGGGTGAGGGGTTGAGGGTGAGGGGTTGAGGGAGAGCAGGGGGCATGAACACTACCAGGGTGGTGAAGTAAGAGCCTGGACATAAGGTTGTGTGTCAATTCTGGGGCATCTGGGTGAGTAGGCAATTGGTAGGGGAGCAAGGGCGGCCAGGTGGGGGGAAGGGGTGAAACACAGAGTGGCGAAGAAGCTCACGGTGGCTGTGCAGTAAGCGGGAAGAACAGAATGAAGAGAGTAGCCTCAACGAAGGTCTCTGTTATATAGTTGAACTCATAATATAGAGCGCGTGTGGAACAGACATGAAGTCCATACTAGTCGCTAAAAAATCGGAATAGGTGCTCAGTGAACTGTTGCGCAATCCAGGTTAAAAAAAATCTCGGAAAAGTGTAGTGAAAGACTCGACGTGAAACAGTTGGCTTATCTATTGGTAATACGTGTGGGTGTGGCCCACGTGCTCAAAGATTGTTAGTCCTATACATCATTGCTTGAGTCATGCTGGTACGTGCTCCCCATATAAATAAACGCGAGTTGTTATGCAATAATCATGATCTTACCGCGTACCGGTCAGTGTAGTGATAAATGTTGTTAGTGCTATGCCTCATTGCTTGAGTCATATTGGTTCGTACTCCCCATATAAATAAACGCGAGTTGTTGTGCAATAATCGTGATCTTACCGCGTATCGGTCGGTGTAGCGATAATGACTTCGGCGTTTGGTCTTGGTGTCGGCATGCGCGTTTGATCGTGAAGATCTGGTGACTGCACCATATGCGCTTACGAAGTGACTAGACCCGAAAAGGGACTAACAGCGGTGGCGGCCATCTTGGGGCAGTGTCGAACAAAGGAATAAAGGATGTTTTATGCGACGGCCATTTTGTAGTGGTTAAGAATGTTGAAGATGTCAGCGTATTACGCGGAATGGGTTGAAAAATAAAGTACGAAAAAACTGAGGAAGGATAAGAAGCGTAGTGAAAAAGGTGTTTGCAGTTTAGTGAGTGAATGGAATGATGCATTAAATAAAAAATCGTGGCGTACGCATCTTATACAACGTGTCTATCAGGACTAAACTGGGTAAACATGCTGGGTGAACGGTAAGCAGTTACATATGCATAGTCGCATTAATAAAACGTACAGTGTTCTGCAGTTCATAACATAGAGCAAACTAATATCATACAGTTTGTTATAGAAAGCAGCTATATTCGATCGTTGACATGCACGCGCCCGTGACTTTTAAGGTCAATGCGCATGCGCATAAGCTTAATGCGCATGCGCATTGACCTTAAAAGTCACGGGCACTGCAAGGAATCGCCACGATTCCTTGCAAGTTAGATAAAGAGTCGATGAGCCCCCATAGTCTCGCTTGCTCGATGCGCATGCGCATCGACAGGCGAGACCTAAAAATTACAAATGACATATACAATGCTTTACATTTGACATTGAGCGAAAGAAGGTTCAACATGTAATAGCCAAATGCGGGTCTACAGTTTGGATGGCGCTTGTACAGCCATTGCACAATTCTTAGGAAAATCGTAATTTTCGGCACAGCACATAAAATATTTCTCACCTCTTTTAACAACAGTGCTGCCGGTCAGACACTCTGAAGGCACACCAAGGTCCACACACCTTTTCCCACTTTTTTTGGGGCATCCCGACTTTGATAAACCACTCATTGTGCCCTCGAATACCAGTCAAGATCTGATTCCCAGTCTTCAGTGCTGGAGAGAATATTCTTGCCCCATGCCCGGGCTACATTGCGGTTCACTACCCCCGCTGCCAGCTAGATGGTTGAGTGCACAGACAATAAAAAAACTAATATTCAAGGAGACGAAGATTTACTAACTCCAGTCCTTGGATATTTGAGGAAAGCGTGAGCATCTTTAGCAAATGGGGAGAGTAAAATACTTGCAAGTCAGTGCGCATGCGTAAAATACACTCACACGCACCAAACAAACACTGAGTGGCTTAGACAGATGGTCACAGTAAACTGTCAGAACTCCTGGCACTTTGGGATTACAGAAGAAAGCATGGCAAACCCAATGCAGGGTGCCCTGAGGAGCAGGCGGGGACAGTGCACTTCTCTGTAGTTCGGGGCCGAGTCTAGTAATAGCTATTAGAACATTGGAATGTTGGGAGCTCCATTGCAGACAATGGAGTGCTCCCTGCTTCTACGGGCCGTTAAAGGCCCGCAGAGCAACATTCCAATGTTCTACAAAGGCTTCTCGAAGCTCGAGGGTATTTATATCCCCTCGAGCTTCGAGAACCCTTTGTTTAATTTGTTAGAACATTCTGCCCTCTAGTGGCAGAATGTTCTAATGGCCTTATAGCCTTTCGTAGCAGGGCTATACCGGCAATTAAAGTCCCGCTGTCTCGTTAAAGTCCCTCACCTTCGGCTCCGGCCTTTAACGATTCAGCGGGCCTTTAATATAGCCTTATAGCAGTCGTACATTGGAATGTTGGGAGCTCCATTGAAAACAATGGAGTGCTTTGGGCTTATAATGGCTGGTATAAGCCTGGAGCTCCAACATTCCAATGTTTCTTTGTTCACAGCTCTGGCTGTGAACAAAGGGTTCAGGCAGCCTTAGGGGATTCCAATCCCCTCACACTCCCAAATGGCTTTGGTTTTTTTGTTAGAACATTCTGTCCTCTAGTGACAGAATGTTCTAATAGCCTTATAGCCCTAAGTAGATGGGCTATACCGCTATTAAAGTCCCTCTCCCTTGTTAAAGGCCCTCGCCTTCGGCTCGGGGCCTTTAACGCTGGAGAGGGCCTTTAATAGCCGGTATAGCCCTCTACGGCGGGTTATAAGGCTATATTAAAGGCCCGCTGAATCGTTAAAGGCCCGAGCCGAAGGCGAGGGACTTTAACGAGACAGCAGGACTTTAATTGCCGGTATAGCCCTGCTACGGAGGATAATAAGGTCATTAGAACATTCTGCCACTAGAGGGCAGAATGTTCTAACAAATTAAACAAAGGGTTCTCGAAGCTCGAGGGGATATAAATCCCCTCGAGCTTCGAGAAGCCTTTGTAGAACATTGGAATGTTGCTCTGCGGGCCTTTTCCGGCCCGTAGAAGCAGGGAGCACTCCATTGCCTGCAATGGAGCTCCCAACATTCCAATGTTCTAATGTAGCCTTATAGTCCGCCGTACATTGGAATGTTATGAGCTCCATTGGAGTGCTCTGGGCTTATAATCAGACCCCCCAGGATATTGCGGCATGGATTAGCAAATTTAGCGGCACAAATATGGAAATTTAGCGGCACAAATATGGAAATTTAGCGGCATTTCTGCTGCACTTTATTTTCCTCATAATCATTAATTTTCAGCCTTAAATCGATGAAAACTGTTTTAGCAGAGTACTCCACTTTGAAATAGGCATGTTTAAAGTGTCTTCAGCTCATTGGAAGCACAGCTACAATCCTAACCTCATGAGAGGGTCTCCCATTTCTCCCTGGGATGTTTTAGCACCCATTTACGCACCCCTGCCGGGCACCACTGCCTCCTGGACCCATGAGGCATGATACCTCTTTCTCAGGTGCCCTAGGGCACAGGATCGTAGTGGGTGGAAGTGCATTGCCATGGCTAATGTAAGCATGTTAAATATCGCTCTATGCAGCACTGGTGTAATGAAAACAGAGGGGGCCCCCCTGCAAGGTACGTGGAGGGACTCCCTCTGGACTTAATCGGGAGCCCTCCAGCCAGAGTATTGTGCTGAGGGGGCATCATGGAGCTCAGGGGACCCACCGAACTGCGGGGGCTGCTGGGGCCTGTGTTGCGCCACTGCTACACCGATCAGTGGCATATGGTGGGTGTAAGCCCTTTCACAATACAGCCCCACCTCAATGTTACTTACAGGTGCTGTGCGTGCAGCCTACATTCCAAATACAAGACTATTCTTTGGCAAAGATTGATGCAAAAGTGGCCTATTGTATCTGCGCCAGTGGCACTGTTCTTTAATCTAAGGCAGTGCCTTTTAGTGATGGATGCCAGATTCAGCCTGGTCTGCACAACCTATAAATTGCAGCACAGATTGAACCTGAACACACGAGGGAAGGTGCTTAGTTCGATTATCTTTCAAAAGCCCTGTAATTGCTAGCCTAAAGGGTTCAAGCGCTTGTTTAGGACCATGCTTGTTTTCTGTTTCAATTTGTTGTGAATTCTGGTGGGATTTTGTCAGTATTTTCAAAATTCAGAAACATGAGTAATTATCAGTTTAAACTTTTTGTATCAACAAAATCACAGGACAATCGCCCATATCCTGATTTTTGTAACACTAGCATTAGTGGTGGCTAAGAGGGACGTGGCCCTAGCTTGGGGCGCTCCCATACCTCCTCAGATAGGAGACTGGAGAAGGGGCATGGATATGTACATGGCAGCAGAGAGGGTCACATACAAAGCTCGGGGACGCACCAAGAAGTTCACTAGAATATGGGGGAAGTGGAGACGATATCATGGCCTAGACTGGGGACTGTGAAACGAGGAGGAGGGGATAATCTTGTGTCCATAATGCAGGCGGGGGGCCATCACATGAACTTTACATTGTAGAGACTTGTGGGGAACTATTTTACAGATCTGTCATGTTACTAGTGGGATTGCTGGTTTGGCGGGAGGAGGTAGAAGGATGGAGGGGTGGTGGGGAATGGGGGATGGTTACATATGTCATGCTTGTTATGTTTATGCACTTTAAAAAGCAAATAAAAATATATATTTTTAAAACCAATAATCACAGGACAGTGTTTTTCCAGTGCTTATAATTGTTTTTAACTTTTTTTAGTTTGTCTGTTCTTTCCCATTTCTCAGTCTCTTCTGTCTATTCTTTACCTGGATTTGCTCTTCCATGTAACTTTTCATTATTTCTCTTACCACTCTGACGGTTGTGTTTCTCAACACCCAAACTCCCTCCCCAATCATGTCGCTGCTTAACAAACATCAACGTTCAATGCCTTCAAAGTGGATGGACTTGCTTTCCTTCCATATCAAACAGAAAATCTCCGCCCGACCCCAATACTACGGGAAATGCTATGCTTTTGACCTCTTGGCTTTCTTTGCCATTTGGTATTGTTCTTAAAGTGTATTCCTAAGTAGTCAAAGGCAGCTTCTTACTCTAGTCGTGCCTTTCCTCGTATTGTGTTGCGTCAAATCAAAATAAGCTTCATCCGATATCACAGTGTGAATCATAAAAGCATACACAATCAAACCTTTATACAGTGTGCAAGATATAATACAGTACACTGTTTAAAAACCAGATAGGATACAGATGCAGATACAGCCTAAAGTGGAACAACCTGAGCAACATGGCTGATAACCAGTGGAGCTGCTTGACCGCTAATGAGGAGTCTGGCCCTGGTTTTCCCCCGTTGACCGTCACCTACCCGGCCGGACATTGGGCATTGTTCCCCCTCGTCTCCCCGCTATTACCCCTTCCTGCCCTCCCTCCTTCGAATTACTGTAACATTGTTTATGTGTATTGTTCCTTACTATGCTTTTGTATCTGATGTAACTTGTAACACAACGATCCTAAATGTAAGGCGCTCTGATACTCTCTTGGGTCAAGTTTGCGCTATATAAAACTTTAGAAAAAAATAAATAAATAAATAACTATGCATCGTAGTCCAAATTCCTACGTGTATAATGCAATCAAAAGCGGAGGACAAATCAGTAAATATCATAAATAAATTACCTCATTTGATATGTACAAATTTTCCTATCAGTAAGTTCAAATTAAAAGCTTGGTCCGTTGTCTCAATTCCTGGTCGAAAACCATATTGTAAGTCCGAAATGATATTATTAGAGTCCGCCCAATCCTGTAGTCTGTACAAAAGTATGTGACCAACCACTTTAACTATAGATTGAATTAAAGAAATAGGCCTATATTGAGCAGGACAGTTGCGATCGCCTTTTTTTGAAAATGGGAACAATATGTGACTCAGATCAGAAATCTAAGAAACCGGTACTCTGACAGGATCTACAAACAAGGGTTAAATAGAGATCAGTCGGGATACCACCTGGTCTAAAGCAGTGCTTAAAAAACCTTTTTCGAATCCCAACCCAATTTTTAGAACAATAAACATGAGCAACCCACCTAGATTTAATGGTCATGAGTGGGGTAATTTTTTTAAAATGTAACTAAAGCATCGTGGCGCACTGTCATTTACAGACACATTTTCAAATGAAATGTCCACTAAATTTGCACAGACATGCAGTTTTACTGATCTAACTATATTAGACACAAACTATAATCTGTGGAAATTGGGTTTCAGTAAATATTTACTATTTGTGCATCATCAAGTAAAGGGCCATATGTATCAATACATTTACCCATAGAGACCGAATGGGTAAAACCCATTGATACATCTGGCCCAAAGTGTCTTAATTTGTTTTGATCCTATAAGTTGTGTCCATCACACTTCAGAATTACAACAAAAGTTTCATCTTTGTATTCCTAACTGCTCAATGTACAGTTCACACTTTACAGCTATTTTACATTTTGCTGTATGTTGCAAAAAATGACATCCAACAGCCTTTTCTTTCACTTTCCCTGTACCCCAGCAAGGCTGTCACTTAATTTCCTTTGCTTTTCTTTCTGACTACAAAGTGAGAGGAGTTTGTGAACATCTATCCCTAATTTGAAAAAATAAGCTGCAATTTGTCAGAAGACATAACCTGACATTTGACCTCTGCCTTTGAAGCGAATCAAATGGCACAAGATAAATACAGAATTTAAAGACTTGTTTGTTCAATAATCTTTATTGGTCATGATGTTGACCATAAAAGTACAAGATAAAAATACATTTCAAACAATCAATAAGTTTAAAATTTATTTAAAAAGCAGGTACCAATGCCAAAAATAGGTATACATCTATCACATTTAAGAACAGGAGTTTACCATTTTAAAAACATGTCTCTTTCTCAATTTAATCACAGTAGAAATATGGTTCAGGACAAAAAAGCAGACTGTGAGGGCGGCTAAATATTTTAAGAAAATCCACCCTTCATAAAGAGATGTAAAGTGCTCATGCATTAAAAAACATCACTCATGTTTGAAAACAGGAATTCTAGTTATAAAGCATATCCCATTCTCAGTTTAATAGCAGTGAGAATGTTCGATAAACAAAACACTCCTGACAGTGGCTGACCTAAGGTTCAGCACCTCAATCCCTTTCCAATGACATGAAGAGTCCCATGCATTCAGTTCCGGAACCTGCCGCCATTGGGCTCCATTAGAATCCAGAAAAGGCAAACTGTTTGAAGATGGAAGGTGCACCAGGAAATGGAGTCAAAGTCGTATATATAAGTACATCAGTTTTCTTCATTTGTAACAGTACTAAAAAAGGCCACCCGCCAACGCGTTTGAAACTCAGGATCGGGCCTATTTGCCATTTGTCGTGAAACAGGAGACTCCGATTACAAATTTGGATCGGATACAGTTGACCCTTATTGTGGGGTATTTTCCCGATTTGCTATATGTCTATATCAGTCACCTACGGAAAGTTCTGAATACTCTACCTAATACCTGGAGGTGAGAAGTGATTTATAGCTCTGTGATTGCCCTGAAGAAGTTCATTTGGTCAAGGGAATGAAACGCGTTGGCTGATGGCCTTTTTTTACTAGTGTTACAAATAAAGAAAACTGATGGACTTATTTATACAACTTTGACTCCATTTCCTGGTGCACCTTCCATCTTCAAACAGCAGTGAGAATGTTATTAAGAACAGCAAAGCGACTTTTGGGGGAGGCTAAATATTTAAAAAAGACCAGCCCTTCCTGAAAGGATATAAAATGTCTAAGCCTTAAAATGGGACATAAAAAATTGACTCTCAGGGTGTGGTACAGAGTGCAAAAAAGCATAAAGTGCACCGCGGTTTTGGGGGAGAGTACTCACATGAACAGCATGGTAGGGATGTAAACCTGGACCCTGGGAGAGGAAATGTGAGAAAAATTGATAATTTCTAGTCTTAGCCTTGTTAGATAAAATCTGTATTCGGGTTCTTAGCCCACGTTAAATATCGTTCCAACCCAGAAGTGGTAGATTTATTTAGCGCTTGAACTTTGCGGAACAACCAGAAAGTTAAGATCCTATGTTTGGGCAACACCAATCTAAAGGATTTATGCAGCTTGAAAGTCTTCTACTTGGCCTTTTCTTTGTTCATGGCCAGGCTCAGTACCCTGCGAAAGGTTCAAGGGGCCCAAGATTCTAGGACAGTAATGCAAATAATCAACTAAGAGCCAGAATATAAGCAGGAGCCATGTCAGCACTGGTATCACAGCTTGGCGTGTAGGCAGACGAGTAGTTTATACCAAAGCTAAACCGGCAAGGGTAAAAATGCAGACCTTCTAAAAATTCTAGGAGCTTGAGGACTGTGGGAATAGCCCTATTCACTGTCACGTGAACTATGCTGCCAGGGACCTCTTCGTCGGGGTCTGTGTGATCATCCACCAGCTCTCTTGAGTCGATGGCACTGCACGCTTCTTGCAGGCCTGCAGCTGGTGAGGCCAAAATGAACCAGTATTTCTCAGTCAGAGGCCTGAATCAATCTCTTTAAGCTGGTGCAATAATATTGCTGATTAACAAGCCCCTTTGGTTCCATAGGTGCAACACTGCTCCACTGCATCACCCAGAAGGGGAGCAGGATGATGGGGAGAATTTGGCTTTGTGACCTAAAGAATGCGTGGACCCAACTTTGCGCCCTATAGATTACCTTGAAGAATTTTACAATCCCCACAGTAACAGCATTTGGTCCAAGAACAAAGCTGGTCTTGATTAACGGCTTGCTCATTATTAGATACAGAGGCTCTGTAGATTCTACAGCGATAGAACCATTAAAGACATGCTGCCCAAACCCAAAATGGTGGACCATGCAGCAAAAGAGAGTGTGAGGACTGCTGCAGAGAGCATGCATGGTTGTGAAGTGTGCACTGCAAGTCAGCAGATCTCTTCGATAAAACCTAGGGATGAAACCATGACAGCAAGGACTAGGTTTGGCCAAGCATACTGAGGAGGACCCTCAACTCCCTCATGACATACCCACAGACACACTTAAGGATAGACATTACTAAAGCCTGGACACAATCAACCGCTTAAGTATTTGCCTCCCACTTTCAGCCTCCCCAGGTGACGTCCAGCCTCTCTGGGCAAGTGGCATCCTTCTCTCTACCTCTTACCCAGGACTCTACAATTCTTTCCGGAAAAGGGTGGAAGAACGTCATAATCACACTCTACATTGAGGCTCGCGGAATTCAGATGTCCTTCGTTACTGGAATAGGGTATTAAAAGTGACAAGGGATGTCATTTGCCTATGGCACGCGCCTTCTGTTGTCAGACAACACATGTAAGAACACTCCTAATGGACAGGCATGTATATGTAGACTGCAGTCTCCAATACATATTACCTCAATTTTGATTATTTAGTATACATGTACAACGTTATATTTAATATGACCTGTATTACATGACCTTATCTTTTGTCAATTTGAACCGTAAATATTCGATGTATTCTTATGAATATGTGAGCTGAATCCTCAATGTCAAATAGTTATGAATTAACTATAATCTCTACCACTTATAGAAATCGATTTACACACATTAGGGCCTCATTTACAAGACCACTGCACCACCAGAGCTTCACTTTTTTGATGTTCCTTTAGCACATTGGGCCAATATTTACAAAACCACGTAAAGTCACCGGGCGTGGCTTTTCATGGCCTTGTAAATATGTCCCCCTTTCACGCAGTACTCTGTGCGAAAGGGTCGTCTCATGGGTGCTGCTGTGAGTGTTCCCACGCAACACTTATAGAATTCGATTTTGAAAACCTGGGAATGCGTCAGATTCCTACTGAGGAACCGGGATTGATTTCCGGTTATGTGGAGCATATAATCGATGTTTTAGAATTAGCATGATGTATCTAAATTACTTACCGCAAGTACGCAAACACTAGCATAAACCCGAATTGCAGTAATTTAGAGTTCTAACATACACTGCTTTGCACGTTTTACACTTGCTTGACTTGACCGACGCCATTTTGTGGCCTCACTCGAAGTCCTACATTAGCAGACTCCATTCATTTCTCGCACCAAAGTCGTTGTCCGGAGAAATAGCCCAACTGTTGCAATACTGCTGTCTCAGCTCGTTAGGCCTGTCAAGGTTATAGGTAGCAGGAGGAGGCCCGATAGGCACATTCCGGGAGGGGTGCGGGGCGGTCTCTATCGGAGTTAGCAGAAGGGAGTCACCCGTACGACCTTGCAAATCTAGGATGAGCTAAACCAAGAGCGTTTTGTCTCCCATATATGGTTTTTCCCGCTGCACCAACATGTACCAACTTGTATTTTTCCATCTTAGGTAACGGTTTCGAGAATGTAACTGTATATATGTGATGTTCTGATAATGTGCCAGCAGTCTTCTTGGCGGACCACATGGGGTTAGGTCGCAAGGAGCTCCTCTGGCAGAGTTTGTTTGTTATAATAAACGATTGGACCTTCTGCACTGCCAACCGACTGATTATTGGTAATGGGAATGGGATTGGTTGTGAATATAACTCTAATTGGGAGGCGGTAAATATTTTTAGGTACTTCAGTTGGCGACTCCGCCGGGACTCCGCGTTGGGGTCGTCCCTCTGTAACCAGAAGAGAAGCGGGACATTAAAAGGGGTGATCTTGATCGGGGGGGGGTTGAAGAATAGACCAAAAAGAATTTGGGGTCTGCTCCGCTCTCCCGATCGCGAGAACCCCAGCTGCTAGTGACCCCACGCCGGAGTCCTTCGGGTGTAACCCGAGAACCAGCCACGTTGGCCTTAGCGGGAGTTGGCAGTGAAGAACGTACAATCTGACCTGCGTGCACCAGGTGAGTGTCTTTTCTCGTTTTGTGTTGGATAACGTTTTTGCAATTTTGGACTTGGAACTTGGCATTTGGTGACCTGTGGTCACGGAGAAACTTTGGAAATAGGGGGTCTGACGGGGTAACATTGAAATTGCACGTGCAGATTCCTCTGGTTTGGTCTGTGAGGGATAACAAGAGATAGAGACTAGACGCCTTTGTGGGAATTGCGTTTTTCACTCGGCCGGACTGCTCTCGGGAACGCCGGCAGTTGAGATTGGGTAGCACCCGGACAGATCTGGAGCGGCGCTTGAAAAAGTGGGCTTAGCCAGCATAGTTCGGGAGGTGAACCATGAATGCTGTCGGATGGCCCGTAGGTCGGTCTGTGGTTTAGAAACCTGTGTAGCTATCTCTAGGCAGTCTAAGGACAAGACTGTTATAAGAAGACGTTTTGCAACTTTGAAGATTGGGAAGTGTTCTCCATAGGTGGGAGTCGACGGGCTCCACCTCTTGTTTGCAAATATCTGTGTTTCTGTTTGTTGATGTCAAATTGAAGATTTGTTTTTCGATGAAAGGGTGACTATGAATGAAAACATGGCCATGTGTATGAGAGTGATATGATTAATGATCATTGATTCTTCTGTGTTATGAACAATAATCCTAGATTCTTTTTCAGCTCAAATTAGGTAGAAAGGGGCAATGCCGTGCTTTAGTAAATTATGCTTTAGCTGCGTTCACCGAGGGAGCACGAGGTTGGACGAAAGCCAGCCAGCCCCTCCGGAGGGAACACCCAGCCATGAAATGTATTGCAAGCACGGGATAGGTCCCCTTTTTTTTAATACCTTATGGCATAAGTACACCAAAGATAATGTGGAAATACAGTGGCCGAAAACTGGGTCTTTTGATGAGAAAAAGATTCGGTATTTACAAGAGCGTCTCTTTGCTAAGCGCAGTAGACAGGCTATGTTTGACACCCTTAACAAATGGCAGAAAGAGGCAAAGAGGAGACGCATTCGGTCCGAGAAACTTCTAAAAATACAGCAAGGGCAAACTGTAACTCAGAAAGCCATTGCACATGACAAGAATAAGACAGAGAAAAATATTGAGTATGCGGATAGACCGTTCAGGTTGCAGGTGGATAAGAGTTATGTAACACGGAATGAGGCCGAAGATGAGATGGAGGATCTGTTAGATAAAAGACCTACCCCACCGTATGCTCCACAGCGCATAGACCCTGCGGTACCCCTTCAAGTGGTGGCTGCGCCCCAAGCCTCCGCACCGGAGGAGCGCGGGTCTCTCACCCTTCAGGGGAATGTCAGTGCCCCATCTACCTCAGTGAAAGACCTGGCCATCCTCGTCCCTGACCCCAGGCATACTCTGGAATCACTCCATGCACTGTTACGTGTCCCGAGCCCCGTATGGACCTCCCAATCAGCCAGCACAACGCCCGGAGAATCGGGACAGACACCAAAAGCGGGACCGGGAGGTTTGGACGGTAAAAGACTATTCACTAGATCATCTGTGGAGTATGGCGAAAAGGAAGCATTAGCAGATCAGGCCGCCCAATGGATGCGGAACAATGTATATACTGTAGCCGACATATGGAGTACTCAGCAACATGCGTTGTTTCAAATGTCCAATTGCCTCATAGGAGCTTGGGAAGTCAGCTTCCGAGATGGAAGTGCCCCTCAGATACTATATAACATCCGAGATTGGACCCATAAATTCAACATGGATCTACAGGAGGTATATAAGAACGTAGACACATTGGTTAAATATCGAGGCAGGATGTTTTTAAAGCGTCCCATTTGGACTTCTCAACATCCCATGCAAGAGGTACACCCTATTTACCATCCCGAAATTCCCGAAGCACGTGATAATACCCAGCAAGTAATACGGGCTCGAGTGGAAGCCTGATTCCAGGAGCAATGGATATACACTCCGTGGAAAAGTAGCTAAGTTCAGGCTCAACGAGGAGAAATACCATTATTTCTCCTTTTTTTCCTTTTTCAATGGGTGCTGCATCCTGCAGCACTCGCATAAAGAGGAAACCACCTCTCGCGAATGTTTTTGTGCAGGTTGGTGTACCTTCCTGCACAAAAACGATCACCCCAACAACGATGACACCCTTGCACCATGGCACAATAGTGCCTGTGTTGGCGCATAGCAACCTATTGTGCACCAGTGCAGGGGAAATGGATAGGAATGTGCCGTATCTTGTAGAGATGGCGCATTCCTGTCCTTTTATTTTGCTGTTTGCGCTGTTGTACGTCAAACAATTGTAAAGTAGGCCCTTAGTGTTTAATTTGTATAACCTACTATATATATATATATATATATATATATATATATATATATATATATATATATATATATATATATATATATATATATATATATCCAAAAGGCTGCTTACAAAGGTTGGGTGCAACGACGAATTCCCAGTCAGCACCAAGGAAGCAGACACGAGCCCAAAGTATGTGCAAAAGCAAGTAGCGTTTATTCTTTCACGAGTCCGCCATAACGCGTTTCACCACCGGAGTGGCTTGATCACATGACAACGTTAACAGTTTTTACTGGACCTTTTAAACAGCTAGCACTTTAAACACGTGATTGCAAGTGTAAGTGACATAAAAGAAAGTGTAAACAAGCAACATTTGAGCGCTATTTAAAAGATAGACTGCGCTTTGTAAAATACCAGAAAAATTTCAAATAATGTTGCTTTTACCAACTGATAGAAGGGCAAACAATTAAATTTATACAGAAATGCCAGTAACATCGTAAAAAAGGTTTGCATTGAGATAAAAGAAATTTGTATCGTTTTCAAAAATGTATACGCGTAAATGCATAACTGTCAGTATAAATACCTACATTGCATGACATCTTCTATTTCAAAGTTTAAATAAATAATGTCCCATCATAAAAAAAAAAATATATATATATATATATACATCTAAGGTAGAAAAATAATTTCTTTAACATATATATACAAAAATATAAGATCATGTATATACAAGCAATATTTAATTCATATATTTACACAATGCATATTTAGCAATTACTGGTCATTTTGATGAGTATCGGCCTAAATGCCGTTTGGTAGAAAAAAAACCTTCTGTTGTGTTGCTAAGCAATCAATTGCAAAACACAGTTGGATGATGTTACAAGAAGTGCGTAAAGTGCTCTAAGTGCTCAAAATTGAAGTGAGGATAATCCTGAAAATAAAAATAAAATGGAATAAAAAATCCTGAATAAGCAGGATTGGGTGAGAGGCATAAGGCAGTTGCATTGGGCTGTATTTTAAAGTCTATTTCCAGGTGGAACAGAATATAGACTTGGTTATCGGGTACAGACTTTCAATTAAATGCACCAGATGCAAATATAATGCATGAGAAATTTGGAAAAGGATACAGGGGGTTGGTTAACAAAACGTGTCGGGAGCGACAGACAGAAAAAAATCCATACATTTTTTGGTGGGGGTAGTATGAATAAAAGATGTACGTCATAAACATGTATGTAAATCTTCAGTATTGTTCAATCCTCCAGGGCTTTTGCTGTTGAAGTTTAGAATGTATCTGGTCTCCAACATGCGCATCCTGCGTTCCCTATCACCTCCCTGTTTTGTTTTGGGAATGGTGTCGATGACGTAATACCGGAGGTCCTTAAGATTGTTATTGTGGACCTCACGGAAATGTCTCGCCACTGGGTAGGTGGGGTCAGAATTGTTGATCGCTCTGATATGTTGTAATACCCTAGCACTTGCTGGTAGTTTAGTGCTCTCTACATACCGTAAGGGACAGGTACACTCCAAGATGTAGATGGCGTACTCTGTTTTGCAATGGAGGGATTTGGAAATCTTGATTTCTCTATTACTGAAGGCTGTACGGTAACTAGATTTATTTATACCGTAAGTACAGGCCTTACATGTGTGACATTTGGTGAACCCCCGTGAACTTTTGAGCCAATCCTTGGATGGGATGACTTCAGGACAGTTGGAAACTAGACTGTTGTGGAGTGAGGTGGCTCTCTTGTAGGTGATGCTGGGCTTGGCTGGCATCTTGTGGCCAATTATCGGATCAGAGCGTATTAGTGACCAATTCTGATTGATTATCTTACTGATCGCGCCTTTTTGGATGCTATACGGCACGATAAGTCTGGCACTTTCTGGTTCCGCTGGTTTGGTTAAAGCAGAGGTTGGGGGATTTCTGATGGCTTTAGGAACTAGAAGAAGGGTTCTGTCCAGTTCCATTGTTTTATCAATGGCAGTTTGAATAATGTGCATGGGATATCCTTGTGCGAGGAATCGCTCTTTGCATTCATGTTGAGCCATGGTAAGATCTACGGGGTTGCTGCAAATCCTTTTTATTCTCAGCATTTCCCCGTAGGGAATGCTTCGAATAAGATGTTTAGGATGGAAGCTGGTGTAGTGAAGGATGGAGTTGCCAGCCGTTTCTTTTCTGTAGAGCTTGGTTTCTATGGTGTTGTCAGAGATGTACAATTCTACGTCTAAAAAATAAATGTTGGTTGGACTAACGGTACAGGTAAATTTCAGATTGATGTTATTGATGTTTAACATGTTGACCCACTCAAGAGCCTCCTCCCTTGTACCATCCCAGACAAGTATAAGGTCATCAATATACCTGTAGTACATTCTGACATGTTTCGCAAACCACTCACCAAGGGTCCCTTTTAGGACCAGCTCCTCCCACCAGCCCATAAAGATGCAGGCATAGCTGGGGGAGAAGCTGGCCCCCATTGCTACCCCCCGCACCTGTTGGTAGAAAGTTTGGTGAAAGGTGAAGAGATTGTGATGAAGACAAAAAGTCACCATATCCAACAACATGATGTTATGTTCTGGGCATGCAGGTCTATTTTTGGTGAGGAAGAAATCCAATGCCCTTAAGCCATCCCTGTGATCAATGCAGGTGTACAGGGATGACACATCTAAGGTTAGCAGTAGAAACCCCGGATTCCAAGAAAAATCCCTGATTTTGTCCAAGAAGTCACAGGTGTCTCTGAGGTATGAGGCCAGCCCAGTTACATAATCCTGCAATATATATATATATACTGAAAAAACCATATGTTTCACACCAGTTATAGTTAGCTGGAAATTTTACTGACATAAAACCATTGAAATTCCACGTTATAGTTAGTTGGACGCCTAAAACCGGAGACTGTTGCTGCCGAGGTTCGAGGGCATTTCTGGACCCTTATTTCAATCAAACAACTTGCGGAACCCGCTTCGCGGGTCCCGCTGCGCTCCAGTGACAGCAGGGAGCAGGACTGTGTAGCGTGGACTGGACCAGGGCTGCGAGCGCGCGGAGCAGGACTTCTAGGACCAGAAGCCTCTGCACACCGCGCCCGCCCACCAACACCTGGCCGCTCTCCCTGTCCACCACGCCCCGCCTGCAACTCTTCTAAAGGGCAGAGTGGAGAAACCGCCGTGGGACGCCTAAAACCGGAGACTGTTGCTGCCGAGGTTCGAGGGCATTTCTGGACCCTTATTTCAATCAAACAACTTGCGGAACCCGCTTCGCGGGTCCCGCTGCGCTCCAGTGACAGCAGGGAGCAGGACTGTGTAGCGTGGACTGGACCAGGGCTGCGAGCGCGCGGAGCAGGACTTCTAGGACCAGAAGCCTCTGCACACCGCGCCCGCCCACCAACACCTGGCCTCTCTCCCTGTCCACCACGCCCCACTTGCAACTCTTCTAAAGGGCAGAGTGGAGAAACCGCCGTGGGACGCCTAAAACCGTAGACTGTTGCTGCCGAGGTTCGAGGGCATTTCTGGACCCTTATTTCAATCAAACAACTTGCGGAACCCGCTTCGCGGGTCCCGCTGCGCTCCAGTGACAGCAGAGAGCAGGACTGTGTAGCGTGGACTGGACCAGGGCTGCGAGCGCGCGGAGCAGGACTTCTAGGACCAGAAGCCTCTGCACACCGCGCCCGCCCACCAACACCTGGCCGCTCTCCCTGTCCACCACGCCCCGCCTGCAACTCTTCTAAAGGGCAGAGTGGAGAAACCGCCGTGGGACGCCTAAAACCGGAGACTGTTGCTGCCGAGGTTCGAGGGCATTTCTGGACCCTTATTTCAATCAAACAACTTGCGGAACCCGCTTCGCGTGTCCCGCTGCGCTCCAGTGACAGCAGGGAGCAGGACTGTGTAGCGTGGACTGGACCAGGGCTGCGAGCGCGCGGAGCAGGACTTCTAGGACCAGAAGCCTCTGCACACCGCGCCCGCCCACCAACACCTGGCCGCTCTCCCTGTCCACCACGCCCCGCCTGCAACTCTTCTAAAGGGCAGAGTGGAGAAACCGCCGTGGGACGCCTAAAACCGGAGACTGTTGCTACCGAGGTTCGAGGGCATTTCTGGACCCTTATTTCAATCAAACAACTTGCGGAACCCGCTTCGCGGGTCCCGCTGCGCTCCAGTGACAGCAGGGAGCAGGACTGTGTAGCGTGGACTGGACCAGGGCTGCGAGCGCGCGGAGCAGGACTTCTAGGACCAGAAGCCTCTGCACACCGCGCCCGCCCACCAACACCTGGCCGCTCTCCCTGTCCACCACGCCCCACTTGCAACTCTTCTAAAGGGCAGAGTGGAGAAACCGCCGTGGGACGCCTAAAACCGGAGACTGTTGCTGCCGAGGTTCGAGGGCATTTCTGGACCCTTATTTCAATCAAACAACTTGCGGAACCCGCTTCGCGGGTCCCGCTGCGCTCCAGTGACAGCAGGGAGCAGGACTGTGTAGCGTGGACTGGACCAGGGCTGCGAGCGCGCGGAGCAGGACTTCTAGGACCAGAAGCCTCTGCACACCGCGCCCGCCCACCAACACCTGGCCGCTCTCCCTGTCCACCACGCCCCGCCTGCAACTCTTCTAAAGGGCAGAGTGGAGAAACCGCCGTGGGACGCCTAAAACCGGAGACTGTTGCTGCCGAGGTTCGAGGGCATTTCTGGACCCTTATTTCAATCAAACAACTTGCGGAACCCGCTTCGCGGGTCCCGCTGCGCTCCAGTGACAGCAGGCAGCAGGACTGTGTAGCGTGGACTGGACCAGGGCTGCGAGCGCGCGGAGCAGGACTTCTAGGACCAGAAGCCTCTGCACACCGCGCCCGCCCACCAACACCTGGCCGCTCTCCCTGTCCACCACGCCCCGCCTGCAACTCTTCTAAAGGGCAGAGTGGAGAAACCGCCGTGGGACGCCTAAAACCGGAGACTGTTGCTGCCGAGGTTCGAGGGCATTTCTGGACCCTTATTTCAATCAAACAACTTGCGGAACCCGCTTCGCGGGTCCCGCAGCGCTCCAGTGACAGCAGGGAGCAGGACTGTGTAGCGTGGACTGGACCAGGGCTGCGAGCGCGCGGAGCAGGACTTCTAGGACCAGAAGCCTCTGCACACCGCGCCCGCCCACCAACACCTGGCCGCTCTCCCTGTCCACCACGCCCAGCCTGCAAATCAACGGTCTATCTACATAAGGGAAGGCCAGTACCCGCTAGCGGGAGCGTGCGGGAGAAGCCCGGGACAAGGGCGGGACCGTCTGTGGCCGTCCGGGGCCGATTGGGGCCGGGCTGGGCCATCCCCCTAACATTTTCTTCCCATCACTATTTTACCTCATGGTATCATTTAATTGATGTTTTATTTGTTTGCATTTTAACCAATGTGCCTGACCATAGTCTGGGTTGTGCCTTTGTAGTTGTCAGAATACATTTGGCATATTCGCACTTTATTGACTGTACATTACGATTGAGGTTGGTGCTAATTGTCTTTCTTGTATATTTAAAGATGACTTTAAGGTCAGGTAAAGAAAGACAAGTTCAGGTCTCCACCTCCAATGGTACTTTCACTGGGACAATTGATCAGTTTTTTAAACGTTCTACAGCCATATTGGAGAAGGAGATCGCTCTAGCCGAAAAACGGCTCTCGCTAGATATAATCACAGGCAAGCGATCCTCTCTTGGGAGAATTAATGAGGCTGTCTCCCCTGTCCCACTCTCCGTGTTAAATATAGATAGCGATGATGCTAATGCTGATCTAGGGCTAGTAACTATTCCTGAGACCCAAACAGTGGAGTTAGCGGAGTCTGGTCAAGAAAGTCGATATAATACTGCACATGATAATTTGCTAAATGGTGGGACTATTTCCCTAGACCGGTCTGGAGAGAAATCAGGTCTCTCGGATTCTCCAAATCTCAACATAAGAAATGAGCAAGTGAATTCCCCTTCTCTTTTACAATTTTCACCCATGCAGAATCCTGGGAAACGTAAAAGGATAGATTCACCTGACTTAGAGGAACACACTGAGGGTTTAGGAAATACTATTGATTCCCCTATACAGTTGCTTAATGCTAATGCGGTTATTCAACCAGAAGATCACAATACCACAATTAGCATAGTAGAAGGATTATTTCTGGCTAAGATAGAGCTGTTACTTAAATCCTTACTTTTACCGCTATTCGAAAGAACAAGACTTTTAAATACTAAAATGGACTCTTTAGATACGATGGTGAAAGATAATATAGCAACTTCAAATAGAATTCTTGCCAGCTTAACTACTAAAGGATTGATCCCCCCTGCCCCGTCCCTTCCGAAGACCACTTTGGTGAATAATAAAACAGGGGGTACTAGCACAAAAGCGGGGCCCTCTGTGACTAAAGTTCAGCAGAAAACAACTGTATCTGCTTCTAAGAAAACAGCTACCACTGAGGACGTTCCCAAGCATAAGGCTGTAAAGCAACCCCAGGCCAAAAAAAACCCCATTCCCCCCAGCAGTCATAACCAAAACACCCGGCCCAATCCCAAACCTATCCCGAGGAAACAATGTGTGAATCTCCCACCAGAGTCACAGCCTTACACTATCATCTTAACTGGCGTGGCTCCTCTTGATGATGGCAAGAGAGAAACACACATGGACCTATATAATAAGGTAACTTTCTGGCTTAATAAAAATCGCCCGCTCCCACCCAACGTAAATCCAGAAATCCTTAATGTAAGGAGGGTGGACTGGGTTGGCTTTGGCACGAAAGATCTTGAGGGGGATTGTGTGGTAATAAGTTTTAGAGAGCCATGGGTGGCAGAATTCATCAGTAGGGAACCAAGATTCGGAAGAGTTGGGGATGTGCAAACATTATTGTTGAATTATTTTTACCCTGCTCTATATGCAAATAGACCCCAAACTCCGTTTCATTATCCCAGAAGAGACAGGCAAAGAGGGAGATTTCCTTTTGATACCCCAATTTACCCATTGTTTCATCCACGCCTCACGAACCGGTTTGCTCCCCTGTCCGGTCTGGAAGGCGTGGATTGACCCGATAAACAACCATCGGCTTCGGGGCTGACTGAAGCTGTAGGGAATTGCTCCATTAACTATTCTTCATCTCCCAGGGTAGAGATAGCTCCAGGGACCAGCGGAAACTTTCAGGGGGAGGTAGGAAGGGAAATATCCCTAAATCAAACTCCTAGACCCCCGATCACTGGGAAGACTGTGAAATCTCCTATTAATCTGCCAATGGAATCTACCCATACCCTTGCTGTTTTGTCATGGAACATAGCGGGACTAAAAGGGAAAATGTCTGAGGATGATTGGGGCTCCTATGTGGATACCTATGATGTAATTATTTTGCAGGAAAGCTGGTCCACTGATGCTATTTATCGGGCTGGTTACCTTAATTATTATAAACCAGCCTGTAAAGGTCCTAAAGGACGTCCTTCGGGAGGTCTTGTCATTTGGATTAGACAATCCTTGACATTTAAAATTACAGACGTTCCCACCCCTAGTAACGACATATTAGCCTTGAAACTTTCTGGTAAAAACAACCCGGATCTTTTCCTGATAAATATATACGCAAGAGGGCAACCTGGTGGGAAGCCCGCGAGAGCGGCTAGTGACTTAGATTCCTTATTGAACAAAATTAGCAGAGACAAGTGTGTTATGGTGGCAGGAGATTTTAACTGTTCTTTCGAACCATTTCCCAGTCTTGATAATGATGGATATGGGGAAATTGATTTAATTTGGAACATCCCATACTTATCCATCCCCCCAGTTAAAAAAGTTACAGAGGCCGCTATGCAGTGGTTAGGCCTTTGTCTTGAATGGGATCTGCGAGCTGCCAACGGTAGAACTAAATCAGACTTGATGGGCAAGGTCACTTTTGACAATTCACTGCATTCAAGCCGTATTGACTATTTCTTAATCAGGATAGAGTTCTGGAAAATCTTGGAGGATATGGAAGTAGTTACAAGACCAGAAAGTGATCACAATCCTCTGGCAATAAAATTATCAATGAATGAGGGTCTCAGTACGGACTCATCAACTTCTATCGCTACAGCCGAGGCCGTTCTTACAAATGATTGCAGAAGGGTACGCTGGGCTAGGTTCTTAGACAACCCTACCACTATAGACAGGGTTGCAGCGGAGGTCCTAGCTGCCACTAACTTGATGGTACCTATATTTAACGATGGCACATCACTAGAACAAATAGGGATGATCCATGACTCCCTTTTTAATAAAAGTAAAACTTTTTTTAACGAACCTGTAAAGGGAAGAAAAAATGGCCCAGCACAAAGGAATAAATGGTATAATAAAACCTGTCGCCTTGCCCATAGTTCCTTGATAGCTGCAATTAAATCCAAGTCAGCCATGGATATAAGGTTAGCTAGGGTTAATTATAAGGAAGTACTTAAAGAAGCTAAAAACAACTGGGACGAACAGCGCTGGTTAGATTTATACCAAGCAAGTACCTCATCTAACCAACAAAAATTCTGGGAGGTTGTGAGATGGGGAGGTTCTGGGGACCTGAAAGTTCCTGTTAACCACGTCCCTGCCGAACAATGGGTCAAGCACTATGCGGCGCAGTTTAGTAACACGGAACGGATCCCCCTCATTAGGGAAGATGCCAGTGTGCAGACTGCTGTGCCTCTGCTTGATCGCATTGTCTTTACTGAAATAGAAGCTGTTACTGCTCTAAAACAAGTACAGAACGGCAAAGCCCCCGGCATGGACTGTGTCCCAGCGGACCTTTTTAAGCATGACCAAGTGCACTGGGTCCCATACATAACTACCCTAGCGAATGCGATAGCAAGAGGGACCAGTATCCCAAATTCGTGGAAAGGGGCAGAGATCTTGCCTGTGTATAAAAAAGGGGATAAAACTGATGCAGGAAACTATCGCCCCATCAGTCTTATCGATGCCTTACAAAAGGTAGTGGCTAGAATGCTACTAGGGAAAATCGATTCATGGATGACAGAAGCTGATATTTTGTCTCCATTGCAGGCTGGCTTTAGGGCAAACATTAGTACAGTAGACCAGATATTAAGATTTGTGATGATTTACTGGAAAACTGTGCTCCTGGGGGGTGGCACGATATTCGCTGCATTTGTAGATCTCAAATCAGCGTTTGATTTGGTCCCCAGAGGAAAGATGTGGGCTGCTCTGAGAAGGATGGGTGTTCCACCTGCGCTACTTGAACTCACCATCAGATTGCACAAGGGAAACTTTGCAAGAGTCAGATGGGGTCGCCAGGG
Source organism: Lissotriton vulgaris (assembly GCF_964263255.1). Lineage (NCBI taxonomy): Eukaryota > Metazoa > Chordata > Amphibia > Caudata > Salamandridae > Lissotriton > Lissotriton vulgaris. Next base: position 263,599,033 of record NC_141685.1, read on the forward strand.
CCAGGTTACAGAATCCTTCCCCGTGACTCGCGGAGTGAGACAGGGCTGTGTCCTGGCCCCCACTCTTTTCATACTCTTTATTAATCAGGTGGTTAAGCTCCTCTCAGCTATCCCTACCGACGCTCCAACACTGGGTGGGACCAAATTTCCCCTTTTAATTTTCGCAGATGACACGCTCATACTGGCTAAAACACAGAAGGGACTACAGGCAGCTATAAATAAATTTGTGGACTTCTGTAATGAGAATGATTTAGAAATCAATATTAACAAGACCAAGTTCATGGTCCTGACAAAGAAAAAACCATTGAGGGGCCATGTTACGATGAATGGGTCTAGTCTGGAACAGGTTGAAGTAATGACATACCTTGGTGTGACAATGGATTACAGGCTACGCTGGAAAGAGCAAATAGCAGCGCTCAGTCTGAAATTTGCTCGCCTGTCCGGTTGTTTAGTGAAGGAGCAGCGGTGTTCTTTGATCAAAAGAGTATTGCCCGCACTCAAAATCTATAGTGCAAAAATTAGATCAGCAATATTATATGGGGCTGACATTTGGGGTTGTGTGGACCTGGCTGTCCTTGACAGGATTCAGAACAAATTCCTCCGTAATTTAGTCAGTCTACCTCCCTCAACACCAGCTTTACCACTCTTGATGGACATGGGCTTCTATTCTATAAAACATCAAGCTCAGTACAGGATGGTGGCGTTATGGAGACGTATATGGTCTACCCCGGAACTTGCCATGTTTGCCCAAGAACTACAGGATGTTAGAAAGCAACTGGGGGCAGGTGAAATACCATGGTTTAAGTTAATCAGAAATACTCTCATCGGAATGGGCCTTCCCCTGTTATGGTCCGATCCGGGCTCCCATATCTTTCCCTCAAAGAAAGATTTTAAACTTCTCTTTTGGTCCATGGTAAAAGAAGAACACGTTGCTCTTTCGGAGAAACCGAACCTGACTGGCCTGTTTCTGCTTCACAAAGCAGTCCCTCACACTGAGACCTATTGGGATGTAATCCTTAAAACTTTAGACAGGAAACTTTACCACCAGTTTCGTCTAGGTACACTGCCACTAAGGGCCTTTACTAGTGGCTGGCTGAAGTCGGAGTCATCTTCCTGTCCCTGTTGTACTGAACATAAAGAACCAATAGGTCACTTTTTGTTTGTATGTACTGCTTACCATGAACCACGTCACAAGTGGTTAAAGCCTATCTGCAATAGATTAAAGACCAGGGTGAGCATTGAAGCTTTGTTAGAACTAACACCTCTGAATGGCTATCCATCGGATTAGCCAAATTCCTTGGGTGGGCCTGGTTAATAAGGATTAAGTCAGATCGCAGTACTTTAACCTGATAAATCCAAAGAGTATGTTAATTTATCATATTTTGACCAGTATTGTCGTTGTGTTTTATAATCAAATGTTTTAATATTCTTCTTCAGTCGTCTTTATATGCATATTTAATTGTGGTTTTTTAACTAATTCCTCATTTTTTCCTTGTTCTTTTTTCTTTTTTGGTCTATTTATAAATGTTTATGACTATGTTACATTGATTGCATGTAAATATTTTGTCTTTTATGAAGAAAATTCGAAATAAAGACGTTAAAAACTGAACTGATATATATATATATAGTAGGTATATATAGTTAGGATTTTTTCCCTATGGGATTTTTGAAAATTCTATGTCTAATAACTTTGGCGTTTGTGGACGGAATCGGCTGGAATTTTCAGGAAAATGGCACATTTTGTTTCTGAGCAGCCCCTGAAAATTTGGTGGGGTTTCGTCAAGGGGGGGCCGAGAAAAAAGGGGGGTCCCAAAACGCGTTTTTCCCATGTTAATTTCCATAGGGCGGTTGGACTCACTTTTAGCCCGAACGGCTGAATGGATTTCCACGAAACTTGGCAAAATTGTAGGGACTGTTAGCCCGATGTGCCTTTGCTAGGTCTCAATATATGTGCTTCAGTGAATTTTGAGAAATTAACGTTTAAAACAAGATATATATCTGTAACAGCGCTCCGGGCTGCGCTCCGGTCCGCTTACTTTTCGCGTATCGGAACTTTGCGAAGCGAAGCTGATTGGCTCTCCGGTGTCTGTCAACATTCTAAACAGTCCGGTGCGGCCGCCATCTTGTCTCTCGGTAGGATCGAGAGACAAGAGGAGGCCAAAACAAAGGGGGAAAAGAAGGAAAGGGGGCAAGGTAGACCCCTTCTGATCCCCTAGGATTGATGAGGGGATATTATAGAGCCACGCTGGGCCCAAAAATTTTTTTAAAAAAATTCCGATTTTTTCGCCGTAGAGACGCGTCTTGGTACGCGAACCGGGCAGCTAACCGGGAAGCTAACTGGCAGTGTAACTGGAGTCTGACGAGTAGCTGATTGGCTGTCAACATTGTAAACAGTCCGGAGCGGCCGCCATCTTGTCTCTCGGTAGGATCGAGAGACAAGAGGAGGCCAAAACAAAGGGGGAAATGAAGGAAAGGGGCAAGGTAGACCCCTTCTGACCCCCTAGGATTGATGAGGGGATATTATAGAGCCACGCTTGGCCCAAAAAAAAAAAAAAAAAAAAATTCCGTTTTTTTCGCCGTAGAGACGCGTTTTGGTACGCGAACCGGGCAGCTAACCGGGCAGCTAACCGGCAGTGTAACGGGAGTCTGAGGAGAAGCTGATTGGCTGTTATCATTGTAAACTTTCTGGAGCGGCCGCCATCTTGTCTCTCTGTGGGATCGAGAGACAAGAGGTGGAAAAAAAAAAGGTGTAAATGAATGAAAGGGGTAAGGCAAACCCCTCCTGAACCCCTAGGATTGATGAGGGGGCTATTAAAGTTCCCTGGGGGGTGAAAAAAAAAATTGCGATTTTTCGCGGTAAAGGTGCTTCCTGGTACGTTAACCGGGCAGCTAACTGGCAGCGTAACGGGAGTCCGACATATTGTGTTTTTTGAACGTTTGTGATATGTGCACGTGTGGATTTTGTCTAATTAAGGTTAAAAAAATATATATATATCTTTAAGCGTGTTCTGGCGCGCTTACGTTTTGGGTTTGGTTTGCGCTGCAGAGACGATACGTCACGGTTATGCGATGCATCATGAGGCGTCTCACGGGCTACGTGATACGTCACTTAATAAAGAATATATTTTACAGCTATAGATATTAGCTTATAAAAAACCAATGAAATTCACAGAAAAAACCATAGGTTATAGACCATATATAGTTAGGAATTTGCATTTACAAAACCTTGAAAATTCACTGAAAAAACCATAGGTTATAGACCATATATAGTTAGGGATTAGCATTTAAAAAACCTTATTTTACTCGCACAAAACCATTGAAATTCCATATATAGTTAGATGCACTAACTATATATCGCGGACCCGCAATCCACTGCTAATGATGTCACATATTACATCATTCATGACATGGTCAGTGACATCACTGATGACATCACTGATGACATCTCAAATGACATCACTGATGACATCCCTGATGACATCTCAAATGACATCACTGATGACATCACTGACATCTCATTTGACATTACTGATTACATCACTGATGATATCATTTATGTGATAATACATCTTCAGACTCTAATATAACCTTAGATACACTCAGTGTAAACAGGCACTCACAGACTGTCACACATCCATGGAGTTACCCACACACCTAGTCAGTCATGCAAAGAATCAATCCAACCTCCATTTCCTCAACTATACAGTTATACACACCTTACTTATTCAAACATATACTAACACATATTTACTCTCTTATACAATCCTTGATACAAGTTCACAATGATTCATACAGCCACTCTCACATTCACTGGCTCTTATGTTCAGTTATTTATATATGTCAACTCTCACATGGAGTGTGTTTTACATATGTACTTACTTTAACATGTAGAACTGAGATATCCATTCACTCACCAATATACTCATGCACACAGTCAACTGTCCATACAGCTGTTTCTACATGCACTTTTGAACCCATACACCTAGGGAATGAACTGCTCACACATCTATGCACAGAGTTATACACCTCCCAGCCACCCACACACATACTCAGTCTCCCATACAAATACTTGGGCAACCATTCAATAACCCATATAGTTACTGATATAGCTACTGATTTAAACATGCAGCAGTTTACAGAAGAACATAAATAATGATTGCCAAATTAAGACACTTTAATCACTAACCCATGCACTCAGTGAGACACATTTAATCATTCTCTCATACAGTCAGTCATGCACCTACTAAATCCTTCATCCAGACACTTATACATCCACTCATTCTTCAATATGTAAGACATATTTTAACTTTACAGAAACATACAGTCACTGGGTGTTGTCATCAGTGATGTCATCAGTGATGTCATTTGAGATGTCATCAGTGATGTCATCAGTGATGTCACTGACCATGTCATGAATGATGTAATATGTGACATCATCAGCAGTGGATTGCGGGTCCGCGATATATAGTTAGTGCATCTAACTATATATGGAATTTCAATGGTTTTGTGCGAGTAAAATAAGGTTTTTTAAATGCTAATCCCTAACTATATATGGTCTATAACCTATGGTTTTTTCAGTGAATATATATATATATATATACTGAAAAAACCATATGTTTCACACCAGTTATAGTTAGCTGGAAATTTTACTGACATAAAACCATTGAAATTCCACGTTATAGTTAGTTGGACTCACTATAACTTGCGCGCCTGCAATGCACTGCTGATGACGTCACATATTACATCACTCATGACATGGTCAGTGACATCACTCATGACATCACTGATGACACCATCCAGTGAATGTGTGTTTTTCTGAAAAATAAATATGTTTTATATATGTATTTGTAAAGGTCGATGGACGAATAAATGTTTAAATTAGTGTGTAAATGGATGTTTTTTTAATAAAATATTGATTGGTTAACTGGCTTATAAAGTGTATCTTAGTGAATACTTATATTAGCGAGTATTTTTTAAATATTTAAATATATGTATCAGTGTTTCACTTTGTGTATGAGTGGCTGCATGGGTTGGTGACTGACTCACTGTTTGTATATGTTTTGAAGACAGCATATGTGCAGGACTGTATGGGTGGCTGATTGTGTATATGTGTGTGTTAGTGAGTGAATGCCTGCTTGACTAGTGTCTTTATGAGTAATACATATGTTTTAATGTTGTATATGTATTGATGTATAGAAGTGAGCATATGTGAGAGTGAGAGATTGTAAGAGTTCCTGTTTAAATAAGTATTTGTTTCTCTAAGTGATTGTTTAAGAGAGTAAGTATGTGTAAGTTTCCTTAGAAGTAAGGTGGTAGTGTGTGTATAGCTGTATATGCAAATAAATGGATGTTCAATAGTTTATTTGCATGTGTGATTATGTGTGTGAGTAACTTTTGGATGACTGTCAGTGTGTAACAGGATGTATAGGTGTTTCACTACATATGATGAGTGAATATATGTATGAGTGACTATATAGAACTGTTGGTGAATGAGTGGATGTGTATATAGATGGTGGTATTACTGAATTGGTTGTTGTAACTGGTATGGGTATCTCTATTTATATGAACATTTTAGTTTCTATTTTTGAATATGTGTTTCAAGGGTTACATTACACTGAAAGGAGGTCTGTTACTCTGTCACAAGGATGGTGTCATCAGTGATGTCATGAGTGATGTCACTGACCATGTCATGAGTGATGTAATATGTGACGTCATCAGCAGTGCATTGCAGGCGCGCAAGTTATAGTGAGTCCAACTAACTATAACGTGGAATTTCAATGGTTTTAGGTCATTAAAATTTCCAGCTAACTATAACTGGTGTGAAACCTATGGTTTTTTCAGTGAATTTAATAGATTTTGTAAATGCTAATTCCTAACTATAACTGGTGTGAAACCTATGGTTTTTTCAGTGAATTTCATAGGTTTTTAAAATGCTAATTCCTAACTATAACTGGTGTGAAACCTATGTTTTTTTCAGGGAATTTCAAACGTTTTTTAATAGCAAATTTCTATAGCTATGAAATGTAATATTTTTTAAAATGAATCCTATATTGTATATTTATGTAATACTATTTTTTTATGTATATTCTTATTTTTTACTTTTTATTTTTTTTGCCCTGGAGCGCTCCCGGTGCGCGCCCCGGTGAGCGCACCGGAAAGCGCAGTTTTCCGGCACGCCCCGGGGCGCGCACCGGTGAGCGTCCCGTTAGCGCTTTTGCCGCGAACGAAAACATCATCGTGACGTATCGCGTAGCCGCGTCCACGTGATACGCACGGCGTAAGCGCAACCGGAAGCACTCGAGCGAATACGATCGCACAACGTAAGCATCCAAAGCGCTTACGCGACGCGCCCGGGGGCGCGTAGCGTAAGTGCGTTGGGTCATGTGACCTGAAAATAACACTTTTTATTGGTGCAGAACAGTTTTGGTTTCCAAATGATGAAAGCCCGGGTCATGTGACCTGAAAATAACACTTTTCATTGGTTCAGGACAGTTTTTTTTCCCCAAATGATTAAAGACCCCACCTTTTTTCCTTATTCTGACTTTGTCCTTTGACTGAGGAAGGCCTGTTTGGAGATCTTTGAATAATATTTTGTACTTTAAAATGGCTACAGTAGCAGCAGCAGCTGGAGCATCTGCACCACCACCAAGAGGACCACCACAACACCACAGTGGTGGAGATGAAGAAGAGGAGGAGGAGGAGGAGGAGGGGAGTAGGAGATTCCTACCAGAAGACAATACCCCATATAGGCAAAGCAGCACATTGTATGGGAGTTTTTTTCCATCCCAGAGGGCAAGAAGAAAGTCAATGCGCCAAAGGTGACTTGCCTAATCTGTAAGATGGAACTTTCAAGGGGTAACCCTAATAAAAAATACTCATTTGGTAATAACACCATGATTCGGCACATGCAGCGCAGGCATTCCAACAACTATGCTGCGGCAGAGGTGAGTGAACTGGCCAGCAACCCTCCCCAATCTTCACCCAGCACCTCCAAACGAAAGCAACCCACTCCATCGGGACCAGAGACAAGGGTTGATGGTCCCAAACATTCAACCAAAGTTTGGGCAATACAAGATCGCTTGTATTTTTTGTGGTAAGACCATCACCTATGGGGAGCAAAGCATAATGCTCATCAACCGTGCTGGTGACAACCACAAATGCCCCAAAAATCCATAATTTTTTCCTGATTTTGTTTTGCTCCAGTTGAGCCGTTTTCAATTCCCTGTTTTTTTGTTTCTCCCCATAAAAATAACAAAAAAATATAAAGTTGTTCATAAAAGCCAAAAAAAGTAAAAAATGTTCAAAAAACATTAAAAAAATATAAAACAACAAAAAGAAGGAAAAAACAGTTCTTTTCAGAACTACCTCCAATTTATAAAATAAGGCTACATTTTTTAAAAACGCAGTCATTCTTTTTTCCCCATGGTACGCTCCCCGGTGCGCTCCCCGGTGCGCGTACTGGGCACTCCCCCCGCGCAAATCGAAAAAAAATGTTTGCCCCACGGGGCTCTTTTATAGCCCCCACATCAAACCTAGAGGATCAAGGGGGGTCTACTCTGCCTCCTTATGGTCATTTCCCCCTTTGTTTTTGCCACCTCTTGTGTCTCAATCCTACCGAGACACAAGATGGCGGCCGCTCCGGACTGTTTCGAATGTTTACAGACACCCGAGAGCCAATCAGCTTTCCACGCGCAAACTCGCGTAGCGCGCTGGTTAGCGCCCCGGTGGGCGTACCGGGGCACGCTTATAGATATATATATTTTTTTGAACCTATTTTACTCAAAATCCACTGGAGCACATATCTTGAGACATAGCAAAGGCACATCGGGCTACCAGTCCCTACAATTTTGCCATGTTTGGTGGCAATCCATTCAGCCGTTCGGGGTGAAAGTGAGGTCGACCGCCCTATGGAAATTAACATGGGGAAAACACGTTTTGGGACCCCCCTTATTTCTCCGCCCCCGCTTGACAAATCCCCCCCCAAACTTGGACCAGAGCGCCGCGAGGCAAATTTGAGGAAATTTTCAGGCAGATTCCTCAACCGGCGCCACAGTTATTCACAATAGAATGTTGAGATTTTCTATTGAAAATAATCCTAACTAGAACTACCTACTGGCGACCGCCAGTAGGATATATACATATATATATATATATATATATATATATATATATATATATATATATATATATATATATATATATATATATATATATACACATACACATACACATACAACACGTAAAGGTTGTCCCCACTTTAAAGAGCCAGCATTCAGGTAGGTTATGTCATTTTGTTTTTATTTTCAGGAAAACAGCGTGGTATGATGAGAACAGAGTCCATGCTATTTACAAGCCTGACTCGTTTCATGCTCCCCTGAGCATTTCTTCAGAGGCTTATATAAACTCTGTGTGGAGCTTTCAGAATCTTTCAAAGATTAGCACCTGCTCCAGTGGGCGTTGGCGCCCCTGGGGCCTAGCGGTGCTAATAGTTCAATAAATCATGCTGCAGTGAGCTGCTCCCAGAGTGAAATAATACTTCAAAGTTAAAGCACGAGTGGGTCTGGAAAATTTTCAATCTGGGAGCAGCTCACTGCAGCATGATTTATTGAACTATTAGCACCGCCAGGCCCCGGGGGCGCCAACGCCCACTGGAGCAGATGCTAATCTTTGAAAGACTCTGAAAGCTCCACACAGAGTTTATATAAGCCTCTGAAGAAATGCTCAGGGGAGCATGAAACGAGTCAGGCTTGTAAATAGCATGGACTCTGTTCTCATCATACCACGCTGTTTTCCTGAAAATAAAAACGAAACAACATAACCTACCTGAATGCTGGCTCTTTAAAGTGGGGACAACCTTTATGTTGTATATAATATATATATATATATATATATATATATATATATATATATATATATATATATATATATATATTGGACCCTGTTATCTATGTGAATAGCAATAATGTATGGCAATAATCGGATAGTTATGCAGTGATGCGGTGTCATGAATTAACCTTATCACATAATGTTGTTTTCGGTTCTCTAAATTGCCCACTTGGACTGTGCCACTTTTGAACTGTTTAAGTAAGGCACTATGCCAGCATACAATTTTTCGATGTGATATTTAACATCTACAGTTTTACAAAATCATACATGTGCCAAAGTACTATTTTAGTATGTAATTTTGCATGATATGTACAGGTGCCACCAAGTATATGCATGAGCCCCAATAACCGGGAGGAAACGGGTTTTGTGAAAACAGCAATGTGATATAATTGTTACCCATGCCTTGCATTAGAAAGAATTATTATTTATTTAGTTATTCACACATTGGTGAAACACAAATAACGATGTGCAGAAACGTTACAACAGCTTGTTAGCCATGAATATAATGGTTACCATGGTTTCTAAGATGCGACCGCCCTAACCAATCAGCAACTTGTTTGTACAAAAGGTCTTACCTTACCAGCATTCACTGTTGTGAGCAAGGCGGTATAGCCGTCGAAACGCGTCATATCTTTTCTTTTGCAAAATAAAACTTTTTCCTGAATTAGACCTCACGGAGTCAGCGCCTGCTTTGTACCGCCAAAACATCAGGTTTGGATTATATATATATATATATATCTATATATATATATATATATATATATATATTTTTTTTTTTTTTTTTTAACACACTGGTAGCTCACTTAAAGATGCACACGAACTGGCACGAGGTTACCAGCCTTTATTTTAATCAGGTATGGACACGCTTGGCATGTAGGTAAGTAATGCAGCTTTCCGCCTTTCGCCGACGCGTTTCGAGTGTCCTCTTCTTCCAGGGCTTATGCGGAAAGTTCGTGCTGTGGCGGGCTGACTCCCATAATGCTTACAAGGCTCCTCCTTTAATTTGGCATTGTGGAGACTTGTGGGAATTGTAGTGCCCTTACATTAACCAACTTTTAGGGCGCACTTATTCCTGCGGTTTTTAGTCCAAGGTGAACCCCCACACGCTAGCGAGTCCTCAATCCTGCGTGCAAGCCCCACTTTAGAGACGGTGAATCCGTGCCTTGAGGCCCCCCGTGTCATCCTGGGGTGGTGCAATCTTTGGCGGATGAGCCTCCGCCTGCAAATTTTTAACACACTGGTAGCTCACTTAAAGACGCACACGAACTGGCACGAGGTTACCAGCCTTTATTTTAATCAGGTATGGACACGCTTGGCATGTAGGTAAGTAATGCAGCTTTCCGCCTTTCGCCGACGCGTTTCGAGTGTCCTCTTCTTCCAGGGCTTATGCGGAAAGTTCGTGCTTCTCGAGTGAGCCACCTGTGTTTTGCCATTTAAAAGCGGCCGCTCTGCCGCTGAGGATGCACCACCCCAACATATGAAGGGGGCCGCGTGGATGGATTCACCTACCGCAAATGCGGGGAAACGCCGCAGAATGAAGACTTTGTGCAGCAGCTGGGGCCCAAGCTGGGTCTTATCTCGGGCAGTAATCGTGCGCTGCATTGATGCAACAATAAAAAACTCCAACTCCCAGAATGCCAAACACATGACGAAGACCCCATCCAGGGGCGGGACATTAATATGAATGCTGGGGAGGAGGAGCTTCAAGCACATACCTTCTGAGAGCCTCTGAGGAAGAAATCTTCATTTCGAAACGCGTCAGGCTGAACTTAAGGCTGCCCTCAATTTACCAGCTCCTGAACTTGTTTGTATCTTTTAATAAAGGCTGGTGACCTTGCACGTTTCTCGTGTGCTTCTCGAGTGAGCCACCTGTGTTTTGCTATATATATATATACATTTTAAAAAACATGCTCATACAATACCAGATCTAATTTTCTTAATATATAATCAAGTAACTATCAAATAAAGGATAAAGGTTCACTTTACCCGTACGCTGCTCCAATGAAAAAGGTGCCTCATCTTCATTTAGCCAAAAAATTCATAATCATATAAAGAGGTAAAAAAGTTAAGAACTCCAGTAAACCTTGCCCACACAGCAAAAGCAATTAAGTCCTGTTTCCTTTGAGCCCATTGGAAGGGACGCCACCTATCCCTCAGTTACCCCAATAACAGGAGCTCACCAAAGGCGCGAACCCAAAACTAATTTGTTACTACCTCACTGGATCTAACCATCCTTCTAAACAGGCTCGCAATGTTTGGACCCCAAAACGAGTGCACTGTTGAGTACCCACCACACCTGACGCATGCGCCACTCGCCCTCTCTTTCTCTCTCTCTGCTTCTATCGCTTCGTCTGCTGCCTTAGCACAAACACCTATACAGTGCAGTCAGGTTGGGTACAAAACTTTGCTAAGTAGCCAGAGTGCAAAAGCACTTTCTTAAGGTCCCACCCAGAACTTGATGCTGAAATATTTGGGTCTGATTACAAGTCTGCGATCAGTTGTGCATGGATCACCCTCTTCTTGTGATTCATCAAATACTAGCTTTGTCACCAAGCTTTTATCCGGCCTACAGAAAACAGACACCACTCCCCCTCAGTTAATATCTCAAGTCAATACACTACAGGACAGTTTACACATATTTACTCAGCCTCCAAAAGAATCTTCAGCTGTGGTCAGTTATTCCTGTGGTACATGGTTTCTAAATACATCTTCCAGATTTGTTAAATCAACCCAGTCTAGCTCTTCACTCAAGACCCTCAAGGTGTGGGAGAAGAAATCATATGGCCACTGCCTACTCACATCACCTCCCCTTCCATTAAACCCTTGAGATCTTCCTGCTAACTCACTACAACTGTAGGAAGCTGGCTCTTTAGAGGGGACCAAAAAGAGATACACCGTGTAAAGGGTCCAGGCCAACCCCAACTGGTTTACAAATGACACCCCAAATGCTCTCTTTTGTGGTAATGTGGGCGAGCCATTAGGAATATCGGAGGGTAGTGTTAAGCATTTATTGCACACTCAAAGGCAGTAAGTGAGACCCATACTCAATGAAGAAATCCAACACCAATGTACAAAAATAACGCTTATTTTTATATGAATTTAGATACCAAAACCATCGGATTCGGGTAAGTACTTTTAGAGAGTTGAATTTACACAAGTTTCAAAAGTTGACACTTTCTGGCGCTATAATTTTATCCTATGGGGCAAAAACATGTACTGCATTCGGGCACAAGTCAGCAACTTCCGGGACTGAATGAATGAATGAATACATTTATTTGTGTGGTTACTCAAAACCATTACAATAAAACAACAAAGTAGAAAAAGAACACTCCATTTTAAAAATTTGAACAATTTAAAACAATAAACATTGTGATACAATCTAAGGGTCTAAAATTCAATGATCATTGAGTCCAAGCTTTTTTTTAAAAAAAATTTTTAACTCGGCCAACAGTTGTTCATGCTCCCGTTAAGCTAAGCAATTCAGGATGGTATATGACCTCAGTGCAGGTGCTTGTCTGATTGCTTAGCTGGGAGAGTCCATCAGCTTCATAGGAGTCTGTTGTACAAATTTAACAAACATAGCCATATGCTTCACTGTGTCCAGTGTGTACAGTTGATGGACCGCCTCCTTTGCAGTTCTACTCCCCCGTTGTAGTAAGATGGGCCTGAGGTAAAGTCTGAGGTCTAGATGCAAGGACGGGCAGCAAAGTAGAAAATGGGCCAAGGACCCACGTTTGTATTTGCAGAGCCGACACTCCATGACCGCCATTTTTATTGATCCGGAGGGGTATAATTCTTTAAGGGGGAGAGGATGTAATCTAAACGCTACAATCCTGTGTAGGGCTTGTCTCCCCACAGCCTGCGTGAGATGAAGTTTGGGGTTGCACTCTGTATGTGGGAGGCTTTGGGACTCGTGAAAGCCTCTTGCTTCCATTGATTCCATGTCTGAGGTGCAAGAGCAAAAGCAAACTGTTTTTTTATTGTACTTTTGATAGCAGTATACTTGATTATCTTGGGGTCCCAGTTCTCTATTGCAAGTTTCCTAAAACGTCTTTGGCAGCGGAAAGGCTGGCTGACCAGGGATTACCGGGTTCCAGAAAAATACTTTTTACGGTAGACTTCATTGTGTTTTCTGGTGCCGCCATGGTAAGACAGAATTATTTGCTCAGAGAGGCCATCTCTTCAAGCTTTTGTTGGTTCAGGTTAAATTCTAACCGCACTAGACTAACTTTTTATAGGCTGAGCAGTGGATTTTTTCTAGGTCTCTCGCTAATTTTCCTGGGAATGCCTGTTGTGCGTAATTAAGTGATGGTATTAATTTCACCCTCAAGACTCTTTGGATAGCCGTTGTTGTGGGGATATGTAGAGTGGCATATAGCTTGCAGAGGGCGTAAATTATGCTTTTCCCTTTCGTACGCATTTTATGGAGATGGACTCCTGGGCGACCTGTTTCGCTGAACCAAACCTCCAAGTAATTGTAGTGTTGAGTGCAATCCAGAGTCAGCTGGCCTAGCCTCCATTTTCTCCTAGGGTATTGCCCAAAGATTATTGTTTTTGATTTGGATTGTTGGCAACCAGCTTGTTTTTGGCATTGTAGGTTGCCAAGGCCGTAAGTGCTTTTTGTAGGCCTATTTTAGTATGGTCTAGGAGTACCAGGTCATCTGCGTATTGCATTAATTGGATTTTAGTGTGCCCAATCCTAGTTGTTGCTAATGTGGCTCCAATCAAGGCTTGACCCATGTCTGCGGTGTATAAATTAAAGAGCATCGGAGCTAAGACACACCCTTGCTTTAAGCCGCGATCCGTGTCGATTTTCTCTGTGGCAGATACGCTCGAAAGTTTGATTCTTACCCAAGTTCTTGAATACAATGAGCGAATGGCTTGTAATAAAGATGGGTCGATGTTCCAACTTCTGCCAGAGGATAGAACGATCTACGCCGTCAAAAGCTGCAGAGTAGTCAATAAAACAGTCAAAAAGCGGCAGGCTTTGTCGTGACACGGCTTGTTGTGCTAGATACGAGAGCGCTATTATATTGTCCACTGTTGATGCCCAGGTCTAAACCCTGTTTGAAAAAAGGGCAGAAGGCCTTCAGTACTGGCCCAGTTTGATAATTCCGCCAGGCGGTTGCTTGCGTAGGCCTTGCCCTCAATATCAAGCAGGGCAGTCATGCGATAGTTTTGTGGGTTGGATTTTGGCCCTTTCTTATGTATTGGGTGCAATAACGACCCTCTCCAGGAATCTGCATTCAGCATATAACTTGGTCAAATTGTCCGTCTAGAAGTCTGTATCGGCCCTGAAGAGGGAGCCAGGCAGGCCGTTGAGTCCTGGTGCCCCATTGTGCCTGATCTTTTTTAAGGTTGTGCGAACTAATGTTTTTCCTGGGGGTGCTCGGCCATCCAAAGTTTTTGATGTGTGAGCAGTGGTGTCTAGTTCTCCACTCGCATTAGGGCCTTTATTCAGCAAGGTTATGCTTCCATCTTCTTTGTACAATGTTTTCACGTGAGCGGCCCAGGTGCCTGCGTCAAGTGAGTTCTCTCTATGGTTGTCTCCTTGGGTTAGAGTATTTAAATATCGCCAAAACTCTTGGGACTTGCAAGGTCTCAGATCTTGAGCCATTTCGCCTCAATGCATTTGCGTTTCGCGGTCCAGGCTTCCTTCGAGTGGCTTTTTACCACTTCTCTAAGTAGCCTTTTGGCAGATGCTGAGACAGTTTTCTGGTAGGCCCTACGTTTAGCATTTAATTGTTTAGCGCTCTCTTTAATTGATGGGACGCGTCCAAAAGTGTGTGATGACTATTGGGGGGATCTTCTTATTGTGCCTCCTTGGAGCAGTGAAGCTAATTTGCGGGCGGACCGATCCCATTCGTCTATAGCGCCCCTGTTGTTTGCGCTGTGTTGCCAGCCAGCCCATATTCTTTTCCATTTCTCATAACTTATTATTTGAAGCTGGCCCCCATTTTATTCTTCTTGATAGCATATACAATTCTTCTCCATTTGATTCTCCAATGCTTCGTAAAGTGTGGCGAGTATTTACTGTGAGATTTAACATGGTCGTTAGGGCGGCATGATCGCTTTCGTTTCGTTGGTTTACTGTATAGTTTACCATGAGGTTTTGTATTCGTCCACTTAAAAAGATGTTATCTATTGTCATTTGGTTGTTATATGTGGGAGCAAAGAGTGCCCCTGGTGTATTCCTTAAAAACAGAGAGTGTGCTGTTAGCAGATTATAAGACTGCATTAGGGCGTTGAAGGCATCTGTAGCCGCAGAATGGGTCATTTGTGATGCAGAGACCCCTATATTGTGTGTGTTAAAGTCCCCAAGGATGATAGATTCCATAGGAGCGAACTGTAAAAGTAGAATTTCTATTTGACTTATCAGCTGGGTCAGCTTGTCCTTGGCACCCGGCCCATGAGAATTGTGATAAACGTTAATTGAGAGTATTGAGAGTGGACCGTTAGTTGTAGAGAGGCCTTTCATGGTGCCTGAGAGAAACATACTTGACGTTTTTATTTCTGTGAATTGTATTTTCAGGGAGTGCTTAATGTATATAGAAATTCCCCCTGATGGTCTTCCAAATATGCTGTCTTTAATAGCTGGTTTGCAATATTCCGCGTAACCTCTTATTGATATTGATTTAGTAGCCCACGTTTCTTGGGTGCAGATTAAATTGGCTCCTTCTAACAATGCCAATGTCGCTGGGTTTTGCACGAGCTTTGAAATCCCTGCGACGTTCCAGGTCATGATGTTTAATCTTTGAATGCTGACCGTCGAGTTACTGTGCTTGGCTGAGCCATTTTTTAGCAGATGCGGTGTGGTCTCCTTGCTTGCAAGGGGATGGGTGTTAGGAACTGGAATTTAAGGCTCTTGACAGCCAAGACCAGTCTTCGCTGGTATTCCCCTTGATTGAGCAAGACCGAATGCCTTATCCCGGTTTTGTTGGTATTTTAATTAAGCTGTCACTTGTTAAATTTATTTTTGTACCACTTGTAGTCCCATGAAGAATGGACACTGCTGGTGGCAGTAAGTAAAGCGAGTCATTCATGGATGTCTTTTCTTTAGTGTTCTGTTCCTGGGAAACTGTTAGTTCCTTCAAGTTGCTCCTTTTCAGGAGCATTGAGTATTTTAGCACAGGCTGGGTCAGGATTTTTATGCCCCAGTTTTCCAATTGCTTCTTCTTTCTTTTCAAGGCCTCAGCCATGGCTAGGTTAGTGAAAATCAGCTCTGTGGTCTTATTGGTCTCGCCTAGACCTGGGGTAAGGAAGGAAACACTCTCAATATCCGTTGTTTTAATGTTTTCTAGACCTGGGATATTGGCACAAAGTTTTAGGAGATTGCTGCGGTTGAGGATATCCCACTTGCCCTGTGAGACATATTCAGGGTACAGCAATATTTTCAGGTCATCGTAATTTATAGAAGGTTTTGTTGGATCATAGCCTCCTGCACTTCATGGACCTTTATGAAGTTTGGGGTTTTCTGTGCTAGGGTATCGACATTAGCCTCTGCCCGGTTTGAGTTGGCCACCATCTGCTGGACGTTTGTCTCGATCTGTGATCTAGTCGACATAGGTTCCATCTCTCTGTTATTGGTAGACTCACTATTACCTTGAGATGCCCTGTGACCTGGTGCTAGGATGGCATTTTGTGTATTTATTTTTAGAGTTTCTTGGATCATGTTACTCATATTTTAACCACCGGTTTAGTCGACGAGGGACTCTTTGAGTTAGGTTCCTGGATTCTTTGTAAGTCGTGCTTTCCATCCCTGCCTTGCTGTCCTTGTAAGCGGTTGGAGCACCAGCTGACTTTTTGTTCCCTCATATCCACAGGATTTAACCGATGGTCCGTGCGGTCATCCGCAATATCGACAGAGTTAGTTTCGAAGTTACTTTTACCCATTATTGCTGAACATGTAGCGTTTTCATTAAGGTTCAGGGTCTGAGGAGGCATATTGGTCTCATATTGATCAACAGTGTGAGCCTCGATCTCCTTATTTTCCGGCAGCAACCACTGTCGAATGGAGCCATTATTATTGGATTTGTTTATTCTTTGTTTGTTCAGCTTTTTTAGTTTTTTCTTGTTTTTCCAGGAAAGATGGTGGGTATCTGGGCTTGACCGTTTTGAAGTATTTTAAATTTCATGGTCATTGACAGAGTTAGGGCTGGTTTCTATTGCAATTTATTTAGCTCTGCATGGGTGCTCATCCACTGCCCTTGTCGTATCTTGCTGGGGGTTTTTTGTCGTTGGTTTGTGAATTTTGCGGGTTTTTAGTGGTTATAAGGTCCTTGGTGTTTTGCTGGGAGTATACGATGTTCAGTTGCCTGCTAGCTTCCGTTGCCTGCTAGCTTCTTCCTTGAATTCCTTCAATTAGTGTATTCATTATCTCTGGAAGCTTTTCTAAGTTGAGCAGTATAGGACTCCAGCCACAGCTTGTTTGTTTGGCTGTTGGTATTGCATTTGCCTGGGCTCTGTGGATCAGAGAATTCAAATGCTCTAGCTTGGAGTCTATTCCTGAAATCAGACCAGCAACTGTTTGTAGTATGTTTATTTGAACATCAGTTTATCTGCGTGCATTATTGCAACACTTGCCATTGAGGTCAGGGCATCATTAATTAGTACTAAGTAATTTTCAGTTACGGGGGGCTTCTGCTATTTTCCGCTCCCCCTCTGAAAGGGCTGGGGATCAAGGGATCATTATCGTGTACAGGGCCGTTGTGGTTTGAAGAGTGGATTTCTGATATTTCTGGTGCTTCTGCTGTTGCACTTATTATATGAGCATTGGCTAAACTGGTTCCATTGGCTCAGTTGACCCCATTGGTTCCATTGGCTCCGTTGACCCCATTAGTTCCATTAGCTCCATTAGCCGAGAGACCCATTTGCATGTCCCATGGTCGTTGAGTTGCTGAATTGTGTGGACTATTATGGCTAGACATGCCTGGTGCTGTGCTCGTTTGTGCTGTTCTCTCCCCCCTACCCCCGAAACATGATTATTTCTGGCGAGAGTGGGATGGCTAGGGGCCTAGGTAAATGGGGTCCTAAAGTTATGTTACGGGCATCTATGGGTGGACTGACAATACAGATTATTTGTCCTGAACATGGTGAGCTCACTACTCCTCTGGATTCACCAAGTTTGCCGTTTGGCGTTGTATGATGCAGACATTCTCTTATGTCTCTATTGCCGTCTGTCCTGGTTGTTCTTTTTCTAGAACTGAGACTGTTCTTGTTAGCCGTGGGCTTGTGTGGAGTAGGAGCCTTTCCTAATGGAGTTGTAGGTGCTAGTACTGAAGCTGATAATGGCTCTCCTGTTTGCTGGACCTCCAGGGGGCCCTCCTTGGGGCTTGACCCCAATTTAGAACTCCCTCTGCCCAGAGGGTAGAGCAGTTTTAATTTCTGTCGTCTTGCTGATTTGTGGGGGTGAGGTTTCTATTGATGTTGTAGCAGATTTGAGTTTCTTGTTCTCATGTTTGTAGTTGGACTATGGTCGCGTAAATGAGAATTAGTCTCGTTGAGAGGTTGAGATCTCTTTAGATTGCTGGACTGTAGCAGCTACTAACTATTTAGGCTGTTAGGCTGTGTAAAAAGTTGGCGTAGAAGTAGTTGGTAAATCAATGGAGATTAAATTGAGAGACTGCCAGACTATCGGGCTCTCGGGCTATCGGGATAGTCCGACTGCACAGGTCCAGATCCAGAGTCTATTTCTCGAGGGGCTCCAGGCTATTAGGCGTATAAAAATGGTGTTGGGGCTGCAGTTATACTTATTAATGCCCTTTAGAAAGAAGAATAGCCCTTGAAATGGAAAGACTGCAACAATAAATTACCCCTTGCTTAGTCCCCAGTTTATTACGCAGATGTAAATGGAGATATAGATAGAGAGCTTGGTACTTTGACTGACCGCCCTTAATGCGTGATACAATGATTGCTGTGCTTAAATGCTGCTTATGCTGCTTTGGCCATGTTCGAATAACCGACCCAACCACCTGTACCTGCACCTGCACCGCCAACGGACATTGGCAACAGGCAAGGTAAGGCAAGGCGTAACGAAGCGAGGCTCTCTCTCCGCTACATTCGCTACCCCCGCAGCTGCCTCCAATGCAGAGCCGTGCCGTGCTGTGCCGTGTTGTGCAGCGCTCCTTCCTGCTTCCTGTCTTAAGGGACTGTTATCCTGGACTTATGGTGAGTACGCGACCAGGTCCAAGGCCACACCAATAGGTCGCCTCTGGCAGCTCTGGGGCGGCTGGGTGCCGAGGTGTGTTTCGGTGTCGGGTGCCCCTTCACTTTAAGGGGGAACAGTCTGGTCGATAAATAACTGCAAGCTCGGACTGAAGGCCGGTTGAGGGGGAACCCACAGGTGGGCTCAGTCCTTGAGATCCTCGGGCACTTAAGGACACCATTTGTCCAATGCTCCTCGGGCTGTGGGGCTCGGGTGCAGTGGTGTCTTTTGGTGTTTGGTCGTGTGCTAGAGACACTCGCGGTTGGAGGGAGCCTGCAAAAAGAGGCTGCTGGCGGCAACTGAAAGTTCAGCCTGTCCAGACCCAAGGGTGGGTTCAGCTTTTGTGCGTCTCAGGACCCCATGGGCACCATCATCTCCATCAGACTCTGGCTGTGGTGGTGGGCAGAGGTGCTTTGAGATGTCTGGTAACGGCAGTCAGGGACTCACTGCTTTTATTTTTGCAGAAAAGGGACAAACAGGACAGCTGGACCACTCTCTGTGTGGGTCTAACAGTCTTTTAAGTCCCTTGACATGCAAGTCAGTCTTGATGTCTGGGTTGGACACAACAAGCCTTGGTTGCTGCAAGAGGTCCAATACCCCAGGTATTGGTGGTTTGAGGCTCTCGTCAGTCCTGGCATCCCTACACTTGGCGGGAAGACGGATCTGACCTGAAGGAGGATGGTGACCTCTTCCTGGGGGGCTTCAGTGTTGGTAGTCCCAGTAAATGGGAGGTGGGTTTATCAGACTTTGCTTCTTTTTGTGCCTGCGGCCGCAGGCGAGTAGTTTGTCTATTCCAAAGGAGTTCTCTGGCGATTTATGAAGCCCTGGCCGCCTTTTGGGTTTCTTGAAGTCTGCACAGCGGCAGAACAAGTCGGGTTCTCCACGAGGGTCGGGGCAGCAGCGAGGCTGGCATGGTTGGCGCCAAGTCAATAGATGCTCCTTGGTTCTCGGATCAGCCCTACTTCTTGGTTAACTTCCTCTTTTTGTCTGTTAAATCTCAAGTCCTGACATCAGGGCTGCCACCTAAATACTGTATTTAGGGATGTTTAGGTAAGTGACAGGCTATCTACCTTTAGGGTGACTACACGCTCTATGTGACCACTTCCTGTGGGAAGTGGGTATAACCCTGATCCATAGGACCTTATTCCACCAAAAAACTAAGAATGTTCCTAGTCACATGCACATCAGATAGCCCACCTATGGAGTGGTACTAGACTAAGGGTGGACACTCCTCCTGACTAGCTAATTTTCCCACCTCTCCTGTTGCCCGGGTA
Source organism: Lissotriton vulgaris (assembly GCF_964263255.1). NCBI lineage: Eukaryota > Metazoa > Chordata > Amphibia > Caudata > Salamandridae > Lissotriton > Lissotriton vulgaris. The sequence goes on from NC_141685.1 coordinate 263,619,397, forward strand.
GGGGTTTGGCATTTTCCCTGTCTGGTGAAGCCTGGGGTCGCATTTCAAAGACGGCAGAGAACTTTGAAACCTCCCGCCGTAATATGCTGATTTACTAGCCTTCCCGGAGGAGGAGGTGTAAACACCTCCTGCCAGATCAGACATTGTTTCTGACCTCTGAAATCTTTGCGCCCAACTCCTAGGAGGTTAGAAACTTGTCTGTAGTGGTAGGCTGGACTGGACCAATCAGCCAGCACACTAGAGGCTAGTAGGTTTCAGGGTGCCAGAGGGTACCTCTAAGGTACCCTCTGGGTGCATGTATTAATACAGCTATCACTGTAATCAGTGTGGGTTTATTAATATGAGGTGCTGGATACCAAACACCATAGGTTTCAGTGAAGCCAGTATGTAGCTGGGAAACTTGTTTTGACCAGTGCCCAGTACATACCGTAAGATGGCTTCCCTGCAACCTTGTTCTGTCAGCTGTCAGTACTTCAACTGGCCAGCACAGGGGCATATCTGCTCATACAGATATGTCTGCACATGTAATATAATGTATCCTGCCATAAGACTGTATGGCCTGCCGAAGGGGTGACTTACAAAAATTGCATGCAGTGTTATGGAACTTGACACACGTGTGTGCCTTGTCATGTTTTTACTTTTTAGAGCTCCTTTTCATGCAACCTGCAGTGGTTGTCTGTATGAGTTTGGTGCTGGGTCCCTTACAGTGGCACAAGATATGCTGTAGCTCTTAGGGACCCTCTTTAGTACCTATGCCCTACGTATCAGAGGTACCACTTGTTAGGGTTTTACAGAGGCGCTGACGGCCTGGCCAGTTGGGGATCAATTGACCAGTTGTTTTGTTTTGGGTACAGAACACTGGTACTGGGAACCTGGTTAGCAGGAACCCGGTGCACTTCAGTCAAAGTTGCATCAAATACCAGGCAAAATTCGGGGGGACTACTGCAACAACAACCTGGTTTCCTGCAACCACCACCTATAATTTCATCTCTTCTGCATCACAGTTTTGGCAGCAAGAGAGAAACAATGAAAGATATAATCTAAGGCCATGATAAGTTCATTTATGTAAGCGTCCAGAGTGGCATCGACTCTCTTGGAGACACATTAGATTGAAAACAGTGACAGAATGTAAGACAGGTTTCTCCCCTCTCTTTTGCCTGCACTCATCCTCCTCGTGTGGACTGTTTCAGAATCTTCTGCAAGAAGGGCACTGAGCCAGGTGCAACAAAAGGACTCATCCAGAGGTAACAATAAGACCTCATGTAAACTGGGAAATATCCAGAAGAAAGATAACCCCTCCCCGCAATGCCCTGGAGAGAGTAGCGATGTGGAGGATGCCATTGACCCCAATACATTATTGCGTGACCTGAAACTGATGACTGTGGCCCAACCAATCCCATGAACTACTTTCTAAAATAATGAATGCAGTTTAGAGCTTCCATCCGCTACTGAATTCACTCCAGATTTGATTTCAGACTCTTGTTTTGTGTCTATGATATTAATGGGTATGGTCAGACTGAGTGCTTCCCCTTGGTTGCGGGCATCAGTCTTTGTTCCCAAACTGTAGCTTGTGCCAGCACCTGTTTTCAGCAATAAAGCATTAGTAGCAGGGCAGTGGTAAGTTTATTTCACACTAATGCCCTGAACATTGATCCAACTTTTTAAGGTTGGTCAAAAGACGTAGCCATGGGTCTTGCACATCTGGATAGCACCTCAGTGGAACGCAGGCCACAACATTGGCTTACATTTCAGGATTAAGTAATCTTCTAAATGGTTCATCTTCTCGGCAGGGGTGTAAGACAGGCCCCCGCGGTGCAGGGGGGCCACAGAGCCGCAGGGGGCCCCTCAGCACAGTAGTGAGGCCTGAGAGTTTAGGATTAAATCCGGAGCGGCTTCACGTGTTTGTACCAGGATCCGAAGGAAACTCAGTAGAAGAGTAGTAAGGTCAACAATATGTTAATAGGGCACTGAGTAAAATGCAGTGTGTGTGTGTCCGTGAATTAAATTTATTTCCGCATTATCTTCCCACGTGTCTTCCAGTTCCTTCCTTTATTAGCACTTGATGACCCTGGGTCAATCATCATGAAACATTAACAATTTGAGCACAGTTGAGCAATTAAAAAAGTAATGCTTCGTGCAAATTAATGATTGTGAAAAGGAATATCACTACAGCGCGGACAGATAAAAAATGGACTACTGCAATCTACACAGCAAGATATTTCACACTTCGAGTTTACACACACACTCAAAAATGAAGTTGCAACTGCGGGTCCACAGATTATTGTGTTAGTCCCACCCTCCAGCAGCACCCACTCGGGAAACCAAAAAGTGCAGGCGAGCAGCACATCTGAAAGCCGATTCCTTTCACAACCCATCACTTGCTGGAATGGCACAAGAAAGGACACCAATATAGGTGCGGTGAAAGAATGTACTCACTACCAGACCTCCATGCTAGAATATGACTTAAACGCTTCATTGCAATCTCAATGTAATTTTTACTGCTGGTCACTGTAGGGGTTACAAAAACACGGGTTAACCCAAGAAGTCACTGGGACCTAGGCGAAGTATTGATACAAACAAAATGGTCCCAGATAGACACACAATTAACTCAATCGTAACAAGAATAAGTACATATAAATAGAATTATAACAACATTGTATTTTAATCACAACGTGTATTACATAAGATTCATTCATAAAAATGAGTACATATTAAATCACATATAATGCCCCTAAAAGAATGAAGTAGGGAAGGGTAGTGCTGGAATAGTGAAAGTATAGAGATTAAGCCAAAGGGTCACTAAGACCAAAATGCAACAGAAATGTTATTAAATTGACACAATGGAACAATTAGTTAATCAATTAATTTACACAGTCATGCCTCAAATGAAATCGCAAATGATAAATGATGGAGGAGGCTGAACACAAAAGGAAGTGTCGACGTTTCGACCCAGATGGATGCAGGCGTGGTATAAACCATGCTAGAGGGTCTTCATCAGGACAGGGGTTGCGGGAGGTGGGGCAATAGATCTGTCAGTGAGATTGCAGATGATAATAGGGGCTGTCGAACGGTGGGTCGAAAATCAAAGTGTATTTATTTATTTATTTATTTTTGCAATTTATACAGCGCGAACAAATGCCCGTAGGCGTCTCGGCGCTAGATACTGTATGTGAAGTTCCCAGAGACTAAGTCGCGGCTATTCTTGACCAAACAGCCAGGTCTTTATTTTTCTACGAAATTGCATCAAGGACGGGCTTTCTCTGATGGCAACTGGCAGAGAGTTCCACCGTCTGGGAGCAGCCACCAAGAAGCGTCTGTCGCCCCAAGTGACTGTTTTGGTACGCGGTATCAGCAGAAGTTTTTGATTGTTGGATCGGAGCGATCTTGTGGATGAGTCGAACCTAAGGTGAGATTTAAGGAAATGCGGGCCATGGTTGTGCAGTGCCTTATATACTATGCAGAGTGTTTTGAATTTGATCCTGTTCCGGATCTTGAGCCAGTGGAGGTTTCTTATGGTCTCAGAGATTGGCATGAACTTCGGTGTTCCAGACATGTGCCGGGCTGCAGCATTATGGATCGTCTGCATTTTGTTTGTCACTCTGGCTTGGGTGTTAATAAATAGGCCATTGCAGTAGTCTAGGGAGGACAACACTAGAGAGCTTACCAGTGTTTTACTTGCTGCAGTTGGTAGGAACGGCATGATTTTCTTGATCAGCCTGAGTTTGTGGTGGGCGGTGGCTGCTATTTTGTTTGCGTGGGCCATAAAGTTCAGGTTCTCATCAAAAGTCACACCAAGATTTCTGACGCTAGGAACTGGTTTGGGGGGGGGCTCCGAACGTGGCAGGCCACCAGGTAGTCGACCAGCTAGGTGAAAGGCATCCAAAAATGACCACCTCCATTTTTTCGGAGTTTAGTTTTAGGCAGTTGGAGGCCATCCACTCTCCAATCGCCCGCATGCCCTCTTGAAAATGTTGTGCTACCTTTTCTCCATCCCCATTAATGGCCAGCACAAGCTGCGAGTCATCGGCGTATGAGGTAAGACTCATCCCATAGGCTTTGATGACAGAGGCCAGGTCCGACACATAGATATTGAATAGTGTCGGACTTAGGGATGAGCCTTGGGGGACCCCACACGGCAATGATAGCTTGTCTGATTGGAAATGGCCCAGTGTGACTACCTGCGTTCTACCAGCCAAGAAGGAGGAGAGCAAATTTTTTGCCATGTGCCGAATGCCCATCTTTCCGACACGGTCGATCAAGATCTTGTGGTCGACCGTGTCGAAAGCTGCGGACAAATCAAGTAGTACCAGGATCGCTGTTCCTCCCTGGTCTCGGATTACTCTTATATCCTCTGTTGCTTTGACGAGGGCGGTCTCCGTGCTTTGGTACTTGTGGAAGCCAAATTGGGTGTTGTCCAGTAATTGGTACTTCTCTATGAACTCTGAAAGCTGCGTGTTCATAGCCTTCTCAACTACTTTGGCTAAAAAAGGTAGACTAGCTATGGGACGGTAGTTTTTTAGTTGTTCCTTATCCAAGTTGGCTTTCTTTAGAAGTGGTTTGACCAGGGTGTTCTTTAGTAAGTCCGGGTATATCCCCGTTCTGAACATGGCATTACAGATTGTGGCTATATCAGGGGAGAGATAATCCAGGACTGGACGGATGACCTTAATGGGACAGGGGTCTAATGCTGATCCTGATTTAATGGTAGCAATGATGTCCTTAATTTGTGTTTCTCAAAGGTCTGAGAACTGGAGCAGTGCGGTGTCTTGAGTCCTGCTATCAGGCTCGGGTCAGTTGAATGCTGTATTAGCGGAGAATGCTTGGTATATATTTCACTTTAGTGAAGAAGAAATTGGCCAATGAATCACAGAAAACTTGACTAGATTCTGCTGAGGGCAAGATTATAGCAGAAAAGGAGAGCTTCAACTGCAATTATATACAACCGATGGCAGAACTGCAGCAGAGAAAAGGTGGGGGTTCAGCTGTCGTATTTGAATGTGGACGTGTGGAAGGCACCGCTTAATTATGTATGATGGCGGTCCTCGTCAGCCCCACAAGGCAGAATCTAACGGAGGCAAGAATGCCACAGTTCGTGGGGATTTGATCACAGTCGTGGTACACGCTGAGAATCCGCTGGTATAATACGCGGTTCGCACTTCATGAACAGTCAAAGGGACGTGGTCGTGTAAATGGAAAAGTCATGAACTAGTTGCGAGATCCCAACCGACAACGCTGATCGTTGTTGAAGCGACGAGGACCGCCCCAACATATGATTCAGCGGTGATCAACACACGCCCTTTATTATATAATTGCAGTTGAAGCTCTCCCTTTCTGCTATAATCTTTCCCTTGGCAGAATCTACACTTTGATTTTCGACCCACCGTTCGACAGCCCCTATTATCATCGCCAATCTCACTGACAGATCTATTGCCCCACCTCCCGCAACCCCTGTCCTGATGAAGACCCTCTAGCAAGGTTTATACCACGCCTGCATCCATCTGGGTCGAAACGGCGACACTTCCTTTTGTGTTCAGCCTCCTCCATCATTTATCATTTGCGATTTCATTTGAGGCATGACTGTTTAAATTAATTGATTAACTAATTGTTCCATTGTGTCAATTTCCTACAATTTCTGTTGCATTTTGGTCTTAGTGACCCTTTGTCTTAGTCTCTATACTTTCACTATTCCAGCACTACCCTTCCCTACTTCATTCTTTTAGGGGCATTATATGTGATTTAATATGTACTCATTTTTATGAATGAATCTTATGTAATACACGTTGTGATTAAAATACAATGTTGTTATAATTCTCTTTATATGTACTTATTCTTGTTACGATTGAGTTAATTGCGTGTCTATTTGGGACCATTTTGTTTGTATCAGTCACTTTAGGGAACAGATCTCTTCTATTTTGCCTTCAACTGTAGATGCATGTTGATGATCTTATTTCGAGCCCATTGATACATATGGAATGATGCGAAGTAACACAATCTATGCCTTCTGCTCTGAATGCTCCCTATGCGTGAATCTATGCGTTTTTTAAATCAATGAATCTCATTTGAACTGTTTTTGCGGCAAACGTTACATTAAAATAATTTAATGCATCTTTAACTTGACTCGAATATAGCATTGAAAAAATTATGAAATATTAATCAACTGGTTAAAAAATATCTAATTGAGAAAAAAAGTTTAAATAAGCACCAGTCAATATCACCGGATTTTAGAACTAAAACTGATTCCATAATTTAACTTTTTAAAAGTTCTTTTACATTTGTAATTTTTCCATGTGGAGGGAATAATATGCATGTCCTCTTTCACCAGCGCTCTCTGTTTATTAAATTCTGCAAGGCTCTCCCCTCTAGATCTAAGTGAAACAAGCATTTGCAATGCAATAGGTCTCACATTAGGAAAGTTTGAGGTATTGGTCTTGTAAATGACACATTTTTTGTTTATGTGTTGGTTTTGAAAATAGCGCAATTAATAGCTTTGTCATTTACAATGTCAATACTTTTATCTTTTGCAAATGTGACACCTATAGCATTTGTAATGCAACATGTTTTGTATTTACGTGACTTTGATGTATTGATATTACAAATAACAATGGCTTTTCATTTTTTAAATAATTAATACTTAAATAAAAGTTATTGTAATTTATAATGGCAATAGCTTAAACTTTTGTAAATAACTTTTGTGAAGATTATGTTCAGTGTATTTTATTGTGACGAAAATCCAAGAACAGAAGTGAAATATTAATATCTTTTTGTGACATTTGTAATAAAGCTTGAAACATTGAGAGAACATATTTGAACCAGTTGTTGTTGAATGGTTGTACAGATTGATGCTGTGGTGGCGCTGAGTGATGCTGTGGCGTTCAGTGATGCTGTGGTGGCGCATAGTGATGTTGTGGTGCCCCTGAGTGATGCGGTGGTGGTGCTGAGTGATGCTGTGGTGATGCGATAGATAGAGTGAGGGTGATATATAGATAGAGTGAGGGTGATAGATAGAGTGAGGGCAATAGATAGAGTGGGGAGAGGGGAGATGGAGGGGAGAGAGGGGAGTGAGGAGAGAGGGGAGTGAGGAGAGAGGGGAGTGAGGAGAGAGAGGGGGAGGGGAGAGAGGGGGAGGGGAGAGAGGGATTGGAGAGTGAGGAGAGGGGAGAGTGAGGAGAGAGGGAGGGGAGAGAGGGAGGGGAGAGTGAAAAGAGGGAGGAGGGGAGAGTGAGGAGAGAGGGGAGAGTAAGGAGAGAGGGAAGAGGGAAGGGGAGGGAGAGAGGGGAGGGTAGAGGAGAGAGAGGTGAGAGGGGAGAGTGAGGAGAGATGGGGGAGGTTGAGAGGAGAAGAGAGAGGAGAGTGAGGAGAGTGGTAAAAGGGGAGAGTGGTGAGGGGGGAGAGTGATGAGAGAGGATAGAGTGGTGTGAGAGTAGGAAGTGGGGGATTGAGGAGAGGGGAGAGGTAGAGAAGAGAGAGGTAGAGAAGAGAGGGTTAGAGGGAGAGAAGATAGGGGTGAGGTAGAGAAGAGAGGGTAGAGGGAGGAGATAGGAGAGGGAGTAGAGAGGAGGGAGAGGAGAGTGAGGAGAGGAGAGTGAGGAGAGGGGAGAGAGGGAGGTGAGAGAGGGAAGGGAGAGTGGAGGGAGGGGAGAGTGGGGAGAGTGGGGAGAGTGGTGAGAGGGGAGAGTGGGGAGAGGGGAGAGTGGGGAAAGTGGTGAGAGGCTAGAGGGGTGAGAGTGGTCAGAGGAGAGAGTGGTGTGAGAGGAGAGAGGGAGGATAGTGAGGAGAGGGGAGATTGAGGTGAGAGGGGGAGGTAAGAGTGGTGAGAGACGGAACAGTGGTGAGAGGGGAGAGTGGGAAGAGTAAGGAGAGGGGAGAGATAAGAGGGGAGAGAGGGGAGAAGAGAGAGGAGAGAGAGGAAAGAGGAGAAAAGAGAGGAGAGTGGGGAGACTGAGGAGAGGGGAGAGTGAGGATAGAGGGAGTGGAGAGAGGGTGGGGAGAGGGGGAGTGAGGAGAAAAGGGGGAGGGGAGAGAGGGAAGAGTAAGGAGAGAGGGAAGAGGGGAGGGGAGAGAGGGGCGGGATTTCTGAAGTGACTGATAGCCGAGAAGGCCGGTCAGCAGAGAAGAAGAGCGTGTGGTCTTGGAAGAGGGAGGAAAGCGGAGAGAGGGAGGGAAGAAGAGGTGCTGGGGGAAGAGGGCCCAGGCGGTCTTGTGAAATTCGAGCTGCAGTACCAGTGGGGGAAGGACAGCAACACTGAAATGTTGTTTTTCAACAAAACATTTGGGAGCAAACCTGGCGGGCTCGAGCAGGGGCATGGAGAGGGCATTTTAGAAGGAGTGATGCCTAGGGGAATTAATCAAATTGGTTACGCAGCAGGAGGTGGTGCGGGACGGACGTCGAGTCAACAACAAAAAAACTAGTTGGAATGAAGTGACTGATAGCCAAGAAGGGCGGTCAGCAGGGAAGAAGAGCATGTGGTCTTGGAAGAGGGAGGGAGGCATTCCAATGAAGTGTGGTGCGAGGCGTGGGGGGCGGGGTAGGGGTAGCAGGGGACCAAGTACACAAAATAAGTTCAAGTGTCCTCTAACCCCTGCGTAGGGTAGAGAAAATATGCATCATAATCTTTGTGAAAAAATGAACGAAAGAAAATGAAACTACTGGCAAGTATAGTGTATTTCAACACCATGCTATGTGAAATATTCCTTAAAAGGAGAAATATGCCGTAGCTGCCACAATAATAACCCAATGTTCCACAGGAGTAGTTAAGCACGACCCTACAAATATAATATGTAAATGTAAAACCGTTCTCCCAATATTAAAAAATCGCTCACTCTTCATGCATATCAAAAGAAATCTTACCAACAATAACAAGAAGATAAAGTGTTGTAGCGTCGATAATAGGCTCAGGAGATGGAGAATACTGCCAAGTAAATATAATAATAAATATAATAAAAAGGAATCAGTTAAAAAAACAGTAATGGAATTCGGTATGAGATACGAGTGAAATATTTATGAATGACAGATGACGACTTGTCTAACAATTCGGCAGCTCTGGCGCTTACTCCTCATCCTCTCCTTCAAAGAAACAGTGGTGGAAACCCATATTGTTGGTTACAGAGCTAACCTAAATGGGGAAGAATAATACAGAGTCCAAGAGAACTCCTTTGTTTATGACTGAATTAGAAGTAACGCGAAGTGCTCCCGGAGATGGGCCCTTTGAGCAGCATGACAAGTGTAGTGCTGCTTAAAGCGCAGTCAGCAGCCATCCCTTTCGCATGTTGGAGGCAGCTAAGCGCCTTGCTTCTGGTTTTTGTTTCTTTGTGGATAAACGCTGCTAACTCTACAACGCAAAGGTGTCTGGTAAAACACGAGTTTTCAAAGGTAGCATTGATTCGCATTAAATGAACCTCTTCATCATGGAATTCAACTGTGTAACCGATTACGGCCTTTCTGGGACAGCCATGGGCGTCTGCAAACGGGGGGGATTCCTGCCCCCTATGGCACAGAAGCCGCAGCAGGCCTGCAACCGAACCACCAATGTCAACGCGCTAAGAGCCGCCCATTAAACTGGCATTCGCATCAGCGCACACATTGCGGATAGCTTTGATCGACCCTCGGGGTGCTATAAATCACATCGCAGAACTTTTCCCTGTGCACATCCGAGGTCAGGCCCTCGCCCTCCGACTCTAAACGCAGTTTTGATAGTAGGATTGGTTTTAAAGCGTGCATGAAAGGCAGCGGTGTCAGATGTGTGGGTCTTTACTCGTTTATGTAAGCTAGAGAGTGTGCTCATCCTTTTAGGAGCTGGTGAAGGGCACAGAGCGACGGGCGGGGGTGGCCCGATAAGCCAGAGATGCAACACTCAGCCGAGGAGGGGGTCACTGTGTGGTGGTGTGTGACAGGCCAGGGCGTTTTCAATTTTCTTCCATCGCATGAGAAGACGGACTAAAAGTGGATGCGTCACCAATGGAAATACGTCGAAGAGAGCCATTTTTTGACACAGCAGCATAAAAGAGTATGCTTCATGTACATGCTTATCCACGCTGAGAAGCACTAGCAACGCCAACAGGTCTGAACTCTGGGTACCTCTAGTGTCCGTTACCAGTCTGTGGTTCCGGACCAACTCTGGGGAAGGCTTCATTCTAACAACGCTGCACTTGGTGTAATGCATTGTATTGATGTGGTTATTGTGTCTGACTGTAACTGTCCTTAAACAAGGAAAGGAGAGGAATGAGAGGGTAAGAGCCGTTTGTTAAAATAATGGTTTTCAGCAAGTGAGGAGGAGCGAGACAGAGATGAAGAGGAGGAAAGAGAGAGGGGGAGGGGCAGCGACAAAGCAGGAGAAGTGAACACTGACTGTTGTTGATAGAAAGAAGAGGAAACGAAACGAGAGACGGCCTGGCGTCCGTCAAAGTGAAAGCCGTGAGCAGTGAATAAATTAGGGGAGGAGAAATGCCTGAGGCACAGCGCACACTGGGGGATGCCTGTGGGAGGGAGGCTGGTGGCTTTGATGTGCACGCGCTTTTTAGGTCAATGCGCTTGCGCATTGAGCTTGCTTTTCACGGGCACAGCATCAAATCGCCCGATGGTTAAGCTCTGGTTAAGCCCCAATATCTCTCGCAAGCTCAATGCGCAAGCGCATCGACAGGCGAGATCTTAAAACAGGAGTGGTGTGAATCAGGCACAGGTGCAGATTACAAACCCGAACAGTATGTGCGATATGTCTTTCAGGTCTTACCGGTTCACTGGAGTTTCTCAGTTTGTTGTGTTCAGGGCTTGCTAGACCATCCCAGCCCCACGGGCAGGTCTGCACATTCCAAAGAGTTGCAGCACACTAGGAGGCAATACTCAGGCCTCCTCTGCCTTGAGCACTGGGCCATGGTCAGAGAGGGAGCAGTCCTTGTTTAGCTTGGTCCCAACTAGACTGATGGCAAGCGGCTGGGGCCTTGGGTATTGCCGATTGACCCACATCACTAATGGGTGGCCTCAAACGTACACCGCAATAGGGCCTTCTGACACACAGGGGTTACAGCCGTCACATGGGCTGATTAGAAATTTGGCAGCACACAACTTCTGCATTTTCAAACCCACATGGCAAATAACTTGGCAGGTTGTGTGCGGTTCACGCTTGGATCTGTCGGGAGAGTCTTTGAGGCCCTTGGATGCCTGGTTCCTTCTGGTGCACTCTCCGGCAGGCTGTTTTTCTGGGCGCCCATAGCTATTGGGGGATGCATTGCACCTCCTCCTTTTTAGACAGTCTCTCCTTCTGCAAGGTAAGCAAGATCCTGACGAGGTGATGTCCCCTCATCTCTGGGAGAGTAGCTGTCAGGTAAACACCAGCACTAGTTGCACACCACCTGTCTGCATACTCTGAAAATCATGCTCTTCCTTGGCCATATAGAACTTACTGGAACATGTGGGGCCCTACACTTTTCTATAAACAATTAGCAGTCATGGGTCATAAATCTACTGCATACACTGTAGAAGCAGTTAGGATGGTTTCCGTTCAATTGTCCTTTCCAGGCCTCTTACATCAGTATACTCTCCTACGTGGATCACCAACAATAGACGCACAGAGTGGGTGTGAGGTTTCTGCACCTGGTTTTCATCAACAGTCGAAATCAAGGAGAAATCCGGGAAAGACTAATGGACAGGCCTTACTTAAAGGTTTCTCTCCTTCACAATAGAGTCTGCAGTTGCACGCCTCAACGCCACCATTCACCACTGGAAGTATTCAGAAAGACTACTCCTTGCAGCTCCTTGCTAACCAATAGGCCTAATAGAACACCAAAAGGAGCCCTGTCCTCTCCCCCCTACCTTCAATATCCAGGGCTCCACTCTCCACCTACAGGATGGTGAGCAATACACATTCACTGTCTAGGAACAGAGTCCTCTCTTTCATTTTGTGAAGGGCCTGGCCAAGGACCCCCAAATGGATCAAACTGGCCTTCATTACTCTGGCTCAGTGGCACACCATGCGGGATATTAGCGCAAAGGACTGTGTGCATGAAAGCAGAGCTTTACACAAGTAGATGAGTAGGGCTCCACTCAGTGACTCAAATAAAAAGGCCTGGTCACATATTTAACTATCAAACCAATAACCATGCTATGCTATCACCACTGCTCTACGTACTATACCATTGCAGTAGCGTAACACAAGCCCCCGCAGCCCCTGCGGTGCAGGGGGGCACCCGTGCAGCAGGGGGCCCCCTTAGCCCAGAGTACTCTGGCCTGAGAGTTCCGGATTAAATCCGGAGCGGGGGCCCCCTCCATGTACCTTGCATGGCCCCCCTCAACTTTTTTTACGCCACTGCTTCTCTGCTTAGGACAGTACTCAGCACTGAGTCTATTGGTCATTTATCTAGCACGCCCAGCGATCGGAACTTTCTCTTGGTAATCAGTGGTCCTCATTGTATTGTCTACAGAGAGCTTGAAGGCTGAATCGGCCTCAGTGTGCTGGGAGTTGCGGCATGCAGAGTTCATTACTCTAGCTGCGGCTTGGTACATGCACATCTGTCAAGAAGTCAGATGTAAAAAAGTGTGTGCTTTCCCATTAGTGGTCATGTGATGTTTACAAGAACAAGGGTGTATGTGTGTGTCTGCCATCAGTCAGAGCTGTTTAAAGGAACACTTGCGTTAATACAGCATGCAGTTTTAAAACCAAGCACACCTCCCATTGCCACAGCTATAAGCATACACATTGGCTAGGAAATCTGCAAAAGGTGCCTAGAAGCATCAGTAAGTGTTGTTATGCAATGATATTAGTGATCTCAAGAGTAGTCAGTTTGTGCTGCCTAGTGACCAGTGCGAGTAGAAGATTGATGGAGGGAAGGCAGACGAAGCATACACACCTATTGGCCCGTCAGGGCATAGTGTTAGGTGTAGTCGCAGAAAGAACAAGAATACTGAGGTGGGTGCTGCATTGTTTTGAGGGCATGCCAGACTAAGCGAGCCTGCTTAGCCGCACAGTTGTTGGAATGGGCTTCTTTGTCACTGCTAAGTGGGTGATAGTGAATGACTTAGCAAGGAGTGGACACTAATTGCGTTGAACAGCTGTTAATATATCTCCTGGTCTAATAAGTTCATCAAAATATAGCTGTCACAATTTTCAGATGACATCATGTGGCTCCAAAGTGGTCCGATGGTGTTAGTTAGTGCAGTGATTGGCCCATGGTTTGTGATGACCTTTAGGCCATGGTTTGTGATGACCTTTAGGCCACTGGTGAAAAAGGTGGGTTTGAGACAGTGATGTCCAAGCTCTGAAAATCAGAGTAGCAATGCAGAGAATAGCGAAAGTTAGAAAGACAATCATTTTTAATATCTGAAGGAGGGAAGTTGCCCAATGTACTCTTTTTGTCTGTAACTAAACCTTGCATTTTTCTAGAGGTTTAGGGACTGATGTAGTGTCAACTTATGTGTTTCAGGTGGAGAAAGAGCTTGGCTCATCAGTCCAGAGGCTGATTGGAAACGGTTCTACAAAATCCAACCACGTCACTGACATAGAGGAGTGTGGTAAGTGATTTTGTCTCTTTAAGTCAGAGGCATGTCTTTCCATCCTGCAATGTAAGGGCTCTGGGGTTACAGGACCCTTCAGAAAAAGCATTTTGAAAATAGTGTGGCACCTTCCTGGTTCAGATGATATTGTGAACCTGAATAACAACACTTCAGAGAGGAGGATCTCCAACCGCTCCAGATGTGGCTTCCCTGTTTACTCCTGATCGACAACTCTATTCATCCTTTTCTTCAAACGAGGCTGCTGAAGCGATAGAGCAGAGCCCTATTGAGAAAGCACCAGGGCCAGATGGGGTCCCTTGAGATCTGGTAAAATGTAACCCCGATTTATGGGCACCACTGCTGATTAGTGTCTATATCCGCCATACATATTCCTACCTAACCAGGTCCTGGGCTTCCTCGATTTATTGTTCCTATTTTTAAAAAAGGTGATCAATGATTCCCAAAATGCTATAGGCCGATTTCTCTTATCGATACCTCAATTCGAATCTTGGGACGGGTCACTTATAATGGGATCAAGAGTCAGGCTTTAAAAAACAGTATACTTATTTGCTGCCATTATAGGTTTAGGGGATGACTGTGGATCATAGAACAGTGCCTTGATCTCAATTTAATTATAAGCAAATATACCATTGCAAACAAATGTCCACTCTACCCTATATTCATGGATTTATCCACAGCTTTTGACAGTGTTAACCGCTCAAGGTTGTGGCCAATTCTACTGAAACTTTGTCTGGAAGAAGACACTGTGCTCTTTCTAGCAGTCTTGCATGAAAGCCTGAGCGCATGAATCAGATTGAGCACCAATGGAGAACTTGCAGACAAATTTGAAATTTCTCGAAGGGTGGGCAGGGATGCTTCCTTTTATTTATACTTTACATTGATAAATTAACTTTGTTCCTTAGCATCATTGGCCCGGATATCCCTAGGGTTAGCAGAGTCCTTTTTCCAGCTTTCCTCTATGCCGACGATGCAGTGTTAATGGCCATCACTCCAAGAGCCCTGCGCCTGGTAGTAACCTACTTTTTCCAGTTTATAGCAGACTTAGATCTACTTACAATTTTTCATTAATCGTATATTATGGCTGACGGGCCCAAATGAATGCATGCCCCTACTGTTGGTCAAGAACGTTTAAAAGAACTAATAGCTTTTCCGTTCTGGGGCTCATAAACGATTTGTCTGGATCCTGAGCCCCTAAAATCTTGCACTATCCCCTAAAGCTTTCTTCAGTGGTAGGGACTTTATTTAATATACTCAGACCACCTTGTGGTGACCCCATTATTGCAAATTTATAAGACACAACGTGTGCCCGCTGTAACATACGGAGCCGATATTTGGGGTTTTGCCGGTTGCACAGCCATTCAGATGGAGGAATACTGCTTTTGCAGACAGCCTCTCCCTGCCTGACTACTGATTATGATATCTGCCATGAAGAATTATGGCTCTCCCGCAAGGAGGACCACATACAATGGTGTCCAATTATTCTCTGGATCTCCATCTGGCAGAACCAGGAAGCCAGCTTGAACCTGCTGTTGATCAAAGACTGCTTATCATGTGTCAAGGGCCGCAGTATTCCTTGGATCACCAATGTTTCCATCTCTCTTTTTGATGATCCTTTGTGAGGCAGCAATTCTGACAAAAAATGAATTATAATTAAACACAGATTTCTGGAACGTGCTCACTCTGAACAGAATTCTGTAGAATGTAAGAAACTAATATATAGCCCTTTAACGGACCAGAAAAATATGTACTTATCACGGCAGGACGTGGGGAGAGATCTTTGCTAACCTACTTTAGGTCAGCAATGGTGTTATTTTTCTTTGTTTAAAGTGAGGGTATCATAATTATGGTATAGCTTGCCCGTGCAATGATACTGAACCACAGTCTCTGTGGCATTTTCTCTTTTTTTGTACATTTTATGCACGGTATACAAATCAATTTTCATTGCCGTTGCTAAGGAAGCACAAAACTGCCAATGTAGAGTAGCATTCTGATATCTGCAGTTGTTGACGGACATAAAATGCTGCTTTCATGTGGGGCCTTTATTGAAGCTCGCTGTTTGTTCACGAAGTACCATGTACCTCCAATGATCACCTTTATGACCTAGCGATGGTGAATAAAGAATTGATTATCTCGTTACTTAGCACTTAAGTTATTAAAGTTTAATTTAAACCTATTGTATTAGGTGTATGGTGAACGAATTGGCGGGATTTTATTGTTGATTATTTTATTCTTATTGAAAGAGATGTATGATACATACATTTATTTTATGTACTTTTATGGGTGTTTCTGTACCCGAATAAAGTTGCTTTGATTGATCGAACAGGCGGGCATTCTTATCATGCATGAGCAGAGGTAGAAGCCTCCCCCGTGGCCTGCTGTACTTTGGGCACCTGCCACGAGTTAGGTGACCTCATCATTCTGCAAAGGGAAGAGGCAATCCACCACTGAGGTTTTGTTGGCTGGAAGATGTATCCAGCTTTTTCAATGTTCGGATATGAAATATCCATCTTCCTAGGCGTGCACTGCTAAGACGAAGAATATATGGACCCTTGGCTCAGTAAAAGAACACTGAACAGTCTTCCAGAGCAAGGCACAAGCACTGTGAAGGAAAAGAAGGCGGATGCACCATAAATCTGCAGTCAGAACATATCAGATATGTTTCATAAGGCTAGTAAGGCTGTCACTTGGTCTGCGATTTGTGAGTATTTCTCTTGTTGACACTAGAAGGTTAGGCAACACCTTCTGCTATTTTAATTTTTTGACTGGACGAATGTCTACCTTGTAGGGTATCTGCCTCTGGTGTGTCCTCTGGAGGGTTGTCTGTGTGAAAGGTTGTCTGCTCAGAGGTGTTCGTGTGGAGGAAGTGAGTGCTTTGTATGTCTTATTGCTGTTAGCTTGTCCATTTGTAGGATGATCTCCTTTTGTGCTTGGCTGCTTGGAGAGTTGGATTTCTGGAGGAGGACCATGAGGTGGGGAGCTGTAGTTCTTGAGAGTGCAGTCATTGTACACAGATAATTTGTGTCACAGATTAAAATTGTAAACTCACCTTTCTTGTATTACTAACCCTCGTAACCTAGTTTGCTGTCTTCTTTACAGTGCCTGATGGACAGCAATGCTCCTTATGTCTTCCTCCAAATGCAATGTGGGACAGCACCTTGGGCGTGGCCAACTTCCCCAGGAAATCTGCAAAGAAGCAATCCAGGGTGGAGCAGACGCTTACGTGCGTATCAAAGAGACAACGAAAGTCTGGCGAGCCTGAGTACCTGATAGTGCAAAGGCCTAGCTCAGGTAAAGCCACAAATGAACGAGCACCAACCATTGGATCTGCTGATGCCAGTCCTGAGAGCCTCTCGCTGATGATCATTTGTGCCTTCTCAACGGGGCGTGTCCAAACATTAAATATTTTTGTGTATCGTGATCCTAGCTAGAAAGCAATTGAGTACTATAGTGCATCAAATACATAGATACAGAAAACATGATATTGGAGTGGTGGTTGGTTTTTAATTGTTAACATAGATTAATACTGCATCATGATGCAATGCTCTTTAAAAATACATGTCATTAGCTGAATCCTCAAATGGAACATGTTTGGGGCATTTTTGATAGAAACAAGGATATTGTTACATGTCCTGGGTGCATTTTACACTTCTTTATGTCCAGTGTGGTGGTGTCCTGGCTGTGAGTGTGCCAAGAACCACTGGAGAGGGAAAGCTTGTCAGTCAGATAGGTTGGGGTGCTGGTTGTGATGGTTTTGAAGATGATGTGGGCCAGAAAAGGTAGCCAATGGAGTTCCATCATGGGAGTGGTCATGTTTCTTCAAGCTGTTGGTGAGGTGTGCTGTGACATGTAGCATGCCCATGGGGGGAGAGCAGTGTGGAATATGTTGAGCAGGGCATTGCAATGATGCAGGTGCCATATGAGGGCTTATACTGGTTTCACTTTCTTTAGTAAAAGAAGCCGATACCAGTTTATTTTGTTTTTATTGATGGGTGAGGTCTGTATTTAGGGTGACTCCAAGTGACTTGCCACTTGGAGAAGGTTGGGGTGCAAATCCGTCCAGGTTCATGTTGTTGAGCCAGATTAGGACAAGTAGCTGCTTTGTTGTCTATGCCTCCCAAACATTTGCTTGCTTCGCTTGTTCCACCTTAACCTAATCCATACTCAACTTCAGCAGCTGACTGGTACTGCCCCTGAGAGACATGTTGGAGGCACAGTTTCCTCAGGCCCACAGGGGCCAGTTGCAGGAACTCCATTGACAGCAGTCTGAAGAGCCACACTCCACTGTCGGTGGTCTCAGAGGCCAAACTGGCATTAGCCCATGAACGCCTCTCATGTTGGCCATCTGAAGCCAGCCTTGTTTGAAACCTGATCCCAGCTCCAGGGATCATATATCCACAGCCCCACAAGTCCAGCTAGTGAAAGGCACTCAAGTTTGTGCAGCAGTGAAGACTCTGGTGTCTATCCTGCACTATCCCTGGCCCATGTCATAGTCTTCCCTGGGCCTGTTGTTGGCTGGAATCCATTGGCACCCTCTTAACCCATGGTATATCCTAAGGATGCCCCTCTTTCACTGTTGCACTATCCCCCTTTACTCCTCAGGATTGCTGGCAGGGATGTGGGAGTTTCCCAGCTTGCTTTTGGAGACAGACCTCTCATTGAAGAAGCAGGAACAGGCTCTGTGTGAGCGCCTCTCTACCCTGACCAGAGGCGTGACATCTACCACCGATCTACAGTATGTGGGAGAGGTAAATGACAAAAGATCCTCATATTGTCAGTATTTATACCTAAAATGAGCATGTGTCATGCAGCAGTGAAAAAGGCCTGCGGGGAAGGTATGAGTTGGGGACACCCCCACCCCCCTCAGCACCTTCAGGCCTATTCCGTGTGAGTAGCTTGCGCTTTACAAACTTATGATCGATTGAGTTGCATACAATATTGCTTCTCCTCATTTCTGCTGTTTCTCTGTCTTTAATCATTCCTGTGTTTTGAGTTATTTTTACTGTAAAGTCTCTTCTGTCTTCTTTCTTTCGTTAATCTTTATCAAATGCCCTTTTTAGGTCTCACTGAGTCAGCGCGCATGCGTTGCTCGGAGAGACATTTAGTATTGTCATTTGGAAGTGCTCCCAAAGCGGCCACCAGCTTGCGCTCACGCGCACAAACACGCGCGCTGCTGCGGGCGCATCCCTTGCGTGCTTTAGCGCATCATCGCGGTCACTTTCGCTTTCAGAGCAATCGTGATCGCGATGACTTTCTCTTTCACGGCTGTGCAGCGTTACTATTACTGCCGCGCGGCCAATGCTAGTTACTATACAGTTGTGTCCTTATTTGTAGCCTCATAGCTCTTTGTACCCCTTATAGAAGTGCCAAATGAGTGGTCAAAAACTAATATCTGCCCTTATTATCTGCCCTCTGCCCCCACTCCCTTCAGGTTCCCTTTCTCCCCTAGCGGTGTGAAGCTCCCGGAGCGTTACAGGCACTAGACAACGCACCTTTCTCTTTCCATGCAATGTTACCTTCGCTCTAGGTTTCTCGTTCTCTCTCAGGCTCCCTCGCCTCTTTCGGACCCCTGTTACTGCTTTAAACAGGTCTAGGAGCAGTCTAAGCGCTACCCATGTCACCAGGAGGTTCAAACACCAGTATAGATCGTGAAACTGCATGCAATACTATGTAGCTATAACAATGTCTGAGTATGAAAACACAATTAAATAACCCTTGCCGTTCGAAAAAGGTGGAGAGTAATCTAGGCGCTGTCCTAACTACCGATATGAGATAACAATATCAGTATAAAACAATCGGCAGCAGTTACCAGTGCTACGAGGCTAAAACTGTGACAGAAGTGAGCTATGCAAAACCAAAGTAACATAGCAAGAAGAGATCCTCCCCCCTTCTCTACTCCTTCAGTGCTATAAGCCTACTAAGCGCTATGCAAACAACACAACAATGCCATAACATCAGGATAAAATGACCGACTGCCATCGCTAGCGCTGTGAGGCCATAGCAGTGGCAGAAGTCTGCTATGCAAAACCAAACAGCATAGCAAGCGGTGCAGTTTCATCCCTTCTCTGCACTCTTAGCACATTGAATAGGACTATAAGCATTCCAAGCGCTACGACAGTGCGCTACAAGACCATCCCTGCGACAGAAAAGCGCTATACAGGCGGCAGGTAGCACCAGTGCACGGCGGAATCACCAGCACAGCCCAGCAGCAGCGCCAGCAGCAGGACGAGCCCGGCTTCCTGCCCCATGCCTTTAGTGTGTGAGCAGGCCAGCACCGAATGAAAGACTCTGCACTCCGTCTGAGGAAGCGCCAAGTGTCTCCCAAGCGCCTCTGCTCCCCCACGCCGGCTGCCGGTGCTGCCACCACTTTTATTCACTCGAGGGGGGGAAAAGAAATGAAAACAAAGAGCCTCCTTCCCAGCACGCTGAAGGAGGGGTATTTCCAAAGGGGGATTCCTGCCCATCAGAAGACAGGTTGAGATGAACCTTACACCACCCAGCAGGGTCAGACCCCAAATCATTCTAAACAAGCATTGGCATAGCTTTTGGGACCTTCTAAGTATTTAGTTATGCAGCACAATATTCTTGGTGCAACAACATCAACTGTTGCGTGGCTAAAGGTCGCAAAGGCGAGACCTATTGGCTATGCCAATGCTTGTTTCTTCTTCTGTTTAAATTCCGTGCTCAGTTTGTTTACTTTTCATAACAGGTTCTTATTTTTCCTTCCTCCTCTCTCTCTTTTACTTCCTTTCTCATTTTTTCCTTTTATTCCCCTTACTTCTGCTTCCTTTATTTCTTTTTTCTATTTGCAATGTCTTCTTAGCATTTGGTCTTCTTTTTCCCTGTAGCCACACACACTCCCTCTCCTATTTCTGTTTTTCTCTTTCCTCTTCTGTAAGTTGGTGTATAGCTAACATTCATGTTGTGCCATCTCTCTCCATGCAGGTTGTGCACATTTTCTCCCACATTCACCAGACCTACCTGGTTTACACTCTGTGCGTTGATGAAGCTGACAATATTCCATTGAAACAGGAGGAATCTGAGCTGCAGCCATTGCAGTGGGTGACGTGGGACGAGTTCCACAAGTCTGCTGTCTCCACCGCCATGAAAAAGGTAAAGAACCCCTCATTCCAGCCTCTGTGCCCCAGTGGCTTTCTGATTCATGGTGGCTGGGGAGCTTTCAAATAGATGAGTGAATGAACCAAGCGAGTTCAAACCTCTCCAAGGGAAGAAAGAATATGAAAATGGAGCCTTATGATTGATTTTACTCCAGACTCTTCAAAGAAATTGGCCACACAGTCACATATTTTACATTCAGTTCAGACGGTCACTTGGGAAATTCTCCAGGAGTTTTATATTTTGATAAGCAAGCCCATTGCCCTTCTAGAAAGGTGAAAATGTGGGCAAATAATGTCTTCGCACATTAGCTAAAGTGCCATGGGTTTCAAGGACAGTTCATATGTCGGTGCAGCATTTTCCTTCTCTCCTACTAAAAATGAAACGTCCTTTTCTTACCCTCCATCTTCAATGTAGATTCACGCAGCGCTGCGTGAAGAATAGCGATGGCGAATTGCATCAAGGGTAAAAAAAAGTCTATATTTAGTGGTACAATGACCATGCCACTGGCTGCATTCACATAAAATACATATATAACTTGTTGGAGCATCATGAGATATGCCGCTTGTCCCTCCACAACAATGGGTTTCATTTAGGGTTAGGATTTCAGGCAAAGCCAGGTGATCTAACTATGGTTTTGTATGAAAACTCTTTGGGTTTTTGCATTTTTGCAGCTCATTAGGCCCTCTTTCTATATATAATACTCGGTTGGCATTCGCTGCCCAAAATGATTTTGGCACTGCTCTTGTGTCACCTGTTGAATTTTTGGGCACCAAAGTTGGTTGGAGCTGCAGTTTGCGGCGCAAAGTATCACCTGGCATTGCAAGCGCAGCCGCAGTTTGGGATGGGCCAGCATCTCTTGGAATGCGCAGGATGGGAAATTAATGTTACAAAAATGTTACAGTATGTGGCAGGCTCTGATAGAAACTGAACTATTTGGGTTACAAAACTTTACACGATCTGACCTCCAGTATCCAATGGATTTTGCCAATCTTGCGGGTTCAGACCTCACCCAGGGTCATGCAATAAAGTGAAAGCAGCAGTGTCCTCTGGTGCCAAGGAAATAACATCAGCATTAAGTGCCCCCAATTCAACACGAATCGGCACTCATATGCCAGCCTTAGAGTTTGCAAATGTGTCTGCTTCATCGCCAGCATGGCATTTTCTATAAATACACCAGTTTTGCTGGTGAATTCCAAGTGTACATTTTTTTAATAAAGATATTTGCCCACAAACACCAACTTATGGCTTTAAAAAAAATACACCCATCTTTCCACACAATCTTTTTTTCAGGTAAATAAACGGTGTTTTTCAAACATATGTTTGCCCCTTTTTTTATGAAAATACAGTATTTTACTCTCAAATACCTCCTTTTCATTTTGATGATTAAACATGTTATTACCCAAACATAAGCTTATCATTTTATAAAAAAGAACATTCCTTTTTTATACAAATACCAGAGTTTCAAATTTAGTAAAATATGCTAGTATGGTCTCCCAACAATCATTTTCATGAAGTTCACACACTAACTGTTTTACTGCAAGGATGGGTGATACCTGGCACGTCCATGTGACACCATCATGTGGAAGGTAAGCCCATGGATGCACTGTGACCAGTTATCAGTGCGGCGCACAAGATACCAATGATGCCCACCGGATGCCAAAGGTGGCTGCCTTATGCGAATGACTGCCCCCTTGCACCAGGGTTTCCCACCATAGGGACTGTCATCAGAAGCCGTGTTTAGCAAACATCTGTTTAAGGTGCCCTCTTTATGCCTACCAGATAATGATGGTACTTAGCACATTTCAGGGACTCCATCATCTTGCCAGGGATAATGACTGTGTACCAAGGATGCCCATATTGTACCAGGACTGCCAACGATCATGCTAGGGAAGATCAGAATGTACCATGATGCTTCCAGGGTTTGGAGACAACGTGGTAGTACCAGTGAGCACAAATCCCCTTCTCCTGGTCAAGATCATTCTTTTATTTTTCTTTGCTTTTCTCCCAGTTGTCTGTTCTGGTCCTGATGGGACACCTGGCAGTGCTGGATGCACTGCCTGTAAAGGAGGATCCCGCCTACGGCATGGTGTTTCTTACAGACACCTTGGCTCTGACCCTACTTTTTATGTTCGTGTGAGCTAAGGGTAGGGCTAGTGCTGATGAGTGAGTGGAATGGGTAGGGTCCAGACGCCGCCTCTTGTCTTAGGTTCTGTATTAATTCCGTATGCAGATAAAAAAGTGCATGAGTCTCACGCTACAAACTGTGCATGAGTGGAAAATCAGCACAGAATTGTACCTTGCGCCATTGTGTACAACTGCTGACTGAGCTCCAAGACTCCACTGACTACGAGTCGGTAAAGCTCTCCTGCAAGGAGACCCACGGGTGGCATTGCAGTGCTCTTTTCATGGAGCTGGCTCAACTGGTGGAGCGGAGTCAAACTTTATCAAGGAGGAGTCGCCACCAAGGTTGATCACTGTCGCAGGACAGGAAACCCAGATGCGTCTGTAACATCAGACTTGGTGGGTGAATGACAGTAAATCTAATACGCCTACTGCCCTAACTGGTCTCTCGGGCCTGGTCTATAAATCTGCTGAGCTAAACAATGAGGTCTTTAGCTCTTTCCGGAAGCTTAAGAGGGTTGGTGGGACCCCCCTTCCTGAGCTAAGGTTGTATTTGGGACCCAGAAGGCTCTCCTGACTTTTACTGCACAGATCGCGGGATGGTATCTGGTATCTGCTCACATTTTAAAATTGTACTGTGTACTCTGTGTTTTTAGATCACTCACTTGCACTTTACTTCTGGCCCCACCGCGCTGCAGACTCTAACGCTGCCGTGGGCACCTGGCTAGGCTGCCGCCACCCTCGGCACGCTGAGGCCACGCCCACCAACAAATAGGCCACGCCCCCTTTCTGTCATCCGGGTATTTAGGGCGCGCTGAATCGCAAGCGCGACCATAGAATCCATACCTCCTGAGGCGGAAGCCGGGAGTTTCCATCTTGCTGCTCACATTTTAAAATTGTACTGTGTACTCTGTGTTTTTAGATCACTCACTTGCACTTTACTTCTGGCCCCACCGCGCTGCAGACTCTAACGCTGCCGTGGGCACCTGGCTAGGCTGCCGCCACCCTCGGCACGCTGAGGCCACGCCCACCAACAAATAGGCCACGCCCCCTTTCTTATACTTACACCCAATATAACATGTGTCTCTTTCGGAGGCGCAGCGGACGAGCGCAGCGGGCGCGCCGTTTGCGCGCCGAAGGCGTGCTTAAGGCGAGCTCGTCTGCGCTCGTCCGCGCCGAGGTAGCGCCATGGGCCACCCATGCTGCCGGATTTGATCCCTCATTCCAGGAGCCTTCACCTCCCGGGCCACCCTACTCTAGAGAGCAGCTTATTCAACTGGGTCAGCTACACGCAGACAAAGGTATTATTTCATTTGCTCCTACGTCCTATCCCCGAGCTGATATATTGTGTGACGACCTTTTGAATTGTGGTCTATTAAACGTTAGATCCTTGCCTAAACATTGCACGGAGATCCAGCTTTTAGTGGAATCTCATGAACTAGATATTCTGTTCATGACAGAAACATGGACCCGACCAGATTGCTGGGTTGATCCTGGCTTTGCTTGCCCTGACGGGTTCAAATTTCTCCACTCTCCTAGGCCCACTGGCAAGGGCGGGGGTGTGGGAGTGATTTTCAGATCTTCTTGTAACATTAAGGTCTTTAATTTAGACCCTACCCCGGGTATCGAGATGCTGGGGCTCTCTATTTTGACTCGCCCTGGGTCAATTGTTACCTGCCTAGTCTGCTATCGCCCTCCAGGGGCATTCAACTTGGCACAGCAACAAGCGGTAACTACCACCCTGACCAATATTGCCTTATCCCATCAAAAGTTACTTATTATTGGGGATTTTAATCTTTGGCGTAATGGTCCACTCGACTCAGCTCTTGAAAACCTCCTTCAAACCTGTGTCAGTTGTGGTCTCTCCCAACTGGTTTTTACAGCCACCCACAAAGCAGGCCACCTTTTGGATTTGGTCTTTGCGGGACCAGACTTGGTGGTAATGGGAGACACCCTGCCAATGGATTGGACAGACCACTCCTTAATTAAATTCTTCCTATATAAGAAACTGGCCTCATATAAGCTACAAGTTCCATCTAGAGAAATCAAATGTAGAGACTGGAAAACGCTCTCTCGATTGCATTCTTCTGGCGAACTGTTCCATCTGGACTCGCTTTTTGATGTAAACAAGGGTGCGGACGAAAACTATAATGCTTTCTACACCAGCATATCATCGGTCGTTGACTCACGGGCTCCTCTAAAGAATCGTATCCTTCGAGGCAGAGTCTCTGCCCCCTGGTTCAACAACGCTCTTAAAACTGCAAAACTGGACTGCAAACAAGCAGAGCGGAAATGGAGACGCGATTACAATGAATCCTTTAAAGAAATATGGAAAACTAAAATTCTTGCTTATAAAAGCCTCATCGTGAGAGCAAAAGCTGACTATTACTCCTCTCTGATCTGTAATCCCAACAATAATGCCAGGAGTATTTTTAACATCTTAAACAGCGTTACCAATCCAGACGCGTGCAAGAACGAGATTGTCCCATCTCAAGATCTTTGTGACAATCTTGCCGTATTCTTTAAAGAAAAAATCGATCTGATTCTTCAAGATTTGGACATCCCCCTTGACAGTGACTCCTCCCTGGAATCTAGACCCGCTCCACTGGCTAACCAGGTACCCAACCCGGTTTTGACTCTGGAAAGCCCCTTGCTCAGTTTCCAGTCACTCACCTTTGAAAATTTTTCTAATATAGCGAGAGAGATTGTTTCCGGCTCCCCTCTGGACCCGCTCCCTCCTAAAATTTGGAAGGAGTTTGCTGTCGAGCTTTTTCCCTCCCTCCATCTCATCTGCAATCAATCTCTGATAACCGGCACCGTTCCTGCCCACTGGAAGCGTGCGCTCGTCTCTCCCCTGTTGAAAAAACCCTCTCTGGACCCAGAGTGTTAAAAAAACTACCGACCCATTTCACTGTTGCCTTTTCCCGCCAAGATAGTCGAGCGAGTGGTTAGTAACACTCTTTCCACCCACTTAGAACAACTTCTCCTACTTGACGAGGACCAATTTGGCTTCCGGCCGGCCCATGGGACCGAAACAGCCCTCATCACCGCCATGGATGAACTTCAGAGGCGTGCAGACAGAAATCAGGCTTCTTTTTTGATTCTGCTTGATATGTCTGCCGCCTTTGACACGGTTAATCATAAGATCTTGTTAAGGCGGTTGTTTGAGACAGGGGTGAGAGACTCGGCTCTGAGTTGGTTCCACTCTTTTTTGCAGGGCAGGCAGCAGGCGGTTTCTATGCCTCCTTTTCAATCCCCCTTCTCCCCCGTCCTGCATGGTGTGCCCCAGGGCTCTGCCATCAGCCCTATCCTTTTTAATATTTACCTTAGGCCACTAATCTCGCTCATCAAAGGCTTTGGCATTCGAATTATTAATTATGCCGATGACACGCAGATGATCCTTTCCTTGGAAGGAGAGGAGTCCATCTCTGTGGAGGTTTTACACAACTGCCTCAGGAATACGGCCAGCTGGTTAAAGGCAAACTCGCTTCAGTTTAATGCCGGGAAAACTGAAGTGCTTTTTAGCGCTGGAACAAGGATCCCTCGCCCGTTTCCGAACAATTTTTGGCCCCCGGAATCCGGCTCTAGCGTCCGGCCTTCAGACTCTGTCCGTAACCTGGGAGTCATGCTGAACCATGGGCTCAGTATGGACACCCATGTTCAGAAAACATCGGCCTGTTGTTTCTCCATCCTTCGCTCACTCAGGAAGGTTCTGCCCCTGCTACCATCTCATGCCCGCGTCCAGGTGGTTAGATGTACCATCCTGAGCAGGTTGGACTATTGTAATGCCCTCCTGCTCGGGTCCCCTGAGTATCTACTGGACAGACTCCAAAGGGTTCAATCTGCGGCGGCTAAATTGGCGTTGGGGCTGCCTAGGAGATCTCATGGTCCATCTGCCCTTGCAAAACTACATTGGCTTCCTCTTAGACAGAGGATTCAATTTAAAGCCCTTTGCATTGTGTTTAGGGCTCTTCACGGCCCAGTCCCCCTCAGGTCCAAGTTTGTCTGGTACACCCCTTCCAGACACCTTCGCTCATCGGATGCTAAACTGGTAGTTGTTCCCAGATTTAAGAAGTTCAGAGCTGGTGGCAGATCCTTTCAGGTGACTGCATCCAGACTCTGGAACACTCTCCCCATCGAGATTAGGGCCACTAATGAACTTATGCAGTTTAGGAAAAAGGTAAAAACTTGGCTTTTCCCTGGCTAGCCTTCGCTCCCCAGGCATACTTCGCTGCCTTCTGTAGTCTGGATTCTATTAGCGCCAGGATGCCTGCAACGGTGACAGTCGCGCTCTATAAATTCTTAAAAAAATAAAAAATAAATTAAAAAAAAGGTGATTTTGAAGGTCAGGGAAACAGCTGGTGTGGGTGCAGTATATCCTGCTGTGTTTGCCTTAATGTGTCAGTTAAGGTTGGTATAGGTGGTTGTCTTTGTATGATACCATTACAGACTATCTGCAGACTGTGTCCAGGTGTCTACTTGTGCGATGTGAAATCCCAAAGAAATTCGACTGGGTCACTGTCAATGATGTGATATTTGACGCTGGGCAGGAGGGTCCCGTTGGCGACTTTGTATGGGGTCTGGTACAAGACTTAGTGCTGCAGGGTAGAACGTTTGAGAGAACATATTATAAATTACAGGGCGGGCTCATTCCAGATCCCTCCCCTCCACCGTTGGCTCTTGGACCCCATGGTAGCGTGCAGCCTAATTTATTGTCATTTTTTAATCTTTTCCAAAATAAAACATAAACAAAGTGATAAAGGGAACATACTAACTTGGGAAAGAATGCAAATGTATTGTGAAAATTGCATGCAAGTCCTTCCCGCTACCCGTAAACATACATATCTTTGTATTTCAGGTCATTTTTCAAGCAGCGATAACCTAGTTTTTTCTCTCCTTAGGTATTGAAGGTCTGTGAGAGCAAGATCTCTGCCAAGAAGGATCCTACCAAGGTAAGCCTTCGCCCCATACCCCCCCCACTCCCTTGGTAACCATCCATTGGAAAAGTGTAGGACAGGACTCCAGACTTGCTTAAGTGCTCTGGGTTTCAGCACCCATTGTGCCATGCTGTCCTCTGCCAGATCTATGCCCATCACGTAGCTAGTTTGTTTTCCGACAAACATATTCCCCTTTACTGAGATATACTGTTAAATATTTCCTTGAGCCAGTCAAGGGAGCGTCTGAAAACAACTCTTGCATCAAAGGGTCTTCTTCAAATGAGATTTGTTTTTAAAGCCATCAAGTGTACACATACTTTTGCCTTTGGCAGCCATCTTGATTCACAATCACATTCACAAGGATGTTACTGTCTCTCGACACACAGCCATGTTCTTGAAGTTTACATATCATTTTAATTGAATCTCATTATTAGGTTTCAAATGTCTTCAGCTTTATCATCATTTTTGCCTTTGGTGATATGTGACTGCAGCTCTCTTTCTAAACATACACCTGTTAAATCAGGACTTAAGTTAGTGTTTTTCTTATTTTCTTGATAGATTGAGTGCAGTGTTTCCAAATGTAATCAGTGGTTACAAATTAGCAGGACAGCTGTGACCCTCAAGCTCCACCAGATTTTGAAGGAAAGAAGTCTGGTGGGTGGGTGCCTGGTGCTCAAAAACAGAATGAACCATTTGACAATAACAGTGCAGTGTCATCCCGCTACCTAGAACCAAGCAGTCAGTCCTAGGTTTCTAGAAACCTGCAGATCTTTAATGTTGAAATGTTTATCAGCATGATTACACACATGCATGATGAATACAACTCCCTCACCATTGTTCTCAACTCTCAAACAAGTATGTAGTGGAAAATGAATTAGACATCCAAAATCTCAAACAGTTACATGTGCCTACTACCATCTCTTAACACTAAGGTCAGTAGTGGGCTCTTAACTTACTAACCTAGCTACCCATGGACATGGAGTAGTTAAAAAAATAAAAGCTGTGCGAATGGGAGGTAATTATTGATTTTTTGTGGTCTTTTCTCTTCAGTGACAAAAAGCAGAAAGGTTCTAAAAGCGACTCTGCTATCAGGTTCTTGTGCAAACTCTGCAGCTTAAATCCAGGGTGTGAGGCACATTTCCAGTCGGGTCTAAACGCATGTTGGTTTCCAAGGTTTGGAGTACGGCTCGTTACTCTGTTCATTCCAAGTGAAGTGACCTCTTACTCAAAAACCCGGAAGCACGTTCAGTCCTCACTCAGGTGTGTGAGGTACAGTAGGGATTTAACTCTGTGGTGGATCTTGTGCTGGAGAAGAAAGGTTCTATAGTGTAGATATGCTGTATAGAGTCCCATGCATCTATCCGCTCCATAGAAAATTCTTTCTCCAGCGCTATAATTGCCATAGACTCAAACATATAGACATTCATAGAAAAGGCTACATCAAAAGTCACAAGATGATCAGCAGGAACTTAATACGGACCAGGCTCCTCAACCCTCTGCGTGATGCTGAGTGATTCCGAGAAGGATGCTCCTACTGGAGAGCTCCAAGGACAGGCGCCATCTTGTGCCACGATTTGCTGAAAGCGATAGATTTGAAACCTTAAAGGTGATTCCCTTATTTCGGAGATTTGCACGTTAAGATGTATCAAGTGAGTTTGATTTAGAATGTTTTTATCAGACTGTCCTACGCTCAGATATTATGATTGGATGGGAGTGTATTATACAGATAACTTCTATCAAAAACATTTTTTTAGGACATATACCATATTTTGTACACTTTATTATGACAACAATACAATACAATAACAATACCCAATGTCAAATTTTCCTAAACAGTCTTTTTCTCCTTTTAATCATAAAAATAGTTTTGCTGCAACAAAATCAACACGCAAGTCAAATATTCTTCCATTCGACTAACAGCATAGTGCTCATGTTGCGGTGACACTAAACAGCCAACACGTGTTTCCTGGAGTTGGTCTTAACGCTTCTTCGGGGTAATTCGTCCTAAGTCCTGATTAAACTAATTATCCATATGATAGATGGCCATGTGGTGCCAACAGCCTTTCCCATCTGATCTTATCCATGTGCAATAAAACGCTAAAGATACATAAAGCAAGAGTCCTATATAAAGCACTCTTTGATTTCCTAGCTTTAACACATCTTACTGAAAAACCATCCCATTGTTTATAAATGTATTAGCGGCAGCCTTTAGCCTAAACACGGAGTAGATACTGTAGGAATTCGCAAGGCGCAGTCATGGCCACGAGAACATACCTAATGGTAATATTTTCCTACCCTATTGTGTAAATATTGATTTAGCATGTTGTTTAATATTATTTGTATGTTTTATTTCCCTACAGAGTACCAAGAGAAAACGTGGCCATAAGACTGAAGAGAAGTCTTCCCCCAGCTCTCAGCACAAGCCTGAAGTGGACAGGCAGCTAACGCTTAACAAATTTTTCAAACCTGTGATCCGAAAGTGACTGAAGTGAAGGCATACTAGACTGGTGGGCATGCTGTAGGGTAGGATGGCACAATGTCAAAGTGGCCAGTTTGTGGCATGTGTAGGTCTCTGGCTGATCTACCCTGTTCCTGGTAGAAGTCTGTGGGGAAACTCAAAAGTGGTCTGAGGTCCTGGTGTTCACAGTCGAACTGAGGGATGTGAATTGAGGCCGTTCATACAATGTGCTAACACAGAAAGGTAGTGTAGGAAAACATTTTATCTACAGTCTTCCATCGTTTCTGAACACACATGGGCCATAGAGGATTCAGGCCACAATTAGGAACAAGTCAATTGGGGTCACATATGAACTGCTCAAGCTCGGCTACCAGCCGGACTCGTCACACAGCCTTGTATACAGTGTGCCTTATTCTGACCACAGTCGTACTAGTCCATTAAGGCATCACTGGTACACTCTTGATTATGGCTACATTCATCATATCATATTCTGCATTCTACTAATATCCAAGACACAGTCCAGTCTGGCTCATCTCAGGACATGCTTGCCTCCTACTTTACTGGGCCTTACTCAGATTCGGTCAAACACAGGACTCATTCCGTGCTGTCCACACGAAGGATGCACTAATTGTAGATCACTACAAGCGCACAATCCAAAATGATCATACTCGGAACATGCTTGATTTGTGCCACACTCAAGAAATTGCTGAATTCTGCTACCACTGGGCACAGATGGCTCTAGCAGTGCTGGACCCATACTTACAAAAGTTGTATTGCTTATGCAGCATTTTTGTGTCTTGTAGCATTAGTGATGTACATGGCACTCTGATATGCAAAGATTGTAATTAGATAGACATGTCCACATGTTTAGTTGGAGGGGGAAGATGGTGATTGTTGGGATCAAAAAATCCTTCCCATCCAGTTGAAATACCTCTACATACGAGAAGTGCCGGTCATGGCCAGCTGAAGCCAGTGCTCCTTCCCTGGCAGGTTCCGAGTAATATAAATAACTTTAAATGCATTTACATTTTTTTTAAAGTGACATACCCCCTGAACAAATTCCAGAACATCATGATTTCCAGCCAGGGTAGTTTTTGCTCAACACATGCAATCGCTGCATTTCACAATCCAGTCAGACCCTATGATCTGTCCCTCCAAGCAACCATTTCTGTAGTTTGACATCAATGCTATGCCGCGGGGAGCCAAGCTGCCAGGACTTGAAGGCCCATTTTATGAACCAGCTGATTGCACTAGACCAAAGCCAAGTACTTTTATTGAGTTTAATTTATGGTGTTTTATACTATGCCCATGTGTGCATCAAAATGGACTGCGTCTGTTACCACCAGAGAACATTTTAGATACGCAACATAATAAACTTAAGAACAGGGGAATCCAGGTTATGTCACCGAAGGAGTCTGTGTGTACCTTGTGGCCTCTTTTATGCCTGCTTGTGTTTGTCAGCGCTCCAGCTCTCACATGCATGCACAATGGACAGCGATACAAGGAGGCTTTTCCATGCACGGAGTAGCTGAAGGTTAACACTCCAGTTCAGTGCTGCGCCCATGTTCACCTATGTCCGTGCTACATGAGAGAACCCAGAACTATGGCGATGAGGCCTCAACAGCTCTCCGGGTACGCCAAAGAGAACGAACCGCCATAAAATATAGAACCAGTCAAGAGCAAACTTTCCCCACCACATACAAGAACCAGAACGCGTGCATACTGTGGAGAGCAGGTGAAGTCCCAAGTATGCTCATGTGCTGTCAGATAAAGGACATTAGCACATTGGAATTTATCATGAACTTGAGGTTTACAAATGTTCAAGGACTTACCACTTGTCAGTAGGTGCTGCTCCCTGCCACCTCCATCCTGTGACACATTTCCAGTACTTGTGTGCTTGTAGCTCTTGGTTTGTAATGTTGTACAGATTTTTACCACTATAACTCCTATCTGTTGTTGGAAATGTTTAGAGAATTCTGCTTTTTTAATTGTTTTTTAAAAACATTTTTGTACTTCAGTTGATTTATACAAATAAAGTTTACATTCCTTAGACATTCTAGTATTATTCATTGGGAGTCGTCCTCTCTGCGGGAGAGGGTTCTGTTGACAGTAAAGTTATTTTCAGCAGAAAGTAGGATTTCTGTGAATGCAACTGTGCTTGTGTTAGATGGGCTGCCCAGATCTTCTTAAAAATTATGCAGGATGACCACAAACCCACTTCAGCCTCTAACCTCCTCTGACTGCTCGCCCAAAACATGCTTTTTAACGTGTAATGCCAATAGTATTGTACACATAGGTTTTCAGGACTATGACCATCTCTATTGCCCTCAGAAATGGAAACATTTTGCCACTTTGAGGAGGCTGGACACACCACCTGCTGTCTGTTTTAGGCCTGGGCGGAGTTCGCGGATCTCCGTGAAGTGAGCAAAAAACTCTGCTGCTCTACGAGAAGTTCTGCCAGCGGCGGAGTTTGTTATCTCGCACGATTTGCACTGATTTTTAAAGCCGGGTGCTTGTCCCATGCTGTAAAATCAGCGCAAATGGCATCAAAGGTAGCACAAGAGAACACTGGTTCTTTAACTCGCCCGAGTAGAAGTTCTACTCAAGCAGCAGTTTCCTCAACGCGAATGGAAGGTTTCTCAACGCGAGCAGTAGCGACCATCCGCGACTGCCCATGTTGAGAAATCTCAATAAATGGTCTAGCGTTGGCTCTCCCTCAACGTTGGCGAGCAAAGAAAAACCTCTGCTATGCAGAGCGGAGTTTTTCGGAACGCCACCAGGTTCGCAGATTGTGAAAAACACCACAGGCAGAGCGAAGTTCACCGCCCAGGCCTAGTATATTTCAATTTGTAACAATGTGATAGAATCAACTCCCTGGACCCGCCACTTTTGCCATGCCCTGGCTCGCCTTCTGACCAATAAAATCTTCAAGCAATCTTAAATTGGTGCAGTCCAGTCAGCTTGAGGGAACGCGGCTCTGTCTCAAAGGGCTGATGGAACTAATTTGTTTCTTCAAAGCCTTCAAGGTGCACAAATTGCCCTTTAATCACTGTAGATAAAGCTAATAACTGAGTGTGGTAGCATCATTTTATGCTGATCACTGCCATTCATTTATTTTGATGCTACTCTTTAGCAGTGGTGGCCGGCTCAGGTGAGTGCGGTGGGGCGGGTCATGGGGAGAAGACGACAGACGACGGCTTAGGTATTATTTATTTATACCTATTCCGTCGTATGTTGACTTCTCACCTCTACCGCCCTACTGTGTTTACCTGAGCCGGCTGCCGCTGCTCTTTAGAATCCCAACCAGAATGGCCCTGAATGTACCCTATTAGTTTAGTGACTTTAAGACTCTGAGAAAGAGCTGCAACTTAAAGTGCACAGCTGGTCCTTGATCACGAAAACTCAAGGCAATACAGGGGTTTAGCTGTCAACCTTCAGAGCAAAGAACTGCACTGCAGTTCTAATTTATTAATTTGGAATAAAAGAATGTGTGTTTACTCTAAAAAAAAAACATATGTAATATACATACCATGAAACCAAAATTCAGGCAAACAAAATACAATTGCACATACTATGCAGTTTTGACTGTGTGTCCCAACCACTCAACGTTACTTTATGGCTGCTACCAAATATCTGTTCAAAATGTTTCCACCGTTTTCTGCTCCCCGGTGTTACCTATGTAGTTATTACATTTGCTGGGGCTGCCTTATCCGCTTTCGTACCCTGATTGCCAACACATTCTTAGCTCCATCCGCTCATCACATCCTTTGTCTCCACAACCCCAAACCCTGCCCTGCTGTTTTGTCCTTTGTTTTCTGCCTAATTCTGACCCCTTGTCATTCCTTGATGTGTGCCGGTCCTGCTCCAGTGAGCTTCCATAGTCTGCATGTCGTGGTAAAGCCATCTGCCTGTTGCTGTCTGTGGTTAATGTTTTAATTTTTTTGGAAACAGAAACACACTAAGCTGCATGCTTAGCCCTCAATGTAGGAATGATTTTTTTTCTTTACTAAGTTTTTTGGTCATTAAAGAACTACATTATTACTGATAACTGCTTCTTACTTTGTTGTTATGGTAGTTTCCTTTTCCGTTCGACTTGTTTCATTTCTGCGGTATTGCTACAGAGAGCTTCGGCTGCTTGTCCCAGACTGCTTCCCGTACATACTATACTACTCAGACTGGGATGTTGATCAGCCCCTTGCTTGTTGTAGCCTATGTTCGCTCTCTCCTCTTGATTGGATGGCTTTCTTCCCTCTTTTGTTTTTCCTGCCCCTGGAGCATTCCTTCCTTAACGTCACTTTTGACTGGGCGAGTTGTCTTTGCACTGCTGATGTTATAGAACTATCATTCTTTTTGTTGACTTTTTTTATTATTTAGTACTTCTCGCCGACTTTGCACATAGTGCATGTGTGCGCCAATGTCCTCGCTCCCCCACCATGTCTCTTCTCAAACCCTCCCTCAGAGTGTCCAGCACCAAGCACTGATCTATCCCGGTGTTGTACTCATTCTCTCTCTCTGCCACACTATCTTCTTCCCTCAGCATTCCCTCCCTCCCCTGCTTCTCCTCTGCTCCACTATGGCCGCCACTATTAGCTCTGCATTTCTGGATGCTTTTAAGATTGTGCCAGCAATGACCGAGCCAGTTGGGGCATTCAACTGTCTCGAAAGTGTACTTACTAGGCTGTCAAGAAAGGGCCCAAGACCCATGAAGCATTCTTAGGCGATACATCGTGGCAGCCATCTTGAAAGAATAGAAAGTAATATCTTTATAGTATCAAAATACCAACCAAGTTGCATGACACAACCTAGCATAACATTATATGCTAGCCAGCCAGCCGCGGCCCGTACAGGTAAGAGCGGTAGAGCCGGGAGAGGGTAGAATTTTACGGACAATGACCTGGGCAACTTAATTATTTATTTAATTTACCCCGGTCATTGTCCGTCAAAATCCCCCCTCACCTGGCCTCACCTCCCCACCGCTCTTACCTGTATGGGCCGCGGCTGATGCCAGCCATCTTAAGTGTCAAAAATGCACTTTCAAGATGGCTTGTTGCCGCTATTAGTTTTGCCAGTCCTGGCACACTTTTAAAAATAGTGGCAAAGTCAATAACGGCAACCAAAAAGTGAGACCGATTGGCTTTAACCATGCTTTTTACAGCTGGTGAACACAATAAATTCTAGGCATTTTCTTCGTGGGAAATGGTTCTGCTGAGCTCCTCAAGATGGTAGACAACTTGGTTCAATTGACGTTTCGGCTCGAGAACAAATCTGTCCTCTGTAGAGCAATACAAGGAATCCAACAGATTTTTTATTGGCAAGGCTGTACACATTAAAGCTGCTATTGGCCCAGCAATTTTTAAGCGGAATCTCGATCTGAAGGCCGAAATAGGTCCTGGCAGCTTAGTGCTGTTGTTTCTCTAAGACCACCCAAAACTTAGCACGGGATGAACGGGACAAACTGCATTTTTTGGTTCCTCAGTCAGTCATTTACATTAGTGATTGCTTAAATTGTCAAGGGTGCCTGTTTTGGAGTGGTCCAGTACTGTTTCCCTTCGAACTGACGGGATCTACTTGGCATTTCCCAGCACGTGCCCATAGCGGGCTCGTGTATTTAAGGCACTCTAGTCTATGCGCATTCTGACCTACTTAATCTCCTGCTTATGGGCACGCGCAGCTGACGCGATCAGTACCCGGTGGCAGAGGGCTGACGCTAGCTGCTCGTATGGCTGTTCATGACTGCTTTTTTCATTTTGTATGTGAGGAATTGACTTTTTAAATATACTTCTTTTATTTGTGCTCATTCACTTACCCCCTAGCCCCTGTCCGACGCGCTGAGTGCCGATTGTTCGGAGGGCTTCCGGGGTGTTCAGCTTCACTTCCTGTTGGGTCGGCGCTCTAGTCTATGCGCATTCTGACCTACTTCATCTCCTGCTCATGCACACGTGCAGCGGACGTGCCGGCGGCGCGCCAAAGGCAACCCCGTCTGCGCCCGCCCGTCCGCGGCCAGCCGGGGCTAGTGGCCAGGCACAATGCTGTTTTTTTTGCGTATACTGCCCAAGAGCTAGTCGCACTTCTTGGCAAATGGACTCTTCCTGGCCACGTCCTTTCACTCATTAAAGGTACTGGTATTTTAAATTCCAGCCCCATTGCATCCCTTCCACCTCACATGGGCCATTCGGCTCACATTGCTACCCCGACAATTAGCCCATGCCATTGGTCCGATCATTTTTTTATTTTATTTTCCTTTGATCTTGCGGAGGCTAGTAAACTCTCGCTCCCCTCTAACACCTGGGCCCGAAATTGGGGACGAGTGGACATACCCCTTCTCTGCTCCTCCCTTTCATCTTCACTTCCTAACCTACTTGATCTCTCTCCCCACTCTCAGGCTACCGCAATTAATAACTGGCTTTCTTCAGCCTGCGATCAGTTGGCCCCTCTAAAACGCCCCAGGACCCGCCGCCTTCATGATGCCAACAGATGGTGCACCCCGAGATAAAATCCAAAAAGTTGGCTCTTAGGTAGGCTGAACGTCATTGGAGGCTTAGGTACTGCCCCATCTTAAAATCACTGTACCTCACGCTGCTACAGGATTACAAGAAATCCATTCTCCAGGCCAAATCGGATTATTTTACGTTAAAAATTCTTCTTTCCGCTAATAAGCCTAAAGACATTTTTTCGATTGTTCATGATTTGTCCACTTCTGCAAGAGCCACTATCAAGCCTTCCCCCTCACAAGCCCTCTGTAATTCTCAACCAGTATTTATTGACAAAATCAGCACAATCAAAGCTAATATACCCCTTCCCTCTCCTAACTTCCGATGCCCAGATCTTCCCTTTAACTCTTGTTGTCTGGAAAAGTTCCCCCACATATCTAGGGAAATTTTCCTTTCTTTACTCAACAAGGTCAAATCTGGCTCCCCCTCCGACAGCTGTCCTGTTCATATACTAAAAGCGGTTTTCTCTGTTTGTCCGGACCCCCCTCTTTCACTTCTTAATAACTCCCTCTCACTGGGGACGGTCCCCGTCTTCTTCAAATCGGCTAAAATCATTCCCATCTTGAAGAAGGCAGGAGCTGATCTATCCTCTCCTTGTAATTTTCACCCCATCTCTTTGCTTCCTTTCTTGGGGAAAATTCTGGAGAGTCATGTGACAGCTTGCCTTAGCTCCTTCATCGAGAATACGCATTTTCTAGATCCCCATCAGGCAGGCTTTCGCCCTGCGCATTCCACAGAGTCTGTCATCCTCTCTGTGTTGGATGAACTTAGATGCAGAGCCGATGCCAACTCTTTCCAGGCCTTGGTCCTCCTGGACCTGGCAGCTGCCTTTGACACGGTTGATCATACCATCCTGATCAACTGTGTCAAGGGTGCTGGCCTTCGGGGTTCGTCCCTGGCCTGGATCTCCTCGTTTTTGGAGAATCGCCAGCAGGCCGTCCAGTTGGTCGGCTTCTCTGCTGGTGCCTGTCCTATCACCTGTGGTGTCCCCCAAGGGTCTTCTCTCTCTCCTCTTCTTTTTAATCTGTACATTCTTCCTCTCATCTCCGCTCTTCAAAAATTGGACGTCACAGTGTTTAATTACGCCGATGACCTCCAACTTATTTTCAATATCTCTTCTTCTTCTGTTCTCAACTTTCCATCAGTTATGACTTTCATCAGTGACTGGATGAGTGCCAACCCCCTTAAGCTCAATCCTGATAAAACCGAGTTAGTGCTTACTGGGGGTGTCTCCAGTCCCTGGTCCTCTTCTTTCTGGCCTTCCTCCCTTGGTCCTTCACCTTCCCCCTCAGTTTCTGTCAAAAGCCTTGGCATCCGAATTAGCAGTGATCTCTCCATGCACTCTCAAGTTAGTGCGGTGGTCTCATGTTGCTTTAAAAATTTACATATCATACGTAAAATTTCTCATTTCTTTTGTAATGCGGTATTGAAACTAATCTTGTTAGCCATGGTCACATCACGTCTTGATTGCGGAAATGCTCTGAACGTCGGTATTCCGGTGTACGAGCTTCGCCGTCTCCAACTAATTCAGAACCAGGCTGCCAGGTTAGTTTACAAATTCCCCAGACACCACCATGTCACCCCACTTTTAAAAGCACTACATTGGTTACCTCTCTTTGAACGCTCTTTTTTTAAACTCGGCTGTCTGATCTTTAAAGCTTTAGCCGGCACTGCTCCTGCCTTCACAGCCGCTAAACTCAAGGTTTACATCCCCACCCGTGACCTTCGGTCCTCTTACAAACATCTCTTGTGCATTTCCTGTTGCAGAAGGAAGAAACATGGCGACAGGAGTTTTTCTTTTCCGGCCCTTTCCTTCTGGAACTCTTTACCCCTTACCATTAGGACCTCTGCTTCTTATATGGGCTTCCGCCGGAAGTTGAAGACTTGGCTCTTCCTGCAAGCTTTTGCCGAGTAGTCTGCCTCTCTGCCCCCCGTACATCCGACCTTAGCGCCAAGAAACCGCTTGGTCTACGAGCGCTCTACGAAACCCTTAACTTTAATTTTAACTTTAAGGATGTTTGTAAAGAGCAAACTTAGCTAGGTAGCAACTGACCGCTTGGCATCAGTTGTGGGTTTACACGTTCACAATTACATTGGACACATGCATTATAAAAACATAGTTACAATTGTAGGCAAAGGTAAAATAAATGATTTGACCATAATCGCACAATATACTTACTGGCCATCACTGGCCTGGTCTTTTCCGGTCCCTGTGCAAGCTAGTGTTTGCCCACGAATCGGAATCACAAGTTTTATGGTAGTTGCCTCATGCCTTGCAATTTTCTCCACGAAAATTTCAGTAGGTGAAACTTGGCAAACTTTTTTTACTGGGGAAAACTATCAGTTAAATAGAAATACACAGCACCAAAACCTGCATCCATATTCAAGGGTACGCCATGTAATAAGCAATACTTATCATTCCATTTAAATTTTAAATTGCCTCCCTGGATGGGCCACTCATAATGATGGCCTAAGTGTTCGAGTGAAGATCAGCACCCAGATCCTCAGGTAACAAAGCCGACAGCTTCATTCATTAGACCACATTCCCCCCTGTCTTATTGACAGAGGGTGTTTCCTATTTTGGGAGGGTGGTGTTTCTCCTTGATGACTGTGCATGTTTCTGCGTTGTCAGTATAGTTTTAGGTCCTTCCTGCGTGAAAACCAAGCTTTAAGGCAATTTCCTCTTTGTACGTGTGTTACAGAATGCAGCACGCATGCAAAGAGGAATTGATTTCTCCTCGTTAGGATAGCCTCAGGGGGACGCAGGAGTTTGATGCAAATCCATGTCAACAATTCTTTGCAGATATGGATTTGAGTCGATATCCATGGGTGGATGCATGCACCTCCCATGAAATGGCCCCTAGACGCAGAGCGAACGAAGGCAGCAGCACACCGCGCCGCGTTACTTTTGGAAATACGTTCTATGTTAAAAATGTAATACAAACCCATTGCAAAATCTTTGTAAATCTGTGCTTGTGATTGCAGAGGGTGATGGAATATCATTTATCATTAGAACTGATTATCATGCAAGTGTAGAGCACTACAGCTGTCTTCACTTGATGATTGGTGCTCTTCCAGGTGCTGGTAGTCAAGTTTACTAGCCAGAGCCAGCCAAGCTGCAGGTTGTGAACAATGGGCATTCATTTTTGCAGATTAGAGATTAAAGCATAATATGCAAAACACAGACATTTCTGATGTAGAGTAAGATGCTGAATCCTAACAACCGGATTGATTCTTGTGACGTGATCCTAGGGCTTGGTTACAAGAGGCATGGTTACTGCCCTACTTACTGTTGTCTTGTTTTTATCATGAAGGGGCTGTTCGTGTTGGTATTTATTTTCAGAAGAATTAGATCATGTTGTGGTCCGGCCTCTACTGTATATTGGTGGAGGGTTCAGGAGAAGTCTCCAATTGGCTGACTCCGTGAATATTAAATGTCTGGTATTAACGAACCAACACAGAGTGTCAGAGACTTGGTAGACCCACTAAATGACTCCTGGCTCTGGAGGAGATAAACAATATAAAAACAAGGATTCTGCTTGCCGAAGATGTGTGAACCATATGAGAATCAGGACCTACTGAAGCAGCTGGGATATAGTCAATATAGGCGGTTGCCATACTTGCCCATAATGCGCTACATCAGGTTCAGCGCATGGCGAATGATAAACGAATGATAAACAGGGCAGCTGAATAGGTGTACACATGGCTATAGGAGCAGGAAGCTATACCATAGGCTCAGTCTCAACACTGATGAGCCTCCCCTTGTTGATGCTCCGCACTAATAAATTATCAAAGGACCAATTGGCTGGACCGGGGCCTCGTGAGTCCCAAAGGTACGTGGGCTTAGGACAAATAATCAATCAATCAATCACAGCATTTATATAGCGCACTACTCACCCAGAGGGTCTCAAGGCGCTAGGGGAGGGGGGTCCGCTACTGCTCGAACAGCCAGGTCTTGAGTTGCTTCCTGAAGGGGAGGTGGTCTTGGGTCAGGCGGAGGTGGGTCGGGAGGGAGTTCCATGTCTTGGCGGCGAGGTAGGAGAAGGACCGCCCCCCTGTGGTGGCTCTTCGGATGCGGGGGACGGTGGCGAGGGCGTGGCCGGTCGATCGAAGCTGGCGTTTGGGAGCGTAGAATTTGAGGCGGCTGTTGAGGTATACTGGGCCTTGGTTGTGTACGGCTTTGTGTGCGTGGGTGAGGAGTCGGAAGGTGATTCTCTTGTTGACCGGGAGCCAGTGCAGGTCTCTCAGGTGTCCGGAGATGTGGCTGCAACGGGGGATGTCCAGGATGAGTCGTGCTGAGGCGTTCTGGATCCGCTGGAGTCTCTTCTGGAGTTTGGCGGTGGTACCGGCGTAGAGGGAGTTGCCGTAGTCCAGACGGCTGGTGACGAGGGCCTGGGTGACCGTCTTCCTGGTCTCGGTGGGGATCCACCGGAAGATCTTACGTAGCATGAGCAGGATGTTGAAGCACAACGAGGAGACGGCGTTGACTTGTCTGGTCATGGAGAGGGAGGAGTCCAGGATGAAGCCCAGGTTGCGTGCGTGGTCTGTTGGTTTGGGTGCGCTGCCTAGGGCGGGGGGCCACCAGGAGTCGTCCCAGGCGGAGGGTGAGGATCCCAGGATGAGGACTTCCGTCTTGTCCGAGTTCAGTTTCAGGCGGCTGTTCTTCATCCATTCGGCTACCTCTTTCATCCCTTTGTGGAGGTTGGCTCTGGCGGTGGCGGGGTCGTTGGTGAGGGAGAGGATCAGCTGGGTGTCGTCGGAGTAGGAGATGATGTTGAGGTTGTGCTGGCGTGCGATGTCTGCGAGGGGGCTCATGTAGACGTTGAAGAGGGTTGGACTGAGCGAGGAGCCTTGAGGAACGCCGCAGATGACTTCGGTGGCTTCAGATCTGAACGGGGGGAGGCGGACTCTCTGTGTCCTTCCGGCGAGGAAGGAGATGATCCACTCCAGTGCCTTCTCCTGGATTCCTACGTTGCTGAGTCGCTGCACTAGTGTACGGTGGCAGACAGTGTTGAAGGCCGCGGAGAGGTCTAGGAGGATGAGGGTTGCTGTTTCTCCGTTGTCAAGCAGTGCTCGGATGTCGTCTGTGGCTGCGATCAGGGCGGTCTCGGTGCTGTGGTTGGCCCGGAAGCCAGACTGCGAGAGGTCGAGGGATCCGTTCGTCTCGAGGAAGGCGGCCAGCTGCTTGTTGACGGTCTTCTCGATGACTTTTGCAGGGAACGGGAGCAGCGAGATGGGGCGGTAGTTCTTGAGGTCGGTGGGGTCGGCTGATGGCTTCTTTAGTAGAGCGCTGAGTTCGGCATGCTTCCAGCTCTCCGGGAAGGTAGCGGTGTTGAAGGAGGTGTTGATGATGTCCCGCAGGTGGGGTGTGATGACAGCGTCGGCCTTGTTGAAGACGTGGTGAGGGCAGGGGTCGGTAGGAGATCCGGAGTGGATGGAGTTCATCATGCGGACGGTGTCTTCGGTGCTGATCGGGGTCCAGGCGCGGAGGGTGGTGGTGGGGGGCGGTGGTTCGGTCGTGGCGTGCGTCGGTTGAGTGCTGAAGCTGTTGTGTATGTCCGCGATCTTGTTGTGGAAGTAGGAGGCCTATGCAGGACAATATTCAAAGCCAAAACCATGAAGGTTTATTTCGATTTAAGATTTACTATAGAAAGCAAAAAGTGCAACTGGTTAGTCAATCCAGATAAGCATCAATATATTTCATAAGTTAAGAAAAAGTCTAATTATTGAGCCACATGACAATGTGACATGGTGTCATGTGTATCAGTTAGGCCCGGAAGGAAACACTGCCATTTTACACATACACAGGCCTTTCCTAAAGTTGCCCTCACTTTTACACATTGACTTGTGACACACATTTGCATTCATGACAGTTTGGATTCGTTTCTTGGAAAAATCAACTTCGCAAGAACACTACCATGACACCATGTACAAGGTTTATACATACTGTGCAAATGTGCCTATCATTTTCTTACATATGGCGACATTGCTATCTATAAAACACAAACAGTGGCAGGCTGATCAAGATCTTGGCCCCAAAAAAAAATAAAGAAAAAATAAAACTAAAAAATAAAAATAAACATCAGCTTCTGGGAGTAGGCAGAGAAGCACTTCTGTGGTCATTGCCAGGTCCCAGCAGCGTGCTGATATCTCTAAGAGGGGTGTCCGGATTGTGACCAAGATGGGGTCCTAAATTCTTTCCAATTAGGTAATGGGGTAGGATCATCCAGTACAGGGATTCTTGGCAGAACAAACACATACACCCTAGACACTTAGGTTAGGGAACGTATAGTAAGATTACGCCAGGTTGTTATGCTGTTTTATATGCCTGCACATATACAAAGATTAAGCACGATGGAGGAACGTTTTATTCAATTCACTGACCTGCTCCTTCTAATAACTTTAATTTGCTTCTGTCTATTGGTCACCGCAGGACATATATTTTATATAAGAATCACATTGGTTCAATAAACATTGAAAATTTCCCTCTGTGTATTCTTTGTATATTTCTCTGAAAAAATAAGAGCACGAATGACAGGGCAGGAACCACGGTTGTCATGCTCAGTACTGTTTGCTCCCTGTCTGGGTTTAGGGGCTTATTGTGACACTGTGAGCTAGATGGTCTATCAACGACTTACCCCGGGGGGAGGTATGCTTAGAAAGACGGAAGTCCTCATCCTGGGACCATCGCCCTCCGCCTGGGACGACACCTTGTGGCCCCCGGCAGCGCACCCAAGCCAACAGACCACACACGCAACCTGGGCTTCATCCTGGACTCCTCCCTCTCGATGACCAGACAAGTCAACGCCGTCTCCTCATCATGCTTCAACACCCTATTCACGCTCCGTAAGATCTTCCGATGGATCCCGACCGAAACCAGGAAAACGGTCACCCAGGCACTCGTCACATCCCGACTGGACTGCTGAAACACCCTCTACGCCGGAACCACAGCCAAGCTACAGAAAAGACTCCAACGCATCCAGAACGCCTCCACCCGACTCATCCTGGACATCCCCCCGACGCAGCCACATCTCCAGACACCTGAGGGACCTGCACTGGCTCCCCGTCAGCTAGAGAATCACGTTCAGACTCCTCACCCACGCACACAAGTCCCTCCACGACCTGGGCCCCAAGTACTTCAACGACCGCTTGACCTTCTACACGCCCACCCGCCAGCTACGTTCGACAAGCCTCGCCCTCGCCGCCGTACCACGCATCCGAAGAGCCACCGCCAGAGGAAGATCCTTCTCCTACCTGGCGGCCGGGACATGGAACTCCCTCCCCACCCACCTCCGGCTGACCCAGGACCATCTCGCCTTCAGGAGACAACTCAAGACCTGGCTGTTTCAGCAATAGCAGGCCCCCCTTCCCCCAAGCGCCTTGAGACCCTCCGGGTGAGTAGTGCGCTATACAAATGCATTGATTGATTGATTGATTGAATCAATCGGGTACCATTCCAATGTTTATGCTATCCACAAACGTGCAGTGCTTACTCTAAAGTGGAAACTACACAATAGAGACAGCATTCCTTACAGCAAGCAACAAATTTGGCACACATCCCAAAAATAGCACACGTTATAGGTTCAGAGGAGTAGAACGCCACACTCTTTACATTGCATGAAGGGGAACCCTTGGCTGTACTAATAAAGTACAGCAGAAAGAAAAACATGCATGTAGGAAACTTTTCATGCACAATTTAAAAGCCACGTTGTCTTCAGCTGTGTTTTGCAGAATGAGAAAGGTCAAGTAAATTTATTTTTCGGCCTGATGATGAATTAAGCTAGCATAGGCTGGCCGCAAAATTATGAAGAAATTCTTAATACAACTTTTTTTCAATAATCATAAAAGGACATACTATAAGATAAAAATCACTTAGAGTGTGTGGCAATTTGAACTGCGTAATGAAAGTGAGCAGATAAATCAAATGTGTGGGTTAGATGTAGGGTGAGTAACTTTTGTTTTAGTAGCTAGAAAGGATGCAGGTGATGATAGAAACCAAGTTTTCATGGTTTTTCACGTCCACACAGACAATATTTTAAGCTCTATTGCAATAGATATATGACTGAACATTATCAACGATACAGAGATATCGCCATAATGATTTTAAATCAGACAACCTAGTTAGAGATGCGATCCTGCAACACTATAGGAAACATTTTTGCGCTATAGGTGAAAGCATCAGGCCTAAAATTCTTTACCTCTTTTAATGAATGAGGTGTGTTAGTGTCCAGGGCTGAGAATACTGCAGAGACTTTCCGTTA
Organism: Lissotriton vulgaris; assembly: GCF_964263255.1. Taxonomy (NCBI): domain Eukaryota; kingdom Metazoa; phylum Chordata; class Amphibia; order Caudata; family Salamandridae; genus Lissotriton; species Lissotriton vulgaris. The sequence continues at coordinate 263,664,285 of NC_141685.1, forward strand.
GTCCTCCCAGAAATTACACTCTGAAACCCTTACAGATTGAGTGGGTATCAGAAGACAACTTTTCATCATTAGAAGTATACATGATATTCAGAAACATCAAGGAAACAAACACCTTCCTCTTGAAAAGCAATGAGCAAGGATCTTACTACTGTGAAATTTTACAATGTGTTTATCCAAATACTGGCAACCATTTTCCTCAACCTAGTAGCTGAAATTAGACCATGGAAACATTCCATAATTCTGGAATAAGATCTACATCACAATATTACAGAAAGAAACAATGCAAACCCGCTGTGAAGTGTGAGTCTTATTGGTCCATTTCCTTTCATAACTTGTTCACCAAAATGTAGGATCTTTGCAGGACTATTTACGTGGTTGGTTCCTGCTGGCAGCACAGGTTTGGAACACAACCATGCATTTTGTTAACATGCTTTTGGTTTAGGAGTAGAGAGTCTTAACAATTCTACTTGCTGCGGTGAAGACCTTGGATAGGGTGCATTGTTAGTAACTCGGGTTAATAGTAGAATGGGTTTTAGAATAAAATTTGTCACCTCAGGGTTACTGGAAGGTAGTCTTCCGGGCTGCTGTATCTCACGAAGAACCAGAATCATCACCAGTAACTGTGGGGCATATTTACAAGGGTTTTATCTCTGCTTTTTGTCTTACAAAGCCAAAAAAGCGGAGATAAAACCAGCACCCTATTTACAAAAGGGTGCTAACATGCATAATCGCTTGTTAGCACCCTTTTCGTCAAAGCCTCCCTTTGCATCTCCAATGAGATGCAAAGTGGGCGTTACTGGGCGTACCCCAGATGGACTACCTTGCAAATGTCGCTGATGTTTACATTGCGATATTTACAAGGCAGCCCACATGATTTTAGCACACATTAGATTTTGGCAAACAGTAACTTCTGCTAAATTCCTAACTTAGCCATCCCTTACAAAGGGGGTGGGTCGTATCAGCAAGGTTATCGCCCTTTGGAAAACCAGCGATGTTCCCTGCAAAAGGGGGATGACCTCCCTATCGCTGGAATTATTATCGCCCTGGAGTAACACGTTGTTAATTACGCGCTACCAGAGCGATAAAAACCAGAGATGGACAGCGATAATAAAACTATCGCTCAGCGCGGCCAGCGATGATTATCGCTGGCCGTTGTTAATATGCCCCTGAGTTCCTCCAACGGATCCAAAATGTATTGACTCTGCTGTTGGTCTCTGAATTCATTTCAGAGCCAAAGCCAGGGAAATAGTGAGAACGAATAATGAGGTTGTGCTGCCTCAATGCATTATGGGACGGCCTTTCTGTTGGTCTACTGGGCACAAGTAACATTATTGTAAAGGTGGTGGAGTGAATGTGTACACATGTTACTCAGTCCCAGTGTGTGCTCCTTGCATTTCCTCACTTAATCCTGCTGCTTAATGAGTTTACCCAGTGTATAGAGTCAGCCATCACCAGTTGTAACTGTAGTTACAAAACAACTCATAGTGTGATACAGTTTCTGAAGGTGCCTGTTCTGTGAGCCTATTGTTGGGCTGATACTGGTAAGCAGATGGCCCATTTAATATACATTTGCTGAGATCAGCAAACTGCAAGATTTGTGCTCAAATCTGGCAACACTGTTCGCATTAAGTGCCTCTAAATGTAATGATTCTTTCAGGGATTAGAAAGCGAAAGGCATGGCGGTCAAACTGGATAATGGACAACGGTAAAATATGTAATGTTTGGTAAAGGTCAGAGAAGATGTGTGAAGAGCGCAAACGTGGTATGAGTTTGATGAGATGGAGCAGCAAATGGAGTTACTCTAGAACCAGGTAGAGGAGGAGGTGCATCAAGAGGTTCTGACTTCTACCTGCAAACTCCTCAACTTTGGAAAATTCCCCAAGCGCCAGTCTCGATCCTGAAATGTTTCACCGGTACCTGAGTGCACCGAGAGGTGGCACCGTGGAGCTCTGCACTTACGCTGGTCCACTCCAGAAATGAAGTGCAGAGTCTACTGTGCACTGATGTCCATTCCTTTCTTTCCGTGCCACCCACATGTGGTTCCAGAGCTTCTTGTATCTGAGACTTACCTCGATTTTCACAGTTCAGTGTGCTGTATGTAACCCCCTAAAATGACAGGATTCAAGCCCTGCAGCTACTATTAACAAGCATTGGCATAGCCAATAGGTCTCGCTTTTGGGACCTTCTAAGTATTTAGTTATGCAGCACAATATCCTTGGTGAAACAACATCAACTGTTGCGTGGCTAAACACCTATGAGGTCCCAAAGGCGAGACCTATTGGCTATGCAATGCTTTGTGTGGTTGTGTTTGTGGTTGTGTGTGTGTGGTTGTGTGCGTGTGTGCGTGTGGTTGTGTGGTTGTGTGTGTGGTTGTGTGTGGGGTTGTGTGTGTGTGTGTGGCTGTGGTGTGTGTGGTTGTGTGTATGTGTATGGATGTGTGTGTGGTTGTGTGTGTGCATGTGTATGGTTGTATGTGTGGTTGGGTGTGTGGTTGTGCGTGTGGTTGTAGTGGGGTGTGTGTGGTTTTGTGTGTGACAGTAATACTAAGCATCTCAAAATAATGAAACTCAAACATTGAGTTTGTGGAAAGAGAAAGTGTAAGAGAGTAGGGTCTGCTTCCTATGGTTACCCCCACTTTTTGTTGCGGTTCTCTGGTTTTTCGACTTTAGTGTGGCTGTGTACCTGCTAATCAGGCCCACAGCCCAGCTGCTCTCTCTCTAAATTGATACCATGTACTTTAGGTACATACCAGATTGGTTACTGGATCACCCTTGTGAGCCCCTGTATAGTGTACCATAGGCCTACCAGGGGCTGCAGCATGTATTGTGCCACCCCTGGTTTGCCTTCCAAACTGACACCACAGGTCTGTTCACACAGCATGGGTAAGGTGGTGTAATCACCCCTTACTTAGATATAGTATACCTATATCTATATATCCATATAGACACATATAAACCTATAAGTCACTCCTATGGCAGACCTTGACAATCCTGGAGGCAGAGTGCTTGGTTTTATGTGAGAGGGTGCCCTAGCATGAGCTCAGCCCCTCTGCAGCTTTCGGAACCATCTCCTTTTAGCTGTTCTATGATATAGCCATAAGTGCATTATAATCCTTGCGGTTAATGCAAACTTTGGTTTGGCTTTATCAAAACATGTTGTGTAAGGTGTCAAACATTTTGGAATACTACCTCCCCCGCCAGTCCTAGCAGCGGGGGTAGCATTCCACCCTTCTAGAGGGAGAAGACATGTAGTTACTGGTTTACCCAGTTAAAGTTAAACAGAGCCTCAGCATCACTAGGTGCTCCATGCATTTCCCAGTTCAAACCGGTTGCTGGGGCACTCAGCCCCAGCTCTGGTGAGAAACCCATAGGAGTGATCTTAGAGTTAGTCCAACCACTAAACTTACTATAAGTATAGAACCCCAGTCCCTAGGACTTTCGATTACCCTGGACGAAACTCTGCAACATATATCCTGGACCTTCGATATTCCATATCGACTGGAAGACGGAAGAAATCTCCCTTGTGGTCAAGGAGTGACAACCCTGTCCAAACAGGCACCAACAGCATGTTTGCTGGTCTGCATTTTCGAGGCTCCCGCCGGATCCCAAAGAATCTGCAACACAGGACATAGACTTCCAGACATCTCTAACCCCGTCCTTCGCTCAAAGCAAAGCTGAGACCTGTGGTGGACTCGAGAGACGTGGGACCGGAACTCCTGGACATCTCCATTTTGCTACCTGCATCGACTTCCTGAGGTATCCCAAAGTTGTGGATTGGGGTGCTTGAAGCCCCAGACCCGAGCACATTTTGCATCGAAGCCCCACACTCCACGAGTGGCCCGTGGGCCCGCTTTGTGCATTTCCGCTCAACGCGTCTTCGCGGTTCCTAGTCCATTGGCTAGTGAGCCCCTAAGAAGACAATCCTTTATTTCAACTTGCTTTCCTGGTTCCTCCAGGCTTGCTCCAACTTCCCTGCAAAGGAGAACTTCCCCGGACCTTGCTGGTCTGCACCGAAGCCAATCTCGAAATCCTGCGTGGGTTGCGTTTGCCAAGGCTTGTTGGGTCCAATTGGGATATCGACATCGCAGTCAACTAGATCCTTCGTGGGACAGCTCGAATCCAGCTCCTGGTCGTCGTCGACGCCTCCTGGTCCTAATGGCTGTAGAGACAAACTTCACCTTTTCACCTGAAATCTACGGACATCTGGTGGCATCTTTCTATCGTCGCCCTAGTCACTGGCAAGTGGCCCAGACTCCTCTGCTGTCAGGTTCTTCAGATCTTCGATCCACCCTTGGATCCACCCGGACACTTTTCCTCTGGTCGCCTGCAACACTTCTCTACAGATCTCCATTGAAATTGACGACGAAACCAGACACCAAAAGAGACCTATGCACCCGGCTTCCGTGGGTGAGGTAACACGAGTACTCTGGTAGTCTCGAGGGTATAGGCCCTCCTAGTGTTCAAGTCTAAAAGGGTTCCATCGTAGTTCATTTAGAAGTGTCCTTAAATTGTAAAATTGTAACATGTTTGTTTCCCATAGAAAGTCAATGGTAACCGGCGGTTGTGATTAGACACTAAACGCGTCTCCCGTGGGCCTCCTACTTCCTAACCTTTGGTTGTCCTGAGTAGCCCCAGCGATTCCACAGGCCCCAGGCCTGCTTTCTATTTTTCACATGGTTCTTATACCACTATTTTAGTATATAGTTTGTGAGGCTCCTAGGGCAAAATGTATACTGTGCAACTTATCGTATACTAATTAGGGGGCATATTACCAACTGTGAGAAGTTGGCCTGATATATAATGTTCACTATTCTAGTGAGCACTTTGTATCAGTCCAAACAACCCTTATTGATGATTGGTTGTAAGTCAACCTTATAGACCAGCTATCCTAGTAGCATGGATACGAGCAGTCTTCGGGCAAAACTCTAGAGGGCGTGTTAAGCCAGCTGTTATACCATCACATATACCCCTTGAATACCCAGTGAAAGGACACCACACAAGTGTTATGAAAATAAACAGTGTATTTATTTAGATCACAACAGCCCTGTACTCTTTATGAGGACAGGGTACTAAGCACACAACAAAACTCTTACGAAAATACTTTAAGTTGCACAATTTACACAAATGCCCGAGGGGCACGGAAAACCATATACTATGGAAGTGGAATGCGAAATTACTAGCAGGTAAGTACTGTACTATTAGGCTTTGGAATCGCTAGGACTACGTTACTGAACCTTCAGATTACTAGTAGGCGGCCTAGGGGACTCGGGTGCAGAGTGTGCTCTCACGCGGGATGCGGGACAAAGTCTATGGGAGCTAGTAAAAGCAAAGCTAGTGTTCTCGGGCGAACCCGATAAGGTAGGCTGAAAACAAAAGTGGATCTGGACCCTTGGATAGTGAGGCTATGCTGGGGAACCGAAATGCCGAAGTTACCTAGCCCAGGGGCAGGGGCTGCGGCTGCATAGGTCTGAAAAGACGTCGGAAACCTTCGTTGACGAACCAGGAGCCTGAAAGAAGGAGTTGCTGGCAGGCGACCAGTGAAGATTGTTCGATGGATCCAAGCCTGGATCGAAGATGGAAGACACCTGTAAGCAGAGGGGACCAAGTCCTGAATCACTAGCCAGTGATCAGATGGGCACCAGGATGGCACCGGATGGAGTCACCTCGACCAGGTGAGTGGGCGACGCTGGACTCTGCAGTCTCACGGACCAGGAGGCGTTGTCGGCGACCAGGATGGAGGTGCGAGCTGTCCTACGATGGTTGATGCTGTCGACGTCGCTGGACCCAGGATTGGGGAAACAAGTCTTGGCAAATTCAAGCCCATGCGGTGGACCTAAAATGGCGTCTGGAGTGGACCAGGAGGGTCCGGTGTGCTCCTCTTTTGGAAGGGAGCAAGGGCCAGTCTGGAGCAACCAGACTAGCAGTGGTGATGTCGTCGGTCGTCATCGGGAAGGCCACAAGCCAGCGGGCGAGTAGCCAGACAACGCGGTGATTAGCCAAAAAGCAGAAGGGCCCCATGCAGATCTCGTGGATGCTGGGGGGCTGGACTTCGGTGCTGGAGCTGCTCAGGGTCGGGGCTTCTCGGACCCCAAAGCACTCACCAGAGGATCCCTCGGCGGTCGTGCTGGAAAGAAGTCGTGCAGTTCTGATGATGGCCGGTCCCTCGAGGTCTCGTCGCACCTACGGTTCTCAGCTTAGCTGTAAAGGTAGGTAGAGGTCAGAGGTGCCAGGGAAGCCGGGTCTCGTCGAGCTGGTCAGTCGGATTCCGGAGGAAGGACGTGCAGCAAACCGCAGTGTTCTTGATGGTGCCTGCGGGTGCAGGGTGACTACTCCTTAGCCACAAGGGAGAAATCTTGAGAAGAAGTCGAGAGTTCCTTTCGTAGAAAGTAGTTTCTTGATTCAAAGATGATCTAATCTGGAAGGGTCCCCGCTCCTGCCTTTATCCTAAAGAAAGGGGTGGGTACGCGACTAGATCCTGCCCTAGGGGTGGGACCAGGAAGGGGGGTGGTTACACCCCTCTCCCATGCCGGACTTTCCCAAGCTCAGGGGCTGATGTGCACCTGGAACTGGTTCTAGCCGGCAGATGCGTAGTGAGCACCGGGGTGCCACTTGCAGTCACCTTCCTGTAAAGACCTGCCTACCCAGGATACACAAAACCCTGTCTGGGATGGTGCTAGCACCGCCCCTGACAGGAAACCCTTTGTCCAAGCTCCCCTCGCTGGAAGGACTCCCAGCTGCAGGGGGTCAGACTTGAGTCTGTGGTGGCAGCATCCATTTTGTGATGCTGAGGCTCGAGTTAACTTAAACCGGGGTTCACAGTTACATACATGTCGTGTCCCTCTAGAAGGGTGGAAAGCTAACCCCGTCGCCAGAATTGGCGAGGGGTTAGTATTCCAATTCGTATGGCACCTTACTCGACATGTTTTGATAAAGCGATACCAAAGATAGCATATAACCGCGAGGATTATAATGCACTTAAGAGTATATGGTATGCGTTATCATGGAACAGCTATTAGGACTTGATTCCGCAAGCTGCAAACGGGCTCAGCTCATGCCAGAGCACCATCTCACACGATTCCAAGCACTCTGCCTTCAGGATTGTCAAGGCCTGCCATAGGAGTGACTGATAGGAATCTGTGTGTCCATTTTAGGGTTAGATATATGCATACTATATCTAAAGCAAAGGGTGATTACACCACCTTGCCCCAGCTGTCGTGCAGCCAGTTGTGTCAGATTTAGATGGCCAGCCAGGGGTGGCATAATACATGCTGCAGCCCCTGGTAGGCCCTGGGTACACCTATGCCCTGAGTTACAGGGTCTGATAAGGTGGCCCAGTACCAATTGGAAATGTACCTAAGGTACATGGAATCCATTTTAGAGAGAGAGCAGTAGGCCTGGGGTCCTGATTGGCAGGGCCCCAGGTCAACTAAGTCGGAAAACCAGCAAAACACCAGGCAAAAAGTTGGGGGCAACCATAGTCAGGTATCCACCTTCCTACACAACCCCCCCCCCCCCCCCAAACGAAAGGAGATAAGGCTATCCTTGACCAGGTAAGCCTATATTGCCTGAGTGGCCATATGAGGTGGTACATGCACTGGCATGGTTACCCCCTGTATCATGGTCCACTAAGCAACCCCTCACCCTAAGGGTATCTGAGGGTCTCCACCATAGGGAATCACTACCTGTGGTGTGATTTGGCAAAGTAAAAGGCTGGTGTGGGAATGGAGTACTGAAGTGAGACTCCACTACTGTTGGGCTCAACTTCCTCCAATCACTATCCACCATATGTGCCTTTCTTTCCAGTACTGAGTTGCTATGAGCTCTCAGGGTCAACCTCTGGCTACCTAAAGCTGGAGGCTGAGTCCCTCTGTTTGGCTTACTGGAGGGACAGGTCAGGTTTGGGGTTTTTAGGCCCCAGGTTTGGCTGTGCCCAGCAGTGTCCAGCTGTGGGAGTTCCCTAACTAAGTTTAAGGGGGATCCCTCAGGAGTTTGTTTTATCATCACTTGGCTAGGACTACTAGCTTCAGTGATCCTGATCTGTTGATTGGGGAGTTCTTTTGGACAGGGGGCCCTTTGGGGTCCACCACTGGCCTTCCTGACCTCTACAGCCCTGGGCTGACTGAGGCAGGGTAGAGAGGTGCAGGCTACCTGCTCCAGACTGGGTCCCACCTGGGAAGGGTCCACTGCCATCAGGGGCTCTGCCAGGCTAGGACTGACTACCTCTGGGGCAGTTCCTTCACCAGGGGTAGAGTCAGTTCCCTGAGGAGGCTGGCTCTCACCTAGTGTCTGGGAGGGGGAAGACTTTTCTTCCTCCTCAATGCTCTCAGTTTGGGTGGAGTGATCCATTGTTTCAGGCTTCACAACCCCACTATCTGTCTGAGTAGAGGCTGAGACCATTTCAACCTTGCCAACCTTTTCAGGAGGGCTCTCAGTCTGTGTTTGGGCTGTGACTGTCACAGCCCTCTTATCCTGTTCAGGAAAGTCTGTCTGAGCCTGGGCAGTGGCTACCACTGCTCTTCCAACCTTTTCAGGGAGGAATGGTGCTGGGACTGGGGCTGTAGCTATTACTGCCCCACTAACCTTTCTGGATAGGCCTATCATCCTGAAGTGAGTTTCTTGCTCCACCTCAGCCCATGCTGAGAGTTCCAGGTCATTCCCCAGTAAGCAATCTACAGGTAGGTTATCTGTCACTGCCACTCTCATGGGCCCTGTGACATTACCCCAACTGAGCTCGACTACTGCCATGGGATGCCTTCTTTTCACTCCATGAACGTCTGTCACCTGATAAAGGAAACCAGGGGTCAGTTGAGCAGAGGGGACCAGATGGTCAATCACCATGGTGATGCGGGCCCCCGTGTCTCTGTATGCCTCAACTTTCTGACCATTGATAAAGGGCTCTTGTCTATACTTTCCCAAAATGTGGAAACCAGTAGTGAAGTTAGTTGGCAAACCCCATGCCAGTCTCACAGACAAGAGTGTTGTTAGGGGACCTGGCTAGGCCATAGTCCACCTGGTTTCCCAAAGTAATGCCCACCACATTCTTGGGGGCACTCCCACCACCTGGGGGATTACCACTAGTGGTAACAGGAGGTCTGGGAGTATTACCTGGGGGTATGTTCTCCTTATTGTTGTTGGCCTTGGGACAGCTGCTGTCACTTTTGTAATGGCCTACCTGTTTGCAGGTATGACAATAAGGTTTCTTTTGGGTTTTGGGAGAAGTTTGGGACCCACCCTTTTCAGAGGAATTTTGGGGCCCTGTGGTTTGATCAGAAGATTTATTCCCACCCTTCTCTTGATGCTTGGTTGATTCCTTCTTTTAGTCACCACCCTGGTTCTTAGGCCTGACCCTGGTTCTGACCCATTTGTCTGCCCTCTTACCCAATTCTTGTGGAGAGGTCAGATCAGAGTCTACCAGGTGTTGGTGTAATAACTGGTTCTGACAATTACTTAAGATTTGCTCTCTCATAATTAGATTGTACAATCCTTTAAAATCAGTAACCTTACTTCCCAGTAGCCAGCCTTCAAAAGCCTTAGTGGCACAATCAACAAAGTCAGCCCAATCCTGAGACTGAGTTTTCTGGGTGTCTCTGAACATCAACCTGTACTGTTCAGTGGTTAAACCAAACCCATCAACCAGTGTATTTTTCAGGACTTGGTAATTGTTAGCATCCTCAACTCTAGTAGTGAGGAGCTTATCTCTACCTTTGCCTTCAAAGGAGAGCCACAAGATAGCTGCCCACTGACTCTGGGGGACACACTGTACAGTGCAGGCCCTCTCCAAAGCAGTCATCCATTTGTGGATGTCATCCCCTTGTTTAAAGGGGGGCACTATCTTACTCGGGTGTCTAGTGTCTAAACTCCTGTCTTTTTCTCTTGGGAGAATGCTGCCACCAGTGGGCTCTAGCCCACACAATTTTTGCTCTCTAGCAAAGGCAAGCCTCTCTTTGGCCAGGGCAAGTTCTTCCCTTTCAATCCTCAGATTGGCTTCCCTCATCTTAGCTTCATGCTCTCTTTTCTTAGGGGATGACATCCCTCTATGAGAAGAGGTCTGAGAGCCATTGGTTTGAATGGATCTGTTAGAGCCTCTGGATAGAGACCTAACTCCTCCACTCCCAATGTTAAGTCTGCCTGAGAGTGGCCCTGGGGGTCCCCCAAATCCATTCTCATGCCTACTTAAGTTGGTCCTAGTGAGTCTACTGACTTCTACCTGACCTTTGTCTGCCCCATCCCCTGATAACTCATCTTCATCCTCCTCCTCAGCATCATCTGCTGCCTGGAGGTGGAGGTCAGGGTCACCAGTGGTTCCCTCTAGGGGAGGCATGTTCCCATCTGGATGATTAGAAGAATCTGGGTTAGCAGTTCTCCTGGCATCATAAGTCTCTAAGAGACCAATCAGAAAGGGAATGGTAGGGTTAGAACCCTGTTTTAGCTTCCTGGAGGTACACAATTGTCTCATCTCCTGGAAGCTAAGTGCTGCATATCTGGACATGACCTGTGGAGGGTCAACTGACACAAGGGGAGACTCGGAGTTTCCTCCTTTGTCTGACATGCTGCTTGTCTAGTGTGGTGTAAGTGATGCACCTACCTACACTATATGTTTGCCTACTGATCCCTTGCTAAGAGTTGTAGTCAAGGTGTGCTAAGCCTTGTTGAACTACAGCAGCTGGTTCAGTAGAACTCAGAGTATTCTAAGCTAAGTTATATGTATCTTATACTTATGTGATCTTTCACAAAGATATTCTTAGGATACGTGTGGTAAAACAACAGCAAGCTCAAATCCCAACCGCTGCTCACCAATGTGAGAAGTTGGCCTGATATATATTGTTCACTATTCTAGTGAGCACTTTGTATCAGTCCAAACAACCCTTATTGATGATTGGTTGTAAGTCAAACTTATAGACCAGCTATCCTAGTAGCATGGATACGAGCAGTCTTCGGGCTAAACTCTAGAGGGCGTGTTAAGCCAGCTGTTATACCATCACGTATACCCCTTGAATTCCCAGTGAAAGGACACCACACAACTGTTATGAAAATAAACAGTGTATTTATTTAGATCACAACAGCCCTGTACTCTTTATGAGGACAGGGTACTAAGCACACAAAAAACTCTTACGAAAATACTTTAAGTTGCACAATTTACACAAATGCCCGAGGGGCACGGAAAACCATATACTATGGAAGTGGAATGCGAAATTACTAGCAGGTAAGTACTGTACTAATAGGCTTTGGAATCGCTAGGACTACGTTACTGAACCTTCAGATTACTAGTAGGAGGCCTAGGGGACTCGGGTGCACAGTGTGCACTCTCACGCGGGATGCGGGACAAAGTCTATGGGAGCTAGTAAAAGCAAAGTTAGTGTTCTCGGGCGAACCCGATAAGGTAGGCTGAAAACGAAAGTGGATCTGGACCCTTGGATAGTGAGGCTATGCTGGGGCACCGAAATGCCGAAGTTAACTAGCCCAGGGGCTGCGGCTGCATAGGTCTGAAAAGACGTCGGAAACCTTCGTTGACGAACCAGGAGCCTGAAAGAAGGAGTTGCTGGCAGGCGACCAGTGAAGATTGTTCGATGGATCCAAGCCTGGATCGAAGATGGAAGACACCTGCAAGCAGAGGGGACCAAGTCCTGAATCACTAGCCAGTGATCAGATGGGCACCAGGATGGCACCGGATGGAGTCACCTCGACCAGGTGAGTGGGCGATGCTGGACTCTGCAGTCTCACGGACCAGGAGGCGTTGTCGGCGACCAGGATGGAGGTGCGAGCTGTCCCACGATGGTTGATGCTGTCGACGTCGGTGGACCCAGGATTGGGGCAACAAGTCTTGGCAAATTCAAGCCCACGCGGTGGACCTAAAATGGCGTCTGGAGTGGACCAGGAGGGTCCGGGGTGCTCCTCTTTTGGAAGGGATCAAGGGCCAGTCTGGAGCAACCAGACTAGCAGTGGTGATGTCGTCGGTCGTCGTCGGGAAGGCCACAAGCCAGGGGGCGAGTAGCCAGACAACGCGGTGAGCAGCCAAAAAGCAGAAGGGCCCCATGCAGATCTCGTGGATGCTGGTGGGCTGGACTTCGGTGCTGGAGCTGCTCAGGGTCGGGGCTTCTCGGACCCCAAAGCACTCACCAGAGGATCCCTCGGCGGTCGTGCTGGAAAGAAGTCGTGCAGTTCTGATGATGGCCGGTCCCTCGAGGTCTCGTCGCACCTACGGTTCTCAGCTTAGCTGTAGAGGTAGGTAGAGGTCAGAGGTGCCAGGGAAGCCGGGTCTCGTCGAGCTGGTCAGTCGGATTCCGGAGGAAGGACTTGCAGCAAACCGCAGTGTTCTTGATGGTGCCTGCGGGTGCAGGGTGACTACTCCTTAGCCACAAGGGAGAAATCTTGAGAAGAAGTCGAGAGTTCCTTTCGTAGAAAGTAGTTTCTTGATTCAAAGATGATCTAATCTGGAAGGGTCCCCGCTCCTGCCTTTATCCTAAAGAAAGGGGTGGGTACGCGACTAGATCCTGCCCTAGGGGTGGGACCAGGAAGGGGGGTGGTTACACCCCTCTCCCATGCCGGACTTTCCCAAGCTCAGGGGCTGGTGTGCACCTGGAACTGGTTCTAGCCGGCAGATGCGTAGTGAGCACCGGGGTGCCACTTGCAGTCACCTTCCTGTAAAGACCTGCCTACCCAGGATACACAAAACCCTGTCTGGGATGGTGCTAGCACCGCCCCTGACAGGAAACCCTTTGTCCAAGCTCCCCTCGCTGGAAGGACTCCCAGCTGCAGGGGGTCAGACTTGAGTCTGTAGTGGCAGCATCCATTTTGTGATGCTGAGGCTCGAGTTAACTTAAACCGGGGTTCACAGTTACATACATGTCGTGTCCGTCTAGAAGGGTGGAAAGCTAACCCCGTTGCCAGAATTGGCGAGGGGTTAGTATTCCAATTCGTATGACACCTTACTCGACATGTTTTGATAAAGCGATACCAAAGATAGCATATGACCGCGAGGATTATAATGCACTTAAGAGTATATGGTATGCGTTATCATGGAACAGCTATTAGGACTTGGTTCCACAAGCTGCAAACGGGCTCAGCTCATGCCAGAGCACCATCTCACACGATTCCAAGCACTCTGCCTTCAGGATTGTCAAGGCCTGCCATAGGAGTGACTGATAGGAATCTGTGTGTCCATTTTAGGGTTAGATATATGCATACTATATCTAAAGCAAAGGGTGATTACACCACCTTGCCCCAGCTGTCGTGCAGCCAGTTGTGTCAGATTTAGATGGCCAGCCAGGGGTGGCATAATACATGCTGCAGCCCCTGGTAGGCCCTGGGTACACCTATGCCCTGAGTTACAGGGTCTGATAAGGTGGCCCAGTACCAATTGGAAATGTACCTAAGGTACATGGAATCCATTTTAGAGAGAGAGCAGTAGGCCTGGGGTCCTGATTGGCAGGGCCCCAGGTCAACTAAGTCGGAAAACCAGCAAAACACCAGGCAAAAAGTTGGGGGCAACCATAGTCAGGTATCCACCTTCCTACACAACCCCCCCCCCCCCCCCCAACGAAAGGAGATAAGGCTATCTTGACCAGGTAAGCCTATATTGCCTGAGTGGCCATATGAGGTGGTACATGCACTGGCATGGTTACCCCCTGTATCATGGTCCACTAAGCAACCCCTCACCCTAAGGGTATCTGAGGGTCTCCACCATAGGGAATCACTACCTGTGGTGTGCTTTGGCAAAGTAAAAGGCTGGTGTGGGAATGGAGTACTGAAGTGAGACTCCACTACTGTTGGGCTCAACTTCCTCCAATCACTATCCACCACATGTGCCTTTCTTTCCAGTACTGAGTTGCTATGAGCTCTCAGGGTCAACCTCTGGCTACCTAAAGCTGGAGGCTGAGTCCCTCTGTTTGGCTTACTGGAGGGACAGGTCAGGTTTGGGGTTATTAGGCCCCAGGTTTGGCTGTGCCCAGCAGTGTCCAGCTGTGGGAGTTCCCTAACTAAGTTTAAGGGGGATCCCTCAGGAGTTTGTTTTATTGTCACTTGGCTAGGACTACTAGCTTCAGTGATCCTGATCTGTTGATTGGGGAGTTCTTTTGGACAGGGGGCCCTTTGGGGTCCACCACTGGCCTCCCTGACCTCTACAGCCCTGGGCTGACTGAGGCAGGGTAGAGAGGTGCAGGCTACCTGCTCCAGACTGGGTCCCACCTGGGAAGGGTCCACTGCCATCAGGGGCTCTGCCAGGCTAGGCCTGACTACCTCTGGGGCAGTTCCTTCACCAGGGGTAGAGTCAGTTCCCTGAGGAGGCTGGCTCTCACCTAGTGTCTGGGAGGGGGAATACTTTTCTTCCTCCTCAATGCTCTCAGTTTGGGTGGAGTGATCCATTGTTTCAGGCTTCACAACCCCACTATCTGTCTGAGTAGAGGCTGAGACCATTTCAACCGTGCCAACCTTTTCAGGAGGGCTCTCAGTCTGTTTTTGGGCTGTGACTGTCACAGCCCTCCTATCCTGTTCAGGAAAGTCTGTCTGAGCCTGGGCAGTGGCTACCACTGCTCTTCCAACCTTTTCAGGGAGGAATGGTGCTGGGACTGGGGCTGTAGCTATTACTGCCCCACTAACCTTTCTGGGTAGGCCTATCATCCTGAAGTGAATTTCTTGCTCCACCTCAGCCCATGCTGAGAGTTCCTGGTCATTCCCCAGTAAGCAATCTACAGGTAGGTTATCTGTCACTGCCACTCTCATGGGCCCTGTGACATTACCCCAACTGAGCTCGACTCTGCCATGGGATGCCTTCTTTTCACTCCATGAACGTCTGTCACCTGATAAAGGAAATTAGGGGTCAGTTGAGCAGAGGGGACCAGATGGTCAATCACCATGGTGATGCTGCCCCCCGTGTCTCTGCCTCAACTTTCTGACCATTGATAAAGGGCTCTTGTCTATACTTTCCCAAAATGTGGGAACCAGTAGTGGAGTTGGCAAACCCCATGCCAGTCTCACAGACAAGAGTGTTGTTAGGGGACCTGGCTAGGCCATAGTCCACCTGGTTTCCCAAAGTAATGCCCACCACATTCTTGGGGGCACTCCCACCACCTGGTGGATTACCACTAGTGGTAACAGGAGGTCTGGGAGTATTACCTGGGGGTATGTTCTCCTTATTGTTGTTGGCCTTGGGACAACTGCTGTCACTTTTGTAATGGCCTACCTGTTTGCAGGTATGACAATAAGGTTTCTTTTGGGTTTTGGGACCCACCCTTTTCAGAGGAATTTTGGGGCCCTGTGGTTTGATCAGAAGATTTATTCCCACCCTTCTCTTGAGGCTTGGTTGATTCCTTCTTTTGGTCACCACCCTGGTTCTTAGGCCTGGCCCTGGTTCTGACCCATTTGTCTGCCCTCTTACCCAATTCTTGTGGAGAGGTCAGATCAGAGTCTACCAGGTGTTGGTGTAATAACTGGTTCTGACAATTACTTAAGATTTGCTCTCTCATAATTAGATTGTACAATCCTTTAAAATCAGTAACCTTACTTCCCAGTAGCCAGCCTTCAAAAGCCTTAGTGGCACAATCAACAAAGTCAGCCCAATCCTGAGACTGAGTTTTTTGGGTGTCTCTGAACATCAACCTGTACTGTTCAGTGGTTAAACCAAACCCATCAACCAGTGTATTTTTCAGGACTTGGTAATTGTTAGCATCCTCAACTCTAGTAGTGAGGAGCTTATCTCTACCTTTGCCTTCAAAGGAGAGCCACAAGATAGCTGCCCACTGACTCTGGGGGACACACTGTACAGTGCAGGCCCTCTCCAAAGCAGTCATCCATTTGTGGATGTCATCCCCTTGTTTAAAGGGGGGCACTATCTTACTCAGGTGTCTAGTGTCTAAACTCCTGTCTTTTTCTCTTGGGAGAATGCTGCCACCAGTGGGCTCTAGCCCACACAATTTTTGCTCTCTAGCAAAGGCAAGCCTCTCTTTGGACAGGGCAAGTTCTTCCCTTTCAATCCTCAGATTGGCTTCCCTCATCTTAGCTTCATGCTCTCTCCTCTTAGGGGATGACATCCCTCTATGAGAAGAGGTCTGAGAGCCATTGGTTTGAATGGATCGGTTAGAGCCTCTGGATAGAGACCTAACTCCTCCACTCCCAATGTTAAGTCTGCCTGAGAGTGGCCCTGGGGGTCCCCCAAATCCATTCTCATGCCTACTTAAGTTGGTCCTAGTGAGTCTACTGACTTCTACCTGACCTTTGTCTGCCTCATCCCCTGATAACTCATCTTCCTCCTCCTCCTCAGCATCATCTGCTGCCTGGAGGTGGAGGTCAGGGTCACCAGTGGTTCCCTCTAGGGGAGGCATGTTCCCATCTGGATTAGAAGAATCTGGGTTAGCAGTTCTCCTGGCATCATAAGTCTCTAAGAGACCAATCAGAAAGGGAATGGTAGGGTTAGAACCCTGTTTTAGCTTCCTGGAGGTACACAATTGTCTCATCTCCTGGAAGCTAAGTGCTGCATATCTGGACATGACCTGTGGAGGGTCAACTGACACAAGGGGAGACTCGGAGTTTCCTCCTTTGTCTGACATGCTGCTTTTCTAGTGTGGTGTAAGTGATGCACCTACCTACACTATATGTTTGCCTACTGATCCCTTGCTAAGAGTTGTAGTCAAGGTGTGCTAATCCTTGAGGAGCTACAGCAGCTGGTTCAGTAGAACTCAGAGTATTCTAAGCTAAGTTAAATGTACCTTATACTTATGTGATCTTTCACAAAGATATTCTTAGGATACGTGTGGTAAAACAGCAAGCTCAAATCCCAACCGCTGCTCACCAATGTGAGAAGTTGGCCTGATATATAATGTTCACTATTCTAGTGAGCACTTTGTATCAGTCCAAACAACCCTTATTGATGATTGGTTGTAAGTCAAACTTATAGACCAGCTATCCTAGTAGCATGGATACGAGCAGTCTTCGGGCTAAACTCTAGAGGGCGTGTTAAGCCAGCTGTTATACCATCACGTATACCCCTTGAATTCCCAGTGAAAGGACACCACACAAGTGTTATGAAAATAAACAGTGTATTTATTTAGATCACAACAGCCCTGTACTCTTTATGAGGACAGGGTACTAAGCACACAAAAAACTCTTACGAAAATACTTTAAGTTGCACAATTTACACAAATGCCCGAGGGGCACGGAAAACCATATACTATGGAAGTGGAATGCGAAATTACTAGCAGGTAAGTACTGTACTAATAGGCTTTGGAATCGCTAGGACTACGTTACTGAACCTTCAGATTACTAGTAGGAGGCCTAGGGGACTCGGGTGCAGAGTGTGCACTCTCACGCGGGATGCGGGACAAAGTCTATGGGAGTTAGTAAAAGCAAAGTTAGTGTTCTCGGGCGAACCCGATAAGGTAGGCTGAAAACGAAAGTGGATCTGGACCCTTGGATAGTGAGGCTATGCTGGGGCACCGAAATGCCGAAGTTACCTAGCCCAGGGGCTGCGGCTGCATAGGTCTGAAAAGACGTCGGAAACCTTCGTTGACGAACCAGGAGCCTGAAAGAAGGAGTTGCTGGCAGGCGACCAGTGAAGATTGTTCGATGGATCCAAGCCTGGATCGAAGATGGAAGACACCTGTAAGCAGAGGGGACCAAGTCCTGAATCACTAGCCAGTGATCAGATGGGCACCAGGATGGCACCGGATGGAGTCACCTCGACCAGGTGAGTGGGCGACGCTGGACTCTGCAGTCTCACGGACTAGGAGGCGTTGTCGGCGACCAGGATGGAGGTGCGAGCTGTCCCACGATGGTTGATGCTGTCAACGTCGCTGGACCCAGGATTGGGGCAACAAGTCTTGGCAAATTCAAGCCCACGCAGTGGACCTAAAATGGCGTCTGGAGTGGACCAGGAGGGTCCGGGGTGCTCCTCTTTTGGAAGGGAGCAAGGGCCAGTCTGGAGCAACCAGACTAGCAGTGGTGATGTCGTCGGTCGTCGTCGGGAAGGCCACAAGCCAGCGGGCTAGTAGCCAGACAACGCGGTGAGCAGCCAAAAAGCAGAAGGGCCCCACGCAGATCTCGTGGATGCTGGGGGGCTGGACTTCGGTGCTGGAGCTGCTCAGGGTCGGGGCTTCTCGGACCCCAAAGCACTCACCAGAGGATCCCTTGGCGGTCGTGCTGGAAAGAAGTCGTGCAGTTCTGATGATGGCCGGTCCCTCGAGGTCTCGTCTCACCTACGGTTCTCAGCTTAGCTGTAGAGGTAGGTAGAGGTCAGAGGTGCCAGGGAAGCCGGGTCTCGTCGAGCTGGTCAGTCGGATTCCGGAGGAAGGACGTGCAGCAAACCGCAGTGTTCTTGATGGTGCCTGCGGGTGCAGGGTGACTACTCCTTAGCCACAAGGGAGAAATCTTGAGAAGAAGTCGAGAGTTCCTTTCGTAGAAAGTAGTTTCTTGATTCAAAGATGATTTAATCTGGAAGGGTCCCCGCTCCTGCCTTTATCCTAAAGAAAGGGGTGGGTACGCAACTAGGTCCTGCCCTAGGGGTGGGACCAGGAAGGGGGGTGGCTACACCACTCTCCCATGCCGGACTTTCCCAAGCTCAGGGGCTGGTGTGCCCCTGGAACTGGTTCTAGCCGGCAGATGCGTAGTGAGCACCGGGGTGCCACTTGCAGTCACCTTCCTGTAAAGCCCTGCCTACCCAGGATACACAAAACCCTGTCTGGGATGGTGCTAGCACCGCCCCTGACAGGAAACCCTTTGTCCAAGCTCCCCTCGCTGGAAGGACTCCTAGCTGCAGGGGGTCAGACATGTGTCTGTGGTGGCAGCATCCATTTTGTGATGCTGAGGCTCGAGTTAACTTTAACCGGGGTTCACAGTTACATACATGTCGTGTCCCTCTAGAAGGGTGGAATGCTAACCCCGTCGCCAGAATTGGCGAGGGGTTAGTATTCCAATTCGTATGACACCTTACTCGACATCTTTTGATAAAGCGATACCAAAGATAGCATATAACCGCGAGGATTATAATGCACTTAAGAGTATATGGTATGCGTTATCATGGAACAGCTATTAGGACTTGATTCCGCAAGCTGCAAACGGGCTCAGCTCATGCCAGGGCACCATCTCACACGATTCCAAGCACTCTGCCTTCAGGATGGTCAAGGCCTGCCATAGGAGTGACTGATAGGTATCTGTGTGTCCATTTTAGGGTTAGATATATGCATACTATATCTAAAGCAAAGGGTGATTACACCACCTTGCCCCAGCTGTC
The DNA here is from genome assembly GCF_964263255.1 of Lissotriton vulgaris. NCBI lineage: Eukaryota > Metazoa > Chordata > Amphibia > Caudata > Salamandridae > Lissotriton > Lissotriton vulgaris. Next base: position 263,683,503 of record NC_141685.1, read on the forward strand.
GTGCAGCCAGTTGTGTCAGATTTAGATGGCCAGCCAGGGGTGGAATAATACATGCTGCAGCCCCTGGTAGGCCCTGGGTACACCTATGCCCTGAGTTACAGGGTCTGATAAGGTGGCCCAGTACCAATTGGAAATGTACCTAAGGTACATGGAATCCATTTTAGAGAGAGAGCAGTAGGCCTGGGGTCCTGATTGGCAGGGCCCCAGGTCAACTAAGTCGGAAAACCAGCAAAACACCAGGCAAAAAGTTGGGGGCAACCATAGTCAGGTATCCACCTTCCTACACCAACAACTAGCGATATTCGTCGCTAAGAAGGCTTAGCGGCAATTTTTTTTATCGCCGCGCATCGCTGAGATAACGTGCAATTAGCAACGTTTATCTCAAAAGCGATAATATTTCCGGCGATATCGGAGAAATCCGTGAATATCGCTGACAATACAGCGATATTCATGCATTATTGCTAACAGGGTCTTAGCCATTATATCCACCTCCCATTGGATATAATGGCTAAGAACTGGTCTGAGCAAGCGTTAGTATTTGGAGATATTCGCGCTTAGCGCAAATATTTCCATCGCTACGCCTGCCTTGCTAATAGGCGATAGCGACGTTAGCGACTGCTTTCAGTCGCTAACAGGTTGGGTACGCCCACTTTGCATGTCATTAGCGATAAATATCGCTGACATGCAAAGCGGGCCCCAAACCGCTTGCTATCGCCTACTAGCTGCCGCTAACTGTTAGCGACAGCTTGCTGATAGGGCGATAGGATTAACGCCGCTTAGCGGCCAGCGGCGATAATCACATATCGCCCCCCTTGGTAATATGCCCCTAAGTTCCTTGTATTGTACTTTTACCTATGACCTCATAAAGAGTGCAGAGGGGTTGTGTTTAGATTAAATACATATATATTAGATATATATCTTGTGTGGTGTGCTTTCATTTAGTACTCAAGAGATTATAATTGGTAAAACAACTAGCTTAATTCGCTCTCTGAAGTCTTAGCCTGAAGACTGCTCGCCATGGCTATCCCTAGGATAGCTTTCTATAAGGTTGACTTTACAACCACCATCAATAAGGGACGATTAGACTGGTGCAAGGTGCCCACTAGAACTAGTGGATATCATATGCCAGGCTAACTTCTCACAGAAAGCACGTTGTAAGTCAAACGGACAGCAGCAAAGCATTAACACAACAACATGTTCTTAGATGTTCTTTGAACAAGAACATCAAAGGGGCACCGCCAAAGTGATCGCGGGCGCTTAATGAGAATGACGAGGTTTGCCATATAGCGCCTCTGCTCCTAAGCGCGTGCCCGCGCACATGCACTGTAGCTCTAGGCTGGCCATGGTAGCATTTTTGAGCCCTCACTAAAAGTCTCGCCAGACCAGCGCATGGACTGGGTCAGGCGAGACCTAAAAACAAATGTCAGTGACCGATCTCCATCAGGTGTAAGCATGGGCGGAAAATCCGTTCCGCTCGCGGATTTTGCGGATTTTCGGTAAATTCGCAATCCGCGAGATTCACGAATTTCCCGCAAAATCCACAAGCGGAACGGATTGGGTCAAAAGTTCAAGCTGACTTTTGTAACTCTTTTAGAATGGCGCCGGCAAGCTGCCAGAGCCATTCTAAAATAGTTACAAAAGTCAGCTTCAACAGGAAGCTCTAATAGATAAAGTAAAGCAGGTGCTCGAGTTGAAGCTCAAATTCAGTTACAAAATCATTAATCACCCCAAACTTGGGGTGATTAAGGATTGGGCAGAAGGGCACAAAAGTGGGACAGAGGGCAGAAGGGGATAAAAAATGAGTGGGGCAGAGGGCAGAAGGGCACAGAAACGAGTGGTACAGAGGGCAGATGGGCATAAAAATCGAGAGGGTGGCAGTGATTAACCAGGCAAAAAAAAAAAAACGCAAACACGCAAAGCGCCCCGCGAACACCCGCAAACACGCAAAAATAAAAAAAATCCGCAAATTCGCATGAATTCGCGAATTTTGCGGATTGTGAATTTGCAAATCCGCAAATCCGCAAAATTCACCCATGCTTAATCAGGTGTGCCTTTGGTCACACCACAATTTCAAAGGCCTGCAGTTACTGCACATCTATGAACCCATCACGGAATGTGAGGCAAAACTCTACATTGCCAGGCTCAAGAAAACTCCTTGCCTGGTCTGTTCCAAGTCCCACTCCAAATCCAAAATTCAATTTCAGTAATGTTCTCGGAGCCAACGTAACCGGTCCAGAGGTCATTCTTTATCGACCCCAAGTCTTCAGGTAAGCCTAAAGAAGTCCAAGCGGGGTTCCGCTCCCTTGCACCACTTGCACTAAGCAGATGCAGGGGCGGCGCCATACTTCCCAATCCCGCTCCCAAAATTGGCAGACTTTTAGCCGATTTTGAAGCTGGTTCTGGCACAACCAGAGTTTCCTGAGCCTTCAACCAAATTTGCCCAGACCAAACAATTCAGTGCAGCCCAGCTCTGGCTCTCTGGCACGTCTTCGAGACCTGAAGAGCCATGAGTACCTACACCTGAGGTTTCGCCTGCAGTTTTGCTCCAGCTGGACCCTCCTAGTCTGTGTTGCCTCCAGCTCCAATTCCGACCCAAATTCCAGCACCATGACCCACCCTGACCATGCTGATGCCAACTTTGCCACCTGAGGAAGCAGAACCAATTGTTCTTTCCAACGACGAGTCAATCCGACCTTGTTCGAAGTTGCGCTTGAATCCACCTGAAGTGTCCAATTTTACCTTCTCGTTCTTCCACCTCTTGAACTTCCATTAGGCCTCAACACTCTTGCATTCTCTATTCAGAACACACTTTGAAATGACCCAGCTTCGGGGTTCACTCAACCCTATCAAGACAACAATTGTTACAAGGAATTACAAGAGGCTAGTGACCGACCAAACCACCCAACAGCCTAGATCAGCCACAGAAGAACCCATTTCCTACACCATAGTAATGGATAAGGCAACCTTAGCTCTGGACCCACAGCTTCCCACTCTAGAGGTCAAGAAAATGTATTAACAGAAGTTCTCCGGCTACGTCAGATATCTTTAGCCCTTCTTCTACCTTTTAATGAGGTGCTGACAAAGGCTAAGGCCAAAATGTGCACCGACCTCCTGGTCAATTGTCAGGTTTCTAAGCATCATCACCCTCCTCCAGACACACTGCAACCTAAGATTTCTCCTGAGACTGAGAATTGCGGACTAATGCATCTTCCCTGGCTAATGTTACCGACTGGGTAATGATTGTCGTTTATATGACATTGTATGATCTATTGGCTTGTTCTACGTTTTGATTTGTGAAATTAAATAAAATCTGGGTCCGTTAGTCTAAAAAAAAAAAAAAATAAATAACCCTCCTCCAGACAACCCAGCCTTTCTTTCACAGCAGCTGTCACCAGACAGCCTGGTGTTGCAGGCCGTTGCAAACCTACCACCTTTCCAAACACTCCCCTGGACAGGGAATCGAAGAGGGTGGAAACATTCAGCAAATGTGTCTTCTCTTCCACTAGCCTGGCCCTCTGTTCTGTTAATGCCAACTGCTTGTTGGGTCATTATTCCCATGCCCTTTGGGATGCAGTAGCACAACTTCTCCTTGGTGTTGAAGACCTTCATCCTGTTCTATCTCAAGTGATTAACCCCTTCACTGCGGCAAAATTCCTCCGCAGTGCTAGTGGGGAGAGGGGGCCGAGTGGCGCTCGCATGCTCGTGACAGAGCCGCTCCGTCACGAGCCGCAGTTGAGCTGTGCTCATGACGGAGCGTTTCCGTCATGGCCCCGCCCGCTCAATGGAACGTCCAGCGCAGGCGTGGAATTCACGCCACGCAGGCGCGCCTAGCGGGCCATGACGGAACTGTTCCGTCATTAGCACAGCTCAACCGAGGCTCATGACGGAGCGTCTCCGTCATGAGCATGGAAGGTGTTAAAGATGGTTGGGATGCAGCGAGGTTCACAATATGTTGTGGCTTGGATACCACCTATTACATCAAGCAGGCTATACACACCAGTGTTGCCATACGCTGCCATGTGTGGACGAGATCAGCTGAGTTTTGCAGCGATGTCCAGTCCTCACTGATGGAAATGCCTTTTGATCAGACTTGCCTATCCTTGGACAAAACTGAGCGAGTGGTTTAGGGCTACAGCTTGCTCCCTGGGTCTTCCCTCCCCACCTTGCCAACCGCAGCAGTTCCACAGCTCGTTTCGGAGCATTGGCCGAGGTGCTCCATTCCGTGGCTGGTTCAACCACCCCAGGTGTCAGTGGGTGGGGCAGTCTACCCCCACCCCATGCAGCCCCACCCACCAAATCTCTTCAGCGTGTCCTTCCTAGAGCATAGCCACACAGAGGGAGGCAGAATCCACAGATTCTATTAAGTTTAGTAGGCCATCACCTTGGACAGCTGGGTTCTGCAGATTGTCTGCAAGAGATACCTCCTTTTCTGCCTTTTTTCGCCACCACAGCTTTTGCCATCCCCAGTGACTAAAAGAGGACCATCTCTCTGTTTTGCAGCAGGAAGTGCAAGTCTTTTTTTGCAAAAGGAGCTTTCGAGGGGGTTTCTCTGCCAGAAGTAGGTTGTGGAGGTTATTCGCGCTACTTTTTAGCTCCCAAGAAGGATGGATGCTTCAGACCTATTTTAGATTATGCACTCTCAACGTCTTCGGAAACAGACAGTTAAAATGCTCACGTTAGCCCAGGACTTGTCTGCCCTCAACCTGGGAGACTTAATGGTGGCATTGACCAGCAGGATGCATACTTTATATGTATCGTCCTTTGTCAGCCCTACTTGCTCTTTGTGGTGGGAGAGGAGCATTTCAAGTTCATGGTCCTACCCTTTGGTCTCACCCGTGCCTCTTGAAAGTTCACAAAAGTGATGGCAGCACACCTTTGAAGGTTGGGGATTATGGTTTTCCCCTACCTCAAGGACTGGCTGTTGAAGGTAGGCTTGCTACAGACAGTCACCTGCCACCTCCTTTCATCGATGGGGTTTACTATCAAGGTTCCGAAGTCACACCCGACTCCTTCTCAGACACTCCCTTTCATCTGTGCCATTCTGAACACAGTTCGGTTTAGTCCCTTTACACTGGGAATGACAGTCTAGGACATTACAGCTTTGGTTCTCATCTTTCAGCCTCAGTCCTGGATTCCAGTGAGGTAGATTCAGTAGCTGCTGTGACAAATTACCCCCGGCATCATGCTGGCCTAGCACGCCAGGTGGCATATGCAGGCTCACCAGTGTGATTTGAAGTCTCAGGGGGCCCAACATCAAGGGGACCTCTTCGACCACATTCAGACTGAAAAAGAGCTGCAATGGTGGTTACTGGATCTCGACTGGGTCAGCAGCAGATTTCTCTCCCTTCTCCACCCAGAGCTGACAATGGTTCCCGGTGAATCACTTCTGGGGTGGGGCGGCCATCGGGAGAGGTGATCAGAGGATACTGGTCTCCAGTGGAGTCCTGGATTCACATAAGTCTTCTGGAGCCGAGGGCCATCTGCTTGGATTTGAAAGCCTTCCTTCTGTCCACCAAGAGAAGGCTGGTACATGTTCTTACGGAGAACACCACCACGTGGCACTGCAACAAACAGAGCAGGGTGGGTTCACAGGCCTTGTGTCAAGAGGCCTTGCACCTCTGGAAATGGCTGGACCATCAAGAGAATTTCCAGGTTCTGAACCACCTGGCAGGATTGCTGAATGTTAGGTGGTGGGGAGCGAGCTCAGCCATGGACGCCTAGAGAAATACGAATGGCAGTTGCACCCAGAGGTCGTGCAAGGTCTCTTCTGCAAATGAGGAGAACCATGACTATCTTTTCAGCACCACGGAAAGCGCAATGTCAGCACTTCTGTGCATTGGGGTTTCCAATGTGTCTCTTGCTCCGAGAGAGTGAAACTCTGGACTCCTGTATGCTTTTTTACCAATACCACTCCTTCCCCAGGTTCTCAAGAAGACCAGGAGAGACTGGGCCCATGTCATTATAGAGCCTCTGGATTGGGAACAGAAAGAATGGTTTCCAAAACTCCTGGGCTTGAGCATATGTTCTCCAACCAGGCTGCCTGCTCTGAAAGGACCTGCTATCACAGTAACGGGGCAGGGTTCTGCACCTGGGCCTTCACACTCTCATTCTTCATGCTTAGAGATTGAACAGCAACAGCTGAGCACCTTCAACCATAGATGGTTGATGTCATCTTGGCAAGCAGTCGTCCCTCAACGAAAACTCCGGTCTCTGGGACAGATTTGTGGCTTTGTGTGGCATATGCCAGATAGAACCCCCACCCCCATTCCCGTCGCCAGGCCAAGTTATCTGACTTTGGTATTTTTTTCTGTATCCTGCCCAACAAGGTTTGGCTGTTGGCACCGTTAAAGGTTATCTTTCAAGCCTTTCAGTCTTCTTTTGATAGCCAGGTCAGACCTTGTTTGAGTCACCAGTTGTGATGCAATTTGACAGGGATACAATACTGGTTTCCCTTTTCCCCCTTTTTCATGCCCCACTGAGACCTTAATCTGGTCCCGACTTATTGATGTGCATCTAATCAGGCCTTGAAAAATCATACAAATGTTACTAGACGTGCAGGTCTAGTGACGTAAATAATCAACTCAACCTATTTGTAATGCTCTTGACCCATAAACTGGTTTTAAATGTTGTGTTTGTGGGCAAATATTTTAATTCATTTAGCCACAATTTTCTTTATCACATATGAGAGCACCTCCAAATGAGCGAGTTCAGAAGGTCTGCTGTACATAAAAAACTTGTTTGATTTAATAGACTAAACTTTTTTTACTTATATAATACAAACTAGCAGCCCGTCCCGACGTTGTCCGGGTATGAATTGCTGCCGGCCAGTAGTATATTGTTTCGTAGGATTTCATTTTGATAGCATTTCTTATCTGTGACAGGCCTGTGAAACGCTCCGATTCACAGTGCACTGCTGATGCACTTAAGAGTGTGCGTTCAGTAGTGTGTGAACTCGAGGTCCCTACTTTATTTTCCTTGCAATATTCTATAGCGCGAACTCGACAACATGGCATGAGCGCAATTTAAATTACAGAAGAACACATTGATTTGTGGTAGGCACGGGGAGACAAAGCGATTTGCCTGGAATCACAGGATGTTGAGCTGATGCCGAGATTCTAACGTAGCTCCCCAGCTCTAAAGCTCACAATTCTAGAACTTGTGGCGGGAGGTGTGTCTAAAAGTGTATGTCGTGCTGGGCATCAATGAGAGAGACCTGTGCATTTTTCCAATTGGTGGTGAAAAAATATGAGTATGTTGCTGGAGATGTGGGCCGCCGTGCCACCAATGTACTTACGGGGTAGGGTAAACATCCATTATTCTGCAAATTTCTTTCCGCATACCATCACTTTGCATACTTTCATTACGAAAGTACCATGACTCCGCAATGCCATTATAACGCATGGCATTACATTTTATATGCTTTTACCACGCATAGATTTACAACGAAATTCGGTGTAAATGCATGAATGGTAAAAGCATGTTTTTTAAAAATGTTTGGATAAGGCAAGTATGGGTATAGGGGTATATGTTTTGGGGTACTGATGTATATGTTTTGGGGTGTTTGGGTATTTTAATGGTTCAGATATAGTTTTGGGTTATGGGGTACAGGGGTATTTTTAGGGTTCAGGGCTAGGTTTGGGTTTTGGGGTATAGGGGTATGTTTAGCGTTCAGGGGTAGGTTTGGGTTTTGGGGTACAGGGGTATTAAGGGTTCAGGGCTAGGTTTGGGTTTTGGGGTACAGGGGTATTTTTAGGGTTCTGGGCTAGGTTTGGGTTTTGGGGTACAGGGGTATTTTTAGGGTTCAGGGGTAGGTTTGGGCTTTGGGGTACAGGGGTATTTAAAGGGTTATGGGCTAGGTTTGGGTTTTGGGGTACAGGGGTATTTTTGGGTTCAGGGGTAGGTTTGGGTTTTGGGGTACAGGGGTATTTTTAGGGTTCAGGGGTATGTTTGGGTTTTGAGGTACAGGGGTATTTATAGGGTTCAGGGCTAAGTTTTGGTTTTGGCGTAAGGGGGTATTTTTAGCGTTTAGGATAGGTTTGGGTTTTGGGGTACAGGGTATATTTATAGGGTTAAGATGGGTTAGTGTTTAAGGGTGTTGGGGTATTTTATAGAGTAAGGGTGGGTTATGATTTTGGGGTTCAGGGGTATTTAAAGTAGGGGTGGGCGGAATTGGCGCGAACTTGGTGCAATAAATCCGCAATATTTCGTTCCGTCAGATTTCCAATTATTAAAACAGAAACCTCATATATTCAAGACAAAATAACAAGTATTTCTACATGCTAAAATGCATATAGTCATTTCACAAAAGTGAAATTAGCTTCCAGCAAGCAGTGAGGTGATGATTTTGAGATCAAGCCCCTGCAAACCATTATGGGACGAGATTAGCAGTGGGAAGTGAATATTATAGTATCCAAATAATTCTACAAAGAGCTGCAGTTCACCTCGTTCTCCCAAGTTGTCCCCAAGAGGCAAATGCAATAGCATTTAAAATATTATACATCAAGCTGCAGTTCACTTCATGGTCCCTAGATGTCCCTGATGATGCAAATGCAATAGCATTTAAAATATTACACATCAAGCTGCAGTTCACCTCGCCGTCCCTAGATGTCCCTGATGTGGCAAATGCAATAGCATTTAAAATATTATACATCAAGCTGCAGGTCACCTCGTCGTCCCAAGATGTCCCTGATGAGTAAAATTCAAAAACATTGAAACCCTTTCATGAATGCTAAAAATTTTGCTAAGCTTATCCCATAATGCTTTGCAGGGCCTTTTAGTTGTATTTTTGCCCATAACTGTGCTTGGGGTTGTTCTAAGAGAATGGGACCTCCACCGAATTACTATTTAAAGGGAGCAGGAATGTATAGAACCTGGGAAGAAAAAACAACACTCGTGACGGAATGCCCCCAGCGATTGTCACGCCCCCAGCACACACCCACAGCACAATGCAGACACGCCCACAAGGGACTACTTTGCTGGCACGGTTCTTTTAAATTTTAAATGTATATGGTGGGCGTCTGCATAGCCTATGTCCTTCTGCTGCAACTGCCCTTTCCAACGCTGTATTGGGTGTTGTGATTGGTGCTGTGGTTCCCGAGGTTACCTGGCCAAAAGATGCAAGTTCTCTCTTTATAATAGTAGTATAGATCTAGCACCACATAGGATACACATAACCCCTGACTTACCTCTTAGTTCATTAACAGCATTGTCATCAGGGTGGGTTAAGAAATGGTTCTCAAACCGCGTTTAAAAACTTTTAATAAATCTCTAACTAAAGCATGAAGTGGTAGCATTTGTAATCAGCACATTTTACATTGAAATGGCCACACACCTTCCCAGTGATATGCAGGTTTACTGATAAAACTATATAGTGAACAAGCAATAATGTTTGGAAATAGAGTTTCTGCAAATATGTGTCATCTGCACATCACCAAGTAAAGTGTTCTGGTTTGTTTTGCTCCAAATTAACTCTTAGTTTGCATCACACTTCTTAATTCCCCCCAAAAATTGCTTTTGTAATTCCTAATATATTTTGAAACATTTGTGATATTATTTACAGGCTATTTATTTAAATGTTATGTGTTAGAGAAAAATAACTGCCATCTTCAGACAAAAACTGGTTCTGTGGACACTGATCTCCTTCTGCTGAAAATTGTGACGCAGTTCCATACCTGCCGGCATCGTTCTAATCTCCGTTTCACCCATGTAAAGAGCAGGAGAGACTCCATTGTTTGGATCTCAAGAGCGCACTGAGCTTCTATGTAGTTTGTACCAAAAGCTACCAGGCGCATTAGCAGCTCTTTGTGAGATTCTTTGGAGAAAAAAGGCAAGGCAGTGCAGAAGAGAACCATTTCTAGCTGGATTGTGCTGAAGATCTGCTAAGCATTGGCCAAAAAGCTGTTCCCATCACTGCTTAATTTATTAAAATAAAAAAAATTAAAAACGTGCCGGGCCCTAATCAGAAGGCCATCGCAGTTTGCACCACGCATTGCCTCTGTACTTAGAGAACTACTAACCACCAAACTGGTGTGAAAATTCAGACTGTTCAAGGCTGCCAAAGCTTTAAGAACGGCTTGGGTGGTAGGTATTAGTTGTTTTTAATGTATAATAAATTAACAAACATCTGTTTCGCTGCTCCTCTTTAAGCTACACAAACAGTGCCACCTTGTGGCAGCTGTCATAAGAGCAGGTTTAGGCAATTAAGTGCTGATGCCGAGCACCAGGAACTACCGCCCCCAATTAAGCTTTGGTCCCCAAAAGGACTACATATCCATTTAACCAGGGCTAAAGCTGCCAACATTGCACTGGCACACAGCATCCCCGTCAAAGACATTTGGCAGGCGGCTATATGGGTGTCCTCCACACGTTCACGAAGCACTATTTCCTGGACAGTCGGGTTCGTCAAGAGGTACATTTTCACCGCTTGGTCCTGCAAGACTTCCTTGTTTGAGTCTATTCACAGACCCGCATCAGAATAGGTATTGCTTTATTTGTTCAAAAAGTGAGTAATCTGTGACTAGACGTCTATTAGAAGAACAAGTTGTTTACCTTCGGTGAGCTCTTTTTTGTAGAAACTCTGTCTCGCTGCAGATTCCTCATCGACCCTCCCACCCTTTCTGCTCTGTGATTGAACTCGATCTTTATTAAGATACTACGGGGCCGATTCACAGAATTTACTTAAGACAAAATCACAAACTTACTACTTTTGGTATTCACAGAAGTTAAGATTTTGTCTTAAGTTTGACTTAAGACAGACTTAAGTTTGGATTTTGTCTTAAGTCTGTCTTAAGTCTGTCTTAAGTCTGTCTTAAGTTTGTCTTAAGTTTGTCTTAAGACAAAATCCTAACTTCTGTGAATAACAAAATTAGTAAGTTTAGGATTTTGTCTTAAGTTAGTTCTGTGAATCGGGCCCTATGTCTTGGACTCTGCACATTGCTCTTGTGTGCTGTGTGCTGTATGTAACCCCCTAAAATGACAGGATTCATGCCCAGCAGCTACTGTTAACAAGCATTGGCATAGCCAATAGGTCTCGCTTTTGGGACCTTCTAAGTATTTAGTTATGCAGCACAATATCCTTGGTGCAACCACATCAACTGTTGCGTGGCTAAACACTTATGAGGTCCCAAAGGCGATACCTATTGGCTATGCCAATGTTTTGTGTGGTTGTGTGTGTGGTTGTATGTTTAGTTGTGTGTGTGGTTGTGTTTGTGTGGTTGTGTGTGTGGTTGTGTGTGTGGTAGGGTGTGGTTGTGTGTGTGGTAGGTTGTGGTTGTGTGTGTGGGGTTGTGTGTGTGTGTGTGTGTGTGTGTGTGTGTGTGTGTGTGGCTGTGGTGTGTGTGTGGTTGTGTGTGTGCATGTGTATGGTTGTATGTGTGGTTGTGGTTGTGCGTGTGGTTGTAGTTGTGTGTGTGTGGTTTTGTGTGTGACAGTAATACTAAGCATCTCAAAATAATGGAACTCAAACATCGAGTTTGTGGAAAGAGAAAGTGTAGGAGAGTAGGGTCTGCTTCCTATGGTCACCCCCACTTTTTGCTGTGATACTCTGGTTTTTCGACTTTAATGTGGCTGTGGGCCTGCTAATCAGTCCCACAGCCCAGCTGCTCTCTCTCTAAATTGATACCATGTACTTTAGGTACATACCTGAATGGTTACTGGGTCACCCTTGTGAGCCCCTGTATAGTGTACCATAGGTACTCAGGGTATAGGTGCACCCTAGGCCTACCAGGGGCTGCAGCATGTATTGTGCCACCCCTGGTTTGCCTTCAAAACTGACACCACAGGTCTGTTCACACAGCCTGGGTAAGGTGGTGTAATCACCTCTTACTTAGATATAGTATACCTATATCTATATATCCATGTAGACACATATACACCTATAAGTCACTCCTATGGCAGGCCTTGACAATCCTGGAGGCAGAGTGCTTGGTTTTATGTGAGAGGGTGCACTAGAATGAGCTGAGCCCCTCTGCAGCTTTCGGAACCATCTCCTTATAGCTGTTCTATGATATAGCCATACCATATACTCTTAAATGCATTATAATCCTTGCTGTTAATGCTAACTTTGGTTTGGCTTTATCAAAACATGTTGTGTAAGGTGTCAGACATTTTGGAATACTACCTCCCCCGCCACTCCTGGCTGCCGGGGTAGCATTGCACCCTTCTAGAGGGAGAAGACATGTAGTTACTGGTTTACCCGGTTAAAGTTAAACAGAGCCTCAGCATCACAAAATGCATGTTGCTGCCACAGACACGAGTCTGCCCTCCTGCTGCTAGACGAAACTCCGGCAGGGTAGGCCTGGACAATAGGTTTCATGCCCAGGGAGGTGCTGGCACCTCTCCAGACAGGCTCTTTGTGTTTTGGGGCAGGGAGGGCTGCATTCAGTGAATGCTTTCCAGGCACTGCCTGGGGCACACTAGGTGTCCCATGCATTTCCCAGTTCAAATCGGTTGCTGGGGCACTCAGCCCCATCTCTGGCGCGAAACTGGACAAAGGGGAAGGGGTCCACCCATAGGAGGGATCTTAGAGTTAGTCCAACCACTAAACTTACTATAAGTATAGTACCCCAGTCCCTAGGACTTTCGATTACTCTGGATGAAACTTTGCAACATATATCCTGGACCTTCGACATTCCATATCGACTGGAAGACGGAAGAAATCTCCCTTGTGGTCAAGGAGTGACCACACTGTCCAAACAGGCACTAACAGCATCTTTGCTGGTCTGCATTTTCGAGGCTCCCGCCGGATCCCGAAGAATCTGCAACACAGGACACAGCCTTCCAGACATCTCTGACCCCGTCCTTCGCTCAAAGCAAAGCTGAGACCCGTGGTGGACACGAGAGACGTGGGACCGGAACTCCTGGACATCTTCATTTTGATACCTGCATCGACTTCCCAAGGTATCCCAAAGTTGTGCATTGGGGTGCTTGAAGCCCCAGACCCGAGCACGTTTTGCATCGAAGCTCGAAGCCCCACACTCCACGAGTGGCCGGTGGGCCTGCTTTGTGCATTTCCGCTCAACGGGTCTTCGCGGTTCCTAGTCCGTTGGCTAGTGAGCCCCCAAGAAGACAATCCTTTATTTCAACTTGCTTTCCTGGTTGCTCCAGGCTTGCTCCAACTTCCCTGCAAAGGACAACTTCCCTGGACCTTGCTCGTCTGCACCAAAGCCAATCTCAAAATCCTGCGCGGGTTGCGTTTGCCAAGGCTTGTTGGGTCCAATCCGGATATCGACAACTCAGTCAACTAGATCCTTTGTGGGACAGCTCGAATCCAGCTCCTGGTTGTCGTCGACGCCTCCTGGTCCTAGTGGCTGTAGAGACAAACTCCACCTTTTCACCTGAAATCACCCGACATCTGGTGGCATCTTTCCATCGCCGCCCTAGTCACTGGCAAGTGGCCCAGACTATGTCTCCTCTGCTTTCAGGTTCTTCAGATCTTCGATCCACCCTTGGATCCACTCGGACACTTTTCCTCTGGTCGCCTGCAGCACTTCTCTGCAGATCTCCATTGAAATTGACGACGAAACCAGAAACCAAAAGAGACCTATGCACCCGGCTTCCGTGGGTGAGGTAACACAAGTACTCTGGTAGTCTCAAGGGTATTGGCCATCCTAGTGTCTAAGTCTAAAAGGGTTCCATCGTAGTTAATTTAGAAGTGTCCTTAAATTGTAAAATTGTAACTTGTTTGTTTCCCATAGAAAGTCAATGGTAACCCGCGGTTGTGTTTAGACACTGCACGCGTCTCCTGTGGGCCTCCCACTTCCTGACCTTTGGTTGTCCTGAGTAGCCCCAGCAATTCCACAGGACCCAGGCCTGCTTTCTATTTTTCACATGGTTCTTATACCACTATTTTAGTATATGGTTTGTGAGGCTCCTAGGGCAAAACGTATACTGTGCAACTTATCGTATACTAATTAGGGGGCATATTACCAACAACTAGCGATATGCGTCGCTAAGTAGGCTTAGCGGCAATTTTTTTTGTCACCGCGCATCACTGAGATAACGTGCTATTAGCAACGTTTATCTCAAAAGCGATAATATTTCCGGTGATAGCGGCGAAATCCGTGAATATCGCTGAGAATACAGTGATATTCACGCATTATTGCTAACAGGGTCTTAGCCATTATATCCACCTCACATTGGATATAATGGCTAAGAACTGGTCTGAGCAGGTGTTAGTATTTGGAGATAGTCGCGCTTAGCGCAAATATTTCCATTGCTACGCCTGCCTTGCTAATAGGCGATAGCGACATTAGCGACTGCTTTCAGTCGCTAACAGGTTGGGTACACCCACTTTGCATGTCATTAGCGATAAATATCGCTGACATGCAAAGCGGGCCCCAAACCGCTCGCTATCGCCCACAAGCTGTCGCTAACTTTTAGCAACAGCTTGCTGATAGGGCGATAGGATTATCGCCGCTTAGCGGCCAGCGGCGATAATCACATATCGCCCCCCTTGGTAATATGCCCCTAAGTTCCTTGTATTGTACTTTTACCGATGACCTCATAAAGAGTGCAGAAGGGTTGTGTTTAGATTAAATACATATATATTTGATATATATCTTGTGTGGTGTGCTTTCATTTGGTACTCAAGAGATTATAATTGGTAAAACAACTAGCTCAATTCGCTCTCTGAAGTCTTAGTCTGAAGACTGTTTGCCAATGCTACCCCTAGGATAGCTTTCTATAAGGTTGACTTTACAACCACCATCAATAAGGGTCGATTAGACTGGTGCAAGGTGCCCACTAGAACTAGTGGACGTCATATGCCAGGCTATCTTCTCACAGAAAACACGTTGTAAGTCAAACGGACAGCAGCAAAGCATTAACACAACAACATGTTCTTTGATGTTTGATGTTCTTTGAACGAGAACATCAAAGGGGCACCGCGAAAGTGATCGCGGGCGCTTAATGAGCATGACGAGATTTGCCATATGGCGCCTGGTCCAGAGGTCATTCTTTATCGACCCCAAGTCTTCAGGTAAACCTAAAGAAGTCCAAGCGGGGTTCCGCTCCCTTGCACCACTTGCACTAAGCAGATGCAGGGGCAGCGCCATACTTCCCAATCTCGCTCCCTAAATTGACAGACTTCGAGCCGATTTTGAAGATGGTTCTGGCACAACCAGAGTTTCCTGAGCCTTCAGCCAAACTTGCCCAGACCGAACAATTCAGTGCAGCCCAGCTCTGGCTCTCACTGGCACGTCTTCGAGACCTGAAGAGCCATGAGTACCTACACCTGAGGTTTCGCCTGCAGTTTTGCTCCAGCTGGACCCTCCTAGTCTGTGTTGCCTCCAGCTCCTATTCCGACCCGAATTCCGGCACCATGACCCACCCTGACCATGCTGATGTCAACTTTGCCACCTGAGGAAGCAGAACCAATTGTTCTTTCCAACGACGAGTCAATCCGACCTTGTTCGAAGTTGCGCTTGAATCTACCTGAAGTGTCCAATTTTACCTCCTCGTTCTTCCACCTCTTGAACTTCCATAAGGCCGTCAACACTCTTGCATTCTCTATTCAGAACACACTTTGAAATGACCCAGCTTCGGGGTTCACTCAACCCGATCAAGACAACAATTGTTACAAGGAATTACAAGAGGCTAGTGACCGACTAAACCACCCAACAGCCTAGATCAGCCACAGAAGAACCCGTTTCCTACACCATAGTAATGGATAAGGCAACCTTAGCTCTGGACCCACAGCTTCCCACTCTAGAGGTCAAGAAAATGTATTAACGGAAGTTTTCCGGCTATGTCAGATATCTTTGGCCCTTCTTCTACCTTTTAACCGCTTCGCTGCTCAGCCACGGTAGTCGTGTGCGGATGACGAGCTGAGCTCGTCATCTAACGCGGCTTTTTTGCAAATTGCCGCACACAGCGGGAAAAGCCGCTGCAGCGATGCGGCTGATGAGGTGCTGACAGACAGCCTATTAGTAGCTAAGGCCAAAATGTGCACCGGCCTAATATTCAATTGTCAGGTTTCTAAGCATCATCACCCTCCTCCAGACAACCCAGCCTTTCTTTCCCAGCAGCCGTCACCAGACAGCCTGGTGTTGCATGCCGTTGCAAACCTACCACCTTTCCAAACACTCCCCTGGACAGGGAATCGAAGAGGGTGGAAACATTCAGCAAATGTGTCTTCTCTTCCACTAGCCTGGCCCTCTGTTCTGTTAATGCCAACTGCTTGTTGGGTCATTATTCCCATGCCATTTGGGATGCAGTGGCACAACTTCTCCTTGGTGTTGAAGACCTTCATCCTGTTCTATCTCAAGTAATTAAAGATGGTTGGGATGCGGGGAGGTTCACAATATGTTGTGGCTTGGACACCACCTATTACATCAAGCAGGCTATAGACACCAGTGTTGCCATACGCTTCCATGTGTGGATGAGATCAGCTGAGTTTTACAGCAATGTCCAGTCCTCACTGATGGAAATGCCTTTTGATGGGACTTGCCTATTCCTGGACAAATCTGACCGAGTGGTTTAGGGCTATAGCTTGCTTCCTGGGTCTTCCCTCCCCACCTTGCCAACCGCAGCAGTTCCACAGCTCATTTCGGAGCATTGGCCGAGGTGCTCCATTCCGTGGCCGGTCCAACCACCCCAGGTGTCAGTGGGTGGGGCAGTCTAACCCCAACCCCTGCAGCCCCACCCACCAAATCTCTTCAGCGTTTCCTTCCTAGAGCACAGCCACACAGAGGGAGGCAGAATCCACAGATTCTATTCAGTTTAGTAGGCCATCACCTTGGACAGCTGGGTTCTGCAAATTGTCTGCAAGAGATACATCCTTTCCTGCCTTCCTTCGCCACCACAGCTTTTGCCAACCCCAGTGACTAAAAGAGGACCATCTCTCTGCTTTGCAGCAGGAGGTGCAGGTCCTTTTTGGCAAAAGGAGCTTTCCAGTGGGTTTCTCTACCAGAAGTAGGTTGTGGTGGTTATTCCCGCTACTTTTTAACACCCAAGAAGGATGGATGCTTCAGACCTATTTTAGATTATGCACTCTCAACGTCTTCGGAAACAGACAGTTAAAATGCTCACGTTAGCCCAGGACTTGTCTGCCCTCAACCTGGGAGAATTAATGGTGGCATTGACCAGCAGGATGCATACTTGATATGTATCGTCCTTTGTCAGCCCTACTTGCTCTTTGTGGTGGGAGAGGAGCATTTCCAGTTCATGGTCCTACCCTTTGGTCCCACCCGTGCCTCTTGGAAGTTCACAAAAGTGATGGCAGCACACCTTTGAAGGTTGGGGATTATGGTTTTCCCCTACCTCAAGGACTGGCTGTTGACGGTAGGCTTGCTACAGACAGTCACCTGCCACCTCCTATCATCGATGGGGTTTACTATCAAGGTTCGGAAGTCCCACCTGGCTCCTTCTCAGACACTCCCTTTCATCTGTGCCATTCTGAACACAGTTCGGTTTAGTCCCTTTACACTGGGAATGACAGTCTAGGACATTACAGCTATGGTTCTCATCTTTCAGCCTCAGTCCTGGATTCCAGTGAGGTAGACTCAGAAGCTGCTGTGACAAATTACCCCCTGCATCATGCTGGCCTCGCACGCCAGGTGGCATATGCAGGCTCATCAGTGTGATTTGAAGTCTCAGGGGGCCCAACATCAAGGGGACCTCTTCGACCACATTCAGATGAAAAAGAGCTGCAATGGTGGTTACTGGATCTCGACTGGGTCAGCAGCAGATTTCTCTCCCTTCTCCACCCAGAGCTGACAATGGTTTCGGATGCATCACTTCTGGGGTGGGGCGGCCTTCGGGGAGAGGTGATCAGAGGACACTGGTCTCCAGTGGAGTCCTGGATTCACATAAGTCTTCTGGAGCCGAGGGCCATCTGCTTGGATTTGAAAGCCTTCCTTCTGTCCACCAAGAGAAGGCTGGTACATGTTCTTACGGATAACACCACCACGTGGCACTGCAACAAACCGAGCAGGGTGGGTTCACAGGCCCTGTGTCAAGAGGCCTTGCACCTCTGGAAATGGCTGGACCACCAAGGGATTTTTCAGGTTTTGACCCACCTGGCAGGATTGCTGAATGTTAGGTGGTGGGGAGCGAGCTCAGCCATGGACGCCTAGAGAAATACGAATGGCAGTTGCACCCAGAGGTCGTGCAAGGTCTCTTCTGCAAATGAGGAGAACCATGACTATCTTTTCAGTACCACGGAAAGCGCAATGTCAGCACTTCTGTGCATTGGGGTTTCCAATGTGTCTCTTGCTCCGAGAGAGTGAAACTCTGGACTCCTGTATGCTTTTTTACCAATACCACTCCTTCCCCAGGTTCTCAAGAAGACCAGGAGAGACTGGGCCCATGTCATTATAGAGCCTCTGCATTGGGAACAGAAAGAATTGTTTCCAAAACTCCTGGGCTTGAGCATATGTTCTCCAACCAGGCTGCCCTCTCTGAAAGGACCTGCTATCACAGTAACAGGGCAGGGTTCTGCACCTGGGCCTTCACACTCTCCTTCTTCATGCTTAGAGATTGAACAGCAACAGCTGAACACCTTCAACCAGAGATGGTTGATGTCATCTTGGCAAGCAGTCATCCCTCAACGCAAACTCCGGTCGCTGGGACAGATTTGTGGCTTTGTGTGGCGTATGCCAGATTGAACCCCCACCCCCATTCCCGTCGCCAGGCCAAGTTATCTGACTTTGTTATTTTTTTCTGTATCCTGCCCAACAAGGTTTAGCTGTTGGCACCGTTAAAGGTTATCTTTCAAGCCTTTCAGTCTTCTTTTGATAGCCAGGTCAGACCTTGTTTGAGTCACCAGTTGTGATGCAATTTGACAGGGCTACAATACTGGTTTCCCTTTTCCCCTCTTTTTCATGCCCCACTGAGACCTTAATCTGGTCCCGACTTATTGATGTGCATCCAATCAGGCCTTGAAAAATCATAAAAATGTTACTAGACCTGCAGGTCTAGTGATTTACATAATCAACTCAACCTATTTGTAATGCTCTTGACCCATAAACTGGTTTTTAAAGGTTGTGTTTGTGGGCAAATATTTTAATTCATTTAGCCACCATTTTCTTTATCACAAATGAGAGCACCTCCAAATGAGCGAGTTCAGAAGGTCTGCTGTACATAAAAAAGTTGTTTGATTTAACCCCTTCAGCGCGGCGTGAATTTTCGTGCTGTGCTGAAGGTTCTAATGAGCCGATCGGCTCATGACGGAACGGTTCCGTCATGAGCACAGCTCAACCGACGCTCATGACTGAACCGTTCCGTCATGAGTATGGAAGGGGTTAATAGACTAAACTTTTTTTACTTATATAATACAAATCTAGCACCACATAGGATACACATGACCCCTGACTTACCTCTTAGTTCATTAACAGCATTGTCATCAGGGTGGGGTAAGGAATGGTTCTCAAACCGTGTTTAAAAACCTTTAATAAATCTATAACTAAAGCATGAAGTGGTATCACACAGTCATTTGTAATCAGCACATTTTACATTGAAATGGCCACAAGCCTTCCCAGTGATATGCAGCTTTACTGATAAAACTATATAGTGAACAAGCAATAATGTTTGGAAATAGAGTTTCTGCAAATATGTGTCATCTGCACATCACCAAGTAAAGTGTTCCGGTTTGTTTTGCTCCAAATTAACTCTTAGTTTGCATCACACTTCTTAATTCCCCCCAAAAAATTGCTTTTGTAATTCCTAATATATTTTGAAACATTTGTGATATTAATTTACAGGCTATTTATTTAAATGTTATGTGTCAGAGAAAAATAACTGCCATCTTCAGACAAAACTGGTTCTGTGGACACTGGTCTCCTTCTGCTGAAAGTTGTGAGGCAGTTCCACACCTGTCGAGCCCTCATCCTGCTGCATCGTTCTAATCTCCGTTTCACCCATGTAAAGAGGAGGAGAGACTCCATTGTTTGGATCTAAAGAGCGCACTGAACTTCCATGCAGTTTGTACCAAAAGCTACCAGGCGCATTATCAGCTCTTTGTGAGATTCTTTGGAGAAAAAAAAGGCAAGGCAGTGCAGAAGAGAACCATTTCTAGCTGGATTGTGCTGAAGATCTGCTACGCATTGGCCAAAAAGCTGTCCCCATCAGTGCTTAATTTGTTAAAATAAAAAAAAATGAAAACGTGGCGGGCCCTATTCAGAAGGCCATCGCAGTTTGCACCACGCATTGCCCCTGTACGTACAGAACTACTAACCACCAAACTGAAGTGTGAAAATTCAGACTGTTCAAGGCCGCCAAAGTTTTAAGAACGGCTTGGGTGGCAGGTATTAGTTGTTTTTAATGTATAATAAATTAACAAACATCTGTTTCGCTGCTCCTCTTTAAGCTACACAAACAGCGCCACCTTGTGGCAGCTGTCATAAGAGCAGGTTTAGGCAATTAAGTGCTGATGCCGAGCACCAGGAACCACCGCCCCCAATTAAGCGCTGGTCCCCAAAAGGACTATATATCCATTCAACCAGGGCCAAAGCTGCCAACACTGCACTGGCACACGGCATCCCCGTCAAAGACATTTGGCAGGCGGCTATATGGGTGTCCTCCACACGTTCACAAAGCACTATTTCCTGGACAGTCGGGTTCGTCAAGAGGTACATTTTCACCGCTTGGTCCTGCAAGACTTCCTTGTTTGAGTCTATTCACAGACCCGCATCAGAATAGGTATTGCTTTATCTGTTCAAAAAGTGAGGAATCTGTGACTAGACGTCTATTAGAAGAACAAGTTGTTTACCTTCGGTAAGCTCTTTTTGGTAGAAACTCTGTCTTGCTGCAGATTCCTCATCGACCCTCCCACCCTTTCTGCTCTGTGATTGAACTCGATCTTTATTAAGATACTACGGGGCCGATTCACAGAACTTACTTAAGACAAAATCACAAACTTACTACTTTTGGTATTCACAGAAGTTAAGATTTTGTCTTAAGTTTGACTTAAGACAGACTTAAGTTTGGATTTTGTCTTAAGTCTGTCTTAAGTTTGTCTTAAGACAAAATCCTAACTTCTGTGAATAACAAAAGTAGTAAGTTTAGGATTTTGTCTTAAGTTAGTTCTGTGAATCGGGCCCTATGTCTTGGACTCTGCACATTGCTCTTGGTCAGTATTATGGTACTACCAAACACTTTCTGAAAACCACGTACTCATTTGAAAAGTATGCATCACTCCTCTGTCTCTTGTCACACATTTTTCATAATGTCATGGAGTAATTTCCTTTGACTGGTCCACCATATACACAGGTTTCAAATTACTGTACGTCAGGCAAGTATCAGAATGCAGAAAAAGCAAAGCAAAAATCTTCTGTACAAACCACAGGGGCATATTTACGAGCCCCTATCTCCACAGGAACATCTCTTTTTATGACGTTGCTGTGTAGATAGGTACTTCACCTTATTTACTAGGCAGCATTAAGCCACTTATGTGGCTTAACGATGCCTTGTAAATAAGGCCCCCTCTCATGCTAAGCTTAGCGTGAAAGGGGTGGGCAATGGGTGTTGAGGTGCAGTGGGTGTTCCACCTCAACATCCATTGATTCTACCGCTGCCCCCTATTTACAAGGGAGGCACAAATAGGAGGCAGCGCCAGAATTAAGAACAGGGAAAACCTAGTCTTACCCTGGCGCAACGAGGAGAAATGTTCCATTTCTCCTTGTTTTTGCTGTTTTCAGGAGTACTGCATTGTGCAATACACATGAAAACAGCAAAAGGCCAATGATTGTTTATGTGCAGTAAGGGGGGCCTTCCTGTACATAAACAACCTTCCCCTGCACGCAGACACGTTTGCACTATGGTGGAAGGATGCCTGCGTTGGCACTAGGGTGTAGTGTAGCGCCAGCACATGGGGAAACGCAGGGCTGCACCATATTCTTGTACATATGGTGCAAGTCCTGCGTTTCTGAAGTGGCGGAGTGAGGTGTTAAGCCAGGAAGGCTAACGCCTCACTCCGCCACTTCCCTCAATATTATACCCCTCTGTGTCATGCAATGCAGTTTGTGTGATGTTAAGAGAAATTCTGAAGTCAAGGAATGCCATTTCCAGGAATGTCGGACTTGTAGTTTTGAACTATAAAAAAAAAGCATACCTCTTAACTCAGATTGACAGCAAGTATTAACGTATACATTCAGTACATTGAAGGGAAATACCATGGGCCTCATTTATGAGAAATGACGCATCGCTGAGTGAAAGCAGCGATGCGTCACTTCTCAGTGCGCACTCCTTGTGACATGATTGATGAGTCATATTTATAATATGACGCATCATGTCGCAAGGAGTTACAGATACGTCAGATACAGATACGTCAGTATTTCCGACGTATCTGTAGTCGCAAAAGTGACGCATTGCTGGAGTGTGTCACAAAAGTGACGCAACTCCAGCAATGTGTACTTTCACATGGGCAAGTCCCATGTTGTTAGTGCCTGCGTCAGTCTTACGCCTGTCATGATGCTTGGCGTAAGATTTTGACGCATTAGCAGCCAAGAAATGGTGCAGTGAAATCTGATAGATTTCACTGCGTCACTTCTACGACCCTTCCTTGCGTCAATACGCCCCCCTTGCATACATTATACCTGGCGCAGATATAATGTGGCGCAGGGGAACCTAGATGCGTCACTTTGTAAATATAGTGCAACAAGGCGCTTTACTTACGCCACTGGTGCGCCACAAAAAGTGATGCACCGGCGGCGTAAAAGTGACGCACAGCCTCATAAAAGAGGCCCCCTGTATTTTCTGACAGGGATGTTCTCCTCAGTGATGTTTTTAGATTATTTGTAGTCCTTCTGCTGTGGCACTGCACTTAGCTACATCATGTCCTGTGATGCTGTGAGAACCTGTTGTTCAGCTAGGTAATGGGACACAAAGTCTCAGAGAATTACATAAACTGCACTCCAGCTTTCAAACTGGCCAGGCGCTCTTTAATGCGCACTCTAAAAGGCTGTTAATTCTATTTGTTAAAGTTGCAGGATTAGGGGGCGGCTGGAGATGTTGAGGGGTTAAAACAGTCCACCGTGATTCCTTTTTTTAGATCGATGTCCTAGTCTGTATTTTTCTAAGTATTGTCTAGTCTATATGTGTGCACAGCCACAGAAAGCGATTTTCAGCACTCCGGGGAAGTTTGAGCTCTTTCCATTTCAATCAACTTAGGAATAATAATTGTTTTATATTAAAAATATATTTATTTGAAATACCCACATGTAAGAAACAGAAAGAAAAAACATTACATTTCATTAAAGATAAGTAACTTATTTTCCGATTGCATTTTGCACCACAGAATTGCAGCACGGTAGCTATAAAAATAACAGAATTCGATAATACCCCAACAGTATTGTACACATTTTATCAGCCTCAAAAGAATGCAAAATCACTGGTATTCCAACCCGTGCCTCACCTTAGAACTCACCCATTTATAAGCATCAGATGCATTAACTCGCTTTTAGGTATACATTAAGCTAAAAAGTGTGATATACGAGCATTTTAATAGACCTCTTAATATTTTCTAAACTGCAGCCCTAAATGAGTTGGACACAAAAATGCACAGAATTTATTGTGTCAAAGTTTTGTCCTGCCTGTCCATGTATGCTTGCACCGCCTTCCACAAGGCCCTGATGTTTCCCTCTCCAAACCCTGAGGCGCCATGACGCTGGATGAGTTCTAGGAAGAAGGTATCTTCTGAGAAGATAGGATGAGTGAAGATCTGCATCAGGTATCGCTTTCTAGCTTCCATCGTCAAGGGATGGGTCTCACTTCCCTTCAACGCTCCATCTAGGAGGATGCCAAGCTGAGAGAGGAGTGCATTGTCCAGCCCAGCCTCGCGTATCTCTGTCTCCTTGGAAACCTCACTATAATAGTCTGATGGTGGAGTGACGAAGCGCACCCCAGCATCTCGGAGAGCTTTGGCCGCAACAAGAATGTCCGGTGTGTAGAGGCCAACGTGTTGGATGCCTGCTCCACCATGCTGCTCAAGAAAGGTGTCAACCTGGTTTCGCCCTTGCTCCGGCAGGGACTCTCCGATAACAAACTTGCAGTCCTTTTCCTGGGCCTCAGATGAGAATGATAGACCCACCTCGCTACACTTCCAGTATTGCATGGCAGTTAAACGCAGGCCCACGCCTGACCCCTGGATTACGTAACCTTCCTCTGGCTTCTCGTCAGGACTCAGCTGGAATCTCTTGAAGCCAAAGCATTTTTCATACCATTCAAGGACACCTGGTGTACCAAGACGGGGAGAGGCGAAGGCGACATGGTCAAAGTGTGTAACCACACTGTCCAATTGAGTGCTATGGCTTTCAATTTTCTGGAACCCTGGTAAGAATTCACCTTGATATCGGGACCGATCGACCAACGTGTGACAGACATTCCCTACCACCGACTTCACCACAAAATAAGTCACAAACCCTTCGTCATCTTCCACTGTGGTAGGCGGAACCATTATCCTGCACTTATGAGTACAGAGATGTTGGAAAATGCAATCCACATCTTCCACTTCGAAGCAGACATTAGAAGCTGTGTCAACTGCAGTTGAAAAGTCTCCATCGTAGAGGAGGCCCACACCGGTTGTGCTTGCCATTTCATGCTCTTTAGGAAGATTAGGAATCCATCCGTTTGACTCTCCGCTCAGGATTGACCTGTTACTCTCAAATACTCCCTGTTCGTCTGGAGACATTTCATTGACAACAAAAATGGCTGAACCCTGTTTAAAGGCAAACTGTCGGGCGCCCTTGCTGATCCTGACTGCAAACAGCTGGAAGCGTAATCCATTGACCAAGTAGCTCGCCAGCTGCAGGCCGTTCTTGACTTGGAAGGTGATATGGCTTATCCGACTCAGCCACCGGGACATGGCTGTCAATTCCAACACCAAAATCTGTTAAAGGAAAAGAAGGTGTCAAATGATTCTGTGAGGTATTACCAACATTACAAATTCTAAATAATGGCAGTTAAAGGAAAGAGCAAGGACATTGCGTTTGTATCACAGGCATGGCGTCACAGATTGTGATCATCAATAGGACCTGAAGGGTACACTTCTTAAAATATCCTGCCTATATCTTGGTTTCTTTTGCATTCTTTCTCATGTTCGACATCAGTTATCTACCAAGTTGTTCATTTTGTAAAGGGAAGCAAACTGCTTGTTGCACCTTTCAAGTTGCAACCACAAAAGGGCTGGGGAAAGATTAGAAAAAACTCACACACCAGCCATTGAAACTATAATTTGCACACCAGATGCAGTACTAATGACCTCGCCCTAAACAGATGTAATTACAAATATAGTAAATCCTCTTACACATGGAGTTACCTATCACATTACCCGTACCACTTTATGTAAGGCATAGGGGGGCCCGATTCACAGAATGAACTTAAGACTCAATCCTAAACTTACTACTATTTTGGTATTCACAGAATGCACTTACTACTTTTGGTATTCACAGAAGTTAGGATTTTGTCTTGAGTCTGTCTTGAGTCTGTCTTAAGTCTGTCTTAAGACAAACTTAAGACAAAATCCTAACTTCTGTGAATACCAAAAGTAGTATGTTCATTCTGTGAATACCAAAAGTAGTAAGTGCATTCTGTGAATACCAAAATAGTAGTAAGTTTAGGATTGAGTCTTAAGTTCATTCTGTGAATCGGGCCCAAGGAGATAAAGGGATTTTCCCAACATCACAGGATCATGAGCAGACACCATGACTCAAATCTGGTTTCCCAGTTCCACAGTCTGCCGCCATGGACGTTAGGCTACGTCTCACAAAAGCGCTCAAATGACAGTGAATGTAATATTATTAGATGGTTTGATTATGTGTTGCTTCATCACACTTCATTTTTAGGTGGCAATATTTGGCTGCATAAATATTGTGAGATCATGAACATCGGGTGTGTGAATAATGGTTTGCCTGGCTCTTGGAGTTATGGATTGTGCTCCTTACCATAAATTTGCTAATCTCGTTGATTTTTGGTTTTCTGTTTGTTTTTTAGGTGTATTTATCAGGGTGTTTTAACCCCTTGGCCGCAGCGGTAATTCAGCCGCGGCGCTGGTGGGAATGGGGGGGGGGGGTCGTGCGGCGCCCCCATGCTCGTGACAGAACCACTCCATCACGAGCCACGGGCGCGCTGTGCTCATGACGGAGTGGTTCCGTCACGGCCCCGCCCGCTCAATAAAACCGCCACGCAGGCGTGGAATTGATGCTACGTAGGCGGGGAGGCCGCGCCGTGACGGAACCACTCCGTCATTAGCACAGCACGCTCGCGGCAGAGTGGTTCCGTCACGAGCACGGAAGGGGTTAAACATATATTTAGGTGTTAATCAAGGCTAACCATAACCTAACTTTAACCTATGTTTTTCAGCTGCATTTTGGGAGATTTTTGAACATATACAACCTTGAAGAGGTCCTTGCACCGATCCCCCTGCCTACGGCAATCCCTGGCTGCACAAGGCCATTAGCCTGGCTTTCAGCCCAGCATTTCTATCCAACAGATCATAGGCAGTCAATACCCGCAGATCACAGCGTTCAGCAGTGCATCACAGGGCTGGTCACCGAGCCTGGCCTCTTGCCAGACCCTGCGTCAAACCTTCTCAGGGCAGCCTACCTCCGCTGTGCAAGTCCTCTGGCATCCACATCAGGATTTTGGCTACAGGGCGCAGCAACTGGCCATCCCTTGGCCTAACTATCTGCTGGCAGCGATTGCCTGCAGTACATGGCCTTCGGTCGTATGCAGTAGGGGGTGCTGTGGGTTCTGGTCACTACACAGGCACTTTGCTCAGCGGTTCATTGGTGGTCAGTCCTGCTGTGCATGGTTGTGTGCAGAGGGCTTGCTTTCAATCTCCAGGCCTTCAGCTATCCAGGAGACAGTTGGCAACAGGGCCTGGCCTCTATGCTTGGTGCGGCCCCCTCAATAAGCCAACAACCACTGATGTGCGCAGCCCTCACCTGTATGCAGTGAGATGGGCTTTAGTGCCTACCTTCAGCCAGACCCTGTACCCAACACTATAGGTAGTCAATCCCGCTGCACATGGCTATGTGTATTGGGTTGTGTGCAGTGCTAGATCTCCAAGTCTGTGGCTGTGGGGTTAGCGGCAGGGGCTTACCTCTGGTAAGCCAAAGAACCCAATGCTGTGTGGGTGGCCAACCGCTGCTGTGCCTTTACCCATCAGCAGCAGGGCTAACTATGGAGCTTTGCCTCCGCCCAGACCCTACAGCCAATTTTCCACAAGCAGCCAAACCCACTGTGCATAGCGGAGTTGGCTGAAGAACCAGGCTCTTCACCCAGCACTCTGTGGGCAGCCATTCTCTCCTATAGACTACTTTTAGCCATGCACAGATGGATTGGTCACAGGTCCTGGCCTCTGGCAAAGCTCTGGACCTTACATTCTGTATGTGGCCAACACCTGCGAGGGGCTGGCTGCTGGCCCTGGACTGCGGCCTGGTCCTGCTCCCAGCCAACCCCCAGAGCTCTCAACACTTTTTTCCATTTTTTTTTCAGGATACATGAAGCCGGAGGCCCAGGAATGTCCACGGGTTGCAAATGCTGCATTAAAAAATGTTTTGCCTTTTTTATTTTAATACCAGGGTCGGCTCCTTGTAACTGGGCATCAGGGAAGATTTACTGTGACCCACTATGCCCTTTTTTTGTGCAAAATAGAGCACCTGGTTGTATTGTATTGTAATTGTAATTGCATTTGTATAGCGCCTACTACCCCATACGAGGCGTCAAGCGCTTTTTTGGTGAGTAGCAAGCACTCTGGGACCCATAGAGGATTAGTGTTGAATTAGTATAGTGAAACATGCAAGTACATTTTAAGTGGTGGATATGTTAGTCAGATATTTGTATTTGGAAGGATAGCAGAAGGATAGACGAGGAAAAAGGTTTGTATTTATATAGCGCTTCTAACCCCTGATGGGGTGTTGAAGTGCTTTTTTTGGCAAGTAGCACGCTACTCCGGAAACCCATAAAGGATTAGTGGTGAATTAGTATGGTTAAATATGAAAGTAATTTGAGTGGTGGATATTAGTCAGTTATTTGGAGTGAGAAGGATAGCTGAGGGATAGAGGGGAAAGAAAGGTTTGCATTCATATTGCACCTGTAACCCCTGATGGGGTGTTGAAGCGCTTTTCTGGAGAGTAGCAGGCTACTCCGGAACCCATAAAGGATTAGTTGCACGTTGCTCATCCGATTGCTCTGTCTCACTGCTCAGCCGAGTGAGGCGCTGAAGCAGCCAGCAGGCAACCGCCGCGACCTCCCGGGCTCCGCCCACCGAGTTAGGCCACGCCCCCTTGTCTATTTCAAGGCGCGCTCTGGTGACAGCGCTGGTTAGACTCGAGCTCTTGAGGCGGAAAGCCGAGAGCGAGGGAAACCTCTGGAAAACTGCTTTTAAAATTGTATTGTGCTTACTTGTGTTTTAGATAAGCTAATTTGCACGTTGCTCATCCGATTGCTCTGTCTCACTGCTCAGCCGAGTGAGGCGCTGAAGCAGCCAGCAGGCAACCGCCGCGACCTCCCGGGCTCCGCCCACCGAGTTAGGCCACGCCCCCTTGTCTATTTCAAGGCGCGCTCTGGTGACAGCGCTGGTTAGACTCGAGCTCTTGAGGCGGAAAGCCGAGAGCGAGGGAAACCTCTGGAAAACTGCTTTTAAAATTGTATTGTGCTTACTTGTGTTTTAGATAAGCTAATTTGCACGTTGCTCATCCGATTGCTCTGTCTCACTGCTCAGCCGAGTGAGGCGCTGAAGCAGCCAGCAGGCAACCGCCGCGACCTCCCGGGCTCCGCCCACCGAGTTAGGCCACGCCCCCTTGTCTATTTCAAGGCGCGCTCTGGTGACAGCGCTGGTTAGACTCGAGCTCTTGAGGCGGAAAGCCGAGAGCGAGGGAAACCTCTGGAAAACTGCTTTTAAAATTGTATTGTGCTTACTTGTGTTTTAGATAAGCTAATTTGCACGTTGCTCATCCGATTGCTCTGTCTCACTGCTCAGCCGAGTGAGGCGCTGAAGCAGCCAGCAGGCAACCGCCGCGACCTCCCGGGCTCCGCCCACCGAGTTAGGCCACGCCCTTCCTTCCGGATATTTAAGAATGTGCTGCTTCCGGAGGCGCAGCGGACGGGCGCAGCGGGCGCGCCGGCGGTGCGCCGAAGGCGCGCCAAAGGCAAGCCCGTCTGCGCCCGTCCGCGACCTGACGGGACCAGGGGCCACAATCCCTGGTGCACCGACCTCTCAGGGCAGGCCATACAGCTCGGCAGCCCTACATAGTATAGGAAGAAAGGTCGCTGCTCAGTGTATGCATATATATGCTCCCACAGAACTTCCCCTCAGTTGTCCAGACTGTAAACATCCCTTCCGGAACAACCCCACGGTTATTGTTCCTAAATACTGTATGTATGCACTGAATTGCCGATCACTGCCCAAACACTGTACACAAATCGCCATGCTACTTGAGGAGCACAAGCCAGATGCACTCTTTTTAACAGAGACATGGCTTACGGCCCAATCGGAGCCCGATATTGTTACAGCCTTACCAGCTAGCTATCACATCTGTAGGCTCGACAGACCAGAAGGGAGAGGGGGTGGGTTGGCCATCATCATAAAGGACCAGTATCACTGCCGCACTATAACATCGACCATCCCTGGCTGTGAGAGTCTGGAATTCTGTATAGAGTTTAACGCCAACCACTCCTTCTCTGGTACACTGATCTATCGCCCCCCTGAATCCGCAAAACCATTCCTTCGAGCACTACCAGAGATCGTAGCAAAAAGATCCCTATCGGCGGCTAGCTATACAGTATTGGGAGATCTCAATCTACACTTTAATTCGCCGTCCGACTGCTCTGCGAAAGAGTTAGCTGATGACCTCGAAGCCCTTCAACTGACCCAGTTGGTTACATCCCCAACCCACGAAAAAGGGAACCTTCTCGATCCTATTTTTAGCAACAGTATGGACTTAATAACTGCCCAACCTATCCCCCTCTTATGGTCTGACCACTACCTGGTGCCGTTTACCTGGTCCACCCATAAAGCCCCCCACTTATCCCCCCAAATCTTGCTGAGAAGAAACTGGAGAAAACTCCCCGGCGACCTCTGGAGAGGTGAGTTAGACGCTACCCGTCCGCCACCCTGCTCAGACCCTAATCTGGCATATGGAAACTATGTTAGCTGGATTACCAATTCTTTGGACTCTCTCTTGCCTCTTTGCAAAACATCCTCTAAGCGAGTGCAGACATCAGCTCCTTGGTTTTCTGACTCACTGAGAGAGCTAAAACGTCGATGTAGGCAACATGAGAGAGCCTGGCGAGTAGACTTTCTTCCAGAAAAGAAGGCAGCTTATAGAGAGACGATCAAAAGCTACAAAGAAGGGATCAAGGCAGCCCAGGCAACTTATTATTCCGGCAAAATCTTGGAAGCCAGATCAAAACCTAAAGAAATTTTTAACATAGTAAAGCAATGCACGAGTGCCCCCACTGCTCCCCTCTTACCCAAGACCAAGGAGCAATGCAATGAATTGGCGGATTTTTTTCATGACAAAGTGCTGAACATATACTCCACCTTTCCAGCCATGGCTCTGAATCATGAGGCGTCCGACCCATCCAACTCGGAAAATTCTCCCTGTTTAGACCTGCCTACTACGGAGTTGACTCTGGATCACTTCCCTCTCCTGGATCTTGTCACCTTAGAGAAAGTGGCCCGCCAGGTCAAGTCGGGATCCCCTCGAGACCCAGCCCCCCCAGAAATCCTGATGCAGGCAGGCGATGTCATCCTCCCTGTAGTCCTGGAACTGCTAAATTCATCTCTGTCCACTTGTACAGTGCCCACTGCCTGGAAGCAAGCCTCGGTGCGGGCGCTTTTAAAAAAATCTAATTTGGACCCTAACGACCATTCCAACTATCGCCCCATCTCACTGCTTCCATGGACTGGTAAGGTGCTGGAAAAACACATAAACGCCTTTCTGGTCCAGTTTTTGGAGAATCACTCCCTACTGCACACCTCCCAGACAGGCTTCAGACCTGGCCACGGGACTGAAACCGCCTTGCTAGCAGTGACTGAAGAGTCTCGAAGGATACTGGATCAGGGGGGATCAGTGGCAGTGATCCTCCTTGATCTGAGTGCCGCCTTCGACACGGTCAGCCATATCACTCTGCTGAACCGTCTCCAGAACATCGGAGTTTCGGGAAACGCACTGAGGTGGTTTAGGTCCTTTCTGGCTGATAGATCCTTCCAGATCTTTGATGGTAACACAACATCTACCACCAAGCCTCTCAGCTGTGGAGTGCCGCAGGGCTCATCGCTGAGCCCTGTACTGTTTAACGTCTATATGAAACCGCTAGCTGGGGTAGTAGAACCGTACGGCATTAAAATCGTGTCGTACGCCGACGATACCCAGCTGGTGGTTTCACTGGCCCAGGAGAACGGTGGGCAAGCCTCGGCTGGCCTGCTGAAATGCCTGGAGAGCGTGAGGGAGTGGATGACTAACTCCTCCCTCAAACTGAACGGTGGGAAAACTGAACTCATGCTCTTAGGCCCACCCTCACCACTACCTTTCTCTTCCTTGTGGCCTGTTGGTCTAGGGGCACCTCCCACCCCTAAGGACAATGTCAAGAGTTTGGGAGTCTGGTTAGACCATAAACTCTCTTTTTCCACTCAGGCCACTAAGTTGTCTGCCACCTGTTTTGGCCTTTTAAGAACACTGAGGAAGGTCCTTTCACTTTTACCTCTGGATGCCAAGAAGGTGGCAGTACAAGGCCTTATCCAGTCCCGTCTAGACTCAAACAACGCCCTATATCTGGGGGTGCCTGAGATGACTCTTCGAAAGCTGCAGGTGGTACAAAATTGTGCAGCACGTACCATACTCCAAATCCCACGGTCTCAGTCCGTTAGACAGGGACTGAAAAGCCTACACTGGTTACCGGTGAGACAGAGAGTGGCTTTTAAGGCTCTGTGCATCACACATCGAGCTTTTTGGAAGACTGGATCAGCAATCAACACCAGCCTTGTTATCCCTTACCACCCTAACAGGAACCTCCGGTCTTCCGGTACTTTTCTGGCAGTGGTGCCCAGAGTAAGGAGAGCTAGGTCGGGGGGCAGGATGTTCTCACTGAACGCCGCCAAGCTGTGGAATTCACTTCCCTTTGATCTTCGATCCACACCCGACCTACTCCCTTTTCGCAGGAAACTGAAAACCATACTATTTAGGAAGCCTTTTTAGTTCCTCCTGTGCTCCGTCTCGGCTCTGTCTAATCTTAGCGCTTGGACGCCCCTGGGCAGCAACCGCGCTTAACAAATCGAAAAATAATAATAAATAATAAATTAGTGTTGAATATTAGTATAGTGAAATATGAAGTAATTTGAGTAGTGGATATGTTAGTCAGTTATTTGGATTGAGAAGGGTTGGGTAAGGGTAAAAAAAAGGAAAAAGGATTGCATTTATATAGCGCTTGTAACCCTGATGAGGTGTTGAAACGCTTTGTTGGCGGGTAGCACTCTACTCTGGAACCCATAAAAGATAAGTGGTGAATTAGTATAATGGAATATAGAATTAGAGAAGTGAACATGCTAGTCTGTTATTTTGATTGAAAAGGATAGTGGAGGAATAGAAAAGTGAAGGATTTCTTTTTTTAGGTCATAGCAGTATGAGGGGGCTATTGGATGAGTAAAAGGGATTTTTGGAGGGGAAGAGTCAGAGGGAAGAGTTTAGAAAGGATTGTTTTGGGGGATCGGTATAATAAAAGAGGTGTCAGATGATGCAAAGAGAGGTAGAGTAGGAGAGAGTCAAGAAAGGGTTATGTTGGGGAACATAGTAGTGGTATGGGGTTTGGCATAAAGCCCATACCACTACTATGTGGGTGTAGAGGATATAATAATAGATGTATAGGGTGAGAGATAGGGTAGTGAATTGGAAAGAGTAGTAGAAAGAAGTATGAGATGAGTCTGAAGGTTGGGCTAGAAGATATATTGAGAGAAGTATAGGCTGAGAAATAGGGTGGTGCATTGGAAATGCCAAATTAGAAGTGATAAATATATAAATCCATAAGTACATTGAAAGTAAATAGATGCATAAAGGAGGGAAGAGTATGCAGATTAAAGATATTGATAGAGGTAGCGGATGAGAAATAGAGTAGTGCATTGGATATGCTTTTGCCGGAGAAAAGTAACAGACACCCAGATCCAAGTACATGGAGGTACATAGATGCACAATGGAAGCAGTAAATGTAGACTAAAGATGAATTTTTTCTTTTTATAACAACATAATTATTGTACATGTTTATGCAATACACAAAGATAGGCACATATCTATAGTGAAAATAAATGTGTATATACAGTGGGACAAAAACATAGGGTGGGTATTAATGAATGGGAAAATGGGCAGCATTTCTGGCTCAGGTACGACCAGTCTCGAACAGGCTAAAACAGGCACTCACCCTAGTCCTCTCCACCCTTAGTCCCGATGCCGGGCTGAGATGCTGTAATGGCAGGGTTTTTGGCTTTATTTAGCAGTGATAATAGATCATTATTCTTGCTCGCATCTAGTATAGGTATTCTTAGCCTGTGTTGGCCCTTTTAAGCCCTTTTTCCAGACCTAGAAGAGGATAGCTGCTTAATATGCCTTTATTCTTGACTTTAACCTGTCTATTGCCTATTGGCTTTGACATATTAGACATATTGGTATGGTTTATGTAGGTATTCTGACAGAGCTAAGGAGCATTTCACCCCTTTCAGGCCTAAAGCTAGAGAGACTCCATCTTGATGGAAGCAGAGAGGCTTTTTAGGGCAAAAGCAATGTTTATAGTTATAACTGTTGTTCGCCCTAAGCGGACCGGAGAGAACCGGCCAGAGCTGAATCTAATCAGGAATTGTTCCCGGGCTCAGTCTCTAGACGAAACAAGCAGACTGGTCACTGTGGGAGCGTCTAGCGCAAGGAGCCTGGTGCATGGGATTGGTGAGAAGAAGCTGCTGGCTGGAACTTTCCATGAGGAAACAGCATTCTATATTTGTGAAGTGCAGAGGCGGAGTCAGGCAGTCAAGCAGAGGGGAGTCGAGGAGTCAGTCGAGGAGAGAGTCCAGCAGAGAGGAGAGCAGTGGAGTGGAGTTGGCAGAGAGAGAGAGAGGGTTCAATCTGGAGAAGAGCTGAGTTGAATAGTGAGCTGGAACTGAAGGAAGCAGTCAGAAGCAGTTGTTTATCAGGAGGAAGTGTGAATAGCTGGAGTCTGAAGTAATGCCTTTTAGAAGAGATAGAGGAGAGCTCGTGGATTAACCTATGGGAGCAGATGGGATTGGACATTGGCGCAGAGAAAGAGCGACTAAGATAGTGGAATGAACGGTGATCAGAGCGGCAGGAACTATTAAAAGATTGAAGACGCAAGGTGAAGAGACAGTTTGTGTGGGGGAGAGGAGTCCAGAGACAGAGCGATCAGCGCAGAGGTGTACCCAAGAGTGCAGGAGAGGAGAGAGAGAGCATGAGATGACCCAAGGCACAGACGAGAGAGGAACCCAGATGACAGCTAGAACAAGACTACACACTAATAAGGTGAAGGCGTTCCTGTTATATTAATTTACTTTACACTTGCATCTTAATCTTATCTTTATTCCCTGGGCTTTTGCATTGCTAATCTTTTCCCTTTCAGCGGAGTGTTCCTGTTATGTGTAATCCTTCTCTTTCAAGCGGTGTGTTCTACCTATAGCCTTTGTTAGATTTGTATTAATGTTTATATTACTATAATAAAATGTCCCCAGTTTATAACTAACTGGTGTGTAGTCCCTATTCTTGTTCACTAAAGGTAAACGGCGCTTCTAGGTAATCCCAGGCGCATGAATGGATGAGTAATCCCAATCAGGTAAGTGGTGATCACATAAATAGGGAGTGAGTGGACCTTTGATGCCAAGAGCAGGTAATACACAATAATCTGGACCCACAATCAAAGTTATTATTGTAGTTTCATCCCGAGTAGACAGCTGAGATAATATCCCAATATATATATATATATATGTATAGGTGTTCATAGGAATGTGGTCGTCGTTTGACATGCGGCGTTAATGAGAGCACTGGGGGGGTCAAACCAGTGTTTATACCCACAGGATTGTGGCTTGAGCTAATGAGAGCACTAGGTGGTTGAACTAGTGTGTAGGTTTCGCAGGATCGCGAACGGTTTGGAAAAGGGAGCATTGGGTTCTGCAGGCCCGTGTGTAGACGCACCAGATTGTGTGTCAGATCTGCCCTAGGGTAGAACGGTCTGGGTCAGGGTGGCCGCGAGACCAACTGATGTAAATAAGTGTGGTGTAGGGTATGGATATCCCTAGTAATCAGTGAGTATTCTTAGTATCCCTATAGATTTAGTGGTGTTTTTGATAATATGAGCTTGTATATTGCGAGTTCCCTATCCTCAGGTAGGTACCAGGTGCCTGGATAGGTGGTCCTGAGGACGGAAGGTGAGTACGTTTTGGCTGGGTCATAGGGGCCCCTGGGGGCTGATCCCATCTAAACAGAAAATCCAGCCATTACATTTTGGCGTAGTCGGACAGTTTACGAATCCTGTGTGACCCCATGTGTTGTGAGTGAGCGCCAAACATTACATTTTGGCCTAGTCGTCATCTTACGAAGCCTGTGTGCCTGGCCATGTGTTTAGAGAGGTTCCCATGTGTTGTTAGTGAGTGCCATGAACGCCAATTACATTTTGGCGTAGTCGGACAGTTTACGAAGCCTGTGTGCCTGGCCATGTGCTTAGAGAGTTGCCCATGTGTTCTGAGGGAGTGCCCTGAACGCTAGTTCCATCTGGCGTAATGTTGCAGTTTATGTAGCCTGTTAGACCTATTGGCTTGAACAGTTGCAGCGTGAGGAGATTGTATTACATCATGGCATTTGGTTTATTCAGGGTGGAAGGAATGGTTTTCATCTTGGTGTTTAAACTGTCAGAGTTGAAGGATGGCATTACATGAGGAAGTCAGTTACATCTTTGTGATGGTCCAATTGTATAAATGTGTGTAAAAAGTGCTTTTAAATTGCCCATTCAATTGCTTGCTGCATCTGCTTATGCTGTGCAATGTGAAATGTGTTCATTGTTCTATGATCTGTGGAGTTCTGTGAATATAGCTCCTTGTAAATATGACTTGTAAATAGCGCCATTTTAATGTGCCTTATGAGGTGCATGTTCTCATGTTGATCTGCTGTGTTGCTTGTGAATGGTGCTTTGGATATATTCCTTGTGAAAAGCGTGTCGTTTTTTGAGTTTGTTTATTGTCTTGTAAATATGGCTTTAGAATAGCGCCATTTTAATGTGCCTTGTGAGGTGCATGTTCTCATGTTGATCTGCTGTGTTGCTTGTGAATGGTGCTTTGGATATATTCCTTGTGACAAGCGTGTTGTTTTTTGAGTTTGTTTACTGTCTTGTAAATATGGCTTTAGAATAGCGCCATTTTAATGTGGTTTGTGAGGTGCATGTTCTTATGTTAATCAGTTGTGTTCCTTGTGCATTGCGCCTTGGAAATGTTGTTTGTGAAAGGCTTGTCTTGTAAATATGGCTTGTGAATAGCGCCATGTGGTCATGGCTTGGACAGGGCATGTTCTCATTACGTTTGGCAGGAGAGAGCTGGATCTCTCTCGGGTGCTTGGGGATAACGTTTTTGAAAATGTGTACGTGTTAGCTGTGAACGTGAAGAAATGTGCTAATGATTTTCCCATGTAAAAATGGACGTTGGGAAATGTTTCCATTTGAGCTGCCAAAGGGTTAATATCTTGAGTTGAGGTGGCAGCCTTTATTTTTTACATGCTGTCAACATGCATGGTTATCTGACCTGACTATAAAAGTCAGTGAATTATTTTAAGGATTTTTGATGGTTTGATTTTGACTTTTTTTTTTGGTTCCTTGGTCAGCCTATGTGCTTTGTCAGTTTCTTGACGGAAAGGTAACATCTTGTGTTTTGAGGAGGGTTCTGTTCATTTCACATTCCTTTTGAAATGCGTCTACGAATTTGTGTGGGTTCACCTTGGAATTGATGTGGTTATAAATCAACGTTACGGAGAAAGCTGTGTTCTTTTAAAATGAGTGAAATGTTAAAAAGATAGCCCGTTAGAGTGCACGCTACGAGCTGTTTTCATTAATAATTTCTGTGAGGGGTTTCCATCTAGACAGGAATGTGATGGTTGCAATAATAATAGGTTTAGAATAATAAATCTTGCCCGACAGTGCGTGGTAACATGTGCTTTTAATTAGTGTGAGGCAACCATGTGCTTTTAAATGAAAAAAGTTAAAACGTGACATTATTATTTTCCCAAATGTAAAATGAAAATGTATGTTTTTATAAATGTGAACTTAAATACAATGTTGAAATGTATATGTTGTTTTACAAATTATTTCTCTTTGACAAATGGACCATGTTAATTCGTTTCTCAAATGCAACATGTATAATATTGTATGCCAAAGGTAGTTTCCCCTTTAAATGTCTTGCCTTTAGTTTAATTAGTTGGACAAACGTCTTTTTAAAAAAAAAAAATTGGAGTTTTTTTTTTAATTGGCAATACACTGTAAAAGAATTGTTTTTTTTTATTAATATTAGCCTCCGTTAGTTTGAGAATCAGGCCATGAGAACAGGCATAAGGAATTTGTTTTTTGACCTTGGCAGCCCAGCTGGTCTGCGCAGACGAACTTTTTTTCATTCTGCAAGTTTCGATCACGTCCCAGTGTGTTATGATGGGCTACAATCCAATTTTCTTCCGCGCACGGCTTGTTTATTTAAGGGCGGGGTGGCCTGCTCTTCCCTTGGAGTTAGGTAGTTTGAGAGGCCTGGGCTTCTCAGACCTGGGAAAATGGGAGGCTTGCAGTGCCCTGCTGATGCTGTCATCATTTGGCAGTATTTCAAATTTTTTTTTTTTTTTTTCACACTGTAGCATGACTCTTGCCCAGAAGGGTGGGACTGGCTTAGTTAGGATTAGGGTATGTTAGGCCCCACTCAATGTTACTAAAAGTTAGATTTTGAATGTTTTTAATTAATTAGGATATTTTCTTTTCGATAATGAAAGGCACCCGGGGTGCTTTTTAAATGGAAAATTTTATTTTACAAGAATAATGATACTTCTTCTCTTGTTTCTAGGATGGCTGCAGTTGGGGTGCGTGCGTGCGTCTGCCCACTCCCTTTATTTGTTTTAGCTTTTTATTTTTCATGTTATTATTTTAGTTTATTGTTTTGGATGATGGAACCAGACCAGACCAGACCAGACCAGACCGGGTGATGGATGGCCACATTGGAGGAAGTGTCCATGATGCAGGGTGGTGGCCTACACTGAAGAATTTGGACATTAAATAATCCCTTGGACAATCAGGCCCCACTTTTAAAGCAAAAAAACGTGTCACCTATTGTGACTAAGTTATTTAATTCCTTGGCCTGCAATTTTGACATCACTACAAGCAGGCCCCACTTTTAAAGAACAAGAAAAAAAATATTTTATTTGTAACAGTATTATAAAAGAATTTGGACATTGAATAATCCCTTGGACAAGCAGGCCCCACTTTTAAAAAGAAATGAAACCCAAACATGTTTTATTTGTTACATGATTGTAAAAGGACTTGATTCATAATCCCTTGTACAAGCAGGCCCCACTTTTAAAAAGAAATGAAACCCAAACATGTTTTATTTGTTACAGGATTGTAAAAGGACTTGATTCATAATCCCTTGTACAAGCAGGCCCCACTTTAAAAAAAAAATATGTCACCTATTATAGTTTTTCCACATGAAGGACTTTTTTGAATGATGGCGCACACATGTGCTCCACTGTGTGATTTAAGCTTGATGTTACACTAGTAATCTTGTAGACTGGGGTTGTAGTTTTTTACTGTTCTTGCATTTTCACCTTGATTAATCGGAGGGTGCTTACCTTACAATTTAGATGGTTCTGGGTGGTGTGTCTTTTAGTATGATTATGTGTTAATGTTTATCCAAACCTTGCAACAGTTTGTCATGTTTATTTCTCAGATTTCACTTTAAATTGACTAATGTCAGCAGGTAGGCCTCATTTAGGCCTATTGTTATTTTCATCTCACATATTAGCCCCTACACCAATAGCTTCATGAGTCACCATTAGCTTAAGTTGCCTATAGTACGTAAGGCTCATTTAGGCCCTTTCTTGTTCTCTCATTAGAAGTTGAAACACATTTAGTTTTTAAGTTCACAATTGTAGGTAGGCCTTATTTAGCCTTAAGTTGTCCGAAGTAGGCCCATTTAGGCCCCTTGCTGTTTTCATTCAACACATAAGTCCCTACATCACTAGATTTCACCAGTTATCATTCGAAGTTGAGGCACATTTAGTTTGAGGATGCTTTGGTTAGTTTCTGTTGTTATCAGATCCAATCTCAGATATGTTTCAGCATTCAGGTCAAGGGTGCTTTGATTGGTTTTTAGGTTTCTATTCCCTACAATTGAGTTTCAGGTGGAATTTCCTTAAGTTGTCATTGTTTTTAGGGAGTTTTTTAGGTTTTGATTTGTTGATAGATTGTGTTGATGTTTGTTTGTTTAGATGTTATTGTTTGTCAGATGTTCGCAAGATAAGGATCTAAGGGTGGATGGCAGGGATATTTAGCAGTGATATAGATCTTAATCTTGCTCACATCTAGGATAGGTATTTTTAGCCTATGTTGGATAGATTATGTTGATGTTTGTTTAGATGGTTGTTGTTGTTTATAAGATGCTCGCAAGATAAGGATCTAGGGTGCAGTGTAATGGCAGGGTTTTTGGCTTTATTTAGCAGTGATAATAGATCATTATTCTTGCTCGCATCTAGTATAGGTATTCTTAGCCTGTGTTGGCCCTTTTAAGCCCTTTTTCCAGACCTAGAAGAGGATAGCTGCTTAATATGCCTTTATTCTTGACTTTAACCTGTCTATTGCCTATTGGCTTTGACATATTAGACATATTGGTATGGTTTATGTAGGTATTCTGACAGAGCTAAGGAGCATTTCACCCCTTTCAGGCCTAAAGCTAGAGAGACTCCATCTTGATGGAAGCAGAGAGGCTTTTTAGGGCAAAAGCAATGTTTATAGTTATAACTGTTGTTCGCCCTAAGCGGACCGGAGAGAACCGGCCAGAGCTGAATCTAATCAGGAATTGTTCCCGGGCTCAGTCTCTAGACGAAACAAGCAGACTGGTCACTGTGGGAGCGTCTAGCGCAAGGAGCCTGGTGCATGGGATTGGTGAGAAGAAGCTGCTGGCTGGAACTTTCCATGAGGAAACAGCATTCTATATTTGTGAAGTGCAGAGGCGGAGTCAGGCAGTCAAGCAGAGGGGAGTCGAGGAGTCAGTCGAGGAGAGAGTCCAGCAGAGAGGAGAGCAGTGGAGTGGAGTTGGCAGAGAGAGAGAGAGAGGGTTCAATCTGGAGAAGAGCTGAGTTGAATAGTGAGCTGGAACTGAAGGAAGCAGTCAGAAGCAGTTGTTTATCAGGAGGAAGTGTGAATAGCTGGAGTCTGAAGTAATGCCTTTTAGAAGAAATAGAGGAGAGCTCGTGGATTAACCTATGGGAGCAGATGGGATTGGACATTGGCGCAGAGAAAGAGCGACTAAGATAGTGGAATGAACGGTGATCAGAGCGGCAGGAACTATTAAAAGATTGAAGACGCAAGGTGAAGAGACAGTTTGTGTGGGGGAGAGGAGTCCAGAGACAGAGCGATCAGCGCAGAGGTGTACCCAAGAGTGCAGGAGAGGAGAGAGAGAGCATGAGATGACCCAAGGCACAGACGAGAGAGGAACCCAGATGACAGCTAGAACAAGACTACACACTAATAAGGTGAAGGCGTTCCTGTTATATTAATTTACTTTACACTTGCATCTTAATCTTATCTTTATTCCCTGGGCTTTTGCATTGCTAATCTTTTCCCTTTCAGCGGAGTGTTCCTGTTATGTGTAATCCTTCTCTTTCAAGCGGTGTGTTCTACCTATAGCCTTTGTTAGATTTGTATTAATGTTTATATTACTATAATAAAATGTCCCCAGTTTATAACTAACTGGTGTGTAGTCCCTATTCTTGTTCACTAAAGGTAAACGGCGCTTCTAGGTAATCCCAGGCGCATGAATGGATGAGTAATCCCAATCAGGTAAGTGGTGATCACATAAATAGGGAGTGAGTGGACCTTTGATGCCAAGAGCAGGTAATACACAATAATCTGGACCCACAATCAAAGTTATTATTGTAGTTTCATCCCGAGTAGACAGCTGAGATAATATCCCAATATATATATATATGTATAGGTGTTCATAGGAATGTGGTCGTCGTTTGACATGCGGCGTTAATGAGAGCACTGGGGGGGTCAAACCAGTGTTTATACCCACAGGATTGTGGCTTGAGCTAATGAGAGCACTAGGTGGTTGAACTAGTGTGTAGGTTTCGCAGGATCGCGAACGGTTTGGAAAAGGGAGCATTGGGTTCTGCAGGCCCGTGTGTAGACGCACCAGATTGTGTGTCAGATCTGCCCTAGGGTAGAACGGTCTGGGTCAGGGTGGCCGCGAGACCAACTGATGTAAATAAGTGTGGTGTAGGGTATGGATATCCCTAGTAATCAGTGAGTATTCTTAGTATCCCTATAGATTTAGTGGTGTTTTTGATAATATGAGCTTGTATATTGCGAGTTCCCTATCCTCAGGTAGGTACCAGGTGCCTGGATAGGTGGTCCTGAGGACGGAAGGTGAGTACGTTTTGGCTGGGTCATAGGGGCCCCTGGGGGCTGATCCCATCTAAACAGAAAATCCAGCCATTACAGATGCCCTAAGCCTTGGCCGTTTATAGCCCTGGTAGTCAGGTGACCCCTTCAGCCAATGGGAAACCTAGACCTAACACTATCCAATCATAGCACTAGCCCTAAAATCTAGACCCAATAGCAGATGAGGACCTTAGAGCCAATCTTATCCCTAGTCCAAGCACCAAATCAGTTTAAAAAACCCCTGATCACTACGTCCAATAGAGGCCCTAGCCCTACCAGTAGTCTCAACCCTAGTCAAAGCAACCAATGGCACTGGAAGCCGTAGTCCCTACTTCCAATAGAAAGCCTAACCCTACTTTTAGTCCCACACCTAGTCCAACAACCAATCACACCGGAAGCCCTAATCGCTACTTCCAATTAAAGGCCTAGCCATAGCCCTAGTCCCAACAACCAATAACACAGGAAGCCCTAGTCCTTACTTCCAATAGAAATCCTAACCCTAGTCCCAACCCTACATTGATTGAATCACAGACCCAGAAACCAATCAGAACCCTCAAATTCCCAACCAATGAGGACACTAATCCTAATCCAATAAAAACATTAGATACAACCACCAAACAATACCAACGTACCAAACAATATCAGACTATATAAGGTTCCAGCAACCTCAGACAAGGTTTGCTGGCCAGGGAGTTGGAAGCTGCTCCTCTATTCAGAAATCTCCTAGGAGACAGACCGGCTCAATCCACACTTTGGACTTCGGCAGGTAAGGCCCCAACAAAGTTGTCCTCTAACAACACTATTTGTATAAAACTTTACTCCCTCTTCTGGCCAAAAAACGAAGTGCACAGTCCCTATTAAACACAGTTTAAACAGTTTACAGCAGATTACTGCTGTCTCAGGAGGGAAGGGGGGCTGGTTTCACTGACTTGTTAACACAAAATGGTCGCTGGGGGTGCACTGCTTAACACACAGGTCTTAGTACAGAGCAAAGGAGACATTTGGAGGGAAAAACTGATTGTCACGGGGAATGAGAGGGAAAAACCACAGAGTTTGGACTGCAAATCCCACAATTCAACAGGTTAAATGGAAGCAGTCACAGGGAGGAAAAACCACAAGTTTAAACAAAAACATGGGATAAAGTATGCAATCACTGGCAGGTTAAAACTACAATTTTAAACTGTAACAAACACAGCCAAAGATAGTTAAAGAAATGTTAAAAGAAAAAAAAATAAGATGATGCAAACACAGGTAGGGAATATAGTTTTTAAAAACTTATTTAGGAAAGAGACTGCACTAGTCTGCCTCCTTACCACTTCCTGGCTCTGCTCACTGCAATCTGGGGCACAGATAGGCTGCAACTCACAAGATGGAGGAGAATGATTTGGGGCGCCCCCAGCAAAGCCTTAAGAGACCTGGGCAGGTGTGAGAGGAGGGCTCAGACTTGCGTGGAGCTGGGGAAAACCAATAGCAGTCCTAGGTCTGCTGGCCCGGAGGTGTGGCTGGGAC
Source organism: Lissotriton vulgaris (assembly GCF_964263255.1). Taxonomy (NCBI): domain Eukaryota; kingdom Metazoa; phylum Chordata; class Amphibia; order Caudata; family Salamandridae; genus Lissotriton; species Lissotriton vulgaris. The sequence continues at coordinate 263,726,619 of NC_141685.1, forward strand.
TGGGGAGCTGCTCTATTCACAGATCTCCTGGGAGACAGACAGGATGTGTGCCATATCGGCCCTTCATTTTTATCTGCACGAAAACACGCAGCCTGCATTGGCAGGATGTGTTAAGGTACAGGACGTCTAAGTGTGGCACAATTTGTGCTGCAGCCCTTAGAGGCCTTCCCAGGTCACAGAGTCCTTGGTACCTTTTACAAGGGACGGACATGTAGCCAGAGAAGTGCCAAATGGGGGTACAAAGGTACAGTTTTGGGAAAGAGCACAGGCCTTAGGAATCGGATTGGCAGGGACCCAGGGCACATCAAGCAAAGTGCATCAGTAATCGGACAAGAGGTGGGGGTGGCGGGAGGGTGGGTTACTGCAACAGAAACCCAACTTCCTACAGTGACTAGGTCAAAAAATAATGAAGCATGCAAAAGAAATATTTCTGTGAATACAGCCCATTCGCAAATCTGGAGTTTGATTTTGAATCCACTATGCACAAAGGAAGAAAAATTCCCCTAGTGCAATAGTGTGCCTTTACTTATTTTTTTAATGGATTTGCAAATCCATGAATTAACAGTCATGGTATCTCTAGGATGTAACCCATTCATGCCTAACCCACGCATCTTTTTAAACACAAATGTGTGGGAAACTACTGAACAGATTTACACTGAACCAACAAAAGGGAAATCCTTCAGTGAAGTTCTACCTTCCTGCCAAATGTTGTGTAATTCTGTTCAGCTGTTGCTTTCTCTGTGGAAGAGTTAATCATTCTTTGGTGATTAAACCCGTCACTTTTGAGAGGCTCCTGCCTCTTGTTTCTTATCCCCGCTTCTCAAATCTGCACGAAATTTGCATTAAGACCCCGAAGTGGATGTACTTTTTTTTACACAAAATACAATTGTTAGTTCTCCTTTGAGAACAATGTACCTCATGCTTGTCATTGTACAGCAGCAAAATCTCACTTAGAGAGTTGTGGAAACAGGCTTAATAGGCAATAAATGTAATACTGCACATGTATCCATCACCACACTGTTAGTCCAGCTCATGGAGAGTAATGCAATGGCACATTGCAGAAACACAGGAAAGATTGCTTCCAGTGAAAATGCTGTAGTAACTACTTGTACAAGGTTATTACCAGGAGGGATCTTCCATTTGTGGAACAAAAGTCCAGAATCCAGTATTTGGTAATTATTTATGGTAATTATTTGCACATCTTGTCATCACTACTAGATTTACATAGTCAATAAATGTTGCCCCGAAAAGGGTGTGCAATGTTGCAGTAGACAAGAAACTTGGCTGAATAGGTGAGCCTATTTCTTTTAACGTATGTCTGTTGATTAACCAAACTCTTGAACTATAAAAGACAGATAATGAATTCTCAATGATCATTTGTACACCCTGTACAAGTTCATAGACGTACAATCTCACTGCCCGAAGGACATCGAGATGCTGCACTACATTCTTAGGAAATTCCTCCTGCTCCGCCAAGCACCCGAGTGTAACGGACAAGAGAGCTGGTTAGGGTATATCTTTTGAGATTGGGATAAAAAGAATATTATTGTTGTGCTACAAAAAAAGCCCACTTTGCAGCTAGACTGTCTCAAGTCTCAGAAAGCAATATTAGAGAAAGGTTCAACTTAAATGTCATCTGCATTATGCACACACTTTCAAGTTCAAAGCATTTAGGATATGTTCAGAAAGTGACGGTCTACCATGTACCATCCATGAACCTGGGATCAGAGATGCATGCTTGATTACTTACAAGTGCCTGAAATGGGGTGGCAGGACACAGGTAATTCAGGGAGACTAGCTATGGAATGCAGTGTTATGTCAAATTATTTTTATAAGGCGCACAGCAACCCAAAAAGGGTTTCCCAGCGCTAGCCTGAAGAGTGGAAAAAGAAAGTGATGGTATTATTGGTTGAAAAGCCATGTCTTTAAACTTTTGCGAAAGTTTGCAAAGCTTGTTTCATGACGAAGGGATGCTGGAAGAGTGTTCCACCAAGACGGGCCAAGAAAGGCAAATGAGTGTCCGCCCATCCCTGAAAGTCTAACCCTGGAAACCAAAATTTTCCCTGGGTTGTGAAACGCAGCTGGCGTGTAGGTTGGTAAGGCTGGGCTAAGGCTTGTAGATATTGAGGAGCAGTGCCAAACTTAATCTTAAATAAAAAGCACAAGGCTTTGAACTTGACACAGCTTTCCACCTTCAGACAATGAAGATCACGTAGATAGCTGGAAATGGAGGTAGCTTTGGGAATTCTCCACAGTAATCTAGCCGCCGCGTTCTGTACCACCTGCAGCCTCCGTAGTACATCCTTGTTAGCCCCTAGGTAGAGGATGTTAGCGTAGTCTAATCTTGAGGTCACAAGCGCCTGGACCACAGTTCTTTGGGTGGAGCAGGGAAGCAACCAGACAATTTGTTTTTAATACAGTAAAGCAGGTAGCCGCCACCTTTACTACAGCTCTGTCTCAGACACCTGATTGTCAATAATGAAGCCCAAATTATGGACTTGTTGGGTGGGCTGGGGTGGGGTTCCCATTTCGGTAGGCCAATGCTGGGGGCCCCATAGATCTTTATTATTCCCCAACATGAGGACCTCTGTCTTATCGCCATTAAGTTTCAGCATATTAATTTGCATCCTTGCTGCAATTTTTCTTAGGCCGTCCTGAAGAACTGATAGACCAGACACCTTCTCAGTGGAAAGCGAGAAGATAATCTGGATGTCGTCCGCATATGAAAAAAGGGACAACCCGCTCTCCTCAGCGATGGTCGCCAGCGGTTTAACATAGATATTGAATAGAGACGGGCGAAGAATAGAGCCCTGAGGGACCCCATAGGGAGAAACTTGAGATTTAGAAGTGGCAGCAGATGAAAAAATTTGGAATGTACGATTGTTAAGGAAAGATGCCAAACAGTCCAGTGCTGAGCCAGAAATACTGAGGGATTGAACGGATTACATTAACACAGTGCCTTTCTAGAGTTTTGCATTTAGTTTATTCTATGTAATTGCTCCGTAAACCAAGAGGCAAGGGAGCGATGATTATGAGTCTTTTTAATTGAAATAGGAAGGCAGTTGTCAATTGCTTTAAAAATCCAATTATGGATTGTGTCTAAGGAAGAGGTTGAAACTTGAGGAATAGAGGGGGCACTATCGGAGAGGAGCTTATTGAAAGATTTCATATCCAGTTTGCTCCAATTCCTAGATATCTGCTTTGTCCTAGAAGTGGCTGTGGTCAGGTAAGTTGGGACAGTGCAATAAAATTTGACAGCATAGTGATCTGACCAGCATAAAGGGAGGGATGTCAGACATTGAATATCAGACAGGTTAGAAAATATAGGCTCCGGTAGATGGCCTGCCATATGAGTAGGACCCATATTACAAAGCAGCAGATTCACTGTGCAAGGTCGGAAAGCAGTGGGCTACTGGTAAAGCATGTAGGGTTGTCCATATGAATATTAAGGTCACCCAGAATAGTGAAGTTTGCTGCTTCAAGAAGATGAGGGGAGATTAACTCGGGAAATGAGGCAGCCCAAGGGGCCGACGAGCCAGTGGACAAAAATACCGGATAAGGTAAAGTGAGGGGTTCCCATAAGTTAAATAGGCCTGCCTCACATCCCTTGAAAGGGAGTACTTCTAATTTACATGAATAGGATTTTTTTTAACTTATGGCAATGCCACCCCCTATCTTAAGTTCTCTATCTATCCTAACCATGACGTAGTTAGAAGGTAAAGCAGAAGCCACATCTGGGCCCGAGCTCATATGCGGCCATGTTTCGGTTAGAAAAATAGCGTCAGGTTGTTCACTACTTAGCAGGTCAAAGATGACTGTTTTATGTTTGGGAAGACCACAATATTGCAGAAGGTGAAAGCCATATTAGAAGACTTGCACCGTAGTGAGGGACAGTTGTTCTGTGGGGGAGGAGTGGTCGCAGTAAGTGGGCTACTCAGCTCTCTTGGAAGTGATTTACGAAATTTTAAATTGCAGCAAGAACAATTAGTAACCTCATCCGGTGGATCGAGTTGATTGCACTCAGACTGGGGCATACAGTCTTCTCTTATCTTAATAGGAATTTATAAAGCGCACGGTCATTAAAAGGTTTCATGGTGCTGATCAGGCAGATGCCACATCAGAGGAAAGTTACACAAGAGCTTGCTCCTACAGCCAGGTCTTAAGCAATCTTCTGAACACCAGAAGAATGTTGCTCATCCGGATTTCTGATGGCAAGGAGTTCCAGAATTTTGGGGCGAGGTAGGAGAACCTAAGCCCTTCCTGGCGTCTAAGCTTGAAAGTGGGAATAGAAAAGGGCTGAAGGTGGGCAGACCGTAGATTATGGAGAGGAGCATGCCTTAATATTAGGCAGCTGATAAATTTGAGGCTCCTGCCGTACAGGGCCTTAAAGATTATACACCCTGACTTAAAGGCAATGCGTTGGGCAATAGGCAGCCAATGAAGTTTGTCCAACAAGGGTCTAGCAGAAAGCCATCTGGGATGCTTGTGGATTAACCTAGCGGCCTGATTTTGTACCAGTTGAAGGCGCTTGAGAAGGCACAAGGGAAGGCCAAGGTAGATGGAGTTGCAAAAGTCTAGGCGAGACAGTACCTGGGCAATCACAACCTGTTTCAGGGCAGAGTGGGTAAGCAAGTGGGCAATTTTCCTGATCCTGCGCAGCTGAAATAGGCAGGACGAGACCACTGCCCCCACTTGGCCTCTGAGAGAGAGGTCAGCATTGATGATGACCCCCAGACTTTTTACCGATGAAGAGGGGACAATAGAAGGACCCAATTCCACCGGCCAGTAGTGAGGGCCCCAAAAGAATTCGCTCTTCCCAGGCAAGATTAATTCAGTCTTTCCAGGGTTGAGGTTCAGATGGTTTAAGTCCATCCAGCTCTGAATATGGAGCATGGTAGTTTGAAATTGAAGGATGGAATCATAGGTACTGTTCAGTGTAAAAACCAGCTGGAGGTCATCCGCATAGTTAAAGGTAGTGGCCCTTATGTTTTTTAAGGAATGAATCAAAGGGCGGAGATAAAGGTTGAACAGGAGTGGGGAAAGGGACGAGCCCTGTGGGACTCCACATGAAGTCGTGAGCTCAGGAGCAGTGAAAGAGGCAAGACGAACAGCTTGGGTTCTGCCCTCAAGGAAGGATTTAATCCAGTCGTAGGCAGAACCCAGTATGCCGGCCTGTTTGACACGGTCCAACAAGATTTTATGGTTGACAGTGTCAAAAGCGGCCGACAAGTCTAGTAGCACCAGAGCCTGAGGGTCACCTTTGTCGGCATTGGCTCTCATAGTATCCAGCATAGCCAGGATCACAGCCTCAGTAGAGTGGGCGGGCCGGAAGCCAGCCTGGTGCGGCTCTAGAAATTCTGTGTGTTCAATAAAGTTGGAAAGGTTCTTATTCACATGAGCCTCTAAGATCTTGGCGAGGAAAGGGAGGAGAGAGATAAGCTGGTAATTAGAGGGGTTCAGGGGATCAGCTCCCGTTTTTTTAAGTAAAGGGATGACAATAGCATTCTTCAAAGCAGAGTGGATACATTAATTATCAGATTGTCCAGGGATTCCCTATACAATGTGATTGGAATACTAGCTTTGATGGTAGAGATCTTCTCCAGGTAAAAGTTATTCAGGGAATCACATACTTCTTGAGTTGGTGTCTGTACAGGAAGGGTCCTCTCGGAATTACATAGATCATTAACTATTGAGAAGATTTCCTTCGACTTATTCTGGGCGTCTGATATTCTTTGAGAGAAATAGGCTGCTTTGGCTCCCAAAATAGCAGTTTTGTATTCTTTACGGGCTAATGAAAACTGGTGTTTGTCTTCCAGGGAGTAGCGTGACCTCCATTTCCTTTCTTTTTGGCGGAGCTCAAGTTTGTTTTCTTAAATCAGCAGAGAACCATTTTTGGGAGTCAAAATGACAAGCATGGGTAAACTTAGTGAGTGGGGCATGAGTATTACAGGCCAACAGTAGCCAAGTAGAGATATTCGCTTCCATGGAGTTGACATCTGAATTAAAGGTGGGTACTGAACTCGCCAGTGTATCCGCAAAAGCTTGTTTATTTAAAGCCCTCCATTTTCTAGTCACTCCGCCCTCAGATGTGAGGGTCTTAGACTTAGAAAGCATGAAGCATTATGACATTGAATTGTATTAAATGGTGGTCTGATCATATGCATGGGGAGATGGACAATTCTGTCAGTGTGAGATTAGTGGACCAAATTTGGTCCAATGCTTGGCCTTTTATATGAGTGGCAGAGTGAATGTGTTGGACAAAATTTAAGTTAGAAAGTAAATCGAGTAGCTCTGAGGCATGAGATCCACCTGAGGCGTCATTGAACCAATAGCTCAGGTCGCCAATAAGTAGGATGTTAGTGAAGTTCATGGCAAGATTAGCCAGCTGTTCACATAAGGAAATAGGAACATTGGGCATGGACTGATAGGGCCGATAAAGCAAAACAAAAATGAGAACTCCAGAGCTGGAGTCAAGTTTGATAACTATATTCTCCACCGCCGGCAGAACCAGGGGAGAAACAGAAGTACATTTAGGATGTTTAAGTATAATAGCGGCAACTCCACCACCAGGCCTACCTGAGGAACGATTGGCCTGTAATTTAATTCATAATTCAAAATAGCTTTATTCGATTTTGAGAACAGAATCATAAAAGCACAAAAAATTACATTTCAATTAAAAAACGTGGATAAAAACCTTTCTTTTTTAAAAAAAAATCATTAATACAATAGCTAAAATATCATATGTGTCCTTTCACCAGTTCATTTGAGAAGTGAGGAAACAGTTAATGAGAAATTCAAACGGCTTTACATCAGCTTTCTATGGGCTATGATGGTCTTCAGATAAGATGCCACAGCCTTTATCTCAAAGGCAGTCTCTAGGTGTTTGAGTTTGTGATAGGCATCGTGGGATCCTCTGATGCCCCATTTAATAAATATAGGTTTTAAAAATTGTTTCCTGGGGGCCAGGTAAAAAAGGCAGAACAGAGTAGAATGGATGTTTGATTGTTTCGAAACTCCATCACAGGGGCATTCTTCCAGTTGTTTGCCCCCGTCATTGCATTTAGGAAAAGTTATCAAGCGGAAGAATGTGTCAGCTCGAAACCTTGTCAGTAGCATTCTTGAATACGGACTGCTCTCAATAGTTAGATATAATTTCATTCCTTCTGGTTGAATAAATGCACCTATTGAAGTATTCGTGAGTTTTCCTTTCTCACTCGTCCACCTTTGAATGGCCTGGTGATCCATTTATGGACTTTTTCAAAGAACGCTTGGAGATGACTTCCAGATACAGAGGGTCATTAAAATATTCCTCATGGCCAATATTTATGTACATTTGTCTCACATAGTTCAGTCATTTGACATTGCGTGCCCCCGCTAGGTTTAAGCAGTCTAAGATGACGTCCCTGTTTAGTGAAGTTTCCGGTGTAGTCCAGATTTTTTGCCACAAGAGGAGGGGGCTAGCTTTGATCGTGTCCTCTACAAAGGGGAGTCCCAATTCATTACGTGTAAAAAGGATGGATAATGATTTTGGGGTAGCCAGAAGATATCGTAAAAAGTTATTTTCAGTCAATTGTATCTGCTTGGTGTTTGTAATGCCCCAAATTCCCGCGCCATTTGTGCCAGTTAAAAGACATCTGGCCGTCTAAATTTGTAAAAGTTCTTTGGCAGGGCGACCGCCGAGTTTCCTCGAAAAATTTATTAAGGCTCCGGTTGCTCTGCTAAAGGCCAAGTTTCTGGCATGGATCGCCTTCGTCCAATTTCCTTTATTATCGAAATGTATTCCTAGATAACAAAAAGTAACGGTGTTAAGGATCTTTTTCTGGTTTAAGAAAATGTATTTGGGAATTTTTCTTAAGGGACCGGATCTCATGGAGTAGGTCTTTGTTACGTTAATAGTTAACCCACGAGTATCCATATAATTTGAAAATTCCACCACCGTCTTCTGCATGCCGATTGGGGTCCGTGATAGTATGGCGGCATCGTCCGCATATAAGAGGATTGGTAAGGAGGTCACTCCCACTGTGGGATAGTCAAACTGAAACTCTCATGTATTCCACCACTGTATTTATGTACAGTTTGAAAAAAGGAAGGGTGCAAGAATGCACCCTTGCCGCACACCTCTGTTGATGGGAAACTTATCAGAACATTGGCCTTCTCTGCCATATCTCACTCTAGCCCCTGCATTTCTGTATAGTTCCCTGATAAAAACAATAATTCTGTTCTCTATGCCTAAGGATTTCAGTGTGTCCCAGAGTTTGGTATGGTCTACACAATCGAAGGCAGAGGTCAAATCGACGAATGTTATGTATAGGCTTTCCTGTTTTGCCTCTGTATATTTAGCAACGAGCAGAGCCAGATTTAAGCTTTGTTCTATAGTACCCTTCCCTTGACGGAAACCATATTGAAGGGGGGTTATAGTGTTATTCTCTTCTGACCAAACTTGGAGCCTGTTTAGAATGATCCTGCCTGCTACCTTCATCAGTGCGTCCAGAAGTGAAATTGGACGGTAGCAGGCAGGATCATTTCTATTGCCCTTTTTAAAGATTGGGACCACAATTGCCTCAGGCCATGTTGGTATAAAACCCACGGTGTTAATGCTATTTAGAACATTTGTTAAAAGGGGAGCCCAGAGTTTTATCCTGCTTTTATATATATCAATGGGACCCCATCGTGTCCGGGTGCCTTGCCCGATGCGCTGTCAGTTATGGCCTTTGTAACTTCTAGGTAATCAAAGATAATTCCCAGCGGGAACTGAGCCGGGAGCTCCTTAGTTGAGTTTTGGCCTGTACATCCACTTTGGTTGGGGTTATTATACAGGTGCGTAAAGTGTTCAACCCACACCTCCCCCGTCACTGCAATATCTATCACGTCATTGTCACCATTTTTTTTAAAAAGGGGCGTTTACTGCCTTCCGGAAGGCAATGTTATCGTTTTTCTGGCAGGCTAGGTGTAGTATATAGTAGTCCTGGGGTAGGGCGGCCAAAACATCGGGGATAGAGTCCTGGGACAACCAGGTTTCGGTAAGTAGAAGTATATCTGGTTTGTCTACTGAAAGCAATAAAAAAATATCAAGCAGATGTATAACTAAAGAACGTGTGTTAAGGTACATAATGCGAAGGACAGAATGTTTAGCAATAATTGAGTCAGGGGTGAGGGAATGAGGAGAAGTGCAAATAGAAGCAAGCGGGGACTGTATGTATGGGAAATTCCATTAGTCCTTATACGGTTACAGGCAGCTGCATCAAGAGGTAAGCAGTGTGTAGAAAAATATCTAAGTTCCTCTGAGGAATATTTCAGAAAATGGCCATGGTGCCCGGTCCCTGGGCCAGTCGAGGCGCGGACGGGCGCAGTCGGGCTAGCCTTTGGCGCACCTTCGCAGTTGTGCGAAGGAATATCTTACTGGGAGAATATGTTTTGCTGATTTTAGGGTCGGGGTAAAGGCCCCTGGTCCCGTCCGGACGCAGACGGGCTTGCCTTTGGCGCGCCCGCTGCGCGTTCTGCAAGGCATCCGCATTTATCGAGGGAGGTAGGGGCTGCTAGAAAGCCAACCTCCTCGCGACCTGAATTAGCCCTGCAGTGAGGGCACAACAGGATTACACAAACTATTTGAACACACCTTTTAAAGAGGTCATTGCAGAGTAGGGCTTACAATCAAAGAGTGTGTGTAATAGGCCCAAGTCCACATGCATCTAGACTCTGCCCTCCCCGTTCCAGCTCCATTCAACATTTCACCTGGCCTACTACAGCTCCGAAGTAACAACAAAACGACTAAATATTAAACATCTTTTAATATACATTATTAAAAAGAAGGATAGAATTTGGCAAAAACTGTGAAGGGATCTTCTATTATACCAGAGGGAGCCCTATGTTATATGTAAGAATACAGAAAACAAGCATTTGCAATGCAATAGGTCTCGCATTAGGAAAGTTTGAGCTATTGGTATTGTAAATGACACATTTTTTATTTGTGTTGGTTTTGAAAATAGCAAAATAGCTTTGTCATTTACAATGCCAATAGTTATAACTTTCGCAAACTTGACACCTATAGCATTTGTAATACAATATGTATTGTATTTACGTGACTTTCATGAATTGATATTACAAATAACAATGGCTTTTAATTTAAAAAAAATATTTAATACTTAAATGAAAGTTATTGTAATAACAATAAAAGTAAAAGTAATTATAGTGGCAATAGCTTAAACATTTGTAAATAACGTTTGTGAAGATTATGTTCAGTGTATTTTATTGTGACGAAAATCCAAGAACAGAAGAGAAATATTAACCTCGTAACGGCTATGGAACGTCCAGCTACAGTGCTGGACGTTCCATTGCAGCTATGAGGTTCGAACGTTCAACGGCCGACGGCAGCACTCCTGAAGTAGTGGTGCCATCGGCCGCCGAACGTTCGAAGCACTTAAGAGGCTAACATCTTTTTGTTACATTTGTAATAAAGCTTGAAACATTGAGAGAACATATTTGAACCAGTTGTTGAATGGTTGCACAGATTGATGCTGTGGTGGCGCCGAGTGATGTGATGGCGAACGAGTGATGCTGTGGCGTTCAGTGATGCTGTGGTAGCGCATAGTGATGTTGTGGTGCCCCGGAGTGATGCTGTGGTGGTGCTGAGCGATGCTGTATGCTATGCTATGTTTTGCTTTGCTATCCTATGTTGTGTTGTTATGCTATGCTATGTTTTGCTATCCTATGCTTTGATTTGTTATGCTATGCTGTGTTTTGTTATGCTATGCTATGTTTTGCTATGCTATGCTATGTTTTGTTATGCTATGCTATGTTTTGCTATGCTATGCTTTGTTATGCTATGCTATGTTTTGTTATGCTATGTTTTTTGTGTTATTTTTTATTATGCTATGCTTTGTTTTAGTATGCTATGTTTTGTTATGCTATGCTATGTTTTGTTGTGTTTGGTATGCTATGTTTTGCTATGCTATGATATGTTTGGATTTGCTATTTTTTGTTGTGTTTTGTTAAGCTATGCTAAGTTTTGTTGTGTTATGCTATGCTTTGTTATGCTATGCTATATTTTGTTTTGCTATCCTTTGCTTTGTTTTGTTATGCTATGTTTTGCTATCCTATGCATTGATTTGTTATGCTATAATGTGTTTTGGTATGCTATGCTATGTTTTGTTATGCTATGCTATGTTTTGTTATGCTATGCTATGTTTTGTTATGCTATGCTATGTTTTGCTATGCTTTGTTATGCTATTCTATGCTTTGCTATCCTATGCTTTGATTTCTTATGCTACGCTATGCTGTTTTGTTATGCTATGCTGTGTTATGATATGCTATGTTTTGTTATGCTATGCTAGGTTTTCTTATGTAATGCTATGTTTTGTTGTGTTTTATTATGCTACGCTTTGTTTTGCTATGCTATGTTTTTTATGCTGTGCTATGCTATGTTTTGTTGTGTTTGGTATGCTATGCTATGTTTTGCAATGCTATTATATGTTTTGTTTTGCTATGCTATGTTTTGTTGTGTTTTGTTAAGCTATGCTATGTTTTGTTATGCTATGTATTGTTGTGTTTTGCTATGCTATGTTTTGGTATGCTTTGTTATGCTATTCTATGCTTTGCTATCCTATGCTTTGATTTCTTATGCTACGCTATGCTGTTTTGTTATGCTATGCTGTGTTATGATATGCTATGTTTTGTTATGCTATGCTAGGTTTTCTTATGTAATGCTATGTTTTGTTGTGTTTTATTATGCTACGCTTTGTTTTGCTATGCTATGTTTTTTATGCTGTGCTATGCTATGTTTTGTTGTGTTTGGTATGCTATGCTATGTTTTGCAATGCTATTATATGTTTTGTTTTGCTATGCTATGTTTTGTTGTGTTTTGTTAAGCTATGCTATGTTTTGTTATGCTATGTATTGTTGTGTTTTGCTATGCTATGTTTTGGTATGCTATGTTATGTTTTGTTGTGTTTTGTTATGAGAGTGTGTGGCAGTGATATAGAGTGTGTGGCAGTGATATAGAGTGTGTGGCAGTGATATAGAGTGTGTGGCAGTGATATAGAGTGTGTGGCAGTGATATAGAGTGTGTGGCAGTGATATAGAGTATATGGCAGTGATATAGAGTATATGGCAGTGATATAGAGTATATGGCAGTGATATAGAGTATATGGCAGTGATATAGAGTATATGGCAGTGAGAGAGAGAGTGTGTGGCAGTGAGAGAGAGTGTGTGGCAGTGAGAGAGAGTGTGTGGCAGTGAGAGAGAGTGTGTGGCAGTGAGAGAGAGTGTGTGGCAGTGAGAGAGAGTGTGTGGCAGTGAGAGAGAGTGTGTGGGAGTGAGAGAGAGAGAGTGTGGCAGTAAGAGAGTGAGTGTGTGGCAGTGAGAGAGAGAGTGTGTGGCAGTGAGAGAGAGAGTGTGTGGCAGTGAGAGAGAGAGAGAGTATGGCAGTGAAAGAGAGTGAGAGAGAGAGTGTGGTAGTGAGATAGTGAGGGAGAGTGAGTTTGCGAAGTAGTGAGATAGTGAGGGATAGTGATATTGTGAGTTGTTGTACGGGAGTGATTTGGTAGTGTCCCTGAGTGATGTGGTGGTGTACAAGAGTGATGTGGTGGTGTCTCTGAGTGATGCCGTGGTGTCCCTGAGTGATGTGCTGGTGTCTGAGTGATGTGCTGGTGTCTGAGTGATGTGCTGGTGTCTGAGTGATGTGCTGGTGTCTGAGTGATGTGCTGGTGTCTGAGTGATGTGCTGGTGTCTGAGTGATGTGCTGGTGTCTGAGTGATGTGCTGGTGTCTGAGTGATGTGCTGGTGTCTGAGTGATGTGCTGGTGTCTGAGTGATGTGCTGGTGTCTGAGTGATGTGCTGGTGTCTGAGCGATGTGCTGGTGTCTGAGCGATGTGCTGGTGTCTGAGTGATGTGCTGGTGTCTGAGTGATGCCGTGGTATCCCCGAGTGATGCCGTGGTGTCCCCGAGTGATGCCGTGGTGTCCCCGAGTGATGTGCTGGTGTCTGAGTGATGCCGTGGTGTCAACGAGTGATGCCGTGGTGTCAACGAGTGATGCCGTGGTGTACCAGAGTGATGTGGTGGTGTACCAGAGTGATGTGGTGGTGTACCAGAGTGATGTGGTGGTGTACCAGAGTGATGTGGTGGTGTACCAGAGTGATGTGGTGGTGTACCTGAGTGATGTGGGGGTGTCCCTGAGTGATGTGGGGGTGTCCCTGAGTGATGTGGGGGTGTCCCTGAGTGATGTGGGGGTGTCCCTGAGTGATGTGGGGGTGTCCCTGAGTGATGTTCGGGTGTCCCTGAGTGATGTGCTGGTGTCCCTGAGTGATGTGCTGGTGTCCCTGAGTGATGTGCTGGTGTCCCTGAGTGATGTGCTGGTGTCCCTGAGTGATGTGGTGATGTCTCAGAGTGATGAGGTGGTGCCCCCGAGTGATGTGGTAGTGAATCCAATAATAGTGTTTTTTGCGTAGAATGTCTATTGGTAATTTGCCTTAGATTGTAATCGGTGTAAAGGAAATATTTTAATACAAAACAATGACGAACTAATTTGAGCGCGTAAATGTGACTTACTAAAGCAATGCAAGCAAATAAATGTAATATACGCAGGCAACATGTTTGCATGTGATACAAGGATCGAGTTTGTGCCAGTACATGTAAAAGGAAGTACGTAACTCCATGGAAGCGAGAGACGCGTGGGTGGAGAGGAGCCAGTGAGGCGGAGATCAAAGAGAAAACTAGCGACCATATGGAGAGGGAGGGGGTGTTGTGCTTCGTGAGTTTAATGTTTATGGTAAGAGAGTGAGATCTGGGCGCATCGGTGCCACCACATTTGTAGACTGCAACATCACCGTGCACTTATTGTAAAATGTAGTTATACAAAAAAGAAGCATAAAACACATGGCATCAACAGGCATTTACAACCCCCTACAATTCAAATTAAAATGTAATGACGCCTTTTGGAAACGCTTTCATCCTGTAACGTGTGTTTTATTGTATAATTTGAAAAAAAACATACTGACATCGTAAGAAAGCAGTGTGTGAGGGTGAATTGTATAAGGGGTAAGTGTATAAGGGTGCGGGCTGTGTGCGTGCGCGGGTTGTAAGTGTGCAGTGTGGCCTAAAGTACTCTGAGTGGCTAATGTATGAGAGAGCAGTGAAAAGGGGGGCAGTGTGTGAGGAGGGGTCAGTGTATGTGGGTGTAGTGTGCATTCTGAGTTCCCGGGTGCGTGAGGCTGGTGTGGTGCGTGAGGCAGAAGAGTGCGTCAGAATTCTGAGTCTCTAACCCCACCCCGCCTCTCTTGGTAAGTCGTGGACTGCTCAAACTTCGCTACCGTGAATGTCAGATGCTAAATATACTTGCTTATCAGTTTTGGGCTCAATAGTATGGTTAATCCCCTGGATACCATTGGTAAAAGGTTCCTCTTAAAGTCTGAGCCCAAAAGTCCCCACACGAGGGTCAGGTCCATGCTCTAGAAAACTATCAAATAAATAAAACATATGAGGTTCTGAAAGTAGTCTCCTTGTCACTCCTGTATCAATAAGGCCAGTGAGAGTTTTCATAAATTGTTTACATTTCTTTTATTGTTCTGCCGTTTTATCGTTTATCGCATATAGGCCTTCGCCTATCTAGTCGTAGCTTTATAAAATAAAATAGTAAAAAAAAATGAAACGGTGGCTTAACTAGCTGTGGTACAATTGATAACAAGCATTGGAAATGCAATAGGTCTCGCAGCATTAGAGTTAGTGCTTTTAGAATTGTTTATGGGTTTTTTTGTAAATCTTTAGCATTTTTGTTTCCTGTAGCCAATGCTAAAGAATTTTAAAAAAAAAAGCCATAAACATTTCTAAAAGCTCTAACTCAAATGCTCCGAGACCTATTGCACTGTGTGAGTGTGAGGGGTTGAGGGTGAGTGAGGGTGAGTGAGGGTGAGTGAGGGGTTGAGGGTGAGTGAGGGTGAGGGGTTGAGGGTGAGTGAGAGTGAGGGTGAGTGAGGGTGAGTGAGAGTGAGTGAGAGTGAGGGTGAGAGTGAGTGAGGGTGAGGGTGAGTGAGGGTGAGTGAGGGTGAGTGAGGGTGAGTGAGGGTGAGTGAGGGTGAGTGAGGGTGAGTGAGGGTGAGTGAGGGTGAGTGAGGGTGAGGGTGAGTGGGGTGAGTGAGGGTGAGTGAGGGTGAGGGTGAGTGAGGGTGAGGGGTTGATGTTGAGGGGTTGAGGGTGAGTGAGAGTGAGAGTGAGGGTGAGAGTGAGTGAGGGTGAGGGTGAGTGAGGGTGAGTGAGGGTGAGGGAGGGTGAGGGTGAGTGAGGGTGAGTGAGTGAGGGTGAGTGAGGGTGAGGGTGAGTGAGGGTGAGGGGTTGATGTTGAGGGGTTGAGGGTGAGTGAGGGTGAGTGAGGGTGAGGGTGAGGGAGGGTGAGTGAGGGTGAGTGAGGGTGAGTGAGGGTGAGTGAGGGTGAGTGAGGGTGAGTGAGGGTGAGTGAGGGTGAGTGAGAGTGAGTGAGAGTGAGGGTGAGGGGTTGAGGGTGAGTGAGGGTGAGGGGTTGAGGGTGAGTGAGGGTGAGTGAGGGTGAGGGTGAGTGAGGGGTTGAGGGTGAGGGGTTGAGGGTGAGTGAGGGTGAGGGGGAGTGAGGGTGAGGGGGAGTGAGGAGTGAGAGTGAGGGTGAGTGAGGGGTTGAGGGTGAGGGGTTGAGGGTGAGTGAGGGTGAGGGTGAGTGAGGGGTTGAGGGTGAGGGGTTGAAGGTGAGTGAGGGTGAGGGTGAGGGGGAGTGAGGAGTGAGAGTGAGGGTGAGTGAGGGGTTGAGGGTGAGTGAGGGTGAGGGGGAGTGAGGAGTGAGAGTGAGGGTGAGTGAGGGGGTGAGGGGTTAGGGTGAGTGAGGGTGAGGGTGAGGGGTTGAGGGTGAGCGTGAGGGGTTGAGGGTGAGTGAGGAGTTGAGGGTGAGGGTGAGTGAAGGGCGCCAAAGGGATTGGGGGGATGGGGCACCAACGCAGGCAGCCACAGAAGACCCGGCGTAAGGGGTAAGTGGTAGGAAAAAGGGGTCGGCAGAGTAAGGAATTGGTAAGACAAGGATATCCTGCACAAGTATATAAATAAGTCCAGACAGGCCACTCTGGATGCACACCTTCCCCCTCGCACGGCGCATGCTCATAGAGACAAGAAGCCGGACATGTAGGGGAAAGGTTTTGTGCACTCCCGGGGTGGGTACCGATCGTGAGCATTTCTTTAAGTAGGGAGGAGGGAGGAAGCATGTCATGGTCCAAGAGGGCAATTAAGGGGTCTAGCAGCAAGGAATGTCCCACGCGGCCTAGCAGATTACAAAGGCCTGGTCTCCTTAACCTGGCAGCGTGGGTGGGAGGAGCTGCAATAGGCAGGCTGATTTTGTCACGGGGAAAAGAGAAAGCACGGCGCTTGTGAATGAGCAGTGTGCTGATAAGAGTTATTAAACAAGCGCGCAAAAGGCAGGCTGATTTTGTCCCTGGGAGAAGAGAAAGTGCTGCGCTCGTAAAACGAACAACGTGCTGAGAAGTGTTATTAAAAAAGCGCGCAATAGGCAGGCTGACCAGTCAGACCCACAGAACCACCGGAGGCTTGTGCAGTGCCGTTGCAGGTCTCTCAATGGCTCTGGCGCTTACTTGGATTTAGTTAAGAGCGGTCTGCATGGTCTCTGATGGTAGAACCTGTAGGTGAAAGAAGCTTCTCTTGTCTTGGTTGTGACCCCTTGCACTGGATTGCAGTGCACCTCGGGCCCTCCTGCCTGTGGGAGACCTAGACTTAAGCTACTGCCATGTTGCTTGGAAGGTGCCTTGTTGGAGAGCACGATATCGGCAGGGAGGGCGGGCCTTGGATTAAGGTAAAAATAGAACGGCTGCTGATGGATAATAAGGACAGCCCCGTGGAATTAGGTTTTTTGAGCGCCTATTGTAAAAATAAAGCGTGACCTAAACAGCTGTAGCCAAGGCGGGGAACGGGGGAGCAAGCGCCACGCTTTTTTGTAAATCTAAAGGTGCCACCATATTTTAAGTTAAAGTGCGGCATGCGGCGAGAGAGGGGAGGGGGGAGGAGAAATGCGACACGGCGGGAAGGGGAGGGGGCGGAGCGGGTTAAATGAAACAAACAAACAAGACGGACGGACGGACGGAGGAGAGGGGAGGGGGAGGAGAAAGAACCTGTAGGTGAAAGAAGCTTCTCTTGTCTTGGTTGTGACCCCTTGCACTGGATTGCAGTGCACCTCGAGCCCTCCTGCCTGTGGGAGACCTAGACTTAAGCTACTGCCATGTTGCTTGGAAGGTGCCTTGTTGGAGAGCACGATATCGGCAGGGAGGGCGGGCCTTGGATTAAGGTAAAAATAGAACGGCTGCTGATGGATAATTCAGGCAATGCTGGTACACAAGGGGAATGTGAACCTTAAAAATGGAAGCAGAAGCTGTTTGGATTAGCGAGAGTGCTTTTAAGTAATAATTTGACTAATCCATTCTAAGTAATAAGGTAAAAAAGTCGCTACTCGGAGGTTAAGAAAAAAGAAGCCGGAGGGAAGAGAGGGGAGGGGGGAGGAGAAATGCGACACGGCGGGAAGGGGAGGGGGCGGAGCGGGTCAAATAAACAAAAAACAAGCTGGAGGGAAGAGAGGGGAGGGGGGAGGAGAAATGCGACACGGCGGGAAGGGGAGGGGGCGGAGCGGGTAAACAAAGACGGACGTGCACGCGCTTTTAAGGTCAATGCGCATGCGCATAAGCTCAATGCGCATGCGCATTGACCTTAAAAGTCACGGGCACTGCAAGGAATCGCCACGATTCCTTGCAGTGTGGATAAAGAGTGGATAAGTCGCAATACTCTCGCCTTGCTCGATGCGCATGCGCATCGACAGGCGAGACCTAAAAACGTGCAAAGGTGCCATCTGGTGGTGAACTGGCGTAGGCACAGGCAATAAAACTGGGTGACAGCGGGCAGCCTCCCCCTGGGGCTGAGTGACTCTGATTAACTCGGAGTGTTAACAGAAAGAGAACGAGACAAGCCTACAGGCACCGGTGGGAAACCTGCAGGACCGGAGTCATAATCTCAACAGGGCCAATTCGGCAGTTCATTCTCTCAATATCAGACACTAAAATGCCACTACCATCTGAGATCCTAATCTTTTAGCGCCAAGAAACATCAAGGTAGCACAAACCGTTACACGAGAGGGTATTAATTCTGCTTACCATATGCCCCTTCCAGCACATATTACAAATACTTGACGGTCCTATTACGCTAGCATTACTCAATGTAAATCACTTTCACAGACACAACCTAAATACTTAATGAATTATGCAGTGCAGCCTGCGGAGCGTCGCCCAGTGACGCGGTGGGATGGGTGCCGTGCCCTCTCTTGCCTAACTGCAGTGCCAGTCCACCCCAAGCGGTGCCATTTCACGCATCCTCAGATGGCCTGGCAGGCAGGGGCAGGCCTTTGTCTCCAGAGGCGAGGCGTCAATATATAGGTGTCATTGCACAATCATATGCCAGCATGCATTGCAGTCTATCAACATTTGTAACCGTGTTCAGTGGGTTAACACATGTGCAGCTTACAGGCCAAGCACTGGAATCCAGGGAGAAGCAGACCTTCATCCTACCAAGTTTGATAAAATAAGTAGTAGGCTGCTGCTTTTAAATTTCCTGTTAAATATGTTTTAATGATCATGTGCCAAGAAGCTGCTTTCGCGGCTGTGCAGGTCTACTTTGCTCCCCAAGAGCTTTTGAAGTTTTGAGTGTTTCCGCTTTGCCTCTTTTTAGAGATATTTTGCAAGCCCTAGCTTGACAGGAGGGGGCAGGGGTTAGGAGGGCTGCAGTGAAGCGCCGTTTCTTTGTTAGGGTATGCCTGTCTGATGCATTCCTAACCCCCACTCCCCACCCCTCCAGCCTCCTACCGGGACCCTCTTCTGTGTGTATTGGTGGAGGGCTTCAGCTACCTGGAGTGTAAGTGCTGCTTGAAGTGTATTGAAGTAGCTCTGCCTGTTCTAGTTTTGCTAATTTTTTTGTGCCCAGTTCACAGAGGCCTGGGAAGGGGAGCCGGTTGTTCGGGTGGGGGGGGAGGGGGGGGGGGGGGGAACGAGAAGTCATTCGGTGCCCTGGTGCTTTGAAGACAACACAAATCATGCCTGGGGGCACACTTTCCCTTTAAAACAGTTCCTTATGTCTGGCTATTGGTTACATAAAAAAAAATATCTTTACACATTGCATTTCAACTGGGATTTTGCATACATCGCTATCTGTGATGTGGATCCCAGCTACTGTGTTTTAAACTGTTTGATATACGACTGACAGTCACGATTACTTTCTAACACGGATTTGCAACCCACAGCACTTTTTCTGAGGAAAGTCTTCCTTGTAAACAATTTGAGCTGGCCTTTTTAGATGGTCATCCCTGCCAACTCCCCTAAACTAGACATCAATTCCCCCACCTCCACTCCAGTGCATTTCAAGGAGACAGGATTGGAGAAGATGTGGAGTCCCCAATATTTGGACATAAAACGACATCCATCAGTGCATATTTTTGCTCCTAGTGTTACTGAGTGACAGGAGTTAATCTCCAGCCCGGGTAACAACTTACAGATGTTGAAAACTTCCGGTCAGTCTCTGCTCCTCTGGATTCATGCATTTCAGTGGGAAAATGTAACCTTTGGACTTGTTTGTTGAATATAATATATCTTATATTTAAAAAAACGGTTTTCTTTGGGGGGGGCGGGGTGGTAAACAGAATACATGAACGGTATGTAGGGAAAGAAGCCAATAATCCACTAATGGGACAGGAAAAGTAGATTGTTCTGATGAGAAATTACAGAAATAGGCACACAATTGAAAAGGTGAGAGTTTGAATGGAATGAACTAAGAGGGAAGGTATTCATGAAGGGAAACGAGGGAGTGTTAATAAAGTGGGCAACTCCCCACTAAGAATGAATGGACCTCTGTGACTTTAAACGTGATTTAGAACAAGGCAGCGCTGGGAGGGGGGCTGGGCACGAAGGAAGGAGAAATGTGAGTCACGGCAGCCGTGAAGTGTGAAGCAGATACCTTTGAGCTCTCTGAGGCAGGAGCAAATGGTAAGGGGTGGAGAAATGCTGCTGGGGTGAATGCCTGAGGCCAAATCCGGATCGTAAAAGTCAGCTTTGTGGATGGACGGCATTAGGTCTCTCTACGAGACCTAAAAAATGGAACTGCTGATTCTTAACCCCTTCGATGCTGATGACGAGCTCAGCTCGTCATCACCCACGGTTGGCGTGTGCAGATGACGAGCTGAGCTCGTCATGTAACGCGGAAAAGTGAAAAAAGCCGCGCAGCTCAAAAATCGCCGCAGCAGCGATGCGGTTAAATAGGGTTTTTCAAAACCTAGTCCAGACGTTGTGCTTACTGAGAAAGTGGAGTGAAAAATCCATTGAGTAATATCTAAAGTATAGATTGGAGGAGGGAGGAAGTAAAAGGGATGCAATCAGGAAAACACACAAGCTTAAGCAGACCATCGAAGCAAAATAATAAAGAAATCAGTCATTTCAATAAATCGCTAGCCATGCCAGTATTTTCTAAAAGCAGTAAATAACGTGTCCCCATCACTCGACACAAGGGGGTGCCCGCAGAATATCGTGGTAGGAATCTCAATAGCACAGACACGCTATCTAAAGGCAAAATATGAGATATTCTGTACCTAACTCCACATACCTGTAAATAAAAATATATAGTATCTTTAAAGCGCATAGATTTGAAGTTAAGAATAGTCCATCTATATTTTCTCTATAAGCACTTACATTTCCATATTGTCATACGTGCCACTAGACCCGATTCAGGCAGGCTTTATTTTAGCTGTCTCCTGCCTAAACTTTGCCTGCTTCTCCAATTTTTTCGAGATTCTCCCACTTTCCTGGTCTCAAATGTGGGCATACATGTATTTTGTGCGCTCGATATTCTGTCCACAATATGAATGTATCACATCATGTGTAGCCTGGATATGTTATAGTACAACGGCCTCGAGGAAAGAGTTATCAGCCACATTCGGTACTAAAGCTAGATACAAACCGAAGCACATACACGGGAAAATACAATGCAAAGGCAACTTGAGGTCAAGAAGCAGAAACGACCTTGATAACGGTCCCAATTAAGATCTTTCAATATACCTCATAATAATGTATAGATTTCCAATCATGAGAAAGTTCCCCGAATAAATGGCACGGCTCTGTGGTACCCACGGCACGGAAAACTTCCAGGTTATGTGTGAGAAGAAAGCAGAAAAACATCCAGAGCAGCCACCGTGACCCTCAGCACATGCAATGAAGCTCGCCCAGGTCAGGCATTGACTTCTGGCGGGCGCGCGCCTCCCCCGGGTTCTTGCGTGGAGGGCGCGCGCCTCCTGCTCACCTTCTCGGAGTTCTGCTGCCTGCCCTCCCGGCTCTGCGACCTTCGATGCCTCGCGCGCTATCCCTCAGACCAGCTTACGCGGCCACCCCAGTAAGGCTGTGCAGCCGGCGTCTCGAGACCAGTCACCAGGAAGTGTCGGGGAACGCCTCGAGCCGCGCGCTGGGCCCTGCCCTCCTGTGTTGCCTGAAGGGAGGCTGCTGCTGAGTCAGGTGTGAAGAAGAGGCGGATGCCGGGCTGGAACGTGTCAGGACAGGTCTTTAAGTGGGATGAAAAAACTGTGTGTGTGTGTGTGGAGTGGGGTCTCTCAAAGGGACGTGGCAATGTAGTTATTTTATTTATTTTTCATTTTATGCGTTTTTTATATAGCGCACAAAAGCGTACATAGTACAAGTAGAGGTATAGTACTGCATTAAATGGCAGACACTCAAACATAAGATCAAACGTTACGTAGGCAATGGTGGCACTTGTGCAAGTATCTAAAGCAAACAAAATAAAAGAGGTAGCTAATTTAGTTTATTTATTTACTAGCAGCCCATCCCGACGTTGTCCGGGTATGACTTGCTGCCGGCCAGTAGTATATTGTTTTGTAGGATTTCGTTTTGATAGCATTTCTTATCTGTGACAGGCCTGTGAAACGCTCCGATTCAAAGTGCACTGTGATGCACTTAAGAGTGCGCATTCAGTAGTGTGTGAACTCGAGTTTCCCTACTTTATTTTTCCTTGCAATATTATATAGCGCGAACTCGACAACATGGCATGAGCACAATTTACATTACAGAACACATTCATTTGTGGTAGGCACGGGGAGCCAAAGCAATTTGCCTGGAATCACAGGATGTTGACCTGATGCCGAGATTCGAACGTAGCTCCCCAGCTCTAAAGTTCGCAATTCTAGAACTTGTGGCGGAAGGTGTATCTAAAAGTGTATGTCGGTGCTGGCCATCAATGAGAGAGACCTGTGCATTTTTCAAATCGGTGGAGTATGTTGCTGGAGATGTGGGCCGCCGTGCCACCAATGTACTTACCGGGGTAGGGTAAACACCCATTATTCCGCAACTTTCTTTCCGCAGACCATCACTCCGCATACTTTCATTATGAAAGTACCATGACTCCGCAATGCCATTATAACGCATGGCATTAAATTTTTTATGCTTTTACCACGCATACATTTACAACGAATTTCGTTGTAAATGCATGAGTGGTAAAAGCATGTTTTTTAAAAATGTTTGGATAAGGCAAGTATGGGTATAGGGGTATATGTTTTGGGGTACTGAGGTATATGTTTTGGGGTGTTTGGGTATTTTAATGGTTCAGATATAGTTTTGGCTTATGGGGTACAGGGGTATTTTTAGGATTCAGGGCTAGGTTTGGGTTTTGGGGTATAGGGGTATTTTTAGGGTTCAGGGGTAGGTTTGGGTTTTGGGGTACAGGGGTATTTTAAGGGTTCAGGGCTAGGTTTGGGTTTTGGGGTACAGGGGTATTTTTAGGGTTCAGGGCTAGGTTTGGGTTTTGGGATACAGGGGTATTTTAGGGTTCTGGGCTAGGTTTGGGTTTTTGGGGTACAGGGGTATTTTTAGGGTTCAGGGGTAGGTTTGGGTTTTGGGGTACAGGGGTATTTTAAGGGTTCAGGGGTATGTTTGGGTTTTGAGGTACAGGGGTATTTATAGGGTTCAGGGCTAGGTTTTGGTTTTGGGGTACAGGGGTATTTTTAGGGTTCAGGGCTAGGTTTGGGTTTTGGGATACAGGGGTATTTTAGGGTTCTGGGCTAGGTTTGGGTTTTTGGGGTACAGGGGTATTTTTAGGGTTCAGGGGTAGGTTTGGGTTTTGGGGTACAGGGGTATTTTTAGGGTTCAGGGGTATGTTTGGGTTTTGAGGTACAGGGGTATTTATAGGGTTCAGGGCTAGGTTTTGGTTTTGGGGTACAGGGGTATTTTTAGGGTTTAGGGATAGGTTTGGGTTTTGGGGTACAGGGTAGATTTATAGGGTTAAGATGGGTTAGTGTTTAAGGGTCTTGGGGTATTTTATAGAGTAAGGGTGGGTTATGATTATGGGGTGCAGGGGTATTTAAAGTAGGGGTGGGCGGAATTGGCGAGAACTTGGTACAATAAATCCGCAATATTTCGTTCCGTCAGATTTCCAATTATTAAAACAGAAACCTCATATATTCAAGGTAAAATAACAAGGGGCAGATTTATGAGGCCGTTGCGCCTCTTTGCGCCGCAATTGCGTCACTTTATTTGACGCAACTGCGGCGCAAACAATGCGCCCTATTTACAACGTGACACATCTAGGAGATGCGTCACGTTGTAAAGCACTGCACCATAAGGAGGCGTTCCTGAGCAGGGGGGGGGGCGTTCCTGCGCAGGAACGCCTCCTGAAAGTGGCTGAGTGAAATCTATGAGACCACTTTCAGGGCAATGCTGCATCAAAACCCTGCGCCTGCTTGAAGCAGGCGTAGGTCTTGACGCAGCATTGTGCAGAATGTGTACCCCCGACCCTTGCTGGAGCTGCGTCGCGCTTGCGACGCAACTCCAGCAATGCGCCATATTTCCGGCACAGATGCGTCACGCATCTGTGCCGTTTTTGCAGCATGGTGCGCCACATTATAAATGCGGCGAACCATGGGTGGCGTAGCTGTGGCGCATTGTGGCGCACGTTAACTGGCGCATCTCTCGGGATGCGCCAGTTAACATAAATCTGTCCCCAAGTATTTCTACATGCTAAAATGCATATAGTCATTTCACAAAAGTGAAATTAGCTTCCAGCAAGCAGTGAGAGAGGTGATGATTTTGAGATCAAGCCCCTGCAAACCATTATGGGACGACGTTAGCAGTGGGAAGTGAATATTATAGTATCCAAATAATTCTACAAAGAGCTGCAGTTCACCTCGTTCTCCCCAGTTGTCCCCAAGAGGCAAATGCAATAGCATTTAAAATATTATACATCAAGCTGCAGTTCACCTCATGGTCCCTAGATGTCCCTGATGAGGCAAATGCAGTAGCATTTACAATATTACACATCAAGCTGCAGTTCACCTCATGTCCCTAGATGTCCCTGATGATGCAAATGCAATAGCATTTAAAATATTATATATCAAGCTGCAGTTCACCTCGCCATCCCTAGATGTCCCTGATGAGGCAAATGCAATAGCATTTAAAATATTATACATCAAGCTGCAGTTCACCTCGTCGTCCCAAGATGTCCCTGATGAGTAAAATTCAAAAACATTGAAACCCTTTCATGAATGCTAAAAATTATGCTAAGCTTATCCCATAATGCTTTGCAGGGCCTTTTAGTTGTATTTTTGCCCATAACTGTGCTTGAGGTGGTTCTAAGAGAATGGGACCTCCACTGAATTACTATTTAAAGGGAGCAGGAATGTATAGAACCTGGGAAGAAAAAACAACACTCGTGACGGAATGCCCCCAGCGATTGTCACGCCCCCAGCACACACCCACAGCACAATGCAGACACGCCCACAAGGGACTACTTTGCTGGCACGGTTCTTTTACATTTTAAATGTATATGGTGGGCGTCTGCATAGCCTATGTCCTTCTGCTGTAACTGCCCTTTCCAACGCTGTATTAGGTGTTGTGATTGGTGCTGTGGTTCCCGAGTTTACCTGGCCAAAAGGTGCAAGTTCTCTCTTTATAATAGAAGTATAGATTTATTTATGCATTTTTATATAGCGCGGACTTTACCCGAAGGTGTCAGAGCGCTTCACAAAAGGAACAGAAATGAAACATAATGAGAAACATTACAAAAGAACAGATTACAAAAGCATATGGCCGAGATACCCGCCACCCCCTCTCAACACAATCAATCCCCAAAAGGAGGGAAACCGGAAACAGTTCTTGAAGTTTTTTGGAAGTGGGATGGAGTGACCATCCCGGCCGTATTTATTAAAACAAAATTAAAACATTAAACGTTTCATGTTATGTACAATTTCATTACCATATTACGATGTTTGGCTAACCTTAACAGATTCTCTAATACAGAGGTTCTCCTAGCCGAACTAGCATCCTACAAGACATTTCTTGACATATTGAAATTGTACAACCTAACGTTTAAGGGCCAACGGCAAGATCATAACCGGTGTCAAGATCCCTAACCAGACTTACCCCTCCCACTTGGGCTGGGCGACAGCACGGAGGCGTACCTCAAGTGCAACTATTACCAATTTCCCTTGACTTGACGGGGGCACCTAAAGACTCGACGCCAGTTAAAGGTCGTTCGAATACTCGTGTGAGGTATCTAGAAGGTACCGTAGACCTTATCCCAACCCCACACAACTTACCGCATCTGCCGTCGCAGATGTCACTGGCCCCGGGAAATTCCCCAGGAGGGGGCTGTAACCCCTCCTACAAAGGAAGGGGCCTTGACCGCCTTTCCTTTACTTCCGGCGACCCATCCTTAGAAGGGACCGCCTCCCCATTGAGGGGCCAATGGCCACCTCTCCCGAGCGCTCCCATCCGTGTTGGGTGACGCCCACTCATAGGGATCTACTAATTAGTGCTCACCGATCATGACCTTACCGCCTACCAAAATAAATACGACAGTGCAAATTAACCTACGAATACATTGGCCACTATGACCGAAAGAGCATGCATTAAAATTCAACATTACACTGAATATCTTTAATGGAAAACATACTCAAAGCAACCATTCTTTATTAACTCATCAACATGGCACTACAACCTGTATACGAAAACCGAAGCAAAAATTAATCAACTTTATTATACACAACTGGCTGTCTTCAGGGGCTGGTGGGTGGGTCAAAATTGGCTCTTCGTTCTGTCCCGAGCTCACGTGCAGCGAGGAGGTGCAGCTTCAGAGCACAAGAACAAGAGGATGTCTTCTGGTCTTGCGTCCCTTTTTATCCGTCTTCAGGGCGGGCGTATACCCGCCCCTGCCTGCCCCGAGGGCGTGGCTGGCTGCGTCGGTGTCTAGGCCAGCCCACTCTAGGGCGGGAACGAGCGCGCCCCAGCTACGCCGCTTCGGGCATACCAGCTGAGGCGCGCCTCCCGCCCAAAAATGGCTTCCCGGGGGGATCGAGGCACTCGGCCATACGTTCGGGGGGACCGAGTTGGTCGCCCCTTTCCATATGGCCGAGATACCCGCCACCCCCTCTCAACACAATCAATCCCCAAAAGGAGGGAAACCGGAAACAGTTCTTGAAGTTTTTTGGAAGTGGGATGGAGTGACCATCCCGGCCGTATTTATTAAAACAAAATTAAAACATTAAACGTTTCATGTTATGTACAATTTCATTACCATATTACGATGTTTGGCTAACCTTAACAGATTCTCTAATACAGAGGTTCTCCTAGCCGAACTAGCATCCTACAAGACATTTCTTGACATATTGAAATTGTACAACCTAACGTTTAAGGGCCAACGGCAAGATCATAACCGGTGTCAAGATCCCTAACCAGACTTACCCCTCCCACTTGGGCTGGGCGACAGCACGGAGGCGTACCTCAAGTGCAACTATTACCAATTTCCCTTGACTTGACGGGGGCACCTAAAGACTCGACGCCAGTTAAAGGTCGTTCGAATACTCGTGTGAGGTATCTAGAAGGTACCGTAGACCTTATCCCAACCCCACACAACTTACCGCATCTGCCGTCGCAGATGTCACTGGCCCCGGGAAATTCCCCAGGAGGGGGCTGTAACCCCTCCTACAAAGGAAGGGGCCTTGACCGCCTTTCCTTTACTTCCGGCGACCCATCCTTAGAAGGGACCGCCTCCCCATTGAGGGGCCAATGGCCACCTCTCCCGAGCGCTCCCATCCGTGTTGGGTGACGCCCACTCATAGGGATCTACTAATTAGTGCTCACCGATCATGACCTTACCGCCACAGGCCCGGATAGTTGACCGGCTATCCGGGCCCCCCACAAAACTCCTAGCTAAAGGTCATGTTCCAACGTTTTTAACCATGCTAAGAAGTCTCCTATGAGTAACTCATTTCCCACCCGAGACAAATGCACACCATCCCCCAGATACATACTGTCATCATTAATACAACCGTGCGAGATAGAATGCAATGTCCTGGAACGAAACAACCTACCCATTTTGTTATTAAGTTTTCTAACAGAATGGTTCAAAGCAGGGATCGAAATAGCCCCCCGCCACACTTTTCGTGGGATCATATGAGACCACGCAATTATGCACCCCGGAACTTTCCTCGCCAACCAACTTACAGTGGAAAGCATTGCCTCCAGGAGAAGTCGTCTACCGGTGGTGACCAAATCATTGCCCCCTAAATGTACTATGACTATAGACGGCGGTGACCTCGTCCGCCCTAACAAACCCTCAAAGAATGCCTGAAACTGGTCAATACAGAGACCGCCCCTTCCGTAGAAGGACATCCTGTACCCGTATTCCCCAGCTACGTGAATCATGTCACCTGCTTCGAATACGTCTGCGGCACGCCTCACGTATGAGTGGCCCACGACCCACACCTCCTTTCTCACAGCCGGTGATGTCTGACCGCTGGCCCGGTGTTGGGTCGACTGCATAGTCCGCCCCGCCTCGAAGGCTTGCGTAACTGAAAACCAAACAAAAGACAAGAAGCGTGAGTACATTATTACAGCTTCACAACATGTGCAACCGCACATACCTCTTATAACAATTGGAGGACCAACGCCCCACTCGTTTTACTTGTTCCACATTAAGACCCCTGGCTGTAGCTTCAGTGGCAGCCCCTATCCGAAAGGAATGGGTCCCAAACTCACCCGGGTCCAAGCCCGCTGCGGTAATTGACATCGCGAGCACCCGCTGAAACTGAAACTTCGTCAGTGGGGTGGCGTCCGCGTGTCTCAACAATGTCCCCCCCCATGGTGCCACCCTTCGTGCTAGGTAATCTTCTAAACACTTCACCGGACACATGGAAGACCCTGGAATCCTGCGAATGACTATGCAGTCTCCCACCCCACTTTGATCGGTTTTTGACTTGACAAAGGATACAGTCATAGTCTCACCCCTGATCTGAACGTGTTCCCGGCACAAACCCCCCGCCACATCCCGCTTGCTCCTTGCAACCAGCTCACTTATTAAATAGCCCCGTGAAATGCAAGCGTAAAAGCAGCTCGGAACAAACAGGCCTCGAACTGAGACGAGCATATGGCGGGGAGTGTGGCCAGCAACTGGGACAACCTATCCAGACCTATCGGGCGCCTCTCATCTACTCTGCGACCCTCAAGGCGTTGCCACCCACGCAGCGCTTTCTGTACCACAAAAGACGCTGTCGGGTCCTGGATATTATGAGCCCTGGCAACAAAGGAGATGGCAGCACGATGCCTCTGGGCTGTAGCCACCGACTTCCCAGCCTTACGCAAGGACATCAGAAAATGTACTACCCAATCCTCATGCCCCCAAAGTCCCCCTCTCTCAGTCCCCAAAAAGGCTAAATAAGCCCGAAACGCCCCTTCGTATGCCTTCCTCGTCCTTGGTGCTAGACTCTCTCCCACGAGGTAACGAAGTTCGGGGCACCGAGAGACCAGAGAGCTTCGGGAAAGGGTGCTGGCTCTGGGTCCGCTGAGGGAAGGAAACCCGAGAAAGCCTGCATTTGAAAACGAGACAGTGCATCAGCAGCCTGATTCATCACCCCTGGGACATGTTTTGCTCTGAATACCACGTTCAGTTGCATACACAGTAAGACAATTTCTTTAAGCAGCCTTAAAATCATTTTACAACGTGCTGCCTGACTATTGATGCATTCTACAACGGTCATATTGTCAGACCAAAATATGACAGAGTGATTTTTGAATCCATCGGGCCAGGTTCTGAGGGCCACCAAAATGGGAAACAGCTCAAGGAAAGCAATATTACTCGTCAGCCCCTCTTCGTGCCACCATGTTGGCCACTTTTGTGCCGACCATTTTGTGCCGAAGATGGCGCCGAAACCCATGCTTCCCGCTGAATCCGTCCATAGAGCAAGCTCTTCAGAGGACAAGGCCGGTTTGTTCCAGACGACTCGACCATTGAAATCCGCCAAAAATGCTAACCAAATACGCATGTCTTGGCGGACCTCGGCCGATAACCTCGTGCGATGGTGACCCTCCTTTAGGCCGACCATCGCCTGTGCAATCGAACGGGAGAAGGGGCGGGCCATCGGGATCACCCTTAAGGCAAAATTCAACTTCCCCACCAATTGCTGCAATTGATGCAGCGTAACTTTAGATGCAGTAATACACATTTGCAGGGCTGTCCTGAATTTCGACACTTTGGGAGCTGGTAAACGAAAACAACCCTCACTAGAGTCCAACTCGATCCCGAGAAACTCGAGGCAAGTCGTGGGACCCACAGTTTTACCTGGTGCCAATGGCACGCCAAATTGATTCATTAAAACACAAAATTCAGTCAAGGCCCGGGCACATTCATCATCCCCAGCGGCCCCAAGGAACAGAAAGTCATCGAGGTAATGCATCACATTCCGAAAACCTGTTTTCTTCGTGTAAACCCATTGTAGAAAACTACTGAATTTCTCGAAATATGCACAAGATATAGAGCACCCCATCGGCATACACCTATCCATGTAATACAAACCTTGAAACATGAATCCCAAAAGACGTTGGTCTTCCGGGTATACCGGGAGCAAACGGAACGCTGACTCGATATCTGATTTCGCCATCAGCGTCCCGGGCCCCAGGCGATTCAAAATGGCTACGGCCTCATCGAATGATGCGTACCGCACCGAACACATTTCTGGATCAATTGCATCGTTTACAGAAAGGCCATGAGGAGCTGATAAATTGTGAATCAATCGAAACTCACCCGGGTCCTTCTTGGGGACCACCCCTAAAGGAGAACAAACAAAGTTCGGTACCGGGGGAACACGAAAAGGGCCGGCAACCCGACCTCGGGTAACCTCTTTCCGGATCTTATCCTGTACTACAGTCGTATGCTGCAAGACGGAAAGTTGATTTTTGCACGTCCCGACACCCTGAAAGTTCCCCACCGGGATGCGGAAACCATATGAAAAACCGTTTCGTAGCACCCCAGCAGAAGTACGATCTGGGTATTCGCTGAGCCAGGGAATCATCGCCAGGGTATCAATCGGGGTTGGTAAAGGCGCCCCTCGGACTATATTAGACCTGTTTAGCGCCTCCTCTACCCCCATTTTCACCCGATTTGGCTCTGCACGAGGACTCAGGATGGGGTGCCCCACAACCACTACATTCGTGTTTGAATTTACAAGATCCCGGGGGCCTAGTACATTTACTTCTGTTGAAATTGAAACAGAAACCCCTCTTCCCTGTATTGCCGGCGGGTCTCGGGTAATCGTCTGTACCCGTACCCGACCGAAAGGGCGTCCCCCCATTTTGGCGGGAGGACTCACCAACAGTACTCCCCACCAACGGCACTTTCAACATCCCCGACTCTTTCATTTTATTCCATGTCAAAGAATCGTAACAGTCCCAGGTTAAACTTTTGTTATGCTCCATCGCTTTCCTGAAAAGGTTGTCATAACAGAACCATTGGTTACCTTGGTGCGATGTCGAGTACCCCATAATTCGTGACTGATATACTGGAAATTCAGGGAGCAAGTCAGGCCTACGTTCCCCCAAAATTGACGTAAAAATTCCCCAAGCATTACCCCAGTTACCAATATTCTCATTCACTTTAAAGGCGGCCATTTTGGCGCGCCAAACACTCGGATGCATCAGATCCTTTTGACCCTTAACAGTTTCGACCTCATAGTGATCAACGAGCAGGGAGAAAATGTTAACGTATTCCCCCGCCCAAATCTTTTCCTTTATTGGCAAAGGAACATGTTGCCCCAATTTTTCTCTACGAGAGGGTGTTGACTCATCCCTTGCAATCGGCAATGGCCGCTTACCTGCACCGGACGCTGCTTCGGCCCCTCGTGGCTTGTCTATCACCGCATCCGGCGCGGGCACCTTGGCTGCATCACGTTTCTCGCGCAACTGTTTCATGAGTGCTTGCGCTTCGGCAGCCGTGGCGCCCTCTGTACTGTCCCCCAACCACGCTGCTAGCTGTGCCGCCAACTCGGGAGGCATACCCTCAGCAGATGTCGGGGTGACTACGACCGGGATCGGATTCCCTTCCTGCGGTACCGGGGCCGGTACCGGGGCTGGCGGCTCGAGCGGGGAACAGGGAACCGGGACGTCTCCCCCGACCGGCCCCCTTCTCGGCCTCTTAGGCCTCCCTCAGGCTGGTGGACGCCCCGATCCCTCCTCGCCGTCTCGCCCCGCCAACTGTTTCTTTATTTCGGACATTTCCTTCATGAGGGCCCGAACCATCTGGTCAGTCGACATTCTCTTGGCGCCTTTCTTGGGCATCTTTCAGACGAAATATCTAGAAGACAAAAGAAAGATTAAAACGCTCAAAATTGGCTCTTCGTTCTGTCCCGAGCTCACGTGCAGCGAGGAGGTGCAGCTTCAGAGCACAAGAACAAGAGGATGTCTTCTGGTCTTGCGTCCCTTTTTATCCGTCTTCAGGGCGGGCGTATACCCGCCCCTGCCTGCCCCGAGGGCGTGGCTGGCTGCGTCGGTGTCTAGGCCAGCCCACTCTAGGGCGGGAACGAGCGCGCCCCAGCTACGCCGCTTCGGGCATACCAGCTGAGGCGCGCCTCCCGCCCAAAAATGGCTTCCCGGGGGGATCGAGGCACTCGGCCATACGTTCGGGGGGACCGAGTTGGTCGCCCCTTTCCATACGTTACGTTACATAAGGTAAAAGTGACAATTGTGAGCAAACAAAATACGCGAGGTAGTAAAAATTGTGAGCAACCAAAAATACATGAGGTAGTAAAGGTAATGGTGACAATTGTGAGCAAACAAAATACATGAGGTAGTAGAAATTGTGAGCAACCAAAAACATGAGGTAGTAAAAAGTGCACAAGAGGAAAAAGTGACAAGTGTGCAGTTACAAGAGAAAACAAAGTGGAATTTGAGGTATAATACTGCAATAAGTATATAATAACTCCGGCACAAGAACAAGCGTTACATAGGCAAAGGTGGCGCTTGTGCAAGTATCAAAGGTAAAAACATGTGAGAGGTAGCAAACCGTGTGTTACAAGGGCAAAGTGGTGTGTGCATGTTACAAAAGGGCACCAAACACAAGTACATGGAAAATACTGCAAAAAGGCAGCCACTCCAACCCCAGGAATACACTGGGAAGGCACTTCCATGGTCATGGAAAGTAGAGCATCAGTAGTGGGAAGTCTTCCTCCAAATAACACGAGGACATGAATTACTGTTGGAGGTGTCTCTGGAGGAGGAGAACTTTGAGGTCCCTTTTGAAGGCCTGGGAGGAGGCGGTGGTCCGGAGCTGAGGCGGAAAGGAGTTCCAGATTCTCACTGCGTTGCCTGAAAAGGATTGGGCCATTCTCTCCTTCTTGAAAGTGGGAAGTTCAAGCAGTAGATTCTCCGCATTGCGTGAGGGTCTAGAGCCTCCAGAGAGTTTCAGTTTATTCGCCAGGCAGCGAGGAGAGGAGGAGTGCAAGGCTTTGTGGGTGATACAAGCGGTCTTGTAGATAGCTCTAGCCTTGATGGGAAGCCAGCGGAGGGTGGATAACATCGGTGTGATGTGATCGCTTCTTTCGGCCCCATAAATGAAGCGAGCTGCTGAATGGAAAACAGACTTAAGTGGGGACAGGTGAGATTTGGGGAGGCCTGTAAGAAGAGAATTGCAGTAGTCTAGTCTGTAGAGGACCAGCGATTGCACCAGGGTTATCAGGTCCTGCTCCGGGAAGAAGCGACGGATTCCCCAAAGAAGGCGCAGATGGTAACGAGCAGATTTTGCAATAGAATTGATGTGAGGAGTTAGAATGAGTTTTTTGTCTAGAATGACACCAAGGGATTTTGCGCTGTTGACAATGATGAGTTTATTGTTTAGTAGATTCATCTGATCCATCCACGATTGAACCGGGGGAGGAGAGAGTGAGGAGGAGAAGAGGAGGAATTCAGTTTTGGAGGGATTCAGAATCAGTTGATGAGTTGACATCCAGTTTTGGATGGAGTCCAGAGTAGAGCTTAGGATGGAGAGATCATGAGAGGAGGCAACCTTGAGGTAGAGTTGAGTGTCGTCTGCATAGAGATGATAGTGAATCCCGGATTTGTTTAGGAGGTTTCCCAGTGGTTCTAAGTAGAGATTGAACAATGTGGGTGCAAGTATAGAGCCTTGAGGAACACCCTGACCTACCGCCATAGGAGAAGAAAGACTGTTCGCTATTTGGATCATTTGGGATCTGTCAGAGTGGAAGGATGCAAACCATTTAAGCACAGTGCCCTCCATGCCCATTCTCTGTTGAAGGATATTGAGGAGGGTGTTGTGATTGACAGTGTCAAAGGCTGCAGAAAGGTCAAGAAGAATTAGAAGTCAGGACCCCCCCGAATCGAGTATCCTCAGCGCGTCATCAACCACTTGCAGTAGGGCTGTTTCAGTGCTGCAGTTTTGGATGAAGCCGGACTGGCAATTGTCAAGAAGATCATTGTCCTTGATATGACAAGAGAGTTGTTTTGCTACACAACTTTCTGTGATCTTCGCAAGAAAGGGAAGGTTAGTGATGAGCGGAAGTTGTTGAGGTCCTTCGCATCAGCAGTGGGCTTTTTAAGCAGAGGGGTGACCTGCCCAGTTTTGAAGGAGACAGAAAGGGAGCCTTGCCAGAGGGGGAGGTTGATCAGAGTGGTCCAATAGGAAAGGGAATGGGTATAGAAGTGAAAGGCAATGGCACTGGGGATAGGGTCGAGAGAATGGTTGGAGGGCTTTGTTTGCACTTGAGAAGGGCATCTTCAGATATGGGGTCAAAGCTCTGTCAAATGGCTAAGGATTTGCGCTCCTCTGGAGGTGTAGGATGAGCGACCTGATCCACAAATGATTTCACTTTTTCATCGAAGAAAATAGCGAAATCCGCTGCTCTCTTTGTAGAATCCTCCACCTCGGAGGATGGGGGAGAACAGCTCGGAATCTTGATGAGATCGAATACTTTTTTGGGTCTATTTTTGGCGAAGTCAAGGAGGGTTTTGAAGTGCGCCGCTTTCTCAAGGAAGATATGCTTGTGGTACTTGGATCTTGCTGTGCGAAGCATGCTGTGCGAAGCATGGCTAAATTGTCTGTGGAGGGCACTTGCCTCCATTGCTTTTCCAGGAATCTTAGCTGCTTCCTTTCCTCATAAAGGGATTTGTTGAACCAAGGTGCTGAGGGAGTGGGCCTTATCCTTTTGCTTTTGAGTGGAGCGACGTTATTAATTTCAGCTGCAAGAACTGTGAGGCATTGGGAGGTGAGATCATCAACAGCTATGTTCGGGTCTAGCCTTGGAAGTGATAGCAATGCGGATTCACAGAGGGGACCGACATCAATATTTTTGGCATCCCGGAACCAGGAGATGGCCCTCTTGGGTTGGCCAAGAGTTATAGAGTGTGAGAGTTGAAGAGAGAATGCGATGAGGTGGTGGTCAGACCAATCTACATGGATTGGGGTAGTGGTAGAAAGCATGCCTGCTTTAGAAATAACAAGGTCCAGGATTGCGCCCTTAGAGTGGGTTGGTTCAATGCAGTGTTGGATAAGAACGTTTGTAGAGATTAAGGTGGCCAGAGAGTTTGCAGAGGAGTCTTGTGGTACGCCCCAGTGGAGATTGAAGTCACCCACGAAGGTCTGATTGTCACTTTGTGTGTATTGGTCGCTGATGAAGTCATTGAGATCTTCTATAAACGAAGGGCCACTACGAGGCGGGCGGTAAATGATATGGAATCTGAGCGGTGAACAGTGTTTCAATTGAAGCTCAAGAGAAAGGCATTCAAAGGTGAGGGAGGAACTGTTTGGAGAAGCCTTAAGTTGGAGGGCGTTTCTAAAGATGACTGCAACACCTCCCCCCGTGTTGTCAGTTCTGTCATTCCTAAATATGGAATAACCTGTGGGTAATAGGAGATCAAACATAGAGTGAGAGGTATCTTTGAACCAGGTCTCAGTGAGGAAGAGCATGTCAAGTTTGTGAAGGGTGATAGTATCAGAGATTTAAAGTTTGTGTTTTACTGCAGATCTGCAGTTGTGAAGCATACAGTGCAGCTCTGTCAAGACTGTTTTGGTGACGGGGGCACTTGGGCTCTGAAGGGTGATCGGGATATTGTACTTATGTGGGGGTGCTCGGGAAGGTTTAGGTGGATGCTTTGTTCTAACAGACGTGATGGTCAGAATAGTGTAGATAGTGGGGTTGCTAGGGTATGTCTGTTGAAGAAGGGTGGCGTTCAAGGGCTTGTGTGAGTTAACGACGTTTGCAGACGAGAGGTTGAGCTTGGCTGTATTGGGGTGAAGGGGCGAGTGTGTTACAGGAGAAAAGTGACGTGTGCATGTTACAAAAAAGTATCAAACACAAGAGTGTGGCTTAAAAACACTGCATAAGACAAATTCAGGTCTGCCAAGTGTCATGCATCAGGTGTGACTCTACCGTTCCGCATCACCGCACTGAAATGCATTGTCACGCATTTTAATGCTGTCTCTCTGCTGTACCAGCACCGAAGTATTGGCCACACCAGGCTGCTAGTGTGAGGGCCTGTGACCTGCGCCAGCTCTGCTCCTCCCCGCAGACTTGCATGCACGGGCGCTGCCACCAGAACTGCATAGCTGGCAAGGTTTCAGATTGCAATGTGTGAAATTTTCATAATTCCATTGTGATTATGAGTGACATTTCAGCGCCTATGAGTGACACTATCTTGCAAGCAATGAAGATCAGAGGTACATATAAATATCAGAGATTCTACCCATTTGAGCAATGAGAAACTCTTAAGAACATCTTAGAACTGCTGCACGGCACCAGAAATGTAAGGGTACTTCCCAGAGACACACTGTGTGACTGCAGGCTGGTAGCCACTGCTGCTGCTCAGAAGATCTGTCATGACTGCACAGTAGCCTAAAAAGCACCTTTTATAGCATGGTTCAGCACACAAATAATAATAGTCACTGCTTTCATTTACTCACGAGGAAGTGCCACTCGTAGTGTTACACAATGAAAACATATACATTTCACACATAAGCAATTATAAAAATTGGCAACTATGTAAAGTTGTATGTAAGAATCGTTTTTTACCCTTTACAAAATGATAGAATGAGAACACAAGGCTGATATTTTTCTCAGGGGTGGGAGACAGAGATGCAGAAGGGTTAGGGTTGTGAGGATAGTTTCAATAACATGATGCCCTTGCTATAAAATGTGCTTTTTAGGCTAGTGTGCAGTCATGACAGATCTTCTGAGCAGCAGCAGTGGCTGCCAGCCTGCAGTCACACAGTGTGTCTCTGGGAAGTACCCTTACATTTCTGGTGCCGTGCAGCAGTTCTAAGATGTTCTTAAGAGTTTCTCATTGCTCACATGGGTAGAATTGTAGTGTAGTTCCTATATTCCCAATAGGCTCTGCGCATTGGAATAATAAACGATAGTTTAGACGTAGGACTGAAGTCGACTAGGTCTCTATTGAATATATTAGACTTAATTGTGAATGCCAGCTAGCTCAGAGGTCACTAGAAACGTTCTCGAATACACAAGAAGGGATTAGTTTCTGACTACCATATAAGTAAGTAAAATATCTTTATTCGATTGTTTGCATGTAACAATCATAAAAGTACATATCATAAACATTAGTCACAAGGTACAGTTTGTGCGAAAAATAAAATATGTTACCACATCAACATGAGCATGGGCACAAGCGGAAATTTCAATTTTGTAGTTTAAAAACAGTAGAAAATATACAATGTTAAAAAGAAGAATCACATCGGAAATAGAGTTGATTAACCTTCCATGCTTTTCCTGTATTTAAGTGCAAGTTTTAAAAAACTACATAAAAACAGGGTGCTGTCGCTATTTAGCATTTGGAGGTAATAAAGTGCTGGTCTGTATTGTGCAAAATGGAGCCGTTGTAGTAGAGGTTTTAAAAACAATTTACGAGGGACTATATAATATGAGCAAAAGAATAAAAAGTGTGCCAGATCTTGTGGAGACTTGTTGTCGCAGCCACAAGCTGGCAACACTTGGCCCCTGTGTGCCCCACTTGGTACAGCTAGCAAGAGGTGGAACATGTCAAATCGGAACCTTGTGAGCAAAAAGCGTTCGTGTCCCGACAAGGGCCAGACTAGGTAGGGTTCTATATGGAGGGTCGTTTTGGTGAGAGCGTGCAATCTCACACTGTTTTTCGCATACTCTCTTTCCTCCCTTGCTAAGTACCTAGTTGTCATAAAGGTATTCTTCACGAAAATGACATCAGATTTGGTTATATTCTCTGGGACTAGAAAGAGGTCAGGCCGGCCTAATTCAGAGAGGCATCTTTTAATATATTTTAACCACGGGATCTTGTACTTCCCTTCCCACTCTAAAGCCTCTTGCAGGATGTTTCTAGTGAGGGGTATATCTGGATTTAGCCAGCTGTTTAGCCAGCATAGCAGGGGGTTTACCGCAATCCTATCACTTAGATAAGGCATACCTAATTCTGTGTGGACAGAGAAGTTTGCCGCACCCCTAGGGAGCCTTAGAACTTGCTTCAAAAAGTTGTTTTCGGTGACCTCAAGGGCATCTATAGATTCAGAACCCCATATTTCACTCCCATAGCATGCGACTGCAATGCTTTTAGCTTGGTATAACTTCAGAACAGCGGCCACTGGGCTATTTCCCATTTTCTTAGCAAAATCCATTATACCTGCGTTTACACGCACTATCTCGCCCTTTTTCTTTTGTATTGCAGGTGCCCAGGTTAGTTTGTGGTCAAAAAGGACACCAAGATACGAGAAAGTCCTAGTTGTCGGTATTTTTTCGTTGTTAACAGAATGGGGGTAACTTTTTTTGGGGCCTGAGCCGGTCATCATGGTGAAAGATTTCGAATTATTAATGCTCAGACCACGGGAATTCATAAATACAAAAAAAGAATCAAGCAGAGTTTGAAGGCCGATCGCTGTTCTAGAGATTAGGACGGCGTCGTCAGCATATAGCAAGACGGGCACGCCCTTCCTCCCTATGTATGGGTAGTCTGCACCGGTTTTTAGAAGGTGTTCCTCCAGGTCGTTAATATAAAGATTAAAAAGAAACGGGGCTAGGATGCACCCTTGTCTAACCCCGCGGCTTATCCTGAAGTCCCTAGTTACTTTCATATCCTGTGTGAGGCGAACATTTGCTCTGGTGTCCGAATGTAAAGCTGATAAAAAGTTTATGAGATTTTGCTCCACACCCATTTTTTGCATGACCTCCCAGAGCCTACCTCTGTCGACACAGTCGAAAGCGGATGATAAATCCATAAAGGCCATGTGGATAGACCCTTTTCTGGCCAGGGTGTATTTGCCGTTTATTAGATACAAGTTCAGACATTGCGCTATCGTGGAATGGCCTGGTCTAAACCCGTATTGGATGGGTGACAGAATGTTTTTTTCCTTGGCCCAGTGTACTAGCCTATTTAAAATAATACCCCCCACCACCTTGGCAATTGAGTTGATCAATGATATTGGCCTATAACATGTTACACTTCTACGATCCCCTTTCTTGAATACAGGCACTATGGTCGAGGACCCCCATGATTTCGGGCAACCTTTGGAGATCCCGGCGTTTATTACTGCAGTGAGGACTGGTGCCCATAGCTGAGTGTCTGATTTAAAAAGGTCAGGGGGAAGACCATCAGGGCCTGGTGCTTTGTTGCTAGTCAGGCCCTGGATACCCTTTACTACCTCCCCCACTGTAAAACACAATAATTCTTCGTCAGAGGTATTCAAATCTATGTCCGCTTGTGCATCGTCACTTTGGAAAATTGTTCTAAAATGAGTTAACCACTCATCCTCGGGTATGTTTGTCCCGATCACAGAGTTACTGGGGTCATCGAACAGGGGCTGATTTATAATATTCCAGAACTTGGAACTATTTCCCAGAATTGCTGGATCGCTCAGAGAATCCCAAATGCTTGCCTTCACTTCTTTCTTTCGGGCTGCTAGAGATGTCTTGTAGATGTTTCTCAGTTCTTTTACAAGGATAGGATCTCTGGGGTTGGCCTTTAGTGCTTTTTTTAAGTTTCGTCCGGCCTTTGAGCAAGCTTGGTCAAACCATTTCGGGTGGGGTTCATGATGTCCCTTCGCTGGTATAGTTAACAGTTCACCAATTCTGTCTACCACAACTGAGAAGGCAGTTAAGGTCACTTCAGGTAAGGTGGTGGAAGAGGCACAAAGTGCGAGTTCTTTGCCGCAGCTGTTATTAATTGAGTTATACAGGGTGACACTGTCGACTTTTGACCACTTCAAACGACGATTTCCATTTATTGGCTTTAAACGGCCACAATCTTTCCTGGGCTTTCGAAGTTCGAAGATACCTCCTCTGATTTTCATGGAGATGGGATTATGGTCACTAAACAAGCTTGTTTGAATTTCAAAGTCAGTTACTAGATCAGCGAGGTCTCTTGAAAGGAGAATGTGATCTATATAAGTACCGTTTCTAGGACCTTTATACGTGGGGACGTCAAAAATGTAAGAATCCTCTGCTATGGTCATTGCAACTGTCAGGTTCCTGTCATCAATTAAGTTGTTAACATGGGTACCTCGTGGCGAATGATCAAAGTGGAATCCAGATCTGTTATTGCATCCTAAAAGTCCAATTGGTGTTTCTGCAGGGTTACCACATGGATGCGTATTAAGGTCTCCAGCAATGATGGTGCTGCGGGGCAGACTTGATGCTTTAACTTTAAGGGAGTTATGTAGATGAAGAATGTTGCACTCCCTATTTGATGATACAGCGTTATAGAAGTTAATAAGGGTCAATGCCCTTTTGCCCCTCCTGAGTACCAGAATTTGAATATGTCTGTTGTTGGATTCCCTTTGTGAGACCTGACAGATGAGTGCGAGGCTAACGTAAACTGCCAAGCTCCCCTTTGATCTTCCACTGTTCGATGGAATTGCTGGTAGGAAAAAGCTTTGGAAGCCTTCGATATGGACATTTACGTCTTTCAGCCATGTTTCTTGGAAACACAAGATGGTATAGTCTTTTATATATGATACCCATGTTGGATCCTTTACCTTGGAGGCCAGGCCTGCGACGTTCCAGGACAAAAGTTTTATGGGGCTTGGTGATGTGTCATTTAGGCTTACATCCTGGGCGTTGGTTATAGGTGGTGGTGTCACTTGATTCCCTTGGTCAATTATTGTATCTGCTTGTGTATCAGTGCTGGGTAGAGAGTTTACAGCACCGATGATACCGCAATGGACTTGAGTAGGCAGATGTGAGGGACTGGGCTCATGCGGGGGCAGTGTGCTCTCTGCCTGATTTGCTAAAGAAGCTGCCTCGTGTATTTCAACTAACCCTGGAGTGGAATTATTTGTACACTCTAGTATAGTACTCACTGGATTATTGGGAGCTGTTTCTATGCGTAAAGACTCTGAGTGTATAGGAAGGGGGATTAGGGGTACAGTATGTCAATCGATCTCATCCAGATAATCTGGGGCATAAAGCGTATCATATCTGTTTGAGACAGGGACCCCATAGTGCATGTTTAACTGTTGTGGATGTTGATAATGCTGAAACTGTGGGCGGGGTAGAAACTCCCTTCTCTCCTGATGGTATGAACGATGTCTATTTTGCCTGTTAAGCCATAAGGGGTCATTCCTCTGGTTAGTGTGGTCCAGCGGGGTAGACGGTTCATACATCCAAGGAGTGTCCCTAGCTAGGTGGTACGCCATTTGCTCAGGTGGCCCCCCCTGTCCATGACTACCATATAACATGACAACTTTGTTCCCCAAGAATAAGGAATATATCGAGACGGGCGTTTTATTTATTT
This sequence comes from Lissotriton vulgaris, assembly GCF_964263255.1. Classification (NCBI taxonomy): domain Eukaryota; kingdom Metazoa; phylum Chordata; class Amphibia; order Caudata; family Salamandridae; genus Lissotriton; species Lissotriton vulgaris. Next base: position 263,767,712 of record NC_141685.1, read on the forward strand.
ATTTATTTATTTGGTTTCTTGTAAAGCGGAGGAATTCGATCTCCGAAGAGATATCTCCGCGCTGTGTTGTACTGAAGATAAGTGGGAGCAGGAGGATTGTGTGACTTAACTAGGGTTGCTGGGTGGGAAACAGATACGTTTTCAGATATTTTCTGAAGGTAGCAAGATTGGAGTTCTGTCTTATGAAAGGGGGTAATGAGTTCCATAGAGTAGGACCTCTGAATGCCAGGGCTCGGCCTCCCTGTCTTTCTCTTCTGATCCTAGGGATCTGCAGCAGGGCTTGATTTTCAGATCTTAAGGATCTACCTGGCTGATACAGTTGGAAGATTTCATTTAGGTACCTAGGGCCAGTACCGTACAAGCATTTGTGGATGGTACAACAAATCTTGAATAGCACTCTCTGGCGAATTGGGAGCCAGTGTAGCTTGCTCAGTAAAGGATGTGAGGGAGATCTCGCAGGGGCATTAAGAATCAATCTAGCAGCAGTGTTCTGAACAACCTGCAATCTCTTCAACTGTTCTGTATTAGCGGATATAAGCAATCCGTTGCAGTAGTCTACCCTACTCATGACTAGGGTTTGTACAAGTGTTCTCCGATGATGGTCAGCTAAGTATGGGAACACCCTTCTGAGTAGGCCAATGACTCTCATGCAGGTTCCTGTAACATGTGTGGCGTGATCTTTTAGTACCAGGAATTGATCTAACTTAACGCCCAGATTTTTCACGCTTTCCTTAGGACAAGGAGCTGTGCCCAATTCTGGAGGCCACCACTCAGGTGTCCAGAGGAGTGGTGCGTTCCCAAAAAGCATGACCTCCGTCTTGCCTACATTACACTGTAGGCAATTGGAGGTCATCCATCCAGCAATGGCTCTCATTCCAGCAGCAAAGGAGTTCCTTACTGTAGGGGTCATGTTTTGGAATGGGAACAACAGCTGGGTGTCATCTGCATAGGATATTGGTATGAACCCAAATTTTCAATAAAAAGGTTATTTATTGAGCAGTCTTCTTTCTCATGCAAGAGAAGTGAATTGCTACAATCGTAATACTTGCTATGAAGTAAAGTGCGTACAGTAAAAATATTATAAAATAATACTGTAAAAGCATTTATATGGTTTCTAAGCCATAAGATACATAAAATAGATAAAATACATACAATGATAAATAATGACTAAAAGTACTCAACTGGTGCATCTAAAATACGCCTACCCCGGTGTACCTAACCTAAGTCTAGTACAAGTGAAGAAGTAAGTGAGGTGTAGCTTGAGTTAAATAGTTTCTGCCAAGAATCTATCCAATCTATCCAAGAATTCTCTAAGGGTCTAATCAGCTTGGTACCTTGGTACCTTGGTTATAGAATGAAGGAGGTCTTGTATCTCTCTCTCAGGACTCGATCTCCCAGTAACCCGCAAGGGTAGCGGGGAAACACTGGAGCTGGATTTCTCGGCAGGAGAAAAGACAGCGTCTCTCTGTGTGTCAGCAGGGAGGGTCGGCTTCCTTCGGCACTCGCATACAGCAGGGCGTCGGGCAAGTAGTTAGTCGATCTGCTCCAAAACCACAGTGTGTTTGCTAGGGCAGATGTGGGCATATATATACCTGGAAGGTGCCGAGTTTGACGTAAGGGTGGACATAATAACGTCACTAAGAACTCAAAGTTCTTTACACACTCCAGGAGTTCTGGGACAAATCAATACTGAAGCAGGGGGAATTCCCGTACTGCTGAAGGCTGGCTGTCTTCAAGAACTCGTTGTACTCTAGGAGCTTAGTGGAAGTAGCCATGCCATATTTGGACTGCATTGGCTGTGCCTAAATATGGTTATGATTCTTATGCCTATATAAGGATATGATAAGTTATACCTATATAGGGGCATGAATCGGGAAATTTACACTAGAGCCCTAGATACGTTACAACATATTCTCTGATATTTATATGTGCCTCTCATCTTCATTGCTTTATTTTTGCCCGCAAGATAGTGTCACTCATAGACGCTGAAATGTCACTCAATGACACTGGAATTATGAAAATGACACACATTGCAATCTGAAACCTTGGCAGCTATGTAAATAAGCAGCAACTAAGGCCTGTATATAATATTGAAAAAGCTTCAACTTAAAGCCCTGGTGACACCACAAAAATGTTGCTGCTCATGAGATTGAAAAAGGGCAGGGAAGTTCAGAGAGAAAACGACTCTTTAATGAATTTCCTTTCCCCTACAAAGCACACCTTGCAAAATACAAAACTATAGTTAAAAATATCCATGTATTATTAATGCTATGTATTTTAATATTTTGTATGAGAATTGTTTGTATTTATATCATATGTGTTAACATTTAAGTAGTTAATATTTGTTTTTTAAGTACACTTTTGAGTTTTTAGTTCCGTAGCGGGTTGTGGGTTTATAGAGGACTAGGGTGGGAAGTGATTTAATTATATAGATTTTATTTATTATTTATAGTAGTTAATACATTATTTTAAATTGAATTTTGTGTTTTTAGTTCCGTAGCGGGTTGTGGGTTTATAGGGGAATAGGGTGGGAAGTAATTTAATAATATGAAATGTATTGAATAATTTATATTTATTCATAAATATATAATTGTGATGTTATTGAGTTAAATGTGTACACTATTTAATTGATAATTGTATGCTAATTCGTTGTTAATTAATTTGAACTGTTTATTAATTATTATGGTAATTGTTTAATTAATTTTAGGTTTGTGTTGTGGTGTTTATAGGTGTAAATGGTGAGAAGGGTGAGAAGTAATCCATTTTTTATTGATGAATTATTAATTATTTGTTCATTAATTTGTATTAATTAATAATTATTCATTGTAATTGTGTAATTAATTTTAGGTGTGTGTTGTGGATGTTATAGTGTTAAACCTCTAGGAGTATGAGCATCAAGAGCAAGAGCTCTGTTTGGCTGCCACCACCATGAGAAACATTTTGCTGGCAGCCATTACTGGACTCGGGGACTTAGTCTCCTGTCCTGAAGTTAGAAAAAAAAATATTATGGAGACAGGGTAGGGATACCCTGACTCCATAGTCCCCATGGGCGAGGGACCCGGCATGGGGCCAAAAAGAAAAACAAATTGATAAAAGATGCTGCCATCTGCAAACAATAAGTCCGCTCCCAGCGGGCGGGACCTTTCGAAATACTACAGCCTGCTGGGAACTGACTTTTGATCCGCTTCCCTTCCTTCACTGATGTGGGCATGGAAACAGATCAAAATATTGCTGCCGCACGGCGGGAGCAGCATTGGTAGCAGCTCCCTGCGGGCAGGAGCGAATGCCAGCTCCCGCTACATGTGAGGTGCCAACTGTGGCCGAGGGGGCCCTGGGGCTCACACAGCAGCCCACATCAAGTGTATGGTGGGTGCCCTGGGTGGGCCCCTTGGGATAGAGTCTTCGGGAGCAATCTTGGCTCTAGGAGTGGTGGCCATGCGTCTTTATTTTAATGACAGGCACTGGGGAATGGGGCCCTCCTCCCCTTTAATTAAAAGAAAAGCCCAGGGGGTGGGGTCCCCTGGGCCTATTAAGGCTCCGGGAGGGGGTTGCATGCCATCCATCCCCTTTAGTAAAAAGAAAGCCCCGGAGAATGGGGCCCTCAAAGCCTAATACGTCTCCGGGAGGGGACTGCAAGGCCACCCTCCCCTTTAATAAAATGACGGCCCTGGGTCCCTAAGGCTTAATAAGGCTTGGGAGTGGGGGCTGCACAACCCCGTTCCTTTTATTTAAAGAAATGGCCCTGGGGTTTGGATTCCCCAGGGCCTGACAAGGCTCGGGGAGGAGAGCCATGTGGACCCCTCCCCTTTCATAAAGAACAAGCATTGGAAATGCAATACGTCTTGCATTTGTTAGATTTAGAGCTATTGGCGTTGTAAACAGGCCCGGTTCCGAGAATTTTAATCTGGGTGGGTGTGAGGAAGGACTTACTGGTGTTACAACATGGGCGGATTCCCCTCTTGACGACGGATAGGAAGTGCAGGTGGCGCTGTTGAGCAGCAGTGGTAAACTCTAACCGCAAGTGGCGAGTGGCGCGGAGCGAGAGAGAGGAGCCGGGAGCCCGAGGTGCCTGAGCCTGAGCCGGAGCCAAGCCGGGCTGAACAGAGCAGGGTTGAGCTTGAGCCTGACCCGGAGACCCGGAGATTCACTCGGCGCCTGCCGGCAGCTCTCGACAACACCCAGTGACAGCGGCGGTAAACAGCACGCGCAGCCGAGTAAGGCGGTGAGGAGCGGCAAGGGGGGGCGGAGGCAGAGGCGGCGGGTGGTGAGAGCGGTGGGAGCTCGTACTGAGTCGGGCTAGTCCGCTGCCACAGTCCAGCCCAGCCCAGACCCACCTTGCTACTTTTCTTTCGCCATCCCCGTTATTCTCTAGTGTGCACAGGACGAAGAGGCAGTTTTGCCCAGCACTCTCTCCTTCCCACACAAGACCTCGTACAACGTCATCCCCTGCCTGTCCTGTGCAATAGTAGGACAGTAGGACACACACCCCATGCGCCTCCCCACGCTTGTAGTGGTGTGGAGCATCTCAAAGAGCAGCAAAGAGGCGGAGGAGTAGGAGAGCAGCAAAAAAATAAACCACCTAATCAAGTGACAAATCAACAATCCAACCATTTGATCCACCCAAGTCAAACAATAAGTGAAGCTGATTTTGATCTTGTCAATCGGACTATCCAACATCGTATAAATCAGGAGATGCCCTCCCCAGGGCAGAGGCAGGCTGGCCCTGCAGAAAAAAAACGAAAAGAAATCCTGTCCGGACAACCTCACTTCAGCCCAATCGGCTTCAAAGGCAGTAAGAGGCGCGTGACGTCAGTTCTCCGTGGAACAATGAGGTCGGGGAGGACACGAAGGAATCCACCACAGCCTACGAAACGGAAATCTAAAATCAAATTAGCAATCAATAACTCTGAGAACAATACAGTTAACTCTCCCACAACCTCACTAATACCACCAATCTACTCGGTATTTGGCTCCATGAATCCCACTGGCAAATTCTCATTTCTGAAAGACCCTGTTGCAGCAATTAACACAATGCCAGCAACTCCAAATGGACTCCAAAAACCACTGACACCGAGTAAAGTAAACACGCAGTCGGTAGTTGCATCAACCCCCTCACCCCATCCAAATATTAGCACAGCAAATGGCATTAGAATAGAAGAACTAGGCAGGTGTATGCCAACAGCCCAAGAGGCTCACAGGCCAATAAGCCAGGGGAACAATAAGTACACGATCCAAACACAAGCCCAAGTGCACATGGAAATTGGAGGTAATGACCAGGAGCAAGATCAACTAAAGTATAAAACACCGCTAGGTCCTACTGATAGGATCACTGACAGTACTACTGAAAATCCACTAGAAAGTGGTATAATAAACACAAGTCAAATCAGAGCAATAAGGATAACCACATCTCCAGCACTATCAATAAGCGACACAAATCTGGACCAACTAGGGGCTGGTAGCCCTCCAGGCACAGGCAATGACCAGGGATGCATTAATACCAGCAATTTAGATGTAGCGTATAAAGAACAACCAAATAATCACTCGACACCCAGACAAGAGTCACGACTAAATCAAGCAAAATTAGATCCCAATAAAAAAGATAAGGTGTGCAACTCCTGGTTGGAGTCACAAACCCCCTTCCTTAACAAGGAAATCTTACAAGTCCAAAGCACAATTTCAGCCAATACCAATGACAAACAAATCAAGAACATAAGAGAAATTGACCTCAAGCAAACAAAACCATTTAACAAGTTCGTAATTACATCCAATGATGTTCAAGAAAAAACCCTAGTTGGCTGTCACACAAGTAAACAACTGCTTCTGGAACCAGCAAAAGAAAACCTAATCGAGATATCAAGTGGGTCGAACCAGGAAGCATACGCACCCGCGGATCCATTCAAAAAAATAAATCAAGTATCTCGACAGGACACAACAATAATAGAAATATCGAGTGCGTTGGAATTGTCCGACTTAATACTCCCAAAAGTTATTGGAAAAACATGTCTCCTGACCAAATTAACCGCCGAACACCGAGTGGACCAGGCAGGTGAAAATGTCGTGGAACACTCAAACCGCAGGGCTAACACACCTAATCACAAGGTCAACCAGTGCCAAGAAGCAGAAAAGCATGGTCCTAAGCAAAACTTAGGGCGTCATTAGGATGACGGGCGGCTGTCGGAATTCGGGACAACCCGCCATAGTGGCGGGCACATCCTGCATTTATAGCATTGTGGCGGGCGGTGCTCTCTGCACCGCCCGCCACAATGCTAAAAATACATTTCAGCATTTGCATTAACAAAGCGGCAGGCACCGCGCGGTGCCTGCCGCTTTGTTAATGCAAATGAAGGGGGGGGTACCACAGGTACCCCGGTGTGCAACCCCCACCTATACCTGCAGGGGGCCCCCAGAGTGAAGACCGCATGCCTTAAAGGCACCTAAATTCAACCATCATAATATGGCTGGCGGTGTCTGATAGACACCGCCACCATATTATTCCTTTTTCGCCCCGGCCGCAAGGCGACCGGGGTGGAAAAGCGGCGGACGGTCTTTCTGTCCGCCGAGGTCCCCCCCACCATACTAATGTGGCGGGGGTGAAAACAAGTGTGGATGTTGGGCGGATTGCCCCCGCCAGGCTGGCGGTGGCTACCGCCAGCCTGGCGGGGGCAATCCGCCCCACATCGTAATAGGCCCCTTATAATCCATAATTAAACTACATGGTGCTCTGGGGAAAATACAAGAAACATCAATCAAAACGCTGAATATGCAGTCCGATAAACTATATCCAAATAAACGTCATGAGTATAATCGCCAAGTATATTTCTGACATAAACAAAAAACTTGATGCCATGGCAAACACATTTGCAACTCTTCAGGACCAGAATAATCTTTGGGCCCAGCCCTCATATTGTACATGTAGCCCCATACTTGAAAAATTAAGGGATCTACCGACAATACTCAAAAACATTTTACAGGAATGCAAACGTGCAAATCACGGCACAAACAGCACATTTGATCAAAGAGACACCATCACCCGTGACCATTATCATTATAAAGCCACGTCTAATGAAGATACAGCCAAACTAGAAATGAGGAGTGAAAAACTCCTTTAGAAACCTCACAACAAATAATAGACTCAAACTCCGAGCAAAAAAAGACATCAAAAATAAAAACCGGAGAACCAACTGAAGAACGAACATCACCATGGGTAAAACCCCCGGACCAGATTAATTATAGTCATCGGTTGACTGTAAAAGAACAACCAACACAGGAGCAGATAAAAATCACAAACAATCAACAACAAGTTTTAACTAAACAACAGAAAAAACGTGCAAGAAAAACCAGAAACCAACAATTAAACAGTAGACCCGCTAACAAGCAGGCCTTGGCCAATTACCCAATCTTGAATCTCCCCAAAACCCTAACAAAACTTGAAATCAAACAGAAAAGGGAGAACATCAGTCAAGTACAACAACCAAGAATCCAGGAAAACTCCAGATTCAATACACCAATGAGGAAGAACAACAGCCAACCGCTATGGAAGCACATTTTATTGGGTTGGCCCCGTACCAAGATTAAACACACACATATCCATAGAGGAATGTAATAATGACGAACTCGCGACTCACTCCATAGAAAAGAGTAGTGCAAACTGGAGCCTTGAGAGTGCCGACTACGAACCTACACAACCAAACAGAATAGTAGGGAGCCCAAAGGGCCAATCCAAAAATAATGGGAACAAATGAATACAAACAGTCCGGACTTCTCAGCCGGATCAAGAACAGACCATAAGGGCCCAGGAGCACAGTACAAGTGTGATGGGGAAGCAGGGACACCTAAGGGAGGCATTCGCCAAAGCCGTCAACCATAAATAAAAAGTATCCCTCATCCTGCATACAACGTTTAGCCCCATTGCAACTCTTAACAGAAGGGACATTAAAAACCATAGGCAAGTCACTGCGAAAATTGACCAGAATCTGCAAGACCAACTATTAGTTAAGATAATCACGGATCTTGATGGCCACAACCAATTGGTTGCCCGGAAATAGAAACAAGGATACATCTACTCCATGCGACAACCACCAACGAACATGCATTAAACCTTGGGTTGCATGGCCCAAAAAGAGAGAACCCAAAAGTAATCGCAAAAGTAAACGAGCCCCCTGAGCACACAGGGAGGGATGATAATAAGCACAACACGAAAAATTCACTCAACGACGCAAGGGATAAAGAAAAAGACAAAATAACGAGACATTGGACAAACGATCAGGCACTGTCCATTCCCGAGCTAAAGCAAGATATAAAATCGAACACAAAAAGAAGGATTTTCTTCATTCCAAATTACAAAACACAAGGCCACAAGAGTACCTAAACAAAGGAAACATTCTACATTTGACATCCGCAATTCCGAGCCGTAATCATTTAACATCTTATGATCTATTATCAATAGAATTTGTAAACCTCAGTAACAATACAGCAAAGGAAGGCACCCTAACAACCTGGAGGAACTCAGAAACCGCCAAGGAGATACTCCATGAAACTACTAAATTCCATGATTTGGGAATCACTCTGAAAGCAGAGGTAACACCAGGTTACCCGTCCCCTCTTTTAATGAAACACACCACAAGAGAAAACAGTTCACTGGTAAAACGATCCACATACTCGGTACTGCAAGGCGCCAGGGGTACGGAAAATTTGAAATCCGAACATCAGTTCAGATCAAATCGTGGAATAAGAGAATTCTGAAATAATACCCAGGGTGGCAAAATGGATCAAAGCCCCGTAAAAGTTCTATCTTGGAATATTGCTGGAGCAAAAGACATCATAAGTGACAAAAGAAAAACGGACTCCTGGGACACCTATGAAATCATCGCACTACAGGAAACATGGCTAACTGCTCCAGTCGATGTCCCAGGTAGAATAGGTTTTCACGAACTCAGCACTAAGGGCGAGCAAAGGGGGGTCTGTCAGTTTATATTTCCACAGCACCAAACATTAAGTCCTCCCAATTATCCGCATCCACCGCAGACATGCAAATAATCAAGTTGGTAATGGGATCACAGGTTGGCATCGGAACTGTCATCCTCATTAATATATAAGCCCACCCAAAAACCAAAGTAAAAGGAGCTCTTCAAAAAAGTTAGCAGTGTTATATCAGGTTTCCGCCTTGAAGAGCCAAATTGGGAGATAATTCTTACAGGTGATTTTAATGCCAACCTACTACATCCCCATGAAGACGAAGATAACATCATTACTGCTAACTAACTCTGGGCCGTCGAAACACAGGAGATCCCGTACGCAAAGAGAACGGACAAAGTGGGCCGGCAACTGATGTGGGAGCTCGAGCAGCAAGGGACGCGAGTGTTAAACGGGGGAATAAAACAGGACAGACCTGCCAATAGTACCTATATTGGTCCTAGTTCAAGCACAATTCTGGATTACACCATAGTCTCCTTCCCACTCCTTGGATTAATCAAAAAGTTTCAAATCATATGCTCTCCAGATAGTGATCACTCGGCTCAGCATATTGAAATCAAACTAACTCCTCCCAAACATCTAAATGCCCCAATACTAGCAGGGGAAACGTCAACAATACATTTGAAACGTTTTAAGGTGGATGAGCGTGACACTACCGCAAATAGCTTTGGATGCAAAGAACCTAATGCAAATGCTTACCCCGGATAATGAATTGACCGTTGAATCATGGACTGCCTTTGTGAATAAATTACCGAAGACTGGAGTCAACGTCAAAACAAGGCACAACGAAAAGAATAACCGCTATCTCAGCCAGATAACACGCTCTTTGAGAAGGCGTCTGCGACAGTCAGTGAGGAGAGCACACGGTCACAGCCCAAAATCCAAGGTATGGCAGGATGTATGTTTCACAAAGAAACTATACAAGAAACAAATTTGGAATGAGAAAAAAAAATTAGGTCACCAACTTCTGGACAAAAGTATTATACAATGCAAAAAAAACAGACTCCAGAGCATTCTGGTTGCAACTTGCAAGTAAACTCATTGAATAGATCTGCAAACACTATAAGCACGACCTGCATCACAGAAATGCCATGGGTACAGCATCTAATTGATACCTTTTCAATAAATTCCAACACCTCCGCCATCAACAGTAATCACAGTATTTAAAACACCTAACGCAGAGCCTCAGCTGACCACAGTTTTCGATCGGATAAACATCTCGTATAAAACACAGAAAGGACCAGACCACATACCACGACCATATGAGGAAGTAGAAATACTACAAATAATAAAGAAAAGCAGGCAAGACAGTGCCCCAGGACCGAATGGCGTCCCCCAGGCAATCTATAAGGTAGATCCCCACTTTTGGGCCAGTAACTTCAACAAACTGTTCCGGACGATAAACATCACCAGTCGGATCCCAGAAAGCTGGAGAGGGGCGAACATCAACCCAATATATAAAGGCGGTGATCGAAAAAATCCTGCAAATTACCGCCTGATAGCGCTCATTGATGCTGAGGCTAAGTATTACGCCTCACTGGTATTAACCGACCTAACAAAATGGTCTGATGACAACAACAAAATCCCCGTAAATCAGTCAGGGTTTCGCCGTGGCATAGGCACCATGGAAAACGCCATAGCAATAAGCCTTATAGCTGAAAAAAGCCTGCAAAATCATCAAGCATTACACTTATGCTTTGTGAACTTTAAGGCGGACTTCGACCGTGTTAGCTGACAATTACTTTGGGCCAAACTAAAGCAGCAGGGCCTGCCAGATGCAATCTTAAATCAAATAATGGACTTATACACCAACACCTGAATGCAGGTAAAGATTGATAATGGCCATCGGGTTACGCAGAAGATTAGAACTTGTGAAGGATTAAAGCAAGGCTACGTCTCGCCCCCTCATCTGTTTAACTTATTCATGGCCGATCTGTCACCAAGGCTAGACGGGATCAATGCACACCCTCCACGGCTAGGAATATTGCCCCTCACTCATCTTTCCTATGCTGATGACGTTGTTCTCCTCAGTCAGACGAAAATAGGACTGCAACATCTCATGCAAGAACTGGCAGAATACACCGAACAGAACCTTTTAGAAATAAACAGTAAGAAAACAAAGCTCATGATAATAACCCATCGCCGTATAAAACCGCTGAACTTCACAATCGACAATAAGAATCTGGATGTAGTGGAAAGCTACAAGTACCTGGGGATACTTCTGGACAGACGGTTCACCTTTTCCACGCATTTAGATGCCATCGAGAAGAAAGGAACAGCCTTACTACACGCATTCAGCAGTTTATCCAAGCAGTTAAAAGGCCTTTTTTCACTCCTCTCCTAACAGTCATCAAAGCCAAGCTAATTCCAACAATAGCTTATGGCAGTGTGGTACATTGTGGAAGGAGTGCGCCGCTCTTAGATAAAATTCAAACAAGAGTGTATAAACGTGTATTCAGCTTACCATGTGACGCCTCACCCGCACAGGTTCGGCTCGAATTTGGCTTGCAGTCCCAAATATTGCACAAAAAATGAGACAGTCAAATTTTGGTATAGCATCTGGTTGAACTGCGAAACAGAAATTAACTTCGCCATTTGGGAAGCCATGCAAAGCAATCCCAATTCTCAGTATGCAAAGTACCTAAACTCCTCCCTTGAAATCACTGAGTTGGCGTCATTGTGGAAAAGGAAGCTACCTGTATCCTTATTCAAGCAGGCTGTAAAAAAGGCAGCTAACATGCATTCGTTGATCGATGATAAAACAACTCTGAGACATCGCTCACACGCTTGGATGATAATACAATCCTACAAAAAGCCGGCACCTGCAGCCCATCTAGGGCTTGCCTTCCCATCACATTTCAAACAAAAATATCTAAACCTACGTATGGGCAAATTGCCTACAAATGCCGACCAACCCGGCTGGAGGACACCAGGCCCAAAGGAGTGTGACTTATGTGGTGCTGCTGTACAAGACATTATCCATTTGATCTGCATTTGTTCAGCTTTGGATAGTGAACGCCGGAGCTTAGTAAAGGCAACATTAAATGAAAAAGGAATTCGCACATGCCGCTCAGCGATTCTACAAGTGTTGGACTCAGTGGATTTACAATTCATTTGCCGAACAATTAAATATGTTATTAATTTTGAAAAAAAAGCTTTGCAAAGAGCTAATACAAACTTGAATCTCTTGAAATGTTAATTCGTATTTTCCTAATATTGAACCAGCTCTTTGAATCATTAGGACATCAAGAACACCGTGTTCTTTACCATTTAAATTAATGGTTGTTTTAACACCTGTACAAGAAAGTGTCTTTCTATATATTTAAATAATATTGCATTTCATATTGTAACGGTTTTTATTAACTATACTATAAAATATTTTACACCCTCTTGACGACTATGTGTCCCACTACAGCCAGGACTGACAGGATCCAGTGACACGGCAAAATCCATTCCGCTGTTCTATTTTTTCACGGCGCGGGGCAAACTATAAACCGGAAGCGAGAGAGTACGACCCAGGAAGTGCAGTGGAGAAACCAATGACAAGAGGCGAGTTTGAGGAGGAGGCGTGTCATTACGGTGACGCGAAAGGAACAGGGACGGCGTTGGAAAGGAAGACGGAGGAACACGAGCCGTGTCCGCAGAGTACCGAAGGAGAGCCCAGGACGGAAAACGCCAAGGAGGACATCGACCAGGAATCCGGAGAGCTGTGGTGTGAAGACTGGTGGAGTCCGCCGGAGGATGCTGGAGAGCGGCTGCAACTCAGGAGAGATGCGGCGGAGCCGGTGAGTGCCAGCTTCTTCGGGGAACAGGAGGGTGGTGTGAGGAACAAGGGTAGCGAACCGGGAAGAGTGGCGGGTACCAACTTAGAGGGATTGTTGTGTGACTCGTACCCTGTAGATACCGGTGAAAGAACTCTTAAGACGGCGTGAATATCATTGAGGGTATTGTTACCTGGTATTCGTATCAATATTACCTACTGCTTAAAACCTCGCACTTGGCTCGGATACTGTGAGGTAGAATTGCCTAAGTCATCTCCATTACTCAGTTTAACGTCGGGTTCCTTAAGTGAATATTGCATAAACCAGCAGTGCTTACGTTAATGTTTTTTTTTTCCTTTACCCCAATGAACACACGACTAGACTCCTTAGGCACTAATGCATAAGATTCTATTTCCCCTATAACTATATCACGACGATTCTTCTTGTGCACTTTGAGGTGTGGTGAAGGGTTTACAAACACAGAAGTAACCGGAAAGCATATTGCTGATGGCTCCTTTCTTTTCCCTCTCTTATGAGCCTCCGGGGTGAAGATTTTGACCACAAAGAAGAGGAGCCGGAACCATCGCCCTCTACTACCCCTTCCAGCTCGACCAGAATTACACCTGAGGAGAAACCTAAAGACTTACCTGTTGTGTCACCCACTCTTGTTACTTCTGACAATAAAACTAGACCTCTTGGCAAATACATACAGCCTCCTCGTTTGTATATCAAACCTGCCCTCCCACAGTGGGCCAAGGGTGCTTTTGGGTGGGCCAATGCAGGCCCAATTTATAACAATTCTGAAGGTAGACTAGAAGCCCTAGAGTTACACATGGACATCGATTCACCAAAATGCCTGGGGTAGCTGAAATTAGATCACACATCCTTGACCTTAATGACATCACAAGTAGTGACATCATATGACTTTTGACCCTCAATCATTCAACAAAGTGATGTCACATGACCTTAACCCTTATAACATCACATTAATTGACATCACTGAAGTTATATTAAAAGCCATAATAAAACATGACTAAAACAATAAAACAACATTGAAAAATGACTGTTTTAGATACCACTTGTATTAGTGTGCTGACATATGAAAGGAGATCATTAATTGTTTTTCTTGGTTTTACATGAAACATTGTGTTCATCTGAAGAGGATAATTCCACATTTATTCTTAGATATTAATCAGATATTTATGATTCCCTTATGGCTGCTTATGCATTGAGGCATGCACTGTCACTATGGGAATATTATAATGTATGCCACATCCTACAATATATGACTTAGTGCATCATACACAGACTTAAATACATAAACACCTTCCGAATCCACACACAGAAACAGCCGGGTCTGGTGGACTAATGCGTCCACTGTAGGGCCCTGTTTTCGACCTAATAGTCACAGGTTCAAATCCTGGTGGGTCCACTCAGCCTTTCATCCTTCTGAGGTCAATAAAATGAGTACAATTGAGTTGGGTAACAATAAACATCTGTTATTCAGTGCCAAGATATCCTTGGGTGAACGAGAATTTTAACAAATGCACATGTTATGTTAGATAATTGAGGTGCAAAAGGACTCTCACAACTCTGGGCTCCGGTGCCATTGCACCTGCTGCATCATTGACAGATAACACCCTGTCCCCACTGCCCCATACACACCGCCTAACTGCAGCTTGCCTCCAACATGAGGTACGGTTGCACATTCCCGTTTTCTTCCAACATGAATATTTTAATGTCTCAGCCAGTGTAAAAAATCAGCCAAAGGCAGCATTTTCCCTTTACAGTGCTTACTTAGAACAGTATTTATAAAAACAATGCACTTCAAAATGTGTTCTAGAGGTTCCTTATTTATACCTGACTAGGGTTACCACCTAGCTGATTTTTTACTCTCACCACTGGTATGTTAATGCCCCAGCTGGTACAAACATTAGTAAAACTGCCTAAAGCAAGAATGTTTAGCCCTTATCTGTACTTAATTCAAACAGCAAATATAAATAGAAAACACTTTTAAATGGATTCTAGAGCTGCAAAGATTCCTGACTAATAAATATAGTAGAAACTGACTGAAAAGACATGGTACAAATGTATACATACAATTTTATTCATAGTTATATTTAGTATCGGGTCCATGCCTGTGCACATTCTTAAAACTACAACAAATAGCTGGTATTTTCTTTTGGAAAGGTGACAACGCTAACCCAGATTGATAATTAATGTAAACAAGGTGAAAAAGCTTCACAATATTTGGCCGTCCTCATGGCCTCTTCTGCCGACTGGGAGGGCCAAAAGTCATGTTTTGGTGGGCCTGGCCCACCCGCTAGAACCGGGCCTGATTGTAAATGTCAATATGTTTAACCTATGTGTTATGGAGTGCATGTACGTGGTGTGTAGTGGAAATATGTGGTTTGGATTGAAAGAGTTATGCGTGGCGTGGCATTGTGTGGTGTGAAGTGGATTTATGTAGTGGAATTATGTCGCATGGTGTGCTATGAAATTTGTGGTGTTGAGTATACTGGAATTATGTGCAGTGGTAGCAAAGGATTTAATTTCATATGAAACACTCACCTACAAAACACACATCTGCACAATCCAGCTCATCCCTAAAATCCAACACCACCTATAAACAAGTCCATATCTCCCCTGACGTACAACAGAAGGCCTTTACAATTAAGTTGGTTCAGTGCAGTGGTGACCCACAAAGCCAACAAAGCTGACAAACAGCACTAAATGTTTTTCTAAATGCAAACAGTTACGAATAACACTTTTTGTTTTTTACACTGCTGCATAAAGTGCAAGCACTGTGATCCATCCTGAATTCGGGTTAGGGGTAGTTGTTACTGCCATCTCAGGGCAATGCGCAGTAGAATATGAGATGATGAAAGTGCTACGTGGACAGTCTCACGTTACATACGATTGAGTTAAGGCTCCTTTGCAGTTAAACAAAACTGTCAAACACTGAGCAAACAACGTGTGCATAATCTCAAATCAGAGAAATGCATGAGGAGGGAAGCAGAGTTCAGAGCTAATGATCAAAAACCCAACGTTGATCATTTTAAATAAGAACAATTTGACATTAAACTTCTCTTGAAGAGGTTTTCTACTTTCCCTACCTGGGCATAAATGTTTCACACAATGTGAGTGGAGACAATACCTGACCCGCACGCCACTTAGCTCTTAATAACGATGCTCATGTGATCTGTCGGTGTTCAAACTGCAGTGCTTGTTAGTGCCTGCAATTTATTGCGCTGTGAGCTGGAGTTTGTTTTATACAACTACTAAAACTGGCAACAAGTACACCAGCGCTTCTCTATCTCGGTGTTAATGGCTAATAGGTCCATTGCAGCTATCACTGTATCGGGCTAGACTGTGGTACTGCAGAACTCGAGGCATCCAGGAAGGGGTTTGTAGGATGCACTGTCCTTGGACAGCTGTGGATCTTTGAGAGAGGGGATAAGGGTGGGAGGTAACACCGGGGCAAGAGATTAGCGCCAAGGGCAATATGCAGTTGTACAAACACTTATTTCACACAGGGACACATCAGCTATAAAAAATATTCATGGGTTCTTGTGAAATATGGGTATCAACATCATAATAGGAGCCCCAGACTACTTTCCAGACCTTTACCATTGCCCATCACGTTCTACTCATGAACAGCAACAAAAGCTGAACAAACCAGCTACTTACCTTTGGCAGCGCTCTTCCTGGTGATACTCTATCTAAAAGCAGAGTCCTCACAATCCGAAGTTCCTAAGGCACTGGAGAGGATGTGGCCTAACGGTCTAGTTTATAGGGGGGACATCCAGTGCCCTGTTGAGAGTTCACTGTCAATACTTCAGCGAATGGGCTGGGGATTACGACATTCTTTGGCAGTCAGACAGACACAATGTGCAGCCGGCAGTGGGTGTTCCTGGCGGAGCGGAGATGTCCTCACGCTACTTGTACATTGAGACATTCTTTTCTCTTGTGCAACTGGTTGACTTCGTTAGTGTTTGTGAGTCACAAGGTTTGTTTAACCGTCGCGCAGGTGGGGAACGTTCTAATGTAGTTTCAGAGACAGATGGTGAGAAAAACTGCAATTAACTGACTCAAGGCGGCGCATTCGGAATCCTTCCTGATGAGTCCTTTTCTTTTTGAAAACAAGCATTGGCACAGCCAACAGGTCTCGCCTTTGGGACCTTATAAGTGTTTAGTTATCCAGCACAATATCCTTGGTGCAACAACATCAACTGTTGCAAGGCTAAACACTTATTAGGACTTAAACTTGCATAAATGCGATACCTATTTCATTGCAAATGCTTGTTTAAAATCATGAAGGAGCAGAGTAAGGTGGCCAGGGATCACCCCCACCCCAGAAAGTGAGCTCAGATGAGCATGTGATTAATCAGGGGCATCAACCGGGAGAGAGCCGTCAAGGAGGTGGTGGGCTCACCCCCTCGGCCTTCCCTTCTAGCACCAGTGGAATTAAAAAACCGGTACAAAATGCTGTTGAATCTTGCACCTTCACTTGGAGCGGGATGTAATTAGCAGTCTTATGTTGGCCCCACCAGACTGGTTGCCACAGGGTGTACCTCTGGAACTATTCAGGGTCCAAGGTCTCAGAGTACTGATAGCTCCTCTGTAGCATATTTTCTTGCATCACTTAAGAAAATATCATGCAAAGATCTGAGATCTTGAAACGGAACCACAAAGAGATAAAAGTTGTCGGTCATGCACTAGAAGATAAACTGTACAAACTGACTCAGCCTACTGATGCTTTAGTAGTGAGAATGGCTCAAATGTGCTTGGAGGTCTCTGAGAATGCACAGGAGGTCAAAGCCTTTGCAAAACAAGCAGCTGAGAGAGGATGATGAGAGGTTAGAATTACACTCTAGAAAGAACAATTTAAGAATCCTGACTGTCTCGAAGGGGGTGGAAGGGCCCGATTTAAAAGCTTTTATCATAAAAATCCTGAAGGTGGGTTTTTTCAATAATAGGCCAGACCCTAATCTGGTGACCGACACCCAGAGGATACACGGGAATACAGTTTAGGCAGAATCCCAATTGAAAAACACCGAAAAAGATCTTGGTGAATTTCCAGACCTATGCATTAAAGCAGCAGGTCCTTTCATGCACCCAAAAGGCCAATTCCCTGTTATGCGAGAATTTCCTGTATCTGATCAGGTCTGATGTTGGAAGGATTACTGCCCAGAAGCAGCGTGAGCTGGGTAAGTAAATGGAGCAGCTAAAGGGTCTAGGAGTTTCGGTCCAGTTTAAATTCTCGGCCAAGCTGAGAGCCAGGTGGCAGAATGAGATGCATAACCTCAGGGGAGGGGATGAGGCTGGAACTGATCAAGAATGTTAGGCAGGAACCTCCAAAAGCTAATAGCCTCCTAGACAATGACAAGTAGGGGGAAAGACATGGGTGTTGCGTCGGAATAGCTAGCTAGAGAAAGGTTGCTTATTTGGGTCTTTAGTTTTTCTGTTTTCTTATTCATTTAAGGAGGGTGATGGAAAGGTTTGTGACTGGCAGGCACATATTTTTCTCTCCTTTGGGGTTGGGGGTCCCTAAAAAGGCAGAAAGACATGTCAAGATTAGCTGGGAGTGTTCGCAGGGGGAGGTTGCTCGTGGGTGGGGAGCATTATGGTAAAAAAAATCCTCAAAATTAGCTGCGCCTCCTTAGAGCATAGCAGTGATAGAAGGACCGCACTTGAAACCAGATTAAGTATAAAATGAATGATGTCTTAATGAAGAGGATTACATGGAATTTCAATGGGTTAAGTGCCACGAAAAAGCACAAATTATGCATGAGTTCTTGAATGGAACAAGGGTGCGGGTGATATTACAAGAAACCCAAGTAAACAAGGAGAGAAACGCAAGCCTTTGTCCCGATGAGCGCAGAAACAGAGCACATGGCTGGACGCACACATGACTAGGAACACTGCACGAGCACATGTGGGTCCATTAATACACGGATG
The DNA here is from genome assembly GCF_964263255.1 of Lissotriton vulgaris. Taxonomy (NCBI): domain Eukaryota; kingdom Metazoa; phylum Chordata; class Amphibia; order Caudata; family Salamandridae; genus Lissotriton; species Lissotriton vulgaris. Next base: position 263,786,407 of record NC_141685.1, read on the forward strand.
GGGGTGCTTACAATTTACTCAGCCACCGCACTGTTTTATTATGGACAGTGTAAAAAGTTGGAAAACATTTTACAGGCTAGGTACACTGCCTTTTAAATAAGGTCAGTTGATATGTGCATTCAAGGACACATATTCACAAGATTGTTGATGCGTTGTCACTTTCTCGACTGTAGGTGCCACCTAAACGTGCAATGACACTTCCAGTTGGTGTCGGTTTTGCATAGTGTTTACTTGCTGCAAAAGTCCTCGCTGGTATAAAACTGCAGGATAAATAAAATATTACTGCGCGTGGGTTCTAATACATCTGCCAAAATTCACTTATTCTTTGCAACGTGCCGTTTTGGTTTTAGGGGGTAACTGTGCGTCTGTGGAGTTTTGCGCGAACCACAGAGGAATGGGACGAATCTACCTTTAAACACAAAACTTGTTAAATTAGGACACAGGCTAAGCCAGGGAGGGAAACATCGGAAATCTTACACTACAGTAAAGCGCTATACAAACTTGTCAACAACTCATAAAGCATGTTGTCTACACTATTTCCGACACATCACATCGACAGACAATTTCCTATAAAAAAGTGCCTCTAGAACCCCGTGTCGTAAAAGATTATGAGACGGTTAAATATTCCTTTCCCAGTAACAAAATGTATTGAAAACCTATGGCATCAACTTTTAACCCAAGACAGCAGCATTAACTACACAAGACACCCAGAAAAGCTACATTTTCAAATTACATGCAACGAAAACAAAACGCATACAAAACATTTGGGAAATAAAATAAACACAACCTGCAAAGAAAATAAAAAAAATAAATTCATCTTACCAGTACATCAATGCAGATTTCTCTTAGTTCGGTCTCTGCAAAGCTTTTTTTCAGGGAATCAATTAACGGATTAAACCGATGTCGGCAAGATTCCAGCCCAGGGCCATAAATGAAACTCTCTTACACCGCCATGTTTCTATTCATGTGATCTTTAATAAACAGCATCGGCTGCGACGAGGGAAAGGGACCGGTCGGTCTAACAGCGGATATATAACAAGCATTTGCAATGCAATAGGTCTCGCATTTGCAAGAGTTGGAGCTATTGGCATTGTAAATGACAATGCCTTTTATTCTTTTGTTTTGAAAACCTATAAGCCATGCATAAACATGCACTTTGTACGTATAGTCCTTGCTTACGAGAAGCAAGGCTGTCAGTAAAAGAGACTGCCAGCTTTGCTTCTCATAAGCAAGGACTACAATTACAAAGTGCTTGTTTACGCACAGCTGGCAGGTTTTCAAACGCTTTTAATAAAAGGCCTTGCCATTTACAATGCCAATAGCTCAAACTCTCGCAAATTCAAGACCTATTGCATTGCAAATGCTTGTTTTAATGAACTGTGCAACTACAGATTTGACTCTAGTGAGTCCCCGACTGTGGCGGCGCAGAGTACTGTGAGCCACAGCACCCCAATGCTAGCCGTGCCAGGGGAAGGCCAGATTCCGACAGAGACGGGTATCCCTGAGACAACATAGAAGGAACAGTTCCACAGTGTCAGGAAGCCACCCGAGCCCTGTGAGCCACGGATTTCTCAAGTCACCAGAGCCTGTGGCCGGGCAGAGAAAAGCAGTGAGCCATGGTGGCACAGAGCTACCTTAGACCGTGGCAGGGCATCCTTTTAAGATGAGGTTTCGTGCAGCTCTGTCTTAAATGCACCAAAATGATTACAAACACAAAATTGTTTTTTTCCCCAAGGACTTGCGAGTCTAATAGGCACCAGAGAGGCACCAGTGCCACCGCATTCACACTTATAAACATTTGCATAGCTCCCACGCGGTTGTCTCTTGAGAGGCGCTGTATCAGCTGTGCGTTTCCTGCAGACCCCGGCCAGTATGCACTAGCTGTAGTGCAGTGTGAGGGCAGCAGCAGCCCAGAACCCTCTGCGGAAGACGCCCCCTGACCAGCTGTGCGGGGCAAACAGAATGCGGGTGGGATATTAAGTCGGCCTTTGATTAGTAATTAGTTATATGGGAATCCCAGCATATGACATGATAATCCACATTTGTAAAGCGGCACAATCACCTGTAAGGGTCTCTAGGCGCTGGGGGCCGTCGGGAAGATTAAGCAAGCTATTGCCCAGAGTCATGATGGTAATTTGGAAACATTACTATTGATGCCAAGCCCCTCCAGAGATCAGCCCCAGCCCACTTTGAGAAGGTTGCAAAAGTCTCTCTGAAGCCCCCTCAAAGGGATTCCTCAGATCTTGCGGTTGTCGAAGTGCACATAAATCTGAAAGGCGCTGCTTCTGAGCGCTCCATAAAATCATAGCTCCCCACCCCTTCCTCCGGGAGAGCCCCCTCTCCTGACCATTCACCCACTCCCCGCCTCGTGTTCATTTCTAGGCAGATGCATTCAGGGGCCGGCGGCGCTCAATGGGGCTGTGTGGCAGCCGCCCCTAATTGGCGTTAAAGCACTCAGTACTTGGGAGCATATGCGGGGAGGGGGCTCCCAAGTCCCATCGAGCAGCGCACCCACCCGCAGGACCCTCAACCCGGAGGGGAAAGGCAGAGCAGAAGCTGAAAGTGTCAGGGTGTGAGGGAGCGGGAACTGGTACGGACCGAGGGACATTGCCCCTTGCATTCCGCAGGTTTGGGAGCAGGAAGGGGGTTAATGGAGACCTGCCTTCTACAGGCAGAGAAATCTCGCTATAAGCCCCACAGGCCAGGCCACGAGGAAGGGCCAGTTGTTCTGCACTCTGGCTCTGCAGTACAAATGGGAAAGGGTTGGGGGGATGCGCACCCCATGGGGGGCATCGATGGAAGGACATTACCCCTGCATTCCACTGACGGGGCCCAGTGAGGGGGGTTCATGCACAGGTGCCCTCTACAGGCAGAGACATCGCGCTATAAGCCCCACAGGCCAGGCCAAGAGGAAGGGGCAGTGGCTCTGCACTCTGCAGTACAAATAGGAATGGGTGGATGCGCACCCCATGGGGGTCTTCGATGGAGGGACAGTGGTTTGGCTCCCCTCAGGCAAAGAGCCTGGAGGGGATCTTGGCGAGCTGCACTGTACAGGCAGGGCCTAGAATGAGGGCTGCGGGCATCGGACTGAGCACCACACAGGCAAAGCCCCAGAGACGGTGCTTCAAGGCTTTGCGCCCACATGCAGGGGCCCAATGGGGTGTGAGGGGGCTCAATACCTCAGATCAGAGGTCTGCTTGAATCTCACAGGAAGGGCCATGAGAGGCTGGGAGAGAGTCCCAGAGGATAAAGGCGGTGGTCTCACCCGGCATAAAGAGGCCACTAAACAGGGTGCATCCAGCTCAGAGAGCCTGCAGTGAAGTCTGCCCAACAGGTGGATCCAAGGAAGATAGGATCGCGCACAGCTGAGGCAATCTTTTTTCCTCCTAAAACAGTCCATAAATGGTAACGTTTGTCTAAGGCTATAAGAGTAAATAAATTTGACATTCAGGTCAGAGTGAGCGTTGGAACTTCAGACTGAGGTCAGCTGGGGCAGAGCAGAAAGTGTGTCTCTCGAAGAAGAAGAAACCTAGGTTGGGATCCCGGCTCCCCACTTCATCAGCTTGTGTGATTCTTGGCCTATCACGCCTCCTTGTATACAGCAACATTCGCAGCTCTTTAAAATGTAAATATTCTTATCTAGCTAATTGAAAGCTTTGAGCGCATCAAACAAAGTTGGTAGACACTACTGAGAAACGCTGCAAGCAAATGCCAACCACAACAAGCAACGTACCTTTCTTGGATTGAGTGTTTCCGGTTCCTCTGCATGGGCGAGACACAGGAAGCCAGGCTGGACTGCCAGGGAGTGCCTGCTTGAGGGCAGGGACACCAGCACAGACAGGAAGCGGATGGGAGCCTACCCCGCGCTCCTGTGAAGGGAAGGGAGCTAGCCGCCTACGAATCCCGTGCAGCGCCACTACCGCGGGACAGGTCGAGAGGAGTATGAGAGACCCGGTGAGTGGGGGTGTCGGGGCACATTGACGGCTAGACTGATAGACGGAAGTCATTAGGTGCGGTCATTAGGCACGTTCGGCACGTTCACAACACCAGAGCTGCAGCACCCAGGAGAGTCTGAACACGTGATGCGAGCCCGCCAGCTGAAGCGCGTCCTCGAGATGAAATCGCCGAGGTTATGCGCGTAACCATCCCCTCTCAGCCATTCCAAGGAAACCCACAACAATAGGTCTTTCGCTGGAGCAGTGCTATGCACTGCTAACACCAGCGAGACCTAATAAAAAGCACCAATCACATTAGTTCACAACAGCTGAACGGAAGCGCACAGGAGAGTGTGCACAGGGCCAGCAGAAGCGGCAGTGAGTTTGCTTTTTACATAACTTGTTGATTTGAATTAATTCCATAACATGAGAGCCCACAGTGGTTAAATAAAAATCACCAATCACATTAGTTCACAACAACTGAACGGAAGTGCACAGGAGAGTGTGCACAGGGCCAGCAGAAGCGGCAGTGAGGCGGCTTTTTATATAACTTGTTGATTTTAATTAATTCCATAACATGAGAGCTATCGTAGAAATGATATATTGTAAGCCGTTCTTTTAACCGTAATGGTGTCAGCGACAAGAAGGGTTACGAAGTTTGAGACGTGGTAATGCTTTGGAATTTAAAAGCAACCATAGTCCCAGTGAGGCGGCTTTTAACGTACCTTTGCGACTTTTAACACCGTGGTTAAACAAAAATCACCAAGCACATTAGTTAACAACATCTGAACTGAAGCGCACAGGAGAGTCTGCACACGGCCAGCAGAAGCGCGTGCCACTTGTCTAAAATAATTAGAGACGCGGAAGTCATTAGGCGCGATCACAACAACAGATCTGCAGCGCCCTGGAGAGTCAAGCGCGTGCAACTTGCCTAAAAGAAATGCGAGGCACGGAAGTCATTAGGCGCGATCACAACAGATCTGCAGCGCCCTGGAGAGTCAAGCGCGTGCCACTTGCGTGCAAAAAAAAAAAGCGTGTGCAACTTGCCTAAAAAAAAAAACGAGACACGGAAGTCATTAGGCGCAATCGCAAAAACAGATCTGCAGCGCCCTGGAGAGTCTGCACACGTGATGCAAGCCCGACTGCAGAAGCGCGTCCTCGAGATGAAATCGCTGAGGTGAAGCGCGTAACCACCCCCTGTGCCCCATTCCCGGCAAACCCACAACAATAGGTCTTTCGCTGGAGCAGCGCTTCGCGCTGCTAGCACCAGCGAGACCTAAAAAAAACGAGACACGGAAGTCATTAGGCGCGATCGCAAAAACAGATCTGCAGCGCCCTGGAGAGTCTGCACACGTGATGCATGCCCGACTGCAAAAGCGCGTCCTCGAGATGAAATCGCCAAGGTGAAGCGCGTAACCACCCCCTGTGCCCCATTCCCGGCAAACCCACAACAATAGGTCTTTCGCTAGAGCAGCGCTTCGCGCTGCTAACACCAGCGAGACCTAATAAGGGGACAGGGTTATAACAGCTGTCAACACCCAAAGTGTGCAGGCAATAACAGTATAAGGGCCCCAACCTCACATAGGCAAACACCGTCTGTGCCAGTCTGTTTAATGGCTATTCTCTGCGCTTTCAATAAGCTTGGACAGTGGCAGCTGGTGACATTTGAAAGTGGTGTGGCGTAAAATGATTGGCATACTGCACCGAGCGCGCATAGCCCGAACAATCTAAGGGAGAGTTGGGGGGGTTTTCTGAATTCCACTGAAAACTGGTACACTAATTAACAAGCATTGGAAATGCAATAGGTCTCGCAATAGAAAAGTTTGAGCTTTTGGTGTGGTAAATGTAAATATTTTTTAATTTTTGTTTGTTTTGAAAAATATAAAAGTATCAAGTTTGTTATTTGAAATGCCAATAGTTATAAATTTAGCAAATGTTACATCTATAGCATTGGTAAAGGTACATGTTTAGTTTTCCCCTGTCTTACATGTATTGATCTGACAAATCACAATGTTTTAAAATTGTATAAATAATGAATAGTGACCTAATGTTAGTTGTAATTTTTAATGGTACTAGATCAAACGTTTGTAAAAAAAAATTGTAGTTATTTTAATTTTATTTCTGTTGTTTACTAATTTGTTATAAAAGTTTAATATTATTTTTTTATTTGATTTTTGTATTAAAGTGGTATAGTAGTTGTTGATTGTTGCTGTGGTTGTGTGTAGTGATGCTGTTATAGTGCTTTTTGCTGCTGTGCTGTTACTGAGTGGTGCTCTTGTGGTGTAGAGTGATGCTGGGGTGTCCTTTATTGATGCTGCTGTGGTGTTGAGTGGATGCTATGGTGTAGCTGAGTGGTGCATTTTTTGTGTGGATTTTTGCTGCAGTGGTGCTGAGTAATGCAGTGGTGGTGTTGAGTGGTGCTGTGGTGGTGCATAGTGTTGCTTTATTTCTTTTTATTGGTGCTGTTGTTTTTTGTGGTGCAGAGTGATGCTGTGGGTTTGCTGAGTGGTGTTGTGGTGGTGCTGAGTGTTGCTGGTGTTGCGCTAAGTAATGCTGGTGTGTTGCTGAGTGATGCAGGGCTGGTGCTGAGTGTTGCTGTGGTGTTGTACAGTGATGCTGTTGTGGTGTTTATTGATGCAGGTGTTTTGCTGAGTGTTGCTGTGGTGGAGCTGAATGTTACTGTTGTTGTGTTGACTTATGCTGTGTGGATGCTGAGTAATGCTCTGTTGGTTGTGATTGGTCCTGTGGTGGTGCTGAGTGTTGATGTGGTGGTGCTGAGTGTTGCTTTGGTGGTGCTGAGTTGAGCTGGTGTGTTGCTGTGATGGTGTGTATTACTGCTGTAGTGTTGATGAGTGTTATTAGTGTATTGTATGTTGTGGCGTTATGCTTAGTGTGTGATGTTTTTTTTTCTTCAGATGTGATGTAGTGTGAGTGTGTTGCATGTTTGTTTTTTATTTGAACATGTGTGTGTGTATTTCTTATTTGTATGTATTTGTTATGTGTGTTTATGTATTGTGTTCTAACTTTGTTCATAAAGTTTTTTTGTTTTTTTTAAATGGCAGACGCTATTTTTTTCCTTTACGTTAGTTACGTTGTTGTGTTTAGCGTTCTGTCAACTTTCAATTTGTTTTAGCTATGACGCAATTTGTAGCCAATCGCAGCGCTACGTTTTGTGACGTAGCGTTGCGTTTGACGTCCGTCAACTGGGAATTTCCCAGATCTTCGTCAACCTTCGCGTGGGAAAGCCGTGTTGTTCTTCCGGTCTTGTTCCTGCGTCATTTGACAGGTAAGTTTAAAATGTAATACTATATACTCTATTATGTGAATGTATTTTGTTTGATATTGATGTTCATTTTTATCACTGTTTAATAATAATTTTCGACTTTTGTGTATCGCGACTTTTTTTGGTTTAGCGTATGTACTTAGTATATAGTTATGGTACTTTATAAATTGTGGATGTGCAATGTTTTAATGTATTGTTATTTAATTTATAGCAATGTATTTAATTAATGTGACTGTTATTGTGTACATTTCAGACATTTTTTGCTTTTGCTTATGTACTTTGTGATTATAAATTGGATCTCCCTTTTTTATGACCTGTTATGTATTATTCATTTAATGTATTAATGTATTGCCACGCTTATATTGTTCGTTATGTATTTTTCACTTTTTGGGTTATTATTTTAGTTAGCGTATGTACAGTATTGGTCTTCTATTTTTAATCACATGAGTGTTTTACTTCCGTTGTCTTTTTATTTCATTTTTTTTGGGTAAGTTGAGTATTTTATTTTGCGTATGTACAGTATTGGACTTATATTTAGAATTCCATGAGTTGTTTATTAGGTAGTAAGTTCTTATTGATTCGGTGTTAATTCTTTGCTTGTTATTTGGTCCTTCTTTCCATAAATTCATTGAGTTGTTTATTAGGTAGTAAGTTCTGTCCCATTCGGAGTTATTTTTCGCTGGTTATTTGGTCCTTCTTTAGCTTTTCGTTTTCTTGTTGGTAATATTATTTAATGGAGATACTTTTATTTTTCTGATTGTTTTTTATTTGTAATGTCCTCTACTTATTGCAATGTAATTTTTTATAGAAATATTGTTTTTTTTGCTGAGTGATGGTGTAGTGTTGCTGAGTGTTGCTGTGGGTGTGTTGAGTGATAATGTGGTGGTGTGTAGTGATAATGTGGTGTTGCATAGTAAAGGTGTAGTGGTAATTTGTGTTGCTGACTGATGTTGTGGTGGTGCTAAGTGGTGCTGTGTTGGCTATGAGTGATGTTTGAATGGCGCATAGTGATGTTGGTGTGGCGCTGACTGATGCTGTGGTTGTGCTGAGTGATGCTGTGTTGGTGTACAGTGGTGGTCAGTAATGGTGAAGTGGCGCTCAGTGATGCTGGTGTGGACCTGAGTGATGCTGGTGTTGTGTTTAGTGATTATGGTGTTCCGATGAGTGATGCTGTCGTGCGTTAGAGTGATGCTGGTGTGTCGCTTAGTGTTTATGTTGTTGGGCTCACTTATGCTGTGTTTTTTATAGTAATGCTGTGGTGTTGCTGAGTGCTGCAGTGGTGTTGCCTAGTGGTTCTTTGGTAGTGCTGAGTGGTGCAGTGTTGTTGCTTTTGTGCTGCTGAGTGATGCTCTGGTGCTGGTGAGGGCGTGGCGCAGGGTCCATAATGCATTTAAGGAGCCAGAGCAGGGTGGGTGCATTGAAGGGATATGAGAAATTATGACGGGGTGTGGTGGAGGGGCCCATAAGAGATCTGAGTAGCAAGCACACTGTGTCAAGTACTAACTCAGAAGCCCGGTAGGAGTCTGAAGAGAGAGGCCCATTACAAGCCAGAATGAGGATGTGGAAAGTATATTCACTTTGTACATCTCTGACCTATGTAAGTTTGGCACAGCAGGGCTTGTAATCCATCCCTGAGTTATATGGCTGGGCAGGCGCATGCTACTCCCTGTTGCTGGTGTATCCAAAGGTGGGCCGAGGGGTGGCCGCCATGTATCCCGTAGGCGTAGGTATTTAGAGGAGTGTGCATGGGTGTCTCCTTGCATCACTTAAGTGATTAGTGTAGGTTAAGAGAAGTTTGACCTATGCCTCATGGGTATGCAGCAAGGTTGCTTATCCCTAAAATGGAGTTGCCTTGGGAGCAGGAGGGTCTAACCCTGTATCTTAGGGGTGGCAAGGGGTGACAACAGGGGACTGTAGTCTTTCCCTGGTGTTGTTATAGTAGAGTAAAACAGTGTAGCTGTCTGTTGGTGTGGTGTAAATGAGGGAAGATATAGCAGTCTATCCTTAGAGTATGTGTGACTTGGTAGTAGGGGATGCAGTCTATCTTAGTATTTCAAACGTGGGGATTGGTGGGCTGCTTTCTATGTGTTAGGTGTGCAAGGGTAAGCCAACTACCTCTGAGGTATGCAAAAGTGGGCATAAGGGGGCTGCTTACCATTTACGGGCATAAGGGGATGGGGGGTAGGATGGCTTCTTTTGTCAATTCCTAATATAGGTGAACAGAAGGCTGCTGCTGTTTATCTGTCCCGCATTCAACAAAAGGGAAACTATGCTGCTTATGTGTCTTTTATATATGCATTCCACAGGCAATTGTGAACATTTATCAGGTGTCAGAATACCTACCTGGAGGAGTATTGGTGCAAACAGGTACAGATGGTGAAAAATGCCCAAGCCTTTGTGGTTCATCAGGCATAAATTCAATGTGTGCTGCACCATGGATGAGATTGGATGACATTAGCTACACAAACGGACCTTGTACCTTAGTATACTTCTGTACAGGGTGCCCCTTCCTTTTGAGATCAACCTCACGCAGTAGTTTGAACATGCCCAAAAAGTTCAACAGACCTGTCCCATGTACGCTTACAGAACTCACAAAATATAAGTGTCTCGCTACCAGAGCGAAGTTATCTTGCAAATGAGCTCAGAGTAGTGCACCAAAGACCCGGCTTTGTTCTGGTCATTGTTTGACTTCTAAGCCATCCCATCACATGATCCCTGGCCAAGTATGTCACTACGTGTCTAATATCTACTTGAGGCCACTAAACCCCCCACAAAGTAGCTCCTCTGGATGTTCGGGAACAGCCCCCCTGGGTACAAAACAATTTAAGACACTTCCTATAGGCTTTCACATAATGTGACTTAGTGCAGTGGGCTTTCCTGGCAAGTGGTGAAGAGCAAAACAAAATGGCTATCTTCTCAATGTACCCTAGGAACACGTCTAAACATCATGGGTCCTGGAACATGCCTGGAGATCATCCTTCTAAAACATGTGGATGTATTATGGTCTTGGACAGACTATGCTTATAGATCTGAGGCGTATGGCAAGTTGGCGCAGTTTAGTCCAAGCTGAGACACAAGCTCAGAGCATGAAAAAAAAAGAAACCGCACAGCATTTTTTGCTGAGTCTACAGACATGGGGTTTGGCGTGCTGGTACAAAATTTTCAAACAGATTGCAGTTATATGATCAGAAGGTTTAAGCTGCTGACAGATGTGTTTTTTAAAGCAGCCTCCCCCAGAAGATGACAGTTCACAAAAAAATCTATAATTTCAAACTAGTTATCTTCCAGCACAAATACGTTTGGACTTGCTGCGCCAGCACTGGAGCTCTTTGACAGCAGACATACAGAGACAGGAGAGTATCAGAGAATACACACAAATGCTAGGCTGGCTAAACTCTACCTGGTTTGGGAAGGGGTAGTTTGGTGGGTCAGAGCTGGGGTTGCTGTTTTTATTTAAACATAGGCTTCTTTAACACCATGGCAGTGAAGAGACCGTGTTCTGTATATCTTAATGAAGTTGATTATGGGTCCAGTTTCATGTCCCATTATTACAGGTGTGGAAATGTATCCTTCCCCGCTGAAGCAGGGACGTGGCTGGAATCGAGCAGCTGTCTGATATTCTGTGAGGCCCAGAGTGCAAGGAATGATTCTGTGGCCACGAAGGGAAAGGGGTATTATTGCATCACAAATCCACGTGGAAACTTGAAATGGAGAAAAGAAGCAGTGATAGGTCTCGCAGCCCAGTAATCTGTGTTCTTGATTTTACTCCGGGGTGAATCCATGTGGTTTTGGGTCTCCTACCCCCTTGCATTAGGGGGCAGCCAGTGAATGTGAGACTGGAATCAGGGTCTGGTACCATAGGCACTTTCCCATGGGATAAAGCACTAACTTTGGACCGTTTAGCGTCTTTAAAATGATGTGCCTGCTTCAGTATACTTTCCCAGCATCTCCGAATTGACCATACGGGAGGAAAGAGCAGTCGCAAACTGGAAAATGAACACATAAAACATTATTTTGCTCTCTTTTCCCATGATCACAGCCTGGTCAGCAAGACTTTATTTGCAGTACCTCCACAATGGGTATTTCTCTTACCATGTCAGCTGCAGATCATGTAAAATTTCAGCTCACATGTATAGACCTATAGAGCAGTGGAAACAAGAAGGTGCCCCTTTTATGTGATGTGTAAAGGAACATATAAGCTTATAATCTCCGAGAGACTTAGAGTGACATTCTAGATAACTGGTGGCTGAGCTCGAAGAGTTAGGTCTTAGGAGACCATCTAGCAAGCTGTGGTTTTATTTCCCTCACTGCCTAGTATCATAATCCTTGTCTGTCCAATGCTGAAGTAAAAGTATTGTGTAAAGTTGTGCTTACTATCATTACTTTCTGATGATTGAGCTTGGCACTTCACAGAGCCCAGTCAAATCCTAGCACTGATCTGCGGACCCTTGTTCCCTAACACTGCCTGCTTCCACCGCCGCAGTCTGAAGTTGTTGACCCCACGAGTGGAAGATGTGTACTCTTGCCCATAAAGCTTGTCTACTGAGCTTTTGTTCTCTTATTCTGAATGATCCTCTCTCTCGAACTGAAACTGGACTCCTCCTCTATTTCAGATGGTGGTCGTGTCGCTTAGTGTCTATGTTGTTGGGCTGACCTATGCTGTGTTGTTTTAGAGTAATGCTGTGGTGTTGCTGTGGTGTTGCTAAGTGCTGCAGTGATGTTGCCTAGTGGTTCTTTGTTGGTGCTGAGTGGTGCAGTGTTGTTTTTGTTCTGATGAGTGTTGCTCTGGTGTTGGTGCGTGTTGCTGTTGTGATGTGTATTAGTGCCGTGGTACACATATGTGGAGAGGCAACGCATACTATGCAGATTTAAGCTTCAAATGCAGTACATAAATTAACAATAGATGACAGGAGTGATTAGACTCCAAGACAGATGTGCTGGGGTGTTGCTGTGGTGGTGTGTAATAGTGCTGTGTTGTTGAAGAGTGATGCTGTACTTTAACATTACGAGTGTATTGTATGTTGTTGCGTTATGCTTATTGTGTGATGTTTGTATGTGATGTAGCATATTTGATGTTGTGTGAGTATTTTGCATGTGTTAGTTATGTTTTTAATTAATTTGTGTGTGTATGTGTGTGTGTTTTTTTATAGGTGTGTGCTGCTAATGTGTTGTAACGTTTTTTTTTTACTAATTTAAAAATGGCGGGCGCTATGTTTTGCCTTTACGTTCCTTACGTAATAACATTTGGCGTTCTAGTTTTTTCGTCCCTTGTATTTCCTTTTTGGCGTGACGTAATTTTCAGCTAATCGCAGCGCTACGTTTTGTGACGTAGCATTGGGTTTGACGTGCGTCAACGGGGAAATCCCCAAATTGCTGTGAATGTTCGTGTCGGAAAGGTGTGTTCTTCTTCCGGTCTTGTTGCTGCGTCGTTTGACAGGAAAGAGTTAAGTTATATAATATTTATTACATTATGATAAATGTATTATAGCTTCCAATTATATAATTTACGAATTTGATAAATGTATTGGATGTATTCTCAACGTTTTTGTATCGCGACTGTTTTATTAGTTACCATATGTACTTAGTATATTCTTCTGTAAGGTTATAAACTGTGTATGTGCTATGTTTTAATGTTTATTATATTTATATTGATTATGGTCTTTTTGATTTGCTATCGAATTTCCTTGTTTTTTAGATGTGTTATGTATTATTTTTTAATTAATATATTGCAATGTTAATAATGTTTTGTATGTACTTGTCATCTTTATTGACACTTTTTCCCTTTGCGTATGTACAGTATTGGTCATATTTTGATGAATGTATTATTTTTATATTTGCGTTGTGTTTTGATGCATATTTTATTGGGAAGTTGTTTACTAGGATGTACTTTGTGATCCATTTTTTGGTTGTTAATGATTATTTGGCCCTTATTTTCCTTGGCGTTTTATTGTAGGTTCAATATTTGTATTGAGATAGTTCTACTTTGCGGACAGATTGTTATTTGTAATGTAGTCTTCTGAATGCAATGTACCAATACACCTTCATGTACCCTCTTGTTCTGTTTAGGATGCGTTAACTACATTTTTTTACACATTGTTCTCAAAAAAGCACCCTTAAGTGGCCCTGCATCATGAAATATGCAGATATTGAATTTTGATTTGGCTTCTTGTTGCTTTTGTCTTTTTAGTATTGTACTCTGTTCTTTAGTCACCGCTGTCAAAAGCACGGATAGTGCTGTAGAAGTTATGTACTTGAGCTGTAGCAGCATGGAATTTTTGAATCTGTTTTCCCGAGAGATCTGAAAGCAGTGTTTTGTATATGGCAGCTAGAGCAGCATTAAGCTTTTTTATTTATTAGGAAGGATAACGGTTACAACTGCAATGTAATGGCTGTGATGTTGAATACGTAAAGAAAGAGCATACGTGAGGGTCTTGATTGCAATTTTTTTTTGTTTTTAGCTTGTTTTGTAGTTTAACAGTATAAATATTGTAGGTGGTATATGTTTCCAATCTGAGTGATGGTGTAGTGTTGCAGAGTGGTGCTGTGGTGTTGTAGAGTGATAATGTGGTGTTGTGTATTGTTAATGTGGTGGTGCAGAGTAATGCTGTAGTGGTAAGTTGTGTTGCTTCGTGATTTTGTGGTGGTGCTGCGTGTTGCTGTGTTGGCGATGAGTGATGCTGGACCTGCGCTGAGTGATGTTGGTGGCTGGTGTGGTGGTGCAGTTGTGGCTTTCAGTGTTAATGTTGGTCTGTTTATTGATAATGCGGTGGTGCTGAGCGTTGCTGGTGTGTTGCTTAGTGATGATTGTGTTGCTCTGATGTTTTTTTAGGTGGTGCTGAGTGATGCTGTGGTGGTGCTGAGTATTACTAGTGTTGCACTGAGTGATGCTGGGATGTTGCTGTGTGATGTGGTGGTGCTGAATGATTATGTGGTGTTGCTGAGTGGTGTTGTGATGGTGATGAGTAATGTGGTGTTGCTGAGTGTTGGTGTGGTGCTGTATACTGTTAATGTGGTGCTGCTGAGTGATGATGTGGTGCTGCTGAGTGATGTTGGGGTGGTGCTGCATGGTGTTGTGGTGGTGCTGAGGGATGTTGTAGTGGTGCTGAGTGATACTGTTAAGGTGCTGAGTGGTGGTGTGTTGGTGCATTGTGTTAATGTGGTGTTGCTGAGTGATAATGTGGTGCTGATGAGTGGTGCTGTGGTGGTGCTGAGTGGTGCTGTTGTGTTGGTGAGTGGTGCTATGTTGATGCTGAGTGATGCTGTGCTAGTGCAGGGTGTTACTGTGGTGATGCACTTTGCACCACCAAAACACTCTGCGCAACAGCAGCATCATTCAGAGCAACACCAACATCACTATGCAACACATGCAGCATCACTCACCACCACCCTAGCAACACGTAGCAACACAACGGCATCCCTCATTAACACCATAGGATCACTCTGCATCACCACAGCATTACTTAACACCACTACAGCATCATTCGTCACCACAACAGCATCACTGAGCACTAAAGTAGGATCACTCAGCATGCTGATGTTGCGTTAACTTTTGTTGTGGTGCTGCTTGATGCTGTTGTGGTGTTGAGTGGTGCTGTGATGATCCTGAGTGATGTTGGGGTGGTGCTGCGTGGTGTTGTGGTGGTGCTGAATGATTATGTGGTGTTGCTGAGTGGTGTTGTGATAGTGCTGAGTAATGTGGTGTTGCTGAGTGTTGGTGTGGTGCTGTATAGTGTTAATGTGGTGTTGCAGAGTGATGATGTGATGCTGCTGAGTGATGTTGGGGTGGTGCTGCGTTGTGTTGTGGTGGTGCTGAGTGATGTTGTAGTGGTGCTGAGTGATACTGTTAAGGTGCTGAGTGGTGGTGTGTTGGTGCATTGTGTTAATGTGGTGTTGCTGAGTGATAATGTGGTTCCGATGAGTGGTGCTGTGGTGGTGCTGAGTGGTGCTGTTGTGTTGGTGAGTGGTGCTATGTTGATGCTGAGTGATGCTCTGCTGGTGCAGGGTGTTACTGTTTGAATAAATCAGAAATATTGTAAGCGATCCCATTGCCATGTGAGTCAGAGATTGCTTAGCCATGCAGATGTCTAGTGAGGCTCAGGAGCTTTGTGTATTGCTTGAGTTTCCAGGTGCAGAGTAGATCTGCATTGCATCCCAGAGTGCACGCGGCCATTCGACAAGTGTCACGTGTTGTACCGTTAGTGTTTGAGAAACACGGTTGCTACAAACGTTTCGCTATCCAGGTGACATCTACAGTATTCCATTTGCTTTCCATCCCACATCGTTTTGTTATAACCTCTCAATTATGATTCGTTTAAATACTCAAGACATTCCGTTCCTTTTGGAACAAGTATTCTAACTTTGCCAACATTTTAATTCCTTCCTTGTGAATTTTGGTGAATGTGGCAATTATCACCACTAAGGCAAGTGATCCTGAACAGTTCAAGACATAGGCTGACCAAAGCGCCACAGTTTTCCTACGCCAAAGTAAGAAATATTCACTTCAGTATCTAATTGCAACGCTCTCGTAAGAGCCAAGTACAAGCATTTTTTTAAAAAATGTTAATTAATTCAAATATTGGAAGAAGAAGCCTTGCCATGGGAAGACCAAGTTTAGCTCAGAGTGCATAATAGACGCATTGCACGATTACTGACCACACTCTGGTTAAAAGCACTAGAAAGGTACCTTCCCTTATACAGTGCCCTGGCAGGCATCATACCACAAAAAATAAACTCTTATATGCGGTAAAACATACACGGCCTTCCACAGTGAGTGATGTAACACAGCTCCTTTCATGGTAATTTACAAAGTTTGACAGACACTTTAAGGTTAAAACTGCCAGAGATTTCTGTGGACTTACAGTGCTGCAAGGCCATACTAATCGCAATACAATGTACAAACATAACTTACTAACTATTGAAAATATCACTTTTTTAATGAAGCATGTTTATTACATAAGATGAGCCCCATTCCTGCTACTCGCACTACTGAAATTGTGGCATCTAACAAAGAACTAGAGCACAACCCATTCTGACAGTGTCTCAATGTTATGGATGATGGTTAGGTTTGCCATCTAAATTATATTTTACGAAGTCCACCGGTAACTAATGTGTGTGAGCCAGATCCGGAAATTAATAAATGCCCCCAATGAGGTAGCCGATATTTCTATAACTGTTCCATGTGTATGGGAAGTGCCTGTAAGCCTGTTAAATGAACAAACAGCGCAACGCGGGTTAAGGTGGGAGGGAAAAAAACTCTTGGCATTGCTGTGGAGGGGTGGGCAGGGGAGCAGCAGCCTTTGACGTGCGAGTGAGTGAGTTGGAAGGAACGAGAGGCCAAGCGTGAGCTGGGGAAGCGGCCTGGCGGCCGTGAAAGTGAAGTCCACCGGTAACTAATGTGTGTGAGCCAGAGCCGGAAATTTATAAATGCCCCGAATGAGGTAGCTGATATTTCTATAACTGTGCCATGTGCATGGGAAGTGCCTGTAAGCCTATTAAATGAACAAACAGCGCAACACGGTTAATTTGGGACGAAAAAAAACTCTTGGCATTGCTGTGGGGGGAAGGGGGGTTGGGGAGGGGTGGGCAGGGGAGCAGCAGCCTTTGATGTGCGAGTGAGTGATGGGAGGGAACGAGAGGCCAAGCGCGAGCTGGGGAAGCGGCCTGGCGGCCGTGAAAGTGAAAGTACGGCCGGCCGTGAATTAGTAGGGGAGGAGAAATGCCTGAAGCAGAGCACACAGCTTCAGATGCCTGTGGGAGGGAGGTTGGTGGCTTTGATGTGCACGCGCTTTTTATGTCAATGCGCTTGCGCATTGAGCTTGCTTTTCACGGGCACTGCATGGAATCGCCCGATGGTTAAGCCCCGATATTCTCGCAAGCGCATTGACAGGCGAGACCTAAAAACTCTAACATTGTGTTACAATCCCAATCTTTAGAAAATCAGTGTGGATGAGTGTTTGTAACATGGATGACAGGAAGAGAACAAGACTGAAAACATTTTCAACTACGCAAGAAAAGCCCCAAGGCGGCGCTCGTGATGTCTAGTTACACACAATGTCTGAATCACCTATACATGAGAAATGTTTCACCAGTTTCCCATATCTTGGTGAACACTTAATGTATCGTATTCACCACTAATTACAATGCCACGTTCCCTAAAATGCACAAAAAGCAGTGTTCCTGCATCAACATTATTTCTGCTATGTTAATGGTGCATTGTTGTAGAGTGTGTATCGCACCTTTGTCGGTCGCAAAATACTCTCTAGTCAAAATAAAACTATTGCGTAAGGAAGTAACTATTCTTATATTGCATAAAACCGAGGGAGATATTAGGCCAATACAGAAAATACTATGGGTTTTGCAGGCCAAATAGAACCAAAAAACACACCTGGAGTTAGGTCTTTCATGAAAGTACGACGACAAGTAAATCAAGCACATCTTCATTTAATGAGGTTGTGGTTCAGCTTGATAGGATTGGGGCTGTTGTCTGAGACGATCTCACACTCCATCAACTAACATCCTGAATTATCACAATCTGCCTTAATATGCAAGTGTTTTTTAGACCTGAATTTGATGTGACATTGGCAGGAGCTGCGCCTATGAGCATCACCAGCAAAATATTCAATTAAAGGTGACTTAATTAACTTTTCGGCTCCCAACATTCTTATTCAAACACAGAAGCTAAGACTGACTTTTCTTCATACTCCTACACTGCGCTCTAGACCCAAACTATGTCAGTCTTCCTAACTACAAAAAATAAAAGAGGGTGGGGGGAGAACAATGCGTGGAATTCCGACATCAACACTACAACAGACGTAAACATGTGTGGTTTACGTTTTATGTCCTGCTATCTCAGGCATCTTTAAGCACAAGTGTGAAGAAAACATTACAATCAAATCAAAAATAGTGAGACAAACATAAAATTGTTGCGCTGCAGGTCTGTTTTTTAGTGTACTCATGTGCTTCCTTAGGCTCTATACTTGGAACAGATAGGTAACGGAAAACTGAACATACTTTAGAATGTAAATAGGATGCTGTAAATATGTGCGGTACATCCTTTATTACAAGAAACGTGTATAGAGATGATTGTTTCACATAATATATTTTACTTTGGGAGGCACACAGGGCTGTCTACATAGATGAATTTTATAATCTTTTCATCCATCCAATACACACACACAACCTTTCTAACAGACTTCACCTCAGTGACAGTTCTAGCTCAAAAAAAGCACCCACCTCAACCGTACCAGTACAATGTGTATAATTGCTCAGATGCGGTTGGCGTTAAAGTAGATTTTGTAATTACTGCATTCGACCTCAGCCTAACACTTCCCCACACCTGTCCTCTGTATTAAGAGACCCTAAAACAGAAAATTACGGGTCAAGCTAAAAAGTCATAGAAGGGCAGTGTCATCCTTAAGGACGTCATGAGTAGCACTGTACCTAGCGCAAGCAGCCTTATATATTGCAACATACAGTGCTCAGATGTGTTAAATGAATCCGAGCAGCTCTGGTGACTGCGAGCTTTCTGCAGGAAACTGCGCTTATATGTGTCAGGTTTTAAAGACAACAATATTCAATAATCTTTAATGAAATGTGCTTAATATATTTTTTCTGAGACCAGCATTCATAACCAAGCAGACCTTAGATTAAGTGTAAAAGTATGACTTCCCTTTTACTCGACTTACAAATTCTACAGACAAGAATGAAGCAGTTGAATTGAAACGTCCAAAACCCAACACAACACTAAATTGTGAAGTACAACATTCATCAGAGGTGCCAACAATAGAGTTCAACATTTGCATAAACACTACACAACACAAATGTATGCTGACGGCTCGTACTAACTTGATGCTTCGAATGAAAGCCAGGTAGCATCAAGCATGTAACCCAGTTTTGCAGTTAAAGGGTGCCATCACCTCAATTGCACGACCCATCAGTCCTTCCCCAGCACTCTAGATACCTTTCGGCCTAAACAGCCTCCATCGTGTCAGCTAAAACTAGAAAATGCATGTAGGCATGCCGCATGGATATTGGATGTCACCCAGCACAACCAAACATACTACGGCACAAGAATTCGACAACAATTGGTTGAAACACATCCATGATCATGAGCTCAGGCCAAAGCAACCGTCCCCA
The DNA here is from genome assembly GCF_964263255.1 of Lissotriton vulgaris. Lineage (NCBI taxonomy): Eukaryota > Metazoa > Chordata > Amphibia > Caudata > Salamandridae > Lissotriton > Lissotriton vulgaris. The sequence goes on from NC_141685.1 coordinate 263,805,760, forward strand.
GCCAGGATCGAACTCCCAATTCACTGTCTAGGAAACTGATGACACCTGCCCCCACCATCCAAAGCCACCAGTGTGCAAAAGCTTTTACTGGGGACTCACAGCACAACTCTGGCGTCACTGAGAGGGACATTCACACATTCAACATACCAGTGCTGTCTCACAATGCCATCAGCCATTTCAAGCCCTGCATGATGACCCGATCTCACCTCCGAGAAAGCAGTGCAGCATCCAGCCAAACCAGCGCCCTCCATAGGAGAAACCAACTGTGTGCATTTCCCAGTGGCCATGAACCACATTAATAGAAGCCACTCATCCCTCAATCTCTAGGAGCCCGGTATCCCCCAAACCAAGGACAGACTAATACTAAAGACTGGGGGCCAGCTGGTGCCCCCGAAACATGAGCCAGGGGTTCGTCAGACCCCAAACCTCGGAGTGACACATATCACAACATCAGAGCCCCCCAATCATGAGCCTGTGGCCCGTCAGACCCCAAACCTCGGAGTGAAACACATTACAACATCAGAGCCCCCCAAACATGAGTCAGGGGCCTGTCAGACCCCAAACCTCAGAGTGACACAGATTACAAGATCAGAGCCCCCAAACATGAGCCAGGGGCCTGTCAGACCCCAAACCTCGGAGTGACACACATTACAACATCAGAGCCCCCAACCAATGAGCCAGGGGCCTGTCAGACCCCAAACCTCGGAGTGACACACATTACAGCATCAGAGCCCCCCAAACATGAGCCAGGGGCCTGTCAGACCCCAAACCTCGGGTGACACACATTACAACATCAGAGCCCCCCAAACATGAGCCAGGGGCCTGTCAGACCCCAAACCTCGGAGTGACACACATTACAACATCAGAGCCCCCAACCAATGAGCCAGGGGCCTGTCAGACCCCAAACCTCGGAGTGACACACATTACAGCATCAGAGCCCCCCAAACATGAGCCAGGGGCCTGTCAGACCCCAAACCTCGGGTGACACACATTACAACATCAGAGCCCCCCAATCATGAGCCAGCGGCCTGTCGGACCCCAAACATCGGAGTGACACACATTACAACATCAGAGCCCCCCAATCATGAGCCAGGGGCCTGTCGGACCCCAAACATCGGAGTGACACACATTACAACATCAGAGCCCCCCAATCATGAGCCAGGGGCCTGTCAGACCCCAAACCTCGGGTGACACACATTTCAACATTGGAGCCCCCCTCCCCCCTCCCAAACATCTGTAGCCTCCGAGGAAGTCGCTTAATAAAAGCAGTACATTATTACACTAGCAGCCCGTCCAGACGATGTCCGGGTATGAATTGCTGCCGGCCAGTAGTATATGGTTTGTAGGATTTCGTTTTGATAGTATTTCTTATCTGTGACAGGCCTATGAAATGCTCCGAATCACAGTGCACTGCTGATGCACTTAAGAGTGCGCGTTCAGGAGTCGCGCGAGCGCGTCGACCAAGATGACCGCCGCCACCGGAGCTCCGTGAGTCTACCGGCCTAATTAGCCGTTTTACGACGATTTGCATGTCAGGAATCTTCATTTAACAGTGGCCCTTGCTTTATCTACCTATTTCCTACCTTGTGAGTGACTTTTGGGCGATTTCCCTGTGGGGAAGTGCTTCAGCTGGCTCCTTGGTCCCTCTCCCCTGCCTTTGCTCAAGCTTCTGCCGGTTTGCTCTGCATAGGGGGCGGAGTGCTTTCAAAGAGAGGGCCTGGCTTGTGCCTGGCCACACCCACGACCCAGTTTAGCTGCTGCACCAGTCCTTTTGAAGAGCTTTTGGGGAATTTTATGTCCTTTTTCCCTCACATTTATTACATTTTGAGTTTTTTTTATATATTGTATTTATCTGACGCAAAAGGTTATTCTTTCACCTCAAGATGGAAAATAAAAATGTGGCGGCTAATAAATGGAAAAAGCAGATATCGCCTACTCCATCTAAATCTAACTTTGTCGAACCTTCTGAACAGTCACTTGCTCTAATTTTGGAGGAAATTCAAGCGCTGCGCATGAATACTGATACTATTGCGACTGAAGTGAAAAATGTTCGCAAAGATATGTCTTCTATGTCCATGAAAGTGTCTGATAATGCTATCAAAATTCAGGACAATAAAAATAAATTGGACTCTTTTACACCTGTGGTGAGTCAAATAGTACCAATGCGTACTCAATTGCTGGAATTGGAAAACCGTAATAGACAATACAATCTCCGTATTTTCAACTTGCCTGAAGAGAATGAGGGATCTGATTGTCGCTTATATCTAGAGTCATTGCTTCCTGGCCTCCTAAATATCAAATTCCCTGAAAAATTTGAAGTAGATAAGGCTCACAGAATTCCCTCGCATAGGAATCCTCGCCACACTAAGCCCAGGCAAATGATTTTTAAGGTTTTGCGACACCATCATTTGGTCCTTATCAGGAAAGCAGCAAGAGACATTCCCTCACTCTTCGTGAATGGTTGTAAAATCTTTATCCATCAAGACTAGGAAACGGTTGCTATTCGCAAGGAATTTTCCTCTTATTGTCCGCAACTGAGAAGCCTTGGTTTTAAGTATGGTCTATTTGATCCTTCTACGATGAGAGTCTGGAAAGACACCTTCTCTAAACCTTTTCATCGTCCTGAAGATCTACGTCTTTTTCTGGAACAACAAGCTTCACCGTCAATGGACACTCATGATCCTGTTACTTGAACGCTAATAATCTGATTTATCCTGGCATTTAAATATTTCTCTCTTCATGGGCTCCAACGGTTTATGGCCATGCTTGTGGAACGGGTGTGCGTGTCTGTATTCTTCTTTACATCTCTGTTTCTTGTTTGTCCTTTTTCCTTCCTTTTGTGTTTCTCCCTATTGTGTCTTTCCTTTTCTTACTCTCTATATAGAGTCGCTCTTTTTCCATGGCTGTTTTTCATTTCCTCTTCTTCTGATTCATTCTTCTATCCTCTTCCTCCTAATTCCTAATGGCTAATACTCCTAATGTTAAAATTGTTTCACTTATTGTTAAGGGTTTACGGCATCCTGTAAAACGCACTAAAATCTTGGACTACCTGGGTGCGTGCAAAGCTGACATTTGTTTTATCCAAGAAACGCATGTTGATGACAACATTTTACAATATATGAGGAAAAAGTGGGTAGATAATATTGTTTCCTCTCCTGCGCAGGGAAAGAAAAATAGTGTTGCAATTCTCTTTGCAAAAAGGTTGCACTGTCAGATTCTTAGTAAGTTCACAGACACAGAAGGTAGATATATAGTGGTTAAGGGTAAAATTCATGACTCAACCTTCTTTTTGCTTAATATTTATGGTCCTACGGCTGATGACCCTTCGTTTTGGTCTACTTTAACTTCTGAAGTTCTAAAGTTGGGGCAGGTTCCTTTGATTGTTGAGGGGGATTTTAATGTGATTATTGATCCGTTGCTAGATAGGCTTTCCACTACAAAATTCCGACCTCCTAAAGTTTTTCATGCCTGTAAATCTTTCTTTCACACAACCAAGTTGGCTGATATTTGAAGGCTACACTTTCCTACTGATAAATGGTTTTCCTTTTTCTCTAATCCCCATAATTCTCATTCTAGGATTGATTATTTTTTGCTTTCGCCTTCACTACTCCAATCATCCACCAACCCTGTTATAGGTAATATTGATATTTCGGACCATGCCGTAATTTCCTTTGTTTTAAATATTTCCTCTACTTTTACCAAGCAAAGTCGATGGCGTATGAACACGAATATAGTACTTAATGATAAGCATCAGTCTAAACTATTACAAGCTATTCAAGACTATTTTTTGTTCAACCCAGAAGGTTCAACTTCAATTGTGAATAGATGGGATGCCTTTAAGGCCTACATTAGAGGTACCACTATTTCTATTATGGCCCATGAGAACAAACAATTTAACTCTAATGTTAAACATTTGGAAAAACAAATTGCTAAATATGAACGTTTATTTCCTCTAATGACCCTCAACACAAATTTAAACTACAAAAACTTCGTTATGAATTTAATGCTATACTTAGTACTAGAGCAGGAATCCAACTCACAAAATCTAATGCTAAATTTCGCTTTAATACCAATAGATCTGGAAAACTTCTTGCAAACTATTTACGAATCAAGAGGGATAAAACTCAAATAACATCAATACGTGGTCCTCATGGTCAAGTTGCTATTTCCCATAATGATATTGTCCAAGAATTTTTACATTTTTATTCTAACCTATATAGTAAACCAGTCCCCTGTGATGATTCTTTAATTGATTCCTTTTTAAATAAGTGAAATTTGCCTCAAGTTTCTCCCTCAGATAGAATAGGTTTAGATTCTCCAATTACTTGTGATGAGATTTTACTTGCTATTAAATCACTTCCCAAGAATAAATCCCCAGGCCCAGATGGTATACCAGCTGAATTTTATAAAGAGTTTCAGTCTTACCCTTTACCTTATTTAGGTGCACTTTTTTCCCATTTTGGTTCCTCTGGCACTATTTCGGGCTCCTTTACGGACGCTCTAATCATTGTTACGCCCAAACCTGATAAGGACCGTAACCTGGTTGCTCCCTAATAAACCAGGACTGTAAGCTTTATGCTAAAATCCTTGCCACTAGATTAGCTCCTATACTTCATTCCATCATTCATCCAGATCAATCTGGTTTTATGAAAAACTAGCAGCCCGTCCCGAAGTTGTCCGGGTATGAATTGCTGCCGGCCAGGTGCATATTGTTTTGTAGGATTTCGTTTTGATAGCATTTCTTATCTGTGACAGGCCTGTGAAACGCTCCGATTCAAAGTGCACTGCTGATGCACTTAAGAGTGCGCATCCAGTAGTGTGTGAACTCGAGTTTCCCTACTTTATTTTTCCTTGCAATATTCTATAGCGCGAACTCGACAACATGGCATGAGCACAATTTACATTACAGAAGAACACATTAATTTGTGGTAGGCACGGGGAGACAAAGCAATTTGCCTGGAATCACAGGATGTTGACCTGATGCCGAGATTCGAACGTAGCTCCCCAGCTCTAAAGTTTGCAATTCTAGAACTTGTGGCGGAAGGTGTGTCTAAAAGTGTATGTCGGTGCTGGCCTTCAATGAGAGAAACTGTGCATTTTTCAAATCGGAGGTGAAAAATTATGAGTATGTTGCTGGAGATGTGGGCCGCCGTGCCACCAATGTACTTACCGGAGGAGGGTAAACACCCATTATTACGCAACTTTCTTTCTGCAGACCATCACTCTGCATATTTTCATTATGAAAGTACCATGACTCCGCAATGCCATTATAACGCATGGCATTACATTTTATATGCTTTAACCACGCATACATTTACAACGAAATTCGTTGTAAATGCATGAGTGGTAAAAGCATGTTTTATTTTTAATGTTTGGATAAGGTAAGTATGGGTATAGGGGTGTATGTTTTTGGGGTACTGAGGTATATGTTTTGGGGTGTTTGGGTATTTTAAGGGTTCAGATATAGTTTTGGGTTATGGGGTACAGGGGTAGTTTTAGCATTTAGGTATGGGTTTTGGGGTACAGGCCTATTTTTAGGGTTCAGGGCTAGGTTTGGGTTTTGGGGTATAGGGGTATTTTTAGGGTTCAGGGGTAGTTTTGGGTTTTGGGGTACAGGGGTATTTATAGGATTCAGTTCTAGGTTTGAGTTTTGGGGTACAGGGGTATTTTTAGGATTTAGGGATATGTTTGGGTTTTGAGGTACAGGGTATATTTATAGGGTTAAGATGGGTTAGTGTTTAAGGGTGTTGGGGTATTTTAAGGAGTAAGGGTGGGTTATGATTATGGGGTGCAGGGGTATTTAAAGAGAGCAGGGTGGGATTAGCACACGATATGAGACATGGCATGAAGGACGGAAGGTACCACACGCCCCCAGCGTTTGTCACGCCCCCAGCACACGCCCACAGCACAACGCAGGCACGCCCACAAGGGACTACTTTGCTGGCACGGTTCTTTTACCTTTTAAATGTATATGGTGGGCGTCTGCATAGCCTATGTCCTTCTGCTGCAACTGCCCTTTCCAACGCTGTATTGGGTGTTATGATTGGTGCTGTGGTTCCTGAGATTACCCGCCTCAAAGGTTTGGGCTCTCTCTTTATTATATTAGTATGGATAATCATGCACTCTGATGTAATCAGAAAGAGGATGGATACTTCAAGATAGATTATTTAAGTTACTTTATTAAGTTAAGAAGTTAAGATATAATGATAACCCCATCAGGAGCAGCTGTCCTGCTGCTCAGCCCTCACCCAACTGACATTCACAAACCACTAGCATTTCAACCATCCAACATTCCACAACACAGACGTTCTAGCTGAGCAGCAGGAAGACTCAAGATACAGCACACTACTTTCGAATTTGCTTACTTTCTCTGTATGCAGCAGGATTTGGCACACATTAATATTTGAATAATGTTTATGCGTACATAAAATACCTCGCAGCGTGGGAAAAGTAGAAATTAATGACCGTATGACGTTCTTAGCTGACCTGGCTGTGTCTAAACACGGTTTTCTAAAGCATGATTTGTCTTGCACTCAGGTACAGAGACGCTTCCTAAGGGCATCCGCACACAAACACACACACACGAAGAGTGTGCAGGAGAGACAGTTTCAGACGACAGAGCAACAGGAAACTTTTCAAGGACAGAGAGAGGGAGCATTTACTAAAAAGAAAGGGAGAGGGCATGGGGTTATACTGCAGGGGAGAGTTCTCTAAGAAAACGGTGGGGATTTTACCAGAAAACACCACAAGAATAGTTGATGAAGCCTAGATGGAGGAGAAGAAAAGAGTGCTCAGGGAGAAATCACCAGGAAACACAACAGGCAATATGGGGGATCTGAGAGCGAGGAGAAGGCACGAGTCAAAAGGGGAGATCACTAAGAAAAGAGACGGGAACAAGGAGAATAACGGAAGGGAGTGAAGGGCAAGAGTGCAGAAGACTGTTCTGCCATAGCTGCCACATGAGCGCTGGGGGAATCTTTAGAGAAATTACACAGCGGTTTAGAATAACCATCCTTTGCATATCATATTGGCACAGTTCAGTAATCACAGCAAGCCTGTCTAATTGCAAGCAGTGCAGGGCCAACCTAAGTTGTCTTTAATCAGCGTCCGAGGTCAATGTAATCTAGAGTTAAAAAAGCCGGTTCTTAATAAAAACTGGAGTCTGCTGTCAAACTTCTGATATGTTATGCAGAAGAATATAATACAATTATACAAAGTACGTAGCTTTCTTTCCCCCCTGGACAACTATTGAAAATGCCAATAAACTGTAGCACTTGTTAAGAGCGGGAAATTGGGACGCAAAATGTGCTGCCTCAGATGAGGAATACAGGAGCTGAGAAGAGCCGACATAAACAGTCCTGGCTCGCAATACCCGCAAGGGGTGTTGCGGGGGGAGGCGGGAGGGGGGGGGGGTTTGGGTTGCGCTGGGGGAAGGCCGGGGGTTAGGGGGTTTAAAAAAAAAAGTACCTGGACGCCGGGTTCCGACCGTGCTGCATCTGCTGTGTCCTCCTGGGCCGGGGACGGGTCCGCATTGGCGCATTTGGTTGAGTGGCTGGTGGCAACGACAACCCCTCTTAGCCAATCCAGACGCTGCTCCAGCAGCGCCAAGATTGGCTGGAGCAGGGACTGTCCCGCCCATAGGAGACCGGGGGCTGCGGCCACTGACCTGCAGCAGCCCTCGCTCGCTCTCCTAATGTGCAGCAGCAGCAATGCAGGCTAATACGCGTGCGCATGTTTGGGATGGTCCAGAAAATGACCAGCCTTAACCTGAACATGCGCACTGGGCCTGCCCTGCTGCTGCTGTCAGTCAATAACAAAACACACCCTTCAGTGCTGCCCCACCCACTTTAGTGACACTTCCTGACTGTCTCCTCTGGCCGGTTTCGAGTCGGGATGCAATTTTCCCCGTTAAGTTAACGAGGAAGAATGTGGCCACAATGTGGGCGGGGCAACGCCCTAACGCCCTTAATAGACGCACCGCCACTGACGGCATGGCTACTTCCTCTAGTTCAGAAAATCCACAACGATTTCTTGGAAAACTCGGCTTCAACAGCTAGGGACTTCCCCTTGCTCGAATACTGACTTGTCCAAGAACTCATGGAGTTTTCAAAGATCTGAGACTTTGATGACGTTATTATGTCCACCTTTACATCAAACTTGGCCCCTTCAAGGTATAAATATGCCCACACTTGCCATAGCAAACACACGGTGGTTTGGAGCAGTTCGCCTATCTACTTGCCTGACGCATCCTGCTCTTCAAGTGCCGAAGGAAGCCGACTCTCCAGCAGATGCACTGAGAGAGAAGCTGTCTTTTCTCTTGCCGAGAAATCCAGCTCCAGTGTTTCCAAGCTAACCTTGCAGTTTGTTGGGAAATCGAGTCCTGAGCCTGACCTTCTACTTTCTAAACCAAGGTACGGAGCAGATTAGACCCTAAGAGAAATCTTGGATAAATTCTTGGCAAAGAATACTACATTTATGCTACACGTCACTTACTTCTTCTCTCGTACTCGACCTAGGTTGGGTACATTGGGGATCTTATTTTAGAAGCATCAGTTGAGTACTTTTTAGCCTTTGTTATTTATGTATGTATTTATCTATGGTCTAGGAACCATACAATGCTCTTACAGTATTATTTTATTTTACTCTTTTTAGTGTATGCATTATATTTTGCAACCATTATTACGATTGTAGCAGTTCATTTCTTTTGCTTGAGAAAGAAGACTGTTCAATAAATACTTTTATTGAAAACGTCCGTCTCTCTCTTTCTCTGCACATCTGGTGAAACGAAGCATGCCTAAATGAATGAGTAAAATATCTATCTATTGTTTCCACGACTCTGAAGATCAGTTTTATCTTGGGGAAACAAAGTTGTCATGTTTATGCGGTTGTCAGAAACTAATCCCTTGTGAACTCTAGAAAGTTTCTAGTGACCTCTGAGCTAGCTGGCACTCACAATTAAGTCCAATATTATCGATAGAGACCTAGTACACAAGTCCTACGTCAAATCTATAGGATATATTATTCCAATGCGCAGAGCCTATCTATACTACTATTATAAAGAGAGAAGAGACACCTTTCGGCAAGGTAAACTCGGGAACTACAGCACCAATCCACACACCCAATACAGCGTTGGAAAGGGCAGTTGCAGCAGAAGGACATAGGCTATGCAGACGCCCACCATTTACATTTAAAAGGTAAAAGAACCGTGCCAGCAAAGTAGTCCCTTGTGGGCGTGTCTGCATTGTCCTGTGGGTGTGTGTTGGGGGCGTGACAATCGCTGGGGGCATTCCGTCACGAGTGTTGTTTTTTCTTCCCAGGTTCTATACATTCCTGCTCCCTTTAAATTGCAATTCAGTGGAGGTCCCATTCTCTTAGAACCACCCGAAGCACAGTTATGGGCAAAAATACAACTAAAAGGCCCTGCAAAGCATTATGGGATAAGATTAGCATAATTTTTAGCATTCATGAAAGGGTTTCAATGTTTTTGAATTTTACTAATCGGGACAACTAGGGACGACGAGGTGAACTGCAGCTCTTTGTAGAATTATTTGGATACTATAATATTCACTTCCCACTGCTAATCTCGTCCCATAATGCTTTGCAGGGGCTTGATCTCAAAATCATCACCTCTCTCACTGCTTGCTGGAAGCTAATTTCACTTTTGTGAAATGGCTATATGCATTTTAGCATGTAGAAATACTTGTTATTTTACCTTGAATATATGAGGTTTCTGTTTAAATAATTGGAAATCAGACAGAACGAAATATTGCGGATTTATTGTACCAAGTTCGCGCCAATTCCGCCCACCCCTACTTTAAATACCCCTGCACCCCATAATCATAACCCACCCTTACTCTATAAAATACCCCAACACCCTTAAACACTAACCCATCTTAACCCTATAAATATACCCTGTACCACTAAACCCAAACCTATCCCTAAACCGTATAAATAACCCTGTACCTCAAAACCCAAACCTACCCCTGAACCATAAAAAAACCCCTGTACCCCAAAACCCAAACCTATCCCTAAACCCTAAAATACCACTGTACCCCAAACCCAAACCTAGCCCATAACCCTTAAAATACCCCTGTACCCCAAAACCCAAACCTACCCCTGAACCCTAAAAATACCCCTGTACCCCAAAACCGAAACCTAGCCCAGAACCCTAAAATACCCCTGTATCCCAAACCCAAACCTAGCCGTGAACCCTAAAAATACCCCTGTACCCCAAAACCTAAACCTAGCCCTGAACCCTTAAAATACCCCTGTACCCCAAAACCCAAACCTACCCCTGAACCCTAAAAATACCCCTATACCCCAAAACCCAAACCTAGCCCTGAACCCTAAATATACCCCTGTACCCCAGAACCCAAAACTATATCTGAACCCTTAAAATACCCAAACACCCCACAACATATACCTCAGTACCCCAAAACATATACCCCTATACCCATACTTGCCTTATCCAAACATTTTAAAAAAAACATGCTTTTATCATTCATGCATTTACAACGAATTTCGTTTTAAATGTATGCGTGGTAAAAGCATATAAAATGTAATGCCACGTGTTATAATGGCATTGCGGAGTCATGGTACTTTCGTAATGAAAGTATGCGGAGTGATGGTATGCGGAAAGAAAGTTGCGGAATAATGGGTGTTTACCCTCCCCTATAAGTACATTGGTGGCACGGCGGCTCACATCTCCAGCAACATACTCATATTTTTTCACCACCGATTGGAAAAATGCACAGGTCTCTCTCATTGATGCCCAGCACCGACATACACTTTTAGACACACCTCCCACCACAAGTTCTAGAATTACGAACTTTAGAGATAGGGAGCTACGTTCGAATCTCGGCATCAGCTCAACATCCTGTGATTCCAGACAAATCGCTTTGTCTCCCCATGCCTACCACAAACGAATGTGTTCTTCTGTAATGTAAATTGTGCTCATGCCATGTTGTCGAGTTCGCGCTATATAATATTGCAAGGAAAATAAGGTAGGGAAACTCGAGTTCACACACTACTGAACGCGCACTCTTAAGTGCATCAGCAGTGCACTGTGAATCGGAGCGTTTCACAGGCCTGTCACAGATAAGAAATGCAATCAAAACGAAATCCTACAAAACAATACACTACTGGCCGGCAGCAATTCATACCCGGACAACGTCGGGACGGGCTGCTAGTTGGGAATATAGGAACTACACTACAAGGAATTAATGCAGTATAATCCTAATGCCTCCAGAAGCGGCATCAGAGTAGTAATGGGTGGAGCTAGATGAAGAGTTGGGGGATGACCCGGTCGCAGGGGAGGGGAGTAGGGAGGGGAAGAGGTGGTCAACGAGAGAGAGACAGGTATCTTTGCCTTGGATCATGACAGTACCGTTGTTATAGAGTGAGATAGTGAGGGAGCCGTTGAAACACACAGAGGGGGACATTTTTAGTTGTTTCCCATGAGGGATAGAGGAGGAGGAGGTGACGTTAAGGGAATTATATAAGCTGGTGGACCAAGAGGGGGTGTTGTGAGTGAAGAAAATGAAATCGTTTTTTAGCCTCCCAAACCGACCATTGTAAAATTGATCAACAAAAAGGGAATCAGGGAAACATTCAATAGTGTTATGCTTCAATCGTTTTATGGAAGCTTTAGTCTGGTTGGGAGGATACATGATTTTGTAGCAATTAATTCCAGCCTTAACTCGAGTGGTGGCCATGTTGGGAAAATGAGGACGAGGAGGGTGAGGGGGGGTAAGAAAAGGGTGTTACTAGGAAAACTGTGAAAGGCCTAAACGGTGTAGCTGGCACTACTTGCTGCACATCTGTAAATGAGGGAAAGGCTGCCAGGGCACTCAATGTGCCCTTTAAACAGATATGAAGAAACGTTACAACTGTCCGCGCTGTTGCGGCGCAGCTGCACTTGATCTATTGTCCGATGGTAATGTTTTATCAGTGGCACATGGGTGATGTTAAGAGAAGAGTTCCTGAACCAGATCTGTGGGATAATGACAATTTTCCCACTCCAAGATGGCCTATGAATGCATAGGGTGGAACCAGCCCATTTTACTCTCTATGCATGAGTGAATGAAGGCAAGGAAGTGCTGGCAGGTTCCCAGGCGAGGGAGTCAGCATGGGGGTGAAGAACCCCTTACAAATATGCCTCACGATGAATGGGTGGGGATTAGATGGCTCTTTGTAAACGTCACGCATCAAGCAGGGACCGGTAAAGCTTGTCGTTGGCCGGACTTGTCCACAAACAGCAGCCACCCGACAGGAGCATGGGATCTGAGCGGAATCCCAATGCCATACAGTAGCAGTCGCTGGTGTCGTGGGGCACGAGGGCCAGGTCCCACCAAGGCACGGTCCACCCCACAGAAGCTGCTCAATCAGGGGCTATTCGGGGCTGAATGCAGGCCAGGCCAGTGTTGCTGGGCCCTGTCGGCAATACAGAAGGAACACAGTCCCAACCCGGGGGCCAACCGGGAAGCAGGTGAATAAATTAGAGGAGGAGACCGCAGATCCCGCGGGAGGCCGAGGCAGGTCTAAAGCCGGCCCCGCGCGGCGCCAGTCAGCATCTAGAGGTCGCAGGTGGCCGCCATCTTAGGGCCAGGCAGGTTTCAAGGAGAGTGGTTCGAGGGGGAGCCGCCACCGCACCGGGAGTGAATTGTGCGCCCCCCCGCCCAGAAACTTTAGCGAAGGCTCCGCCAGGAATCAGCGAGTATTTGGCAGCCCTACCTCCCGGGAGCAGCTTCATACTGCTGCATCTCCGGCAGCGCACCAACCGCCATTTTGTGATCCGCTGCTTCCCTCCGCCACTGAGAAAATCAAGCGATTCCGCAACCCCAAACACAAGCAGGGTCGCTCCGCTGGTGCCCCAGGTAATCCGCCTCAGGAAGGTGGCGTTTTCATCCCGGAGGAAGTTCTGCAGCCGCCTAGAAGCGAGCTGAGGCAGCGCATGGACTGAAGCTCCTCTTCCTGCATCCAATATCGAAGTGAGCATCTGGAAGGGTCCCGGAGACCCAGTGAGGTACGTGAACGGTATCCCCGACCGCAGCGGTGCAAGAGCGGCTACTGTGCCCTACTAAGCAGATGCTGCTTCAGTTTTTTTAAGAGGGCCTCAAAACGGGTCTCTATCGGGCTCAGTTTTGTGCCCTAGCACAGTCGGCCGTTAATTCCCGGACTGCAGTTCTCCTCCCCTGACCCCCCTCTCCCTCTCCTGTGCCCTCCTCTCCCATTTCTCCCCCAACAGTATGCCCCCCTTACCTCTAGCTAATACGCTCCTCGTCCAATTTGCATCGCCCCAGTACTCCAATCTCATCTCCTCCCACCTATTCCTACCTGCCACCCCCCTTTTGTGTCCTCCTCTCCTCCAACCTTCTCCCCAGTTACCTTTCCTTATGTTCCCATTATTCCTCCCTCTCCCCCGCTTCTCTACCTCCTCCTTCCCTTGCTATTTACCCCGATTTCACCACAAACCCATTGCATCTCTCTCCTTCCCCCCACTCCTCCAGCAATGTTATGCTACCCCCTCTCCCCCCTTGGTAACCCTTTCCATTTCCCTACCTCGGGCCCAGCAGAACCATTTCCTTTCTTCAACTTCCCTTTCTCCCAACCCCCCTCACTCTGCCAGATGCCCGTTCCCTCACAGCCACCTCTCCTAGTTGACAGGACCTCTCCAACCACCTCCCCTCTTTTCCGCCCTACAACCCTATGACTCCACCCAGTCCTCCCCTCTCCTTCAACCCCACTGCCTTGAGCCGCACCCATCTCCCCTAAATATGTCCTTAATTCCTTTCCTTCATGCAACGCCAACAAAGACAACACTACCTTCACCTCTGATACACCAACTCCCGCTCTCAACCTCCACTTTTTCCCACCTATGAACCCTTAGCAACATTTCCCCCTATGGACTCACTAACCCTTGAATCGCTGATGAGGAAGACAAAATCAGGTTCCCCAGCAGATCCTTGCCCCCCTAGTATTTTCTGCTTGGCACGACCTATGTTAGAGGACCATATCCTAGCCACACTGAATAAATCCTTGAGCACCGGCAGGCTCCCCACTAGCTTCAAAGAAGCTCGTGTAAGACCGTTGCTAAAGAAAGTGGGGGCAGATCCCAACGCCTTAAAAAATTATAGACCCATATCCCAGCTGCCTTTCCTGTCCAAAGTTCTTGAGCAACATGTGCTTAAATCTCTGTCTAGCTTCCTGGAGTCTAACCATCTACTCCATGAGAGGCAGGCTGGTTTCCGCGCACATCACAGCACCGAACTTGTCATGCTTTCGGTGCTGGATGAGCTCAGAAGGATGGCTGACAGTAAGAGACCGAGCGCCCTGAATTTGTTAGACCTATCAGCGGCGTTCGATACTGTCAGCCATACCCTTCTACTGGACAGGCTGGCTGGGGTTGGGATTCAGGGCTCAGCTCTTCGGTGGCTGGAATCATTCTTATCTGGGAGAACCCAGAGAATCCAGATGGGAGATAGCATATCAGGAGTGGGAGGTCTGACCTGTGGTGTCCCCCAGGGCTCAGCGCTATCCCCACTCCTGTTTAACTTATATCTGCAGCCTCTGATTAACACACTAGCGGAGATGGGCTGCCGGGTGTTCAACTATGCCGACGACACACAGCTGCTGTTGGGCATAGATGACACCGTACAAGCCCAGTCACACGCCCAGGACATACTTAGATACACAGTTCACTGGATGGCTACTAACCAGCTAAAAATTAACCCGGAAAAAACAGAGGTGCTGATAGTACCATCCAAGTGTTCCTCTTGGAGTGACATGTTCTGGCCCCAGGAGCTGGGCCCAACTCCACAGCCAGTTACCACAGTCAAAAGTCTTGGCATTAAGTTAGACAGTGCTCTTTCGATGACCAACCAGGTTTCCACTGTGGTTGGCACCTGCACTGGTCTTTTAAGACAGCTGCGCAAACTAGTCCCTCTCCTCTCCGAGCCGATGCTTCGCACAGTGGTTTCTGCCACCATAGTGTCAAGACTCGACTATGGAAATGCGCTCTACTTAGGCCTGCCAAAGACGCTAATTAACAGACTTCAAGTAGTCTTAAATGATGCCGCCAGGCTCATTTTTAATCTCCCGAGGAGAGCGCATGCCTCCCCATTACTAAAGAGTCTACACTGGCTGCCAATCGGGCAGAGGTCCACCTTTTAAAAGCCTCTGTATAGCCCATAAAGCCATCTATGGGCAGGCCCCGGCCTACATTAAGGAACGGATTGAGATATATAGACCGGAAAGAAACCTCAGGTCTTCAGACGCCCAACTCCTTGTTTGCCCACGTTTCAAACTGGCTACAATGGGAGGGAGATCTTTCTCGGTCGTACTACCGAACCTATGGAACGCCCTGCCCGAGGCACTCCGTAAGGAGGGTAATCTGCTCTGTTTCAGGAAAGCCCTGAAAACCAACCTTTTCAGAACAGCATACAACCTAGCATAATTCCTGTCCTTTCCTCTACCCTTCTCAGTTCCTTGGTTGTTATGACATGTGGTATAAGCACCCTGAGACCTGTAGGTGACTTGGCGCTATATAAACCCGCAATAACAAATAACAAAATAACAAATATACCCCAACTCATCTCCTGTTCCCCAACCTCTCCCTGCCCTCCACCACCAATTTCACCCCCTCCTGTTTCCATCCAGCCACCCAACCTTTCGTGCTCTGCCCTAGTCTCTCTGGAAAAGAAGCTAGGCTCTCTTATTACCTCCATCTCACAGCTTGTAGCTACCATTTCACTTTTAAGCTCCAAGATTTCCACTTTTCCATACACCTCATCTCCTTTGGAAAACTCTCACCTTCCCATGAGATGCACCTCGCCCCCCCAGCCCAGTATAACCAAGCATAACCAGTCGTCTGCAAACATCGTTAACTCACACAAGCCCTTAAACGCCACACTTCTTCAACTTGCATCTCCTAGTATCCCAACTATCTACACTATCCCGACCATCTCCTATGTCAGCACCAAGCATCCACCAAAACCCTACTGAGCACCCCCATATAAGTAAAATATCTCTATCACCGTTCATAGCCCAAGTGCCCCCGTCACCAAAACAGTCTCGACAGAGGTGCGCTGTCTGCTCCACAACTGCAGATCTACAATAAAACACAAACTTGAAATCTCCGATACCATCACCCTTCACAATATTGACATGCTCTTCCTAACAGAGACCTGGTTCAACAATACCTCTCACTCTGTTTGATCTCCAATTACCCACAGGCAATTCTATTTTTAGGAATGACAGAATTGACAAAGTTGGGGGAGGTGTTGCAGTAATCTTTAGAAACTCCCTTTAACTTAAGGCTTTTCCTATCAGCTCCTTCCGCACTTTTGAATGCCTATCTCTTGAGCTTCAATTACACCACCGCTCACCCCTCAGATTCCATGCCATTTACCGCACGCCTGGTAGCGGCCCTTCGTTTATGGAGGAACTCACTGACTTCATCAGCGACCAATACTCGCAAAGTGACAATCAGACCTTTGTGGGTGAATTCAATCTCTACTGGGGCTTACCGCAAGACTCTTCCGCGTATGTGCTGGCAACCTTCCTCTCTGCAACCGATCTTATCCAACACTGCACAGAATCAACACTCTCTAAGGGCTCAATCCTGGACCTTGTTATTTCTAAAGCAGGCATGCTTTCTATAGCTACCCCTATTCATGTAGACTGGTCTGACCAACTCCTCATCCCATTCTCTCTTCAACTATCACACTCTATAACTCTTGGCTAACCTAAGAGGGCTACCTCCTGGTTAAGTGACACTAATAATATTGACGTTGGTTCCCTCTGTGAATCAGCTTTGCTCTCACTTCCAAGGCTAGACCGGAACCTAGATGTTGACAAACTCACCTCCCAACGCCTCACAGTCCTTGCAGTCAAAATCAATAACGTCGCTCCTCTCCAAAGCAAAAAGAAAAGGCCCATTCCCTCAGCACTTTGGTTCAACAAATCCCTCTATGAAGAAAGGAAGCACCTAAGACTTTAGGAGAAACAATGGAGGCAATTGCCCTCCACCGATAATTTAACCACGCTTCGTTCAGCAAGATCCAAGTACCACAAGCACATCTTCCTTAGGAAAGCGTCGCACTTCAGAACCCTCCTTGACTCAGCCAAAAATAGACCCAAAAAACTATTTGATCTCATCAAGAATACTAACTGCTCTCCCCCAACCTCCAAGTTGGAGGATTCTCAAAGAAAGCAGAGGATTTCGCTATATTCTTTGACGAAAAAATGAAATCACTTGTGGATCAGGTCGTTCATTCTACCCCTCCAGAGGAGCGCAAATCACTAGCCATTTGACAGAACTTTGACCCCATCTCTGAAGATGCCCACCTCAACTGCATCCTCGAAACAAAGCCCTCCAACCATTTTCTTGACCCCATCCCTAGTGCCATTGCCACTAACTTCTATACCCATTCTCTTTCCTATTGGACCACTCTGGTCAACCTCTCCCTCTGTCAAGGCTCCCTTCCTGTCCCCTTCAAAACTGGGCAGTTCACTCCTCTGCTTAAATAAAACCCACTGCTGATGCGAATGACCTCCACAACTTCCGCCCCATCACTAACCTACCCTTTCTTGCGAAGATCACAGAAAGATGTGTAGCAAAACAACTCTCTCGTCATATCAAGGACAATGATTTTCTTGACAATTTTCAGTCCGGCTTCATCCAAAACTGCAGCACTGAAACAGCCCTGCTGCGAGTGATTGATGATGCGCTGCGGATACTCAATTCGGGGGGGGGATCTCATCTTCTAATTCTCCTTGACCTTTCTGCAGCATTTGACATTGTCAATCACAACACTCTCCTCAACACTCTTCAACAGAGAATGGGCATTGAGGGCACTGTGCTTAAATGGTTTGCTTCCTTCCTCTCTGATAGATCCCAAATGATCAAAATAGCGAACAGTCTTTCATCTCCTTTGGCGGTAGGTCAAGGTGTTCCTCTAGGCTCTATACTTGCACTCACATTGTTCAATCTCTATTTAGAACCACTGGGAAATCTCCTAAGTAAATCCAGAATCCACTATCATCTTGACGCAGACGACATTCAAATCTACCTCAAGGTTGCCTCCACTCACGATCTCTCCATTTTAAGCTCTACTCTCGACTCCATTCAAAACTGGATGAAAACACATCAACTGATTCTAAATCCCTCCAAAACTGAATTCTTCCTCCTCTCCTCCTCACGTTCTCCTCCCCTGGTTCAATCATGGATGGATCAGATGAATCTACTTAACAATTACCCGATCAGTGTCGACAGCAAAAAATCCCTGGGTGTCATACTAGACAAAAAACTCAATCTAGTCTCCCACATCAACTCCATTGCAAAGTCTGCTCGATACCAACTGTGCCTTCTTTGGGGAATTTGTCGCTTCTTCCCGGAGCAAGACCTTAAAACCCTGGTCCAATCGCTGGTCCTCTCCTGACTGGACTACTGCAATTCTCTTCTCGCTGGCCTCCCAAAATCCCACCTGTACCCCCTTGAATCTGTTCTCCATTCAGCAGCTTGCTTCATTTGTGGGGCCAAAAGAAGCGACCACATCACACCCATGTTATCCATCCTCCGCTGGCTTCCCATCGAGGCAAGATCTATCTACAAGACTGCCTGTATCACCCACAAAGCCTTGCACTCCTCCTCTCCTTGCTACCTGGCGAATAAACTGAAACTCTCTGGAGGCTCTAGACCATCACGTAATGCGGAAAATTTACTGCTTGAACCTCCCACTTTCAAGATGGAAAGATCAATGGCCCTATCTTTTTCAGGCAATGCGGTGAGAATCTGGAACTCACTTCTGCCTCAGCTCCGGACCACCACCTCCTCCCAGACCTTCAAAACTGACCTCAAAGTTCTCCTCCTTCAAAGACATTTCCAAATTTAATTCACACACTCTCTATTATCTGAAGGAAGACCCTCCATTATAGAGAATTCTTTTCTCCATGACTATGGAAGTGCCATCCCAGTGTGTTCTGCCATTTATTGCAGCATTATCCTTCTGCCTGTGTTCGGTACTCTTTTGTAACATGAACACATCACTTTTGTCTTGTAACACACTCTTTGCTACCTCTTACATTTTGTTTGCTTTAGATACTTGCACAAGTGCCACCATTGCCTATGTAACGTTTGTTCTTGTGTTTGAGTGTCTGCCATTTATTGCAGTACTATACTTCTACTTGTACTTTGTACGCTTTTGTAACCTGCACACATGTCACTTTTCCCTCCTGTATTGCACCGTTTGCTACCTCTTGTTTTTTGTTTGCTCATAATTGTCACTTTTGCCTCATGTAACGTAACGTTTGCTTTTGTAATTTGTTCACTTGCAATTTTCTCCTCATGTATCAGTACTGTTCCTATTATGAAGCGCACTGACACCTTCGGGTAAAGTTCGCGCTATATAAAAACGCATAAAATAAAATTATAATAAAAAATCCCTGTGACTTGACCCTGAGCCTCTGACGTGATGTTTCCAGGGCCCTCGGTGGGCGAAGGTAATGATGGGTTCGGGACACCCCGGTCGCTCTCCTGCCCCCTTCCCCCCCTTCCCGCGTTACCTAATTGTGGGGGGAAACAACACTTACAACGTAACTTTTACAACGCACTACCTTTACAACTAAACTTTTACAACGCAACATCCATTAAAACGCATGCCATTACAACGCAACCATTACAACGCATGTCACTACAACGCATATCATTACAACGCAGTCATTTCAACGCATACCTACACTATCCAACACTTACCCTACTGTTGCACCCCCTGGAGTTAGAATAGTAATTTTTACCCCTACACTATCCAATACTTAACCTACTGTTTCACCCCCTTGAGTTAGAATAGTAATTTTTACCCCTACACTATCCAATACTTACCATACATGCAATGTAATGGTATGCGTTGTAATGGTATGCATTGTAAATGTAGTATGCGTTGTAGTGGAATGCGTTGTAAAGGTAATTTCAAAGGATTCGTTGTAATGGCATGCGTTGTGATGGATGTTGCGGTGTAAAAAATGCGTTGTAAAGGTATGCGTTGTAAAAGTATGCGTTGGAACGACATACATCCAATTGTGGGCTATGAAGTGAAAGCATCGCAATGCGAGCAGTCTGTCAAACAAGAATAAGGCCGCGAGTGGTGCGCCAGGCAATCTGTTTTTAATTATTGTGCCAGCGTCTGGGCTTGATAATTTAAAACATATGGTGCCCGTGCTCATAACCGCAAACCTTAGGCCATGGGCGGTTACATTGGCTGGGAAAGGCGGGACTGCGCCCACCTTTATCCAATTGTGTGCTGTCTTTTAAGGAAGACGCATGCAAACGCCAATCGAAATATTGCAGGAAAAACAGCCACAAGCACGAGCTTGTGAATAAGTGCTGGTCAGCTGCAAGAGAATCATTTTTCTATTGCAGCGCTGCCATAGGCTCGACCTAAAGACGGGCACTTTAGGGCTTTAAGTGGGCCGGGTCTCACTCGGTCTGAGCACAGGCAGTCTTTTAAAGTGGGCCGCGAAACGCGTCTCCATCGGGCTCTGTTTTGTGGCCTGTCACAGGCTGTCCGTTTTTTTTTTCCTGGACTGCAGTGGGAGCAGGCACATTGATGTGCGCTGCTCACACTGCTCACTTCTCACTAGTGGAGAAGTTATGGCATGACGTCATGCCAGGTGAGCGTTTTAGGGGAAGGAAAATCCTTTAAAGAGAGTCATTTTCTCTCTGGATTTCCCTTCTCTTTTTGAAAGTAAGGAGCAGCAACATTGTTGTGGTGTAACCAGGGCTTTAAGTCAAAGCTTTTTCAATATTATACACAAGCCATAGTTGCTGCTTATTTATCTTTTGCAACTAACAACCAGTGACAAAGCCAACAGTCCTGACATGTTGTAGGTATGATGTTTCTTGTTGTATCATATATCTTAATGCAATAATATAAACAACAAAGTACAAGTCGGGCGGCACACTATGCTAAGCACAGATTTTTAGCTTATGTGTTTTTAAGCCACGCTCCTTTGAGAGATCCCCCCATTCATTTCATCCCACTTAAATCCGTAGGGTGCTTTGAAGTTAGATGTTCTCTCATGGTATTTAGCACCAGCAATTTGCTACACACTCTTTTTTGTTTACTTTTTTGTTTGCTGTCTTGTGTTGATTTCCTGATGACAGTGGTACACTGTAGTACTCAAACCGAATTTATGTTGATATACACTATCAGTAGATTTTTCATTTTCATTACAGGGACAGTGATTTGTGTTGATACACACTTCCCCCCAGTAACTGGCTGACTAAATAGACATTTTAGTACGCGGCGACTCCTTATTGGCTAATAAAGATGTTATAAGTAACCCAGCAGCCAGAGTTCGTTGCTTAAGGCGACCTGCCAGAACAATTCATTCTCCTATCTTCTCAGAATTAGAACAAGCATTTGCAATGCAATAGGTCTCGCAATAGTGAAAGTTGGAGCTATCTGAATTACAAATTATGTTTTTTATTTATTTTTTTTCTCTTCGTTTAGCGGAAATCATACCATTTAAAACTTTGCTTGTCCATGGTGATCAATTGT
The DNA here is from genome assembly GCF_964263255.1 of Lissotriton vulgaris. Classification (NCBI taxonomy): domain Eukaryota; kingdom Metazoa; phylum Chordata; class Amphibia; order Caudata; family Salamandridae; genus Lissotriton; species Lissotriton vulgaris. The sequence goes on from NC_141685.1 coordinate 263,827,317, forward strand.
GGTTGGTATCACTATATTTTTGTGTCAAATAGAAAACTGCAAAAAATAAATAAACCTTTATTCACACACTTACAATTTATTTATTTTTGGCAATTTTTAAAGCGCAGCAATTACCCGTGGGTGTCTCGGCGCTAGCAGCTAAAAGATAGCTAACCAGATAATAAACAGTGAAACAGTGAATAAAGTGATCCACAAGGATGTCATTGAGAAAACAGCCATGTCTTTAGCTGCTTTCTGAAGACAATCAAAGATGGGCTGGTCTTTATATTAAGAGGAAGAGAGTTCCACAGCATCACAACATCTCCCCCACATAGGAGGAGGTGGTTATCGGTTTGATCCGATGCAGGAATCACACCATCACCACAACTGAAGCACATATTTCAGTTGACCCGTTCCACTCTGTTGGACCTCATATTAAGTCATGCCGCACTAAATAAAGTATTTTTCCAAAAATGCCAGACGTGTGCATGCTGCCTTGTTTGTGGTCATCAACAAGAAGAGGCTCAGAAAGAGAGGATACACAGTAGAATGTAAATGTAAATGTACATGTATTTATATAGCGCAAATCGCCCACATCGCAGGCATCTATGCGCTTGCTTAGGGAACCCGTCCTGGTATTCCCCTGTGAGATACCCCGGCAGGGTATCCACAAGGTGAAAGCCAGGCATCCCGCCGCGAGTGGCCGTTGTGGAGATTAAGCAAGCTATTGCCCAGAGTCGCAGAGTGTGAACCCGTGAGTCGAGTAGGCACCGGAGCGAGAATTATCGAGTCCGTGGAATTATTGAGCCCAACCCCCGTCGGGGCGGGGAATTGAACCCTAGTCCAGGGCCGATCTCAGCTTCCGGGTCTGCCGCCTCTAACCCCTGAGCCACACTTCTCCACAAGTAGAAGAACTACACTCTTTGGGAAATATTCCTTCTCTACATATTGGATGCATGACATTTGGGGAAATGGGAGTTTGAATTTTCAGCACATAATGGTGACTTCTAATCCATCACTTGTAAATTGTCTTAATGCATTTCAGTAAGTGGAAATCAATTTCCTTAAGATAATTATTGGAATCACAGCAGTATTCTTGCAACCCAGCTGGCACCAAGACCAGTACTGCCTTCAATAAAAAAAAGTGCCGCAGTACATCACCATTCCACATTGAAGCAGAGTGGGCAAGTGTGGCACAGCGTTTTTATTGCCCTAGCCAACTTCTCCTGTGCATGTTGCTCTAAATCCACCACCAGCAGACTGAGGAGCCAATCCATAAGAAGCATTTATGGGTACCAGAAGCAGTACTCCTATAGTGGTCTTTAACGTGCTATTACATACCTTTGTTAATTGTCCATCTGTTTGAAGCTGAATGCAGATAAAACAGATAAATCGGTTCTAGGAATTCATACTCGGACCTGGATCACCATATGGACACACAGAATAGAATATTAGTGAAAAAATGGATCTGGTCGAAGACACTGCCTTGTGCATAAGACACTGTAGTGTGGTTTATGGGCCTCTTTCTGCGTGCATGTTAAGTTAGCATGGCTTATTAGGAGTTTAAACGCCATTTTCCCTTTTGCTGCTTTTTTTTGCACACAACACTGCTTAGCTGTTTTTGCAGAGTTATCTTTCACAAAGGTCTGTACATGAGAAAAGGTTTGTTTTTCAACATCTCTAGACATACATCGTGCCCCCAGTCTGTACAGTGAGTGCTGAGCCGCCAAGGTTATCATAACGTGTGAGCCTGTTTATCGGCGTGTCCGTGTAACACATTCTAGACACAACAATTTGGCATCTGCAAGCCGAGTAGGATTCTGGCGCCTTTATCATAGCACACTTGCCAGAATTAAACACACTTGGAAGATTCCAGGCATGCAGAGAGACTAACCGATCCTGATGTAATTTACACTTACTGAGCGGATAGGTAAATGGGGTCCCCCTAAGAAAAATCAAGAGACCTTCTATAGTCTTATAATACATAGTTCCAAGATAGGGAGGGTGCTTCAAATAGGCGCTTCTTATCACCTGTTTGCACTATAATATGATTCCTCCTTTTGTATTTTATGGAATTGTAACCATGCTGATCGCATTATTCTTAATCATATGTATGCTTATGTTGATTAAAATACTGTGCTTGAGATCACGTCGTTAAAATAAACATTTTAACCCTGCAGTGTCTCTATTTTACTCTTGTGGACTGGTATGAACGTATAACAAAAGAGTGTTCTCACTTCCCACCATTCCTGAGATGGTCCTAAGTCGCATGTTCTAGGTTGTCTAATAATTGGTTTCTTTGCTATAGGACGAAGAGCTAATGTGACACTGATTGCTAGTCTGGTAGGGGATTTTGGGTACTAAGGTGAGTTTTGGCACACCCTAATTCACTAAGGTCCTAAGGGGCACATGCATCATTGTAAATTGCATTCGCAAATGGTGCGAATTGCAAAATTCGGCCGTTTGCGAAAGCAATTTCAACTTTTGGGATGCATCATCATTTTTGTACTTTTCACAATTTAAGAAATCGCAATAAGGAATCTCATATTGAGATTCCTTAAATGCAATGCATCAAACTTAAAAAATTAGTGATTTCGCTAATAAGGGGAGCAAATTACCATGAAGTTGACTTTCATGGTAATTTGCGAAAACATTGAAAAATGCACTAAAGTGCATTTTTCAAAGTTCCATTTTACACACACACATTCCCTTGGGGCATGTGTGTGTGCAAGATGTACTTATAGGCAGATTTCTGGGGTGCAACAGGGTGCCCTTTGGACACCCCTGCACCCTTGAAATTGCATTCTCAATTTGCGATTCTCTAATGGAGAATTGCAAATTGAGAATGTCTTCCCATTCATTCATATGGGCCTCTAGGCCCATAGGAATGAATGGGGAGGTATTCCTTAATTGCGAATCTCATTTAGAGAATCGCAATTAAGGAATTTTAAGAAATCGCTATTTTTTTAGCGATTTCTTGATGCATTGCAGTTTGCAATTCCTTAATTGCGATTCCTTATTTTTCGCAATTAAGGAATCGCAAAAAGCAATATTGGTGCATGTGCCCCATAGTCTCTATGCACAGTTCTGTGTCGGAGCAGAATCCCTGTAACATGGCGCCCCCAACGAGTGTGGTCTTATTGTGAGACACTTGAGTAGTGGTTATATCAGTCTACAACCCCCTCACTATCGTTTCCGGTTGGCAGTAGTTGCGAATAAAAAACCTACCTATATTTACATAGGTTGATTCAAGCTTGATACTTCTCAAAGGTTTCCTCTTTGAATTACTACCCAGTTGTGCGTTATAGTATTGCATTGTACTTCTCTATTAGTTTCAATATGGCTGCAGTTGATATCCCGGCACACAGTTGTGTAGCTGTGCGTAATCATTTGCAGGAAAACCTTGTTTCTCTAGAGGGACAGGCAGTGGTTTTTGTAGTCTCTGCTGACGTGGCGAACCTGTTTGAGTTGTATTACTCATGGGTCCCATTTCCTACGGTGGATGCTGTTTCTGGTGTTTTTCACTCGTATAACCCGCTGATGCTCCTGCAGTGTACGCTCCATAATGGACAGTATAAATACCGATTTCTGTTTGGCAGCATGCCGTTTGGTTTAATGGCGCCCTCCCACATGTTTTTACAGCGGTCAGACAAGGACCGTTGTCCATTCCAGGCGCTACTTGGCCTGTGTTGGCTGCTTACACCCCGCATCCTCAGGCGGGTGGTATGACAGCCCAGCAACTGTGACCCCTATATGCCTCTTCGGTAGCAGTTATTAGGGGTCTGGTTCACTACATTACTAGTAACCTCCCGGTTGGGGCCCCGGGTAGTGCAGCGCATCCAGTTGGCGGACTCAAATTTAGTCCCGTCATGGTTAATGCGGTCATAGGCAAGCGCCCGCAGGATAAGGAAGAAATGCCTTTTTGGCTTGCCGAGAAATTTGACCAACTGGAAGCAGTGTTCCCAAATACTAGTCCTGTTGAGAAACACAGGATTCTCACCGTGAGTTTGCAGAAAGACTTAGTGCCTGACGTAACTAGGTGTACAACTAGGGGGGTGACTTTTGCGGCGGTCTATACTCGGTACTTTGGCACCCCATCAATGACTGTTTTGCCTAATGTGATCAAACATGTTCAGGATGAGCACGGACCAGAGGCAGCAGTGGAGTTGGGAATGCGGCTCGTGAGAGCGTTTGATTTGGTGCGCGATCTCGTCCTTGCAAATGTCAAGGGAGGTGCGGTAAGTTTCCAAGTCTACGCAAGGTACCAGACGCCGAAAAACCCCGTCAGTTGCCGAAGATTATTACGGAGGCTTAAAAGACCGTGGGCCGTAATAGTTTAGGTGTTAAGCCTTTTGCGAAAAAAAGAAAAGCAACAGCAAACTCAGCAAGGGTCATCTGATAAGGATGACCGCCGGAAGGTTCAGAAACAAAATTGGAGTAAGAACAAAAAACAGGGGAAGCAGCAGGAGCAGAAACAGGGTTCCTGTCCCGCTTCACCTACATCTGCCCCTGTTGAGCGTAAATGTGATTTGCGCGACCGCAGTACTATTAAGTCGCCTGATAGGTTTCAGGTTCCTAAACAACGTTCTCCTCGGTCTTTGCAGGAAACATCAGTAACAGCCACCGGTGGAGGAGGCAGCGGCAGAGGTCAAGGTGCCCAACAGAGCCGTGAGCAGCCTAGTAAGGCTGACGGAAAAGGCAATCAGGACAAGTCAGCGCGTCAGAGACCCCAGTTTCAAAAGAAGAAAGTTGCTTCTGTAACAGCGAGATATGCCACAGATAGTGAGAACGCAGCTTCGGAATCTGACATGGGCTCTGACCCTGCTGGACAGCACGGCGGAGATTACCATCATTCGAGAGTTGCTGCGTCCACTACTGAAGGTGACAGCGACTGACACCTTCGTTGTAGTTGAAACAGCAGACACTAAAGTGGCTCTCCCTGAAAGACTTTATGAAATAGTCCTTGTAATTGAAGGTGACATAGAACGAATAAGGGTTTGGTTGGGGGTGCACGTAATGAAAAGAAGTCCAGAGAGGATAGTGTTTGTGTACAAGAATTATCTTCTTTATTCAAGTTTTCTTATCAAAGAGCTTCACATTTATCAACATACATCAGCCAACGCTTTTCTCTCCCTCAAGGGGAGCTTCCTCAGGGCAATTAGATTTGTAGTATTCTTTCAAGATGTGAATGCATAGAATATATTGGAAGTGGAGACAAGACGGTTTGTCCTGAGCCCGGGATGAAGATGATATCAGTCAGCCGTAGTCTTGGCTTGCTGGTTTAGTTGAGCTTCAGACCATGCAGAGATATGTATTCAATCTTACGCAATAAAATAAAGGTTTCTCTAGTTATGGATCAATCCTCTTTAAATAGCTGGCAGCATAAAGAAATCAGGAAAGTCGGTCCTTGGTTTCAAAGAGATCCGACTAGATGCCGCCTCGTATTTCTTCAATAACGTCAGTGTGTTGTTTTGGCCCAGTCCCGTATATAAGAACCGAGTTTTGAAATCCCAAATCATCCGAGCGGCCGGTAGCGTGTAGATCCCGAGTGACATAGAACGTACCACAAAACGTTTTTTTGGGGGAAAATCTAACGACTACTTATGACATTTTGTTGGCGAAGGTCGACTGACCCCTACCTTTCGTCTTGGCCGCTCCACAAGGGGAGGAGGTGATCCTCCCCGCTTTTGCCCACACTGTGCCGAAGGAGCAGGCACTGAAGTTTGCACAAGATTGGGCTAAGGCGCTTGCACAATTGGAATATCAAGGTGTAATTGAATCGTCTGCGTCTCTGATGAATAACCCACTTTTCACTGTGACCAAGCCAGATGGTTTGTACCGTTTGGTATTGGATTACCACCACTTAAACTCACACTGTCGGACGTGTGCGGTGCAGAATACTCACAGCTCTGCTCTTGTGGATAGTCTTGTGCGTAAAAGGTTCAAACCCACGCTTGACATTTCCAATGGCTTCTTTGCCCATAACTTGTGCCCCCTTAGTAGTCAGTGGACGAGTTTTACCTGTGGCGGCAAACAGCTCCAATTTCTTCGTTTGGCCATGGGCTACAAGAACAGTCCAGGCGTTTTTGCTGCCTGAATAGTCTCTCTGCTTGAGAGGCTCGACGCAGATGCATGTTCGTATGTGGATGACATTTATCTCACAGACAACGAATTATGGCTGCATCTGTGCTGTGTTGACCGCATCATTTGCCGTTTTGCGGACTTTGGTTATAAATTCAACTTTGCGAAATCGCATATTGCAGTGTATACAGTGTTGTTCCTGGGCTACGAGCTCAACAATGAAGGTAGAGCTTGGCTTCTCGCTTCTTGGAGAAATGCGCACTTTTGAGCGCTCCCACAATGCTGGAAAAGCTACAATCCTTACTGGGCTTTTTGAATTTCGGACGAACATACATTCCGGAATATACCCAGCGTATCAAGTCGCTCTATGCATGGATACAACCTACTTTTTCCAAATCATGCTGGCTGCCAGAACATTCAGCCATCTTGCAATCTTTGCAGGCTGACCTACTCGAATCTAAGTTATTGTTGACTCGTGATAACCACACCAACCTGGTAATAAGGATCGTACCAGGGGCGGTGGGTTTCACATACCTCACTTTTAATGAGGGAGACCCAGTTCCTATTGCTTACAAGTCACACCTGTACACTTCGGCCGAATTGCGGATTTCCACTGTAGAGAAAGCTTTAACAGCAGTGCAAATGGGAAAACGCATGTGGTTGTTACTCCGTATCCTGCCTTGGAGGCACTGACGAAGGCTGTGTACCAAATTCCAAGGCTTTACACCCTCAGTGGATACAATGGGCTACATCCTTGACATCCCCGGATATAATGTTCATTTTTGATTCCTCTTTGCAGACTCAAGACTTTTTGCAGTATGAGTTTGTTCATCCTGCTCCTCTAACTATGCGCCCACTTGAGGATTTTCATTGTATAATTTACACTGATGGAAGTGCCCAAATGGCTACGGGTTCTAGACCCGCGTATTCCGCTGCCTATGCAATTGTGGTTGGTACGATGGTGGATGGTGAATTCAAGTCTGATGTCGTGCATACACAGACATTAGGGGACTGTACCGCCCAGTTGGCAGAACTACGTGCTCTGATGCTTGCATAGGAGTACGCAGGCCCCAGTGTGACTACTCTTATTGTGAGTGATTCTTACTACTGAAATCTATCCTTCTGGACTCAAAATGATTATCGTGACTACAAAGGTCGCACAATAAAACATAAAATGATCTGGGTTCGAGTGGCAGAGCTAAAAGAACGGCTCCCACTCATTTTTGTAATTCATACTCTGGGTCATCAGTGCGTTGGGGTTCATGCTGTTGGCAACTGTCTCGCGGAGGAAACTGCGAAGACAGTAGTAGCAACATTTGCAGTGGCAGCGGTTACACGTTCCAAAAGTAAGATTGATGATGACATCTTGGCAGCTATTGCCACAAGGGAGGTAATTAACCTAAGGGTTTTCCTTCAAAGTACTCTTATCACTTAACCCCTTCGATGCTTGTGACAAGGTCAACTCGTCATGGGTGTTACCTGCGCTGTGCGTTTGACGAGTTGACCTTGTCACAAACAATGGGATTTTAAAAATTGCAGCGCAGCACGGGAATATACAATAGCAATGATGCGGTTAAGTCCCGATAAAGTTTCTTATGTGAGAATTATTGACGTTGGTGACAGGCTGATTCCCAATGTGGACCGCAAACAGGCTTTGATTACAGTAGCCCACGCAGGGTTGGCTTCGGCGCAGCGCATACCGGCGTGTCAGCAACTGTATCTCTCCTCCAGCAAAGGTATTGGTGGCTGGGTTTGTACAAAGAGACGCATGATTTTGTCCTTCAATGTGGCATTTGTCTGCAAATTAAACCTTCTTCTGCTGCATGCCCGTCCCAAACTCAGTTGTACATTTCTAATAAGCCACTTGCATGTGTTTATTTGGCTCACTGTGGTCCTTTCTCTTCTGATACTGCGTATAAGTACATCTTAGTAGCAGTTGACTCTTGCACGCGCTTTGTCTGGGTGTGGCCTCAAAGGAGCACGGATGCCAGAACTGTCATAAGAGATTTGCGTGTCTTTGTGGGATTGTTTGCATGTGGCACCTTCCATTTGGACCAGGGTCCAGCATTCGCCTCTAAGGCGTACAAAGATGCCATGAGTTCATTTGGGGTCCAAGTCAAATTTTCGTCTCCATACCGGCCTGAGGACAATAGTGTTGTGGGGCGAATGAACCGTGATTTAAAGCAATCATCGGCAGCGAAGGTGTTAGGTGCCCGCAGAGAATGGCTTACCCACCTGAATAGCGTACAACATGCACTTAATAATCTCCCGAGAAGGTCTCTGGGTGGGCGGATCCCATACGAAATGCTCTTTGGCATCAAGATGTTTGTTCAGGACCTTGACAGTCTAGACATGGCGGCTGGAGCTGCATCCTTTGACGTAGACGAACATTCTAATGTTTAACAAAACCTACAAAAGACCAGAGACAGTCTTGCAAAGGAAGACTTGCCCTCCACATCTGAAGCTGCGTTGCAGATTCCGGTAGTCGGCTGGCTACCCTAAGTTGGAGAAGTGGTCCAAGAGAAGATCGACAACAAGAAAGAACTTGGTCCTTCCTATCGAACGCCAGTTGCCGTGCTTGGTGTGCAGGAAACAAGAACAGTCATTTTACCTCCTCTTCCTGGGCGAAAGGGGAACAGGTACATTTCAAATGACCATGTCAAAACACACAGGGTGGCCGATACTGTATAGTATGACGCCTGCAGTTTCGTGCCCAGCAATGGTGCGACACTGTGTTTTGGCCCCGGATCTTGCCATCAGGCCTGATGTTGCCGTTTAAATTAGTCCACTTACAAATCCTATTTTGAATCTACCTGCTGTTGATCCTCTTAATGACACTGAATATACTTACTCAACTGATGTGTCTATGCCTGATTTGGAGACCCGTGTGGCTAATCAATCCCATTTTTTGTTTGACACTGGCTCATCCACATCAAAGACCCCTTCAAAAGTTTCGATTTTTGCTACCTGGTTTAAAAAACATTTTTTGATCCCACCTTGGATTTACATTTGGCTGGTGGTAATTGCAATTTTTTTGTTCATGTCCATAGGATTTGTGGTATATTTTTTTTCGTTTTATCAATGGACACTATGTTGAAGAAAGAACATCAATTCGAGTGATTGATGGATCTTTGTCTCCCCACTCCTCTTCGTACATCATGAAGAGGGACCAGGCTTTTGTTAATAAAATTGCTTGGCCCATTTTAGATGGGAATGTATGGGATGCTGTAAAGTTCCAGATTCATGGTCCCGCAGAGTTTATTAATGTTCCCAATATACTCCTTGTTTCTATGGGGGATGTGGTTAAAAAAAATATTCGCTCTGATGACTAGGATGTAAAAGCGGTTGAAGCTTTATTTACTGATTTGAAATATTATGCTGCCTTCGATGCTGAAGATTTATATTTGGAGTCTGCAAATTATGGTGATTTGTACTGTTACCAACATTTTGGCAATCACTTTCTGCATAAGACTGGCTCATTTAGAAGCAGAGTTAATTTCACACAGTGGGAACATTGTCCCGCACCAGTAGAAGGCAGCTGGAGAACATTTATGAAAAAGTTTTCCTATTTTACTGATTTTGATCAAACCAACCTTAATGCTTTTTATTTTAAATTGACTGGAGAGTCATTTTCCAAGGTTAGACTTACCCACACTAAATTACTCTATTCGAAGTTCTTTATTGACCAGTTGGCGGTTGGGGGCTATGAACTGTGGAGAGATGCTATTGATCTTAAATCTGTTTGGGGTTCAAAAAGTTGGCAAGTGCAAGGCACTGAGGCTTTGCATCGAGCATGTCTCATCCCAAACCATATGTTGTTTCTGAATGATATTATTTCACAAATCACATGCTTTGGATTGGCTACTTCTAAAAAATTAAATGCTCCTTCATTTCCTGATTTGGGTGAATTCCCCCATTGGAAATTTTTTACCAGTACAACCTTGAGCAAAATACAGGCCCTGTTTAGTAATTCCTCTTTTAATGTTTCCAGCATTAATCCCGAAGGCTGGTTGTTATGGCAAAAAAGTGCAGAATCCTGCCAGCACCGCTTTCTGGGTCTGACCCCTGGCTATACGCCGGTTAGAGTTGATCTCCGTTTTCACGTTACAAAAAGGGGGGGTTGAACCCATGCAGTCACGGGGACCTGGGCGCTATGTGGTACATATATAAGGGGGGTCCCCGCAAGGAAGGTGTATTGTGAAATACATACACTGGAAATATTTTTAGAAAAACAATAAAGCAAAAAAATATAATAGAGCAATTTTTCGATTGGTATTGTGATTTATTACCCAACACTATGTGATTGCCAGTGGCAGTATATAATCACATAAGATTGTAATTGCAAGCCCCAAGGGGGGAAGGGAGAGAAGGAAGGGAGAGTAGTGCTCAAAAGGAGTGTTAAAACAAGGAAAGGTAACACAGTATCAAAGAGTAACAAATGTATTACAAAGTTGGAGACATTATAAAAACAATCATAGTACAAATGCCCAAGTACAAGGCAAAATGTGAGGCATGTTCACTGGATAACATTCAACGGTCACATCTGAATATTAGATGAATCAGGGGTGTGCCGGAAATCCAACGAAAAGAAAACAGTCGACGTTTCGACCCCTATCTGCAGTCTAATTAAAGTCCTTTCACGGGGTCTTCATCAGGACGTCACACAGGGAGAGGGGGATGGGGCAATTCTGTATGAGAAAATGTAAAGTAATCGAACTTTAGTACATGGTAGGGACGAAGATTATCATCCTATCTAACATTTAGACAACATTTTTTTTTTTAAATAAAGACAAAATTACCATGGAGTACGGCCCAGCAGGGCTCTGTACATGGAAGGGAACGCCACGCTGGAAGTCGTAAAGCTAGAGTCTCAATTTACACTGTTTGACTGACTCCTTTAAGAAATATCCAAGCTTTCAAATGTTGGTAACCATGTTTGGCCAGCATTGTTGTTGATCCTTAAACCAATCGTCTCTACCACTGTAGGGTGTAAGTGTAGTTACATTAGTACTTACAGCCTTTGATTCTTTTGAATCTGACCGATTGTTTGTCTCCTCTCCAGTTGAGGTTTCCAGTTGAGGTTTCCACCTTATTAGATTGACCACGACTTCCAGCGTGGCGTTCCTTTCCAGAATTGCCCCATCCCCCTCTCCCTGTGTGACGTCCTGATGAAGACCCCGTGAAAGGACTTTAATTAGCCTGCAGATAGGGGTCGAAACGTCGACTGTTTTCTTTTCGTTGGATTTCCGGCACACCCCGATTCATCTAATATTCAGAAGTGACCGTTGAATGTTATCCAGTGAACATGCCTCAAATTTTGCCTTGTACTTGGGCATTTGTACTATGATTGTTTTTATAATGTCTCCAACTTTGTAATACATTTGTTACTCTTCGATACTGTGTTACTTTTTCTTGTTATAACACTCCTTTTGAGCACTACTCTCCCTTCCTTCTCTCCCTTCCCCCCTTGGGGCTTGCAATTACAATCTTATGTGATTATATACTGCCACTGGCAATCACGTAATGTTGGGTAATAAATCACAATACCAATCGAAAAATTGCTCTATTATATTTTTTTGCTTTATTGTTTTTCTAAAAATATTTCCAGTGTATGTATTTCACAATACACCTTCCTTGCGGGGACCCCACTTCTAGATCTCCGTTTTCAGACTCACCATTCAGTCACCACCTATTATGTTGGCAAATTGTGCCAGAGTTAGCTCAGACATTCATCCTTAGCGTCTGTTAAGTCGCATTTGTCCAAACTCACTGAAACTGTTGATTTAAATGATTTTGTGAAAGGCCCTGCGGGTGGCAGATCGAAAAGATGGATATATGCTGCTTACAATGAAGTTTGGAAACTATATCAAATTGAAGCTGCTTCTAGGCTTAGAGCTATAGATCAGGCCAATTTAGAAAAAGTGCTTGCTGTTTTAGATAATAGCATTAACACCCTTTCATCCCGAACTTACACTTTAGATAATATTGTGTCATCAGTGGTTGATATCGTGCAAGAAGATGTTGCAGTGTTGTATCATGGGAAAAATCAATTGCGTTCTGTTATGCAGTTTGCCTGAACTTTGCAGACGTTAAAGAATGGTCGCGTTCCATTGGATTACATGATCACGAGCTTGTTATTTCTGCCTTTTAATTTGACTATGAAAAAGCAATTTATATGTCAACTAGCAGCCCGTCCCGACGTTGTCCGGGTATGAATTGCTGCCGGCCAGTAGTATATTGTTTCGTAGGATTCCATTTTGATAGCGTTTCTTATGTGTGACAGGCCTGTGAAACGCTCTGATTCACAGTGCACTGCTGATGCACTTAAGAGTGCGCGTTCAGTAGTGTGTGAACTCGAGTTTCCCTACTTTATTTTCCTTGCAATATTATATAGCGCGAACTCGACAACATGACATTAGCACAATTTACATTACAGAAGAACACATTGATTTGTGGTAGGCACGGGGAGACAAAGCGATTTGCCTGGAATCACAGGATGTTGAGCTGATGCCGAGATTCTAACGTAGCTCCCCATCTCTAAAGTTCGCAGTTCTAGAACTTGTGGTGGGAGGTGTGTCTAAAAGTGTATGTCGGTGCTGGACATCAATGAGAGAGGCCTGTGCTTTTTTCCAATTGGCAGTGAAAAAATATGAGTATGTTGCTGGAGATGTGGGCCGCCGTGCCACCAATGTACTTACGGGGGAGGGTAAACACCCATTATTCCGCATACCATCACTCTGCATACTTTCATTACGAAAGTACCATGACTCCGCAATGCCATTATAACGCATGGCATTACATTTTATATGCTTTTACCACGCATACATTTACAACGAAATTCGTTGTAAATGTATGAATGGTAAAAGCATGTTTTTTAAAAATGTTTGGATAAGGCAAGCATGGGTATAGGGGTATATGTTTTGGGGTACTGAGGTATATGTTTTGGGGTGTTTGGGTATTTTAATGGTTCAGATATAGTTTTGGGTTTTGGGGTACAGGGGTATTTTAAGGTTCAGGGCTAGGTTTGGGTTTTGGGGTACAGGGGCATTTTTAGGGTTCAGGGCTAGGTTTGGGTTTGGGGATACAGGGGTATTTTAGGGTTCTGGGCTAGGTTTGGGTTTTGGGGTACAGGGGTATTTTTAGGGTTCAGGGGTATGTTTGGGTTTTGAGGTACAGGGGTATTTATAGGGTTCAGGGTTAGGTTTTGGTTTTGGGGTACAGGGGTATTTTAGGGTTCAGGGGTAGGTTTGGGTTTTGGGTTACAGGGGTATTTTAGAGTTCAGGGGTAGGTTTGGGTTTTGGGGTACAGGGGTATTTTTAGGGGTCAGGGGTAGGTTTGACTTTTGAGGTACAGGGGTATTTATAGGGTTCAGGGCTAGGTTTGGGTTTTGGGGTACATGGGTATTTTAGGGTTTAGGGATAGGTTTGGGGTACAGGATATATTTATAGGGTTACGATGGGTTAGTGTTTAAGGGTGTTGGGGTATTTTAAGAAGTAAGGGTGGGTTATGATTATGGGGTGCAGGTGTATTTAAAGGGAGCAGCGTGGACACCATAATCCCGCGCCCCGCACACGACCACACCCCCAGCACACGCCCTCAATATGAGACATGGCATGAAGGGCAGAACGCAAAAACAACAGTTGATGGACAGAATGTACCCCATAACCCAAAGCTATATCTGAACACTTAAAATACCCAAACAACCCAAAACATATACCTCAGTACCCCAAAACATATACCCCTATACCCATACGTACCTTATCCAAACATTTAAAAAAAACATGCTTTTACCATTCATGTATGCGTGGTAAAAGCATATGAAATGTAATGCCATGCGTTATAATGGCATTGCGGAGTCATGCTACTTTCGTAATGAAAGTATGCGAAGTGATGGTATGCGGAAAGAAAGTTGCGGAATAATGGGAGTTTACCCTCCCCCGGTAAGTACATTGGTGGCATGGCGGCCCACATCTCCAGCAACATACTCATATTTTTTCACCACCGATTTGAAAAATGCACAAGTCTCTCTCATTGATGGCCAGCACCAACATACACTTTTAGACACACCTCCCGCCACAAGTTCTAGAATTGGGTACTTTAGAGCTGAGGAGCTACGTTTGAATCTTGGCATCAGCTCAACATCCTGTGATTCCAGGCAAATCGCTTTGTCTCCCCGTGCCTACCACAAATTGTGCTCATGCCATGTTGTCGAGTTCGCGCTATATAATATTGCAAGGAAAAATTAAGTAGGGAAACTCGAGTTCACAAACTACTGAACGCACACAGCAGTGCACTGTGAATCGGAGCGTTTCACAGGCCTGTCACAGATAAAAAATGCTATCAAAACGAAATCCTACAAAACAATATACTACTGGCCGGCAGCAATTCATACCCGGACAACGTCGGAATGGGCTGCTGGTGTCAAATACGTCTACCTAAGATCCATAAAGGGACAACACCGCCACTGGGACGCCCGGTTGTGTCCGGCATTGATTCTTTGCTGGAACCACTCAGCAAGTTCTGTGATTTTTATCTGCGCGCCCTAGTGACTAAACACCTACATACCTCAGGGACAACACAGAGGTTTTGAACCTAATTGAAAATTTTGCAGAACCAGCATTAATTAACTATCTAGTGGACACCTGGGTGCTTACCGGAGGTTGCTGCGTTGCTCCTTGACCTCTGCCCTTGGGACCGAGTGCTGCCGCTGCCCCTCGCCGCACCCGCTCCGCGGGTGCCGCTTCGCGGCTTCATCGAGGAAGCGCTGCCTGTGAGGCGCTAGCAAGCGGGAGGAGCTGGAAAACACCAACGCCGCCTGCAGCAGGGACTCAGAAGTCCAGGAGTCCCTGCGTTCCACAGGTGCGCACGGACGCACCCACTGACAGACACGCCCCCCGCCTGGCCAGAGTGAAAAGGCGTGTGCTACCATCACTGTTTGGGACACCTGGGTGCTTACCGGAGGTTGCTGCGCTGCTCCTTGACCTCTGCCCTTGGGACCGAGTGCTGCCGCTGCCCCTCGCCGCACGCCCTCCACGGGTGCCGCTTCGCGGCTTCATCTAGGAAGCGTTGCCTGTGAGGCGCTAGCAAGCGGGAGGAGCTGGAAAACACCAACGGCGCCTGCAGCAGGGACTCGGAAGTCCAGGAGTCCCTGCGTTCCACAGGTGCGCATGGACGCGCCCACTGACAGACACGCCCCCCGCCTGGCCAGAGTGAAAAGGCGTGTGCTACCATCACTGTTTGGGACACCTGGGTGCTTACCGGAGGTTGCTGCGTTGCTCCTTGACCTCTGCCCTTGGGACCGAGTGCTGCCGCTGCCCCTCGCCGCACGCCCTCCGCGGGTGCCGCTTCGCGGTTTCATCGAGGAAGCGTTGCCTGTGAGGCGCTAGCAAGCGGGAGGAGCTGGAAAACACCAACGGCACCTGCAGCAGGGACGGGCCCACTGACAGACACGCCCCCCGCCTGCAACGCCCCTACTTCACGTTCTGCACGACGCTCAGCGGGACGCGAGCGGGACGCCGAGCGAAGCCCGAGCAAAGGGCGGGCAGTCTGTGGCAGTCAGGGGCTGATAGAGGCTGGGCTGGGCCACGTCTCTTACATCCAGCCCTGGGCTCAGGTGGGTTGCGTGTGACTCCCTAAGGTGTACCCCTTACCAAGTCAACCCGTTCTGGAAAATTACTCAGGAGTGAGGGCGAAAGGGGAGTTGCTGGTGGGAGCCAGTGATTGGAACTATGGACCGTTTCATAACCAGAGTGGCGGCAGTTATAGAAAAGGAGATCGCTATGTCCGAACGCCGTCTCTCTGAGGTCTATCTCCCTTCCAGACGCTCATCACTGGGGGCTGTAGCACAGGCCTTGACACCGGCTTGTGAGCGGGACCAATCTGCCCCCCATGTTGTCCCGGGCTGCCCTATAGACCCCCCCCAGTTGCTAGAAATAGGTCAAAATATAGACAGGTTGGAACATTTGGCCGCGCTTCTTCCTAGTGGCGTAGTGGAAGAGGGTGGCTCAAGTACATCACTTCTACCTGCACCATCTACGCCCCCAAATACAGGTACAACTCAGTCACCATTGCCAATACCGCCCGTCCCCATCACAGTAAACCTAGATGGGGCGCCATCTGTACATGACTCAAGTAGGCAGAATAAAAGGGCCAAAAGCAAAAAGGCAACCAACCCTAATAAGGGCAGGCTGGTGAGACAGGCCGCGCTCTATAAACGAACAAGAAAGTCTTTTGGACAGGGCGGGAAAGACGCAAAGGGGCCGGTCCCAGAGGATAAGGCTGAGGTGGAGGGGGATTCCGTGGACTCACACATGGGTTTAAATAACTGCCCGTCCCCTAGTAATAGTGCTGATAATGTCCCCACATTTATCGACCCCATGACTATTGACACCATTTTGGAGAGGGTAAATAGTCTCTTGTTGCCCTTGCTGACTCAGGTTAAGGGCCTGGGGGCTAGAATAGATAAACTAGAGCAATCTACCCTTGACGGTTTTTTCTCACTTAAAACTACAATCAAACAGCTAAAAAGAGTGAGTGAGAACCAGGACATGGGACCAAAGGGGAGTGTGCCCCCAGTAGCTTCCTTGCCACCACAGGCAGACTATAATCCTCCAAACAGGACAAATAAGGCAAAACTAGCAGAGTGCAAGCTCCAGTACCTACAATTCCTACCCCACCCAAAGTAGGGCCCCGACCTGAGGGAACGACAACACCCACAGAGGTTGCCAAAACTACACCTAAACCAATTCCACAAGTGCAGCCCCTGGCAAGCAGAGGTAAAGCTAAAGTTAGCCAAGCACCTGGTACACAAGACAAAGCCAAGGGAACAGCGACAGGAACGGTCGCCAAAACTGCCCCTCAACCTATAACCCCAGCTGTTACCACAGTGGCCCCCCTTAATTTCCCACGGCGGACCCCCCCTGTCAACCTCCCACCAGAGTGCCAACCTTTTGTCGCCGTATTAGTAAATGTTCCCCCACTGAAGGAAGGCCAGTTGGAGAACCACCAGTCTCTTAAGAACAAGTGTATCCACTGGCTTAAGTCAAATAAGCCAATTCCGACTGGTGTGGATGGGCTTATTTTAAGTGTCCGCAGAGTAGGGTGGGTAGGGCAAGGGAATAAAACACAGGAGGGGGACTGTGTAATAATAAACTTCCAAGATCCCAGAGTAGTGAGCTCCATCTGTGGCCCTATAAAAAGCATGGATTCAGTAGGGGTTAAAGTAGTGGACTTAACCTTTTTTTACCCTAGGCAACTTGCTATGCCGCCTTGGGAGGGTCCTAGTACACTTGGCTTAGGCCAAAACTGGGACCCACGCTGGGTTGGGGGTCTTGGGCTCAACGGGCTGAACCCCCCGTGGGGACCAGGGAGTTGCTGACTGGAGGGGGGCGATAAGAGGGAAATTGCCGTTACAGATATGGTAACTGTCAATAGAATAGGCTCAATGGTAGCATCATCACCCCAAACAGCTTCACCCTCAACTGCGAGCGACAGTGGGTTGGTAGTCTCTCTGCCCATTTCTCTAGATTGTAACTTGCATGTTCCTCCGGTGAGGTCTGCGGACAGTAGTGTTCTCACGACCAGCGACACATCAGCTGTGACGGACCGAGTCTTTAAGGGTTTCAGCTGCAATGTCGCAGGGATCGCAAGAAAGTTGGCCCTCCCAGACTGGATTGCCTTGGTTGATGAGCACGCCATATGCATCTTCCAAGAGACCTGGAGTTTGGAGTCGGTACATAGGGTGGGATTCTCCTCCTACTTTGTGCCTGCGCTAATCTCGGAATCAGGGAGAGGACGCCCCTCGGGTGGCCTGCTCATATGGGTAGCAGCTTCCCTAGACTGCAGAATAGAGGAGTCACAGACAGGCTGTCCGGATATCCAAAATATTATTTTAAGAGACCCCAGGGGACGAACAATACTGAATGTCTATAATGTGTACGCCAGAGGGACTAAGGGCGGGAGGAAGTCCTCTGTATTATCTCTCCTGGAGACCCTTTTCAGCACAACTCCACACAAGTCCTGTACACTGGTCGCGGGAGACATGAACTGTACGTTCGAGCCCTTGGGCTCGGATGTTGCCCTAGACCAGGATGAGGAGGATGCTAGGTTAGGGATCCCAGTCCTGGAGATTCCACCCATTATGAGATGGTCAGAGGTGGCGTTACAGCTATACTCCCTGAGCCTTGAATTAAACCTAAGGGCAGTGAATGGGAGGACAACTTCAGATAGGGGGGGGGGGCATACATATAATAGACCAGGACACACCTCTAGAATCGACTATATCTTACTAGATGTATGTCTCTGGAGCCAAGTGAGGGATATGGTTGTGGTCCCGACGATTGAAAGTGATCACAACCCACTTTCCTTGACCATGGCCCATTGGTGGTGTTTTCCTAAAAAGGGTCCCATTAACCCCACAGTAGCTCCCCCTGATGAGTCTGTAGTCTCTCTCTGTGGAAGGCGCCTACAATGGGCTAAATTGGTCCTCTCAGAGGAAAGGGTTGGAGAAATCTCAACCCTTTTAAATCAAGCAGTGTCAAATCTGGGGTCTCTCCCGGAAGGGGTGGGTAGGGCTAGCGGGGTCTTTGTCTCTTTAGTAGAGGCTCTGACAAACGTGTTTACCATCCCCTCTAGTAAGCCAGAAAACAAAAGAGGTGTAAAGCAAGGTAATGGTTGGTACACACAAATATGTAGGGTACACAAATCAAGACTTGTAGAGGCAGTAAAACACAAATCCCACAGTGATATACTGGAAGCAAGGAAGGCTTACAATAGATCCCTTAAAATTGCTAGGATGGAGTGGGAAGAGACATTTTGGGAGGACCTACTCCTCGCTAGCAAAAGTAAAGACTCAAGGGGCTTTTGGAACCTTGTAGGCTCCCGGAACAGGCCCGACGAAGCTATGAGACCCTGTAATATTCCCCCACAAAGCTGGGTAAAACACTTTGGGGCTCTATACCTCCCGGCGGATGGGGAACTAAATGTCAGGGTGATCCCCCCACTAGTATCTGAACCCCATGCCTATAATCTCTTTACACCTTTAGAGATCGAAAAGGTAATTGGGTGGGTAGCCCCCCGCAAGGCAGCAGGTCCAGATGGCCTACCGGGGGATCTCATGCGGGCACATCCAGTGGCGTGGGGAAGGGTTATTGCAGCTCTCCTTAATGACATTATGATGGGTGGGCCAGTGCCCGATTCCTGGAAGGGGGCGGTGGTGGTCCCGATTTATAAAAAAGGATGCAGAGAAATCCCGGGGAACTACCGCCCATAAGCCTCATCGACTCCACCCAAAAGATAGCAGGTAAAGCTATACTTGGTAGGATTCTCCATTGGGTGGAGGAAAATAAAATACTATCAGACTTCCAGGCAGGTTTTCGGGCAGGAATGGGGACGATAGAGCAGGTGTTTAGGTTGGCACTTCTTGGGTGGAAGGTGGTGGAGCTAGGCAAGGGCAGTCTATATCTGGCTTTTATAGACCTGAGGACTGCCTTTGACCTAGTTCCCCGGGAGGAGTTATGGAGGGTGCTTTACGGGCTGGGATTGCCTCCTTACATCTTGTCCCTCCTTATTAGCCTTCACGCCCACACCTTTGCTCAGGTCCGCTGGGGAAGAAATGGAGAGTTAACAGAGAAAATCCCAGTGTCTAGGGGTGTGAGACAGGGATGCGTTCTAGCGCCCACCCTCTTCTCACTATATGTGAATGGGGTGGTGGAATATCTCCAGCAAGAACCAGCCGACGCCCCCTGTCTCGGAGGAGTGCGGATCCCTACCCTGCTTTTTGCGGACGACACACTCCTGATTTCTAAGACTCTGCAAGGCCTCCAGAAGTTGCTAACTCGTTTCCAGAACTTCTGTGTTGCAAGGGGCTTAGTAATCAACGTGGATAAAACTAAGTTTTTAGTCCTAAACCCTCCAAGGAAACTGGGCCGCCCTCCTATTCTCAATTCTGTTGCCTTGGAGAAAGTATCCGAATTTGATTACCTTGGAATTCGGATCACGGATAGCATGAACTGGTCACCTCACATTGCCAAGATGGTCCTGAACCATAAGAGAGTAGGAGGTGCCCTTCTGAGGGAATTCCGGGCATCACAGAGGAGGTCGCTTGCCCCAGTAATTGACATCTACAAGGCTAAGGTAGTAACATCAGCCTTGTATGGGGCAGAACTGTGGGGGCATTGCTGTCTGGACTCCTTGGCAACAGCAGAGAGCAAGCTCTTGAAATCCTTAATCGCCATCCCTCCGAGCACTCCAACAGTGCCTGTGCTGTTGGACACAGGTTGTAAGAACATTAAAGATCAAGCCCGGCTTCGCCCACTCCTCTTATGGACATGTATCTGGAGGGGTGAAGAGCTAAAATCGTATGCTGAAGGGTTGGCTGAGATAATGAGCCTGGGCAGTTGGGCAAAGATTAATTGGTTGAGAGACACCCAAACCTTTTGGAGGAACTTGGACTGGGGGACTGTTGGTTATCAAGATCGGCTCCACCAAAAGAGGTTCTGAAAAGACTATACTGGAATTGGGTTGCGGAGCAGTTAGTTAAAAACTCTGGACATTGTAAATCTACAGTTGTCTTTT
Source organism: Lissotriton vulgaris (assembly GCF_964263255.1). Taxonomy (NCBI): domain Eukaryota; kingdom Metazoa; phylum Chordata; class Amphibia; order Caudata; family Salamandridae; genus Lissotriton; species Lissotriton vulgaris. The sequence goes on from NC_141685.1 coordinate 263,847,952, forward strand.
TAACAGTAAAAGATGCAGTAGTTTACGAGCCTTATCTGGACCTAATTACCCTTCCAGTTGATCGAGCATTGTATTTTAAATTCAGAGTGGGCTCCCTTCCTGTTGGGGCTCTGGTGTCAAAGTGGAAAACAGGTGCTCACACGTCCCCTTTTTGTGCATGTTCCACTAGGATAGAGTCCATTACGCATATCCTGTTCGAATGTCCGGACTATGCTAAACCCAGGAGTTTTTGGCTTAAACCCCTTTGTCGCAATATGGGCACGCGTAGCTATCTAGTAGCTCTGCGCATCCTAATGACGGACACTTCCCCCCCATTGTTTGTGGTGTAGCTAAATTTTTAAAGCAATTTTGGTTGATCCGATGCAAGAGATTGTCAATAGCGGTTTAATTCATTTTTAGCTAATTTATTCTGGCATTATATGTCCTTTTATCTTTCTTAAATGTGCATTTAATATTGCTTTTTAAAATAATGCTTTTTCTAGTTTTGTAAATTGCTGTATTTTGTGTACGCTTACAAGATATCTTGCATATCGAATAAAAGCTTCAACCACTTCAACTATCTGGACATAGAGACGGTTGATACAAATATTCCCCAGGACTCGACACTTGCAGTTCTACAAAATGCCTTACAGAGTGTTGACCCATGGGCATATGAAATCCCCATCGCATTTATTTCTGACTGTGCTTCTCAAGCTCTCAAAGAGATCTACCAATGTGACAGGCCTGTGAAACTTGGCTCCCCAGCTCTAAAGTTCGCAATTCTAGAACTTGTGGTGGGAGGTGTGTCTAAAAGTGTATGTCGGTGCTGGCCATCAATGAGAGAGACCTGTGCATTTTTCAAATCGGTGGTGAAAAAATATGAGTATGTTGCTGGAGATGTGGGCCGCCGAGCCACCAATGTACTTACCGGAGAAGGGTAAACACCCATTATTCCGCAACTTTCTTTCCGCAGACCATCACTCCGCATACTTTCATTATGAAAGTACCATGGCTCCGCAATGCCATTATAACGCATGGCATTACATTTTATATGCTTTTACCACGCATACATTTACAACGATATTTGTTGTAAATGCATGAATGGTAAAAGCATGTTTTTTTTAATGTTTGGATAAGGTAAGTATGGGTATAGGGTATATATGTTTTGGGGTACTGAGGTATATGTTTTGGGGTGTTTGGGTATTTTAAGGGTTCAGATATAGTTTTGGGTTATGGGGTACAGGGGTAGTTTTAGCGTTTAGGGATAGGTATGGGTTTTGGGGTACAGGCGTATTTTTAGAGTTCAGGGCTAGGTTTGGGTTTTGGGGTATAGGGGTATTTTTAGGGTTCAGGGGTAGATTTGGGTTTTGGGGTACAGGGGTATTTTAAGGGCGCAGGGCTAGGTTTGGGTTTTGGGGTACAGGGGTATATTTAGGGTTCAGGGCTAGGTTTGGGTTTTGGGGTACAGGGGTATTTTAGGGTTCAGGGGTAGGTTTGGGTTTTGGGGTACAGGATTATTCTTATGGTTCAGGGCTAGGATTGGGTTTTGGGGTGCAGGGGTATTTTTAGGGTTCAGGGGTAGGTTTGGGTTTTGGGGTCCAGGGGTATTTTAAGAGTTCAGGGCTAGGTTTGGGTTTTGGAGTACAGGGGTATTTTAGGGTTTAGGGGTAGGTTTGGTTTTTGGGGTACAGGGGTATTTTTAAGATTTAGGTATAGGTTTGGGTTTTGGGGTACAGGGTATATTTATAGGTTTAAGATGGGTTAGTGTTTAAGGGTGTTGGGGTATTTTAAGGAGTAAGGGTGGGTTTTGATTATGGGGCGCAGAGGTATTTAAAGGGAGCAGGGTGAACACGCGGAGCTGGAATGTACAGAACTTGGGAAGAAAAAACAATGAAATATTTGACACAACACGTGCCCCGCTCACGCCCACACCCCCTGCACACAGTATGAGACATGGCATGAAAGGCGGACTGTACTAACAACAGGTGATGGACAAAATGCAGAACAATGTCATACATTCACCCCAATACAGAGATCTGGGCCCGAATCCATCATTTTTTTTGCCCTCCACACCACCCCAGTTCAGACATGGCCATAGGCAAATGATCATTGACTCTGTGCCTCATGTAAACATTCCAGGCCTGAACTGCCAAAGCATGTCTTTCACCAATTTCTGGCTATCAGCCATCTTTAGCCAGGGTAGCTTGACTACAGTGGTGTGGAGAGCATGGGACTCACGTTTGAGCATACCCATCCCAATTGGGGTGACAAATGCAAAAACAACAGTTGATGGACAGAATGCAGAACATTGTTATACATTCACCCCAGTACAGAGATCTGGGCCTAAATCCATCGTTTTTTTGCACTCCACACCACCCCAGTTCAGACATGGCCATATGCAAATCAGCCTTAACCCTGTGCCTCATGGGAACAGTCCAGCCCGAAGGGTGGAACGTACCACACGCCCCCCAGCATTTTTCACGCCCCCCCCAGCACAAGCCCACAGCACAACACAGACACGCCCACAAGGGACTACTTTGCCGGCACGGTTCTTTTACTTTTTGAATGTATATTGTGGGCATCTGCCTATGACGTTCTGCTGCAACTGCCCTTTCCAATGCTGTATTGGGTGTTGTGATTGGTGCTGTGGTTCCTGAGATTATCCGCCTCAAAGGTTTGGGCTCTCTCTTTATTATATTATTAGTATGGATACGGATTACATTTGGGTATGGTGGGAGTACAAGGTGTGTTTCCCTGACTCCCACAGTTTTATATTTACTTTCAAGGTCCGGGTGAAGCGCACTGCGGATCCACTAGGGACCCACTAGATGCGCAAAACATGTTGACCCTATTGCACCTTCACTTCACTTGCACGGACTGAGAGCAGTGGGAGCATACCTATCCCTCCTACATATTTGTTTCTAGGATAGGCTCCAGTCCTATTTGATTTTAATTTATTTTCCGGACCCTTGAATAAAATTGGGTTAGGGTTCCGGTGAGGTAATTTTATTTTCACTCACACACTTTTTCACGAGGCCTACACACCCGCAGGCACACCTGCGGCAGCTCCTATAAAAAGTCTCCGACAAAGAGCACTCTTGCGGGTCCCATGGGGGACTGCAGCGCCACACACGCGAGGAGCAATGCCCAGTGTTGAAGCATGACACCCGTAATGGTGTGTGAGGGCACCAATTTCAAAAGGAGGAATTCTGCTATCTCTATCTCAATACCTCTAACCCTAGTTCTAGACACATCTTATCTCAACTAGAAAAAGTTGCAGAATTTTCTCTTGTTTAGGAACAGCTGCCACCCATTGTGTTGACCCCTAATCAAGACTCTAGGCTGCTACAGCCCTTCTTCTGATCGCCCTTTTTCCCCACATGAAGCGGAGCGAGTGGGGCATCTGCAGAGCAACTGCGATCGCTCCTAGCTAGGCGGACAGGTCCGATCTCCCGAAGAGAAGAAAGAGAGGGCAGTGGCGCTCAAAATGGCGGGCGGCACCTCGCCGTGGACTTTGCCGACTGCGGCCGCCACTGAGAGGTAGGATTGCGACCTGCGCTCCCCTGGCTTGTCCAGACTCTCGCTGATTGTCGCAGCAGCTGTCGGGACGCAGCACCATCAAGCTCTACTTTAACGGCGACCCCCACTGAGGGAATCCTCCCAGCGCTTGCCTGACTCCAAGATGGCGGCCGGCGGCGACTTTCGGATGGTGATCGCCGCTTCCTCTGGCTCGCCCCAACTTCTCCCCGGCCTCTTGTCTATCCTGCGGCCCTCTCTCAGACTGTCTGGCCTGCCACTCGTCCTGCTGCCGTTTTGGGGGCCTCTGCCACTTCCGGTATGCCCTGTGGTCCTGCAACACGGGCCGGATCTCCGGATCACTCACCCCCCCCCCCCCTGCAGCATGGCACCAATGGCACCAGTGTTCTGAATGTGCTGCTCATGGCTCCCGGAGGCCACACTGCTTGCCCCCCTGCCGGCCTGCCGCCGATTCCCACACATCTTCCAGGGCGGTTGAATCCACACACAACCCACCGGCTGCAGTGGCAGCGCCTCACGGCCAACGCGTGACCGCACCAACACCTTCACCACCTTGCGCACTCTCACGCCCACTGAGCCGGATGACCGCAAGCTCTCCAAGATGGCGACACGCCTGCGGCTGGCCTCCAGCTTCATCTCCCACCTGGGCTCCCACCTTCTCTCCTGGACTTCTTGACTTTTGTTCTGTCCGGACCGATACTTTGCTGCTGTTTTCTCTGGACTCTAGCCCTCCTCCCATTCCCTCGTCCTTTAACCCTTTTCCCCGTGGATGACCCTCAAATGCTTCCTCCATTTTCTGCTTCCCCTTCTCTCCATACCCTTGCATCCCACCCACCCTCCCTCTGTGCTGTGACTGCATCTACACTTACGGAACTCTGCTCTTTGACTTATTGGAATAACTCTAATCATTGGTATTTGCTTTAGACCTTGCACCATATAACATTCCTATGCGACTCTTAGAGTATACCCAGTCATATCCCCTCCCTATGTATATAGAGATAACTCTAATCACTAGTATATGCAGTAGTCCGCTGTGCTCTCTACCATTCCTTTGTGACCCTTAGAGCTTATCCAGTCATATCCCTTCCTATGTATATAGAGATAACTCTAACTCTAATGACTAGTCTCCTATGTGACTTTTAGAGTATATCCATGTGTATCCCTTCCCTATATATATAGAGATAACTCTAACGACTAGTCGCCTATGTGACTGTTAGAGTATATCCATGTGTATCCCTTCCCTATGTATATATCGATAACTCTAATCACTAGTTTATGCAGGAGTCCGCTTTGCTCTCTTCCATTCCTATGTGACTCTTACCGCCCGATTCATCAAAGAAAATAGCGCTCGCAAAGGGCCAGATTCTGAGAATCTGGCCCTTTGCGAGAGCGATTTTTGCATTTGGGATTCAGCATCCCAAATGCAAAAATCGCTATTTGCTAATTCGCATATTTGCGAGGATTTACATTTAAGGAATCTCTATTTGAGATTCCTTAAATGTAATTCATCATCCATTTTACAATTGCGAAATCGCAATTTCGGGCCGCAATTTACCGCGAGGTCAAACCTCGTGGTAAATTGCGAAAAACTCTGAAAAATGCATTTAAATGCATTTTTCTGAGTTGCACGTTACACACACACATGTCCTTTGGACATGTGTGTGTGCAACACCTGTGTTAATTTCCATTGCAGGGGTGCTACAGGGTGTCCTTTGGACACCCCTGGCACCCTTGTACTCGCAATCTCATTTGCGATTAGCTAATTGCTAATCGCAAATGAGGAATGACTCCCCATGCATTCCTATGGGCCTTTTGGCCCATAGGAATGCATGGGGAGTTATTCCTTATTTGCGATTAGCAATTTGCTAATCGCAAATAAGGAATATGTAGGAATCGCATATCTTCATGCAATTTCTACATGAATCCCGTTTTGCGAGTCCTTAATAGTGATTCGCTATGAATCGCTATTAGGGCCTCGCAAAACGAGAGAATGATGAATCAGGCTGTTAGAGTATATACATGTGTATCCCCTCCCTAAGTAGATAGAGATATCACTAGTATATGCCTAGAGTTTATCCATTTGTATCTCCTCCTTGTTTGACTTTATCTCTTGTACATTTGCAATTTTTTTCTGTTTGTGTGGTGTTGCGCTCTAGTCTACGAGCGTGAACGCGATGACGCGTCACGCTATAGACAAGAGCGAGGCGCGCGCAGCGTAAGGTATAAGAAGAAAGGCGCGAAGGTGTGACAGCATTGGCGACCGAAGCAGCTACTGGCAAGACGCTCGGCGCTCTATATGATCTTGAGTTGCGCTTGTTGTTCAATAAAACCATATTGAACTTAACCTCGCTTCAGAGCCCTGTGTGGGGGGGAGAAAACGACATACATTACAGTGGCGACGAGGTTTGGGATTCCCCCACTGTCCACACAGCACAATTGGGAACCGGGTTCCGGAAACGATAGGAACCTCCCAGGCCGAGAGAGCAACAGAGGAGAAACTGCAGCAACGCGGAATCATAGAGCGTGGCAGAAGCGCTCCACCACAACTCGGCAGCGGACTAGTCACAGGCCACCCCTCAGGTCAGTGCGGTCCCGGAGGAGTGGGGTCCCCCAGCTTGCACGCTGGCAACTAAAGGCACAGTCCAGAATCAAGAGGAGGGCGAGCAAAGCTCCAAACCTCCGCGAGGCACCGAGGACAACACCCCAGGCAGCCCCAGGAGCCAAGGAGACGCCGCAGGAAGTGCGGAAAGCTCCGGTGCACCGAATAGCCCCGGGGCCCAAATAGAAACACCGAAAGACGTACCCAAGATGGCGAACCAATCCTCCGCGTTGATGGCACCCATCCCCTTCCTACCCAGGCCGGGTGAACCCCAAATGAAATGGGAAGACTGGAGGGAATATTTCAGGAACTACATAGAGGCGCTCGAAGACGAAAACGGAGGACCATATGCCCCGGCTCGCAAGAGGAGACTGTTGCTCCACAACTTAGGCCCAGAAGGAGTGAGTGTGTTCGCCAACATAGTTCCCAAGGAACGCGAAGCAACAGAGGACGACGTATTCAAAAACGCGCTGGAGGATCTAGATAACCACTTCCGTCCTGCTGTGTGCGTCTCCATAGACCGCTACAATTTCCAACAAAGGAAACAAGAGGCAGGGGAGTCCATCGACGACTACGTAGCTGCTCTACGGCGCCTGGCCATCACGTGCAAGTACGGAACACTACAAGATGAGTACATAAAGGACCAGATAGTGATGCACACCACCAACAAATCGGTCCAGGACAAACTATGGGCACAGAGCGAAACATCGCTTAAAGACGTCATAGCTATGGTGAAAAAAGCAGAAATGTCGAAGCGCTGCGCAGACGCGGCCAAACGAGAAAACACACAGAAACAAATGGTCAACAAGATCGATGAAGCCCCGATCATGCACAAACAAAAAAGCTCTTTTGGAGACCAGAAGCAAGAATCCAGATGGACGGGGAAGCAACCCAACCGACCGCCCTCGGGAAACAAGTTCTCGTGCTACAGGTGCGGCAGCACAGCCCACTCGGCACAAGACAAACGTTGCCCAGCGTTTCGCGCCAGATGCGCGTTCTGCGGCCTGGTCGGCCATTTTGAAAAAGTTTGTCGGAAAAAGGAAAATAGATCCACCGTGAAGTGTGTCGAGTCGGCACCGTCAGAAGTGGGAATGGAGGATGACCTTGAAGATAGCGACATGGTGCTATGCATCGAAGGCCAAGTACTAGATGTGACAGGAAGGCACACAGACAAACCGCGCATGGACATGTTCATCGGCGGGGTGAAAGTGCACGTGGCGGTGGACTCTGGATCCCCCTGGACGATAGTAAAACGATCCATATGGGAAGGAGATTTCGTGCCCACAGTGGGGCCAGAGCTGCACCCACCGGACATCCGCGCCATGTCCTACACCAAGAACGCCATTCCCATGCTAGGATTCCGACCTCTGAAATTTGAATTCCGAGGCAGGTCGGCCACCTGCAAATTGTACGTGGCAGAAAGGGGCCCCTCCGTCCTAGGTTGGAGAGATGCAGGATACTTAGGAATAAGACTGGATCCAGGGGGCAAAGAACAAATCCTCCTCACGGAAGAACAGCCCATCACGAACGGCGAAGAGTGGAAAGAAACCTACCCCAAAGTGTTTGATGGCACGGTAGGGAAATTAGACAAATTCGTCCACAAAATAATACTCAAGGAAGGGGCGACACCAGTGTCACACAAAGTCAGGAACATCCCCATATCTACGATGGAAGCCGTGCAAGCGGAACTCCAGAGACTCGAGAAGCAGGGCATCATAGAGCCCATTGACAGTTCAGAGTGGTTGGCCCCCCTGGTAGTAGCCAAGAAGCCCAATGGCAAGGTCCGTCTATGCGTAGACCTCCGTGAACTTAACAAGTCTCTTATTGTGGAAAAGTTCCCTCTGCCAAGGATTGATGAAATGCTGGTGAAAACGAAAGGCGTCACCCACTTCTCCACCATCGACCTCATGTCGGCTTACCACCAAATCGACCTGCACCCTACAAGCAGAAAATACACCTCCTTCATCACGCCCTTTGGGTGCTACCAATTCCGCCGCATGCCCTTTGGCCTGGCATCGGCAGCCGCGGTCTTCCAGAAATGAATGCATCGGTTGTTCAAAGACATTCCCGGAGTCCAGTACTTCCAGGATGATATCCTGGTAATGGGAGCCAACCGGGAAGATCACGACGGAAAACTCACCAAAGTGCTCACGGTCCTGCAGAACAAAGGCCTCACAGCAGAATGGAGTAAATGCAAAATAGGGTTGCCCTCCGTAACCTATTTGGGACACGAAATAGGAAGCCAAGGCATATCGCCGAAAGGTACGAACGTGAGAGCCATCAAAGAGGCAGAAGCTCCGAAGTCCAAAGAAGAGGTACGGTCGTTCCTTGGAATGGCAGAGTACTACAGTCGGTTTGTGAGACACTTTGCGACAAAGACGTACAGGATGCGTCTACTCATCCGAGACAAGACGAAGTTTGCATGGGACGCGGAAGCCCAGGATGAGTTTGAAAAGGTGAAGAAAGACATTAGTGAAGCTGTCCCGTTACAAGGCTATGATCCTGCAGGGAACACCATCCTGACGACAGACGCCAGTGACAAAGGTCTGGGGGCGGTGCTGGCACAAGTGAGGGAGAACGGCTCCGTAGAGACAATCAGTTTTGCGTCAAGGGCTCTATCCCCCACAGAACAAAGATACAGCGTCATTGAAAAAGAGATGCTGGCGGTGACGTGGGCAATGAGCAAGTTTCGGCAGTTCATCTGGGGCACCAGGTTCAAACTCCAAACGGATCACAAACCCCTAGTCAAGGTCTTGACGTCCTCAGGCCATGACACTGCCACCCCGCGCATTGCTAAAATGACGCTCAAATTGCTAGACTATACATATGACGTCGAATATCTACCAGGCACCCAAAACAAAGTAGCTGACTACCTCAGTAGAGCATCAGCCATGGAGGAAGCGCCAGTGACAGTGCCGGAAATGGACGAGATGGTAGCGAACATGATGGACAACGAGAGGTCGATAAGCTGCCAGGAATGGGCAGCAGCCTATGAGCGGGACCCGGAGATGTCAGAGGTCAAGCAACACCTCACATCCGGATGGCCAGACAAACGGAGGCTCAAGGCAGAGGTGAGGAAGTTCTATGAAATTCGTGAAGAACTGTCCCTGAGTGACTCAGGAATTTTTCTATACAGAGGTGAGAGGGTCGTCCCTCCCGAGACTCTCATACCGGCATTGCTAAAACAATTACACAAAGCCCACCTAGGCATTGTAAAGACCAAGGCCAGGGTGAAGCAGATGTATTGGTGGCCAGGCATGGACACCCAAATTGCTGGTGAGAGAGTGCGAGCAATGCCAAGGAGCTGACAAAATACTCCGACCCCTCAGACCAGCACTGGGAAAATTCGATAACCCCCAAAGCCCATGGGAAGACATTGCCATCGACATCCTGGGGCCAGTATTGGACAACAGAGGGGTAAACAAATTTCTGTGCGTAGTTATTGACAAATACTCCAAGTGGCCGGAAGTGGACGTGCAGGAGGCCATGGACACTGAGACTATTTTGAGATTCTTAAACTCGTTGTTCCTAAGAGAAGGCATACCCAAGAGTATACTGAGTGACAATGGACCTCAGTTCGTCTCAGAAAAATGGTCCAATTTCATGAAGAGGAACGGAATCAAATCAAAGCACACTGCAATATACCACCCAGCGAGCAATGGCCAAGTGGAGAGGTTTAACCGCGTGCTGATGGGAACAATACAAGCGGACATCATGCAAGGGAAGGACTGGGAAACTGAATTCCACAACATGTTGTGGGCATACAGGATCACCCCCACAGCGGTTGGATACAGCCCCTTCCAAAACCTAAGAGGCCGGTTCCCGTTCACCCGGGACAACGTGGTGTGGAAGGAAAAAACTGTAACCAGCAAATGGTCTCCAGCAGTCGTACAGCACAACTTAGAAAAGGCTCAAAAGGTGTACGCAGCCCACTATGACAAGCGGCGTAACGTAAAGGAGACTGCATTGGAGGAAGGGGAATGGGTTAGATTCAAATTACCCATCCTACAGAAGAAAGGAGAGAGCAAGTACAGTCCACCCTTACAAGTCAAAGAAATTCGAGGCAGAGCTGCGCTACTCAGCGACGGCAAAGTGTGGTCTCAAGATCGCATGGCAAGAGTCAACAGGATCGTAAGGTGGCCCAAACCAGAGGAAGAGGAGACACGTATAGGAGGAGAAGAGGAGACACCCGTGAGTGGGGAAAGCACAAGAGAAACCTTCGTGGACAGAGAAGAAGAAGGTGGACATGAAACACAGACTAATGAACGTGCACGTGACCAATCCAACCCCGCAGCTGAAGGAGAGAGAGACAATGAAAAAGACACTGAGAATTCTCCCGAAGTGAGCGGTGTTGAGGAGAGCAACCCGGTAAGGCGGACCCGCATGGGCAGAACTGTCGCCTTACCAGCCAAATATAAAGACTATGATATGAGCGGACTATAGAGTTCCTCCCCGGTTTTGTTAATAAAGTTTGTTGTGTCACAGGGGGGAGATATGTGGTGTTGCGCTCTAGTCTACGAGCGTGAACGCGATGACGCGTCACGCTATAGACAAGAGCGAGGCGCGCGCAGCGTAAGGTATAAGAAGAAAGGCGCGAAGGTGTGACAGCATTGGCGACCGAAGCAGCTACTGGGAAGACGCTCGGCGCTCTATATGATCTTGAGTTGTTGTTGTTGTTAATAAAATCATATTGAACTTAACCTCGCTTCAGAGCCCTGTGTGGGGGGGAGAAAACGACATACATTACAGTTTGTACCTTTTTTATAACGTATGTAATCCTAAATCCGTATGTTTTCAACTGGTTCTTATGTAAGTCAAAAATGTGCTAATTCTTTTTGCTAATTTTTTGTCCGCTTGTAACCTTCAGTCCTTATGTTGGAAACTGGGTCCTATGTAAAGCGCTCTGACACCTTCGGGTAAATTTCGCGCTATATAAAATCGCACAAATAAAATAAAATAACAGCCAGGGACCTCATTGAAAAGACACCATGGGTGCAGTACCGCGGGCCGTCACTAGGGGTCCATAATCACATCAACCAGGCTCCACACTGAAAAAAATACTTGGGCGGGGGGGGGGGGATGCAGGGTCGAGGCTACTACAGGTCCTGGTCCAGTCAGACTCCTCGCTGTATGTGGACAGCGTATGACTGCAGCAAGATAACGATGATTAAAATGGGCCTGCCTGTTTTATTTATTGTTTTGTCTTAATCGACGCTCTTCAGATAGGGTTTACCAGCAAACAGGATGAAGAATCTGAAGGAACATCCGCCCGCCCACAATGCATTGCAAATATTTACACGAAAAAAATCCAAAACAAAATGCACTTCTTGTTAGCTAGAATTTATTCTAGTAGTTTGATGAGCAACATACACGTGCTTTTCCCTTCAACTTATGGGGACAACACTGGACAGTTTGCCGCCCTAATGCGAGGATCTTAGTCTCCAATGTTAAAGTATTATTTCATAAGTTTTCATGCTAAATTCCGTGTTGACTTATCCTTAAAGGGAATGTACAGTAGAAGCTCTCTAATGGTAATCGTGCGTTTTCGTTAATCTCATCGCCGTATTAGCAAGCAGATTTAAGGCAAAAGTGTAACGCAAATGCCATGTAAAGTAGGCGTTCCCCACCTAAAGACCACTGGAACAGCCGCTAACAGACCTAACGCCTAATAGCAATGAGGCCCCGGCCAGCGATGAAAAAAGACATGCTTACCAGGGTTATCGAAGAATTTTTACACCTGCTAAAATCCCGATTTAGCCATTATCCTCAATGGGAGGTGGATTGTATGGCTGAATCCTCCCCTGCCTATTAGCAAGCTTTACATAAGTGATAAAAGTTTTATCACTGTTTTACTTGTGCTTTTGGTGGATTTCACAGCTATCGCTGGATCCTTCATCGCATTGGAGATATACGTTGGTAATAACGCGCTATCTCCGCGTAGGATCCAGCGATAGATGGAGATACAAAAATATGCGCTAAGCGTGATTTGCGATATTCATCGCACGCCCTTGCTAATATGCCCCCAGGTTCGGGTAACCAATCGTTCATAAATTTCACGATCTGCCGTTATTTGGGCCTTTTGTCTTTTATCCTTGAGGATTTCTTTCAAGGACGCCTTTTGTTCCTAATTTTGGGGATGGCAGCAAGCTGTGCTCTTCTCTTTTGAACGCACGAGGCTGCAGCAGCCCCTCCCCCACCTCGCTCAGTCTGCAAAGACCCATTGTCATTCTGACTGTGGATGATAATCACATAAAGAAGGACAATGGGCCAAAGGCGGAGTGAAGCACCTGCTATATCTGCTTAAGTGGGGGTGTCACAGGGTCAGATAAAAGTGTTTCTTGGCCCTTTATTTATTTATCTTATTTAAGTTATTTTATTTAATGCCATTTTTTATAGGGCGACCTTTACTCAAAGGTGGCAGAGCGCTTCACAATAGAACCAAGGGGCATATTGACAAGGGGCGGCGATAATATTATCGCCGCTTTAGAGCCTGTTTTCGGGCGAAAAGCAGCGATAATATTATCGAATTATCAACAAGGACTTGCTAGAGCGTGTATCCTTGCATTAGCGCCCCTTGTCAGCACGCCGCCCATCGCATCGCTAATGAGATGCAAAGGAGGTGTGCCTGACAACACTCCCTTGGGAAGATATCACTAACCCAGCTTCGGCATATTAACAACGAGGGTTAGCGATATTTAAAATCACATTAAGTATGCCTTTTCGCAGGAATTTAACGTCTGTTAAATTCCTGACTAAGGCATACCTAACATGGGGGGTGGATTGTGTGGCTAAAACCACAGGCCCTATCACCAAGGATATCACCATTTTCCATGGAACATTGCTGGAAAACCAGCGGTATTCCATGGAAAACCATCGCTATCACTGGAATAATTATTGCCATTGTGCTATGCGTTGTTAAGACAGTGCTAGCATGGCGTTAATTATCTACGATAGCCGGCGATGAAAATCTTCACGCTAAGAGCGGCCAGCGGTAATTATTGCTGCCGCTTGTTGATATGCCCCCAAGAACTTTCTGACTTTGATCTGCGGCTCTCAGCTCAGCATAAGACAGAGTAACAAATAAACCCAGCAGAAAAATCACCATGATGCAGCTGTGAGAAGGGGGCTAGAGGGTGCCAAAGTAGCCAAAAGTAGGGACAGAAAGTGAAGTCACAGTTGTATCAACCTAATATAAACTTATTTTGACGTCAACTGAATTTGTACACTCACTGTTCTAAATTTGTCACTATGCCAGTTGGTCACCCTAGTGTAGGTTACGTTGCGTCTGTTAAAATTTCTTAAACCATCAAAGATTTTCTTACAATCAGTTTGTCAGAGATGACTTTAACCATGAAACACTTTCTTACAAGCAGGTTGTCGCAGAAGATTCTATTACAGGACCGGAGGCTTCGGATTATGCTTCTCTTTCTTTTATTACTGTGCTACTCACAGCAGCCAATGAAAATCGTTTTGTATGCAAATAAAACTACATTTCCCATGATGCTCGTAATACATCACATCCTGTATTCCTTTCAGGTTGCACTTGTTGCCATATATTTACCTACTTTAGCGCTTGCTGGTGCTATTGTTATCAACCTGCGGGCGTGTTGAAGGGCTCCCGCTGGGAGCGGCTGGATCTAGGGGGCGATCACGCTGGCGGCAGTGCATGTGTTTACCGCGGGCGGCCCCCTCGGGCATGGTTTCATTCCGGCTGGCCTGCGGGCGCATTGAGAGGCTATACTACCAATGGATAACTGTGGGTCTGAAGTAACAGCTTACTCTGTGATCTGTCAGTGTCTAATCTCAAAACTAGTACCCTAATGAACTTATGGGATGCAACAGGACTATTCAAGATGTGATTTTGTTCCTATCAGTTACGCACACTGAGCCGCCCCTTTATCATCATTTGGGCCACTTCACAGAGTGGTCAGTCCACGTAGTAGACATTAGTTCTTTATATAATGTCTACTGTCTAATCAGTTAGATACATGGACTCTACGGGCAGTTCATAGATGTAGGGTGGTAACTAGAAGCAGTGCTAAACAAAAGACGTGAGTGATAGAAGGTGCTCTATATAAATTGGATAGTGGGTGCAGAACAATTTTATTAAGAGGCAGACCACTTCCAACTATTAAAAACAGGGAGTGCAAAGTATCAGTAGTTTATGACAAATATTTACTGGATGGATAATAAGGTCGACATGTTTCAGCAGTTTTTAGATCCTACCGGTATCCTCTGCTTCTTCAGGACCACTATTAAACTTTGCTATTGCTTCAAAAAGGGTGAGTGCATATTAAATCAAAAGTTATCACCTGATTTTGTCCTCTCACTCCTCTTGTATGGTGAAAAAGACATCCGCATACAGGAGATACGATGCAGAAAAGACACCAACAGAAATAAACAGAGAAAGTAAGATAACACATTACATTTTAGAATAGGTTATCTACCAAACATATGCTTTATACAATCACTAGCAGCCCGTCCCGACGTTGTACGGGTATGAAATGCTGCCGGCCAGTAGTATATTGTTTTGTAGGATTTCGTTTTGATAGCATTTCTTATCTGTGACAGGCCTGTGAAACTCTCCGATTCCCAGTGCACTGCTGATGCACTTAAGAGTGCGCATTCAGTAGTGTGTGAACACGAGTTTCCCTACTTTATTTTTCCTTGCAATATTATATAGCGTGAACTCGACATGGCATGAGCACAATTTACATTACAGAAGAACACATTAATTTGTGATAGGCACGGGGAGACAAAGCAATTTGCCTGGAATCACAGGATGTTGACCTGATGCCGAGATTCGAACGTAGCTCCCCAGCTCTAAAGTTCGCCATTCTAGAACTTGTGACGGGAGGTGTGTCTAAAAGTGTATGTCGGTGCTGGCCATCAATGAGAGAGACCTGTGCATTTTTCAAATCTGTGGTGAAAAAATATGTGTATGTTGCTGGAGATGAGGGCCGCCGTGCCACCAATGTACTTACCGGGGGAGGGTAAACACCCATTATTCTGCAACTTTCTTTCCGCAGACCATCTGTCGCATACTTTCATTATGAAAGTACCATGACTCTGCAATGCCATTATAACGCATGGCATTACATTTCATATGTTTTTACCATGCATACATTTACAGCGAAATTCGTTGTAAATGCATGAATGGTAAAAGCATGTTTTTTTTAATGTTTGGATAAGGTAAGTATGGGTATAGGGGAATATGTTTTGGGGTACTGAGGTATATGTTTTGGGGTGTTTGGGTATTTTAAGGGTTCAGATAGAGTTTTGGGTTATGGGGTACAGCGGTAGTTTTAGCGTTTAGGGATAGGTATAGGTTTTGGGGTACAGGCGTATTTTTAGGGTTCAGGGCTAGGTTTGGGTTTTGGGGTATAGGGGTATTTTTAGGGTTCAGGGGTAGTTTTAGGTTTTGGGGTACAGGGGTATTTTAAGGGTTCAGGGCTAGGTTTGGGTTTTGGGGTACTGGGGTATTTTTAGGGTTCAGGGCTAGGTTTGGGTTTTGGGGTACAGGGGTATTTTAGGGTTCAGGGGTAGGTTTGGGTTTTGGGGTACAGGGTTATTTTTATGGTTCAGGGCTAGGTTTGGGTTTTGGGGTGCAGTGGTATTTTTAGGGTTCAGGGGTAGGTTTGGGTTTTGGGGTACAGGAGTATTTTAAGGGTTCAGGGCTAGGTTTGGGTTTTGGGGTACAGGGGTATTTTAGGGTTCAGGGGTAGGTTTGGTTTTTGAGGTACAGGGGTAGTTTTAGGATTTAGGTATAGGTTTGGGTTTTGGGGTACCGGGTATATTGATAGGGTTAAGATTGGTTAGTTATTAAGGGTGTTGGGGTATTTTAAGGAGTAAGGGTATGTTTTGATTATGGGGTGCAGGGGTATTTAAAGGGAGCAGGGTGGACACCCGGAGCTGGAATGTACAGAACCAGGGAAGAAAAAACAATGACATTTTTGACACAATGCTAAAAACAACAGTTGATGGACAGAATGCAGAATAATGTCATACATTCACCCCAATACAGAGATCTGGGTCTTAATCCATCACTTTTTTTGCACTCCACACCACCCCAGTTCAGACATGGCCATCTGCAAATCAGCCTTGACCCTGTGCTTCATGGTAACATTCCAGACAGAACTGCCAAGCCATGTCTTTCCTGGACCAAACTCAAGCATCCTAGGACCGATTTCTGGCTATCAGCCGTCTCCAGCCAGGATAGCTTGACTCCAGTGGTGTGGAAAGCATTGGACTCACATCTGAGCATACCCATACCACTCGGGTGACAATTGCAAAAACAACAGTTGATGGACAGAATGCAGAACAATGTCATACATTCACCCCAGTACAGAGATCTGGGCCTTAATACATGTTTTTTTTGCACTCCACACCACCCAGTTCAGACATGGCATATGCAAATCAGCCTTGACCCTGTGCCTCATGGGAACAGTCCAGCCCGAAGGGCAGAATGTACCACACGCCCCCAGCATTTGTCACGCCCCCAGCACAAGCCCACAGTACAATGCAGACACGCCCACAAGGGACTACTTTTCTGGCATGGTTCTTTTACTTTTTAAATGTATATGGTGGGCGTCTGCATAGCCTGTGTCCTTCTGCTGCAACTGCCCTTTCCAATGCTGTATTGGGTGTTGTGATTGGTGCTATGGTTCCTGAGATTACCCACCTGAAAGGTTTGGGCTCTCTCTTTATTATATTAGTACTAGCAGCCCGTCCCGACGTTGTCCGTGAGCAATTAGGCTTAAGGGCCCCCGCCCGCCCCGACGTTGTCCGTGGGTCCCCCGGAGCCTTCCTCCATATATGGCAGTATTATACCTCTATGTTTACTTTGTACACTTTTGTAACCGGCACACGTAACTTTTTCCTCCTGTAATGCACCGTTTGGCTCACCTTTTAAAAAAATAAAAATAAATTTTAAAACCTTTATTTCAAAACAGTGCACACAGCTATTTAGCCTTACATCCCTGAGGCGAGGCAGCAGAACGGAGCAAAGTAAGTCAAAGTGCAAGAATCAGTACATCAGAACGAATGAAGGTTAATTTAAATTTTTTTTAAAACAGATGTGAAAAAGAGAAAAAGGGAGGAAAAATCGCCAAAACTGGTGCAAAGAAGAAGGCAATGGAATTCAAAGTACAGTGAGGCGTAGTGGAGGGGCCGGGAAAGCACAGTGAACACAGTAATAATCAGTGTAATAGAAATACTAGGAATGTAGGGGGAGGGAAACACAGGATAGCAGAGTAGAAAATCTCCAGTTGGAGTCATAGGCTACGGTGATAAGTGTTCTTCCTGTGGAGCGGAATCCGGAGGTACGCAAATGTCCCCCCTGTACTCGTTCCAAGCCCCCCATATTTTCTGCCACTTTTTAGGTTTACCCCTGGCAACATACACAGTCTTTTCCCGGAACATACACCAATCCATGTTGGCCTTCCATTGTACAACCTTGGGAGCCGTTGTAGCCCCCCACATCTGTGCGATGTCCCGTTTAGCGACCATATTACCCAGGGTCACCCATTGGGTCTGGGCCACGGTATGGTCTGTCGGACCCCATATGTTCAGGAGGCATCTCCTGGCTTCCGCATGCACTTCCACCCCAGTTACCTCGCTCATAATCGAGTGCACACGTCGCCAGTAAGAAGCTATTGCAGCACACTCCCATATAATGTGCATGAATGTGGCGAGGGCCTCACAGCCGCGCCTACAGAGGCCATCAACAGAGTGTCCCATACGCACGAGTCTGGGGCCAGTGACATAGACTCTGTGCAAAATTTTGAGCTGCACCAGCCGAAGACGGGAAGAGATAGCGACCTCCTTAGGGGAAGATACCGCACTCTGCCAATCTTCGTCGTCAATCTCTATCCCGTCTCGCACCCACTGGTCCCTCACTCCCAGGAGGAGGTCTGTACGGACGTTGATAAGCTTCTTATATGACAATGAAATGGCACTGTCTGGCATGTGGCCATCTAGCACCCTATCCTCCAAGGGAGAACTGTCGGGAATCGCCTCACCCTCTGGCATGGCGGACAGTAGTGCATGTCTCAGCTGAGCACACCGGAAAAATTCCGTTTCACCCAGCTGAAACTCTGCCTGTAACTGGGCAAAAGATTTCACCTCGCCACGCAATAGCATGTCCTCCACCCTGGAGATGCCAATCAGGTCCCACTTATCAAAGCCCTTGGTAAGCCACAGTCTACCCAGTATATCCGAGTCGTAAAGTGGGGTCACCTTTGTTAGCCTGTCTTTCCAACCCTGTGCCTTTGTAACCGTCCTCCAAATATGGACGGCGGTTTTCGTTGGACCAGACATCCGCTTGTCGAGAGACCTCGAGTAGAGTGCCCTATGATACTTCCCTCCGCCCAGCAGCCACCGATCCATGGCATACCCCGGATTGTTCACTGGACCGTATAGACCATGATTAATGGCCGCTAGCTGGGAGGCCCAGTAGTACCTCCGCACATCAGGCAAAGCTATCCCCCCATCGTACCACAGTAGCTTAAGCTTCGTGATAGCGATGCGAGGGCAACCATCCCAAAGCAGGGCGCGTTGTAGGCTCTCGATCTCACCGAAGTATCGGGCTGGGACCGGATCTTGAGTGTTTTGGAGGGCGTAAAGGAACCTGGGCAAGGACATCATTTTAAACAACGCCGCGCGCCCAAGCAGAGAGAGCGGGAGTTTACGCCACCCCTCCACGTCTCGCTGAAGGCGGAGAAGAGGGGGAAGCAAGTTATGCTCATAGCATGCTTTGGAGTTAGTGGAGATGTAGATCCCTAAATATTTGAAGCCCTGGCTCGCCACCTGTATGCCGCAACCTCTCGGGAGGCGAGGCGTTCCCCCTTTCAGGACGTACAAATGTGACTTAGACCAGTTAATAACTAGGCCGGAGTACTGACCAAAAAGTCGCAGCACGTCACAGGCCACAACGAGGGACTTGCAGGGGGAAGTGAGGTATAGAAGAATATCATCTGCATACAGTGAAACTCGGTCCTCGAAGTCCGGGGACCACCGAATACCATGCAGGTCGGGGTGGCTGCGTAACCAGGCCGCCAACGGTTCGAGTGCAAGAGCGAACAGGAGGGGCGACAAAGGACAGCCCTGCCTGGTGCCCCTCTGAAGAACAAAGGATGCTGAAACTCGACCGTTGACCGCTACATTAGCCAACGGACCAGCGTATAGGAGTTTGACCCACCCTACAAATTCCGGGCCAAAACCAAGCTTCGCCAACACTGCCCACAGGTAACTCCACTCAAGGGAGTCAAAAGCCATCGTGGCATCCAACGACGCCAGGACAGCCGGCTCCTCAAACGCATGGGCCCTGGCCAGGGCGCCGTGAAGTCTACGTAGGTTAAGAGCAGTGTTGCAGTGAGGAATAAAGCCCGACTGGTCCGGGTGCACTAAGTCGCCGATGACGCCAATCAAACGGTTGGCGAGCATTTTGGCTAGAATCTTAGGCTCCGCGTTTAACAGAGAAATGGGGCGATATGATCGGCACAAATCTCTTGGTTTCCCTTCCTTATGGATAACCACAATGGTGGCCAACCTCTGGTCGTGGGGAAGTATGCCAGTCTCCCGCGCCTCCAGGAACATGTTCCGCAAGTGCGGGGAAACTACATCTGGTTTGATTTTATATAGCTCTACCGGAATACCGTTAGGGCCAGGCGCCTTGCCAGATCTCAGAGAGCGAATTGCAAGTGCAACCTCGTCCGCAGTTATATCCCTGTCCAGATCGTCTCGATCCGCTTCCGACAGGCACCGAAGATCGATATCCAACAGGAGAGCGCCCGAGTCGGCCTCAGATCGGTCCGAGACCGAGGAGTAAACGCCACAAAAGTAATCCGAGAAGGACTCAGCGATTGCGCTCAGATCAGCAACCAACAATCCGTCGTCTCTCAATATCTCCGGGACGACGCGACTGGCCCTCTCTTTCTTATCGAGCCAAGCTAGTAGATTGCCCGCCTTGTCACCAACGTCGTAAATCCGAACCTGCTGTTCCCTGCCCATAACGAGAGCAGCGTCGGTGGCAAGGTCTCGATACTCCAATTGCTTAAGGGAGAGATTATGTAGCAGCTCGGGCTCAGGGCCCTCATCCAATCGGGAGTCTAACTCCATAATCTCTGCCTCAATGCGCACCATGTCAGCGTCCCTGTTCCTACGAGCTTCCGCTATGAGGGCGAATGCCTCACTCCGCAAGACCGTTTTAAACGCCTCCCATAAGGTGGCAGCTGATGCAACCGATCCCACATTCTCGGCAAAGTAGAGTTCGATAGCCTTGGCCAAGAGACCACGCGTCTTTGGGTTTCGGAAACACCATGGATTGACCACCACCGGTCGCTCCGTTACAACAATATTAAAATCGAATGAGACCCACAACGGGGAATGGTCCGAATTACCTCTCGACAAAAATCGGGCCTCAGAGATCGCCGGTGCATGAGCAGCCAAGGCAAGAACGTAATCAATCCTTGAGAGGCTACCATGTGCGCCAGAATGAAAAGAATATTGGCTTTGGGTGGGATGGAGGAGTCTCCAGCAGTCGACCAACCCCATAGTATCAAGGAAAGTGGGCAGCCACATTTGCGAGCTACGGAGGTCTCTAGGCCGATGTCTGTCCAAGGATCCAGAGCAAACAAAATTAAAGTTACCCCCCACAATAAGCAACCCTGCTGGCAGATTCAAAATGGCGCTTCCAAGGTCCTGAAAGGTGTTATTTTGCAAACCCGGAGGAACATAAACCGAAACCAGTGTCAAGACACGCCCTTCCCACCGCCCTGCGACGGCTGCGTACCGCCCCCTCTCGTCCACAATAGTGGAGTCAATCTCAAAAGGAAGGGACGTGCGCACCATAACACCCGCCCCCCGGGACCCCGAAGAGAACCCCGAATGTGCCACCATCTTGTAACCCTTCCTATTGAGCGCTCGGCACGTGTTCCCCACCAAGTGTGTCTCCTGCAAAAGAACAATATCAGGCATATGTCTTTTTAACAGTTGCAATACCACCCCCTCTTAATACGATCACCCAAGCCATTGACATTCCAACAAAGAACTTTCAATGTCCTACCCCCATCATCGTGTCTCAAGCCTTCACCAGCCCCCAGAGGCCCCACCGATACATGAAACAAAGCAGAGCATACGACCCATTGCCTAAGAGAAAGAAGAAAGAAACAAAGAAAGCACACAAAACCGACCCCAACACCACCCCCCACCCTGCACCCCTGCAGCAGACTAAAAAGCCCCCCCAACCAGCAGTGTGCCTGTTGCCCCATAAACTAAGCTACAAAAAGACCCTAGAGGAGTAAGGAACCCCCGCAGTCCCCCCCTGCCACCCTCCATGTGAGAATAGGATATTCCCTGTAAAGTGCAACAGCATTGGCATTATCGGTCATAGTCAACGGGCACACCAACCGACAAAGGTAGTGCGAGAAGTACTATTCCTGAGGATCGGGGCCACCAGAGGCGCCTTCAGAATGTTCCTCCTGCTCCTCGCGCCGGTGCGGCAAAGTGTCCAGCCAGTCGCTCGCAGACTCAGGCATATCAAAAAACAGGGCGCGGCCATCGCGTTTAATGCGCAGTCTAGCGGGGAACAACATAGAGTATTTCAGCCCCAAGTCCCTGAGGCGCCGCTTCACCCCCGCAAAACTTTGACGCTGTCTCTGAACAGCCCTGGTGAAGTCTGGGTAAAAGTTCACATCTGCGTTTTGGAACTTGAGAGGCCCATGTCGCCTCAAGGCCTGGAGGATCGCATCTCGATCTCTGAAGTTGAATAAATGGGCGATGATGGGTCTCGGTCGACGCCCGTCTTCGGAGGGCCGCCCGGTATTCTGTGGGCCCGCTCAACCGAGAAGAAGTGACTGAGGCCTGCTGGAGCGAGATGGGTCTTAACCAAGTCCTCGACAAAGAGGTCAACGGCCGCTTCCTCCGCTCCATCCGGCACCCCAGTGATGCGAACATTCTGCCGCCTGGCACGTCCTTCAAAATCCTCCAGCCGCCTCAAAAACAACTCATTAACCGACCGCAAGGTTCGGACCTCCGCTTGCAGATCCGAGACATCAGTCGTGAGGCTGGAGGTTTTGATATCAAGAGATTTCACTCGATCATTCGTTTTGCCCAGGTCGGCGCTGATCAAATTGAGATCGATAGCCAGGGTGTCCACCTTGTGTGTCAGGACCTCGTGCTGTTTGTGCATCTCAGTCCTGATGCCAGTGATAGCCCCCATGATGTCGCGAAGAGTGGGCTCCGACCCCTCGGGTGAGCCCACCCATAGGGAGTCCTTATATTGAGCGACCACAGTGGGCGAGGTCCTTTGCTGGGCGTACCGGTCGATCTTGTTGGTCTGAGGCTGGAACGTCTTCCTACTGGCCCGGTTCGCCGTCCTGGCGGGATCACCCCTGCCAGCCATGTTGGGTCCGGGCAGAACAAAGGGCAGTGGGGCGATGTCGTTGTGAGCACTCAGATGGGCGCGGAGCATAGCCTCCCCGAATGCAAGTCAACGGTAGGCAACTCCGCGGGTACGTTCACTCCGCCAACAGAAGCAGGAGGCGCTCACTCAGCATATCGATCATGCTCTGCGTCGTCTCGACCGTCGGCCATCTCCGGGACAATGGCGCATCCCTGGCACAAAGTTCAACACGACATAACTTCGCCAAGAAATGTCGGATTTGGAAACGGAAAGCGTGTCCCGTGTCTACGACCATTCGCCAAGTGGAATCCACAACTGTGGATCAGGATTTCTTACAGGATACATGCGAGGGTCGGAGGGTCTGCGGAGCTCCGAGCTTACGCGGCCATCTTGCTTGCCCGCGAAGCTCCTCCCCCTTGGCTCACTTTTTTAATGCTCCGTTTGCTTCCTCTTGCTACCTGCACACGTCACTTTTTCCTCCTATACCTCTATGTTTACTTTCTACGCTTTTGTAACCTGCACACATAACTTTTTCCTCCTGTAATGCACCGTTTGGCTCACTTTTGTAATGCTCCGTTTGCTTCCTCTTGCTCACGATTTTCATTTTTGCTTCATTTTTCCGCCGCTCACCGCTCCAAAATAAATAAATAAATAACCTACCTCATCCGCCGCTCACCGCTCCTCCCCGCCTGTACGCCGCTCCTCACCGCCTGTCCGCCGCTCCTCACCGCTCCTCCCCGCGCCATGTCCGCCGGTCCTCCTCGCGCTCCTGGACGCCTCTCCTCCCCGCGCTCCTCACGTCGGGCACGCACGTCGCGGCCAGCGCTTCTTCCAAGGGACTACTTTTTTTTCGGTAAATTTTTTAAATAACGTATATTTATTACGTTTATATAGCCTATGTCCATCTGCACACCCTGACGATTACAACGATGTATCGGGTGTGTGGATTGGCGCTGTGGTTCCCGAGTTTACCCGCCTCAAAGATTCAAAGTTCTTCCTTTATAATAGTAGTATAGATGGATGGATGGATGGATAACTAGACTGCAGTTGTTGCACTATAAGGCTTGGGGCTGATTGATTATGGATTTATGATGTCCTTGCGTCTTCTTTCCTCAGGGGCGCAATACAAGCCCCAGCGGTATGGGTGGGTCTGAGCTGCAGGGGGACCCTCGGCACAATACTTAGGTTTGAGAGCTTCGGATTAAATCCGGAGCGAGCGGGGCCCCTCAAATGTTTTTATGCCACTGCTCAAAAAAAGCATTGCACTCACTGTTTATTTGGATGCATACTTTGAAAATAATTTGATAAAATGGCCATCATGATCTTAGAACTATGGGGCAGATTTACAAGCCCCTTGCGCCACTTTTGCGTCACTTTTCCCATGTTAAAAGTGACGCAAAAGTGGCGCAAGCGGCTTGTAAATCTGCCCCTATATGCTTCAGGTTATCCTTGCGACATCAGCCTAGAGCGAAGCATAAAAATGGCTCACCCCAAGAAAGTGACGTAGATGGGAAATTTAATTTTCGTAGTTAAGGGCCCTTGTGATGTGTACGTTCTGTAAAGTATGTTGCGAGTCTGATTTTGTGAAGTATTTTTGGGGCAAAGAAGAAATTAACTACATTTCCTGTAACTTTAGGTCTAAGAAGTGCTTTTGTATGAGAAAAAAAGTAACGCATCTAAACAGCTGGGGGCGTTAAGTAGTTGAGGTACACCAGGAAGCCAACAGGCATGGCTAACGGTTGGGCATTTAATGGAATGTAAAAGTTTTTCTGTGAGTGTATGCTCTTTCTTACTGCTTGTGAACCTAGAGTTAGTCGTCTTTATAGCCTTGAGTGTTCAAAATGACCAATTTAATATTCGTTTACCCTCCTCTGCATAGGGGCTCACGTGCGCAGTATACCTCGTTTCTCTGCCTGCAGCCATTACCAGCCTCCTTTATAAATCATTCATTCACCCGTTCCTCAGTGGCCCCAACTGTGCAACCAGGAACAAAATAAAAGAAACATACAGCGAATCTGAAACGAAGATTCTCCAACAAAGAATAGATGAGAAAAATGGCATAAACGTAACACACCAGAAGAGAATGTAAAAATATCCCTGTGGAGATGGTGAATGGCAGGTTTATTGGAACGCTGAACCTAGGGGCATATTATCAAGGGGGCTTATCTCCGCTTTTTTGGCTTTAAAAGCCAATAAAGTGGAGATAAAATTATCTCCCTATTACCTAACTGTCGCTAACACCAGTTAGCGACAGCTAGTAGGAGATAGCGACCATCTTGGGCCCCGCTTTGCATGTCAGTGATATTTATCGCTAATGACATGCAAAGGGGGCATTCCAAGATGTTAGCGACTGGAATCAGTCGCCAACATCGCTATCTCCTATTACCAACTTTTGGAGATATTCGCGCTAAGCGCGAATATCTCCAAAAGCTAACACCTGCCCCTGAGCAGTTCTTAGCCATGTTGTCCAATGGGAGGTGGATAACATGGCTAAGAGCATTAGCTCGGTAATGCATGCATGTCGCTGACTTTTCAGCGATATTCATGCATTTCGGCTGATTTTTATCGCTTAGGAGATAAACCTTGGTAATAGCAGGGTTCCTAAGCGATAAAAATCGCCGCAGCTCGGCGATAAAAATATCGCCGCTAAACCAACATAGCGATAATTATCGCTAGTTGTTGGTAATATGCCCCTTAGTTCTAGGGAAAACCACGATTCAGCGGATGCCAGGTGAATCCTTTGCTTATGTGGAAGTATGTTACATATTCGATGCGCTAGCACACCAGGGGCCATGTCACGTGCATTGCCTGCTAACTTCTGAGCTGATGAAAGAGCACGTTTGGACAAGCATTCGCACCAATCAGCCTGTGCAAAATGACATTTACCTTGACCAATCCCTGCAAACGTGGCATAAGCACAGTGCAAGAATAGCACTTTCACTGAGTCAGCTGTGAGGTTGCTTGCACCTGAGGGTGCTTGTGTATTGTGCTATCTAGCTTTGCCATCATTTCACAGATATGAAGGTGGCTGCCTCTGCCACATGCCTGCAAACCATCAGACCCTCCTGGCACAGGAGATCATTGGCACAAGTCTTCTGGCAACTGCTTCCACATAACTATATTGTGCTGCTCACAAGCAGAGTTCCAGACTGTTGTGGCTTTGTGGTGACAACAGTGGTAATCCTTTGAATGCAGGTGAGTGCTGTCCCCATGCCCAGCATTGACAGCACTAATGATTGGTGGCAGATGATTCCAGTCTTAGATTACAGTCTTATTTATCTTTTTAGCTGAACCTACGCTAGGGGTGTTGTCTTCAATCTACATTTGTGAAGAAGGTCATTACTAGAACCCACACTCTGCCTGAGTGCAAGTTAGTGCTTGCCTACACGTGAGGAGGGAATTCAATATAATGGGGTGTCCCTGTGCCCCTCAGAACCTGGGTTTACAGTTATAAACCTGTAGTTTATACATGTCAGGAGGGACAGCGGCGTAACAATAGCCCTGACCGGATATATGATGTTAGCACGTATACTTTTAGCACGCATACCATTACCACGCATTTTTTACAACGCAGGACCTTTTACAACGAATACCTTTACAACGCATTACACTGCAACGCATATACTATTACAACGCATACCATTACAACGTAAGTATAGGTAAGTATATAATATTTTTAAATAATGTAATTAATAATTATTTAAATATTTGAATGAATTATAAAATATTTTATTATTAAATATTTTAATTAATTATATTATTTTTATTTAATAATTTGTAAATATATATGTTAAAAATACCCCTGTACCCCAAAACGCAAACCCAGCCCTGAAACCTAAAAATACCCCTGTACCCCAAAACCCAAACCCAACCCTGAAACCTAAAATTACCCCTGTACCCCAAAACCCAAACCCAGCCCTGAAACCTAAAAATACCCCTGTACCCCAAAACCCAAACCCAGCCCTGAAACCTAAAAATACCCCTGTACCCCAAAACCCAAACCCAACCCTGAAACCTAAAAATACCCCTGTACCCCAAAACCAAAACCCAGCCCTGAAACCTAAAAATACCCCTGTATGCCAAAACCCAAACCCAGCCCTGAAACCTAAAAATACCCCTGTACCCCAAAACCCACACCCAACCCTGAAACCTAAAAATACCCCTGTACCCCAAAACCCAAACCGAACCCTGAAACCTAAAAATACCCCTGTACCCCAAAACCCAAACCCAGCCCTGAAACCTAAAAATACCCATGTACCCCAAAACCCAAACCCAACCCTGAACCCTAAAAATACCCCTGTACCCCAAAAGCCAAACCCAGCCCTGAAACCTAAAAATACCACTGTACCCCAAAACCCAAACCCAACCCTGGAACCTAAAAATACCCCTGTACCCCAAAACCCAAACCCAGCCCTGAAACCTAAAAATACCCCTGTACCCCAAAACCCAAACCCAACCCTGGAACCTAAAAATACCCCTGTACCCCAAAACCCAAACCCAACCCTGAAACCTAAAAATACCCCTGTACCCCAAAACCCAAACCCAGCCCTGAAACCTAAAAATACCCCTGTACCCCAAAACCCAAACCCAACCCTGAAACCTAAAAATACCCCTGTACCCCAAAACCCAAACCCAATATCCCTAATAAATGTTTTAAAAAAAAAGATAAACTTACCTATACTTATGTTGTAATGGTATCTGCGTTGTAGTGTAATGCGTTGTAAAGGTATTCGTTGTAAAGGGTCCTGCGTGGTAATAGTTACGTTGTAACAGTATTTCGTGCTAAAAGATGCGTGGTAACAGTTACATACCCCCTGACCTCCAGGAGGCCCACTCTGGCACTGTGCACAGGCAGGCTGAGAGCTCCTCACCGGTTCTGGATCCTGGGGGCCCCCTCAATGCACTTTGCAGGGGGACCCCCGCAGGTTTTGTTACACCACTGCATTTCCTTAAGTCAGATTTACAAAGCCACGCAAGAGGCAATTTGTAAAGAAATATAATGCAAGGCAGTCGCTTGCGCCGTGCTATATTCTATTTCAAGCTGGGAGACGTCCCATGGGTGAAGCATGAGTGTTCCTGTGCATCCACCAATGGATTTGATGCAAGTCCGAACTTACAAACGTTTGTAAACCTGGGGATCATGTGAAATCGGCAAATCAATGCACCTCCCTGAGGAAATATGAATTTTTATGATCAATTGTGTCCCCTATCTTAGACCCCAACGGCTCCATGTACGTGCTACAAGTACATGTATGTTCCCTCCACTTCTAGCTATGAAGACGCAAATACATTTGCGTCCAACGTTAACATGTCCTCTTTCAGATCCACCATGAATGGGTCGAATATTCCGTTCCTAAGTGTGCCTTGCCAACGTCTTTACATGGTGCACTTTCATGTATTTCTAGCTCTGGCGAGTTAGGCCCTGAATTCTGCCATCGAGCCTTTTCCTGCCTTCTGCCTCTGAATGCTCCAGCCTGGCCCTGCATCTGTATCCGTGACCTTTGTCTTACTCCCTGCGCGGCTAACGGTGCTTGGCTCGGCCTGTTGCCTGCCAAGACTGTACTCAGGCTTCAAGTTATCTGCTCCGCTCCTCGAAAAATACATTCCTGTCTAGTAGTTCTAGGTAAACATCCTTCCAGCTGCAGAGCAAAGGGCCCGGCCTCACTGTCTCCATGCAAGTAATTCATAGCTCCTGTTACCATGGTAGGCCCATGCCCCGTCGCATCTCATGTAGACACGTAGACGCTTATACACGCACTAACAGTCAGTATAGAATAGCCTCTGTCCGAGAGACCTTTCCTTCCAGATAATACAGTTCCTTAAACACAAGATATTAGATACGATTTGGGATTAGGTTGATCTGACATCCCAGACTTCTGTCTCCTCATGTAGGGCTAAATGTCAAGTCCCCTTTGTAGGAGAGTAGGGTCTGCAATCCTATGATCACCCAGATTTTTTGCTTTTGTTTCACTGGTTTACGACTTTCTCTGGCTGTGGGCCTGCTAATCAGACCCACAGCCTGGCTGTTCTCTTTCTAAATTACGATATGTACCCTAGGTGCATTTACCAATTGGTACTGGGCCACCTTATCAGACCCCGTAACGCAGGGCATAGGTGTACCCAGGGCCGCCAGGGGCTGCAGCATGTATTATGCCACCCCTGGCTGGCCTCCTAAATTTGACACAACTGGCTGCATGACAGCTGGGGCGAAGTCGTGTAATCACCCTTTGCTTTAGATATAGTAGCTCTATATCTAACCATACAATGGACACCCGAGTTCCTATCAGTCACTCCTATGGCAGGCCTTGACAATCCTGAAGGCAGAGTGCGTGGGCTCGTGTGAACTGTGTTCTGGCCCGAGCCGAGCCGGTTGCAGCTTGCGGAGCAAAGTCCCAATGGCTGTTCCATGATAACGCGTACCACATCGGTAACTTCGGTGTCGCGTTATCAAGACATGTCGAGTAAGGTGTCATACGAATCGGGATGCTGCCCTCTCACCAATTCTGGCGACGAGGTTAGCATTCCGCCCTTCTAGAGGGACACGACATGTACGTAACTGTGAACCCCGGTTAAAGTTAACTAAAGCCTCAGCTCCACAAAATGGATGCTGCCACCACAGACACGAGTCTGACCTCCTGCTGCTGGGAGTCCTTCCAGCGAGGAGCGCTTGGACAAAGGGTTTCCTGTCGAGGGCGGTGTTCGCACCGTCCCAGACAGGGTTTGTGTATTCTGGGTAGGTAGGGCTTTTGCGAGAAGGTGACTGCGGAGTGGCACCCCGGTGCTCACTACGCATCTGCCGGTCAGAACCAGTTCCAGGGGCGCCAGCCCTGGCCTGGGGAAAGTCCGGCAGGGGAGAGGGGTGTAACTACCCCCCTTCCTGGTCCCACCCTTAGGGCAGGACCTAGTCATGTACCCACCCCTTTCTTTAGGATAAAGGCCGGAGCGGGGACCCTTCCAAATTAGATCATCCTTGAATCAAGAACTACTTTCTACGAAAGGACATTCGAGACTCTTCTCAAGATTTCTCCCTTGTGACTAAGGAGTAGTCACCCTGCATCAGCGGGCACCATCTAAGAACTCTGCGGTTTGCTGCAAGTCCTTCCTCAAGGATCCGACGGCCCAGCTCGACGAGAACCGGCTTCCCTGGCACCTCTGACCTCTACCCACGTCATCAGCTCAGCTGTGATCTGTGGGTGCGACGAGACCTCGAGGGACCGGCCATCATCAAAACCTGCACGCTCTTAACCAGCACGACCATCGAAGCAATTCTCTGGTGAGTGCTCTGGGGTCCGAGAAGCCCCGACCCTGAGCCGCTCCAGCACCGAAGTGCAGTCTCCCAGCATCTCCACGATCTGCGTGGGGCCCTTCTGCTCGCTGCTCAGCACGTTGTCTGGTCACTAGCCGCTGGCTTGTGCCCTTCCTTGACGACAACCGACAATCAACGCTGCTGGTCTGGTTGCTCCAGACTGGCCCTTGCTTCCATCTTTGCGAGAAGCATCCCGGACCCTCCTGGTCCACTCAAGACGCCATCTTAGGCCTACCACGTGGCCCTGAGATCTGCCAAGGCTTGTTGCCCATCCTGGGCCCAGCGACGCCGACAGCATCATCCTTCGTGGGACAGCTCGCACCTCCACCGTGGTCGCCGACAACGCCTCCTGGTCCGTGAGACTGCAGAGCCTAGCGTCGCCCACTCACCTGGTCGAGGTGACGGCCAACCGGTGCCTTCCTGGTACCCTCTGACTACTGGCTAGTAGTACGAACTTGGTCCCCTCTGCTTTCAGGTATCATCAATCTCTGATCCAGGCTTGGATCTCTACGAACTATTCATCACTGGTCGCCGGCCAGCAACTCCTTTTCTTCCGGCTCCTGGCTCGTCAGCGAAGACCCCGACGCCTGTAAGACTTGTGCAGCCGCAGCCCTCGTGGCTAGGTAACTCGGCATTTCGGTGCCTGCATAGCCTCTTTACTCTAGGGTCCCGAGTCCCTCGCTTCCGACTTGCCTTATCGGGTCCGCCCGAGACCTTAAACTTTCCGTGTCCTCGGACACTTGTTTTAATTGTGCACTTGAAGTATTTTCCTAAGAGATTTGGTTTGTGCTTAGTACCCTGTCCTCATAAAGAGTACAGGGCTGTTGTGATTCTTAATAAATATACTGTTTATTTTCATAACACTTGTGTGGTGTCCTTTCACTGGGTGTTCAAGGGGTACATGTGTGGTAAACAGCTGGCTTAACACGCCCTCTCGAGTCTTTAGCCTTAGACTGCTCGTATCCACACTACTAGGATAGCTGGTCTATAGGTTGACTTACAACCAATCACCATAAGGGTCGTTTGGAACGATACACAGCGGTCGCTAGAATAGCGAACGCTGCATATCGGGCCAACTTCTCACATTGGTGAGCAGCGGTTGGGATTTGAGCTTGCTGTTGTTTTACCACACGTATCCTAAGAATATCTTGTTGAAAGATCACATAAGTACTGTTAGTACATATAACTAAAGCTTAGAATACTCTGAGTTCTACTGAACCAGCTGTTGCAGCTCCTCAAGGCTTAGCACACCTTGGCTGCAACTCTTAGCAAGGGAATAGTAGGTAAACACATAGTGTAGGTAGGTGCATCACTTACACCACACTAGAAACAGTATGTCGGACAAAGGAGGAAACTCTGAGTCTCCCCTTGTGTCAGTTGACCCTCCACAGGTCATCCCTTCGAGATATACTGTGCTGAGCTTCAAGGAGTTAAGACAAGTGTGTCACTCCAGGAAGATCAAGCAGGGGTCTAACCCCACAACGTCCTTTCTGATTGGTCTCTTGGAGACCTATGATGCCAGAAAAGCTGAGACCCGTCCCAGCTCTTCTAATCCAGAAGGAGACATGCCTCCCCTCGAGGGAACCAGAGGTGACCCTAACCTAATCCTCCTCTCAGCCGAGAACGAGAATGAGGAGGAGGATGAGGATGAGGATCCCTCTGGGGATGAGGCAGATAAGGGACAGGTAGAAGTCGTCAGACTAACCCGGTCCAACTTAAGCAAACATGATAGTGGTACTGGGGGACCCCCGGCGCTACTGTCAGGTCCGCTTAACATTGGGAATGGACGAGCCCGATCTCTGTCGAGAGACTCTGGCAGATCCCTTCAAACCAATGGCTCTCACAACTCTTCTCAAAGAGGGATGACATCCCCTCAGAGGAGAGTGTACGAAGCTAAGGAAAGGGCAGCTAATCTGAGGATCGAAAGGGAAGAACTTGCCCTGGCCAAAGAAAGGCTTGCCTTTGCTAGAGAGCAACAGTTAAGTGGGGTAGTCCCCACTGGTGGCAGCAATGTACCTAGTAATAGGGAAAGGAGTTTTGATACGAAACACCTTGGGAAGATAGTGCCCCCCTTTAAACAAGGGGACGACATCCACAAATGGATTACTGCTTTGGAGAGGGCCTGCACTGTGCAGGGTGTTCCCCAGAGTCAGTGGGCAGCTATCTTGTGGCTCTCCTTTGAGGGAAAGGGAAGAGACAAGCTCCTCACCACAAGGGTGGAGGATGCTAACGATTACCAAGTCTTGAAAAATACACTCGTTGAAGGGTTCGGCCTAACCACTGAGCAGTACAGGGTGCTGTTCAGGGATACCCAGAAAACGCAGTCTCAAGATTGGTCTGACTTTGTCGATTGTGCCACTAAGGCTTTTGAGGGCTGGTTGCTGGGCAGTAAGGTTACTGATTACAAAGGATTGTATAATTTGATGATGAGAGAACAAATTTTAAACAATTGTCAGAACCAGTTGTTGCATCAGCATCTTGTCGACTTGTCGACTCGGATCTGACCTCTCCCCAAGAATTGGGAAAGAAGGCAGACAGATGGGTTCGAACAAGAGTTAAACAGAACCAGGTCCAGAATCAAGGTGGTCAGAAGAAAGCAGACCAGAAGGGTAAAGATTCTAAGGGGGAACAAAATGACCAGAAGTCTTCGACAGGTCCCCAACAACCCAAAGAGGGTGGGGGTCAGGCTCCCCAAAAGAAGAAAGAAGGCCAATCCAAAAGATGGTGCCAGTACTGCAAAAGTAAATCTCACTGGTTTAGTGAGTGCACCAAGAAAGGAGGAGGGCAGACTCCTGCCACTGCAGCCCCTAAGGCACCTGTGCCCCCTAGTACAGTCAGCAGTGGTAGTGCGCCTCCCAAGGGTTTAGTAGGGTTAACCCTGGGTTCTGAGGGGCGTGACAACTTAGTTGGCACACTCACTCAGGCTGTCCTTGTCAGTACAGGGGACGTGGACGTGTCCCCTGACATAAGTCCCAATACTTTGGGCAAATACAGACAGACGCCTTTCATAAATGGAAAGATGGCTCAGGCCTATAGGGACACTTGTGCCAGTGTCACCATGGTGACGCCTAACTTTGTGGACCCTGGACAGATCATGCCAGGTACAGAATTCCTGGTGACCCATGCAAGCAATGTCACTACCAATCACAGTATGGCAATTGTAGCTTTCTCCTGGGGAGGGGTAACTGGCCAAAAGAAGGTTGTAGTTAGTTCAGACCTCCCAGTGGATTGTTTGTTGGGCAATGATTTGGAGTCATCACAATGGTCGGAAGTGGAGCACCGGACTCACATGGAAATGTTAGGTTTGCCAGCACATGTGTTCGCTGTGACCAGGTCACAGGTCAGGAAATGCCCCACTGAACAGGTGCTGGATCCTGGAACAACGGACCAGACACCTCCCAAGAAAAAGAGCAGTAGGGTTAAGGCTGCGCCTTCCCCCTTGCCCCAGGTCGTGGATCAAGTCTCAGAGGAGGCTGACCTACAGGAATTGAGGGAAACTGAGCCTAGGGAGTTCGAACTTGATCAAGTTGAATTCTTGGGTTCAGGGGGACCCTCAAGGGAAGACCTGGGGAAGGACCAGTTAGACTGCCCTTCTCTTGAACCCCTCAGACAGCAGGCTGCTGCTGAGGCTGCTGGGAACGCCACAGGTACCCACAAGGTATACTGGGAAGACAGACTCCTGTACACTGAGTCAAGAGACCCCAAGCCTGGCATGACCAGGAGGCTGGTTGTACCCTTGTCTCAGCGAGGTTTCCTACTTACCTTGGCCCACGAGATTCCCTTAGCAGGTCACTTAGGCCAGACGAAGACGTGGGACAGGCTTGTCTCACACTTTCACTGGCCTCACATGAACGAAGATACCAAGGAGTTTTGCCGCTCCTGTGTCACTTGCCAAGCCAGTGGTAAGTCAGGTGGCACGACAAAGGCCCCCCTTATACCAATGCCTGTGGTGGGGGTGCCCTTTGAACGGGTGGGGATCGACATCGTCGGTCCCATGGAACCACCAACAGCATCAGGGCACAAGTTTATACTGGTGGTAGTGGATCATACCACCAGGTATCCTGAAGCTATTCCCCTTAGGACCACCTGTTGTGGCAAGAGCCCTAGTTGGAGTATTCTCCAGAGTGGGCTTCCCTAAGGAGGTCGTCTCCGACAGAGGTGCAAACTTTATGTCGAGCTACTTAACTGCTATGTGGAAGGAATGTGGTGTCAACTACAAGTTCACTACACCCTATCATCCACAATGCAATGGGCTTGTTGAGAGATTCAACAGGACCCTGAAAGGGATGATTCATGGACTACCGGAAAAGCTTTGGCGTAGATGGGATGTCCTGATCCCCTGCCTCTTGTTCGCCTACAGAGAAGTCCCACAGAAGGGGGTTGGCTACAGCCCTTTTGAACTTTTGTACGGACATCCTGTAAGAGGACCCCTATGTTTGGTGAAGGAAGGATGGGAGAGACCTCTCAAAAAGCCTGCAGCCAACATAGTGGACTATGTGCTTGGCCTCCGCTCGCGGATGGCTGAATACATGGAGAAGGCATCTGAAAACCTTAAGGCCAGCCAAGAACTCCAAAAAGCTTGGCATGACCAAAAGGCTGTCTTGACTGTTTACCAGCCCGGATAGAAGGTGTGGGTGTTGGAGCCAGTGGCCCCAGCAGCACTCAAGGACAAATGGTCCGGGCCCTACACCATCCTGGAGAAAAAGGGAGAGGTCACCTACCTGGTCGACCTGGGAACTCCCCGGAGCCCCCACAGGGTGCTTCATGTCAACAGGCTCAAGGCATATGTCGACAGGAAGGACATGAGTTTGCTCATGGCCCTAGATGAGGGACAGGAGGAGGAGAGTGACCCTCTCCCCGACCTGCTCACTCAGAATCCTGACGATGGATCGGTAGATGGTGTTGTCTTTTGTGGCAGCCTCTCCGAACATCAACAGAGAGACTGTAAACAGGTTCTTCAGTCTTTCAGACATATGTTTTCTCTAACACCCAGTCAGACCAATTGGTGCACCCATGAGGTTGACACTGGTGACAGCTTGCCCGTCAAGAGTAAAATCTACCGGCAGCCTGATCACGTTAGAGACTGCATCAAGAGCGAAGTGCAGAAAATGTTGGAGCTGGGAGTCATTGAACCCTCGGATAGCCCTTGGGCTAGTCCCGTAGTTCTAGTGCCGAAACCTCACACCCCGGGCGGTAAGAAAGAGATGAGGTTCTGCGTAGACTACAGGGGTCTCAATGCAGTCACTAAGACTGACGCCCACCCAATACCAAGGGCAGACGAGCTTATCGATAGATTGGCTTCGGCCAACTACTTAAGTACGTTTGACCTAACAGCTGGGTATTGGCAAATCAGGTTAGCTGAGGACGCCAAGCCTAAGACCGCATTTTCAACCCCTGGTGGGCATTACCAGTTCGTGGTGATGCCCTTTGGTCTGAAAAATGCACCTGCCACCTTCCAAAGGTTGGTGAATCAAGTCCTTACTGGGCTGGATGACTTCTGTGCGGCGTATCTTGACGATATTGCTGTCTTTAGCTCCACCTGGGAGGATCACCTGGTCCACCTGCGGAAAGTGTTAGAGGCTCTGCAAGCAGCAGGCCTCACTATCAAGGCCACCAAGTGCCAGATAGGGCAGACACAGGTTGTATACCTGGGCCACCTTGTAGGTGGAGACCAGGTTCAACCACTGGAGAGCAAGATACAGTCAATCAGGGACTGGGCTCCTCCAACCACCCAGACTCAGGTTCGAGCTTTCTTGGGCCTGACTGGATACTACCGGAAGTTTGTCAGGAACTATGGTTCCATCGTGACACCATTAAATGAACTGACAAGTAAGAAAATGCCAAAAAAGGTTCAGTGGACAGCGAGCTGTCAAAAAGCATTCGATGACCTAAAGCAGGCCATGTGCACGGCGCCTATCCTTAAGAGTCCGGACTACTCCAAACCATTCATTGTCCAAACAGATGCTTCTGAGTTGGGTGTGGGAGCTGTTCTTTCTCAACTGAATTTTGATGGTCAAGACCAGCCCATTGCTTTTATAAGCAGACGGCTGACCCCTAGAGAGAAGAATTGGTCAGCTATTGAGAGGGAGGCCTTTGCTGTGGTTTGGGCCCTGAAGAAGCTGAGGCCATACTTGTTTGGCACTCACTTCAAGATTCAGACCGACCATAAGCCCCTCTTGTGGCTAAATCAGATGAAGGGTGAAAACCCCAAACTGCTTAGGTGGTCCATTTCCCTACAGGGGATGGACTTTACAGTGGAACATAGACCTGGTACTAATCATGGCAATGCCGATGGGCTCTCCAGATATTTCCACTTAGAACAAGAAGACTCACCTGGTCAAGGTTAGCTTATTGTTCCGACGTTTGGGGGGGGGTCATGTAGGAGAGTAGGGTCTGCAATCCTATGATCACCCAGATTTTTTGCTTTTGTTTCACTGGTTTACGACTTTCTCTGGCTGTGGGCCTGCTAATCAGACCCACAGCCTGGCTGTTCTCTTTCTAAATTACGATATGTACCCTAGGTGCATTTACCAATTGGTACTGGGCCACCTTATCAGACCCCGTAACGCAGGGCATAGGTGTACCCAGGGCCGCCAGGGGCTGCAGCATGTATTATGCCACCCCTGGCTGGCCTCCTAAATTTGACACAACTGGCTGCATGACAGCTGGGGCGAAGTCGTGTAATCACCCTTTGCTTTAGATATAGTAGCTCTATATCTAACCATACAATGGACACCCGAGTTCCTATCAGTCACTCCTATGGCAGGCCTTGACAATCCTGAAGGCAGAGTGCGTGGGCTCGTGTGAACTGTGTTCTGGCCCGAGCCGAGCCGGTTGCAGCTTGCGGAGCAAAGTCCCAATGGCTGTTCCATGATAACGCGTACCACATCGGTAACTTCGGTGTCGCGTTATCAAGACATGTCGAGTAAGGTGTCATACGAATCGGGATGCTGCCCTCTCACCAATTCTGGCGACGAGGTTAGCATTCCGCCCTTCTAGAGGGACACGACATGTACGTAACTGTGAACCCCGGTTAAAGTTAACTAAAGCCTCAGCTCCACAAAATGGATGCTGCCACCACAGACACGAGTCTGACCTCCTGCTGCTGGGAGTCCTTCCAGCGAGGAGCGCTTGGACAAAGGGTTTCCTGTCGAGGGCGGTGTTCGCACCGTCCCAGACAGGGTTTGTGTATTCTGGGTAGGTAGGGCTTTTGCGAGAAGGTGACTGCGGAGTGGCACCCCGGTGCTCACTACGCATCTGCCGGTCAGAACCAGTTCCAGGGGCGCCAGCCCTGGCCTGGGGAAAGTCCGGCAGGGGAGAGGGGTGTAACTACCCCCCTTCCTGGTCCCACCCTTAGGGCAGGACCTAGTCATGTACCCACCCCTTTCTTTAGGATAAAGGCCGGAGCGGGGACCCTTCCAAATTAGATCATCCTTGAATCAAGAACTACTTTCTACGAAAGGACATTCGAGACTCTTCTCAAGATTTCTCCCTTGTGACTAAGGAGTAGTCACCCTGCATCAGCGGGCACCATCTAAGAACTCTGCGGTTTGCTGCAAGTCCTTCCTCAAGGATCCGACGGCCCAGCTCGA
This sequence comes from Lissotriton vulgaris, assembly GCF_964263255.1. NCBI lineage: Eukaryota > Metazoa > Chordata > Amphibia > Caudata > Salamandridae > Lissotriton > Lissotriton vulgaris. The sequence continues at coordinate 263,885,367 of NC_141685.1, forward strand.
CGAGAACCGGCTTCCCTGGCACCTCTGACCTCTACCCACGTCATCAGCTCAGCTGTGATCTGTGGGTGCGACGAGACCTCGAGGGACCGGCCATCATCAAAACCTGCACGCTCTTAACCAGCACGACCATCGAAGCAATTCTCTGGTGAGTGCTCTGGGGTCCGAGAAGCCCCGACCCTGAGCCGCTCCAGCACCGAAGTGCAGTCTCCCAGCATCTCCACGATCTGCGTGGGGCCCTTCTGCTCGCTGCTCAGCACGTTGTCTGGTCACTAGCCGCTGGCTTGTGCCCTTCCTTGACGACAACCGACAATCAACGCTGCTGGTCTGGTTGCTCCAGACTGGCCCTTGCTTCCATCTTTGCGAGAAGCATCCCGGACCCTCCTGGTCCACTCAAGACGCCATCTTAGGCCTACCACGTGGCCCTGAGATCTGCCAAGGCTTGTTGCCCATCCTGGGCCCAGCGACGCCGACAGCATCATCCTTCGTGGGACAGCTCGCACCTCCACCGTGGTCGCCGACAACGCCTCCTGGTCCGTGAGACTGCAGAGCCTAGCGTCGCCCACTCACCTGGTCGAGGTGACGGCCAACCGGTGCCTTCCTGGTACCCTCTGACTACTGGCTAGTAGTACGAACTTGGTCCCCTCTGCTTTCAGGTATCATCAATCTCTGATCCAGGCTTGGATCTCTACGAACTATTCATCACTGGTCGCCGGCCAGCAACTCCTTTTCTTCCGGCTCCTGGCTCGTCAGCGAAGACCCCGACGCCTGTAAGACTTGTGCAGCCGCAGCCCTCGTGGCTAGGTAACTCGGCATTTCGGTGCCTGCATAGCCTCTTTACTCTAGGGTCCCGAGTCCCTCGCTTCCGACTTGCCTTATCGGGTCCGCCCGAGACCTTAAACTTTCCGTGTCCTCGGACACTTGTTTTAATTGTGCACTTGAAGTATTTTCCTAAGAGATTTGGTTTGTGCTTAGTACCCTGTCCTCATAAAGAGTACAGGGCTGTTGTGATTCTTAATAAATATACTGTTTATTTTCATAACACTTGTGTGGTGTCGTTTCACTGGGTGTTCAAGGGGTACATGTGTGGTAAACAGCTGGCTTAACACGCCCTCTCGAGTCTTTAGCCTTAGACTGCTCGTATCCACGCTACTAGGATAGCTGGTCTATAGGTTGACTTACAACCAATCACCATAAGGGTCGTTTGGAACGATACATAGCGGTCGCTAGAATAGCGAACGCTGCATATCGGGCCAACTTCTCACACCCTTCACCCTCCAATTACACGTCAATCACACGTCATGCTGCCTGCGCGCGCATCTCTGCCATATATTTCTGCTGACACTGCAGGATTCTCTTATGGATCCACCCACTTGTGACATCCTCATAATGATGTTTCTAGTACACGCCTTTATGCACGCCTATTGTAATGCCTTTTTCATTACGTATGTGTATTCTTATCTCTCCTCTCAGCTGTTACGCCTTCTGCATCTGCCTTTACTGTAATGCATTGACTATATATATGATAATCTGTCAATAAAGTATTGTCTGTCCCTTCCCGAACCTTCGTGGTGACGGAATTGTGATCTACCTGGTTCGAACCAATTCCTTTTTAAGGAATAAAACCCCTTTTAAAACCTCAAATACCACGGATTCTGCCTCTTATTTTTGACTGAGTTATTCTTATTGAACTTTACCGCATAAATTAGGTATAGGTAATTTAAATTTACCTATAGGCTGTAGTAAAGAGAGGAAAATAATCCTTTTCTCCTCTTTATTTCCTCCTATGTGTGGTGCATTCTGCAGCAAACAAAGAAAGAGGGGAAAAACACCTCTTTATCCTGTCTGCGTCGCGGTGCAAAGGTGCCAGCGCTGATGCTAGGCAGGAAGGCTCCATATCTTTGTAAATTTGCAGCGTTTCTGCCCACTGCCTTTTACGCAGCGCAGCACAACACGCTCCCTTGCTGTATTTTATGATATAATAGTGTGACCCTTAATATTTAATTGCCAATAGACAAGTGGCTCTGATTACGTCTTTGCCAGGTGCTCTTTATGGCACCAGATAAAACAATATCCTGGGTACGTTACCTATCCGGTGTGATAAATATCGCCCATTACACGTTTCTAGGGAGTCACATGGATTTTGGCTCTTTTTGACCCAAAATCTGCATGGTTCGCTAAAAAAGATTTCCCTGTTTAATTCTGGCAGGTTTGATCTGCAGACATTCAACAAAGGGGGAGATATGCAACGCACTCAGGGCCATATTGAATAACATTTTGCACCATCGATGTTACTATTTGTTTTTGGTGCAGCCACAACAGAAAATGTTATGTGTGATTTACAAAGCTGCATAAATCAGATTTGCGAGGATTGCATGTGATTTTCCCCAAAAGTAACACAAAGAAGTATGTAGCGCTGCCTTGTGTTACTTTGCATCAGAGAGGGGTTGCAGCATGGTTCGAGGGGCCTGCGTTGGCATTTGGAGACAGCAGAAATGGACTATATTTTAGTAGATCTGGTGCTTTTCTGCTGTCGCCCTTTCATGGAACGCAGCCTAGCAACTTTCCTCACTGCCCAGCATTGTGTAAAAAGTTAGTAAATATCCCTCAGTAATTACTGGATGCAGTAAATACCCACTAATTCAGACCCCTTTTGCTTTAATGAAGAAAACACTTCTAAACAGTCAGGCCAGTGACATACAGACCTCAGTGTGTGTCTGTGTAACCAGACCTAAAGGTTCACATTGACTAATCTTTCAAGCAATGCAGAGCAGCAACCAAAGCTGCTGATCTGCTTTGCATAAAACGGAGAGAGCAGAAATGCTCCATATTTACAACAATATAGAGCACTTCTTCTCTCTCCTTGCGCTCGCTCTCTGTGTGCAGCCTAGCACCAACGCAGTCTCCCTTGCACCATAGTGCAAGTGTGCCTGAGCTACAGACAAGGTTGTTTCTGAGCAGGAGTTGACACCTTTCTGATCAGTAATAATTCTTAGAGCCATTATTCTATGTTTTACTGTGCGCTACAGACAGATATTTAAAGATATTTCCTCTTGTTTCTCCTCTTAGGGGAGGGTGCAGCAGTTTGATGCTTTCCCGGGTTTACTAGCTTTGGTAAATCTGGGAAAGCGCCAAAATCCATGGGTGGATGCCTGGGGACGCCCAGGCCCCACCCATGGAACGCCCAGGCCCCACCCATGGAACGCCCAGGCCCCACCCATGGAACGCCCAGGCCCCACCCATGGAACGCCCAGGCTCCACCCATGGAACGCCCAGGCCCCACCCATGGAACGCCCAGGCTCCACCCATGGAATGCCCAGGCTCCACCCATGGAACGCCCAGGCCCCGCCCATGGAACGCTCAGGCCCCACCCATGGAACGCCCAGGCCCCACCCATGAAACGCGGCCCTGCTTGAAATGCAACGTAACGGAGGACAAGCAGCTGCGTTGCTTACATGTCTTTACATAGCTACGCAAGGTGGTGCAAATTACCCCTTGCGTGACTTTTTAAATATCACTGAAGCCTTTGCATTTTCAATGTGATACTGTTGGGATCTATGCTTAATGGAACACTGAGCGAGTTGCTAGGTGCTCAGAATGTTATGTTGTGAAGTGCAGCTCAGTAAGAAGAGGTTGGTGAAGGAGCTGGAGGTCATCCTATGTATGCTTATCTAAGTAAAGCTTATTTCATCCTACAAACTGCTTTGGACTTATCTTTACACTGGCGACGAGGGAGACTACTCTGGCAGGGGACAGATTGCTTTTGACCTCCACCCCTGGACGATACTACCTGGAGCTGATAGTATAAATTTACTCCTTCAATTCTAACTCTATTGGATTTGGACCTTCTACTGTAGTGGAATGTACTGGTGTAAATGTTATTAGCATCTCGTGCTTTTAGTATCGCATGCGTTGGCGCATACAGAGAATGTATACATGTATTCATTTAAATGTATGGAGCCTTCAGAAGCCAGGGGTCCCTTGTGTATCTTCAGTTGCTAGTCGGACTCCTGGCTGATGAGGCACTCCTCTTGTGATTGGTAAACCTTTGGAATAAAGCTTCTTTGAAGATGACCTGTTTTCTGGATTAAATAAGACAATCAGTCTTTTACATATTGGCGACAATCGGGATTTTGTTTCCAATCACCGACCCACGCAAGAGAATTTTTCTGCAGTTTGGCGATTTTCAGGGATTTCTTCTTGGATTATTACTTTGAAACCTTTTCTTCAGTGACTATATGAAAAAGGAAAGAACTGTGTTTTGAGTGGTGGTGTTTCTACTCATCTCAACTTTTTTTTTTTTTTGGAAAAGAAATTCTCAGAGAATATTTACAGACATGTTGGTGTCTTGTGGAGGAGCGGAATATTTCCAAAAATGAATTGGTGGTGATTCCAGTTCTCACGATACCTGGCACTATTTGCTAAGTTTCCTACTGATGATTTAATTTATCGCTGTCTGTTAGGCGATCTATTCATAAATCAACATTTCCTCTCATGCGCTTTCCGAACCTTACTTCTACAGTCTGGAGTGTTCGTGTCTGAACTTCTATTCCTGGAACCCTTTGCAACGCAGCTACGGAGCTTGGACTCTTCGTGTCTTCTTCGCGTCTTTGGCCCTCGCTCTGCATTCTGGGAATACTGCATTACGCGTGACGTTACACGTTACACGTTACGTACGACGGCCATTTTGGTGAAGTTTTCAAGACTGCAATCAGTTCTTTGCTGTGCGTGGGATCTGTTTAAGGGCGATTCACACGCCTTATTTCTAATTAATTTCTCTTTCCACACAGACTCAAGGACTATTCTGCAGGGAGTTTGGTACTGTTTGGACAATTAACTTACTAACTTTTCCTTTCTTTTGTTTTTGATTTGTTTTTGCTGATTTCATTTGTGTTTATTTATCTGGTGCTCACTGTTTTTCGCATTTAATATGTCTTCTGTCAGAGAAGTCACTCAACCTCCTCCTTTTCTTGAAAAGCCAGGAAAACCTACTTTGTTGTGGTCGGAGTGGTTTGGCTTATTTGAGAACGACATTATGGCGATTGATGCTGCTGACTATTCACCTCCTAGAAACTTTGCTCTGTTGTTTGGTAGCTTAGGTCTAGCGGCTCAACGTATTTTTAAGAGTCTTGAACCTATTCCACCTCCACCTGCTCAATCTGGTGATAGTGAGTGGAATGTATATGTTGAGGCTATTGCGAGATTAAAGAAACAGTTTGAAGAATCTCCTAATATTATGTTAGAGAGACACAAGTTCTATAAAAGAAAACAAAAGGAAGATAATAAAATTGATGAATATATTTCTGCGTTAAGGGTATTGGCAATTACTTGTGATTTTGGGCCTATGCTTGATAACTATATTCGTGACCAATTTGTATTTAATTGTGCCTCCTCTGAAAGTTAAAGAAAGGATTCTCAGTTGTAAGAATCCGTCCTTATCTGAAGTTATTGATCTCAGTCTTAGTATTGAAAGATCGATAATTTCTACAAAAGCTATGATAGTTGATTCTTCTCCTAAAGTAAATTTTGTTTCTGAAGAGATGTCAGAAGAAGGTCTATATGCTATTTCTGGTAAAGAAAATAAGGAGAAATGGCAAAGTAAACCGAATCTGAATCAAAACAAACAACATTTTTGTTTTAGATGTGGTTCTAAATCCCATATTGGGAATTTCAAGGGGTGTCCTGCTGTTAATAAACGCTGTCTTTTGTGCAAGAAAGTAGGACATTTTCAAAAAGTCTGCAGGTTCCAAAAGAAACCTGTTAAAGTCAACTATGTGGACATGGATGAGTGTTGCGAAAATTTCGACAATATTATGTTAATGGTGGATGTTAATGGGGGTTCTAGTGCTATTAAGGGGCCTTTATGTGAAGCTTCAATTGATAACATTAAGGTACAAATAATGGCGGATTCCGGAGCACCCATTACAATTCTCAGGGACACTACATTTTATGACAAATGGGGAAGAGATATGAAATTAATACAATCTGATGTTAACCTGAAAGCTTTTGGGGAGAAAGATATAGATATGTTAGGTTTTTTCTTGGGAAATTTACAAGTTCTTGGCAGGTCTATTGTAACTAAAATTTATGTGGCAATAAAGGGGAAAGATATTGTGGGATGGAAGGACCTAGCTAAGATGGGTTTGTATCTGGTCCCAGGTGATGAAAATCCTATTAAAGTGCAGGAGTTTCCTGTTTGTTTTGTGGAGGAAGCAAAAATTGACCGAGTTGACCTGTTGAATGAGTTCAGGAACGTTTTTAGCAATAAAATTGGTCTGGTGAAAGGGGCTGAACACAAAATTAGGTTAATTCCAGGGGCATCCCCAGTTTTCCATAAGGTATGTCCAGTTCCTTTGAGTGTCAGGGCTGAACTGAAGAAAATGCTGGAGGATTTATGCAAAGACAAAATTATAGAACCATCTGAATCTTCTCAATGGGTCGCCCCCATCGTCGTAGCACGTAAACAAAATAATGAAATCAGGCTATGTGCGGACCTCAGGGGTCCGCACATAGCCTGGTAGTGGTAGTAGGTAGTGTGGCTCACTGGTTAGAGGCGGCAGACCCGAGAGCAGAGGACGGCCCGGGACCAGGGTTCGATTCCCGGCGCGGCAGGTTTCTGGACCAGGGTCAGCGGACTCGATAATTCTCTCGCCTCGGTGCCCACTCTGATCAGCGATCACACTCGGCAACTCTGGGCATTAGCTTGCCTCATCCTCACTAACGGCCCCACCAGACCGCCGGGGATGCCTGGTCTCACCCTGGAGATACCCATTAAGGGACCATCTCTCAGGGAAGCCAGGAAGGGTTTCGCAGCGGTCGAAGCGCCTTGGGACCCTTCCGGGTAAGTAGTGGGCTATATAAATGCCTATACATACATACATACATAATAAAAATATTAAGGTTGACTGTCACCCCCTTCCAAAGATTCAGGAGCTGTTGGCGAATCTAGGCGGGGTCAAATGGTTTTCACTTTTGGACCTAAAATCCGCTTATCATCAGATCCCTTTGTCAAGGGGTTCGCAGGAACTAACTACCTTTGTTACCCCATTCGGTGCTTTTAAGTTTTTGAGGCTACCATTTGGGTTGGCATCGGCAGCCAGTGTTTTCCAGAGATTGATGGACTCCTTGTTTGGGGATCTGGTGGGGGTTCAAGCGTATTTGGATGATATTTTGATTTTCGCAAAGACAATGGATGAACATAACATTTTGTTGAGAAAAGTGTTGTTCATTCTGGGGGGAAGAGGGATGACTCTCAGGGAGGACAAATGTAAGTTTGAGGTGTCTGAGTTGGAATATTTGGGCCATACGATTTCTGAGTCCGGCATTAAGCCAACGTTTTCTGTTGTCAGAGCTCTTATGGAAGCCAAACCTCCGGGTGATAAAGATGCTCTACGTTCTTTCTTGGGGCTGGCCGAATATTATGCCAGATTTGTGGAAAATTATGCACAGGTGGTGGAACCCCTCCGACTGCTTCTTAAAAAAGGTCAGAGATTCATTTGGACCAAGGATTTGGATGAGTCTTTTGTTAGAGTCAAGGAGTTAATTGTTTCAGCACGCTCCCTTCATGCATTCAGGGATGATTCTCCTTGTATTATCGCAGTGGATGCTAGTATGAAAGGTTTAGGGGCAGTGTTATGTCAACAGGTGGAAGGAAATGAGCACACTGTAGCTTTCGCTTCAAGGTCTTTAAAAGAATTTGAGAAACACTATAGCACGATTGAGAGAGAGGCGTTGGCCTGTGTGTGGGCTGCTCAGAAATTTAAGATGTACATCTGGGGTCGTAAATTTGTTATGTTATCGGATCATAAACCCCTTTCTTTTATTTTTAGCAAGGTGTCTGGCTCCAACAGTCTTTCTCCTAGGTTGACCAGGCTGGTCTCTAAACTTCAGGAGTTTAACTTTGAATTAAGGCATATTGCTGGGGGTAAAAATTTCAGCGCTGATTGTTTATCCAGGATGTTAATGGATAAAAATGATGATGATGATATGGTGGAAAAGGATGTGGAATGTGTGTCAGTGGTGGATGCTGTTGAAGAATGGAGTTCTGTCATTTCCGAAAAGGACCTGGAAGGAGGCTAGTGTGAAGGATGTCGTTTTGTCTCAAGCGGTGGAGTTTTCTTCTAATGTTTGGCCTGAGGTCAGGAATTTGTCGGGTGATTTGAGGAATTTTGCTCAGGTGGCTGAGGAACTCTCAGTGAAAGATGGCGTTTTGTTGAGGGGTGACAAATTTGTTCCACCCAGTAGTTTAAGAAATGTTATTGTTAAGCTAGCGCACAGTGGTCATTTGGGAGTGACCAAAACTTGCATGAGAATTAAATCTCATTATTGGTGGCCTGGCATTGACGCTTAGGTGAGGGCTTTAGTGAACAACTGTGAGGAGTGCTTGTTGTCAGATAAGCATTGGAAAACTCATGATTCTCCATTACAACCTTCTCAATTTCCTGGGGTTGCTTGGGAGAAGGTTGGTGTGGATTTTTCTGGTCCGTATAATATACTTCCAGAGGGGAAAAGATACCTTATTTTAGATATTGATTACTTCTCGAAGTGGATGTATTATAGATTTGTGGAGGCCCCAGATTCGGATAATACTATTTCTTTTTTGGAAAGAGTGTTTTTATTTGAAGGGGCACCTCAAGCGTTGGTAACTGATAATGGGACGCATTTCGTCTCGGACAAAATGTGTAGGTTTCTGAAGGTTCATGATGTGAAACAACTGAAAGTGGCGCTTTATTCCTCTTCTTCCAATGGTTTGGCTGAACGTGGAAATAAAATTTTGAAAGAAGGCATTCAGACTGCTTTAGCCTCTGGTGTGGATGTTTTTAAGTTTTTGGAAAAGAAAATTTGGAATTATAATGTTTCTCCTCATTGCACCACTCAAGTGTCTCCCTTCCAATTATTGAGGGGAAGAAAGTTACATTCTCCTTTATTTCTTGCGTGGCTAGGTAGGATGGATTCGAATCAATGTTCTTTGACTCAGAATGATCTTAATGCTACAGTTAAGCAGAAGCAGATGGTGATGAAAGAGAATTTTGATAGAGTCAAATGCGTGAAGGATGTTCAAATGGCTGTGGGAGATTGGGTGATGATTAAAAAACCTTATAAGGTTGCAAAAGGGATTTCTGTGTTTTCAAGCCCCGTCCAGGTTGTTAAAGTCAGCAAGAATGCTGTTTTCTTGGGTGACAAGGGCTGGTGGAATGTCAGGCAATTGGCAAAGTTGACTGGGGAACAAGCTGCTCTTATCTCTAAGAGGAAAAATTTGTCAACTCAGGAAGGGTGTGATTGGATGCATTGGTTACAACCAAATATTAATTTGGATTCTCATCCCCTCTCTTCTTCCAATGATTTCTCTCCTTCTTCTGGTGTTGCGGTTAACCCTGCTGCCCCTTCTTGTAGTCGCAGTGGTCGTATCAGAAAACCTCCCGCAAGATATAATGAATTTATTTCTTATTAAGTTTTACTGTTTTTGTTTGTGTTTTTGCATAAGGGGGAAGGTGATGTAGTGGAATGTACTGGTGTAAATGTTATTAGCATCTCGTGCTTTTAGTATCACATGCGTTGGCGCATGCAGAGAATGTATACATGTATTCATTTAAATGTATGGAGCCTTCAGAAGCCAGGGGTCCGTTGTGTATCTTCAGTTGCTAGTCGGACTCCTGGCTGATGAGGCGCTCCTCTTGTGATTGGTAAACCTTTGGAATAAAGCTTCTTTGAAGATTACCTGTATTCTGGATTAAATAAGACAATCAGTCTTTTACATCTACCCTTGTTTAAAATATTTAAAAGAACTTCTTATTATTGCTACAAGAACCTACAACTGTTTTTATTGTGCCACTTCAAACTGTCTGCTTAAGCGTCATTGTCTGGATCTGCTAATGATTGCCCATGACTGTGGATTTGTTTGGATTTGCCCATAACTGTGGATTTGCTCATATTTGCCGATAATTGTGGATTTTGCTTTGTTTTGGAAAAAATCGTCAAACTTTCTTTCCAGCGCGATATGCATCTTTTGAACTTTCTAAACTGCCTACCTGAACGCGCTGTTCAGCATCGTTGTCTTCAGGCTGTTGTTGCCAAGCATTGGAAGCTGCTCGCGTCCGGCATTCCTCCTTCTCCTGCGATTGCCGTGTGACCTATGCCTTCGTCATCGTGCTGCGTAGTGTCACGCAGCGTCAAGAGAGCTCGGCGGCCATCTTGAATTGGTCTCAGTATCACGCAGCGTCGAGGAAGCGCGGCGGCCATTTTAGTTTGGTCTTACTGTCACGCAGCGTCAAATAAACGCGGTGGCCATCTTAAGTTGGTCAACATACTGTTTTTCTTCCACATAGACAATCGGCAACGTCGGAAAGACACAAATTGATGGGCGATATCGAGTTGGCATGAAACAATCGTGACAAGAGCCAAGAACCAAGAGTATTTTGTCCAGAACCAAGAGTATTTTGTCCTGTTAGTGGTGTAAGAGTAAAAAAATAGTGGTGGGGCTCTTTTCTACATTGTTCTTTGGGGACATTGTTTTTGATGCTTTTTCTTCAATTATTGTAGTGAATATTGTGTGAAGCTTATACTACAGCCATGGCTAATCAATCATTTGCTGCTCCTCCTTCCTTTCTTCCTACCCCTGGAAAAAGCTATTTTTAACTTACATTCTTGCCACTTGTGCAGACAAATTTGGACCAATTCGCAGACGAGCAATAGTACTTCATAATTTAGGTGTAGAATGTAGGAGACTTTACGAAGATTTACCAGAAATATCCTTGGTATTGGCAATGGTGAACCCTCTAATGTCTATGAAATGAGCATGCAGATGTTAGAGAAAAGATTTGTGGCTAAAATTAATACTGTTCTGGAAAGACACAAATTCTTTTGTCGTGTGCAAAGAAGCGATGAAGACGTTTCTAGTTATGTTGCAGCTTTGAGGGGACTATCTTTGAATTGTAAGTTTAAAGATTTAGCTGATTCTCTTATTAGAGACCAAATTGTTAGGTGCACTAATAACAAGAAAGTAAGAAAAAATTACTCATAAAAGACTGTACTTTGGAGGAAGCAATACAAATTGCTAAAGTGCTTGAAAATACCGACTTATGGATTAAGGAGATGGATAAGTGTACCAATTTGATAGCATCTAAAGACACTGTAAAGATGTGTGAGCATAGTGAAAAAGCTTCTCAAGTTTCGGCTAATATTGATGAAACCAAAATTGTCAAGCCTGCTGTAAAATTTGATTCTAAGGGTACTAGTAAATTTTCGACTTATCGTCCAAATAATGTTGGGCAACAAGGAAACTTTCGTCAAATTAAATGTTACAGGTGTGGAGCTCCTGGGCATATTGCTTCAAGTACACGATGTATGGCCAGAAATGCTATTTGTAGAACGTGTGGCCGAAGGGGGCACTTAGCAAAAGTTTGTAATGCTAAAACACAAAATGTCAATGAAGTTGATGATTGTTGTGAGAATGTTCACAAATTGATGTTATGTGTTGAAGGGTTGCCTAACAATGAAAGTATCCAAGACCAAGTATCTCTTGTTGATATACCTTCCGAGAGTACAGATAAATTAGAAAAGCCACATTGTTTAATTAATTTTGATAGCAGAGATCAGAAGTATCCTAAGACCAGAGATGTTAAAATGTTAGTTGATTCGGGAAGCCTTTATACATTGTTATCTATACTACTATTATAAAGAGAGAACTTGCACCTTTTGGCCAGGTAAACTCAGGAACCACAGCACCAATCACAACACCCAATACAGCGTTGGAAAGGGCAGTTGCAGCAGAAGGACATAGGCTATGCAGACGCCCACCATATACAATTAAAATGTAAAAGAACCGTGCCAGCAAAGTAGTCCCTTGTGGGTGTGTCTGTATTGTGCTGTGGGTGTGTGCTGGGGGCATGACAATCACTGGGGGCATTCCGTCACGAGTGTTGTTTTTTCTTCCCAGGTTCTATACATTCCTGCTCCCTTTAAATAGTAATTCAGTGGAGGTCCCATTCTCTTAGAACCACCCCAAGCACAGTTATGGGCAAAAATACAACTAAAAGGCCCTGCAAAGCATTATGGGATAAGCTTAGCATAATTTTTAGCATTCATGAAAGGGTTTCAATGCTTTTGAATTTTACTCATCAAGGACATCTTGGGACGACGAGGTGAACTGCAGCTTGATGTATAATATTTTAAATGCTATTGCATTTGCCTCATCAGGGACATCTAGGGACGGCGAGGTGAACTGCAGCTTGATAAATAATATTTTAAATGCTATTGCATTTGCATCATCAGGGACATCTAGGGACATGAGGTGAACTGCAGCTTGATGTGTAATATTTTAAATGCTATTGCATTTGCCTCATCAGGGACATCTAGGGACCATGAGGTGAACTGCAGCTTGATGTGTAATATTTTAAATGCTATTGCATTTGCCTCATCAGGGACATCTAGGGACCATGAGGTGAACTGCAGCTTGATGTATAATATTTTAAATGATATTGCATTGCATCATCAGGGACATCTAGGGACTATGAGGTGAACTGCAGCTTGATGTATAATATTTTAAATGCTATTGCATTTGCCTCTTGGCGACAACTGGGGAGAACGAGGTGAACTGCAGCTATTTGTAGAATTATTTGGATACTATAATATTCACTTCCCACTGCTTATCTCGTCCCATAATGGTTTGCAGGGGCTTGATCTCAAACTAATCACCTCTCTCACTGCTTGCTGGAAGCTAATTTCAGTTTTGTGAAATGACTATATGCATTTTAGCATGTAGAAATACTTGATATTTTACCTTGAATATATGAGATTTCTGTTTTAATAATTGGAAATCTGACGGAACGAAATATTGCGGATTTATTGTACCAAGTTCGTGCCAATTCCGCCCACCCCTACTTTAAATACCCCTGCACCCCATAATCATAACCCACCCTTACTCTATAAAATACCCCAACACCCTTAAACACTAACCCATCTTAACCCTATAAATCTACACTGTACCCCAAAACCAAAACCTAGCCCTGAACCCTATAAATACCCCTGTACCTCAAAACCCAAACATACCCCTGAACCCTAAAAATACTCCTGTACCCCAAAACCCAAACCTACCCCTGAACCCTAAAATACCCCTGTACCCCAAAACCCAAACCTAGCCCATAACCCTTAAAATACCCCTGTATCCCAAAACCCAAACCTACCCCTGAACCCTAAAAATACCCCTGTACCCCAAAACCCAAACCTAGCCCAGAACCCTAAAATACCCCTGTATCCCAAAACCCAAACCTAGCCCTGAACCCTAAAAATACCCCTGTACCCCAAAACCCAAACCTAGCCCTGAACCCTTAAAATACCCCTGTACCCCAAAACCCAAACCTACCCCTGAACCCTAAAAATACCCCTATACCCCAAAACCCAAACCTAGCCCTGAACCCTAAAAATACCCCTGTACCCCATAACCCAAAACTATATCTGAACCATTAAAATACCCAAACACCCCAAAACACATACCTCAGTACCCCAAAACATATACCCCTATACCCATACTTGCCTTATCCAAACATTTTTAAAAAACATGCTTTTACCATTCATGCATTTACAACGAATTTCGTTGTAAATGTATGCGTGGTAAAAGCATCTAAAATGTAATGCCATGCGTTATAATGGCATTGCGGAGTCACGGTACTTTCGTAATGAAAGTATGCAGAGTGATGGTATGCGGAAAGAAATTTGCGGAATAATGGGTGTTTACCCTCCCTCGTAAGTACATTGGTGGCACGGCAGCCCACATCTCCAGCAACATACTCATATTTTTTCACCACCAATTGGAAAAATGCACAGGTCTCTCTCATTGATGCCCAGCACCGACATACACTTTTAGACACACCTCCCACCACAAGTTCTAGAATTGCGAACTTTAGAGATGGGGAGCTACGTTAGAATCTCGGCATCAGCTCAACATCCTGTGATTCCAGGCAAATCGCTTTGTCTCCCCGTGCCTACCACAAATCAATGTGTTCTTCTGTAATGTAAATTGTGCTCATGCCATGTTGTCGAGTTCGCGCTATATAATATTGCAAGGAAAATAAAGTAGGGAAACTTGAGTTCACACACTACTGAACGCGCACTCTTAAGTGCATCAGCAGTGTACTGTGAATCGGAGCGTTTCACAGGCCTGTCACAGATAAGAAATGCTATCAAAATGAAATCCTACGAAACAATATACTACTGGCCGGCAGCAATTCATACCCGGACAACGTCGGGAAGGGCTGCTAGTCTAAAGATATGTACATTGAAGTTTGGGGGAATGATGGTGATGTTACTTCTTGGGGGGCGCCAGATATCAAAGCAGTAGGTTATAGTGGGAAGACTATAGATATTCTTGGACTCAAATGGATGATAATAAGTTTTCCTAATAGGAAAGTATTTAGATGAGTTTACCTTATAAAACAAGGATCCAATTTACTTGGTTGGAGCCATCAGAAAGATTTTGGTTTTTTATTAAATCCTAATGCTCCTGTACCAGTTTCTTCACTTTCTGTCCTTAATGTTGACAGTTTTGAGATTGACATCATGAGAAGATTTTCCAATGTCTTTTCTGACAATTTGGGGAAATTAAAGAGGTTTTCGCACAAAATTATTCTCAAGAAGAATGCAGTCCCAGTGGTTCATAGGGTTAGAAATGTTCCACATTTAATGAGAGCTCCCCTTAAAGATGAATTAGATAAACTGTTAGATTTGAGAATTATTGAGCCCATTGAAGCCTCTGAATGGCTCCCCCCTATTGTTGTTGCACCTAAGGATGGTGGAGCTAAGATGTGTGGACCTCCGAGACTTGAATAAAAACATTTGGGTGGATAGGCAACCGTTACCAAACATTTCTGAGATGTTAAGTGCTATGGGTGGTGGTGTGATTTTTAGTGTGATTGACATGTCTGCAGCCTACCACCAGACAGACTTGGATGAACAATCACGACATCTCACTTCTTTTGTGACTCCGCTGGGTGCATTTAGATATTGTAGGATGCCCTTTGGGTTGGCGTCCGCCTCGGCGGTGTTTCAGAGGGTGATGCAACAAGTTTTGGTTGGAATACAGAATGTTTTATGCTTTCAAGACGACGTGTTGATTGTTGGGAAAAGTTGTGAACATCATGATAAGGTCTTAATCGAAGTGTTGGAACGAATGGAAAGTAATGGCTTGACTATAAAGAAAGAAAAGTGTCAATTGAAACGAGACAGTGTGACTTATCTGGGCCATGAGATATCTGGTCTTGGCATTAAGCCCAAGAAGAGCATAATTGCAGCAATTGTCAATGCTCCTATACCGTCTAACAAAGATCAGCTTAGGTCTTTTCTGGGCCTAGCTGAATATTGTTCAAAGTTTATAAAGGGATTTTCCGATGTTGTAGAACCATTGAGGTTGTTGATGAAGAAGGGAGTTGCATTTAAGTTTGTGATGAAGCATTTAAATGTGTTAAAAAAGGAATTGTGCATGCACCGACCCTTGGTCACTTTGATGTGAAGGCTAGGACTTTAGTTACCTCGGATGCCAGTGCTGTAGGGATTGGTGCAGTTTTGTCCCAGATTTGTAATGGTGTGGAGAAGATCATAGGATTTGCATCAAGGAGACTTCAGGGTGCTGAAGTTTCTCATTCCGTTATTGAGAGGGAAGCCCTCGCTTGCACTTGGGGAATAAAGCATTTCAGATCTTTCCTGTGGGGTTTACCTTTCAGGGTGAGAACGGATCATAAACCCCTAGTACATTTGTTTAACCCCTTAAGTGCTGCCTCGGTGCATTGGCCGACGGTAGCACTACCTCCCCAGTGCTGCGCACGACCATTGAACGTCCATTCAGCACTAGTTCTAATGGACAGCGCAGCACTGGGGAGGAATGTTTAATAGCAGCTATGGGGTTACAAGAGGAAGAGGTTTGGAAGGAAATGTAACTCTCAGGATATCTAAGTGGATTCTGTCTGTGCTCAAGTACAACTTTGAGATGGAATATGTCAGAGGTGAGAAAAATGTAGTTGCAGACTATTTGTCAAGAATGCCCGTTGAGTCAGGCGGTGAAGATTCAGAAAATGATGACTTTGTAGCTAGTTGTAATGAAATCTTGACATTTGATAAAGCTGATTGGGAATCTGCCATGTCTGAGGATCAGGTGTTATCAATAGTCATAAGAAATGTTTCTGAGGGATGGTCTAGGGAGTCTAGTGCTGACATTCGTTTAAAGGGTTTTCATCATGTTGAGAGTGAATTAAGTGTTTCAGAAGGTAAGTTGTGGAGAAGAAACAGGTTGGTGCCACCATTCAATCTTAGGTCCAAGATTATGACTTTGGCGCACGAAGGTCATTATGGAAGAAACATGACAAAGAGGAGGATCCGTGAGTCGTACTGGTGGCCAGGCATGAATGGAGAAATAGATGATTTGGTTAAAAATTGCTATGCCTGTGCTGGTAGTGATAAAACTAAAATCGTTAGGCAGCCTCTCCTTTCGTGTGTAGATTTTCCGATACGTTCCTGGGAAAAACTGGCTATTGATTTTCTTGGTCCAATTTCCAAATTGGGTGTCCGTAATAAATTTTGGTGGTTCTGGTGGATTACCACTCGAAGTGGTTTGTGGTGGAGTCTACTGAGAGTATTGATACCAGAAGAGTGATTGGTTTTATGGAAAGAGTGTTTCTGAATGAAGGGATTCCAAAAACGCTAGTATCAGACAATGGGGTGCAGTTGGTTTCTAGAGAAATTAAAGAATTTTTGGATGGTATGGGAATCTGTCATGAGAGAGTTGCGTTATTCAGGCCGCAAGCTAATGGCCTTGTGGAAAGGATTAACAGATTGTTGATGGAAAATATTCAGTTATCTCTTGCTAACGGTCTAGCATGGTCAGATGAACTCAAGAAAATGGTGTGGTCTTATAGGGTCACGCCGCATTCAGTTACTGGTGTCTTACCTTTTGTTTCCCTTCGGGGCGGGAACCTGGTACAAAGGAGGTTCCGGGTTGGTTGAGGAACAAAGAGTGTGTTTGGGTTGATCGTATGGATGTGAAATGTAGTGTTGATAAGCAGCAAAGTGATTCTGCTCAATCATATAATTTGCGAATGAGGGTACGTGAGAATGACATCAAAGTAGGTGATTGGATTGTGACTAGGAAGGGTGGTATAGTGATTAAAGGGGAAAGTAAGTTTTCGCAACCCAAACAAGTGAAGTGTGTCAAAAGAAACATTCTTATCTTGAGTGATGGTTCTGCTTGGAGTAGTGGTGATGTTGCAAAATGTACTACTCCCTAATGTTTGTTATTTTACGAAATGTAATCTTTATTGTACATGTTTTATCATTTTGTATAGCTTACCTTGTAGTTTGTTTGCATTTGTAATGGGGGAGATGTGTTGGGATCTATGCTTAATGGAACACTGAGCGAGTTGCTAGGTGCTCAGAATGTTATGTTATGAAGTGCAGCTCAGTAAGAAGAGGTTGGTGAAGGAGCTGGAAGTCATCCTATGTATGCTTATCTAAGTAAAGCTTATTTCATCCTACAAACTGATTTGGACTCATCTTTACGGATACCCCCAGACTTAGAACTTGGGTGCAGTCTGGGGGTTTTTGAAATGCAATAGTGGTGGGGAATTATAAATTAGATGCCTAAACAGGAATATATTTTTAAAATTTGAATCCTTGAACGTTTTAAAAAAGAAATTGAATCTGGTTACTTTGTTTCTCTGAACACGCCAAATCAAATCCTCACTTCCTGACGGTCCCGCTTGTTGTTGGGTGAGCCGCCATCTTTGGGGAGGTCAGCATTCTAGTTGCTGAGTACTCTCCCTACACCTTTGCTATAAAATCCACCGTAGCATGACCGCGCAGCGCTACTTGGAACTTGGGTGCAGTCTGGGGGTTTTTGAAATGCAATAGTGGTGGGGAATTATAAATTAGATGCCTAAATAGGAATATATTTTTTTAAATTTAAATCCTTGAACATTTTTTAAAAGAAATTGAATCTGGTTACTTTGTTTCTCTGAAATCAAATCCTCACATTCTGACGGTCCCGCTTGTTGCTGGGCGAGCCGCCATCTTTGGGGAGGTCAGCATTCTAGTTGCTGATACTCTCCCTATATCTCAGCCTATAAAATCAAATGCTTCCACAACCACGCAGCGGGCGCGCAGCGGGCACGCCACGGCGCGCCGAAGTCGCCCCAAAGGCAAGCCCGTCTGTGCCCGTCCGCGACAGGTCCACGCTATGCACCACAACCCCTGACCAAACTGCGAAAATAGTGCACACCAAGTCGACTCTATTGAACCTACAACATTAATCTAAGGGTAAGAACTGTCAATCCATCTCCTTTGGAAATGATACACTATTACCGGTCTGTCATAGTTGTGGCTTTACCACTAACAAAAGTAATACTATGTTACTGCCTCTGGAGAGGGAAGGTGCCCTACTGAAAGATACACGTCTCGGTAATGAGCGTACCTTGACTGGTGTCCTACTGAAGACTAGATCACTCCCTAAACACAGGCATGAACTTGCTGACTTCACAGAGCTACACTCGCCAGACATATTGTTCCTTACGGAGACCTGGGCTCAATCTGCCTCAGAACCAGACCTTAATGTCACCATACCACCAGGATATGCTCTATGTCGAATTGACAGAACAGGACAAAGAGGGGGTGGAGTTGCAATTGTCTATCGATCATCTATTAAAGCAACCTTCTCTGAAACATCCCATGCCAAAGACAAGGCTATCCTGTATTCTTTTAAAGCTACCAATACAGAATCCTTTAATGGACTCCTAGTATATAGACCACCGGGACCTAGAAATACGGTTATTGAATCCATTTCAACTATAATGGAATCCTGTATGGCAAATACAAATTTTACTGTGTTAGGAGATTTTAATTTCCATCTTGAGAATGTTGAAAACAGAGACACTAAACAGCTCATAGACCTATTCCTAAGTCTAGACCTAACTCAAATAGTAATGGAGCCTACAGATATTGGCAAACATATCTTGGATGGCATTTTTACAAATTATTTACAATTACATTTTACTAGGACACTATCTTTACCATGGACTGATCATAGTGCGATATTTTTTAAGATCCACACGGCTGGCTCTCTAAATAGAAGTCTGAACAGTAACACTTTGATGACCCAACGCTCCTGGTCTCATATGAATTCCTCAGATTTTCAAAATATGCTACAATTGCACCCTGTCACAAGCCGTAGTAAGTCTAGCCCCGTAAACTAGTATAGGAGTCAGAAACAAAAATAAACTGTCCTCAGCCCCCTGCTATAGCACTGAGTTAAAAGCTCTTAAAAAAATCTGCAGAGCTAAATAAAGGTTTTGGAGAAAAGAATACTCTGAAAATGATAAAAAGCTCAATGGTGCGGCTATAGCCAAATATAA
Organism: Lissotriton vulgaris; assembly: GCF_964263255.1. Lineage (NCBI taxonomy): Eukaryota > Metazoa > Chordata > Amphibia > Caudata > Salamandridae > Lissotriton > Lissotriton vulgaris. Next base: position 263,904,752 of record NC_141685.1, read on the forward strand.
GGAAGCTATCAACGAGGAAAAATCTTATTATTTTACGGATAAAATTATGGCAGCTAAAAATACCTCCCGAGAACTGTTTAAGACAGTCCTCAGGCTTTCTGAGTTCGCCAACACTACACATTGTAAATCTACTGAAAAGTTCTGTGTCCAACTTGCTAACTTTTTCCCGGAAAAAGTGGTAAAAGTATACGACGAAATCTCCACCGACGTAAACGAGTCGAGACCAACTGAATGTAAACTGGCTGTTTTAAACAATCAAACAGTTCTAGAAAACTTCAGTCATCTCACCCAGGAGAAAGTGGAGAATCTCATCTTGTTAACTCACTCAGGCTCTCCCCTGGATCCCCGCCCAGCCACAGTTTTTCATATGGATCCAGAAGTTATTGTGAAGGTCCTGACACCCCTCTTAAACAATATTCTAGAACAAGGACATTTTCCGATGCATTGGAAAAATTCACTTATAAAACCTGTTCTGAAGAAGCCGACCTTGGACCCCACTGAAGTTGCAAAATTATCGACCCATCACCTCTTTGCAGTTTCCCTCGAAAGTGCTGGAAAAAGCAATAAATGAAGAGTTATTAAAATTTATAGAAACACATGATATGTTACACCAAGCACAACACGGTTTTAGACCACACCATAGTACTGAGTCTGCATTGATTGCAGCTACCGAAAGCATACGTGTACAATTGGATCAGGGTAGGAAGGCAATATTGATATTGCTCGATTTATCTGCTGCGTTTGATACGGTGGACCACCACATACTTCTTTAACGGTTGGCAGAAATAGGTATTATAGAGAGGGCCGCAGATACCATCAAAACATACTTGGCAGACAGACAACAAACAGTAATAATAGATGAACACAAATCCCCCTCTTTTCTTATACAATGTTGGGGTACCTCAGGGGTCGGCACTTTCGCCCACCCTGTTCAATATATATGTAGCCCCACTGGCAAAGCTTATTTGTTCTTTTGGCTTCACAGCAATTTGTTATGCAGACGACACACAAATTGTCGTCTCCCTGGTGGATCCATTGGAGGATGTGGCAGCGTGTTTTAATTTATGCATGAGCCTTATCATCAATTGGATGCAGAGCAACTGCTTAAAGCCTAATACTGGAAAGACGGAGGTAGTAACCTTTAGAGGGGATTCCTCTCTCTGGAACACAGCCCGATGGCCTGAAACCACAGGACTGTGCCCTCATCCCATAAAAAAGGTAAAAAACCTGGGGATTATAGTAGATGACCAGCTTTCCCTATCCGACAAGGTCAATAGTATTACGTCTTCTTATTTCAATATGCTTAAAATTCTTAGGAAAATCCTTCCCTTTATTCCAATGTCTCTCAGGAAAAGGGTAGTCACTGCGCTGATTTTGGCGAAAATCGACTATTGTAATTCCTTATATCTCGGTGCCAAAAAAAGTGTGATACACAAATTGCACATTCTACAGAATGCAGCTGTGTGCCTACTGTTGAACCTACCTAAATTCAGTTCCATCAGGCTGGCGATTCGAGAGCACCTTCACTGGCTCCCGATTACTGCCAGGATCAAATTCAAGTCAATGCGTATTTTACATAAGGCTCTATATAAAAATGGACCAGGACAAATTAGACAATATGTCGAGTGCTTTGCCCCATCAAGAAATCTTCGTTCTGCCTCTGCATCCCTGTTAAGAGTCCCCAGGATAAGGACGTTGAAGTGGGGTGGCAGAAGTTTCCAATATTTAGCCCCAAAGTTATGGAATTCCATGCCCTTACATCTCAGAACTCAAAAAAGTCTACTCCAATTTAGGCGGGATCTTAAAACCTGGCTGTTTTAGTGTTTAGCTGTATTGTTCTGTTTCATTCCTCTATCATGTACCCTGTATTTCTGATACTCCAGCGCTAAGACGCCATTGGTATACACGTGCTTTATAAAAACCCTCCTTTCATTTTCATTTCATTGCCTGACCCAAGGATAATGCAAAGCCCGCATGAATCTGGGCCAAAGTGTCACCCCTAGTGCTGGTCTAAGCTAATAGCATCATACTCAATGCTCAAAAAAAGTAGTGTATCAAGAAAGAACTAGAGCACATGAAGCTAGGTTGGAAGTGAAAACACACACAAAGACACCTATTGACCATCAGTGGAACTGCAGCCTTTGGTGCTCGTGTAATCTTGATGGCAGTCATCAGAACACATCTCTTCTTCATGCAAGTTGAACACGTACTTACCCAGAAACTAATTCTGAAAATTTGTTGGGAAAATCAGTAAGTCAGTACTAAACTGTCACAGGTTTTTACAAAAATTAGAATCAAATTGGAGATTGCGAAATTTTAAGATGAATATGATATCACATGATGTAGCGTCACCTCAGCGTCGCTCTCACAGTGCACATGGGGCATATTTACAAAGAAGTGATGATGCAGCATCAGCCTTCTTGGCTTAACGCCGCGCTCCACCACTTTGGAAACGCAGGGCTGCACCATATTCACAACAATATGGTGTAGCCCTGTGTTTCCACCAGCGCCGGAGCTTAATTTAGCTTCCTCTCAGCAACGCAGGCACGCTTGCAACATAGTACAAGGGTGTCTGCGTTGCAGGGGAAGATTGTTTGAGCCTCATTTATGAAAATTGTTGCATTGCTGTGTGAAAACAGCGGTGCAACAGTTTTCACTGCGTTCTCCTTGCGACACAAAGGATGCGCCGTATTTGATGTACGGCGCTCCATTTCAAAAGGAGTCACCGATATGTCAGTATTTCTAATGTATTTGTAGGCGCAGTAATGACGCACTGCTGGAGTGTCTCGCAAAAGTGACTCAACTCCAGCAATGTGCCATTACACATGGGCAAGTTCCATGTTAAATATGCCTGTGTCAGTCTTACGCCTGCTGTGTGGCAGGCGTAACATTTTGATGCAGTGGCGTCCTAGTAGTGGCGCAGTGAAATCTGATAGAGTTCACTCTGACACTTCTACATGACTTTTTACGGGTGGTATGCCCACCCTGCATACATTATACCTGACGGAGGTATAATGTAGCACAGGGCTTTACGTGGTAATGCATCACTTTGAAAATAGGGTGGAACATGGCACATATTTAAGCAGCTGGTGCGTCACAAAAAGTGACTCAACAGCGGCACAAAAGTGTTGCAAGGCCTCATAAATGAGGCCTTTTATGTGCAGGAAGGTGTCCCTTTCTGCACAATAAACAATCTTTAAATGGGGTTGTGTAATTTCTATATGTGCTGCTTAATGCAGCACACATAGAATTAGCAAAACACATTTAAAAAAAAAATTGTTTATGTGCAGGAAGGGACACCTTCCTGCACATGAACAGTCAATGGTGTTTTGCTGTTTCCTTGTGTGCTGCTCAACGCAGCACATATGGAAACAGCAAAAATGAGGAGAAATTAAAAAACCTTTCCTTGTTGCGCCTGGGTAAGATCAGGTTTTCCCTGGTCTTCATTTTTGCGCTGTCCCGTATTTACTCCAGCCTTGTAAATATGGGTCAGTACATTGCAAAAAATGGTCCCAATAAACAATTCATCAACAACACAAAATACAATAATCAAGGAAAAATACTAGAAGAAATATGTAGTGTATTTAGTAATCAGTAATCACTGAACGTACATCAATTTGTAACGTTGTTTTGAACAATAACAAAAGGTAGTGCCCCTAGGAGGGAGAAGGGAGGAGAAATGGGTAATAAGGTAGGTGTTGTGATTGGGGTGTGGATAACAGGGTAAGTATAGAAGATATAGTGCAAATTGCACAGTTTGTCAAATAAAAACCACAAGGCCCATATCTTAAGCCACAAGATTCAAAATGATATCCAAAAGATAAATAGCCATGATTGAGAACAATATCACAGTAATTAATCGCTGTTGATCAAGCGAGCAAATGATACAGATGTCGATGCTTCGACCCCTATAAAACTGCAGGGGCCTCATTTATAAGGCTGTGCGTCACTTTTACGCCACCGGTGCGTCACTTTTTGTGACGCACCAGTGGCGTAAAAAATGCGCCTTGTTGCGCTATATTTACAAAGTGACGCATCTAGGTAGATGCGTCACTTTGTAAATCCCTGTGCCACATTATACCTGCGCCAGGTATTGACGCAAGGAAGGGTCGTAGTAGTGACGCAGTAAAATCTGAGATTTCACAGCGTCACTTTTAGGACACCGTTGTGTCAAAATCTTGCACCTGCCTCACAGCAGGCGTAAGACTGACGCAGGCCCTTTCACATGGGACTTGCCCCATGTGAAAGGACGCATTCCTGGAGTTGCGTCACTTTTGTGACACACTCCAGCAATGCGTTACTTTTGCGCTTACAGATACGTCAGAAATACTGACATATCCTTAACTCCTTGCGACATAATGCGTCATACAGTAAATATGATGCATCAGGAATGTCGCAAGGAGAGAGCACTGAGAAGTGATGCATCGCTGCTTTCACACAGCGATGGGTCATTTCTCATAGATGAGGCCCCAGGTGTTTTATCCCTTACGACGGATTCTTCCTCAGGATAGGAGTGAGAGGGAACGGGGGCACCTAGGGATAGAACATAAAAGATACCTTAACACTAAGAACACTGATACTGGTCATAGATTAAATGTAAAGGGGCCTGGGCCTAAGAATGACCATGGACAGCCCTTCACTGAGGGCTGATTCATAGAGTGGTCACGTAGGCTCCAAAGTGGTGAGAGCGAAGGACAATCACCTGCAAGAGTAAAGTGCAGGATGAAAGATGCCCCCGTGAGTATAATTGATTGGGTAGGGACTGGGGTGGTTCAATCCACTTACTTGAATGGATAACGAAATCCTTCATAAGAAGCCAAGCCGGACTACTCAGCTGGACCTCGTAATTAATTATATTCTAAAACAAAATATAAAAGACAGGCGCTAATGAGGACTGAAGGTTCCCCACCACCAGGGCTGGAAACATGCAACATTTTGCCACAAAGAGCGCTTAAAAGTGGAATTACCTGATGAATTCCTTTCACCAGGCAAAAATGCTCAGTGCATGTCACAATCTACACGTAATAAAAAGAAGAAAAGTCACGTTTTGAAAACCGAACTTGGGGGCATATTACCAAGGTTGGCGATAGGCAATTATCGCCGGTTTAGCAGCCGTTTTCGGCTGCTAAGCGGCGATAATTCTATCGCTCTATTAGCAAGCTGTCGCTAACTGATGTTAGCGACAGCTTGTAGGCGATAGCGAGCATTTTGGGGCCCGCTTTGCATGTCAGCGATATTTATTGCTAATGACATGCAAAGTGGGCGTACCCAACCTGTTAGCGACTGAAAGCAGTCGCTAACTTCGCTATCGCCTATTAGCATGGCGGGCGTAGCAATGGAAATATTCTCGCTATCTCCAAAAACTAACGGCTGCTCAGACCAGTTCTTAGCCATGTTATCCAATGGGAGGTAGATAACATGGCTAAGAGCATTTCGTCGCTAATGCGTGAATATCGTTGTATTCTCAGCGATATTCACGCTATCGCCGGAAAAATTATCGTTTTGCAGATAAACGTTGCTAATAGGATATCTCAGCGATAATTTCCGGCGATGCCTAGCGATAAAAAAATCGTTGCTAAGCCTAGTTAGGGATAAATATCGCTACTCGTTGGTAATATGCCCCTTGATACTCTAAATGATAGCAAGAACGTCTGGAAAGGATAAGTGCATTTGTCAAAAACTCCCCTCTACTGTCAAAAAACGTCTCTGTTCAACTGATGGGAAGCGGAGCTCTGAAAAACCTGGGGCCTCATTTATGAGAAATGACGCATCGCTGCGTGAAAGCAGCGATGCGTCACTTCTCATTGCGCACTCCTTGTGACATTTCTGATGCGTCATATTTAATGTATGACGCATCATGTCACAAGGAGTTACAGATACGTCAGTATTTCTGACGTATCTGTAAGTGCAAAAGTGACGCATTGCTGGAGTGTGTCTCAAAAGTGACAAAACTCCAGCAATGTGTCCTTTCACATGGGGCAAGCCCCATGGGAAAGGGCCTGCGCCAGTCTTACGTCTGCTGTGAGGCAGGCGCAAGATTTTGACGCAACAGCGTCCTAGAAGTGACACAGTGAAATCTCATAGATTGCACTGCATCACTTCTACAAGGCTTTTTGCAAGGGAACGCCCCCTGCATACATTATACCTGGCGCAGGTATAATGTAGCGCAGGGGTTAACAAAGTGACGCATCTGCTTAGATGCGTCACTTTGTACATAGTGCACAAAAAAAGGCATGTTTTACATGGATGTAGAGTGTGAAATGGAACCTTTAACAGGAAACTCAATGGAGACTATAAAGAGTCATTTGGTTGCTAGTTGAGCATGACTCACTTCAGATTCATTCGGACCATTCTGCATGGCGTCCAGGTGGGACATCCATTTGCATTCCCTTATATTTAGGATCATTCCAATATCACCACCTCTAGGGCCAAGGGAGGCCTTCTCAAGCACTATCCACTGGAGTTCATCTTGGCTGTGGTCAGCAGCTCTAAAATGTTCCACCAAAGGTGCTCCCTGTACACCACACCTTATTCGACTACAGTGCTGTATAATGCACGCTTTTATTTTTTGTTGTGTTTGGCCAAAATATACAAGACCGCAAGGGCACACAATTCCATGAATCACATTATTAGTGTTACAGTCCGTGAAGGATTTCAAGTTATTCACGTGGGGGCAGATTTACAAGCCCCTTGCGCCTCATTTACGCCGCCGTTGCGTCACTTTTGTGACGCAGCGGCGGCGCAAATCCTGCGCCATGATGCGGGGTACTTACAACATGATGCATCTGGGAGATGCGTGACGTTGTAAAGCCCTGCACCACATGTAGGCGTTCCTGCGCAGGGGGAAGGGGCGTCCCGGCGCAGGAACGCCTCCTAAAAGTGGCTGAGTGAAATCTACAAGATTTCACTCATTCACTTTTAGGCCCATGCTCGTCAAAACCCTGCGCCGGCCTGAAGCAGGCGTAAGGATTGACGCAGCATTAACTAGATAGGGCCCCCAAAGCATTGCTGGAGCTGCGTCGCGCTTGTGACACAACTCCAGCAATGCGCCACTTTTACGGCACAGATGCGTTTTTGCCCCATGGTGCGCCACATTGTAAATGCGGCGCATCCATGATGGCGAAGCTGATTTTTCAGGGATGTGCTAGTTATTGTAAATATGCCCCGATGTGTTTATAAATAGACTGTTTAGTTTGAGTGGTTGTTTGGCATGCCTTGCACTGGCCCCACTTGAAGTGGCCCAGTGTCAGTGGCAGATTCTACAGAGATTGGATAGATGGTGACTCAGGTGGTTCTAGAAAGGAACGCACTATGTGACCTGTCACACTCTTGGCTTTCTTATATGAGTGCATGGGTGGGTTGACTTACTCGATATCATCACAAATCAGACCCCAGTGTCTATTTATCACCTTCTTGATGACATTACTCTGTGTAGAGAAGGTAGTGATGCATATCATCCTTTGCATGGATCCATCTCTCTTTTCTTTAGGTGCCAACAGGGTCTCACTGTACCAAGCCCTTTTCTGTACTCTTTTAATTAACCTCCTGGGGTAACCTTTCTCCAATAATTGGGTGGACAGGTCATCTGATTGAACCATAAAGTCAGTTTTCTTGCTGCAATTCTTGCGGGTCTGCAGAAACTGTCTGAACGGTAGATTATCCCTGAGTCGTCTCGGACAGTAGCTGTTGTATCTAAGAAGGGAACTCCTTTCGGCTGGTTTGCAATGCAGTGTGGTATACAGTTTATCACCTCATTCCGGATAGTGATATCTATATAATCAATTTCTCTGGAGTCTGGTTGTATATCTTGACTCCTTTCATTGAGCCAGTAGTGGAACATGCCCAGTTCTGTAGAGTCACCAGTCCAGATCATAAGTATATCATCGATATACCTCCTCCTCAAAGTCGCCTTATCACTGTAGGGGTTTAACTCGCTAAAGATGAAAGACTTTTTGAATTATCCATATAAATAATGGCCAAGTCAGGAGCGAAGGCAGCCCCCAACGCCACATGTAGATAAAAATGACCTTGAAAAAAGAAGACATTTTTCATCATTGCTATGCGTAGTAATCCAATGATCAAATCTGTCGGGACCGCTGCTGGTGCCAGTCGCTTATCCAGTACTTCACCCATTACTTCAAGAGCAGATTGTTGGGGTATGCAGGTATATAAGGACACAATGTCACAGGTCACCAGGAGTTGTTTACTCGGATCAAAGGGGCGTTGATCAACAAGGTTAATGGTTTCCATCGTGTCCCTCAAATACGTCTGCATTGTCTCTGCTATAGGTTTAAGGAATAAGTCTGAGGGGCATATTATCAAGAAGCTGCGAAAAATATCGCAGAGCGCGCTTAGCGCAAATATTTCCATCGCCAGCTATTGCTGGAATATATCACCACGCTAACGCTGTATTAGCAACAATTAGCGCCATGGTGATATATATTCCAGTGATAGTGGGAGGGAAGGGCCAACATTGCGACAAAACCAGCGATGATGCATGGGGAAGGTGGAAAACCTTGCTGATACGACCCTGTGGTCGTATCAGCATAATCCACCCCCCCATGTTAGGTATTGCTAACTCCTGTTATTAGCAGGTGTTAAAAACCGGCGATGACCCCGGTTAGCGTGACTTTTTACATCGCTAACCGGGGCCAGGGCCTCCTTGCTGATAGGCGATAGGCTTGTTAGCGGCTGATTTTAAGGTCTGTTGGTTGGGAACGCCTACTTTGCATGTCATTAGCAATAAATATCACTGACATACAAAGCGGCACCCAAACCGGTCGCTTTCGTCAGAAAGCTGTCACTAACTGCTGTTAGCGACAGCTTGCTGGAAGGGTGATAAAAAGTATTGCCACTTTAGCGGCAAAAAGTGCAACTAAAGCGGCGATAAGGCCCTTGGTAATATGTCCCTATGTATCTACATAGCGGTTCAAGCATTGAACCACTTCCTGAAACAATGAGATGCCCTGGTGGATTCTGTGTATCCTTGTGAATCTTCGGCAAGGTGTATATGGGAGAGAGCTGTGGTTGTTTCTGATTGAGATATTGGAATTCATGGTTAATTAGGAAGCCTTGTTAAAGACCATATTTGGTGAGGGTCAATATTTCTTGGGCGAGATCTTTAGACAGGTCTGATCTTATTCTCATATAGCTTGCTCCATCCTGTAGTTGGTTGAGGATCTCTGTGTTGTACTTGATTACATCCTATACCACAATGTCGCCTCCCTTATCCGCGGGTTTAATCACAATGTCTATGTTGTTTGTTAATGTCAGAAGTGCTTCATTCTCCATTTTCTTGATGTTGTATTTGGTATGTTTATGTTCTTTGAGTATTCTGGATACATCTCTCAGGATAACGCTCTCATAAGCTAAGATTTTATTCGTCATGGTGTGGGCTGGTGGGACGAAGGTAGAGGGAATCCTCAATCTTGTCAGTGATGACACCGGGGATGAGGGAGAATGTTTAAAGAAGTACCTTAGACGGATCATCCTGAAAAAACGTGCAGTTCCGTTTTTATTGCAAATTCATTGGGATGTGCTGTGGGCACAAAAGAGAGACTCTTGCTGAGAATGCTGGTTTCTTCATCTTTGAGTGTGTCAGAGGAAATGTTAACTAAAGAGTTCTGTGGTCTCATCACCACCTGTAGACCTTGCGTCGGGTTTGAATCTCCCCGTGGTTCTCCGGTTGGAAGCGAACCTGTTTCTGTGTTTTCCCCCCGTCCTCTCTCCCATTTGCCGCTAGTCGCTGGCTGCCCCCTTTGAAATCCTCTGGGCCAGTTACTACCCCTGCCTCTGGGTGGTCCCCATTGGCCTTCTCCTAAAAACAGTAACGTCCTTGTGGTGGATACCAATTATCCTGATATCCGTAGTCTGCACTTGGACAAGGCTGCTTGTTATCGCTGTCTGTGCTATAAGATGAGTCGGAGAAAGTGATGTAGTTCCTGCATCCTCTGTATCCTCCTCTGCCTCTGTAATTGAATCGTCCCTGGTTGTCGTGTTTGTGGTAGTCCTATTGCAAGTAAGGGTATGTATTTTTCTACTTGTAGTACCGAATGTGCTTGGCTAATTTCTCCAATTTCTTAGTTTGTGCATCTGTCTCAAATTCTTTCAATGTTTTCTCCAAATGCTCCAAGGCGTCTTTCGCATTTGTAAGTGTGGAATCTCCATTTGGAAATCTAAAATATTTCCTTTTTCATAAGTTGAAGCCATTTTGACTATAGTGTCCCTTTTGGTAGTTTTTTAGTTCTTTGGTCCTCTTTCTCTTGCTCACCTTTCCACTTCTTCTAAAGAAACAATGGTCCTGTCCCAATTATTCAAAGACGAGTTAGATTGATTTATCAACTTATTTGGGCTTACATTAATCAGCTCCCAAACATCTGTAAATCGTACAAGTAAATGCGCAGAAAACCACTAAGTTTTTTTGCAATATATTTATTTAGTCATTTAAAAGAACAATTTTTAGAGGGTCAAGAAGGTAGAAGAATGTTCTAGGGAATGTGTACGAAGAAGTGCTCAAGTGAATATATAGGAGTTTAGAGAGCTCAAAGTGTATAGAAATGTAAAGGGCATATATTTACAAGAATGTACAAAACTGATAATCAGTAAACAGTTAGATGCAACCTGGCCACATGCAAATTATTCATATGACCAATTCCCCTTCCCTGTTTACAAACCTCAACGAAACTCTCCTTACATATTTATATGAATAATTTGCATGTGGCCATGTTGCGTCTCACTGTTTACTGATTATCAGTCTTGTAAATATATGCCGTTTACTTTTCTATAAACTTGCCGGAATGGTGGCCGGTCCCAACTGAGGTTTCCTTTGGCGTAATTTTTGCAGTGACCATTAGGTCAACCAGAGATTGGCGGATTGGAAGTTGGAGTCTCTTGTTTGGTAAGGTCTCTGAAGCTGCACTTTTGTTTGGTAACCTCGCTAGAGCGGCACTCATGTTTGGTAAAGTCGCTGAAGCGGCTCTCTTGATTAGTTGATTTGCTTGGCCAAGATTCTGGTTTTGGTTGTTTGATTTGCTTTTTGCAAAAAGTGAAGGCAGGTAATGCCTAGATTTTTCTCTACTTTTTGATATTTGGTTACATTATTTTGGAAGCATGCCTGTTCCCAACACACTCCGTAGGTTGTGTTGCTGTCTTGGTGGTACCAATAAGTCTTTGGAACAAAGTCAGCCGGCTGGCCCCAAGGGGACACCTAAGAGACCCGTGTATGGTAAATACGATATTTATTCCATTATGTATAGTACATTGTGGAACAAATATACGAAAAAGGATCCTGATCTACAATGGCCAGTAAATGGGTCATTTGATTTTAAAAAGATTCAATACGTAGGGCAGTGCTTATTTAAGAACAAAAGTCGACAAAATATGTTTGATTGTGTGCGAATGTGGGAGAAAGAAGTGTATGAGAGAGCGAAGAGAGAAGCAGTTATAGCAGAGAAAGAACAACGAAAAACGATATCTATCACAAAGTGCTGGAATTAAAAAATAAGGAGATAAAGGAATTGAAAGAAAAAGAAGAAAGGGAGCGTTGTTTAGAGGTAACTGGCCAATACCCTATTAGGCACCCAATTTATCCCATACTTAATAAACCTCAGGATGATTCTATCTTATTAGATCAACCTCCGCCCCATATAAGTTTCCCTCTGCCCCATAGGATTATCTTTCTGACGAAGAACATTGGGCGTATTAGCAAGAACCTCATTAAAATTATCGCAGTTTTAGCTGCTGGAAACTGCCGCTAAAACACAATAATGGGCTTGCTAATGTGCCTTATAGAATTCCAATAGAAGCCCGGGTTAGATGTCCTGCACATCTAACATGGGCTTCTATAAGGCATATTAGCAAGCCCATTATCGCCGTTTTAGCGGCAGTTTCCTGCCGCTAAAACAGCGATAATTTTAACGAGGTTCTTGCTAATATGCCCCATTTTTCTTCCGATAATAAAGACAAAGATAAGCCTCGCTAGTCGCTATACTCTAACTACTGACGAAAAAGCTACTATCAGATCCACTGTTTGTAAAGAAGCCTGTGGAATACTTCTGCTTCAGATCTTGTAGCGATGGTTCAGCAGTGGAAAGATTTAGAGCAGTTATATTTTGCTGAGAAGTTCACTTGGGAAGTAATACTTACATTTAAAAAACTTTCTACAAACTTAGAGCCCACTGATATAAATTCTGATTATAAACAATTAAGTAATGAAACTTTTCTTTTTTCTAAAATACCTGATCTAATTAGGTGAGTAGTTAAATTACGAGATGACACATTGGGCCCGATTCACAGACTCAATCCTAAACTTACTACTCTTTTGGTATTCACAGAATGCACTTACTACTTTTGGCATTCACAGAATGCATTTACCACTTTTGGTATTCACAGAAGTTAGGATTTTGTCTTAAGTTTTTCTTAAGACAAACTTAAGACAGACTTAAGACAAACTTAAGACAGACTTAAGTTAGGATTTTGTCTTAAGTCTCACTTAAGTCTGTCTTAAGTTTGTCTTAAGTCTGTCTTAAGCCTGTCTTAAGTTTTTAAGACAAAATCCTAACTTCTGTGAATACCAAAAGTAGTAGGTTCATTCTGTGAATGCCAAAAGTAGTAAGTGCATTCTGTGAATGCCAAAATAGTAGTAAGTTTAGGATTGAGTCTTAAGTTCATTCTGTGAATCAGGCCCATTTCGCTTAAAAGCGGAGAAAAAAGCAGCTAGTAAACTAACACTGTACAAGTAGCCCAAATCTCAGCACAGATAGTAGAAGTTCCAGAGACAGATAATGGATCTAGTAGTACTAAAGTTAATGTACGACCAATGCTCGAAGCTGCGCCTCTGTATGTCCCTCCGAAGGGTGCCAGAACAAATTAAGATAAGTTTTCAGATGAAGCGACCACTGCGCCCTCCACGGCCTGGTTGCCCCCACGCTCCCCGCCTGCTCTGCCTGCCTCCTTACCTGCTGCCTGCCTGACACTGATCCGGAGCCCCAGCCGCCGCAGGGCCACCCGACCTCGGATCCCCGGCGCCCCAGCCGCCGCAGGGCCGCCCGCCAAGCCCACATAGGTTTTCCCGCCGGTACCTGCCGCGACCCCGCCCCCCGCCTGCCGATTGGCCCCCGCGCTCCCCGCCTCCCAGCGGACCCTCCCTCCCGGCTCCCTTCTTATGACGCCCCCAGAGCGACCGCGCAGCGGATGCGCGCAGCGGGAGCACCGACTGAGCGCCGAAGGCGCGCCAAAGGTAAGCCCGTCTACGCCCGACCGCGCCTGACCGCGCCCAGCGCCAGTACCCCTGGCCCCTGCAGACCCCAGCCCACCCGCCGGACGTACGACGCCGCCGCCACCCTCAGCGCACTCAACGCCGGCCGAATCCCAGGATGCTACCGAGCCACCCCGAGACGCACCCACGGACCCTTCAGCTGCAACTCCTGCAAGTTCACCTGCATCCGGACCTGTACTACTCCAGCACCAACCAAGACCAAGACGAGCAACAGCAGCAGCCACCTGAAATGCATCCTGCTCAACACCCGCTCCGTCCACAGACACGCCGTCGAGCTCTGGAACCTGCTCGACACCACAGCCCCAGACGTCGCCTTCCTCACGGAAACCTGGATGAACGCCTCTTCAGCGCCCGACATCGCCATCCCAGACGGCTACAAGATCGTCCGAAGGGACCGCATCAACAACACCGGAGGAGGCATTGCCATCATCCACAGGAACACCATCCGCATCACGACCAACACCGACGACACCTTCGCACCCGCCGAGCACATGCACTTCCAGGTCCACATCAACCCCAAGACCACCCTCAGAGGCACCCTCATCTACAGACCCCCGGGACCACGCACACAATTCAGCGAAGACATCGCCGACTTCATCAGCCCGCACGCCCTCCCCTCCGCTGACTACATCCTCCTCGGGGACCTCAACTTCCACCTGGAGAACAACAACGACCGCAACACCACCACCCTGCTGGACAACCTCGCCAACCTCGGACTCAAGCAGCTGGTCACCACCCCCACCCACTACGCCGACACACACTCGACCCCGTCTTCTCATCCAGCAAGGACATCGCCTTCAGCCACGCCACCGGACTCCACTGGACGGACCACATCTGCGTCCACTTCAGCTTCAGAAGGACCACGATCCACCACCACAAGCAACAGGTTGCACGCAGAAGCTGGAACAAGATCACAGCCGACCAGCTCGCGACCGCCCTGAGCAAGAACCCACCCACTAGCGCAACGAACCCCAGCCAAGTGGCCAACAACCTCACAAAGTGGATCAGCGACTGCGCAGATGACCTCGCCCCTCTGAAGACCCCGCCTAGCAGACCCGGTAGCAAGAAAGCCCCATGGTTCACCGGCGAACTCAAGAGCTCCAAGAAGAACTGCCAAGCCCTCGAGAAAACCTGGCGCAGAGACCCAACACCGGACAACATGACTGCCCTCAAGCTCGCCACCCGAAAACACCACCAACTCATCCACGCCACCAAGAAAACCGCATTCAAGGAACGACTGGACAACAACGCACACAACAGCAAGGAACTCTTCAACATCGTCAAAGAGCTCTCCAACCCCAACGCCGGAAACAACGACATCACCCCTTCGCAAGACCTCTGCTACTCCCTCCCCTCCTACTTCCACAACAAGATCGCGGACATACACAACAGCTTCAGCACTCAACCGACGCACGCCACGACCGAACCACCGCCCCCCACCACCACCCTCTGCGCCTGGACCCCGATCAGCACCGAAGACACCGTCCGCACAATGAACTCCATCCACTCCGGATCTCCTACCGACCCCTGCCCTCACCACGTCTTCAACAAGGCCGACGCTGTCATCGCACCCCACCTGCGGGACATCATCAACACCTCCTTCGACACCGCTACCTTCCCGGAGAGCTGGAAGCACGCCGAACTCAGCGCTCTACTAAAGAAGCCATCAGCCGACCCCACCAACCTCAAGAACTACCGCCCCATCTCGCTGCTCCCGTTTCCTGCAAAAGTCATCGAGAAGACCGCCAACAAGCAGCTGGCCGCCTTCCTCGAGACGAACGGATCCCTCGACCTCTCGCAGTCTGGCTTCAGGGCCAACCACAGCACCGAGACCGCCCTGATCGCAGCCACCGATGACATCCGAGCTCTGCTTGACAACGGAGAAACAGCGGCCCTCGTCCTCCTAGACCTCTCCGCGGCCTTCGACACTGTCGGCCACCGTACACTAGTGCAGCGACTCAGCAACGTCGGAATCCAGGAGAAGGCATTGGAGTGGATCATCTCCTTCCTCGCCGGTAGGACACAGAGAGTCCGCCTCCCCCCGTTCAGATCTGAAGCCACCGAAGTCATCTGCGGCGTTCCTCAAGGCTCCTCGCCTAGCCCAACCCTCTTCAACGTGTACATGAGCCCCCTCGCAGACATCGCACGCCATCACAACCTCAACATCATCTCCTACGCCAACGACACCCAGCTGATTCTCTCCCTCACCAACGACCCCGCCACCGCCAGAGCCAACCTCCACGAAGGGATGAAAGAGGTAGCTGAATGGATGAAGAACAGCCGCCTGAAACTGAACTCAGACAAGACGGAAGTCCTCATCCTGGGATCCTCACCCTCCGCCTGGGACGACTCCTGGTGGCCCCCCGCCCTAGGCAGGGCACCCAAACCAACAGACCACGCACGCAACCTGGGCTTCATCCTGGACTCCACCCTCTCCATGACCAAACAAGTCAACGCCGTCTCCTCATCATGCTTCAACATCCTGGGCATGCTACTAAAGATCTTCCGGTGGATCCCCACCGAGACCAGGAAGACGGTCACCCAGGCCCTCGTCACCAGCCGTCTGGACTACGGCAACTCCCTCTACGCCGGAACCACCGCCAAACTCCAGAAAAGACTTCAGCGGATCCAGAACGCCTCAGCACGACTCATGCTGGACATCCCCCGCCGCAGCCACATCTCCGGACACCTGAGAGACCTGCACTGGCTCCCGGTCACCAAGAGAATCACCTTCCGACTCCTCACCCACGCACACAAAGCCCTACACAACCAAGGACCAGGATACCTCAACAGCCGCCTCAACTTCTACGCTCCCAAACGCCAGCTTCGATCGACCGGCCACTTCCTCGCCACCGTCCCCCGCATCCGAAGAGCCACCACAGGGGGACGGTCCTTCTCCTACCTCGCCGCCAAGACATGGAACTCCCTCCCGACCCACCTCCGCCTGACCCAGGACCACCTCGCCTTCAGGAAGCAACTCAAGACCTGGCTGTTCGAGCAGTAGCGGACCCCCCTCCCCTAGCACCTTGAGACCCTCTGGGTGAGTAGTGCGCTATATAAATGCTTTGATTGATTGATTGATTGATTGAAAACAATATTTTATTGATAATTCGGTTTATACTCTTTGGAATAGAGTGGATGTTATGGCTCTTAAAGCCGGTTTGGCCACTCAGCAGAAAAATCCTGCCGCTTTCTATGAAGAAGTGGAAGGTGTCATTATCTCCTGCACTATGACTTTGCCAGATATTGATGTGTTTTTGGATTTATTTTGCCCCCTGATATGTGGAGAACGATTCGGAAAATAGACGATAATGAAGCATATAGCAATACTTGGGTATTTTAGAAGAAATAGCTGCAGCCAGGGAGCCTGCACAGAAACCACAGCAGGAGATTTTAGATCTTCCCAAAGCTATTGTGTCTAAGTTGAAAACTCTGATTCCCCCTAAGAAAATAGATTCGACTACATTAGGGTCTTGTAAACAGAAAGCGGATGAGTTAGTTTCAGATTTCTTTACGCTATTTGAAGAGATATTTCATGATTTTAGTGGCCAGTCCTTGGCATATAATATGAGTAAGCATCTGTTCGTTGAAAAATTTGTCGCTAACATGATGCCAGAAACAGCTAGTCGCCTAAAGGCCAGCGAGAATTCTTGGACTACGTCTTCCCCAGTCTCCCTATTGACTATGGAGCAGTATTACGGCCGTCAGGATTTGGATGCAAAAGGCCGGTAGGATAAGAAGGTAAAGGATTTAAAGACAAAAGTTATGTGGGAAACATCCTTTACAATGCAACTTTTACCACGCAGTGCCTTTACGCCGCAACTTTTACAACGCATGCCATTACAACGCATTGCGCTGGGGGGCACTCTAGGCTAGGGAATAGATTTAATTTACTATCCAACACCTTCCCTACTATCCACGGGGACTGGAGTTGGAATAGTAAATTAAACTATTCACTATCCAGCCCCCCTCAACACTATGCGTTGTAACAGCATGCGTTGTAAAACCTGCGATGTAAAGGCATGCGTGGTAAAAGCATGCGTTGTAATGTCATACATCCAAGTTATGTTGGCTCGAGTATATGGCCCACCCTACGGAGGAGGTGGAAGAGGCGGACGTACATTATATATGCCTGGAGTATCCCCTCTCCCTCAAGCAAATTTGTCTTCTGACAGTGGGCTTATTGTAAAGAGATTAGACATTGGCGTTCTGAATGCCCCCTTTTGCAAGATCAGAAGTATCAGCGGGGTAGGGGAATTATATGTGTACGATTCACAGAATGAACTTAAGACTCAATCCTAAACTTACTACTATTTTGGTATTCACAGAATGAACTTACTACTCTTGGTATTCAAGGAAGTTAGGATTTTGTCTTAAGTTTGTCTCAAGACAGACTTAAGACAGACTTAAGACAAAATCCTAACTTCTGTGAATACCAAAAGTAGTAAGTTCCTTCTGTGAATGCCAAAAGTAGTAAGTGCATTCTGTGAATATCAAAATAGTAGTAAGTTTAGGATTGAGTCTTAAGTTCATTCTGTGAATAAGGCCCTATGAGAGGACGCCCAGGGAATTTTGGGAATAGAGGAGGTGCAGGCGCTCGTTATACATTTTAGGCAGTTGAGCACGGACCAAATTACTCTAATACTTTTGATAGACTAAATCAATATCAAATGCCTGATTTTCCTGTTGACGGTCTTGCAGATTCTGAGTATGCCTAGGGTGGGGAAAGGAACCGGTTGATGTGCCAGTAGGTCAGATGGGTCCTTATGTTAATGCAAATGTCTTGTGCTCTACTGATTGGTTTCTAGTTGATACAGGGGCTACTTGTAGTGCTCTGTCTAAAAAATTGGTTCCTAGGGCTCCCCTGTCTGGCGCAATGATAACATCGATAGGATTCGATGGGACACCTACACCTAGCTCACTGTCACAGCGGCTCGAATTTGGCCTTGATAAATTCACTGCATTATGCCCATTTTTGCTTTCTCATAACACACCGTATAACATTGTGGGTATATTGATATGCTTAAATATTTTCATGCTACAATACATTGTTCCCCAGAAAGTGAGCGGCTTATTTTAAAGGACAATTATCCACTAATTTAGAGGTCCTGTCTCATTAAAGAGGATATCACTTTAGCATCTTAGTCTAGTACTTTGTGGGCTCAATCAGATACCGATGTGGGTCAAATGGTTATTGCACCAGTGCATATTCAAGTGAAGGAAGGCGCTTCGTTGCCTCGACTACCCCGATATAAAATATCTCAGGAAGGTGAAGATGCATTAACACATCTTGTTCAAGATTTCATTAAGGTGGGGGGTTGGGGAAGAAGTCCCTTATAACACCTGCAAATTGTCGTATTTTGCCTATTTTGAAGAAAGACACTGACACTAAAATGTACAGGTTCCTCATTGATTTGCGAGAAGTTAACAAAATTGTGGTGCCCCAATATCCGGTGGTATCTGACATCACGAGAAAAATGCCTTCTTTTCAACACCTATTCACCCTGACAGCCGCTATTTGTTTGGTTTCACCCTCAAAAATAGATCTTATGGGTTCTGTAAAGCTCCACAAGAGTATAAAGAGATTCCTAGCATTTATAGTCAGGCATTGAAAAGGCAGCTTGATTCCTTTCCTGTACCAAAAGGGGTGGCTCTTATTCAATATGTTGATGACATCTTGTTGGCTGCCGATACCCTTGACTAGTGTGAAGAAGGAACATTGGGGCATATTACCAAGGGGGGCAATAGGCAATTATCGCTGATTTAGCGGACGGCAATAATTCTATCGCCCTATTAGCAAGCTGTCACTAACTGATGTTAGCGACAGCTTTTAGGCGATAGCAAGCAGTTTGGGCCCCGCTTTGATTGTCAGCGATGTTTATCGCTAATGACATGCAAAGTGGGCATACCCAACCAGTTAGCGACTGAAAGCAGTCGCTAACATCGCTATTACCTATTAGCAAGTCAGGCGTAGCGTTGGAAATATTTGCGCTAAGCGCGAATATCTCCAAATACTAACACCTGCCCAAACCAGTTCTTAGCCATGTTATCCAACTGGAGGAGGATAAAATGGCTAAGAGCATTTTGTCGCTGATGCGTGAATAGCGCTGTATTCTCAGCGATATTTACGCATTTCGCCGCTATCGCTGGATGTTTTAGCACAATGGAGAAAAACGTTGCTAATAGCATGTTTTCTCTGCTAACATATCCAGTGATAGGCAGCGATAAAAAAATTGCTGCTAAGCCTATTTAGCGATAAATATCGTTACTTCTTGGTAATGTGCCCCATTGTCTTTGTTATCATTTCTTGCCTCTCATCATCACAAAGTCTCTTGAAAGAAATTGCAATATTGTAGACAGCAGGTTAACTATTTAGGTCACCTTCTGTCTTAGGAGGCACGAGCACTCACACCAGACTGCATTCAAACTATGTTAGATACCCCTGTGCCCCGTACTCAGAAAGATGTCTGTGCACTGATTGGTCTCACTTCTTTTTGTAGGCAGTGGATCCCTAGTTTTTCACACATTATTAAACCTGTGTTGGCTCTTTTGACTAAAGACACTCCGATGCCTCTCCTATGGGCTATTGAATGCCAGAATGCCTTCCAACAGTTAAGCCAAGCTCTTTGTTCAGCACCAGTATTAGGAGCACCAGACTATACTAAGACTTTTAAACTTTACGTACATGAGAGGGAAGGTTGCGCTCTCTCAGTTTTAACACAGACACACAGTGATAAACTACGTCCTTGTGCATATTTTTCAGCTGTCCTTGATCCTGTCGTGTGCGCGTTGCCTGGTTGTTTTTGAGCAGTGGATGTGTCTATACGTCAGAGTGAGGGAATAGGGAATAGTGTTGTCACATGGATTGCTTGTGTTAGTGCCCCATTCTGTTGATACCTTGCTAAATCAGACAAAAACACAGCATTTGACTAGTGCTCGCTTGACAGGATATGAAATGACACTTTTAGCTCCTCATATTACGTTGAAAAGATATTTGACTCTGAATCCTGCGACACTATTGCCATTTCCAGCTACTGAGTCAAAGTCATATGAGTTACATGATTGTATATTCCTTACTGAAGACCAAACAAAGGGTTGTGTTGATCTACAAGTACTCCTCTCTCTGATGGAGAGCTGTAGTTTGATGGTTCTTGCCTGAAGTTGCCTGATGGCACTACATCTGCTACTTATGCAATTACCACATTTCAGACAGTAGTTGAGACAGCTCGCATCCCACAGAAGTCAGCTCAAGCAGCTGATATGATAGCACTGACAAAAGCATGTGAGCTTAGCACAGATCTACTTGTTAACATGTACACAGACACCCAATATACCACATTCACAATCTGGCCTCACACTATGAGGTGGTTTTTCGAAGGCCTATGAATATTTGGGGGATTCCTGAGGCACGCCCTATTCATAATGTACCACATGTGTTAATCCATGATTACTTGTCGCAGTTGATTGAAAGTTTGTCTTCTATTTATCAACAGGTTTGGGAAACTCGTCCAGACAGGTCGCTAGGTGAAGGCCACTGCTTGCATCCTGGTGACTTTATCCTGGGTAAGTCATTCCAGAGGGCCAGCTCCCTAGCACCGCGGTAGCGTGGACCGGAACTGATACTACTGGCTACCAGGCCTGCAGTTTGAGTGACCAATCGGAAGAACTGGGTTCATGCGACACATTGCAGAAAAGTGTTGCAGGTCCTAGTGAGCCCAGCTGCGCTGACAGATCACTGCGATATTCTGGTCACCAAGAAAGGGAGAACTACCTCACCTGAAGGACCAGAGGAAGTCTTCCTGGACCACACGATCCCTGGTACTTCCCAATATCAGTTATGACCCAAGAGGAAAGACACTTTGTTGAAAGAGACTGTTTGAACCACTGTCCTCGGTAGTTAAGGACTGACTTCAAAGGGGGGTAGTCTATTCGTGACTATTCGTCTCAATATTAGTGAAGAAATCAACCCCTGCCCAGGACCTTAGGGCACCATCTGTTTTGTTGTTTGACGACGGAATGGATATGTCTGAGGAGAAGAAAGCTGCTTCTGCAAAAGTTTGTATTAAACCAATACTGACTATTACTGGACTTACTTTGACTGTTGTTGCCATCGCTACAATAACTTATGTTGTAGAGGAAGTAGCTCCTGTTCGAAATCTTTGACTGTTACTACTCCTGTCCCCATTTAACATCACTATTTCACTCTACCTTATCATGAGCAAAAGCATAGAATGTCCTACCTCAATAGCACTTTCATCCAAATGTTACATTATATGCATAATGCTATGAACACTTCCAATTGTTGGGTATGTGGAATGATGCCAGTTCATCAAAAGAAGGGAGGAAAACCTTTCATTTCCTTGCCGTGTTCACACAATGGCTCCTGTAGAGCCTGGTTTGCACTGTTGTGGGCCTCTCATGTTGCTAACATTACTGACTTTGGTGTAGGACGACTTAATGCTCAATTGAACAAAGTTTGTTACCCTTTTTGCAACAAATGATCCAGCACACAAATCAATGTATTAAGAATCTGTATAATAATAGTCATTGAAAAAAAACTAGAAAAGTTCAGTAGCAGAGTCTTCTGATTTTTTTTTGAAGTTTAATCTTTATTTGTTTCTTCACTCATGTAGCCAACGCGTTTCGTCCTCCACGGACTTCTTCAGGGCTACAAACAATATATATACATATACACAGAATTAAAATATGTACAATAAATACAATACAAAACATTATTTTCCACATTTCAATTACTAACAACATATTAAAAGGAACTGCAACATAATTCTATTGATGGTTTCTAAAGAATTGTGCAAAACCCTGTTGAGTTCCGATTCCTTACATCACATCTATTTACACAATCTTTATACATATTTACAGATTTACAAAGGACACGTAAATAGCATTGTTGTGCACTAGAACTCTGCTACTCGCTTAATTGTATAACCTAGAAAGGCAAACAGAGGTGGGCCTATCAACCTCATTATTTATAACACTTAAGGTGGGCTTGGGATGTTATATTAATACATACTAGAAGGTTTGGCAACTATATGGTTGTCAAAGAATACACGGAGAAGCATTTCTAGATTGTAAAGCCTAGTAGGTTAGCTTACCAAATGGGGTGAACTCTTCTTGATATTGAGTAAATATATGTTCTTCCATCCAGAAAAAACGGCAATGTATATATAGATTTATTCTAAAATAAAGGATATAGAGTCATATTAATGTTTCACATATTATGTGGCCAGGGATGTCATTGTCATCATATCAAGTATACGCGCCTACTGTTTATTAGGTGAAAGGACATTTCAATTCCATTAGGTGAGAAGATACGGGTCAGATAGCCCAGTGTGACAGGAATCTAAAAAAGCAAAATAAAAGTGCTTAGAGCCTATACATTTTTTTATTATTTTAGGGTTAAGTCTATTGCAATAATTGATTGCTGTACTTTCCTTTAGCATAAATGTCATGCCATAAGCCAACTTATTTATGGGCACCTAAGGGTGTTTATTTCTAGAAATAGCGGACACCATATGGTGATCCTGCAATATTTCCAAGTGCAATGGCATTCAAGAATATTGCTGGGAAAGGAATTGCCCAATAGCCAGAATATATGGTTTACTCTATCACTGAAATTATTGTTGTGCCTCCTTCAAGAACTATGATTGTCACCTACTAAAATACAAACAGCCCCATGAGCTGTGAAATCAGTGTTCTGGAAAAATTGGTGATGGGATCGATGTGTGGAAAACGGGGGCCGCATATTATAAGATTGCAGTGTCCATAAATACATCAGCTTAGACATGAGCTGATATATCTAGGATATAAGAAATAATAAATACCAAGTGGTCAGGGTAGCAAGGTCTATAAACCAAATATCAACTAGGAAGTAACAGCATAGCTCTTCGTGGGGCATCTATCTAATTTAAAAAGCTTAATCTATACTAACAGCGTTTGACTTACTTGTAGAAGTAGATCAGGCCGGCTCCATCGCGTGGCGTCTTCTCTTATGATGTCTAAATCACAGAGAAAAGCGGGCGTTTTTATATTAGATTAAATTGGTAAATTAATGCCACCTGGGATTGTTATTTGACTAATAATGTCAAGGATCGGGTAATTCTTACGTAAGACGGGAGCCATCTTAAGCGTCCCGAATATACATCTTATTACCTGTGTACATCACTGGCCACAGAAGTCACATCTTGTTTACGAAAGTTAAAAAATGAAAACCCAACAGGTCATTGTATTGTGAAAAACAGACTGGAAACAAATTAGAAGCATGTATATGAAAAAAATTGTCACGTAAATTATAATGCCGCTCGACCCACTATGCCGTCAATCTTTCTAACGGTAAAAATGATTTTATCTATTTTCGTTTGTCGTTGTGCTTCGGGTAATGTAATCATTCCCCGGACACGCCATGTTTGTTAGGGATCCAATTACGTTTTGAGGCATAGTTAACGGGCGCCATCTTTTAGTATATGAACACTTGGGTTTACTAGTGCTATAAAGCCATGTTATTGTTAATCGAGTTTGGGCGCCATCTTATAGTGTATAAACACTTCGGTTTACCAGTAATGCAAAGCCATATTATCGTGGATCGAGTATGGGCGCCATCTTACAATGTTGAGATATCGTTATAGCAACATGTATCAGATGAGGCATATTTCTAATCCCACTGAATATGTGTACGGCAGCTCATATTTGGACGCCATGTTTGTTAGGGATCCAATTACGTTTTGAGGCATAGTTAACGGGCGCCTTCTTTTAGTATATGAACACTTGGGTTTACTAGTGCTATAAAGCCATGTTATTGTTAATCGAGTTTGGGCGCCATCTTATAGTGTATAAACACTTCGGTTTACCAGTAATGCAAAGCCATATTATCGTGGATCGAGTGTGGGCGCCATCTTACAATGTTGAGATATCGTTATAGCAACATGTATCAGATGAGGCATATTTCTAATCCCACTGAATATGTGTACGGCGGCTCATATTTGGATAGTAAAGGTAAAGAGGAATTAAGAATTTCCATTCAGCAAATCTGAATAATAAAAAAATAATAATTATAAAATTATGCATTTTATGGTAAAGATGACTCAAGCACAGAGGTCATCATGATGTTAAGACTTTAAGGTTTGAGAGAAATTTAAGTTTCCATTTTGTGAGTTTACTCAAGGATCATCAGTCTAGGAGGTTCAGCCTAGATGTAAAAGCTATATTATCGCAATGTTCCCAGTAGAAGATGACATATTGCGTTTTCAATTTTAACATTACAGTTAAGCCCATTGTTTTAACTGTAAGGTGGGAAAGGTAAAGTAAATCTATATTCCAGAACAAGTAGTTAGAATTACAACCAAGATACAGAAATACAGGACAATTTATTATTACTGGTCACGCATTGCCTGATTTTAAAGAGCACATACTGAATTGAGATTAGGGTTATCCTAAATTACAGGAAATGATGGAGTTCTGTGTTTGTATTAAGGCCCTGACTAGTCGTCCTCTGTCTACAAATCCAGCCTGCCTCAGCTTTCCTTAGGGACAATTCCCTATTTCCACCTCTTTGCGGGGTCTGTACCTGTTCCTCCGATCCGTGGCACCATACAAAAAAACTACGCAGTATACAGGATAGGTGCAATTGTGCTTAAACCCCTTTTCCCACTTTTTTTCCAACAAAGTTTGTTACCCTGATGAGGAAGGAGACCTGCAAGCCAAAGGGACTGTATGGGAAATGGAGGAGTATCATCGAGGAAATTCCTACACACGCTCTGTATTGTCTTTCCCAACACTCCAACATTTAAGGGTAAGTGGCCTCCTGTCATCGTTGTTACTAGAGCTCAAGCAAATCTTTGTGTGAGTAGTGTTGGCAGTATCCCAGTGGGGAAAAGTGATTGTACTACAGTGCTGAACATTACTGTAATAAACAATAGCAGTTTTTTGTCCTTGCACAACACTTATTTCATCTGCGGGAGTAAAGGCTACTACCCTCTGCCTATAGGATGGTCAGGAGTTTGCTACGTGTTCTGTTTGCTTTCACCTGTGTTCTTAGCACCTGCTTCCTATCATAACGACTATAAACTGTTTAATGACATTTCCAAGAATAGATTCAAGAGGAATTGTGGCCCTCCAAAATAGAGAGGTAAGAGGCATGGAGCGGGCCCCCAAACTGAAAAGAAAAGAAGAACACTCACAAAAAAACCCCATCCTTTCAGCTCACCCCCTCCCACCCTCGTCCACCTTGACAACCAAAGGGAAGGAAAATCGAGGGGAGAAAATAAAAGGAAGAAAGGGAGATAGGGGATGTAGGCTAGTGCTTATCGTCTGAATTTACGTGTCCCTTTAGGAGCAGCGTCTTGGATTTGTGTGTCTGGAAGGCGAAGGAGTCGCAAATATCGAGGGCATGTTAATTCTCGGAATTCAGACACCAGCAATGTGAGGAAGGGTCGCCACAACTCAGGGAATTCAGTACCTCTGCCAGCCAACGTCAAAGTTAGTTTCTCCATGCCCAACACTGACCATAATTGCTGAAGCCAGCCGGTGTGTGTCGGAAGCTGGGTAGAGCGCCAATGAATTAGGATGTTCTGTATCGCCGCTCCTAGAGCAATAGCAATCAGGTGGCCCTTCTGCGACTTAAGGGAGTATGTTAGCGGATTGGGCAGGCCCTGGAGTATGTATGAGGGAAAACACGGGAGCTGTGTGTCTAGGTGTAGATCTACCTCATCGAGGACTTGGGACCAATACGGTCGTTTAGCTGGGTAGCCACAGAGGATATGTTTTAAGGTACCCACCTCCCCACACTTCCTCCGGCACCGGTCGATCCGGCGCCGGTCAAAACGGTGGATGCTTTCAGGCGTGTAGTACCAATAAGTGGCAACCTTGGTCAGGGTCTCTGTGAGTCTCATATGGTACGCTGAGTGCCTCGCCCTGTGATAAATACCCTCCCACTCCTTGTGGCTTAGTGTTCTTCCCAAGTCCCTCTCCCAGCTGGAGCGACCGGCATTGTATGCATATGTGGTGGTGGCTGGCCAGCAGCATTTGGTAGATGTCCGAGATCAGTGTCTTGTTGGAGGTGCATGTCACTAGCCACTTTTCATATGATTTGTGTGCTTGTGGCTTAACTGTTGGATGCAGTGCCCAGTGCCAGACTTGCAGATATGGTAAGAGCTCCTGCTCCGAAAGGCCATACTCCTCCCTGAGCTGTGAGAAGGGAATGATGCCATCCAAATCAAAGAGATGGCCCAGTGATCTACAGGAAGAGGAGCGCCATATCCTAAAGGCAGAAGTAACTCTGCCGGGGTGAAACTCTGGGTTATCGAAGAGCGTTGTAAGGGGGGACGGGAAGGTGGTCAGTTGATGGGAGATGTTAGTATGGTCCCAAGAGTCCATTATCGTTCTCGTGATGTATGAGTCATATAAGTTCGGAGGTCTATGGGACTTATTAAAAAAGGGCACCCCTTGCAATGGTCTGCCTGCTACTGCTTGGTCTTGGAACAGCCAGTGCTTTTCAGACTCCAGGCGGTTCCATTCCACCAGGTATCTGAGTTGGGTAGCGTGGAAGTAAAGCTGGATGTCGGGGACCCTCACTCCTCCTTTCTCAGGTGGCAAGGCTGCGATTTGGTGTGGAAAGCGCAGCTTGCGCCCATGCCATATGAAGCGTGAGAGGTCCTCCTGTGTTTGCTGGATCCAGCCTCGGTGGTGGGGGGGACAAAGGGGAAGAGTCTGAAAGAGGTATTGGATTTGAGGGAGAATTGTCATCTTAACAGCGCAATCCGGCCTAGCCAGGACATCGTGCAGGTTTTTCATCTATTGAGTGCTGCACAGATATGCGCGCGAAGGCTAGAGTAATTAATATCCTCAGTAGTGGGTATTGTGGGGGCCAATTGGATTCCCAGGTAGGGGACTGCGGTTGAGGCCCATACCACCGGGTGTTCCTCCTGCAGGTGTGCCAGAGTGTGCGGTGAGAGCGAGATATTAAGGGCTTTGGATTTGTTCATGTTGATCTTAAAGCAAGACCCCAGGGAAAAACAGTCTAGCTCGACAAAGAGGGCGCGCATAGTCGTGATTGGATTAGAGAGCGAAAGAAGGATATCGTCGGCATAGAGGCTAACAGTGTGAACATCTCCCCCAAATTTGATCCTGGTTATGAGGGGGTGCTGTCGGAGTCTAAGGGCCAAGGGTTCCATGTAGAGGGCAAAAAGGAGGGGTGACAACGGGCATCCCTGCCTAGTGCCTCTCCCAATAGGGAACCGAGAGGATGTATGGCCATTAACCCGGACCGTAGCCCAAGGGGAGTGATAACAATTTAAAATTTGGGACCGCAATTTCTCACCAAAGCCTGCAGCAATCAGGACCATCTCTAGATAAGGCCAATGTACCCTATCAAAAGCTTTTTCAGCGTCTATGGCCAAGAGCATATGTTCCCCTTGTGTGCAAGAGGCCCGTCCAAGCAAGTGTAAAATACGCTTAGTGTTATCACTAGTTTGCCTTTGTGGGATAAAGCCCGCTTGGTCTGGCTCGATTAATTGGGCCATATATGGAGCTAGGCAGCTCGCTATAATGATGGTGTATAATTTGATGTCAATGTTCAAAAGAGAGATGGGCCTATAGGCGCTGCAGACCATTTTATCTTTCCCTGGCTTGGGAATAACCACTATCGCTGACTCTAGCATCTCCCCAGGGATGGCTCCCGTGTGTTCCAAGGTGTTAAACAGTGCCATCAGGGTAGGGGCTTGCTGGCTGCAAAACGTCTTATAAAAGGCTGCCGTGTAGCCATCCGGACCTGGAGACTTGCCCAGTTTAAGGCACGAAATTGCAGAGATAACCTCCTCTATCTGTACCGGCCTATCAGGGTAATCGGCTTGGGCTTGTGTGAGTGTGGGCATGCAGGCCTTGGCTATATACTCAGCACTAATTTGAGGGTCCAGGGGTCCCCTGTGTAAAGAGCAGCGTAAATGTCTTGGAATGTTTCGGCTATTGCCGCGTCTTCAGAGACTGACTCTCCCTGTGGTGTGAGGATTGTGTGGAACCCCTGCCTCTATCTGGTTTCCCGCAATTTGTTAGCCAAGAGGCAGCCGCATCTGTTCTCTCCTGTGTAGTAGGAGTGGCGAAGCCTGAGGGCTGCATATTCAGCCCTGTGTTGGTCCAAGGCAGCAAGGTGTTCGCGTTCTATGCAAAGCTGCCGCCATGCACTGGTAGCACCAGTGCGTTGGTGCATCTGCTCCGATTCTGACACTTTCTGGGTGAGTTCCGCTGTCTTGCATGCCCTTTCCTTGTTATCAGCAGCTGAAATGGCTATGAGTTCCCCTCGAATGAAGGCTTTCAACGCCCCCCATTGTGTAGCCAGTGAGGTAGTGGGATTAGCGTTGAGGTCAATGAATCCCGAGATAGCTTTCTGGACCTGTTCTAGCCCTGAGGTGCGGTGGAGTAAGGTATCTCGCAAGCGCCAATGCTTAAGGGGTCGCTTCGAGGTCGGCAGCAGGAAGGAAGCCAAGACGGGGGAGTGGTCGGAGAGGGAAGCTGGCAGGATGTCAGCGCCTCGCGCATGGGCCCGAAATGAGGAAGAGCAGAGAAAACAGTCTAGCCGTGCGTACATTTTATGTGCCCCAGAATAAAAGGTTTAGCTATGGGTGCGTGGGTGGAGATGGCGCCAGAGGTCGAGTAGCCCCAGATTGTGAAGGCAGGTCAACCCTGTGGGTGTGAGCACCCCTGTTTGATGCGTCCTTTGGCAGGACCGGTCCATGTCATTGCCGAAAACAATATTGAGTTCCCCCCCAAGTAATAAATGGAGAGCCGCCGTAGCAGCGGCGTCTTGAAGGGCTTGGAAGGGGAATTTGACCTGTTCTTCGTTAGGTGCATATATGGAACCCACCACAAAAGTCATCCCTCCCAGTGCAAATTGATATGTAAGTAGGTGCCCCTTAATTTCAGCTTCCTTCTGAAGGACCCTACCCTTAAAAGAACGTGAGACAAGTATCGCTACCCCGGCTGACTTGGATGTCGTAGAGGAAAATAATTGAATGGGGAAAGCTCGTGATTTCAATCTAAAGTGGTCTTTGGAGAGAAGGTGGGTCTCCTGTAATAGGCATATGTCAGCCTTGGATTGCTCAAGATAATTGAGGATTGCTCTGCGCTTGATAGGGTTGTTCAGGCTCTTACAATGAGCATAAGGCTTCTAAGTGGGTCTTGTGGCATCAGACGGTCGTGGGTGGGCTAAAGCGCAAATTGTCATGCGGCGATGGGGATAGAACAGTTTCGGCAATGTGAGCACGTAACGCCTTAATTGGAGGAGAACAGGTGGGCAATTAAAAAAGGTGGACGAGGGAACGCATAACCAAAACCAATCCCCCGAGTGGGGCACAGACCCTGATAAAGTTCCAAATACAACAAGGAATAGGGAAACTAGGAGCAAAAATAAGTTCCATGGGTAATGTCCGCCTTCCCAGATGAGCCAGTAGGTCGTCATAGAGGGGTTCACGGTGTGACCAGGTGAAGGGATCTTGCTCACCTCGCCGTCCACCCCACATCAGGGAACCATGTCCGACCGTACATAGCTGCTGTCGGTCAGGTAGCTGTCTAGCCCGTCCAAGCCAGGGCCTCCGATGCTAAGGCTAGGGCATCCTGCTGGCCCTTCTGTTATATCTAAGGTTTCTACCTTACATCTTCCCTGTTTCTCTGCCCCTGCTGTTCAGCCAGAGTGAGTGGAATGTTAGTGTGAATGTGATGTCATTGGAATGTTTGGTATGCTGTGAGTGGACTGTCAGTTGGATCCTGGGCTGAGCAGCAGAGAGGATGCTCCTGGTGGGGTTTTGATTATATATACTGGAAAATCTATCTTACCATCTAAGAAGAATAAACTTATCACCTGTAACCTATCCAAGTGTTCTCAAATTCCTTACCAGGATATAACATAAATTTGGCGACGAGGTGGAATTAAAACTACGCGTGAGGACCTTCTTCAAGCTTCTTAAAGGTACTTTTATTCAAGATTTTACTCAAAACAAACCTACTTAAGGATTTTACTCCCTCCTGCCCCACCAGTGTCCATATTTCACCGGACAGCCCAGGGACAAGGCGTAGATTTCCTGTTACCTTCTTCTTCCTGCCTCTGTCCTACTGCCTGCTTCAAACAAGACATTTGCTTCCTGCTACCTGCTTCTATTTACTACTTCCTACTAAAGTTGAACTGTCTGCTACCTGCCTGTTGTGGAAGTCCCTCCTGCTTCTTGGGACATCCGTCTCCAACCTGCTACTTACAACTTCCCTGTTTCTGTGGCCTGGTGCGATGCCTTTCCACTACACGCCTGCCTGTGTTAACAAATGCCCACTGCAGCGTGCCTTTGTTTCCGTCCTCCCTGCTGTTAACTGTTGTGGATACTGCCGCATCTTTACTGAGGAGGAGCATTTTGTTCACTGTGCTGCACGGGTCTGGCATTGAATTCCACAGTTTCACTCTGATGCCGTCCTGCCTGCTATATTTTTTGTGATGGAGAGCGTTTCACTTTGGTTCATAATTACAAACTGATGTGCTAAATTTGAGTAGGATCGTGGCAGTTTTAAGTTTTTAAGTATTAAGTTTCATTTTTCATAGTCTGTTTATTATTTTTTGTTTTTTTCATTGCCTGAGAACTGCGCTTCACAGTGGCAGTGTAACTGTTATCTAAAGCCTTCAGAACTTCTCGGGCCTCATTTATGAGGCGGTGCGTCACTTTTACACCGCCGGTGCGTCACTTTTTGTGACGCACCAGTGGCGTAAAAAATGCGCCTTGTTGCGCCATATTTACAAAGTGACGCATCTAGGTAGATGCGTCACTTTGTAAACCCCTGCGCCACATTATACCTGCGCCAGATATAATGTATGCAAGGGGGGCGCATTGACGCAAGGAAGGGTCGTAGAAGTGACGCAGTGAAATCTATGAGATTTCACTGCTTCACTTGTAGGACGCCGTTGCGTCAAAATCTTGCACCTGCCTCACACCAGGCGTAAGACTGACGCAGGCCCATTCACATAGGGCTTGCCCCATGTGAAAGGACGCATTGCTGGGGTTGCGTCACTTTTGTGACACACTCCAGCAATGCGTCACTTTTGCGCTTACAGATACGTCAGAAATACTGACCTATCTGTAACTCCTTGCGACATGATGCGTCATACATTAAATATGACGCATCAGGAATGTCACAAGGAGAGCTCACTGAGAAGTGACGCATCGCTGCTTTCACGCAGCGATGCGTCATTTCTCATAAATGAGGCCCCAAGAGCACATATTGAGATCGCGCGCTCTTACCTTCACTATCTTGCTGCACTGCCCTTCATTCCTCATGACATCTGCAGCCTTCGCGATGTTTCCATCCGGTACTGTGACGTACCAATTCTCTACAGTGTTAGAGGAGCTTGGACATGTCTTGAGCCACCCGGCACGCCGTCGCACTGCGTGCCTCCATTTTCTCGGGCACCACCGAACCTTATTGACTTTCGAGTGTGCTGCCAACTGTCAACCACGTTTTTCTTGCAGTTTGCCTTCGCTATTTTAATTTTTCTCCAATCGATTGGTGAGATACAATTCTTTTGACACGATGACAGAGTTAAGTTTATGGGGCAGATTTACGTTAACTGGCGCATCCCCAGGGATGCGCCAGTTAATGTGCGCCACAGTGCGCCACAGCTCCGCCACCCATGGTGCGCCGCATTTACAATGCGGCGCACCATGGTGCAAGGCAGGGAAGATGCATGACGCATCTTTCGGCGTACGGGCGGCGCATTGCTGGAGTCATGTTGCAAGTGCGACATGACTCATGCAATGCACAGGGACCACCCCTACATTGCATGGTGCATCACCCTTACGCCAGGCGTAAGGAATTGACTAAAAAGTGACTCAGTGAAATCTTGTAGATTTCACTGAGTCACTTTCCAGGGGCGTTCCTGCGACGGAACGCCCCCCCCTGCACCGGAACGCCTATATGAAACCTGACGCAGGTTTCATGTGGCGCAGGGCCTTACACCGTGACGCATCTCCATAGATGCGTCACGTTGTAAATGCCTCGTAGGGATGCGCCACGTTTACGCCGCCTTGCGTGACGCAACAGCGGCGTAAACGTGGCGCAAGGGCCTCATAAATCTGCCCCTTGGTATTTTATTGGCTATGCAACAGTGCCACCTAGCGGTCAACCACCATGACTGCACTTTTTAAAGGAAATAAAGTCTACTCGTGTCACTTCTTCAAGGAAGATAAGTCCACTTGTTTCTAGACATGTAAATTCCACACCTCCAGTGTTTTCTTGCATCAAATGTTTCTGCAAACGTCTTATTTCACAAGGTACTGTTCCATTTACCTTTAATTCATTAGCTGCCCGCCATGACAACGGTGACAACTTTATTTGTGTTATCTTATTATTTTATTCATCTTACCTAAAATGTATGCTGGATCATTTTCAACTTATTTCACTCTCATTTTTAGCTCATATTTACTAAGTTTTCTCTTATGCTTTTTAACACTATTACAATTATACAATGTATTTATGCACTTCTTATTTTACTGTAGTACTGCCATTTTATTCTGAAGCATTTGTTAATGTATTTTGCTTGGCATGCAGGTTTTCTACATTTTCTATTCTGTATTTTGATGTGGTGCATTTCTCCTTTTTCCTTGGTTCTGTACATGATTTTTACTTACAGTGCCTTTATTATATTGTGCGCAGGTTTTGTATGTTGTCTACCTTGAGATGTGACTGAATTTTCTTTGCTGTGTAGTTCAGTTCACGCAGATCGCACTTTTCCTGGAGCAATTTTTTCTTGTACCTCTGATGTTTTCATGATGATACTTACAGTGCATTTTTCATTTAGTGCGCAGGTTTTATACGTGGTCTAACTTGAGGCGTGACTAAATTTCTTTGCAGTGTAGTTCAGTTTACCCAGATCGCATTTTCCTGGAGCATTTTTTGTTCCTCTGATTCTTTACATGAGCACTTGATATTTACTGTTCATTGTCAAATTGTACGCAGGTTTACTTATGTGGTCTAATTTGAGGTGTTACTGAATTTTCTTTGCTGTCTAGTTCAGTTTCCCAGATCGCACTTTCCCTGCATTTTTCACTTGTGGTCTAATTTTAGGTGTGACCTTTTCTACATGTCTTCCTTATGGTTGATGTGTTGGATGTACGCCACCTGTTTTCTTCCTTTACTTTAATTTCTTCCTTGTTTCCTTCTTACTGTTGCTGTGTTCAGTGGTTCCATACTTCTCGCTAGCCTGGCCAGTTGGTGTAGTTGTGATGGTCACACTCGTGCACTACTTCTTTGTTAGTCTTCGTGGTATTTTTACTTCTTGCTTATGTACATTTTCTTAGTTTGCTTTCCGTTCTTTTACTTTTTCCTTCCTTTTGAAACTTCTTCCTTCAATTTTTTCTCTGTTAAGGAAGGAGATGTGATTCTTTTCTATTTTTGTATTCATTTTGTGCTGTAAAATTTGTCATACTGTTCTCACTTTGTACTTTATTACATGCTTTCTTTTCCTTTATTGCTTATGTTTACATCACATTTCACCTTGCTTATTTTTAGTATGTTTTCACAATTTTCTACTGCGAGTGGAATGTTAGTGTGAATGTGATGTCATTGAAATGTTTGGTATGCTGTGAGTGTACTGTCAGTTGGATCCTGGGCTGAGCAGCAGAGAGGATGCTCCTGGTGGGGTTTTGATTATATATACTGGAAAACCTATCTTACCATCTAAGAAGAATAAACTTATCATCTGTAACCTATCCAAGTCTTCTGGAATTCCTTACCAGGATATAACACCTTCGCAATGTCCGCCTCAGTCGGTTTCCGGGCCCGTCAACTTCGTCTCTGACGTTGCCACCCCGAGGGTGTAATCTCGGGTCCCGAGGTGGTGCTGTGGTCATCATCATCTTCAGTAGGGACCGCCAAGCCGAAGAGGCGGCAGGACTCGATTAGAGAGAGCATCTGGTGCAGTTTGTCAATGAAGCGAAATATCAGGCGGAATGGGTGTCCCCATGAATACGGAATACCCTGTTGATGAAGGTGCTCTGTCACCTGGCGGAACTGACGGCGGCGCTGTAGAGTAATCACGGCTAGGTCCTGATTGAGCACTGGGGTGTGTCCATTGTAGGAAATAGGATGAAGAGTTCTAGCCTTCGATAGAATGGCCTCTTTGGTCATAAAGTCTTGAAGGCATACTAAAATGTCTCCCGGGTGTGCATTAGGCGCACGTGGAGGGCCCACCCGGTGTGCCCTGTCGAGGACAATTTCCATGCTGTCGGGAACTCCTAAAATGTACCGGAATACGCCCATCATGAAAGCAAAGAGGTCTTTGGTATCATCAGTGGTTTTGACTCTTTGGATTCTGATGTTGTGTCTACGTTATCTGTTTTCCAAGTCTTCGAGGTGCACCTGGGTATCCAAGTGCTGGTCCTGGAGGCAGAGGATTTCTTGCTGTAACATGGCCACCTCCGTTGTCGTAGTGTTGTATCTGCCTACTAGCGTAGCTACTCGTTCTCCCACCTCGTCAACATCCTTGCGGATCTCCTTTATTTCGGTGGTCAGGTCCGTTTTCACATTCTGGATGTCTGCCCTGACGGTGTTAAAGAGGGATTCTAGGAATTCCTTAGTTATGGTTTGCCCTTCGTTCCAGAGGATTGTTGCTGGGAGGCCATTTTGAGTGCGGCCGATGCCACTCTGTGAATGGAGGGAGCTCTAGCGAAGATGTCTGTCAGGGCTTTCTGCTTACGCGTTCTGGCTGAGGATATACTCGAGCGCGCCACCAGTCATGTGCACTGCTGATAGCACCTTATGCTCCACAAGGGTAGCTAATCTCTCTCTTCAGCCGTGTCGAGTCCGATCACCACCGTTCTGGCACCTGGTTCCTGGAAGGTCTTCAACGGCTTCTGCCAGGGGCCCACTGGCGGGTCTGCGAGGCCTACCAGCTCTGGGTGTGTGGCTGGGCACACACGATTGCCGTTCTGCCACCGCCGCTAGAGTCAGTCGCCTCTACAAAGGGCCTTGATTAGGCGCAGTTGGAGCGCTCCGTAACGGTAGTCCAGTCCCACTCACCGCCCCCTAACCTCGTTCAGCCCAGTCCGGAGATGTTTGCCACTTTCTATGTCCACTACAGGTCTACTGGCAGGTGGCCTGCACAAACAGTCTGAGGCACTAGTTACCGTATTAGAAGCTTGCACTGGAGAGGATGGTCCCTCGCGGGACCAGTGCGATAGGGAAACCGCGTCTCAGAAGCAAGCCGGGGTGGATTACAGCCTCACTCCTTCACTCCACGTGTGCCCCGGAAGAGCCAAGTCAGCAGAGCACTTGTGGGCACGCTGAGGCGTTATGTGCAGTGGCCCTGTTCCCGGTTGTGTTACAGAATCAAATGCTGGCAGGCGCCCCTATGTAGTCCACAACTGTCCATTCACTCCACCGCTCACAGAGGTGAATGCTGGGGGCAGAAGAAAGGCCCTGGCAGTGGGGGGAGGGAAGACGCAGGTCCTGTGACCCACCGCCACCGTTACGTCCAATCCCAAGCCACTCCAGGAGCACAGCCCTCCGATGTGGAACTTCCGCTCTCTACTGGGGGTGGGAGCTAGCAATCCACGTATGCTCCGCTACTTTACAGCGCCGGGAGGATGGCGGCCCCCTAATTCCAAGGGGGGCCGTGAGCAAGCCACAGCAGCAGATGGGGCCAGAAGCGCGCCCTGCCACCGCCACGTTCACCCCTCGGCCACTCCAGGGGCTCAGTCTCCATCCATTCCGTCACTCCACAGCTCACAGGGGGGGGTATGGTGGTTGTCTAGATCCAAGGGGGCCGGGTGCGAGCCACAGCAACAGGGGGGGTAGATGCGTGCCCCACACCCCACCACCTCTACCTCCGCTCTCCAGCCACCCAAAGTCTCTGTCTACAGTGTGGGCTCCCCGGTCGCTGCTTTGGGTGGAGGCAGAGGTTCGGTTGTTGCGCAACGTCTCGGGCGGCGCGTACTGCCGTCAGATTCCCAATGATCTCGGGCCTCCGCAACTGGTTCCAGCCCTCCAGGTATCCAGGTGCTAATAGTCGCCGCTAGTAGTCACGGGCCAGCGCCTCAGTCTGCGTCCCAAGGGGGGAAGCTCACCTCCATCCACATCGGTCGAAGCGGATCCATACCGCCCTATAGGCTGCCATGGCTCGCGGACGTCCTCCGCCTCCCGCGATGTTGGGGCCGAGCCGCCCCAGTAGTTGCTCCCTGCTAGCCTCAGGAGAGGCAGTCAGTAGGCACAGGGCGATGGAGCACGACCCGCGTTTCATCCGGGTCGCGCGGTGTAGGCCTCTAAGTCAGGAGCCGGCCTCGGCAACCCCAGACAGGGTTCACCCCTTATGCAAGGCCGCTGCCGCAAAGTGGTATGCATCTGTTAGGCCGCGCTCCTTACCAGCCGCCGTCACCGGGGCAAACCGCGGCCATCCCCCACTGAAATCAGGGCGAGGGGGGTAGAGGAGCGTCGCAGGGCAATGAGAGGTCGGCAGGGCTCCCTCAACAGCTGGATGAGGCTATATTCGGTGGTCGGCGAGAAGGAGCTCCGATTTATGGGCCCAATTCACAGAACTAACTTAAGACAAAATCCTAAACTTACTACTTATGGTATTCACAGAGTTAGGAGTTTGTCTTAAGTCTGTCTTAAGTCTGTCTTAAGACAAACGTAAGACAAAATCCTAACTTCTGTGAATACCATAAGTAGTAAGTTTAGGATTTTGTCTTAAGTTAGTTCTGTTAATCGGGCCCAAGGCGTCCTACCTCGCCGCCATCTTGGCCACGCCCCCTCTTAATATCATTTAGAGTATTAAGT
Source organism: Lissotriton vulgaris (assembly GCF_964263255.1). Taxonomy (NCBI): domain Eukaryota; kingdom Metazoa; phylum Chordata; class Amphibia; order Caudata; family Salamandridae; genus Lissotriton; species Lissotriton vulgaris. The sequence continues at coordinate 263,941,842 of NC_141685.1, forward strand.
TCGGTTTTCAAACCGTGACTTTTCTTCTTTTTATTACTTGTAGATTGTGACATGCACATAGCATTTTTACCTGGTTAAAGGAATTTATCAGGTAATTCCAATTTTTTAGCGCTCTTTGTGGCAAAATGTTGCATGTTTCCAGCCCTGGTGGTGGTGAACCTTCAATCCTCATTAGCGCCTGTTTGTTGCATTTTGTTTTAGAATATAATTAATTGCAAGGCCCAGCTGAGTAGTCCGGCTTGGCTTCTTATGAAGGATTTCAATATCCATTCATGTAAGTGGATTGAACCACCCCAGTCCCTACCCAATCAATTATACTCACGGGGGCATCTTTCATCCTTCACTTTACTCTTGCAGGTGATTGTCATTCGCTCTCACCACTTTGGAGCCTACACGACCACTCTATGAATGTGCCCTCAGTGAAGGGCTGTCCATGGGCTGTCCATTCTTAGGGCCCAGGCCCCTTTACATTTGATCTATGACCAGTATCAGTGGGCCCGATTCACAGAATGAACTTAAGACTCAATCCTAAACTTACTACTATTTTGGTATTCACAGAATGAACTTACTACTTTTGGTATTCACAGAAGTTAGGATTTTGTCTTAAGTTTGTCTTAAGACAGACTTAAGACAGACTTAAGACAAAATCCTAACTTCTGTGAATACCAAAAGTAGTAAGTTCATTCTGTAAATGCCAAAAGTAGTAAGTGCATTCTGTGAATACCAAAATAGTAGTAAGTTTAAGATTGAGTCTTAAGTTCATTCCGTGAATCGGGCCCTGTGTTCTTAGTGTTAAGATATCTTTTATGTTCTATCCCTAAGTGCCCCCGTTCCCTCTCACTCCTATAGTGAGGAAGAACCCGTCGTAAGGGATAAAACACCTACAGTTCTATAGAGGTCAAAGCATCGACATCTGTATCATTTGCTCGCTTGATCAACAGCGATTAATTACTGTGATATTGTTCTCAATCATGGCTATTTATCTTTTGGATATCATTTTGACTCTTGTGGCTTAAGATATGGGCCTTGTGGTTTTTATGTGACAAACTGTGTTATTTGCACTATATCTTCTCTACTTACCCTGTTATCCTCACTCCAATCACAACACCTACCTTTTTACCCATTTCTCCTCCCTTCTTCCTCCTACGGGCACTACCTATTGTTATTGTTCAAAACAAGGTTACAAATTGATGTACGTTCAGTGTGATTAAATAACACTGATTACTGAATACACTTGGGGAAGATTTACAAGCCCCTTGCGCCTCTTCCCTGCCGTTGTTGTGCCACTTTTATGACGCAGCGGCGGCGCAAAAGATGCGCCATGGTGCGGGGTATTTACAACGTGACTCATCTGGGAGATGCATAACGTTGTAAAGCCCTGCACCAGAAGTAGGCGTTCCTGCGTGGGGCGTTGCGGCACAGGAACGCCTCCTAAAAGTGGCTGAATGAAATCTACAAGATTTCACTCAATCACTTTTGAGCCCATGCTGCGTCATAACCCTGCGCCTGCTTGAAGCAGGCGTAAGGATTGACGCAGCATTGGACAGTTAGGGCCCCCCAGAGCATTGGTGGAGCTGTGTTGTGCTTGCGGCGCAACTCCAGCAATGCACCGCCTTTACAGCACAGATGCGCCACTCATCTATGCTGTTTTTACCTCATGGTGTGCCGCATTGTAAATGTGGCGCATCCAAGGTGGCGGAGGCACGGCGCACAATAACTGGCGCATTCCAGCTGATATGCAGGGATGCGCCACTTATTGTAAATCTGCCCCTACATATTTCTTCTAGTATTTTTTCTTGATTATTGTATTTTGTGTTGTTGATGCATTGTTTATTAGGATCATTTTTTGCAATGTACTGCACCATATTTACAGGGTGGCGTGAATATGGGACAGCGCAAAAATTAAGACACGGGAAAATCTGGTCTTACCCAGGCGCAACAAGGAAAAATGTTTAATTTCTCACGTTTTTGCTGTTTTCATATGTGCTGCGTTGTGCAGCACACATGGAAACAGCAAAACACCCTTCCTGCACATAAAATAATCAATTAAAAAAAGATGTGTTTTACTAATTCTATGTGTGCTGCATTAAGCAGCTCATATAGAAATTACTTGAGCCCATTTAAAGATTGTTTATCTTGCAGAAGGGAACACCTTCCTGCACTTAAAAAGCCTTATTTATGAGGCCTGGCAATACTTTTGTGCTGCCGTTGAGTCACTTTTTGTGAGCACCGGCGGCTTCAAGATGTGTCACGTTCCACCCTATTTGCAAAGTGATGCATCTAAGCAGATGCATCACCTTGTAAAGCCGTGTGCTACATTATACCTCTGTCAGGTATAATGTATGCAGGGTGGGCATTCCCCCCCGTAAGAAGCCATGTAGAAGTGTCACAGTGAACTCTATCAGATTTCACTGCGCCAATTCTAGGACGCCACTGCATCAAAATCGTACGCCTGCAACACAGCAGGCGTAAGACTAACACAGGCACATTTAACATGGAACTTGCCCATGTGTAATGGCACATTGCTGGAGTTGCTTCACTTTTACGAAATACTCCAGCAATGCGTCATTACTGCACCTACAAATACATTAGAAATACTTACGTATCGGTAACTCCTTGCGACATGGAGCGCAGTACATCAAATATGGTGCATCCTTCGTGTTGCAAGGAGGGCGCAGTGAAAACTGTTGCACTGCTGTTTTCACGCAGCAATGCAACAGTTTTCATCAATGAGGCTCAAACAATCTTAACCTGCAACGCAGACACCCTTGCACTGTGTTGCAAGTGTGCCTGTGTTGCAGAGAGGAAGCTAAATTAAGCTCTGGCGCAGGGGGAAACGCAGGGCTACACCATATTGGGGCAGATTTATGTTAACTGGCGCATCCCCAGGGATGCACCAGTTAACATGCGCCACAGTGCGCCACAGCTCCGCCAGCCATGGTGCGCCGCATTTATAATGCGGCACACCATGGTGTAAAAACGGCACAGATGCGTGACGCATCTGTGCCGGAAATGTGGCGCATTGCTGGAGTTGCGTCGCAAGCGCGACGCAGCTCCAGCAAGGCTCGGGGGTGCCCCATTTTAACAATGCTGCTTCAAGACCTACGCCTGCTTCAAGCAGGCGCAGGCTTTTGACGCAGCATTGGCTTAAAAGGGACTGAGTGAAATCTCATAGATTTCACTCAGCCACTTTTGCGAGGCGCACCTGCCCCGGAACGCCCACCCTGCACCGGAACGCCCACAAGCGGCGCAGGGCTTTACAATGTGATGCATCTACCTAGATGCGTCACGTTGTAAATCGTTCGTAGGGATGCGCCACGTTTACGCAGCCTTGCGTGACGCAACAGCGGCGTAAACGTGGCGCAAGGGCCTCATAAATCTGCCCCTTTGTGTTTCAGAAGTGGCGAAGCATGGAGTTAAGCCAAGAAGGTTAACGCTGAGCACCATCACTTCTTTTCAAATATACCCCCTGTGCACTGTGAGAGCGATGTTGAGGTGACGCGATATCATATGATATCATATTCATCTTAAAATTTAGCAATCTCCAATTTAATTATAATTTTTGTAAAAACCTGTGACAGTTTGGTACTGATTTACTGATTTTTGCAACAGATTTTCTGAATTCGTTTTTGGCTAAGTACTTGTTCAACTTGCGTGAAGAAGAGATGTGTTCCGATGACTGCCATCAAGATTACACGAGCACCAAAGGCTGCGGTTCCACTGATCGCCAAAAGGGGTCTCTGTGTGATTTCACTTCCACCCTGGCTTCATGTCCTCTAGTTCTTTATTGATTCTTACACTTCTTTTTTTGTGCATTGATTATGATGCTATTAGCTTGGACCAACACTAGGGGTGACACTCAGGCCCAGATTCATACGGGCTTTGCATTATCCTTGTATCGGGCAAGGTAACACATTGAAAATGCAAAGGCTTCAGTGATAGTTAAAAAATCACACAAGGGGTCATTTGCACCACCTTGGGTAGCTATGTAAAGACATGTAAAGCAACGCAGCTGCTTGCCCTCCGTTACGATACATTTCAAGCTGGGCAGCGTTCCATGGGTGGAGCCTGGGCGTTCCATGGGTAGAGCCTGGGCGTTCCATGGGTGGAGCCTGGGCGTTCCATGGGAGGAGCCTGGGCGTTCCATGGGTGGAGCCTGGGCGTTCCATAGGTGGAGCCTGGGCGTTCCATGGGTGGAGCCTGGGCGTTCCATGGGTGGAGCCTGGGCGTTCCGTGGGTGGAGCCTGGGCGTTCCATGGGTGGGGTCTGGGCGTTCCATGGGTGGGGCCTGGGCGTCCCCATGCATCCACCCATGGGATTTTCCGCTTTCCGAAGATTTCATAAAGCTAGTAAACCCGGGAATGCATCAAACTGCTGCACCCTCCCCCGAGAGGAGAAACAAGAGGAAATATCTTTAAATATCTGTCTGTAGCGCACAGTAAAACATAGAAAAATGGCTCTAAGAATTATTACTGATCAGAAAGGTGTCAACTCCTGCTCAGAAACAACCTTGTCTGTACCTCAGGCACACTTGCACTATGATGCAAGGGAGACTGCGCTGGCGCGAGGCTGCACACAGAGAGCCAGCGCAAGGAGAGAGCAGAAGTGCTCTATATCGTTGTAAATATGGAGCATTACGGCTCTCTCCGTTTTATGCAACGCAGCTCAGCAGCTTTGCTTCCTGCCTCATTGCATGAAAGATTAGTCAATGGGACCCCTTAGTTCTGGGCATTGATACAATCCACAGACATAGACCGAGGTCTGTATGTCACTGGCCTGCCTGTTTGGGAGTTATTTTTTCATTAAAGAACGTTCACAATTACGGTAGCGTCACACGCAGGCCCTGATTACGAGCGCGTTGGTTATTTCTGATCCCCGGGTACGGCCCTGCTTGTACAGATGTCTGAATTAGTTGGTTTTTACGGCATCCAGTAACTACTGAGAGGGATATTTACTAACTTTTTTCACAGTGCTGGGCAGCGAGGAAAGTTTCAACGCTGTGTTCCATAAAAGGGTGACAGCAGAATAGCACCAGATCCACTAAAATATGTTCATTTCTGCTGTCTCCAAATACCAATGCAGGCCCCCTTGTGCCATGCTGCAACCCCTCTTTGACGCAATGTAACACAAGGCAGCACTACATGCCTCTTTCTGTTACTTTTAGGAAGAATCCCATGCAAAGCCACGCAAATCTGATTTACTCAGCTTTGTAAATCACACATAACATTTTGCGTCATGGCTGCACCAAAAAAGAGGTACATCCAAGGCTCAAAATGTTAGTAAGTATGGGCCTGAGTGCATTGTATATCTCACCCTTTGTTAATTCTGGTAGGTCAAACCTACCAGAATTAAACAGGAAAAACAGGTTTTAGCGAACCATGCATATTTTAGTTCAATAAGAGCCAAAATCCATGTGACTGCCCAGAAGCTTGTAATATAGGCTTATAGCCCACCGTAGCGGGCTATACCGGCTATATACCGGCTATTAAAGGCCAGCTGAATCGTTAAAGACCCGAGCCGAAGGCGAGGGACTTTAAGGAGACAGCGGGACTTTAATTGCCGGTATAGCCCTGCTACGAAGGGCTATAAGGCTATTAGAACATTCTGCCACTAGAGGGCAGAATGTTCTAACAAATTAAACAAAGGGTTCTCGACGCTCGAGGGGATATAAATCCCCTCGAGCTTCGAGAAGCTTTTGTAGTACATTGGAATTTTGCTCTGCGGGCCTTTACCGGCCCGTAGAAGCAGGGAGCACTCCATTGTCTGCAATGGTGATCCCAACATTCCAATGTTCTAATAGGCGATATTTATCCCACCTTATAAATAAGGAACCTGTGATATTGTTTTCAATGGTGCCATAAAGAGCATCTGGCAAAGACGTAATCAGGGCCACTTTGTGGAAATTAGCCTTTTCACTAGCCCATTAGTGCAGGGGTTCACCCTTATCTGTCCACGGGTCCTTAGACCAACAAAATAGAGATTGGCACAGACGCCTGAATATTAAATAACAAGTTTACTAATCACTCATGAGTGGGCCTATATCAATACAACACCCTCAGACGCTGTAGTAGGCAGTACATGGAATACAGAAACCAGGGGCCTTTTATAAACTGTTTGTTGCGGAGTAAGCATGTAGACTCAAATAGAAGGTACAAGCATACAAAGGATTAGCTGTCGACTAACATGGGCAGATGGATATCACTTAGTCAGCAAAGTGGGAGTGGAGACAGAACTGCTTACATCAGTGAAACATGGTGGACAGTTACATTCTCAAACAGGTGCATTCTAGCAGCTACAGGCATTTCTGTGCTCATACATTGCTCTGGCTCAGTACTGAAGGAGTAAACTACAGTTGATGACTCAAGCAGAATAGAAAGGCAAACGACAGTGAAGACTGAAGAATCACAAGGCTAACTAAATGGATGCCACAAAACAAGATGGCTTCAGCTAATGCTAACGACAATTATGTCCGATTTCCACAACTTGTCTATTGGCAATTAAATATTATGGGACACACTATTGTATTATAAAATACAGCAAGGGAGCGTACTGTGCTGCGTTGCGTAAAAGGGAGTGGGCAGAAATGCTCAAAATTTAAAAAGATATGGAGCCTAACTGCTCTTTCCTTGCCCTGCCTAGCGTCAGCCCTGGCACACTTGCACCGCGACGCAGACAGTATAAAGAGGTTTTTTACCTCTTTCTTTGTGTGTTGCAGAACACATCACGCATAGGAGGAAATAAAGAGGAGAAAAATATTATTTTCTGCTCTTTACTACAGCCTCCGGGAGGCGCACTGATTTGCCGATTTGACGTAATCCCCAGGTTTACAAACGTTTGTAAATTCGGACTTGCGTCAAATCCGTTGGTGGATGCACAGGAACACTCATGCTTCACCCATGCGTCTCCCAGCTTGAAATAGAATGTAGCGCAGCGCAAGCGACTGCCTTGCATTATATTTCTTTACACATTGCCTCTTGCGTGACATGGTAAATCTGACTTAACGAAAGAAGACGCAAGGAAATCACATCCATAATCAATCAGCCCCGAGGCTTATGGTGCAACAACTGCAGCCCAGTTATGTATTTGGCGCTTTTGAGTCTGATTTTCTAGTGCTTCCTACAGCTTCAAAGCACTAGGTTAAGTAGGAGGTAGCAAAGCCATATGTGGTATTTCATGCGGTGACTCTTGGCTCAATCACTCACTTCAAAGATGAAAGGCAGGTTTGATGGTGCTGAAATTCTCTCCCCCACAAGCACTGCAACAGATGCGACACCCAGTGAGCTGTGAAAGCCCTTGCAGCCCTGTCCGGTCAGATGAAACAGAATCTTCTACGACAACCTGCTTGTAAGAAAGTCTTTGATGGTTTAAGTGCGTCTCTGACAACCCGATTGTAAGAAAATCTTTGATGGTTAAAGACATTTTAATAGACGTAACGTAAGCTATACTAGAGTGACCAATTGCAAATTTAGAACAAATTTAGAGCAGTGAGTGTAAAAATTCAGGACAAAGGGTACATATTCAGGACAAAATTCAAGACAGTAGGTAAAAATTCATGATAAAAGTTTGGGAAAAAAGTACGTTTTACAAACACATCAGAGGAGGTCACACAATAGTACATAAGTAAGTAAATAGACAAACAACGCAAGTAGACGTCAAAATAAGTTTATATCAGTTTGATACAACTGTGACTTCACTTTCTGTCCCTGCTTTTGGCTACTTTGGCACCCTCTAGCCCCCTTCTCACAGCTGCATCATGGTGATTATTCTGCTGGGTTTATTTGTTATTCTGTCTTATGCTGAGCTGAGAGCCACAGATCAAAGTCAGGAAGTTCTTGGTTCTATTGTGAAGCGCTCTGGAACCTTTGGGTAAAGTCTGAGCTATATAAAATTGCATTAAAAAAAGAAATTAAATAAAGGGCCAGGGCCAAGAAACACTTTTACGCCTTTGGCCCATTGGCCCATTCTTTGTAAGATAATAATCCACAGTCAGAATGACAACGGGCCTTTGCACAGACAGAGCGAGGTGGGGGAGGGGCTGCTGCAGCCTCGTGTGTTCAAAAGAGAAGAGCCCAGCTTGCTGCCTGTCACCAAAATTAGGCACAATAGGCGTCCCCAGGCCCGGTTCTAGCGGGTGGGCCAGGTGGGCCGGGCCCACCCAAACATGAGCCTTGCCCACCCAAACACGAATCTTGGCCTTTGCAGCGACGTCAAGAAGGCAACAGAAAATGTGCACTATAATTTAAAACGTTCCTCTGAACATAATTTATCATCTCCTTCTAGGAGTTCCGTGATTGGGCCATGCGTCACAGGCACCCCCAATCACGCATCTCCTTTGGAAAGGTGAGCTGTGTCTCCCCCCACTCGTGTAGGTAGAACAGGGGCATGGCCAAGGGGACAAATCCCTTCTTTGGCACCAGGTGACCTTTGCATGCTGCATGGATATTTCCTTCGTAACAGCTCTGGAGAAAATGAGTTTGTTTATCCTGATTCACCTTTCCTGACCCCCTTCTGCTGCTTATCAGATTCGGCTGTGAGACAGATTTCCACCCAGCAGGTAAGAGAATGTGTGGCTATTCCGTTTTTTAACCCCTTCACTGCGGTGGCTATTCCGCCGCAGTGCTAAGGGGGTGGGGCGGCCGCATGCTGGTGACGGAACCGCTCCGTCACCAGCGTCGGTGGCGCTGTGCTTATGACAGAGCGGTTCCGTCATGGCCCGCCCCGCTCAATGGAACGCTCAGCGCAGGCACGGCATTCGGGCCGCGCAGGCGCTCCGACCGGGCCATGACGGAACCGCTCCGTCATCAGCACAGCGCCACCGCAGCTGATGACGGAGCGTTTCCGTCATCAGCAGGCAACGGGTTAAAAAATCTTCAAAGGTCCAGCAAGATACATACTTCATGTATGCTCCGAGAATATGTGGCTATTGTTCATATTTTTTAAATCTGTGAGGGCCCAGCAAGACACAAACTTTGTGTTTGCTGTGTATATTTCACATAAATTATTTGTATAATTTTCATGACTGGCTTGCCACAAATGCAAGACAACAGTACAAATGTCCAGATAACTCTGGTGATTAATGGTCCGGCTGGAGAGCAATCTTTTGTCTGTTTGTAGTTTTGGGATGCAGATAAACTGTAGTTTATGTGGATAACTCAGTGGGTTACTGCCTTTGTCACAGAGATCCTTTTGTTACTTGCAGTTCAGAAGTTACAGATCAAACATAGGACAGTGACCTATGAAATGTATTCAAAGAGCTGCATACAAACCTGAATGGAATAATTAGAACACTTTTTGTGTGTTGCAATATATTTTGAATTTCCCCACTCTTTCATTATTCTAATGTTGCTATAAAGAGTTTGTTTGGGCAGATTTACATTTTTATCAGTAAAGACAAACCCTAACCTCTGGGGTATGCTTTAAATCCTGAGTTCGTGCTTCTCCAGACCTATCCCTCTTAAAACATAATGCCCACCAGTATGGCTGACATGTGATTCCTACACCTGGTAATCCTCATTGGCTTATGTGACATTCCGTATAGGCTGATTTACATATTTGTATGATTCATTGTCTCTGCATAATGTGTGCGTGATATAAAGTACTGTGAAACTCTACACTACGAGTAGCGCTGTACAAAAAATGAAAAGCCACTGTTGGAGGGTGGCAATGAGCTAATTAGAGGCGGAGGACATGGGGGGCTACACAGAGATGAGAATTATGGTTCGGAGTAGGCCTTATGTGGTCCTTAAAGGAAAACAAGGGTATTAGCGAGTATTTATTAAGTCGCTAGGGAGCATTGGTAGTAGGATAAAATTTGAGTTTTTTATTTGTTTACTCTTTTCTCATAGCAAGACACAAAATTATATATATATATATATACATACACTGTATTTCAGGTGCTCAAGTGAGTAGTACGGTGCAGGACGTGACATAAGTGATCAAAGTGAACGAACTGTCACACACAACAAGGATAAACACACACAACAATTATATACAATGGTACAAGTGAAATTCCTTGGGTAGGTCGACGGCGTTTCGATCTATATTATTTTAGATCTTCATCAGGACAGTTGAGCCTCCTGAAACTTGCCTGTGGAGAGGGCAAGGATGGTCATTCGCGCAATACAGCTGGGCGGATGTCGCAGCTTTTCATGGAATATAAAATTCGGTTAGATTCCAGGCTTTAACTGGGGATTCAGGTGGTGGCTGTTTGCTTCAATGTGGGGAAATTACTTGAGAGAAAAATTAGGTTAAAACATAATCAATATCGCTGCCAAGGCGCATTCGTCGCTATGGTAGGTAAGGTTTATCTGAAAGAAATTACTGTGGTTTCAGACAGCGCATTCGTCGCTTTTGTAGAAGGGTCCGCCTGCAATTAGTTTTTTGCAGGTCGGTGCGGCAAGCCGGGGGTCCGAGTACCTCTTTCTAGCTGAGCTGCAGCTCAGCTAGAAAGAGGCGGGCCCTTCTACAAAAGCGACGAATGCGCTGTCTGAAACCACAGTAATTTCTTTCAGATAAACCTTACCTACCATAGCGACGAATGCGCCTTGGCAGCGATATTGATTATGTTTTAACCTAATTTTTCTCTCAAGTAATTTCCCCACATTGAAGCAAACAGCCACCACCTGAATCCCCAGTTAAAGCCTGGAATCTAACCGAATTTTATATTCCATGAAAAGCTGCGACATCCGCCCAGCTGTATTGCGCGAATGATAGGTAAGGTTTATCTGAAAGAAATTACTGTGGTTTCAGACAGCGCATTCGTCGCTTTTGTAGAAGGGTCCGCCTGCAATTAGTTTTTTGCAGGTCGGTGCGGCAAGCCGGGGGTCCGAGTACCTCTTTCTAGCTGAGCTGCAGCTCAGCTAGAAAGAGGTACTCGGACCCCCGGCTTGCCGCACCGACCTGCAAAAAACTAATTGCAGGCGGACCCTTCTACAAAAGCGACGAATGCGCTGTCTGAAACCACAGTAATTTCTTTCAGATAAACCTTACCTACCATAGCGACGAATGCGCCTTGGCAGCGATATTGATTATGTTTTAACCTAATTTTTCTCTCAAGTAATTTCCCCACATTGAAGCAAACAGCCACCACCTGAATCCCCAGTTAAAGCCTGGAATCTAACCGAATTTTATATTCCATGAAAAGCTGCGACATCCGCCCAGCTGTATTGCGCGAATGACCATCCTTGCCCTCTCCACAGGCAAGTTTCAGGAGGCTCAACTGTCCTGATGAAGATCTAAAATAATATAGATCGAAACGCCGTCGACCTACCCAAGGAATTTCACTTGTACCATTGTATATAATTGTTGTGTGTGTTTATCCTTGTTGTGTGTGACAGTTTGTTCACTTTGATCACTTATGTCACGTCCTGCACCGTACTACTCACTTGAGCACCTGAAATACAGTGTATGTATATATATATATATATAATTTTGTGTCTTGCTATGAGAAAAGAGTAAACAAATAAAAAACTCAAATTTTATCCTACTACCAATGCTCCCTAGCGACTTATTAAATACTCGCTAATACCCTTGTTTTCCTTTAAGGACCACATAAGGCCTACTCCGAACCATTGTTCTATAAAATTATCATTCTACCCCAGGTTCTACTGTATGGGGTTCCCTTGTATATAACAAACACAGAGATGAGAGGCACTGGTGGAGGGTGGTAGTGAGGGAGTCTGAGGAGGCGGTCATGAGGCGGAGAGGCTACGGAGGGATGAGGGGCACTGGTGGAGGGGGCAGTGAGGGAATCCAAGGAGGAGGTAGTGAGGGAGAAAGGCTATGGAGAGATGACGGGCACTGTTGGAGGGTGGTAGTAAAGATATCGAGAAAGAGATCAGTGGTGGGGCAACAATAAAGACTTTCACACCAGCGCTAAAGCCGGCCCTGTCATGGCCTTTCTGATTTTGTTTATTTAATTAGCAGTCGGGTCATTAGGGCCACTGTGGAACATATTTTAACCCGTTAACTGCGGCGGTAATTCCGCCGCGGTGCGGGAGTTTTCGTGCGCGGGCGGGTCCGCGTCGGCCATTGGCCGACGGCAGCACTGCGGAGGTAGTGCTGCCGTCGGCCAATGGCCGACGGCAGCAAGGAAAGGGTTAAAGTGTGTGCTAATTATTTTTACTGGTATATTTAACGTTTTTAGTTTGAGGGGGATTTTACTAATGTTTTTAAATAGGAATAATGAAAAAGGATCCGGATGGTGGCTGATATGGGGCTGGGGCCCAAGGTCAGCTGTGCGATAAGGTGCACAAGAGATGGATTGTAGAAAATGGATAATCGGGGCTGGAAAGGAGGGTGCTGCATGGTCCAGAGTCAGGTGGCGTTAGTGATGAAGTAAGATTCTCTCTGAAGGCTGCCTGATACTCCCACCTCAGAAACCTACTTTTCTTTTTCTCATCAAAGGGAACTTACATGGGATGCATTTTAAAAAGAAAAATGAAATGTCTGTTTCTTTAGGTCGAGCGACCTATCTCAATGCCCATGGGCATTGAGAGCGGGAGCTCGATATAAAGTGGCTTATACAGAGCTTACCTAGATCGGGCGATTCCATGAAGTGCCCGTGAAAGCTCTCTCAATGCGCATGTGCATTGCCATAAAAAGCGCGTGCACAGACACCAACCTCCCTCCCACAGTCATCCCCAGCGTGCGCTGTGCCAACAAGCCTTTGAAGTGAAGCTTCAAAGGCTTCACACGTTTCTCGCATTTCTCCTCCCTCCCTCGCCTCCCTCGCCCTTCAGCGTGCCTTTCCCAATGTCCATTTATTTATTATTTTTGTTGCTTTCCCTTTGCTCGACTAATAGCACGGCGTCTGTGAAGCGGACGCCTTACTTCATGTTTTGGACGGCATTTATATTATGGCCGCCTTATCTTTCCTTTCCATCGCTGCCTCTATATTTCTGGCTTTCTCCCTCCCTCCTTGCGATAGGAGCCCTCCTCCCACCCTCCGAGCACAAACGCAGTTTACACAACCATTCATTGACATGTGAGGTGACATTGTAATTGAAAACAATTTAGAATATGCATTTTCATGCCTATGTAGACAATATCAGCGTCATCTACCACAAAAGAAGAGTTATTTGAGAGAAAAAGTGTGCAGTTTAAAAAAATATATATTAGCGTGTTGCAATACTTTATTTTTACTTCAATGTATTAACTAGAAGCAGGGCCTGGTTTTATAAAAAATAGCCGGGCGCCAAGACTCTGCTGTGCTACCTCAGTGCTGTGGCTATCCTGCCGGGTGATCACTGTGTTTTAAAGAAATCCTTAATGGGTAAACTATAGATTTCACGTAAATCTGTTACTGGTGCAGCATCGCGCTACTGAAGGACAACCTAGTGCACTTTCGAAAACACATGCACCAACCAGTTCAGAGTTGTTTGGGATTTTGCAAACAGAACAAGTAATGACCCCGCCAGCCAAACTTCGACCAGAGTATGGATGTCATTCTTTCGGGCTGTGTGTTTATTCTTTTGTGCTGCTTTTTAGACTTGCGGACTTTCAAGACCTATTGATGATTTCATTTTACACCGCCTTATTTGTAATGGGAAGGATGGTGCCCAAAGCCTGTTTGTCAAATCATGCATTACTCTACGTGCGTGCGTGTGAGGGCCCTGAACAGAGAAAGGTTACATGCTTGGAGAGTTTCCCTACTCCGTTACCCTGCTAATGAATCCATTTATGTCCTCGGAGGGTTTCTGACGGGGCAGAGGTCAGTGGTGGCACAGAAGCAGAGTTTCACCAGCTGAGGCTCGCATGTAGCCGCTACCACAGCCTCGGTGTCGGGACCTTATAACACGAGCCCGGTCACAAGCTCCTCTCCTCTCTTAGCCTCTGCTCGGGGGTCGTCTCATAAACTCCCCACCCGCGCACCCCTGTCACTTGACCTCTGTTAACAGCCTGGTGCGAAACGACCACCTTCCTGGTTTAGAGACCAATCCCGTCTCGCCCCGTGCGTCCGACCTTCATCATGTTAACAAAGGTGCACAAAGCCCAGCGCCGCAGCGTTTTTAAGATCGCTAAAAAGTCAGAACGCATCTGCTAGTCGCCCTGGCCGCCCACCTCAATCAGTTTTCAACAAGGAGTAGTTTAGTGTGTGGACGTATTCAAACACAGCCTGCCCTCTCATAAAAGTATTGTGCATGATATGTGAAACATATCACATGGGGCTACTTACTGGCACTATCTGCAGTTCGACACAAGATTTAATCACACCAGAGGAAGTAAATGAGGTGCCGCTCCAAATTCCATGAGCAGGTTTCAAAAGAAGCTCTCAGATTGCAGCTTGGCTCATTAGCACAATAAACCTGCAGATGAAACTGTTCAGCTTCTTTTGAAACAAGCTCGTGCAGAAAAGAGTGGGGATAATTATTTGTTTTATCTCTGTGCGCAGAGTGACGTCTTTCAGCTTCACCATTTCAAGAGATAAACAAGCGCTCAGTTTCATCTGTGTATGACCTGCCGGGATCTAGGCAGAATCCTAGCATGTCGTCCTAAACATTCATCTTTCCAATGTTGGTACATTGTTCAGGGCTCTCCACTGAATAAGAGAAATGTTGAATAAATATGTTTTATGTGAAGAACTTTGGATTACACGATAGTAATGTAGTTGAGCTCCTCCTGTGTGGCAGCATATATCCCGGTTGGTGCAGACTTTGACTGTCGTCATCTGTGCATGCCATGCAGCACCTCTCAGGTTTTCCCCATCTGACTCTCTCCCTCACACACATGTTTGCACCGCCCCCTGTGACGTCACGTCTCACTCTGCAGACCTGCATGGCCAGGCTCCTTTGCTCTTTAAAACTTGTCCTTGCTGAAGTTGCATCTGCCAACACCTGCTGAAAGGGGGTGCGCACTCCGAGCAAAGGTATCACTTCATTGCCACTGTTTGCAGCAAATGGACACTTTTTAAAAAATCCAACCCTGCTCTCTAGAGATGTGGCCTAACGACCAGAGCTGCCATCTAAGTCAAGTAAATACAAAACATGTTGCATTCCAAATGCTATAGGTGTCACATTTGCGAAAGTTATAACTATTGGCATTGTAAATGACAAAGCTATCAATTTAGCAATTTTCAAAACCAAGAAATAAATTAAATATTTGTCATTTACAAGACCAATAGTTCCAACTTTTCTAATGCGAGACCTATTGCATTTCCAATGCTTGTTTTTAAGAGCAGGCAGTGGTCCGTGGGACCACTACTTGCTCTTAAAAAATATTTTCACATTCTTTCACAAAGGGCAAGGGCTCCCCTGGCGACCCCTTCCTCTTTCAAATGGCTTACCGCCTACAGCTTACCACCTACTTGGAGTAGGTGGTAAACTGAGACTGTTTTGCGACTTTAATTGTGGTCTCAAAACAATGATACATACAAATGCGGCTCGCTATTAGGAAGGGACACCCGGACGCCCCTACCTAATACCGTCTTGCACAATAGCGTTTGTACATGCGAGCAGGGCCGGACCACAAAGGCCCCTGGCTTGGCGGCGTACTGACCAATCACAGCGCTGCTTGCAGCATTGTGATTGGCTTAGGGGAGGGAGTCTGGCCGCCTGCTTCCTGTTTTTTCTTTAATGAATATTATTAAATTGAGCCCCTCCCCAGCAGACCTCTGCACGCGACCCCCTGCCAACCCACCATTCCTCTCCCAGAGTCAGGGGAGGAAGTCTGGCCGCCTGCTTCCTGTGTTTTTTTTAAGGAATATTATTAAAATGAGCTCCGCACCATTCCTCAGCCGCAATGGCCCACCCAAACGCACTCTTGGCCCACCCAAATAAAATTCCCGGAGCCGGGCCAGGGTCTTCATACCCAGATAATATTCTTTTTTTCAATACTAAAAACTGAGATCTTTATATTATCAAAGATCTTTCAATAATTGCAGCTCCTTGACATCAGCCACCACACGAAGTGCGACTGACTACAAAGAGTGACTCTTTTTTGGTTTTTTATTCTATGGTGTTATACGGTTATGCTTAACTGTCATAATTCAGACATCTATGAATGTTAGGCGGCGAACTGTCCGGTGTTGACACCGAAAGTTGGAGGAAAAAGCACGTGTATGTTGCGCATCAAACTACTAGAATAAACTCTAATTAACAAGAAATGCATTCCGTTTTAGGTTTGCGTCGGGTATATATTTGCAATGCATTGTGGGTAGCCGGATGTTCCTTCAAATTCTTTTACCTTGTTTGCTGGTAAACCCTGTCTGAAGAGCGTCGCTTAAGACAAAACAATAAATAAAACAGGCAGGCCCATTTTACTCATCTTTATCTTGCTGCCGTCATACGCTGTCCACATACAGCGTGGAGTCTGACTGGATCAGGACCTGTAGCAGCCTCGACCCTGCAACCCTCGTCCATGTATGTTACAGTGTGGTGCCTGGCTGATGTGATAATGGACCTCTAGTGACGGTCCTTGGTACTGCACCCCTGGTGTCTATCGATGAGCCTGGATGGTGTGATAACGGACCTCTAGTGACGGTAAGTGGTACTACACCCATGGTGTCTATTCAATGAGAGCCTGGCTGACTTGATTAGGGATCAACACAATGGATTTTTATTTATTTATTATTTATTTATGCATTTTTATATAGCGCGGACTTAACCCGAAGGTGTCAGAGCGCTTCACAAAAGGAACAGAAATAAACATAATGAGAAACATTACAAAAGAACAGATTACAAAAGCATACCTTACGTTACATAAGGTAAAAGTGACAATTGTGAGCAAACAAAATACATGAGGTAGTAAAAAGTGTGAGCAACCAAAAAAAATGAGGTAGTAGAGGTAATAGTGACAATTGTGAGCAAACAAAATACATGAGGTAGTAAAAATTGTGAGCAACCAAAAACATGAGGTAGTAAAAAGTGCACAAGAGGAAAAAGTGACAAGTGTGCAGTTACAAGAGAAAACAGAGTGTAATGTGAGGTATAATACTGCAATAAGTATATAATAACTCAGGCACAATAACAAGCGTTACGTAGGCAAAGGTGGCACTTGTGCAAGTATCAAAGGTAAAAACCTTTGACCCTTCTTCCCCGGAGTACCTGTGCAGACGTGGGATCCTGCTGGGACGCCTCTGACCTCCGTGGACTGCTCGCCGCTCCCGCTGCGCGGGAGCCGCTTCGCATGTGGGTGGACCCACCAACGCGAACCTAACTTTGCCTGGCTGCTGGCTGCCGAGGGAGTCCGTCAACTGAGGAGGCTACAGGGGTAAGCGCAGCAGGGACTCGCTATCCCAGGAGTCCCTGCATGACCACGAGTCATCGGTCAGCGCCCCCCTGCGTGCCCCGCCCCCACTGGCAAACAGCTAAAAGTGCAGCGGGGACCTGCCTACTTGTGACCCTTCTTCCCCGGAGTACCTGTGCAGACGTGGGATCCTGCTGGGACGCCTCTGACCTCCGTGGACTGCTCGCCGCTCCCGCTGCGCGGGAGCCGCTTCGCATGTGGGTGGACCCACCAACGCGAACCTAACTTTGCCTGGCTGCTGGCTGCCGAGGGAGTCCGTCAACTGAGGAGGCTACAGGGGTAAGCGCAGCAGGGACTCGCTATCCCAGGAGTCCCTGCATGACCACGAGTCATCGGTCAGCGCCCCCCTGCGTGCCCCGCCCCCACCGCCACTCTACAAGTTCAGAGGAGAGCCCGTCTTGCGGGACGCAAGCGGGACGCCGGGGACGCAAGCGGGACGCCGGGCGAAGCCGGTCTGTGGCCGTCCGGGGCCGGTAGAGGCTGGGCTGGGCCACCCCCTTTCCATCGAATCCTACGGCTCCAATTCCTCTGAGCCCAACTGTAGGTCTTGAACCCATTATGTCCACCAGATCTGGTAAATCCCTGAGGGGCGGCGGAGCAAGCACTTTAGGGGCTTCCACGATGATTGGCACCATGGACAAATTTATCACTCGGGTGGCTAACGTCATTGAAAAGGAGATCGCAATGACGGAACGCCGCCTCTCACTTGACCTCCTTCCATCCAAGCGCTCATCCTTGGGTGCTGCGGCACACGCCTTGTCGCCGCCTACTTCCATTTCCAACTCACTTCCGCCTGGGCCCCCATCCGACGAGCAACACATTGTAGCGCTAGAGGCAGGATTAGATAGGATAGAAAGCCTCATATCACTCCCTTCCCCAAGCAGTCGCTGTACTGAGGCTATAGCTTCCGGACCATCCCACTGCTCAGTCAGCTTTCCCGATAACAGGTCTCATTCGGATCCTATTGTCCCCTCACCTGACCCACAACTATTTCCCCAGACTAGACCTTCACGGGCACATAGGAAAAGGAAAAGAGGGGTTAACATTCGGAGGGGAAATCACTCCATGCTCTACAAGCGCTCTAGGACTCAGCTCCATAGGGGTACCACACACACAGACGCTGGAGAGCTGGAACTCCCCAGGATTTCTAGCTCCCCCCAGCACGCAGCTGAGTCCCGGATACCGTCCCCCCTGCCTCCAGCAACACCGGCCCTACCAAAACAGGGTACCTCTCTCGAGTCTCTCGAGAAACTGGTAAGATCTCTGTTTAATCCACTACTCGACCAAGTTAAGAATCTGGGGGTCAGACTGGACAACTTTGAACAGGCCACTAGGGACAACTTTTTTTCCCTGAAAACCCTGTTGAAAGTGCATCCTAAGCCTAGTGAGATCAACCCAGATAGGAATGTTGCTAAAGAGGTCCCAGTAAGCCAAACAACCAGAGTTCAGTCGTCATTGCCGGCCAAAACACTGGCTACAGGGAAAGCTTCTACCCCAGCCCCTCTAGCCAGTGCGAAGCAGGTAAGGCCGAGTGATCCCACTCATGTCGTTCAGGTGCACGGCATTCCCCCCACAGCAGTGACGGCATTCGCGCCGAACCCTGCTCAAAAGATTTCCCAGAAGAAAGGGGCTGGTCCAAATGTGCATTCGGCTTCCGCTGCGCCTGTTAAAACCAATGGAGCAGCACCAATCTCTAGGGCTACCCATTCCACCTCTTTGCCTAAAAATTCCCCTTTGTCTAAAAATTCCTCCCTGCCAAAACCCCCCCCCCCAGTGGCCACCCAGCAGATTCCGCCACGCAAGTGCCCCCCGGTAAATCTCCCTCCCGAATGCCATCCGTATGTTGTTGTCCTCACCAAAGTCCCCCCCCCTAAAAGAATCACAGCAGGAAACCCATCAGGCGCTAAAAAACAAAGTCATCCACTGGATGAAAACCAATAGACCACTTCCTTTGGGTGTAGATGGCCTGATCCTTGGGGTGCGTAGGGTGGGTTGGATTGGGCATGGGAAGAAACCTTTCGAGGGAGATTGCGTAGTGGTCAACTTCCAAGATATAAGAGCCGCCCACTCAATATGTTCCCAAGGCCGAACGGCCGGCACGGGGGTCGATGCTGTCGACCTAACTTGTTTCTATCCAAGGCCGGTACTGACCACCCCGCTCTGCCTTGCCGGGCCCCCTCCTCTAAACACAGTCCATGGTCATCTTTCCCCGGGAATCTTCCCACAGCAGTTATACCCAGCTCCAGTTACGCAGAATTGGGGTCCCTGGGGTCGCTGACTCTGTGACGCTTCCGGGGAGGCCCTTGTGGTTTTGAGTCCCGCTGCCGAGCCTACCCCCTTATCTAAAATCCGTAGCCCCTCGATTACACCACAAAGCGAGGCCACTGCCGAGTTTGTCAGGGAGCAAGGGGAGACTAGGGCATCGCCCGACCCATTGGTTAGTCTCCCTGGTGTGGGTGTTGTGGACACGCTGCCTCCTGTCGAGAATCGTAGCATTGCGGCTGTGACGGACCCCTCGTTTAGGGTTTTCAGCTGGAATGTGGCGGGCCTCGAGAGGAAGCTAGCGTTGCCGGACTGGAACTCGCTAGTGGAGCAACACTCCATATGCCTGTTCCAGGAAACCTGGAGCAGGGTGCCCCTGCACAAGGCAGGATATTCCACCCATTTTTTGCCAGCAGTCCATAGTGTAACTGGCAGGGGCCGCCCCTCGGGTGGCCTCTTAATTTGGGTGGCTTCAGAACTTAATTGTAGGGTGGTGGAGCGGGATACCAAATGCCCGGATCTCCTTAATATATTGCTGAAAAACCCCCAGGGCCGAGTTATCCTAAATATTTTTAACATTTACGCCCGAGGCACAAAGGGGGGTAGAGAATCCCCAGTAATATCTTGCTTAGAAGCCCAGCTTCGCTCGTCACCTCACAGGTTTTGCACCTTGGTGGCGGGCGATCTCAATTGTACATTCGAGCCCCTGGACCTCGAAATTCTAACTGACCAAGAGGAACACGACTCTAGGTGGGGGATTCCGTCCCTTGAACTTAGTCCTATTAAAAAGTGGACGGAAGTGGCCCTCCAGATCAACTCAATAGCAATGGAGTTTGGTCTGAGGGCTGCCAATGGCAGGACTGGGTCCGACAAAGCAGGGGTCCATACCTACAACAGGCCAGGGCATACGTCACGAATTGATTACTTTCTCCTTAACGTACACCTGTGGAGTATGGTTGAGGACATGGTGATTATACCATCTGTTGAGAGTGACCACAACCTCCTCTCTCTCACCTTGTCTCACAGATGGTTAACTAGCACTGCGACCAGAACTTCTCGTAACCCCGCCCCGGACCTGTCAGCGGTCTCCAACTGTGGACGGCGGCTAAAGTGGGCGAAGTTGTCACTTTCAGAGGAGAAAACTTCTGCCATTAGGCAGCTCCTTGCCTCAGCCCTAGTCAATCTCGACCCCCAAGAGGATGGGTTGCTGGGGTGGCCTCTAGGTTCTGCATCATAACCCAGGCTATCAGTGACCTCTTTGTAGTCCCAGCTAATTCGAATAGAAGGAAACCAAGCTCACGAGCCAGACAGGGCTGGTACAATCAGAAGTGTAGGGAGGCGAAGTCACTTCTCATTGAAGCAGTCAAGTCTAAACTACCATCTAGGACTAGGGTGGCCAGGAGGCACTACGCACTCTGCCAAAAAAACGCCAAGATGGAGTGGGAGGATAACTTCTGGCAGGACCTCCTGGCTGCCAGTCGTGGGAAAGATGCCAAAGGTTTTTGGGACTTGGTGGGCAATAGGAACCGTCCCGACGACACTCTGAGGACCTGTACCATCAATGCCCAGACATGGTTCTCCCACTTCCAAAAACTCTATTCTGCCGCGGAAGGCCCACTAAATGATCCTTTCAACCTCCCGCCCTATACCCCAGTTCAAGACCTGGAACTCTTTTCTGTTTTGGAGGTCACAAAGCAGATTAAAACCTTGGTACCATTAAAAGCAGCTGGTCCGGATGGCCTACCAGGCGATATCCTCCGAGCATATCCGGAAGAATGGGGGGTACTAATCTCCGCACTCCTTAATGCAATCGCTGTGGGAGGCCCTGTGCCAGATTCCTGGAGAGGTGCTGAGGTAGTTCCCATCTACAAAAAGGGCAGCCGGGATCTACCTGGGAATTATAGGCCCATAAGCCTAATAGACTCGAGCCAGAAACTGGCGGGGAAAGCCATTTTGGGGAGGATCTCACAATGGGTGGACGAAAACCACATCCTGTCCGATATGCAAGCCGGGTTCCGTTCAGGCACCGGAACTATCGAACAGGTCTTTAGGCTCCTGCTATTGCACTGGAAGGTGGTGGAGCTAGGCAAAGGCAGTCTCTACTTGGCCTTTATTGACCTAAAGACTGCCTTTGACCTGGTTCCTAGGGAGGAACTTTGGATGGTGCTACACGGTCTAGGGATGCCCCCGTATTTACTAAACCTCCTTATTAAACTGCATTATAACACCTATGCCCAGGTTAGATGGGGGTTGAACGGGGAAAAGACCGACAAGATCAGGGTCGAGAGGGGAGTAAGGCAGGGCTGTGTCCTGGCCCCCACCCTATTCTCCCTCTATATCAATGGGGTGGTAGACCATCTACTCGGCGAACCAGCAGACGCTCCCACTCTGGGAGGCGTAAAAATTCCAACTTTGCTGTTCGCCGACGACACCCTCCTCATCTCTAAAACCCCCCAAGGTCTCCAGACACTACTGAATCGCTTCCAGGACTTTTGCACCACCAGGGGACTTGTCATCAATGTGGAAAAAACCAAGTACCTAGTTATGCACCCACCCCGCAAACTTGGCCGCCCTCCCATTCTGAACTCTACACCCCTTGAAAGAGTGGCAGAATTCGACTACTTGGGAATTCGACTTAACGACGCGATGAGCTGGACCGCCCACATCAATAAAATGACAATGGCCCACAAAAGGGTGGGGGGGCCCTCCTTAAGGAGTTTAACAACTCAACAAAACATTGCGTTGCCCCTCTACTAGATATATATAAAGCACGTGCGGTCTCTGCGTCACTTTACAGAGCCGAATTGTGGGGCCTGGGCAAAGTGGATTTACTGAGCAAGGCTGAAAACAAATTCATCAAAGACCTCCTTGCCATCCCATCGAGTAGTCCGACTATCCCAGTGCTCATGGATGCTGGCTGTAAAGCAATAGGGGATCAGGCTCGTCTTCGACCCCTCTTGCTCTGGGCTCGCCTGTGGAGGGTACCAGAGCTAAAACCTTATGCTGATGGCCTAGCTGAGGTGATGCACTCCGACGGTTGGCATAGCATTAAATGGCTAAAGGACATTAAACATCTCTTAGGGGACCTAGGCCTGGACTCCTGCTGGCATAGCCACTCCGCTCCCCCGAAGGAGACCTTAAAAAAACATTTTTTGGGAGTGGGTTCGTGTGAAGCGCATCAGTAATCAGCAGCACTGCAAAACCACCGCAGCCTTTCTGCTGATAAAAGATGTCGTCGCCTACGAGCCGTACATGGACATAATAACAATCGCCATGGACAGGTCCTTGTACATCAAATTCCGGTTGGGAACCCTACCCTTGGCCGACCGATGCTCCAGGTGGACTAAATCCCAGTCCTCATCACGCTATTGTGCCCTTTGTCCGGATAAACCTGAGACGGTGCCACACTTTCTTTTCGAATGCCCGGACTACAGTCGCCCCAGATCACGTTGGCTTGGACCTATCTGCAGAGAATTGGGTACCCGCCAGTACTCTGTTGCCCTTCGGATCCTTTTAACCAACACAGCCCCTCCTATTGTCTGTGCTATTGCCAAGTTTTTAAAATGGGCTTGGTTGATTAGACTTAGAAGACTGTCCATATCAATTTAATTCTCTTTTTAATTAATTTATGCTGATCAAATGTATTTTACTCTTTTATCTAATGTACAGTCACACTTTTTTCGACATGCTGTTTTTATCTTTTGTACCGCTTTTATGATATATGCATATCGAAATAAAGCAATCAACCAACCAAAAACATGTGAGAGGTAGCAAACCGTGTGTTACAAGGGCAAAGTGGTGTGTGCATGTTACAAAAGGGCACCAAACACAAGTACATGGAAAATACTGCAAAAAGGCAGCAGTGGCGGCTGGTGACATTTGAAAGTGATGGGGCGTAAAATTGTCGTATTGCACTGCGGCGAGCAAGCGAGCCTGATCAACCTAATTTTGAAAAAAAGAGTGGGATAATGGCGCATTTTCAAGCAAATTTTAGGAAGCAATAAGATTGAATTATTTATCATTTAAGAAATCGCCAATTTTTATGAGCTATAGAGGACAATCTAATCTTTGTGTATGCTGATGTTATCATTTACCCATATTAACCTTAGAACACACACACTCTTGTAACGGTTTTAACTATACAATAAATACACTCATTGACTGTGCAGTGCTGGGAAAGAGCAGGCTGGACCCGACTGTGTCAGTTGCAGCCACTTAGCTCCGACTTGCAAGTAGGCACACAGCCCACTGAGCTACCGTGATGGCCTCCTATGGCAATGTTATTTGCCACTCGTGACACAGCCTTGACCAGAGAATCCCCTGCTTGAAATGGGGCCTATGACAACCTTCCTATGCTGTGCTGAGTTTAGGAGAAGGTTTGTACGGCTGCCGCTGGTACTGGTTTGAAAGCTCTGACATCCGCAGCTTTCACTGGAACTACTGTGCAATTTCAGACAAAGCAAAAGAAGGGGGCTCCCCGTAGGGTTTCTTAATGATATAGGCAGGCCAAGGGGGGGAAGAACAACTGTATAGAGAATGAAAGAAGGCACCCTGCCTGGGATTTGTCAAGGTCCTAGCTAGAGGATCCAAACATTATGAAAAAGGGGGGGTGGTTAACCCAGAGACATAATTTTATACTGAATTAAGATCTACCCAGTACTGACCACACTTCAACCATACAACCACACTCATTCACACGAGAGTTTACTCTATCTATTGTTTGAACATTCAACTTTCATTCATCCATTCATTCCTATAGTCCTGGCGTAGGCAACAATAGATGGTCAATAAGTTGCCTAAATCGGGAGGTTAATCCAGGCAGATGGTATTAATACGGGTCCTGATGTAGTTAGGACAGAATGCTTTATTCCTGGGAAAATTATGTCTTGTGTCTCTGTAGTATAATATTAGTTTCTCCCTTAAAGTACTACTTTGAAATCAATATGCACTATCTAATTTATACATGTTTGTCTTTTGAAAATTACAAACAATATATCTAAAAGGAAAAAATAAAAAATATGTATTTTTCTAATATATGTTGTTGAGTCTATTTGGATTGACCCTGTGTTTGTTCTGTGCAGCTTCAGCCTCTGGGTTAACCACCCCCCCTTTTTCATAATGTTTGGATCCTCTAGCTAGGACCTTTACAAATCCCAGGCAGGGTGCCTTCTTTCATTCGCTATACAGCAATTAATTTCAGACACACTTCCTCTGAAAACTGAAACCCTGCTAAGGTCACACATATTAAACCTTCCAACAATCACCACGTTACTCCTTTCAACTCTCTGCTCATTCTGAAACACTTTCTTCAGTGAGACCCCCAGAGAGGCATTTTGGTACTTGCAGTTTTTCACACCACATCAGACATCAAGGTTAGTATTTTGAAGTTGTTTTCTAGTGAAACTCTGAGGTACTCTGGTTCCTTCAGCTATTCACATCACAATCTTTCCTGTATTTTCTCAACTTAAAGTCAATATAAAATGCATCTAATTAATCACCTTAGATACGTCATTACAATACACACTGATGCCACAAAATAAAATGTACTTCAGGTAACAGATGTACAACTCACCCCGCCCACGACAAATACATGCTCGTTTGATCCCAAGATGACTAAAAACTGACAGGATGCCAGGCCAGGCAGCGTGAGCAAGCACTTCCCTGCACTCTTCTTCGACCGGTGCATGCTGGTAGCTTACCCCATACTACGAACGAACAGCACACCTGCGAGAATTCCTGATGCATCCGAGAGGCCGGCGGGGTTGGAGATGAGTCAGTTACACACCACACACACAGACATCCCTCCTTTGACCCACTTTTCAACAGCTGAAAACTCCGATCGGAGAGGTTTGAATGCGGCATTAACCCATTAACCCCTCTTCCGCTGGCACACTAGTTATGGGACATTTTCCTTCAATGAGAAAGTGGAAAACTCGTACACTTTTGTAACCGCCTTGAAAAAGCCTGGCGTCGGCGTCACGTTATTTATATCTTATAGATCTCCATGACAAACGAGTACTGGCTCTGCCTCGCACACACACCAGTGTGACAGCTGACCTCCCTTTGACCTTCATGCCACTTGGAGGCCCTTTCACCTGAACATCCACTCCAGCAGCCTTTGACATAGCCAACAACAAGCTGCCATCTGAGCCGGTTCTCTGACCTGCTGCATTCCCTATCGACAAAAAACGTGATATACCTCACGGGGCCGTTTAAATCCTCACGTCTGGTTTATTTAAGCCAGCTCTGTAAGACTAGGACAGGCACATCGATGTCGCTCGGAGAGCATAACATACCTCCACGGGGTCAATGAAACAAACAACCGAAAATAAACTCAAGATCAGGTTTTGTAAATTTGACGTCACGATAAAGCTTTTGCACAGCTGCCAACCAGGTCTCAAGCAGGAAATAAAACTCAGGAATCCGCTTGATGAAGCAAGCCTTTAATGTTGAATAAATAATAATGACGGCAAACATAGGCTTATGAACCCCTCTGCACATTAACTCTCGGGACATCTGCTCGGGTTCCTGTTAAAAAACCCACCTCGCTTCAGTTCACGGAACAGCAGCAGGCAGAGGGTTGTAGAAGGAATTGAAACAGGGAGCGAGAGGCGCAGACTCAATACACACTGTACCGGGGAATAAGAAGGAAGAAAACTTACCTGACCGCCGGTCAGCGCCGCATCTTCTAGGCCCTTGGCGCCTTCACTGGAGCGGAAACCGGAAACCCTGCCCTCCGTCCTCAGCCAATCCTGCGCAGGAGCAGCACCAGGATTGACACAGGGCATGTTTGCTTTCTGCCCGCCTGCCCATTAGGAGAGCGAGGTTTCGCTCTCCTATGGGCATGCGAGCAGGCACATGTGCGCATGCGTGGGCAAGGATGAAAAATGTGACTCCATCCCCATTCATGCGCACCTGTGCTGCTGTCTGCCCCTGACAATGCCTGTCAGTCAACATGACACAGGACCGCCCACCCCCTTCAGAATCTGAAGAGGGTGGGCGGTCCTGCATCATGCTAACTGACAGGCATTGTCCCTCGCGTATTTGCGTATTTGAACTTAAGTAAACAGTTTACTTCAGTTCAGAGAGATGCCGAGGGAGCTGCGGGTACGGGCGGGGGGGGGGGGCAATGCCCCAACGCCCCCAATGGACGCACCGCCACTCCAACCCCAGGAATACACTGGGAAGGCACTTCCATGGTCATGGAAAGTAGAATTTATCAGTAGTGGGAAGTCTTCCTCCAAATAACACGAGGACATGAATTACTTTTGGAGGTGTCTCTGGAGGAGGAGAACTTTGAGGTCCCTTTTGAAGGCCTGGGAGGAGGCGGTGGTCCGGAACTGAGGCGGAAAGGAGTTCCAGATTCTCACTGCGTTGCCTGAAAAGGATTGGGCCATTGTTCTCTCCTTGAAAGTGGGAGGTTCAAGAAGTAGAGTCTCTGCATTGCGTGAAGGTCTAGAGCCTCCAGAGAGTTTCAGTTTATTCGCCAGGTAGCGAGGAGAGGAGGAGTGCAAGGCTTTGTGGGTGATACAAGCGGTCTTGTAGATAGCTCTAGCCTCGAAGGGAAGCCAGCGGAGGGTGGATAACATCGGTGTGATGTGATCGCTTCTTTTGGCCCCATAAATGAAGCGAGCTGCTGAATGGAAAACAGACTTAAGTGGGGACAGGTGAGATTTGGGGAGGCCAGTAAGAAGAGAATTGCAGTAGTCTAGTCTGGAGAGGACCAGCGATTGCACCAGGGTTATCAGGTCCTGCTCCGGGAAGAAGCGTCGGATTCCCCAAAGAGGGCGCAGTTGGTAACGAGCAGATTTTGCAATAGAATTGATGTGGGGAATTAGATTGAGTTTTTTGTCTAGAATGACACCAAGGGATTTAGCGCTGTCGACAATGATGGGTTTATTGTTTAGTAGATTCATCTGATCCATCCATGATTGAACATCGGGAGGAGAGACTGAGGAGGAGAAGAGGAGGAATTCAGTTTTGGAGGGATTCAGAATCAGTTGATGAGTTGACATCCAGTTTTGGATGGAGTCCAGAGTAGAGCTTAGGATGGAGAGATCATGGGTGGAGGCAACTTTGAGGTAGAGTTGAGTGTCGTCTGCATAGAGATGATAGTGAATCCCGGATTTCTTTAGGAGGTTTCCCAGTGGTTCTAAGTAGAGATTGAACAATGTGGGTGCAAGTATGGAGCCTTGAGGAACACCCTGACCTACCGCCACAGGAGATGAAAGACTGTTCGCTATTTTGATCATTTGGGATCTGTCAGAGAGGAAGGATGCAAACCATTTAAGCACAGTGCCCTCCATGCCCATTCTCTGTTGAAGGATATTGAGGAGGGTGTTGTGATTGACAGTGTCAAAGGCTGCAGAAAGGTCAAGGAGAATTAGAAGACAGGACACCCCCGAATCCAGTATCCTCAGCGCGTCATCAACCACTTGCAGTAGGGCTGTTTCAGTGCTGCAGTTTTGGATGAAGCCGGACTGACAATTGTCAAGAAGATAATTGTCCTTGATATGACGAGAGAGTTGTTTTGCTACACATCTTTCTGTGATCTTCGCAAGAAAGGGAAGGTTAGTGATGGGGCGGAAGTTGTTGAGGTCCTTCGCATCAGCAGTGGGCTTTTTAAGCAGAGGGGTGACCTGCCCAGTTTTGAAGAAGACAGGAAGGGAGCCTTGCCAGAGGAAGAGGTTGATCAGAGTGGTCCAATAGGAAAGGGAATGGGTATAGAAGTCAAAGGCAATGGCACTGGGGATAGGGTCAAGAGAATGGTTGGAGGGCTTTGTTTCGCATATGCACTTGAGAAGGGCATCTTCAGATATGGGGTCAAAGCTCTGCCAAATGGCTAAGGATTTGCGCTCCTCTGGAGGTGTAGGATGAGCGACCTGATCCACAAGTGATTTCACTTTTTCATCGAAGAAAATAGCGAAATCCGCTGCTCTCTTAGTAGAATCCTCCACCTCGGAGGATGGGGGAGAGCAGCTCGGACTCTTGATGAGCTCGAATAGTTTTATGGGTCTACTTTTGGCGGAGTCAAGGAGGGTTTTGAAGTGCGCCGCTTTCTCAAGGAAGATATGCTTGTGGTACTTGGATCTTGCTGTGCGAAGCATGGCTAAATTGTCTGTGGAGGGCACTTGCATCCATTGCTTCTCCCGGAATCTTAGCTGCTTCCTTTCCTCATAAAGGGATTTGTTGAACCACGGTGCTGAGGGAGTGGGCCTTATCCTTTTGCTTTTGAGTGGAGCAACATTATTAATTTCAGCTGCAAGAACTGTGAGGCATTGGGAGGTGAGATCATCAACAGCTATGTTCGGGTCTAGCCTTGGAAGTGATAGCAAAGCTGATTCACAGAGGGGACCGACATCAATATTTTTGGCATCCCGGAACCAGGAGATGGCCCTCTTGGGTTGGCCAAGAGTTATAGAGTGTGAGAGTTGAAGAGAGAATGGGATGAGGTGGTGGTCAGACCAATCTACATGGATTGGGGTAGTGATAGAAAGCATGCCTGCTTTAGAAATAACAAAGTCCAGGATTGCGCCCTTGGAATGTGTTGATTCAGTGCAGTGTTGGATAAGATCGTTTGTAGAGATTAAGGTGGCCAGAGAGTTCGCAGAGGAGTCTTGCGGTACGCCCCAGTGGAGATTGAAGTCACCCACGAAGGTCTGATTGTCACTTTGTGTGTATTGGTCGCTGATGAAGTCAGTGAGATCTTATATAAACGAAGGGCCACTACGAGGCGGGCGGTAAATGATATGGAATCTGAGCGGTGAACGGTGTTTCAGTTGAAGCTCAAGAGAAAGGCATTCAAAGGTGAGGGAGGAACCGATTGGAGAAGCCTTAAGTTGGAGGGTGTTTCTAAAGATGACTGCAACACCTCCCCCCGTGTTGTCAGTTCTGTCATTCCTAAATATGGAATAACCTGTGGGTAATAGGAGATCAAACATAGAGTGAGAGGTATCTTTGAACCAGGTCTCAGTGAGGAAGAGCATGTCAAGTTTGTGAAGGGTGATGGTATCGGAGATTTCAAGTTTGTGTTTTACTGCAGATCTGCAGTTGTGAAGCTTACAGCGCAGCTCTGTCAAGACTGTTTTGGTGACGGGGGCACTTGGGCTCTGAAGGGTGATCGGGATATTGTACTTATGTGGGGGTGCTCGGGAAGGTTTAGGTGGATGCTTTGTTCTGACAGACGTGCTGGTCGGAATAGTGTAGATAGTGGGGTTGTTAGGGTATGTCTGTTGAAGAAGGGTGGCGTTCAAGGGCTTGTGTGAGTTAACGACGTTTGCAGACGAGCGGTTGAGTTTGGCTGTATTGGGGTGAAGGGGCGAGGTGCATCTCATGGGAAGTTGGGAGGGAGTAGAGGTGCATGGATGGGTGGAGATTTTAGAGCATAAAAGTGAAATGGCAGCTGTAAGCTGGGAGATGGAGGTGATCAGAGAGCCTAGCGTATTTTCCAGTGAGAATGAGGCAGAGCACGGAAGGTTGGGTGGCTCGATTGAGACAAGGGGGGTGGAATTTGTGGTGGAAGGCAGGGAGAGGTGGGGGGACAGGAGGTAAGTTGGCGAGAGGTGGGGGGACAGGAGGTAAGTTGGGGTGTGGGGTTCACAGGTGGAGTAAGTGAATTGGGTGTTAAGGGAGAGTTGTCATTGTTGGAGTTGCAAGAGGGAGAGGAGTTAAGGACAAATTTAGAGGGAGAAAGGTGCGGAACACTGCGGTAGGGAGGTAGGAGGGGGGAGGCCTGAGTGGCGACATGGGAATGTAGGAGGTTTGGGAGGAAACGAGGTGCAGTGGTTGAGGAGGTCCTGTCAGTTAGGAGAGGTGGCAGTGGGGGAACGGTCATCTGGCCGAGTGAGGGGGGTTGAGAGAAGGGGAGGTTGAGGAAGGGAAGTGGTCCTGCTGGGCCCGAGGGAGGGAGATGGAAGGGGTTACTAGGAGGGGAAAGGGGGTAGTGCAGCAGTACTGGAGGAGTAGGAGGGAGGAGAGAGATGCAGTGGGAATGTGGCAAAAACGGGAATAGTGGCGAGGGGATGAAGGGGTGGAGAGGAGGGATGGAAGGAGGGATAAGGGGAGCATAGGGAAAGTTAATTGGGGGAGAGGGTTGGAGGAGAGGTGGACTAAGAAGGGGGGGTGATAGGGAGAAGTATGGGGGAGGAGAAGAGATTGGAGTATCGTGATAGTGCAGATGGGACGAGGAGTGTTTTAGCTAGTGGTAAGGCTGAAGTAATGTGGGAGGGGACATGCTGTGAGGGGGGAGGAATAGGAGATGAGGTAAGTTGGGGCGGGGAGGGAAGAGGGCCGACCTGTGCTTCTCGAGAGTGCAGCCAATTGGAGTGGGGTGGGGTCGGCGGAGGAGAAAGGAAGTAATGGGTGGAGCTGGAAGGAGAGACAGGGGGAAACCCGGTTGCAGAGGAGGGGAGTAAGGAGGGGAAGAGGTGGTCAAAGAGCGAGAGGCAGGTGTCTTTGCCTTGGATCATGACAGTACCGTTGATATAGAGTGAGATAGTGAGGTAGCCATTGAAGCACTCAGAAGGGGAAATTTTTTGTTGTTTCCCATAAGGGATAGAGGAGGAGGAGGTGACGTTGAGGGAATTGTAAAAACTGTTGGACCAAGAGGGGGTGTCGCGAGTGAAGAAAATGAAATCGTTTTTGAGCCTCCCCAGACAACCATTGTAAAATTGATCAACGAAAAGGGAGTCCGGGAAACGTTCAATAGTGTTATGCTATGTTAATGAATGGTAGCTGTTCCTAAACAAGACAAAATTCAGCAACTTTTTCTAGTTGAGGTAAGTTGTGTCTAGAGCTAAAGTTAGTGGGATTGAGATAGAGATAGGGGAATTCCTCCTTTTGAAATTGGTGCCCTCACACACCCTTACGGGTGTCATGCTTCATCATCGGGCGTTGGTCCTCGTTGGGGGTGGTGCTGCAGCCCCCACGGGCCCCGCAAGAGGGCTCTTTGTCACAGATCTTTTGTAGGAGATGCCGCAGGTGTGCCTGCGGGTGTGTGGGCCTCGTGGGTCCCTAGTGGATCCGCAGTGCGCTTCACCAGGACCTTGAAATTGAATATAAAACTATGGGAGTCAGGGAAAGATGCCCTGCACTCCCACCATATCCAAATGTAAGGTCAAACATGTCTACCTAAGATGCATAAGGGGACGACACCGTCACCGGGATGCCCGGTAGTGTCCGTCATTGATTCTTTGCTGGAACCACTCAGCAAGTTCTGTCATTTTTATCTGCGCCCCCTAGTGACTATAACACCTACCACTGAGGTTTTGAATCACCTGATAGTTAATTGATGCTGGTTCTGCAAAATTTTCAATCTAGTGACTCTGGACGTAGAGGCGCTTTATACAAATATTATCCAGGACTCGAAACTTGCAGTTCTAGAACATGCCTTGTAGAGTGTTGACCCATGGCCAAATTAAAACCCCATCACATTTATTTGGGACTGTGCCTTTCTAGATCTCAAAGATAACTTTTTTGGGACACTATTTTCTATTTTCTTCTTATAGATTCAGTTTTTCTCACCTGTTAGTGCCCATTATACATTCCTTAGTCGGTTCCATTCAGGTACACTAACAACATGGACAATCCAGGCCTCAGCTTTGATGATGACATAGAGGCAGAAATACTAAGGGCACCGCCCTTTCTTTCAGGTGATGGCAGTTTAGCATCGCGTAGCCGGAATGAGGACTGGAAATCCCTACAAAGCCTGGGGAAACTACAGATTAAGAGAACTCTGCATTGGATAGTAATGACTGAATGTCTTAGGGCCAATGTAACCCCCAATGGTCTTTTAGTCTTACTGTCCCCCAGATTCTTCTTAGACGATTTGACCTTTCGTCGTGAATGGGCTAAGATTGCATGGAAATGCACTCGCAGTTGGCTTGTGTTGATTATCAACACAGCCAAGCGCTTATCAGATGAGCTTCTGATCCAGATTACCCTAGCGGAGAATGGGTTTGAAGCAGGCATCTCCATTTCTTCATTTAAATCACGACTCGCTGAAATAAATGAAGAAATGAATGATCAAAGGAGTATCTAACCAAACAGAAAATGTCAAAACTCCAAAAAGATATTAAACGCTTTGACCAAGGTAAAATTTACCCTTACACTAAAGAGGACTAACCGCCTGATTCATGAAGCAAAATTGCACTCGCAAAGGGCAAGATTCTCAGAATCTTGCCTTTTGCGAGTGCAATTTTGGCATTTGGGATTCACAATCCCAAATGCTAAAATCGCTAATGAGGAATTAGCAAATATGCGAGGATTAGCATTTAAGGAATCTCTATTAGAGATTCCTTAAATGCTATTCATGACACTTGCAAAAATTGCGATTTAGCAAAATTGGGCCGCTATTTACCGAGAAGTCAGACCTCTCGGTAAATAGCAAAAACATAGAAAAATGCTTTTAAAAGCATTTTTCTAAGTTGCATGTTGCACACACACATGTCCTTTGGACATGTGTGTGCACAACACCTGTTCAAATGTGCATTTTAGGGGTGCTACAGGGTGTCCTTTGGACACCCCTGGCACCCTTAAAATCGCTATCTGATTTGCGAGTAGCAAATTGCTACTCGCAAATAAGGGATACTCCCCATTCATTCCTATGGGCCTTTTGGCCCATGGGATTGAATGGGGAGAAATTCCTTTTTTTGCGAGTAGCAAATTGCTACTCGCAAATAGAGAACATGTAGGAATCGCTATTGATTTAGCAATTCCTACATGAATGCCGTTTTGCGTGTCCTCAATAGCGAGTCGCTATGATTCGCTATTAGGGCCACGCAAAACGGCCCGTACATGAATCAGGCTGTATGTCTTTCAGAGATATGTCACCACATCTGACGAGGGCAGTAACCACTCCACCAGATCAGGGTCCACTAGTAGTGATTCCAGTCATGAAAATAGGAATTATACACAGAGGAGGCCTTAGACAAAAACCTCCACCTTTGTTTCAAGGATTCCCACCACACTCCTTTCAACCACCAATGTACCCTGGACAGTGGATGGGACCACATCCAATGTAAATGTAAATGTGTTTGTATTTATATAGCGCACTTCTACCCAGAGGTTTCGTAGCGCTGTATTCATACCGCTGTGGAACCCATCCTGGCTTTCCTGTGAAATGTCCACACCTGGGTACCCCCAAGGTGAAGCCAGGCATCCAAGCCCTGCTGGGGCCGTTGTGGAGATTAAGCAAGCTATTGCCCAGAGTCACAGAGTGGGACCCATGATTAGAACAGGCACCGAGGCGGGAATTGAACCCTGGTCCCGGGCCAGACCTCTGCATCAGGGTCTGCCGCTCTAAGCATTGAGCCACGCTTCTCCATGTGGAACATACCACCTGGACATTGTCCCCAAATGCCTCAATACCAAAAATTCCCTCCCCCCGCCCCTTTTTACAACAGAGGGAGGGGCAGAGGAAGAGGCAAAAGAAGAGGAGGACCCAAGAACATTCACTGGTAAAACCCAGAACAGATGGTTCTGAGGAGCAAGACAACGAAACCCGAGTGGTTAATCATTCGTCCTGGACAATGACATAGGATGAATCAAAGCTCTTGGAGAAGGGCCTTGGTTTTGTCCCGACCCCCAAGGAGACACCTTCAGACTTCATCAAGAACTCCATCAACTATTTCACAAAATAAGACTCTAGGCATTTTTTCAAGACAAACTTGAGACCCCTATTACCGGCCCAGGTCTAAAAAAACAGTCGAAGTTCACACCGACCGCTGCCATGACACCACATGAGTTACTTACTTTTGAACAGGCGATTTTGAAAGACGTGAAAGACACTACCTACACACACCCCTTCGACAACCTGTCCAGAGAAGAGAGGAATGTACTCAAGACCATCATGGAGGATCAGACCATCATTTTGAAGCCTGCTGACAAAGGAGGGACTATTGTCATTATGGATAATGATACGTACGATGTTGAATGTCACCGCCAACTATAAGATACAAAGTCCTATTGGCCGATAGATGAAGATCCAACAGCCCGTCTGTCCACCATAATCAGAAGTCTTATATCTGAGGCTGAGATGGAAGGATGGATTTCTACCCAAAAGGCGGCCTTTCTTACTAATAATGTCCCTCGTACCCCTTATTTCTACACTCTACTGCTAAGATCCATAAGGGGACGACACCGCCACTGGGACGCCTGATTGTGTCCGAAATCAATTCTTTGCTGGAACCGCTCAGTAAGTTCTGTGATTTTTATCTGCGCCCCCTAGTGACTAAAACATCTACATACCTCAGGGACACCATGGACAAAAATCAACATTCATGTGTGATCATAACAAGGAGAAGCATTCATTCAACTTTTAATTTCCAAACAAATCATTTTATTCAAATTAAACTCAAAACAAATATTTGGAAGAGTCATGACGGGTCTTCACTAGACAATCTGTAAGTCACAGCCTGCAAGGCAAAATACAAGATAAGAAGGTGTGTCATGCGCTCAATAAAGGATAGAGAGAGAAAGAGAGAGAGAGAGAAAAAAAAGTAGGGTGAAAGGGAGAAAGAAAGGGAGAGAGTGAAAGAGAGAAAGAGAGAGAGAAAGAGAGAAAGAAAGGGAGAAAGGGAGAGAGCGAGTGAAAGGAAGAGAGGGAGAGAAAGAGAGGGAAAGGAAGAGAGAGAGAGAAAGCGAAAGAAAGAAAGAAAGAAAGAAAGAAAGAAAGAAAGAAAGAAAGAAAGAAAGAAAGAACGAGAGAGAGAATGAGAGGAAGAGTGAGAGGAAGAGGAAGAGAGGGAGAAAGAGAGAGAGTGCCGACACTGCAGACCCAGGCCGCACTGCTCACCTGCTGCCACAGATGTGTCTCCAACCTTGTGCCGGTATACACTGCAGTCTACCAGGCCCCTCACCTGAAGCAGAGTCCAGATATATGAATGGCAGAGTTCACATATTTGCACCCGCCATCATCGCTTGCCCGCCCCTGCACACACAAGCTGCTGCACCCCAGCCCCTCACGCTGCCCAGCGGTGATTGCCTGCCCCTACGCACACAGGCCTCACTGCTCACCGTCCACCACTGCTGTGTCTCCAAGAGGGCACACCACGTGCCAGTCAAAGCGCCAAGCCCGGCACCCTCCACATCATGCAGCCCACACCGCGGACCAGAAGGTCACACATGTGATTCTGGGTCTTGATTTCGCAATGGCAGGGAACATATCAGTGTACACGGCATCATCGCAGGCTGCACAGCCGCTCAGCCCTATAGGTGCCACTAACTCTGTGGCGGTCAGCATGCGCAGCCTGCTGGCTCAGGCCTACACTGCGGTCCAGCAGGGCACACACAAATCCTAACCAGTCCGGACCGTCAGGACGGCGCATCATCGCAGGCCGCACACCCGCTCTGCACTGACAATATTCTAGGGTGCAGTGAATCTTATAGTATCCAATATCAAAAGATTCCTCAAGGGGCAGGTTCTCTTGGGCTTAGCTGAGAGATAATACACTAAACTTTAGAATCTCACCCCATAATGCTTTGCTGGGCCTTTGGTTGGCATTGTATTTTTGCCCATAACTTTGCTTGGGGTGGTCTTAGAAGGATGTGGCCACCACAATCATTGAGCACGACATGCTCTTTGTGTTCAAGGCACCTGTGTGGTCCTCCCCTAGGTTAGTGGGGAACCCAAAATTAACACCTCTCTCATTGACTGATATATTCCAAAGTTACTTTTTTTTAATTGGCGTGGCATCATGTCAAATGTGGATTTATGGTTTATAAAAGCCGCACCAAGGATACTCTGTATGCGGTTTTTATAGGCCTTAAATCCGCGTTTGACATGTTGCTGCGCAACAAACTCTGGGGGGGTACTTAAAGATCTTGGGATGCCAGCTGGACTCTTTGCATTAATTGTCAGGCTCCATGAGTCTAATTTTGCGCAGGTATGATGGGGATCGCAGGGTAAGGTTACAGACAGGTTTCAAGTGTTAAAAGGGGACCGACAAGGGTGTGTTTTGGCCCCTACACTTTTCTCTCTGTTTATTGATAGGGTTGATTATTATTTCTTGTCACACCCAACCGATGCACCCTCCTTCGCAGGTGAAAAAATTCTGCTACTTATGTTTGCGGATGACACCCTCATTCTATCCAAGACGCAAACAGGATTGCAGTGTGCATTGAATAGATTTGAGACCTTCTGCAGAGATTATGAGTTGGTAGTTAATGTGGACAAAACAAAATACATGATTTTCCACAAGCACAAAATGGTACAAGGAAAAATATTTATGAAAAAGGTCCAGTTCGAACAATCTGACGTGTTTACATACTTGGGAGTGACCCTGGGCAAGAAACTAAATTGGAAGCCACAAATAGACCTGATGGGCCCGATTCACAGAACTAACTTAAGACAAAATCCTAAACTTACTACCATTTTGGTATTCACAGAAGGCACGTACTCATTTTGGTATTCACAGAAGGCACTTACTCATTTTGGTGTTCACAGAAGTTAGGACTCCTAAATGCCTTCTGTGAATACCGAAAGTCTTAAAGTTAGGATTTTTCTCAGTTTAGTAGTAATAAAGTTAGGACTCCTAATTTTGGGACTCCTAAATACTTTCTGTGAATACCGAAAGTCATTTAGGAGTCCTAAAGTTAGGACCCCTATCTTCTGTGAATACCAAAATGAGTAAGTGCCTTCTGTGAATACCAAAATGGTAGTAAGTTTAGGATTTTGTCTTAAGTTAGTTCTGTGAATCAGGCCCGATGACTCTAAAGCATGTCCACTTAGCATGTGCCTTATTAAAGGAACACAGACTGTACAAAACAAAACCAGTAAGTCCAGCTCTAACTATCTACAATGCCAAGGTCAGGGCTTCTATCCTCTATGGATGTTAATATGACGAAGCTGGGTTAGTGATATTTTCCCAAGGGAGTGTTGTCAGGCACACCTCCTTTGCATCTCATTAGCGATGCGATGTGAGGCGTGCTGACAAGGGGCGCTAATGCAAGGATACACGCGCTAGCGTGTCCTTGATGATAATGCGATAATATTATCGCCACTTTTCGCCCGTAAACGGGCTCTAAAGCGGCTATAATATTATCGCCGCCCCTTGTTAATATGCCCCTTGGTTCTATTGTTAAGCGCTCTGACACATTTGGGTAAAGTTTGCCCTATAAAGATTTGCATTAAATTAAATAAAATAAATAAATAAAGGGCCAAGAAACACTTTTATCTGACCCTGTGACACCCCCACTTAAGCAGATATAGCAGGTGCTTCACTACGCCTTTGGCCCATTGTCATTCTTTATGTGATTATCATCCACAGTCAGAATGACAATGGGTCTTTGCACAGACTGAGCGAGGTGGGGGAGGCGCTGTTGCAGCCTCGTGTGTTCAAAAGAGAAGAGAACAGCTTGGTGCCATCCTCAAAATTAGGGACAATAGGCGTCCCTGAAAAAAATCCTCAAGGATAAAAGACAAAAGGCCCAAATAACGGCAGTCCGTGAAATTTACGAACGATTGGTTACCCGAACCTGGGGGCATAATAGCAAGGGTGTGCGATAAATATCGCAAATCGCGTTTAGCGCATATTTTTTCATCGCCGTCTATCGCTGGATCCTATCGTGGATAATGGCTACGTCGGGATTTTACCAGGTATAAAAATTCCTGCGATAACCCCGGTTAGCGTGACTTTTCTTATCGCTAACCGGGGCCTCATTGCTAATAGGCGTTAGGTCTGTTAGCGCTGGTGGGGAACGCTTACTTTGCATGTCATTAGTGATAAATATCGCTGACATGCAATGTGGTCCCCAAATCTGGTCGCTTTTGCCAAAAAGCTGCTTGCTGAAAGGGCGAATAAAATATCGCTGCTTTAGCAACAAAAAGTGCTGCTAAAGAAGCAATGCCCTTTCTAATATGCCCCTTTCACTCATGAAGCAACACCAGACAACTTGCCACGAGCGGTACCGGACCTGAGAATATTTTTTGGCAGCCTACTCAGCAACCCTACATACATGCCTATTCCCTGCTGACGAGAGGTAACAACCTCGAAACACGTGTCCAGGGATGGCCAACGCGACAGTGATTTTTGCTCAAGACTCTGGCAGAGGCGCACTCGCTGATGCTTACTTCATGGACCACAATGCTTTGGGGTAACACGCTGGTAGGATAAGCAGTGTGCGACCAATTGGACTTTCTTTTACATTCAGGCTCCCTTGAGCCGGTGGGGCTGACGAGCCCTGGTTACGCACCTGCGTGCCACGAGCGGTACCGGACCTGAGAATATTTTTTGGCAGCCTACGCAGCAACCCTACATACATGCCTATTCCCTGCTGACGAGGGGTAGCAACCTCGAAACACGTGTCCAGGGATGGACAACGCGACAGTGATTTTTGCTCAAGACTCTTGCAGAGGCGCACTCGCTGATGCTTACTTCATGGACCACAATGCTTTGGGGTAACACGCTGGTAGGATAAGCAGTGTGCGACCAATTGGACTTTCTTTTACATTCAGGCTCCCTTGAGCCGGTGGGGCTGACTTGCCCTGGTTACGCACCTGCGTGCCACGAGCGGTACCGGACCTGAGAATATTTTTTGGCAGCCTACGCAGCAACCCTACATACATGCCTATTCCCTGCTGACGAGAGGTAACAACCTCGAAACACGTGTCCAGGGATGGCCAACGCCACAGTGATTTTTGCTCAAGACTCTGGCAGAGGCGCACTCGCTGATGCTTACTTCATGGACCACAATGCTTTTCGGTAACACGCTGGTAGGATAAGCAGTGTGCGACCAATTGGACTTTCTTTTACATTCAGGCTCCCTTGAGCCGGTGGGGCTGACTTGCCCTGGTTACGCACCTGCGTGCCACGAGCGGTACCGGACATGAGAATATTTTTTGGCAGCCTACGCAGCAACCCTACATACATGCCTATTCCCTGCTGACGAGAGGTAACAACCTCGAAACACGTGTCCAGGGATGGCCCACGCGACAGTGATTTTTGCTCAAGACTCTGGCAGAGGTGCACTCGCTGATGCTTACTTCATGGACCACAATGCATTGGGGTAACACGCTGGTAGGATAAGCTATCTCTATCTCAATCCCACTAACTCTAGTTCTAGACACATCTTATCTCAACTAGAACAAGTTGCAGAATTTTCTCTTGTTTAGGAACAGCTACCATCCATTGTGTTGACATTTAATCTTGGGAGGACTGGTACTGGACCTTCTCTTTTTTCTATAATTGCTCCGTGTTACTCCCTTTTGTAATGTGTTGCTAATGAGTACGGCAGCCAGCCGTGGGACACTATTTTCTATTTTATTCTTCTAGATTCACTTTTTCTAACCTGTTAGTGCCCATTA
Organism: Lissotriton vulgaris; assembly: GCF_964263255.1. Classification (NCBI taxonomy): domain Eukaryota; kingdom Metazoa; phylum Chordata; class Amphibia; order Caudata; family Salamandridae; genus Lissotriton; species Lissotriton vulgaris. The sequence goes on from NC_141685.1 coordinate 263,981,650, forward strand.
GACATTCCTTAGTGGAATCCATTCAGGTACACTTACAACATGGACAATCCAGGGCTCAGCTTTGATGATGACATAGAGGCAGAAATACTAAGGGCAACACCCCTTCTTTCAGGTGATGGCAGTGTAGCATCAGGTAGCCGTAATGAGGACTGGAAATCCCTACAAACCGTGCGGAAACTACAGTTAAGACAGCTCTGCATGGGATAGTAATGACGGAATGTCTTAGGGCCAATATAGTCCCCAATGGTTTTTAAGTCACACTGTCCCCCAGAATCTTCTTTGACGATTTGACCTTTCGTCGTGAATGGGCTAAGATTGCATGGAAATGCACCCGCACTTGGCTTGTGTTGATTATCAACACAGCCAAGCGCTTATCAGATGAGCTTCTGATTCAGATTACCCTAGAGCAGGGCTTAATTTGAGCCGGAGCTTGCCGGTGCTCAGCACCGGCACTTAATTATGGGGGCCGGGTCTATCACTCGGCATTAAAGTGCACCTGTTCTCTGCCTCATTTTCATTTTTTAGACTTGTGCGTGTCTCTGTCTGCGTGCGCACTGACTGGTGCGTGGTGATGACTCTCTGGCAGGCACAGAGTGTGGCGCTGCTGTGTATTACTGTCAGGCAGTGGCACTGAGTTACTTAAAGAAAAGAAGTAAGATTCAGAAGAACAAATTAATTCCACTTCCCCAGGCGCGGCACGGATCAGGGCCCCAGTGGGCGTCGCCTGGGCGGGAGAGTCCGGGACTTGCCGTTGTAAATTGTAACTTTTGTTACAGCCTTGCAGGGGCCAGGGGCAGGCACTGGGCAGGGCTTTGCTGCGGGGGTTGGGGCTGTGCGCGCCAGAGGAAGTGACGCGTGCGCAGATTGCATGCAAATGCATTGCACGCGCATTTTCTCTGCTGCCCGCCCCTGCATAACCGCACGTCCGCACTCCGCACCTCTTCCCTCGCCCGCCCAAACTCCAAAGTTGCTGGTGGGGGAGTCGGGGGAGTCGGGGACTGAGACTCGACTCGGAGTTGGGAGCGGCCGGCGACTGCGGAGCCTCTTTAGTGGTAAGAAAGCGCCATACAAATGCTGCAATGCCTTCAATAAATAAGCTGCTAGTGCGATATTACCAAGAAAAACACTGCAGGGGTGTGCGTGACGGGTATATCTCTGTGGCAGCACAGGTAGCCCTCGTGATGCATGACACCCGGTACAGACTGGCATAGAAGGCACCCCTGGCCTCCCCCCCCCACCCCCACCTGCTCCTCCACCCCCACTCCTCCCCCACCCCCTTGCTATGACCTAGTGTCTGGAACCGCTTCGGGCATTGATTAAAAAGGCAATGTAATTAGGAGCGCTGAGACCTGCTGCCTCAGATAAGCCACTGATGCCCCCCCCCCCTCCCTCGTAGGAGCCGTGAGTCGACCAGCGGCGGCATCCCACAGCCAACACCCCCCTAGAAACCCCTGCTACTACCAACATAAACTGCATGGATGCAATCCCCATTCCCCTATTTAAACTCATGCTACTGCCTGCACAAACTGCATGGATGTAACTCCTTTCCCCCTCTCCCCCGTAGGAACCCCTGTCGCTACCAAAACAAACTGCATGGATGTAACCCCCTCTAGAAATCCCTGCTCCTACCAACACAAACTGCATGGATGTAATCCCCACTCCCCATTGACCCTAATGCTACTGTCTGCACAAACTGCATGGATGTAACCCCTGCCCCCTGTAGAAACCCCTGCCACTGCCAACACAAACAGCCTGGATATAACCCCTGCGAGTGCTCACAGTCACTGCTCAGCAGGTGAGGGCGACCTGGGTGCGAGGCGAGCGAGGCAGGGCAGGGCCAGAGGCCTGGCAGTGGGGTGAGATTGCTTATTTAAATCCTCATATCTTTGCGAAAATGTGTATGTCTCTAGAAATCTCAGAGCTAGCCCAGAGGAACGCAGCATTTCACTGTTGGAGAGTTTCATAAACTTAATGTGTCTTTTAACAAAATTAAATAAGACAAAAATAATGCAGGTAGAGCATAAACGAGGGATAACATGAGAGCGGAGGCACTCGTGCTCTGACGCCCTTATTATAGATTATACTAATGGCTCGAATTTAAAAAATGGCACTACAGAAGCTACATTCATGCTGACTGAAAGAAGACACCAGCTAGGAAATTACGTACTGAATCTTGCCAACACTGATTCTTATGGAGCCAAAATACAGGATTATTTTTCCCACATGCTGAAATTTGGTCGATGAAAAATATGGAATGTTTATGATTAACACTGCCAGCTTCAAAACTTATCGCTAATGTAAATTAGATTTTAGTTTTCCTTCCTCGTTATGCTCTTTTGTAAGCTAGAAATAAATATACTTTAATTGTTTCGTGAGTAAATGCAGATTTGAATACTCTTGAGTAACACAAAGTACAAATAATTATGCATATTTTCATTGGTGTATATTGTTAGTCTCAACGCTTATATGCAAAATTATACATTATACCCGCATTGATATTTCGATCCGTTTGTCTTTATAGACCAGCATTCTTAAAGTCCATAAACAAATAGCGAGACATGTGTGGTGAGTTTATGAATCTTGCAAGGCATACCGTTGATTCTTCAAAGTGATTAGGGTAAGCAGGCGGCCTCCCGAGAGCACATCTGAACTGTTTAAGATTCCCTTCATCCAACGGCACAGCTTGCTACCTGTCAGGAATTGGAATTGTAGACAACAGCTGGTAGAAAGCCCATGGATGCTCCAATTTTCACTCTCTCATCAAACATGCTTTGGGATGCAGCCACAAACAGCTTTATTCAGGTGTGATGTTGTACACTTTGAGAGGAGTGTTGTTCTCGATTGTTAAAAATCACATGCTCCAGCCTATTGAACCGTGGTCCGTGGCGTGAAGTGAGCGTGATTAATTTACTGGTGGTGGCCAGACCAGTGAGTCGGGTTTTTTAACACTGTGATTGGTCGACCCGACTGACCGACTCTACCTACCACTGCTACAGCAGCGCTGGCGCTGCCCTGGAGGCAGGGACAAGATGGCCTGGGGCGGTGGGGCCTGGCCCTGGGGGTAGGCCGGCGCCGGCCGAATTTGAAATAAGGCAGGCAGCTGAGGCGGCAGGTGAGGGAGGTGAGGCGAGGCAAGGCAGGGCTGGCAGGGCCTGGGGGCGGCGGGGGCCGCAGGCACAGGATTACGTGTTTTTTTTAATTATCATTAATTTACTGGTGGTGGCCAGACCAGTGAAAATGTGGGTGGAGCCAATATAGTAAGTGGGTGGAGCCAGTGGATGGGGTGGGCGGAGCCAGAGAAAAGTAGGTGTGGCCTCTGGCAAACATTTGAGCACCTGCACTTCATTTTTTACAAATTAAGCACTGCCCTAGAGGAGAATGGGTTTAAAGCAGGCATCTCCATTTCTTCATTTAAATCACGACTCGCTGAAATAAATGAAAAGTTTAAAACTCCAAAAAGATATTAAATGCTTTGACCAAGGTAAAATTTACCCTTACACTAAAGACAACTATGTCTTTCAGAGCTATGACACCACATCTGACGAAGGCAGTAACCACTCCACCAGATCAGGGTCCACTAGTAGTGATTCCAGTCATGAAAATAGGAATTATACACAGAGGGGGCCTTAGACAACACCCTCCACCTTTGTTTCAAGGAATCCCACCACACTCCTTTCAACCACCAATGTACCCTGGACAGTGGATGGGATCGAATCCAATGTGGAACAAACCACCTGGATATTGTCCCCAAATGCCTCATTACCAACAATTCCCGCCCCCCCCTTTTTACAACAGAGGGAGGGGCCGAGGAAGAGGCAGATGAAGAGAAGGACCCAAGAACGTCCACTGGCAAGACCCAGAACAGATGGTTCTTAGGAGCAAGATAACGAAACCCTAGTGGTTAATTATTTGCCCCGGCCCTTGACCATAGGATGAATCAAAGTTCTTGGAGAAGGGCCTTGGTTTTGTCCCGACCCCCAAGGAGGACACCTTCAGACTTCATCAAGAACACCATCAACTATTTCACAAAATAAGACTCTAGGCATTTTTTCAAGACAAACCTGAGCCCCTATTACCGGCACTGGTCTAAAAAAAAAAGGCAAAGTTCACACCAACCGCTGCCATGACACCACATGAGGTACTTACTTTTGAAGAGGCGATTTTGAAAGACGTGAAGGACACTACCTACATACACCCCTTCCAGAACCTGTCCAGAGAAGAGATGAACATACACAAAACCATAATGGAGGATCAGACCTTCATTTTGAAGCCTGCTGACAAAGGAGGGACTTTTGTCATTATGGATATTGATACGTATGATGCTGAATATCACCACCAACTTTCAGATACAAAGTCCTATCGGCTGATAGATGAAGATCCAACCATAATCCGAAGTCTTAGATCTGAGGCTGAGATGGAAGGATGGATTTCTACCCTAGAGGTGGCCTTTCTTACCAATAATGTCTCTCGTACCCCTTATTTCTACACTCTACTGCTAAGATCCATAAGGGGACAACACCGCCACTAGGACGCCTGATTTTTTCGGACATCAATTCTTTGCTGGAGCCACTTTGCAAGTTCTGTGATTTTTATCTGTGCCCCTTAATAACTAAAACACCTACATACCTCAGGGACACCACAGAGGTTTTTTTGACCATGAGGCAAAGGGTCAAGACTGATTTGCATATGGCCATGTCTGACCTGGAGTGGCTTGGTGAGCAAATTAACGATGGATTAAACCCAGATCTGTGACTGGGGGTGAATGTTTTGTCAATGTGCAACATTCCGTCCATCATCTTGTGTGTTTTGAAAATTTTGCAGAACAAGCATGAATTAACTATCTAGTGACTCTGGACGTAGAGGCACTTTATACGAATATTCCCCAGGACTCGACACTTGCAGTTCTAGAACATGCCGTACAGAGTGTTGACCAATGGCAATATGAAACTCCCATCATATTTCTTTGTGACTGTGCCTCTCTAGCTCTCAAAGAGAACTTTTTTGCCCTCCAGAGACAACTGTACCATCAAATCCAAGGCACCAGCATGGAAAGCACCTTTGCGCCGAGCCTGGCGTGTTTGTATATTGCCGACTTTGAGGAAAAATTCATCTTGAGAGGGAACAATCCATACAGGACCAACATCCTGATGTGGCGTCGTTATATCGACGATATCATCATGTTCTGGCAAGGGGATGAGGACAATGTGGAACCTTTTTTAAATGTATCAATACCCATAATCTAGGGACTCCTAGTGATGACCCATGGTACTGCATCCCGGTGTCTACTGTCTACACAGTGTGGTGCCTGGCTGACTTGATTAGAGACCCCAGGTGACGAGCCGTGGTACTGCACCCTGGTATATTGTAACAATGCTATCACCTTAGTTTCGCTGGACTTCTGGGGGCAAGTTAGCAAGAACCTCGTTAAAATTATCGCTGTTTTAGAGGCAGGAAACTGCAGCTAAAACGGCGATAATGGGCTTGCTAATATGCGCTGTAGAATTCCAATAGAAGCCCAGGTTAGATGTCCTGCACATCTAACCTGGGCTTATATTGGAATTCTATAACGCATATCAGCAAGCCCATTATCGCCGTTTTAGTAGCAGTTTGCTGTCGCTAAAACTGCGATAATTTTAATGAGGTTCTTGCTAATATGCCCCCTAGTCTTTAATTGAGGGACTGCACCAGAAGTATAGCGAGATTTGTCTGGTCTTTACTTTCTTCCTGGGTGAATGGAATTTCCAAAGTGCAGCAATGGGGCATATTCTCAAGGACTTATTTCCGAGTTATCGGCACTTTATCGCAGCCAAAGTGGCGATTAAGTTATCCCCCAATTCACAAACCGATGCTAACAGCCGATTTCACCATTTTCCCTGCGATAGCAGCTGCAAAAAACATCACCCCGTTGACACCGGAAACTAAAGGTAATGAGATGCAGAGCAGGTGTTCCCGTACAAAAAGCCGCAACAACACCACTTTGCAAAATTATCAACAACCAGCACAATTGGCGATAAGATCCCAAAACTGGTGATAAGGCATGTTAGCAGCAGGGATTTAACACCTCCTCTGACCTGGTGTAAAGTCGGAAGACAATCTGCAACATGAAAGGGAGCCCAGCCAGAGCCACACCTGAAGAGCAACAGATGCCATGGAGCTACTGATCATGCAGCTCGGACACCCAAGAGGGCCACAACACCCACAGGACCCCCCCCCCCTGTGGCCTTACCCCGGGCCTGCCCCCTTGGACAAAGATATTCCACATCCACCTTACGGAATCATGAACAAAACAATTTGCGTGAGGTAGCACAATGACAAAAATCAACATTCATGTGTGGTCAGAAAAAGGAGAACCATTCATTCAACTTTTAATTTCCAAACAAATCATTTTATTCAAATTAAACCCAAAACGAATATTTGGAAGAGTCATGGCGGGTCTTCTCTGGACAATCTGTAAGTCACAGCCTGCAAGACAAAATACAAGATAAGAAGGTGTGTCATGCGCCCATCAAAGGACAGAGAGAGAAAGGGAGAGAGAGAGTGAGAGGCAGAGAGAGAGAAAGAGAGGAGAGAAAGAGAAAAAGGAAGGGAGAGAGAGAGAGAGAGTGAAAGGTAGAGAGGGAGAGAGAGTTAGTAAAAGGAAGAGAGGGAGAGAGAAAAAGAGAGAGAAAGAGAGAGAAAACGAAAAAAAGAGAGAAAGAAAGGGAGAGAGAGAGTGAGAGGAAGAGAGGGTGAAAAAGAGAGAGTGCCTTCACTGTGGACCGATGGCGGGTCTGCTCTAGACAATCTGTAAGTCACAGCTTGCAAGACAAAATACAAGATAAGAAGGTGTGTCATGTGCCTATCAAAGGACAGAGAGAAAGAGAGAGAGAAAGAAAGGTAGGAAGTAAGGGAGTAAGAAAGGGAGAGAGAGAGTGAGAGAAAGAGAGAGAAAGAGAGAAAGAAAGGGAGGGAGAAAGGAGTGAAAGGAAGAGGGGGAGAGAGAGAGTGAAAGGAAGAGAGGGAGAGGGAGGGAGAAAGAGAGAGAAAGAGAAAGAAAGAAAGAAAGAAGGAAAGAAAGAAAGAAAGAAAGAAAGAAAGAAAGAAGGAAAGAAAGAAAGAAAGAAAGAAAGAAAGAAAGAAAGAAAGAAAGAAAGAAAGAAAGAAAGAAAGAAAGAAAGAAAGAAAGAAAGAAAAAATAGAAAAAGAAAGAAAGAAAGAAAGAAAGAAAAAATAGAAAAAGAAAGAAAGAAAGAAAGAGAGTGGAAGGAAGAGGGGGGAGAGAGAGAGTGAAAGGAAGAGAGGGAGAGGGAGGGAGAAAGAGAGAGAAAGAGTGAGAAAGAAAGAAAGAAAGAAAGAAAGAAAAAAAGATAGAAAGAAAAGGAGAAAGAAAAGGAAAGTGAGAGAGAGTGAGAGGAAGAGAGGGAGAAAGAGAAAGAGTGCTTCCACCGGTGTGTCTCCAACCACGTGCCGGTATACACTGCAGTCCACCAGGTCCCTCACCTGAAACAGAGTCCAGATATATGAATGGCAGAGTTCACATAATTGCACACGTCATCATCGCTTGTCCGCTCCTGCACACACAAGCTGCTGCACCCCAGCCCCTCCAGCCGCCCAGCAGTGATTGACCGCCCCTGCGCACACAGGCCTCACTTCTCACCTCCCGCCACCGGCGTGTCTCCAAGAGGGTGAAAGCGCCAAGCCAAGGGCCCGCGACCTTGGCACCCTCCACATCATGCAGCCCCGCAAAGCAGGCCACAAGGTCACACATGTGATTCTGGGTCTTGATTTCGCAATGGCAGAGAACATATCAGTGCACACAGCATCATCCCAGGCTGCACAGCTCCTCGGCCCTATAGGTGCCACTAACTCTGTGAACCTTGAGGCCACGCCACGTGACAATCGGCATGCACAACCCGCTGGCTCAGGCCTACACTGCGGTCCAGCAGGGCATACACAAATCCTTACCAGTCCTGCGATGATGCTGCGCCAGGACGGCGCATCATCGCAGGCCGCACACCCGCTCAGCACTTCGGGTGCTCCTACCTAAGTGCACCGAAAGTCACCAACCCTTGGTGGTAGGCCGTGCTGGCCGCAGTGAGTCTTGTGGTGCAGACACCATAATGTTACCTCCGCCAGTGGGGAATGTGATGTGATAATGCCCTAGGCCCCCATGCATAAATAATGACCACAAGCATACATCCAGGTGTGTGTGCCGGATGGGTGTGGCGTGGGTGCAAACCAGCCATTAGAAAGTGGCTGTGGAATGCTAACAACTAAGGAAGGGTGTAGCTGGCACAGTACCACTACACATTTCATTTTACCACAAGTAACAAAACAACAATTTCACAATCCCTTGGACAAGTAACTCCATTATTGCATGCTGAATTACATAAAAACATATCTCAAAAGCAAATATGCAAATAAAGCAAGCAGTGAGAGAGGTGATGATTTTGATGTCCCCCTAACCTATGGAGAGAACCAAGCAGGTGCCTTGAACACACAGAGCACCTCATGCTGACTGAGTGGTGGTGGTCCCATCCTCCTAGGACCACCCCAAGCACAGTAATGGGCAAAAAATACAATCCCAACCAAAGGACCTGCAAAGCATTATGGGACAATATTCTATGGTGCAGTGAATATTATAGTAACCAATATCGAATCATTCCTCCAGGGGCAGGATCTGGGGTCAGCTGAGAGCTAATACTATAATATTCACTAAACTCTAGAATCTTGGAGGGCGCTAGAGGGCGCACTGCGGGAAGGCTGCCTACTAAGACAGCTCTGCCGGTCAGGCACACAAATTGGCGTTAATGGAGCTGTTGCAGTACTGCTAACCTTAGACTTTTGGCTGAAATGAACTTCGGAAGTGGTGTTGCCTAGCTGGGGAGAAGCTGCGTGCCGTGACACGGTGTGGGAGGTGGTAGATCGCTTATTGTTCTGAGCGTCCCCACTATCGCGGACTCCCATAACATGGCGGCCGCCAGGTAACGGATCCTCGTGAGACTGCCTGAAGGATCGTTTGTGAGCTGTGACTGGTGGCGCCCGGCTGGAGGAACTACAGCTGCTGAAGGAATATGCGGGCACTCTGCTGCAATTGACGTCAAGCACAAGGACGAAGGTGTCGGTCTGTGTGCACCATTGCGGCGGCGGACTACACAGCGGTAATCCTCCTGCTGCCGGGACGAACAACAGCGATGTTGCGGTAAGCGGAGGAGGGCAGGTGCACCGGGATCGGAGCACAGCACATCGGACTTGGGGATCGCCACTTTGTTAACGCGGCAGGAGGGTGCTATCAGTGTAGCGGCAAGGTCAGGGAAACAATTGGCGATATCACGCATATCCCCTGGGCACAAAATGGCAGCGCCCCATGCACCGGCTAACTTTTAGTGCAGTTCAGAAAGACTTTATACAGCGCTAATGAGGAGTACAATACGCGTCATACAACGTCTTTTTCATTCCTCTACCAATACCTAACAGGAATATTGGCACCACCATGGAGCGCCATGTTGTCAACTCGAATTAAGTGCTAAATGGCGGCGATTACCGGAGCAAGGTCTTCATGGTGAAGGACGGCCTGCATAAGTCCACTGCATCTATAGCCATCTGTGAACCTTTTCAACATATGGGCTCATGAAACAGTGAAGGCTCGTCCAGTCCAGGCAATAGACCCAGAAGGCGGTTCGTCACCCCCATGTACCTGGCGGCGCCATGGCATTATTTCAGGATATTGCCACATTGGTCCCTAGGGGCCATTCAGTTCCTCAACACTTTCAGCGCCTCTTTATGTGCCTCCTCCTCTGTCATTGTTAAGTGTGCAACTGGGCACCCGTCATTATAACATAGAGATTGAGGAGCTATTCCAGAAACCACCACCATATAGATACGAATCGAGAGACCCGCATTGTGGTAGAACTTGTTCTATCTCTGGCTGCAACACTCAACAACAACATGGGCAAGCCGGACAAACAACAACCTAAACTCACATTTGAATCAAAAAAGCAACCAAAAGGCGCGGCATCGCAATCAGACAACTAGTTGGAAACGGAATCGGCAACTGATGAGGCAATGGAGGCTGTCCTTAAAGCGATTCAATCGAGCCTATAGGACATTAATGGGAGGTTGGACCACCTCAATCAGCGAGTGGACAGCTTGGCCGCAAAATTGGACAAACAAGGCGAGTGGCTGGACAGCGTGGAAACTCTCATTGCGGCTGTCGAGGATGAAGCACACGCCTCAACTAGTAAATGCACTGGGATGGAGAAGGTGCTAGAAGTTATAAAGAGTAAAGCTGAGGACTTAGAAGGCAGATCTCGCCGGAATAATATTCAAATCGCAGGCGTTCCAGAATCTACAAATACTGGCTGACTGGAGACGTATGTGGAGGAGATGCTCGGGTCAGTGTTTGGGGCGGAACACTTCTCAGCAGTCCTCATTGTGGAACGTGCGCATAGGTCCCTTGCGCCACGTCGTCCCCAGGGGCGGCCCCATGCCCCATCATTGCTCGATTATTAAATCATAGGGATAGAGATGCTGCGCTGAGGCTGGCCAGAGAGAAGCCGCACATAACATACCAGGGTAATAAGCTGGAATTCTACCCTGACTTTACTATGGCGGTCCAACAGGCTCGTAGAAAATTTGCTCAGGCCAAAGCGAAATTACGTGAACTAAAAGTGGAATATGCCATGCTCTATCCCGCTAGGCTGAAGGTAATGTGGGTGGGACGATCGACGATCCTACAGACCCCGAAAGCTGCTCAGGAATTCCTCAAGAAGCTCACCTCAAAACGTAAAGACCATTGGCGTGATGAGCAACCCCAGGACTCTGAATAAGATGTCTTATTTATGCAATAGTGTGGATGGACAAAGAGGACAATACAGGACCCGCTCACACTTTGGGGCAGATTTACAATAACTGGCGCATCCCCAGGGATGCACCAGTTATTGTGCATCGCAGCTCCGCCACCCATGGTGCACCGCATTTACAATGCTGCGCACCATGGGGCAAAAACGGCACAGATGCGTGACGCATCTGTGCCGTAAAGGCGGCGCATTGCTGGAGTTGCGTCGCAAGCGCGATGCAGCTCCAGCAATGCTCTGGGGGGCCCTATCTGTCCAATGCTGCATCAAGCCTTACGCCTGCTTCAAGCAGGTGCAGGGTTTTGACGCAGCATTGGCCTAAAAGTGACTGAGTGAAATCTTGTAGATTTCACTCAGCCACTTTTAGGAGGCGTTCCTGCTCAGGAACGCCCCCCCTGTGCAGGAACGCCTGCTTATGGCGCAGGGCTTCACAACGTGACGCATCTCCCAGATGCGTCACGTTGTAAATACCCCGCACCATGGAGCATCTTTTGTGCCGCCGCTGCGTCACAAAAGTGACGCAACGTCGGCGTAAAAGAGGCGCAAGGGGCTTGTAAATCCGCCTCTTTATGTTCGTGAAACTGCAATATGGAATCTATGCATTACGGTTTGGATCTGCGCTGCTCCACCATCCCACTGGTCAGGCAGTGGGTGACGGTTAGTCGTGTCACATGGGTCATGGGGCACACTTGTAAATTGACACTGGATGGAGGAGCAGTATGGTGAATCTCTGCAGGGAACTGGCCTGGGGATTGATCCTACTCCGCTGTACTTTGGCTGCAGGAACTCTTGTGTAGTATTAAGGATTCATGGGTTCATTTCTACATCCATTATTGCGGTATGCTGAGGTCAATACGAATGTGTTTATTTTCAGGTATCTGGTTACCGCAGGTTAACAGACCAGACATATCATGATGCAAGTATAGTGTTGTTCTTCCCTCTCCAAGGGTCCATACTATGTAGTCGCAGGGGAGTCCTCCTTGACTCTCACCAGTGGGTTTCAATGCCTGAATGTACCCTCCGCCTGCAGAGTGAAACGCATGATTACAGGCTGAATGTACGGTGGTACTATTTCTGAATGATTGGATGCATGGGATCGCGATCATTGCTGAATGTGTCTTTGACCCACTATGAGGTATATGTTGAGCTCTAATTATGCTCAGTTTATATGTATGTGATGAGGGGACTTCAATGTCTCGAGATGGTCTGGCATCGAATTAAGGCTGAGGGGGGGGGGGTGACGAATGAGAGGGCTAGCCCTGGTACGAGTGGTGGGCTTAATCTCAGTAATACAGCGTAGGGGGATGTGAGTGTTGGGGCGCCCTGTCATGGGTTGCAAGACACTTCCGGACCTACCTGACGTTAATCTAGCGGTATAAATATGATGGTGACTGTTAGCTGTCATAAATCGTGTTATCCCACACCCTGCTTGAACTATAGCCAATTTTCTTAATTTTATGTTTGACTAGCAGCCCGTCCCGACGTTGTCCGGGTATGAATTGCTGCCGGCCAGTAGTATATTGTTTTATAGGATTTCGTTTTGATAGCATTTCTTAACTGTGACAGGCCTGTGAAACGCTCCGATTCACAGTGCACTGCTGATACACTTAAGAGTGCGCATTCAGTAGTATGTTTACTCCAGTTTCCCTACTTATTTCTCCTTGCAATATTATATAGCGCGAACTCGACAACATGGCATGAGCACAATTTACATTACAGAAGAACACATTCATTTGTGGTAGGCACGGGGAGACAAAGCAATTTGCCTGGAATCACAGGATGTTGACCTGATGCCGAGATTCGAACGTAGCTCCCCAGCTCTAAAGTTCGCAATTCTAGAACTTGTGGCGGGAGGTGTGTCTAAAAGTGTATGTCGGTGCTGGCCATCAATGAGAGAGACCTGTGCATTTTTCAAATCGGTGGTGAAAAAATATGAGTATGTTGCTGGAGATGTGGGCCGCCGTGCCACCAATGTACTTACCGGGGTAGGGTAAACACCCATTATTCCGCAACTTTCTTTCCGCAGACCATCACTCCGCATACTTTCATTATGAAAGTACCATGACTCTGCAATGCCATTATAACGCATGGCATTACATTTTTTATGCTTTTACCACGCATACATTTACAACAAATTTCGTTGTAAATGCATGAATGGTAAAAGCATGTTTTTTAAAAATGTTTGGATAAGGCAAGTATGAGTATAGGGGTATATGTTTTGGGGTACTGAGGTATATGTTTGGGGTGTTTGGGTATTTTAATGGTTCAGATATAGTTTTGGGTTATGGGGTACAGGGGTATTTTTAGGGTTCAGGGCTAGGTTTGGGTTTTGGGGTACAGGGGTATTTTAAGGGTTCAGGGCTAGGTTTGGGTTTTGGGGTACAGGGGTATTTTTAGGGTTCAGGGCTAGGTTTGGGTTTTGGGATACAGGGGTATTTTAGGGTTCTGTGCTAGGTTTGGGTTTTGGGGTACAGGGGTATTTTTAGGGTTCAGGGGTAGGTTTGGGTTTTGGGGTACAGGGGTATTTTAAGGGTTACGGGCTAGGTTTGGGTTTTGGGGTACAGGGGTATTTTAGGGTTCAGGGGTAGGTTTGGGTTTTGGGGTACAGGGGTATTTTTAGGGTTCAGGGGTATGTTTGGGTTTTGAGGTACAGGGGTATTTATAGGGTTCAGGTCTAGGTTTTGGTTTTGGGGTACAGGGGTATTTTTAGGGTTTAGGGATAGGTTTGGGTTTTGGGGTACAGGGTAGATTTATAGGGTTAAGATGGGTTAGTGTTTAAGGGTGTTGGGGTATTTTATAGAGTAAGGGTGGGTTATGATTATGGGGTGCAGGGGTATTTAAAGTAGGGGTGGGCGGAATTGGCGCGAACTTGGTACAATAAATCCGCAATATTTTGTTCCGTCAGATTTCCAATTATTAAAACAGAAACCTCATATATTCAAGGTAAAATAACAAGTATTTCTACATGCTAAAATGCATATAGTCATTTCACAAAAGTGAAATTAGCTTCCAGCAAGCAGTGAGAGAGGTAATGATTTTGAGATCAAGCCCCTGCAAACCATTATGGGACGAAATTAGCAGTGGGAAGTGAATATTATAGTTCCAAATAATTCTACAAAGAGCTGCAGTTCACCTCGTTCTCCCCAGTTGTCCCCAAGAGGCAAATGCAATAGCATTTAAAATATTATACATCAAGCTGCAGTTCACCTCATGGTCCCTAGATGTCCCCGATGAGGCAAATGCAATAGCATTTAAAATTGTACACATTAAGCTGCAGTTCACCTCATGTCCCTAGATGTCCCTGATGATGCAAATGCGATAGCATTTAAAATATTATATATCAAGCTGCAGTTCACCTCGCCGTCCCTAGATGTCCCTGATGAGGCAAATGCAATAGCATTTAAAATATTATACATCAAGCTGCAGTTCACCTCGTCGTCCCAAGATGTCCCTGATGAGTAAAATTCCAAAACATTGAAACCCTTTCATGAATGCTAAAATCTATGCTAAGCTTATCCCATAATGCTTTGCAGGGCCTTTTAGTTGTACTTTTGCCCATAACTGTGCTTGGGGTGGTTCTAAGAGAATGGGACCTCCACTGAATTACTATTTGAAGGGAGCAGGAATGTATAGAACCTGGGAAGGAAAAACAACACTCGTGACGGAATGCCCCCAGCGATTGTCACGCCCCCAGCACACACCCACAGCACAATGTAGACACGCCCACAAGGGACTATTTTGTTGGCACTGTTTTTTTACATTTTAAATGTATATGGTGGGCGTCTGCATAGCCTATGTCCTTCTGCTGTAACTGCCCTTTCCAACGCTGTATTGGGTGTTGTGATTGGTGCTGTGGTTCCCGAGTTTACCTGGCCAAAAGGTGCAAGTTCTCTCTTTATAATAGTAGTATAGATTAAACTCGCACTGCATTCACAGTGTTAACCTGACCACATCCACTACGGTGGATGGTGTTGTGTGCCCATGGCGGACCCTCCAGCGGGTATTCCCCATGTTGTTCATGGTTTGTTTGTGGTTTTATGAGGGGATTTGTCTTTGGCATGTTTGGGATGCTAAAGTCGGTGGGGGGTGGGAGGGTGAGGGTGGCACATTGTTCTAGAGACCAAAGTGCTTGAGATGCAACGCCGCACACCATGATAAATATGCTATACAATGCCTGACAGATACGACTCAAAATATACTGTCTTATGAAAGGGAGGTGCAATTTCTGACTTCTATATCGTGCTGGGATATGCTTCCTCATTGGCACCATGGTTCCGGATAAATTGAGGCCCACAACTCTATAGTTACTCACCTGGAATGAAAGAATTCGGTACATGTTCGCTTATTTGGATCGGCTGCATATTGACATTGCATTGCTCCAGGAAACACACATTGCCCCACTTTCTGGTTGCATATTGGGTCAATAATGGGCCGAAGCAATCCACAGTTCGATGTACTCATCATATTCCAGGGGGGTTACAATATTGATCAAAAAGGATACACATTTTTCAATTGACACTACTATAACAGACCCTCTAGGAAGGTACATCATTGTCGTAGGCATACTCCGAGGGCAGCGGATTGTACTCATAAATGCGTACAGTCCGAACACAGATGTCCTTGATTTTTTTCATGAGGTTTGGCAGAAACTGCACGATGTGGCAGATAGGACACTGCTGTGGGGAGGGGACTTTAATTTAGTATTGCATGAAAATCTCGACAGATCAGGGTCCACCACAGATCCACACCGGAAAGCCATGAATAAAATGATTGATATTATGTCGAAACTACAATTGATTGATATTTGGCGGGCTAAGCATCCAAAATGTCGGGAAGCGACACACACATCAGCTGCGCATAATAGCTGGTCCCGTATTGATTATTGGATAGGTTCAAAAGATACATTGCTCTGGACTAAAACTATCAAACACCTCCCAAGAACATTGTCAGATCATAACCCCATACTACTGTCTGTTGAGCTACCCTATTATACACCACCCCCTTATAGCTGGCGCTTCAATGCAAAAGTGTTATCTGACACAGTATACACGGACACGATCACCAGAGCCATTTCGGACTTCTTCCTCTTTAATGAACCTACAACCGATGATCCCTGTCTGTTGTAGGAGGCTTTCAAAGCCAAATTGCGTGGGGTATGTTTAAGTACCTCTGCGGGTATTTTGAAAGATATCCGCAGACAATTATCCATGTGCGAGAGTCAGTTAAAATCCCTAGAGCGTGAATATGAGCGGACACAGAACCCGCCGAGGCTGGGAGACATCAGGACTGTCATGTACGAATACCACTCCCTAGCTGAAGATGAGCTCAAATACAGAACAAAACGCACTGAAGCCAGGGCCTTTGGTGAGGGAGGTAGACCTGGGAGCATATTGGCGTCTAAAATTTGTGAAGGTCGTGCTCCACAATATGTCCTACAGATCCGAGGTGCCAACGGGGAAGTGCAGACTACTGCACAGGGTATACTGCAGGAATTCGTGAGCACGTATGGCGCACTATACGAATCCCGTAACACTGCACCCCCAGCGGAGATTATGCAGTACCTGGAGAATGTGGCCATCGCCTGGCTTTCGAATACACAAAGGGAGTATCTCTCCCTGAAGATTATGGTAGAAGAAGTTACAGAGATCATTAAATCACTCCCTAATGGGAAGGCTCCAGGCCCTGATGGGTTCACCTGTGAGTTTCACAAGACCTTCGCAGATCTAATAGCACCTCACCTGGTTGCTATGTATGGTGATGCCTTTGATAAATCAATTCTTCCTCCCACCTTACGAGAAGCAGTGTTGGTGGCCCTCCTAAAGCACGCGAAGGACCCCAAATACTGTGAATCTTATAGGCCACTGTCACTCATAAATGTAGACTCAAATTTGGGCCCGATTCACAGAACTAACTTAAGACAAAATCCTAAACTTACTACCATTTTGGTATTCTCAGAAGGCACTTACTCATTTTGGTATTCACAGAAGGCACTTACTCATTTCGGTATGACAGAAGTTAGGACTCCTAACTTTAGGACTCCAAAATACCTTCTGTGAATACCGAAAGTCTTAAAATTAGGATTTTTCTCAACTTTACCACTACTAAACTGAGAAAAATCCTAATTTTAAGACTTTCGGTATTCACAGAAGGCATTTAGGAGTCCTAAAGTTAGGAGTTCTAACTTTACTACTACTAAATTGAGAAAAATCCTAATTTTAAGACTTTTGGTATTCACAGAAGGCATTTAGGAGTCCTAAAGTTAGGACTCCTAACTTCTGTGAATACCAAAATGAGTAAGTGCCTTCTGTGAATACGAAAATGGTGGTAAGTTTAGGATTTTGTCTTAAGTTAGTTCTGTGAATTGGGCCCAAAAATCCTAGCCAAACTGTTGGCAGTGAGGTTACAGCCCCTCATGACCAACCTGGTCCTGCCAGACCAGTCAGGATTCATACCAACTAGGTCAACAGCACACAATACCAGGACACTGTTTGCACTATCTCACTACATAGTACCTACCACCAAAGCGGCCGCAGTTATGTTAGATGCGGCCAAAGCATTCGATTCAATAGAATGGCCATACCTATTGACAGTCCTTGAAAGAATGGGCTTCCCACCAATATTCATGCAGTGGGTTCAGTTGCTGTATACTAAGCCTGTGGCCCGTATTCGCATAAATAATTATATCTCGGATAGTATGCCCATAGCGCGCGGGACAAGGCAGGGGTGGCCACTGTCCCCATTGTTATTTGCACTGGCGCAAGAATGGATCGATGGAATAAAAGAAATACTTTCACGAAAATAAGCGAACGATTCCAATTTTTTGCGACTCCACACCTCCCCGAGATCGGGGAACCTTGTGGAAATTGTTAGCGGTTGGGCTCAACCGCAGGAGTAACGCGGCCAGAAAACAAGCAGCGCCTAACGGGAGAGGAAGGGAGCCGGATGGTAAATGGCGCAAGAACCTTTAGGTTGCAAAATCAGACAGGGTCATCACTATTCTGCTCTACAATTTCTGGAGCGACCTTTTCATATCTCCATGTACGCGGATGATATGTTATTATATGTACGTGACCCGGAAACCCATTTAGCCCCCCAGTTGCGAGAATGCATCAAATGCAGGAGACACTCTGGCCTTCAAATCTATCATTATCCCCCTCACATATTCCACACGTCCGCACACCACAGAAATTCCTCTAGAGTGGCAATCCGAGCCAGTGAGGTACTTGGGAGTGTGGTACCACCGGGACCCGGAGATTGTCATTCGTGCAAACTATGGCAGAGCAATAAGCACTATAAACGACAAAATTGATCGTTAGATCCAATTGCCCCTATCATTGGCTGATAGATTATCTATCGTAAAAATGGTAGTGCTGCCAAAGTTCCTTTATTTTTTTAACAACATCCCCATTACACCCCCGCCGGAAGTATTGCGTCAACTATACTCATTACTGACCAAACTTATTTGGGCAGGGAGGCAGGCAAGCCAGAATTGAACTACGAGCTCTAACGCTACCATATTCCAGAGGTGGCTTCAAGGTCCCAGATTTCCGTCTCTACTATTTATGTGCGCAGGCGCAGCATGCTCACCACTGGTACCACCGAACCCCCTATCTCGCACATATGGCAATTGAGGAAGGTGACACTTTACCTATCCCACTGAATGCAATAATAACCCATCAAAGGCCTCCACTACATGGCAAAGATATTAACACGGTGCACGTAACCAATGCTGAGTGGCATCAAATAGGCAGGTTGGCACATAAGCTCCCACTGTATGCACCTGCCCTCCCATTACATCACCATCCAAGCCTATCTGCTACACAAGAAGAGGTGGGCATGGGGCTGTTACGGCAGGTAGGGATTGACACGATGAAAGATCTTTATCATGATGGGATAGTTAAACAACTACGGGATTTTGATTATGTCAGTAATCAAACACTACTATTCCGTTTTACATATCACAGGCTCCAAGGGGCGATCAAACAACATTACCCTACATACCCGGCAGAACCTCCGCAACTACACGCGCTTCAACTGATTATAACCTCCTCTAATAATAAGCGATTAGTATCAAGTCTATATACCACAATCCAAGAGGAAATAGCAGACACGACACATAAGGCATGGACAAGATGGAATGAGGCTCTCGACATTCCGCTTACGGAAGAGGAGTGGAGGGTAGCTTGTTCTCTCACTGAAATGTTGACGCCTAACGGTAATCTAAGAATATTACATTATAAATATCTGCACCAAACTTATTACACACCGGCCAGGCTCCACAAATATGGTCTCCGCCCAGATGCGCGATGCAAACGCTGCGGAATCGACTCTGCAGACTTTTTACATGGCACTGTTTGTTAATACAGGAATATTGGGAACAGATTACACAAATACTGAGTGACTTGGTAGGGGTGTCAATTCACTGTTCAATTCGCACATGTATCCTGGGACTATTGTGCAATGTACGGGCTACAAAACGCAAATTTTGTATGATTGCATTGCTTCCAGCTAAGCGCAGAGTCTCATTATGTTGGGTTAGTAAAAACACACCTACAACCCGCCAATGGCTTAGTGACATGGCATATTGTCATGACACTCTTACCACCTACGAAGAGGAGCTGCCGCCTGGATCATGTCAGAGAGACTACTGGACATATCTGGTTGAATATTTACACAATAATCCACTTGATTAACTGTGTACCGCACCTCTTTCTTTATACTGTTTTATCTGCTTATGTGTACTGAGTGGTATCTTGTCAGTACTAAGAATGCAAATGATTATTGTTACGAGATGCGGGATGCGGTAGCATGATGGTCTGTATGTTTGTTCACTTTGGACATGTTATGTCTCGAAAATGCCAATAAAAAGAATTTAAAAAAAAACCTTTAGAATCTTGTCCCATAATGCTTTGCTTGGCATTGTATTTTTGCCCATAACTTTGCTTGGGGTGGTCCTAGGAGGATGGGACCACTACAATCATTGAGCATGATATGCTCTTTGTGTTCAAGGCACCTGCTTGGTCCTCCCCCTAGGTTATGGGGGACCCCAAAATCATCATCTCTCTCATTGACTGATATTTGTCAAAGCTCACTTTTGAGAATTGGTTACATAACAAGTGTATTTGTAAAGTGCATGTTACCCCAGAGGTCTCTTGCCGCTGAGTAACAGATGTTCATTGTTATCCAATTCAACGGTACTCGTTTTATCTATTACAGATGGATGAAAGGCTGGGTGCACCCACTGGGATTTGAACCTGTGATCATGAGGTTGATCACAAGCCCCTGCACTGAACGCATGAGTCCACCGAGCCACCAGACCTGGCTGCATGCTTTGTAGCATGTAAGGGTAAAATTGTTTTATCCATAGACTGTGGATGCAGTATCATATTCCAGAGTTTGTGCTTGAACTCATTGTTGTGTATGAATAAAGGTTTTAAACCGAAATCTAACATACCTTCGCCAAAAAGAACATTAGCTTAACATGTTGAAATACATATATCCATCCCACAAAATGAAAAATGAAAATATAGCAAGCTGTGCCTTTAAGTGAACAATAAATAATTCCATGTTAATATGCATATAGTCATCACACTAAAGTAAACATGAAAAATAGCAAGCAGTGAGCGACGTGATGATTTTGAGGTCCTTCCTAACCTACGGAGAGGACCAAGCAGATGCCTTGAACACAAAGGGCCCGATTCACAGAATGAATTTAAGACTCAATCCTAAACGTTCTACTATTTTGGTAATCACAGAATGCACTTACTACTTTTGGCATTCACAGAATGAATTTACTACTAGACTGAATGTACGTCCTGCAAATGCCTTGTTTCGCTTGAAGATTTCGTAGTTTTGAAGTGTGAGCTGTCACAGAGTAGAACAGCTTGCAAAGAACAGAATGTGTGAGATGTGCATTCGGATTAGCAGTATCACTATTATACTATTTCCAATTCTGATGGTGAATAGAACAGCAGCACCATGATTTATCTTTGCAGAGCTCCTCTGGTGTGCTTAGCTGTCAGATTTAGCTACACATAGGTGGTTCTAATATTGAGTAGTAACACAGAATCATAAGATATTTGTGAGTAGCTTTCTAGCCTTGCACAGACATCAATAGTTTATTTGTGGCGTGAGTTCTAGTGATGAATAGGTCAACAGCACTATGATGTATAATAGAACCTAGCTTAGAAATGAGAGGTGCATTTAAAAGGGGGGGGCTCTTTCGGGAGCCATGTAATAACTCTGAGTACCCCTAACTTTTAGTGAGCAGGGTTTCCTCTAACAACCAGTGTATAAGGGCCCGATTCACAGAACTAACTTAAGACAAAATCCTAAACGTACTTCTTTTGGTATTCACAGAAGTTAGGATTTTGTCTTAAGACAGACTTAAGTTAGGATTCTGTCTTAAGTCTGTCTTAAGTCTGTCTTAAGACAAAATCCTAACTTCTGTGAATACCAAAAGTAGTAAGTTTAGGATTTTGTCTTAAGTTAGTTCTGTGAATCAGCCCCTTAGAGTGATTGCATTTACGTCATCTTTGGGTGACAGGTTGAAAACCATTGGGGCTTAGACAGCCTTTTATTCTTATTTGGTCAGTAAAATAAATACCATGGGGCAGATTTACAAGAAAGTGCTGCGGGGCTGCACTGCAAGCCCTTTGGCTGCGCCACGCTGCTGCATTTTCAGAGCACAGGAATGCAACATATTTATAATGATATGTTGCATTCCTGTGCTCTCCCCTGCGCTGGTGCACAAACAGCTGCCATGTGCCAGCGCAGCCACCCTTGCACCATGGTGCAAGGATGCCTGTGTCACGGGGAGAATTTTTTTTTGTGCAGGAAGGGGCACCTTCCTGCACAAAAACAATCACTACAGGCATTTTCCTCTTTCAATGCGTGCTGTAGAATGCAGCAGGCATTGGAAGAGGAAAAAAACGAGGAGAAATTAAAACATTTCTCCTCGTTGTGCTCTACGCTACCCCTAGGGTGGCGTAGCAGACTGACGCATTTCCATGTTTACGAATCCTCGTGAATCTAGAAATGTGTTTGGTTCCATGGGTGTTACGTGGGAACACCCACAGAAACACCCATGAAACGCCCCCTTTCACGCAAAGTGCTGCATGTAAAGGGGCCGTATTTACAAGGACAGGAAAAGCCACGCAGGGTGGCGCTTTTCCTGTCCTTGTAAATATGGGCCAGTGTGATGGCTGCCAGTGCGACACAAAAAGTGACGTACCGGCAGCGCAAGGGGCCTGTAAATCTTGAAAAAGTGTCTTTTTCAGGAATGCAGGCTTCTGAGCTCCAGTTGCCAGGATTCTGCTTCAACAAATATGCCTCCACTACGGCCTTTGGAGCATGTGACGTTCATAGCAAAGTTTAGTCCAACATTTCTCTAGGCACTACTTTTGCGTAGGAAAAAAGTTCAAGAAAATATTCCCGTTCCTTGCCCAGATGTCCTACGAAAGGCCCAGCATACTCGTTGGACATTCAGTATTAGACAGGAACATGTATGTATGTATGTATGTATAGGCATTTATATAGCGCACTACTTACCCGGAGGGTCCCAAGGCGCTTCGACCGCTGCGAAACCCTTCCTGGCTTCCCTGAGAGATGGTCCCTTAATGGGTATCTCCAGCGTGAGACCAGGCATCCCCGGCGGTCTGGTGCGGCCGTTAGTGAAGATGAGGCAAGCTAGTGCCCAGAGTTGCCGAGTGTGATCGCTGATCAGAGTGGGCACCGAGGCGAGAGAATTATCGAGTCCGCTGACCCTGGTCCAGAAACCTGCCGCGTCGGGAATCGAACCCTGGTCCCGGGCCGTCCTCTGCTCTCGGGTCTGCCGCCTCTAACCAGTGAGCCACACTACTTCACTATACAGAGTTAAGTGCATAGTTATAAACTTGTCCAATCGCAAGCCGGTTTGTGGCCATATACCAGTATGAGTTACTGGACTTTTAAAAATACTGGGCATTAACCAGATCATTGGCGGGACCTTTGGTTGGGCTTCTTTCCAGCTGTGAGTTTTGGTGCAGTGTCATGAATGATGACGCTGACAAACTTCAAGCAAAAGTTTATGGAAGCTCCCACTATTGTCAGACTACTTTTTAAGAATCCAGCGCTATAGGGTGCCTATTAGTATCAACGCTTCTTTGTTGAAAAAATACACTTTTGGAATTTAGAAGATAATTTATTATACTTTCATTAAATAGCATGAAAGCCCATCCATGGGTGTGTGTAGTCACTACAGGTGCCACGTGAAGCAACAGAAGATGTTGTAGCACCAAGGCTAAAGTGCTGCATATTTCCTGTACACAACATCTCGCCACACAATTCTACGCCACACAATTCCACAACAAAAAATTCTTATGTGCCCAGACTCAGTTTTAGTATGATACCTGCGCAGGCAAAAGATTGATAATACTGGGGCTGATTCACAGAACTAACTTAAGACAAAAACCTAAACTTACTACTTATGGTATTCACAGAAGTTAGGATTTTGTCTTAAGACAGACTTAAGACAGACTTAAGACAGAATCCTAACTTAAGTCTGTCTTAAGACAAAATCCTAACTTCTGTGAATACCAAAAGTAGTAAGTTTAGGATTTTGTCTTAAGTTAGTTCTGTGAATCGGGCCCAGAGCTCCGTCCATCATTGAGTTTAATGACTTGTGAAAACAGGTGGGTGAGTCAACCAATAAGCAGGGAGAGCCGAGTCAGCGCCATGCCAAAGGTAGGCTCTGGCTTTAACCCCTTCCAGGCTGATGACGAGCTGGGCTCGTCATGGCGTAGCCTCCTTGCACGCTGATGACGAGCCCAGCTCATCACGTAAAGTGCGATTTAAAAAATCTCAGCGTGCGAGCGGAATTCCGCTAGCGCGCAAGAGGTTAAGATTCCACGTATGAGCCGAGCCCTGAAAATGTCTTGCATGCAAATAATGCAGCAGACATCATGTGTCAAATTATCATACGGTGAGTTCAGAATTGTGTATTTCAGACGGAGGAGTTTCACTTTAGTACATCAAATTATTTCAAAAGTATTTATTAAAAGTAGGAGTTTTTAAACTTGTCCTGAGAAACATTTCTGCCACCACACTTATAACCATGCTATTCGTGAACTAAGGCAAGTCAGTTGTCACGTGCATCCCATATATAAACTAGAGCCCAAATTTGCCAACATTTCATATAATGCAGGGCTGCATTTGAGGTTGCTGCACTGCGTGGAAAGGAGAGAGCAGAACTGCACCATATTCTCAAAGAAATGGCGCAGTTCTGCTCTCTGCCTGCACTGGTGCACTTTGGGCTGCCTCGCACCAACACAGGCACCCTTGTGCCTGCTTGCAAAGGTGCCTGCGTTCTGGCCAGGATAGCTTTTGTGCAGGAAGGGGCACCTCTGGGCACAAAAAGTAGCCATGGAGGAGTTTTCCTCTTTGCATGTGTGCTGTAGAATGCAATGGGGTAATAGGAGTGATTTCTCGACCCCCTTGCATGGCTGTTCACACTTTGTTTGGGAAACATGCATAAGTCTCTCTGATATTTTAATGGATGCCTCTGGGAGCCTTCAGTTAAATACTGAGTAGAAAGCTCTTTCCAATGCTACTGCTGGTTCAGCCACTACGCCAATATTTACTGGAGCCATACATTCCCACTGAGAAGCTGTGAGCAGTACATAGTGGGAAGGAATGTGTATAAAGCTCAAGACAACTGGCGAATTTAATTGGTTTTTAGATTTTGTATCATAGGCAGAACATTTGTTGGATTTGAGTTTTATGAGGGTATTCATTTTTTTTAACAGCAACTTTACATAACATAACATGATGCAATGCAGCATTTGTTTAGTATTCATTCAAAAGACCCCCGAGTGCTCACAAAGGTGCTTGGTGCTGAGAATAGAAAGTACCTCACTGAATATGATCCAAATATTGCCATTTGTACCATTTTATTCTTCCTAGATTTAGGGTTTTATTGAGAGTTCAGCACACGGGTTACTCTGTCACAAGCGTGAAGGTTATCGCGTCCGACATACATATTACAAGTGCCATTGGATATAATGCACATTGGCGATGCAGTAACCCGTCCTCTGAGCCCAAAATCAGGGGGCATATTATCAAGGGGGTTTATCTCCGCTTTTTTGGCATTAAAAGCCAAGAAAGCGGAGATAAAATTATCTCCCTATTACCAAGCTGTCGCTAACACCAGTAAGCGACAGCTAGTAGGAGATAGCAACCATCTTGGGCCCCACTTTGCATCTCAGTGATATTTATCACTAATGACATGCAAAGTGGGCGTGCCAAGATGTTAGCGACTGAAAACAGTCGCTAACATCGTTATCTCCTATTACCAACTTTTGGAGATATTCGCGCTAAGCGCGATTATGTCCAAAAGCTAACACCTGCCCTGAGCCGCAGCTCAGCGGTAAATTTTTGTCTCTAACCAAGATAATTATCGCTATTGCTTGGTAATATGCCCCTTGGTCCTTAATTTGGTTATTTGTGCGCCCACATGTCGAATTAAGCAACGAGGAAAACAAACAGTGTAATTAACAACAAGTGAAGGAATGATCCCTTTTCCTGGAATAGCAGTTCACATTTTGTGGGTGAAACACACTGAACCATCAAGTATTGTTTACTCTTTTAATGAGGTCTTCACCCAACAGTTCTCGGAGTATGTTCATCATGTAGAGTAGACAGATCAGAAAGAAGTTACATATACAGAGAAAAATAGCACATTCGATATCGAACATAAAAGATATTTTGTTCTTGTTCAGAAGGATGGTCGAAAAATGTTGGTACATTTGGGAACATTCCCACTAAATTCTTTCAGAGGAATTTTTGAGAGGCGTAAAACAATTTGTTACTCCCTTTCTCACTAGCCACTGGTTCCTCTAACTCACCTCTTGCTGTTTTATTTAGGATTCTCTGCAGAGTGACTGCTCTTACCCCTGCCCAACCCTTCACGGATTCAACCCGTGCCGACCGGGTCTCCAGTTTGTAGCCCAGGTGTCATAGAGTGCAAGGAGAGGCACGAGGCAGAGCAACGTCACCTCAAGAACCCAGAGAGTCAGATGAATGCACTCTTGAGGGTGTCTGTCAATAAAGCCAGCTTAGAGGTTCTGGGTTAGATCTGGTCAACCCTTCCACCAACAATTATTTCAGACTTTGGTTTCCTTCCAAGGATCATCTTTGTTATTCATCTTTTTTCTAACCAATAAAATGTGCACAAATTATCATCCCTCTTGAACTCTTCCCATGGTACTACCACTCCTCTTGTCATAATATTGTCCTCTATTCCTTCCTCCTTATAGATGTCTGTCTTTCCTTCCTTTTTCACTGTCACCTCGTTATGGGGCATATTTACAAAGAAGTGGCGGAGTGAGGCGTTATCTGTCATGGCTGAACGCCTCACTGTGCCACTTCAGAAATGCAAAGCTGCGCCTTATTTACAACAATATGGCGCAGCCTTGCATTTGCGCCTGTCCTGGCACTACAATTAGCAGGATAGCGGCAATGTAGGCACCATTGCACCATAGTGCAAGGATGTTTGCGTACAGGGGGGGATTGTTTATGTACAGGAAGGTCCCCCTTTCTGCACATAGACAACCTTGAAATGCCATTTTGTCACTTCTTTGTGTGCTGCTTAATACAGTAAACATAGAAGTGACAAAATGTAAAAAGAATTTAAGGATTGTTTAGGTGCAGGAAGGGTTACCTTCCTGAACATAAACAACCAAAGGCAGCACACATGGAAAAGGCAAAAACGAGGGGAAATAAAGCATTTCTCCTCGTTTTGCCAAGTTAAGACCAGGTTCACCTTGTCTAAATTCTGGCACTGCCTCCTATTTATGCAGTTCTTGTAAATAGGGGGAAGAATCTAAATGAATGGGTGTTGCAGTGGAACGCCCACCCCAACACCCGCTGCCCACCCCTTTAACGCTAAGCATAGTGTGATAGGGGGCCTTATTTACAAAGCAGCGTTAAGCCACGTTAAGTGTGCTTAACAATGCCTTGAAATTAGGGCGAAACCTCTATCTCCACAGAAACGTGACAAAAACTGACGTTCCCGTGGCGATCGGGCCTTGTACATATGCCCCCAAGCTTCTTACCTTACCACTTTCATCTCTTACAGCTCTTTACATCGCTAATTCTTGGCTCTCTCCCGAAACTCTTTTTAGCCACGATGCTTACCTTCATTCTGCAGCACACATTAAAAGAGAAAAATGCCCCAGGGGGATTGTTTTTATGTGGGAAGGTGCCTCTTCCTGCACAAAAACAATCCTACTTACAAAGCAGGCATCCTTGCACCATGGTGCACGAGTGCCTGCATTGGCGCTAGGCAGCACATTGCGAGCCAGTGCTGGGAAAAGGCAGGAGTGCATCAACAATTGTTAGATGCAACACAATCCTGCCATTTCTCTGTCACACAGTGACGCACGATGACTTGTTGCACTGAGGGACATTTTGAGAAATGTGTCACTAATGTTTGATCTAGTTGTGATTTTGGTGCTCATCTCCATGGTGTTGGTGAGTGTGTGCTTTGTGAGTTTGGTCCCTAGTATGGCTACTTAGTGGCTCTTGTTCTTGCTCTTTGTTCAGCTGATGGTTGTGGTGGTGGTGGTGATGGCTATGTTGCTCTTCGTTGGTATTCGGGTGAGGTGAATCAAGTTGGTCTTTACCATGTTGATTGATTTGCTCTTGATTTTGTTCTATGCTAGGAGGCTTCTGGTTGTGGTTCTGGTGCTCCTCTTCACCACTGATGTGCAGTTTATGTCTGACTGCATTTTGCCCATGGGGTGACTGATTTTCTTCTTTTGGAGGCATAGTAGTTGACTGTTGGTCCACCTTCATCCACACTGTTGCATTTTCTAGAAAAGAAGTTCCATTCCTGGTAACCTGTGATGGGAGTGTAAAATAGAGTATGTTAATGGTTTCTTCCCATTGAGTTGCAGCGGGTCAGATTTCTTGGTGTGACATTTCCTCTACAGACTCATCTCCACATTGGTGTAATATTACCGCAGGCAGGCCCTGTGGTGCAGGGGGGTACCGAGCTCCACGGGAACCCCTCAGCGCAGCCGGCACTGTGCATGGGCGTCCGGCCTGAGAGCTCCTGACTGGGTGGGGGTCCTCCATGCACTTAGCTGGGGGGGACCCCCTGGCGTTTCGTTACATCACTAAGGAGCTTATTTACAATCCCCTTACGCCACAGGTACGTCACTCTCTCCCATATTAAAAGTGACGCGCAAGGGGCTTATAAATAAGCCCCCACGGGCATATGTACAATATTTTGATGCACTGCAGTTCAGCAAGCCTTCCTGCTGCCGTGTGTCAGAAGAAAAGGGCAGGAATGTGCCGTATCGATAAGATACGGTGCATTCCTGTCCTTTCCCCTGAACCAGTGCACAATGGGCTGCCATGCCCCAACACAGGCACCCTTATGCTACGGTGCACGGGTGTCTGCGTTGGAGGGGTGATTGTTTTTGTGCAGGAAGGAACACCTTCCTCCACAAAAACAATTATGAGAGGTGTTTTTCTCTTTCTATGTGTGTTGCAACGCTTAACCAAAACCCTCCTGCAAAATCATTAAACCCAAACCTTGCAGCCACCAACCTCACACAATGGATCACCCACAGCGCTGACGAATTAGCACCCTTAAAAAAACATCAAATCAAGCAAGGTAGCAAAAAAGCCCCCTGGTTCAACAATGACCTTAAGAAATCCAAGAAGTTCTGTCGCACCATCGAGAAAACATGGAGAAAAAACCCAAACACCGACAACCTGGCCACCTTCAAGAACGCCACCCGCAAACACCACCAACTGATCCGATCCACCAAGAAGTCAGCATTCAAGGATCGACTTGACAACAACGCCCACAACAGCAAGGAACTATTCAACATTGTCAAAGAATTTACCAACCCCACCGCTGGCACCAACGACATCACTCCCTCCCAAGACCTCTTCCACAACAAAATCGCTGACATACATAAATAGCTTTGACAACCAGTCCGGAGACCAGTCCACCCCACCCACCTCCGAACTAAAACCCCCTCCAACAACCTCGGCACCTGGAACCCAATCACCACTGAAGACACCATCCGCCTGATGAACTCCATCCACTCAGGATCGCCAACCGACCCATGTCCCCACCACATTTTCAACAAAGCAGACTCCATTATCGCACCCCATCTCCGAGATGTCATCAACTGCTCCCTCAACTCCGCTACCTTCCCGGAAAGCTGGAAACATGCCGAACTCAGTGCCCTCCTGAAGAAACCTACCGCAGACCCCACTGAACTTAAGAAACGACCGCCCCATCTCGCTCCTCCCATTCCCTGCCAAAGTCATTGAGAAAGCCGTCAACAGTCAGCTCGCCGCCTTCCTCGAATCCAACAAATCCCTCGACCCCTCACAGTCCGGCTTCCGAGCCAAACACAGCACCGAGACCGCCCTCATCGCAGCAACAGACGACATTCGAACTCTACTGGACAACGGAGAAACAGCTGCCCTCATCCTACTTGACCTCTCCGCAGCCTTCGACACAGTCTGTCATAGCACCCTTATACAACGCCTCAGCAACGTCGGAATACAAGGAAAAGCATTGGACTGGATCATCTCGCTCCTCGCTGGAAGAACCCAGAGAGTCCGCCTTCACCCTTTCAGATCAGAGGCCACCGAAGTCATCTGCGGCGTACCACAAGGATCATCACTCAGTCCCACCCTCTTCAACGTATACATGAGTCCCCTTGCATCCATCGCACGCCAACACAACCTCAACATCATCTCCTACGCAGACGACCCAACTGATCCTCTCCTTCACCAAAGACCCAAACACCGCCAAATCCAACCTACACGAAGGGATGAAAGAAGTAGCCGAGTGGATGAAGAACAGCTGTTTAAAACTGAACTCGGACAAAACGGAAGTCCTCATCTTAGGTTCATCCCCCTCCGCCTGGGATGACTCATGGTGGCCACCGGCCCTGGGAAACTCACCTACACCTACGGACCACGCACGTAACCTGGGCTTCATCCTGGACTCCTCCCTCTCGATGACCAGACAAGTCAACGCCGTCTCATCATCATGCTTCAACATCTTACGCATGCTCAAAAAAATCTTCCATTGGATCCCCACCGAAACAAGAAAAACTGTCACCCACGCACTGGTCACAAGCCGACTGGACTACGGAAACACCCTTTACGCCGGAACCACAGCCAAACTACAGAAAAAACTCCAACGCATCCAAAACGCCTCAGCCAGACTCATACTAGACATCCCCCGCCAAGCTCACATTTCCAGTCACCTGAAAGACCTCCACTGGCTCCCCGTCAACAAGAGAATAATGTTCCGTCTCCTCACCCAAGCACACAAAGCCCTCTACGACCTAGGACCCGAATGCCTTTTACACCCTCACCCGTCAACTACGATCATCCAATCAAGCCCTCGCCGCAATCCCACACATCCATAGATCCAGATGGGGGGAAGATCCTTCTCCTACTTAGCGGTCAAAACCTGGAATTCTCTCCCTGCCCACCTCCACCTTACACAGAACCACCTCTCCTTCAGAAAACAACTAAAAACTTGGATATTCGATAAGTAAAGTAACCCCCTCCCTCAAGCGCCTTGAGACCCTCTGGGTGAGTAGTACGCTATACAAATGTTAAACTTGACTAACTTGACTTAAAAGTTGACCATTTGGCATCCTTCTCACCTCCAAAGTGGTGTTGAGTTCATAAAAAGTACAGTTCCCACAGTGGTCCTTGAGGTAAGTAGACCGGATTGCTGCCTCCACATATGGAAAGTGGAGATAGCTGTATGGCAATCTGATATGGAAGGTTAACCGGCCACACCTGGAAAACAAAAGCAACACTGATCAACAGCAGTCAAGAAAAACAACACAAACGTTTCATATTCCCTTTATTGCAAGAGCAGAAGGGACACTCCCTGTAGGTTCAAGAGAATAACCTACCCTTTTGAGGCAAGTGGAAATATTCTTACTTTTTTGCAGGTTAGAAAGCTTTTTCAGTTTTAGCAGTTCCGGAGTTATAATATACACATAAACATCTGGGAGCTCCATTAATTGTAATTGTTATAATTGTAATTGCATTTATATAGCACTTACTATCCCTGAAGAGGCATTAAAGCACTTTTTCGTCGAGTAGCACGCTACTCCGGAATCCATAAAGGATTAGTGTTGAATTAGTATAGTGAAATATGAAAATTAATTTGAGTGGTGGATAGGTTAGTCAATTATTTGGATTCTGAAGGATAGTGGAGGGATAGAAGAGGGAAAAAGGATTGCATTTATATAGCGCTTGTTACCCTGAAGGGCTGTTGATGTGCTTTTAAGGCGAGTAGCACGCTACTCCAGGACCCATAAAGGACAAGTGGTGAATTATTATCGTGACATGTGAAAGTAATTTGAGTGGTGGATATTAGTCAGTTATTTAGATTGAGAAGGATAGCGGAGGGATAGAAGAGGGAAAAGGGTTTGCATTTATATAGAGCAGAGGTCTTCAAACTTTTGGATGCTGAGACCCCCCCTGTCAACATTTTCACGTGTGAGGACCCCCTCATGACAAACATTTCCAAACCTGTAGGCAGAATCTGCACATGCATCAAACTCCAGCTCTGGTCCAGGCAGCACAACAAGTTTTGGTCCCAGAGGAGCAGTGGGCAAAAAGCCTGGATTCATGGCTCTGCCAGTGCCGCAGGTTAACAAACGGTTTCCTAAGCCTACATACTCAGGGGCAGATTTACAAGCCCCCTGCGCCACCACTACATCACTTTTTGTGACATATTGGTGGTGCAGGGGGCCCCTGCATATTTACAAGGAGAGGAAAAGCCACCCTGCGTGACTTTTCCTCTCCTCGTAAATATGTCCCCTTCACATGCAGCACTGTGCGTGGAAGGGGAGCTCCATGGGTGTTGCTGTCGGTGTTCCCACGCAACAACCATTGAACAAGACACATCTCCATATTTACGAGAAATCGTAAATCTGGAGATGCGTGTGAATGCTACGCCACCCTAGAGGTAGCGTAGCAAGGCGCAACGAGGAGAAATGTTTTCATTTCTCCTCATTTTTTCCTCTTTCAATGCTTTCTGCATTCTACAGCAGGCATTGAAAGAGGAAAATGCCTGTAGTGATTGTTTTTGTGCAGGAAGGTGCCCCTTCCTGCACAAAAACAATCTCCCCACGACGCATGCATCCTTGCACACTGGTGCAAGGGTTCCTGCACCGGCGCATGGCTGAAGCTTGTGCGCCAGCGCAGGGGAAGGACAGAGATGCGACATATTCTTGTAAATATGTCGCTTCTCTGTGCTTTCCAAACTAACAGAGCACGGCGCAGCAAAATGACTTGCGGCACCATGCTGTGTTACTTGTTGTAAATCTGCCCTAAAGTGCTTTAAAAAAATTTCAACTCCAGCACATCCACAGGACCGAATTCTCACGAGTGCCGAGATGCAATGGGACTTGTATATAATGTTTTTATAAGATAAATTATTCTTATGATAGAAATTGGCAAAAGTGAAAAACATTTTGGGGCTGATTTATAAGCCCCTTGCACCACTATAACATGGGAAAAGCCCGGGCTGAGACACAGGCGAGGAGAAGGGGGCTGAAACCATTGTAGTTCTATGGGCCTGGGCAGAAGTTTGACTGGGAATGCACGACCCCCTTTGTATCACTCCATGCCTCCCCTGGGGGTCGTGCCCCACTGTTTGAAGACCCCTGATATAGACTTTGTTTCCCTTGATGGGGTGTTAAAGCACTTTTTTGGCGAGTAGCACGCTATTCCGGAACCCACAATGGATTAGAGTTGAATTAGTATAGTAAAATATGAAAGTAATTTGAGAGGTGGATATTTTATTCAGTTATTTGGATAGAGAAGGGTAGGGGAAGGATAGAAAAGGGAAAAAAGGTTTGCATTTATATTGTGCTTGCTACCCCTGATGAGGTATTGAAGCGCTTATTAAGGACATCTGCAAAAGATATCCATTGGCTATAAACACATCCATCTTGTGGAACTCAAGGCATTCAACGCTTAAGATGATTTTTTTCTCAATTTATGAAAGGAAGTGCTCTGAATGTTTTTAAAGGAAACTGACGAACATGAGTCCAGGTAAGCGATCTAGGGCTTGAACTTGAAGGTGAATATACTTGGCAAACGTTTTAACTCACAACTCCCTTTTATTGGTATTTGAGCCATCTTCCACCACAATTTACCACAGACAAGCTTACAATTAAAAAAGGTTGATTCCACTTCTAAATTATCAGGCACTTCATCTTGTGAGGGTCATTAAGGAAGGTAATTTAAGCTTGGTAGTCAGTTTTCTTGTATTTTGTTGGTTTTACCTCTCTTTGAGACAGACTCCTCTATCATCGACACATAGATATTCCTTACTTACCATCACCTCTCCTATTCCACTTACAAATGCATAGAAAAAACAGGTTTGTGGCTTAAACATGTGTCACCCTACATATTTTCCCCCCTTCAGCCTATAAAAAGAGGTAATTTTACCATCAAACTTGCTCGCTTAGCCAGGACCCTCAAACATCTTCCATGCTAAGGGGCTAATTTACAAGCCCCTTGCGCCACCAGCGCGTCACTTTTAATATGGGAAGAAGTGAAGTACCAGTGGCGCAAGGGGCTTTTAAATAAGCCCCTAAGGTGTTTAAAATTGAGGATAATCTTCTGTGGGGGATCATAATAAAAATCTTAGCTGAATTCCACCCAAAACACACACGTATCGCTGTGTCCTTGTATATTTCTCTGGTTATCTAGAGATGGGTGGCTTTTCCTTGCACACCCATGCTGCTGTGGACACCGCACACCACCCATTTCTCTTATAAGTGATCCTGCTCAATTTCACACAACGGAGGCAAAGGGTTAGGGCTTTCCTACTGCAAACATTAGGAGTTCACAAGATATAACTGTTTTCAAGCGAGGCATTAAAAAAATTATTTTATCATATTAATATTGTGCTATAAGGAGCTGTACAACTAGTTTTGTTTCGGAAAATAGTCGTAAAGAACATGGGGTATATTAGCAACAACTTGCGATAAATATCGCAAACCTTGCTTAGCGCAATTTTTTTTATCGCCTCCTATCGCTGGATATTATTGCGGCGATAACACGCTATTAGCAACGTTTATCTCCAATGCGATAAACTATCTGGCGATAGTGGCAAAATGCATGAATAGCGCTGGAAATCCAGCGATATTCACGCATTAACGCCATGGTGGACTTAGCCTGACAATCCACCTCCCATTGAAGAAACAGGTAAGTCATGTTTTTAGCAGGTGTCAAATTCTAGCGATAATCACGCTTAGTGCGACTTTTATCATCGCTTCGCCTGCGTTGCCAATAGAGGGAAGTTGTGTTAGCAACTGTTTTCAGTCGCTTTTAGTTGGGAATTCCTACCTTGCATGTCATTTGCGATAATTATCACTGGCATGCAATGCAACAGGAAAACCAGCTGCTATCGCCAGAAAGCTGTCGCTAACGCTTGGTAGTGACAGCTTGCTGATAGGGCTAAAGCGGGGATAAGGCCTTTGGTAATATGCCCTGTGATTTTTAGATTGCAATACCTTTACCAAACATTTATTACCATGCAGGTTTTTACCACATGACGTTAACATGCATTTAAGATAAGTATAGAGGCTTGGGGGTCTCCTCTCAAAAAGATAAAAATGAAATATATCTATATATATATATCTATACTACTATTATAAAGAGAGAACTTGCACCTTTTGGCCAGGTAAACTCGGGAACCACAGCACCAATCACAACACCCAATACAGCGTTGGAAAGGGCAGTTGCAGCAGAAGGACATAGGCTATGCAGACGCCCACCATATACATTTAAAATGTAAAAGAACCGTGCCAGCAAAGTAGTCCCTTGTGGGCGTCTCTGCATTGTGCTGCGGGTGTGTGCTGGGGGCGTGACAATCGCGGGGAGGAGGGGGCATTCCGTCACGAGTGTTGTTTTTTCTTCCCAGGTTCTATACATTCCTGCTCCCTTTAAATAGTAATTCAGTGGAGGTCTCATTCTCTTAGAACCACCCCAAGCACAGTTATGGGCAAAAATACAACTAAAAGGCCCTGCAAAGCATTATGGGATAAGCTTAGCATAATTTTTAGCATTCATGAAAGGGTTTCAATGTTTTTGAATTTTACTCATCAGGGACATCTTGGGTTGACGAGGTGAACTGCAGCTTGATGTATAATATTTTAAATGCTAATGCATTTGCCTCATCAGGGACATCTAGGGACGGCGAGGTGAACTGCAGCTTGATAAATAATATTTTAAATGCTATTGCATTTGCATCATCAGGGACATGAGGTGAACTGCAGCTTGATGTATAATATTTTAAATGCTATTGCATTTGCCTCTTGGGGACAACTGGGGAGAAGGAGGTGAACTGCAGCTCTTTTAGAATTATTTGGATACTATAATATTCACTTCCCACTGCTAATCTCGTCCCATAATGGTTTGCAGGGGCTTGATCTCAAAATCATCACCTCTCTCACTGCTTGCTGGAAGCTAATTTCAGTTTTGTGAAATGACTATATGCATTTTAGCATGTAGAAATACTTGTTATTTTACCTTGAATATATGAGGTTTCTGTTTTAATAATTGGAAATCTGACGGAACAAAATATTGCAGATTTATTGTACCAAGTTCGCGCCAATTCTGCCCACCCTTACTTTAAATACCCCTGCACCCTATATTCATAACCCACCCTTACTCTATAAAATACCCCAACACCCTTAAACACTAACCCATCTTAACCCTATAAATCTATCCTGTACCCCAAAACCCAAACCTATCCCTAAACCCTAAAAATACCCCTGTACCCCAAAACCAAAACCTAGCCCTGAACCCTATAAATACCCCTGTACCTCAAAACCCAAACATACCCCTGAACCCTAAAAATACCCCTGTACCCCAAAACCCAAACCTACCCCTGAACCCTAAAATACCCCTGTACCCCAAAACCCAAACCTAGCCCATAACCCTTAAAATACCCCTGTACCCCAAAACCCAAACCTAACCCTGAACCCTTAAAATACCCCTGTACCCCAAAACCCAAACCTACCCCTGAACCCTAAAAATACCCCTATACCCCAAAACCCAAACCTAGCCCTGAACCCTAAATATATCCCTGTACCCCATAACCCAAAACTATATCTGAACCATTAAAATACCCAAACACCCCAAAACATATACCTCAGTACCCCAAAACATATACCCCTATACCCAAACTTACCTTATCCAAACATTAAAAAAAACATGCTTTTACCATTCATGCATTTACAACGAATTTCGTTGTAAATGTATGCGTGATAAAAGCATATAAAATGTAATGCCATGCGTTATAATGGCATTGTGGAGTCATGGTACTTGCGTAATGAAAGTATGCAGAGTGATGGTATGCGGAAAGAAATTTGCAGAATAATGGGTGTTTACCCCCCCCCCCCCCCCCGTAAGTACATTGACGGCACGGCAGCCCACATCTCCAGCAACATACTCATATTTTTTCACCACCAATTGGAAAAATGCACAGGTCTCTCTTATTGATGCCCAGCACCGAACTACACTTTTAGACACACCTCCCACCACAAGTTCTAGAATTGCGAACTTTAGAGATAGGGAGCTACGTTAGAATCTCAGCATCAGCTCAACATCCTGTGATTCCAGGCAAATCGCTTTGTCTCCCCGTGCCTACCACAAATCAATGTGTTCTTCTGTAATGTAAATTGTGCTCATGCCATGTTGTCGAGTTCGCGCTATATAATATTGCAAGGAAAATAAAGTAGGGAAACTCGAGTTCACACACTACTGAACGCGCACTACTAAGTGCATCAGCAGTGCACTGTGAATCGGAGCGTTTCAAAGGCCTGTCACAGATAGGAAATGCAATCAAAATGAAATCCTACGAAACAATATACTACTGGCCGGCAGCAATTCATACCCGGACAACGTCGGGACGGGCTGCTAGTATATATATATATATATATATATATATATTTATATATATATATATATATATATATATATATATATATATATATATATACACAGAGATATGTACAAATATATTTAAATGTATCTTACTAATACTTACTTTAGTTAGATTAATAATGCATGGTAATGGTTATGCAATAAAAGCATATGCGTACTAGTAAAATGCAAGATGAAAAATGTGTTGAAAATGTATTCAATGTTTTTACTTGCATTGTGCCGTCACACAAACATTTGTTTCTAGAAAGTAAGCCTTATTATCCGGTAGACCAGGCTTCTCGAACAATTAGCTTGTGAGCGACTGTGTAGTTCTCCAGGTACCTGTAAGTAACTCTCTTGTCTGTAGCCCAGGGAACTTAATTCGAATTTTTGCTTGGTTGAGTTAATATATGTATACCATAATTGAAAAGTGTATTTTCAAGAAGAAAATGTGTGTGTTTTCAGGATGCATTTGTTGATGTTTGGGGAAAGATGGTTGAATTACAAAAATATATTTAAAGCGGCTAAATATCAAATGGTGTTGGGGAAACGTATTACTAATATTATTAACTGTATGCAAGGGACATTGCCGCTATGGCTGTTATGTGTTACCCATGCAGATGCATTCTACACTGGCAAAGCATTTTGGCATTACTGCTGCAACTATGCCTGATGCACTGAGGTGATCACTGCTGGTAATCCTGCCTATGGTAGCCGCAAATGCAATCTTGTCTTGTATGGTTACTATGACATTATAAGTAGCTCAGGAGGAATTTCACAGAACATAAGTAGCTCTTACTACAGCAAAGGTTGGAGACCCCTGATGTACGCATATCCTGGGTTGGAGACCCCTGCTGTAGAGATATCTTGTTTACATCTGAAGTTTCCACGATGTGCGACTGTGGAACCCACTGTGCCAGGGACTTCTTTTGCGTAGCAGCTTAGCCACATATATTTCACTACGATGCCAGTGAGACGTGCAAGTTAAGGAAACGTGGGAGTCAAAGCGTACTCAGGAGATATGATAAACGCAACTAAGCATCCTCTGTGGCCAATCACACCAGCCTTACAAACATGCCATTTCAGACCTGTGCGTAAAGGAAAGTCAAGTGTTTCTCTATAAGACACTGATCCCTTGGTTTTGGAGACTTCTTACAGTAGCAAAAGGATCTCACCTGTCGTAAATTAGAAAATCATCCTTCTCTCCTCCCAGGATCTCCCAGATGTCTGGCTCTTCATGCTTTTGCTGGTAGACGGGCACTCCCTCAGGGGCACGCCGTTTCAGCTCGGGGTATAGGTACCTGGAAAGAGGGTCCTTTTCGTTGACGATGAAGTAGCTGATGTTTTCTAGTTGCTGATTGGACAGCTTATCACGCAGGCTGCCAAGGCTACAGAAGGTAGGGGGGCGACATTTAGCACACATAGAATTTCAGTTAAAAAGCCAGCATGAAGGAGGCTACACCAGTGATATAATTTAATATATTTTTCTAAGAGTCGTTGAATATTGTCAATCAGTTCTCATACTCATTCTTCAACATGAAAAGTTCATAATTATTTATTTGTTAATTTTTTATATATGATGAGGTTTAATAGAGCACAATGCCTTCCCCTAAAGGTGTACATTATGATGGTGGGATGCACACCTTCTTTTTTTGCACTCCGTGTTTATCAAATGTTTATCCAAGAGTGCGTGCATATCGGTAGGATGCCATGCCCAAACTGCACCTCAATTTAACAAAACGCCGAATGGGGCATCACTATGCCCGAAACCGATAGCACAGCACAGCTATCGGTTTGGGGCATAGTGATGCCCCATTCGGCGTTCCCCTAAAGGTGTGACAGCTTCGTAAAGCAAGAACTGTTGCGCACCATAATAGTTTGTATCAGAACCGGTTTGTGGCTATGGGGCAATCAGAGATTACTACACTTCAAATGTGACATTTTGGCATAAATTCACAAACATGTGGGGCCAGATGTACGACCATCTGTAGCAGTCGCAAATGCCAACTGAGCAGTTGGCAACCACTAAATAGGTCCGTGGCATTTCACACACTATTTTGCAAGTTGGTAACCTATTACCGACTCGCAAAATAAGGTTTGCGACTCACTACTAGGAAAGGGCTTATCAAGGGCGTCTTTTCCTAATACCAACTCGCATTGCCATGTATGAATGTTTTGCAACTGAAATGCAGTCGCAAAACATTCAGATTTTACCCTCAATTGAAAGTTGGTGGTAGAACAGTCACCCATGGGAAAGGGGTCCCTAAGGGTCCCTTTCCCCTTTGCGAATGTGTACGCACTGCCTACTCTTGAAAAATGAAACTGAAAAGTTTTTTTTTCTTTTTGAATCGCATCAATATCCATTAAGCAGTCACAGGGTTTGGCTCTCGACGGAGTCGACCCCCCTCCACTGTTGAGGGGCAACGCACGCCACTGCATCCTCTGCTGGGGTCTGTATGCAAAAGTATGGAGGCAAAAGAAGAGAAGCAAGCACCCACTGCTGAGATCTGGAAGCGGAGGTGTGGAAGCAGGAGAGACAAACACCTACTGTGCTGAGTTTTGTAACCAGGGGCATGGAAGCAGGAGAGACAAGCACCGATTGTGCTGAGCTTTGTAAGCAGAGGCATGGGAGCAGGAGAGACAAGCACTAACTGTGCTGAGTTTTGTAACCAGGGGCATGAGAGCAGGAGACACAAGCACCTACTGTGCTCGGATCTGTATAGAAAGGATGGAGGGAAGAGAGACAGGTACCTACTGTGATAAGATCTCAGTGCTAAGGATTGAAGCAGGGGAGACAAGCGCCTTCTGTGCTGAGCTCCCTGTGCAAAGGATGGAGGCAGGGGAGATAATCACCAACTGTGCTGAGCTCTCTGTGCAAATAATTAGATGCTAAAGATCCAAGCACCTTCTGTGCTGAGATCTGTGTAGAAAGGACTTTGCAGGAGAGACAAGCACCCACTGTGCTGAGATCTGTGTGGAAAGTATTAGAGGCAGGAGGGACAAGCACCCAATGTTAGAATCTATATGTAAAAGGATGGACTGACAGGATATGTTTGCAAAAGGATTGAGACACAAGGTACAAGACAGTAAAACTGTGATCTATGTGCAGAGGGATAGAGACAGGGAATAATAAGAACATGCTGCTGAGGATTTCAATCACTTGGATGAAGAAAGACAAATGCCCAGAGGAGCTATGTTTGCAAAAGGATAGAGCACAGGTACTCACAAATATTCTCTCGGGTGCCAAATTTACAGTGTGGTTTGTGGGCGAAGGCCGTACCGGTGGGGCGGGGTCAGTGGGGGAGTGGACGGGGCTAGAACCAAAAAAACTGTGACCATGAGTTTGAACACAGGCCCCTGCAGCGAACGCATTTGTCCACTGAGCCACCGATCTGGCATACACACATCTCTCTCTCTCTCTCTCTCCCTCCCTCTCTCCCTCCTTGTCTCTATCTCTCTCTCCCTCTGTCTCTCTCCCTCTCTCTCCCTCTGTCTGTCACCCTGCCTGTCTACGTCCCTCTGTCTCCGTCTATATGTCTCGCTCCTTCTGACTCGCTCCCTCTGTCTGTTTACCTCCCTCTGTCTCCCTTTATCTGTCTCGCTCCCTCTGTCTCCCTCCCTCTGTCGCCTTCCTCCCTCGGTCTGTCTCCCTTCCTCTGTCTCCCTCCCTCTGTCTCGCTCCCTCTGTCTGTCTCCCTCTATCTGTCTCCATCCCTCTGTCTGTCTCCCTCCCTCTGTCTGTCTCCCTCCCTCTGTCGGTCGCCCTCTGTCTCCCTCTCTATGTCTCCCTCTCTCCCTCCCTCTGTCTCCTTTCTATTTATATCTCCCTCCATCTGTCTGTCTCCCGCTGTCTGTCTCCTTCGGTCTCCCATTGACTCCGACCCTGTCTCCCTCTGCCCCACTCCCTCTCTGTCTCCCTCCCTCTGTCACCCTCTGTCTCCCTCCCTCTCCCCCCCTCTCTACCTCTGTCTCCCTCCATCTCCCTCTCCGTCTCTCTGCTTCTCTGTCTCTGTCTGTCTCAGTCTCTGCCTCTATCTCTCTGTCCCTGTCTCTATCTGTCTGTCTGTCCCTATCTCCCTCTCTCCCTCTGTCTCCCTCTCCGCTTCTGTCTGTCTCTGCCGCTATCTGTCTGCCCCATCCCTGCCTCTGTCTGTCCCTGTCTCTGTCTCTATCTCTGTCTGACCCTGTCTCCCTCTCTCCCTCTCTCTCTCTCTCTCTATCTCCCTCTGCCTCCCTCTCTCTCGGTCTCCCTCCCTCTCTCTATCTCTCTCTCCCTCACTCACTCTGTCTGTCTCCCTCTATCTCTCGCACTGTCTCCCTCTCTCTGTGTCCCTCCCAGTCTCTCGCTCTGTCTCCCTCTGTCTGTCTCCCTCCCTCTGTCTGTCGCCCTAGTCTCCCTCTCTCTGTCTCTGTCCCTCTGTCTCCCTACCTCTGTCTCCCACTCTCTCTCTCTCTCTCCCTCTGTCTGTCTCCCTCTCTTCCTCTGTCTCCCTCTGTCTACATCTGTCTGTCTCTCTCTCACTCCCTCTGTCTCCCTCTTCCTCCCTCCCGCTGTCTACCTCTCTCTCTGTCTCCCTGTTTCTCTCTCTCTCTGTCTCCCTCCCTCTCCCTCCCTCCCTCTCTCTCCCTCCCTCTCTCTGTCTCCCCCTGTCTGTCTCCCTCCCTCTGTCTCCCTCGCTCTGTTTGCCTCCCTCCCTCTGTGGCCCTTCTCCCTCTGTCTGTCGCCCTGTCTCCCTTCCTCTGTCTCCCTCCCCCTCTGTCTCCCTCCCTCTGTCTTCCTCCCTCTATCTCCCTGTGTCTGTCTCCCTCTGTCTGTCACCCTCTGTCACCTCACCCCAGCTTCCCGGGCACACACACAGCTGCACACGAGTACTTCACAGGACGTTAGAAGACCATTCGCTTGTTAATGAGGCTTTGTTGTGAATCGCCCGGCCCCCATAGAGCAGAGTGTCTCGGAGTCCACGCTGCTGCAGGGGTGTTTGCTTACAATCTTTACATTTTTTTTAAAAACACAGGTACAATGCCTGCAAGGTCTGCGGGCCACCAAGGAAGGCTTGCCGGGCCTGGCGGCCCATGCGTCGTACTATGAGTACCCGTTGGATAGAGGAAAAAAGAAACATATGTCCAATGCTGAAATCATGTGGGAAAAGAAATGGGGGCAGGACAGATAAGTGCACATAAGACAGGAATGTGTGCAAAGAATGAGGAAAAAGAAACTTGCCCATTGCTGAGATCATACAGAATCAGTGCTGCTCCACACCACAGACACCTTAAAGTTTGCCCTTGATCAAGGCAAGGAGGCTGTACTGATTCTGTTGGACCAGTCGGCGGCGTTCGACACCGTATCACACAATATCCTGGGAGACAGATTACAATGCAGCGGAATAAAAGACAAGGCTTTGGCCTGGATTACATCTTTCCTAGACAAACGGCATCAGATCGTCACACTGGGCAGTTACAAATCAGGAGAGAAATGGTTATCATCAGGGGTCCCCCAGGGTTCTTCCCTGAGCCCTACCCTGTTTAACCTTTATATGACACCACTTCTCTCTCTGATAGCCACTTTGACATTGAGTCGATTGCATACGCCGATGACACACAACTAATCCCCACTCTGGACAAAAACTCCTCCGCGGCAGAGGAAAAGTTCCATTACTGCCTCACGGCAGTAATGAATTGGATGAGACAAAATCACCTAAAATGTAATAGCTCCAAAACCGAAATCATGCTGTTTGGAAAATCAAATGTTTTCAGACCCCATTAATGGTGGCCCTCGGACTCCGATGCCCCACCCACAATGGCAGATACAAAAGCATGCACTCGTAACTGCAGACATGTGTTTCCAAATCATCAAAACACTCCGGAAATTCTTTGACCTACTTCCACTAGCTGCTAGGAAGACTGTTGCAGTGGCCCTAATTCTATCTCGCTTGGACTACTGCAACAGTCTCTATGCAGGAGCAAAAAAGATAGTTGTGAAAAGGCTACAAGCGGTCCAAAATTCAGCGGCGAGACTGGTACTGAAGCTCCCCAGCAGGGACTCCTCAGCTGCAGCACTCAAAAAGCTTCACTGGCTACCGGTTCACAAAAGGATTCTCTTTAAGATCCTAACCACCACATACAAAGCCCTAAACGAAACTGGGCCAGAATATCTAAGATCCAACATCAAGCCTTATAGAACCAAACAAACTCTGTGGTCGACATCAGAAAATCTGCTAACTGTCCCCAACTTCAAATTGACCACACGGGGGGAGACTTTGGCGGTACTACGGGACAAAAGCATGGAATGCCCTACCCTCTCAGATGAGGCAGACACAAACGGAATTAACTTTTAGGAGCCTTCTCAAAACATGGATCTCTGCTTTCCCAGATCACTTAGCGCTATCTTAGATTTAAAGTCTCTCCTTCATCACCCCGTCCTCTAGAATATATCACCAGTTGTCTCTTTTATTTCCGCTAAGCGCCAAGATGCTCCTTGGAGTGAACATTGCGCTGTATAAAAAACCCTTTCAGTCATTCATATGTGTTAGGGATGGAGGCAGAAGAGACAATGCCACATTGTTGGATATATATACACTCTACAATCTGAGGGCCTAATTTACAGGGGCATTACGCTGCTGGTGCGTCACTTTTATTGGTGTAATGGGCTCCCACATATTTACAAGGCCAGGTAAAGTCACCCTGCGTGACTTTTCATGGCCTTGTAATTATGGGCCCCTTTCACACATTACTCTGAGTGAAAGGGGCGTTCCATGGGTGTTGCTGTTGGTGTTCCCACTGAACATGCATAGAACCTGACACATTCCCAGAATTACAAATTTCTGTAAAGATGGGAATGCTTCAGAATCCTATGCCTCCTCAGGGGAGGCATAGGAGTGGTGCAACGAGGAGAAATACTTTTATTTGCAGAATGCAGCACGCATAGAAAGAGTAAAAGTACATCAATCATTGTTTTGTGCATGAAGGTATCCATTACTGTCCAAATCAATCATCCCCGAAATCCAGGCACCCTTGCAACATGAAGCAAGAGGGCCTGCGCTGGGGCATTGGCAGCCAATTGTGCGCCAGTGCTTGGGAAAGCACACGGATGCTTAATATTGTTGTTAATACAACGCATCCCAGAACTTTAAAAATGATGTAGCTTGGCGCAGCAAAATGGCTTACGGCGCATCATTTTTTTTGTAAATGTGGCCCTGAGTTT
The DNA here is from genome assembly GCF_964263255.1 of Lissotriton vulgaris. Classification (NCBI taxonomy): domain Eukaryota; kingdom Metazoa; phylum Chordata; class Amphibia; order Caudata; family Salamandridae; genus Lissotriton; species Lissotriton vulgaris. The sequence goes on from NC_141685.1 coordinate 264,025,672, forward strand.
TTAATCCTGGCTGGTCCACTCAGTCCAGCAGACCGTTGAGACTGCTGTACTCGGGGAGTTAATCAAAATAGATGGTTACAGTTAATAGACAGCTAGGCCCTGAAGAAGGCAGAACATTCAGCACTCACCTGGCTGCCTGTGTGAGACAGAACTGTCAGCTTGCTTTCAGCAGCACCACCACCGCGACCTGCCCCACGCTGCTGTTCATTGGTGCCTCTCCATCCGTCTGCCACAGCGGGGCGGGCAAGCAGATTTGAGATCCTGCGTCTTCTGCTGTCACCACCCTCAGGAGGATGGTGACGGTGAGGGCCAGAAGGCCCATCACCTCCATCTGGCTGAACCCTAGAAAAAGCACAAATGAGTCACAAGGCTGCAAGGATTGCACAAGTCCTTTTTTTTCAGCATATTTTATTGATTTTAAAGATTGGTGAGCCGCATGCAGGCATTATTGCAGTTGGTACATAGATAATTAGATGACATGTAAATGGACATGACTGTATGACTACCAACAGGGTACAGTCAGTGGCTAGATGCTAACCCATACCAGAAATTGGCAATTTAATGTCAGTCAATTGTAATATCAATTTTGCTGGCTAATTTGTTTATTTAAAAAATCATAGTAGAAACAAAACAGTCCAAACCAGTCCGCCCCAGCTTCCTCTGGTCTGGCTCAACCCCAGCTAAGAGTTTGGGCTTGAGATTCAGCCTCGTTCGACTGTTTTCATACTCTGGGGATCTTCAATGATAAGGGTGTGAGTCTGCTCGTTGGTCATCATGTTAGGCGGGGGATCTCTGCTCTGTGGTGGGTGATGGGGCACAACTTATCTATAGAGGGCCCGATTCACAGAACTAATTTAAGTCGCTCTTAAGTCTGTCTTAAGACAAAATCCTAACTTCTGTGAATACCAAAAGTAGTAAGTTTAGGATGTTGTCTTAAGTTAGTTCTGTGAATCAGCCCCGGTGGGTTGTAGGGAGTTCTGTGGATTTGAATGTTTCCAGCATGAGGTCCCACTCCATGGAGATTAGCGTGTTTTGCAACCCCCTGTACTCCTCCCTCCTGATGACTGTGCTCTCTGCTCCACTCCAGCGGGCAGTGTCCCCATGCCACGTGAACACTGTTGGTGGGGCTGGGCAAATTTCCATCTCATTGTGATGGAGCGCTCCGCTAAAAGTAGGGCCACGTCGGCGAAGTGAAGCTGCATTTTCTGCGATTTAGAGCAGCATATAGCCCCAGTATGTTTCCTGTTATAGGTGCGACTTCAGACCGGAGCCCACTCAAACGTGGACATGACCATAGCATGTGTAGCATGTCCGTCTCTTCTGCCTGGCATCTGGGCAAACAGACTTGCGCATTTGGGTACATGCCATTAAGGCACTGCGGGGTGAAGCAGGCCCTGTGAAGAATCATATATTGTATTAACTTGAATTTGGCGTTACGGTACATCTTTTTTGGGTACTCCAGGTGAGAGGACCATTCCTTATCTGCTAGTTCCTTCCCCAGGTCTCTGGACAACTTATCCCTAAGTGTAGTGAGGGAGGTCCCCGTCTGTGCCCGGGCTACCCTGCATAGGCATCTTATGAGGCGACGGCCTTCGCACATCAGGTATACCACGGGGCAGATTTACAATAACTGGCACATCCCCAGGGATGCGCCAGTTATTGTGCACCGCAGCTCCGCCACCCATGGCGTGCCGCATTTACAATGCGGCACACTATGGGGCAAAAACGGCACAGGTGCGTGACGCAGCTCCAGCAATGCTCTGGGGGGGCCCTATCTGTCCAATGCTGCGTCAATCCTTACGCCTGCCTCAAGCAGGCGCAGGGTTTTGACGCAGCATTGGCCTGAAAGTGACTGAGTGAAATCTTGTATATTTCACTCAGCCACTTTTAGGAGGCGTTCCTGCGACAAAACGCCACCCCCTGCGTCGGAACGCCTCTTTATGGCGCAGGGCTTTACAACGTGACACATCTCCCAGATGCGTCATGTTGTAAATACCCCGCACCATGGCGCATCATTTGCGCCGCCACTGCGTCACAAAAGTGACGCAACGGTGGCGTAAAGGGACTTGTAAATCTGCCCCCACATGTATTGGCTCGTGTGTCGGGGGCTCCTCCCCTCCTGTTGCCCAGTGCCGATACCGGATTATGGCTGCATGTGGCCCTGCACGCGCCCCTGGAGATTATGGCTCTAGGGGCGCGGTATAGTTCCTTATAGTATTCATAGAATGCCTCATTTATGTCCTGGTGAGTGTTGTGTTCACAGTGATTCCATCGGGTGTGATTATTTAGTGTACTTGGGTGGGTGGGGGTGCATCTCGCAGTATCCGCGCAAGACGCGCTTCCTATTTATTTACCTCTGCGTGCTTGAACTGGGTGAAGGATTGGTAAGGATTGCACAAGTCCTAACAAGGTCATCTTACCTCCTGGGAGATTTTCTAGTGCACAGCTAGAAGAGGGTAACACACTTTTAGAAAACTCTGGTGCAATCTTTTGTGAAAGATGGAAGACAATAAAGTCATCGCTATCCCTAAATATTCCTGTCAGAATAATCAATAGCTCAGCCTTGAATATTTATGCATCAGTGCACACTCTGTGGCTGTGAAATACTGACACTCGGACAGGGAAACACTTGCACTGGAGCAAGGAGAAAATGACACTGGAACAAGGAAAAATTACACTGGAGCAGGAAGAAACTGACATTGGAACAGAGAGAAAATGACACTGGAGCAGGAAGAAACTGACACTGGAATAGAGAGAAAACGACACTGGATCAGGAAGAAACTGACACTGGAACAGAGATAAAATGACACTGGAGCAGGAAGAAACTGACACTGGAATAGAGAGAAAATGACACTGGAACAAGAAGAAACTGACACTGGAACAGAGATAAAATGACACTGGAACAAGGAAAAATTACACTGGAGCAGGAAGAAACTGACATTGGAACAGAGAGAAAATGACACTGGAGCAGGAAGAAACTGACACTGGAATAGAGAGAAAACGACACTGGATCAGGAAGAAACTGACACTGGAACAGAGATAAAATGACACTGGAACAAGGAAAAATTACATTGGAACAGGAAGAAAGTGACATTGGAACAGGAAGGAACTGACACTGGAATTGAAAGAAGCTGACAGGAAGGTTGAAGCAGTGACACAGAGGAAACGAGTAACAGAGAAGGGTATATTTGCTAACAGTGCACAGGTGCTTTTGGAGGTGTAACACATTTTCGCTATGCTCTTGCAGGCCTCCTGAATTTATGGTAAATAGATGCTACATTTTGCTGTGTGTTTGGCCTCATAAGTGCCAGCACAAACCATTAATAAATATATCCACTGGGACAGGGAGCCTCAAACACAGACGCTAAAAGACGGAGGCAGGCATGGGTGTAAATATGAAAGATGCGTCAGGATCAGTGGCACAGGGGCTGAGAATCCTGAGGGGCCTCCTGAACTCTGACTAATTCTGCATTTTTGCATGGAGCACACACAGAAACCCATAACCAATCAGCAGTCTCCGGGAGCATATCTATGACCCCCTTGTGCTGCCGTAGCATCAGTTTTTGTGGCGCTCTGGCAGGGCAAGCCTTGAAATCATTTCTATGAGGGCCTGCGAAGCCACTTTGCGTGGCTTTGAATGGGGTCTTAGATGTGGAGTAAGGCAAGGCAGCGCAAAACGCTGCGTTGCCTTTTTCTGCGCTAGGGAGGCGATCCAGGGGTATTGAGCTGGGTCTTACCACGCAACATCCATGGATTTTGAAGCTTTTCCAGATTTACAAAACCATGTAAACCTGGGGGTGTGCCGAAACCTTCCGCCTCTCAAGGTGAGGCGTAACGAGGAGACCTAACTTTATTTCTTGTTGTTAAGGCATCTTTCTATGGGATGGATGTCGTTAAAACGCATACTTTTACAATGCATACCTTTACAACGCATTTTTTACACCGCAACATCCATTACAACGCATTCCATTACAACGCATGCCATTACAACAAATTCTTTGAAACTACCTTTACAACGCATTCCACTACAACGCATACTACATTTACAACGCATACCATCACATTGCATGTAAGGTAAGTATTGGATAGTGTAGGGATAAAAATTACTATTCTAAATCCAGGGGGGTGCAACAGTAGGGTAAGTGTTGGATAGTGTTGGGGTAAAAATTACTATTCTAACTCCAGGGGGTGCAACAGTAGGGTAAGTGTTGGATAGCGTAGGGGTAAAAATTACTATTCTAACTCCAGGGGGTGCAACAGTAGGGTAAGTGTTGGATAGTGTAAAGGGTAAAAATTACTATTCCCACTCCAGAGAGGGCAACAGTAGGGTAAGTGTTGGATAGTGTAGGGGTAAAAATTACTATTCTAACTCCAGGGGGTGCAACAGTAGGGTAAGTGTTGGATAGCATAGGGGTAAAAATTACTACTCTAACTCCAGGGGGTGCAACAGTAGGGTAAGTGTTGGATAGTGTAGGTATGTTATGTAATGGTATGCGTTGTAATGACTGCGTTGTAATGACATGCGTTGTAGTGGTATGCGTTGTAGTGACATGCATTGTAATGGTTGCGTTGTAATGGCATGCATTGTAATGGATGTTGTGTTGTAAATATTTCGATGTAAAGGTAGTGCGTTGTAAAAGTTGTGTTGTAAGTGTTGTTTCTCCTTTCTACGTGTTGTACATTATGCAGCACACATAAAAAGAGGAACAATCCTCAGTGGATTGTTTGTTTGCAGGAAGGTGTACCTTCCTACACTTACACAATCTTGCCGACAACACAGGCACCCTTGCACCATGGAGCAAGGGTGTCTGTGAGGGTGCTAGGCTGTTGAAACGGCGCCAGCGTAGGGGGAAAGGACAGAAATAAACCACATTGTATAAATATGGTGCATTCTTGCCCTTGCACTGTGATGCAGGGCAGGGCAGCAAGGTGACTTGCCCTATGACAAATGCCCACAAATGAGTACTCAAATGTCCCGATGCTGAGTTTGCAGTTACACAACGCACATTCGCTTAGCTATCTTCCCAAGAGCAAATACACTTTACGTTCACACTAACCTAAACAAAGCACTTCTAAAAAACACATGGAACAACCTCTACTAACCTTACGCAAAGAGATGGCAGTAAACAAGACACACCAGATTGTAGGCCCTGCTAGATTCCATGAAAGGGCGCCCATCTTGCGACTGTGCCACGATGACGTAATGATGGTAGTTAGTCCAATGAAAAGGACAATAACATAACATCCCATGCCTGTGAGCGACTTGACTGTCAACACTATTCTGACCATGGATCCCCACACATTGTTAAAAAGAGTGAAAATGTACAATGAGTATCAGAACTAAGAGGCAGATGTATCATTATTTCATGCAGCGCAACACAGCAAGCCACCTTGGTGTGCTGCGCTGAGTGAAAGGGAAAATGCAGGAATTCACCGGAGTTACCATTATGCCGCACATTCCTGTCTTTTCCTGGTGCCGGCGTACTTTTGGTTGCCTAGCACCGATGCAGGCACCCTTGACTCATTGCGGGCAGAATTGTTTTGTGCAATAGACCTTCCTGCACAAAAACAATCCCCTGAGGCAGTTTCCTTTTTCCATGTGTGCTGCAGAATGCATACCCGAGGAGAAATACAAATATTTCTCCTCGATAAGGCTCACCTGGGGAGGCGTAGCACTTTAATGTATTCCCAGGTCTACCAGTAATGGTTAATCTGGGAATTACCAAAATCTATAGGTGAAGGAGCGGGATCACCCATGCTGCATCCATGGAACACCTACCTGGGTCAGAGTAACGCACACAGCGATTCTAAAATCTGACGTAGCACGGGCACCAAAAATGGGCTGGGACAACCAAAACTCTTTCATACAATTAAAGAGAAAGTCTCCACCCTGGGCCGGCCTCCTGTACCTAAAGGACAAAGGTTTGTGGCACAGTGCCAAGATCTATTATGCAAGAGCGGTGCCATGCACTGGCCTTGTCTCATTTCCTTCACGTGGTACCTATTGCATAACACAGGGTATCCACGCGCTGTGTACATGGGTCCCACTTACTTGCATTAGGCCTGATTCACACAGATCTGGCTGTGACTTACTCTTTCTGCATTCCTTCCTGGTTTACTCCAACTTATGGCCCAGCCCTGGAATTCAACATTGACGTAGGAGTTCTAAAAGGGTAAATCACACCTACTCATAGCAAGATATTTGGGAATCTGCCTACTGTGTGTACATTTAGCGCAAGTTGATATCCGGAAAATCTGGCATGGATTACGCCACCCTAGGCTTAATTTGGTCAAAGAATATGATGACATGATTTACTCTCTGTACTATAATGTCTCTATTGTGCAGCGAAGCCCCTCTTCGACTCGGTGTGCCTTTACAGCCCAGTAAAAATACAACTGGAGAATGTACCTGTAGAAACCACACACTCACTCCTTCGGTGTGACGTGGGCGTGTTGTCACAGGAGGCCGCTAGATATTCACAAATGTAGTCATTAATACAGAAGTGGCAAAGTGGCAGGAGCAGGGCAGAGTCTGCAGTGCAGACCTCCACACTGTGCTTAAAGCAAACTAGCTCACTTCTTTCCCCAGAAAACAAGCATTGGCAATAGGTATCGCCTATTCCAGAGATATTGGCTGTGCCGATATGATTTAGCCACGTTATACACCAGCTTGACAGCTGTTCAGCATGGCTAAAAGTGTCATAAAGGAGAGTGTGGTAAAGTGTAAGGGCATACAGGGTTTTAGAGTTGAGTGGAGTAGAGTGGGATAGAGTTGAGTAGTGTGTCATAGAGTGGAGTGGCATAGAGTGTTGAGTGGTATAGAGCAGAGTGGAGTGGCATAGAAGGTGTTCCGTAGAATGAAGTAGAGTAGAGTGGAGTGGCACTGAGTGAAGTAGTGTAGAAGAGTGGAATGGCATAGAGTGGCGCAAGGTTGTGAACAGTGTTGTATAGTGGAGTGTGATAGAGTGCCAGAGTGGAGTGTTATGGAGTGGAGTCGTGTAGAGTGGAATACTGAAGTGGCGTAGAGTGGATTAGTGGGGGGAGTAGAATGGAGTAGTGTGCCTTAGAATAAAGTGGAGTAAAGAGGCATGGAGTGGTGTAGCGGTGGTTGTGTAGAGCATCGTAGAGTGGAGAAGTGTTGTAAGTGGCACAGACTGGAGTAGAGTGCCATAGAGTAAAGTACAGTTTAATGGAGTAGAGAGTGACACAATGGAGTGTTGTAGAGTGGAGTATAGTGGCCTAGAGTGAAGTGGTGCAAAGTATAGAGTGCAGTGGTGTAAAGTGCTCTGGTTTTGAGTAAAGTGGTGTAGAGAGCATTGCCATAGATGGCAGTGGTGTAGAGTAGGGAGCATGGTAAAGAGTTATGGTGCAGAGTAGACTGGAGTGGCGTAGACTGGAGTGGCGTAGAGTGGAGTGGGCAAAGTGGAGTAGAGTGGTGTAGAGTGCAGTAGCATTAAGTAGATTGAAGCTGTGCAGGGTAAAATTGAGTGGCGCAAGATAGAGCACATAGGTGTAGCATAGAGTTGTGTAGAGTGAAGTGGCATGGAGTGCAGTGATGCAGAGTAAATGACAGTGGGATAGAGTGCATTGGTGTAAAGGTGAGTGGTGCAGAGTAGAGTGCAATGGCATAAAGTCCAGTGGTGCAGAGTATTGTATAGGTCAGTGGCGGAAAGTGAAGTATTGCAGAGTAGAGTGTCTTAGAGTGCAGTGGCGTAGACTGCATTGACACAGACTGCAGTGGCGTGGAGTACGGTACAGTAGAGTGTTGTAGAGAGCAGTGGCATACAGTACAGTGGTGATGAGTAGAACAGAGTGGCGTTGAGTTCAATGACGTAGAGCACAATCGTGTAGAGTGGCGTAGAATACAGTGGTGTAGAGTGCAGTAATGTAAAATGTCGTAGTGTAGAGCATGGAGGCGTGGAGGGCAGTGGTGCAGAATAGTTGGCATAGAGTGCAATTGTGTAGAGTGCATTGGTGTTGAGAAAAATTGTGTAGAGTACATTGGGCAGAGAGCAGTGGTTTATAGTAGACTGGCGTACAGCGCAGTGGCATAGAGTGGTATAGAGTGGCGCAGCATAGAGTACAGTGGCCTAGAGTGCCGTGCTGGAGCATAGATTGTTTCAGAGTAGAGTGAGGTGCTGGAAGGTAGAGTGGAGTGGCAAAGAGTAGTGGCGTAGAGTGCATTGGCGTATAGTGGATTGGTGCAGAGTCGAGTGGAGCAGCCTAGACTAGGGTGGTGTAGAATGCAGTGACAAAGAGTGCAGTGGCACTTAGTAAAGTGGAGTGCATTGGCAAAGAATACAATGGTGCAGAATGGAGTACACAGGTGTAGAGGAAAGTGATGTTGAGTGCGGTGGCATACAATGCAGTTGTGCACAGGAGATTAGAGTGTGGTAGAGTGCAGTGGCATAGAGTGCTGTGGAGTACAGTGGTCAGTGGCATAGAATGCAGTAGAGTAGAGTGGAGGAGAGTTCAGTGACGGAGAGTGCAATGTTGCAGAGTAGAGTGCAGTGGCATAGAGTGCCATAGGGTAGAGTGGTCCACTGGCATAGAGTGCAGGAGAGCAGAGTCGAGTGGCGGATAGAAGAGTGGAGGAGAGTTCAGTGACGGAGAGTGCAGTGTTGCAGAGTAGAGTGTTGTAGAGTGCAGTGACGTACAGTTAAGTGGTGCAGAGAGCAGTGGCATAAAGACAGAAGAAATAATCAGGCACATGCAACAAAGCCTTTTGCGATCGCAAACGGTGCGAATCGCAAAAAACGGCCGTTTGCGATCGCAAAATTAGCTTTTGCGATGCATCAAGGGTCAAGGCCCTCGCAATTTGAGAATTCGCAATTAATTGCCAGTTCTCAAATTGCGATTGCATTTAAGAAATCGCATTTTGCGATTCCTTAAATGCAATGCATTAAAGTTAAAAAATCTGCGATTTCCCAAATAGGGGGAGAAAATTACCATGAAGTTGAACTTCATGGTAATTTGCAAAAAATGTAAAAAATGCACTTTTGTGCTTTCTTCTAAGTTTCATGTTGCTCACACACGCCCTTAGGGCATGTGTGTGCGCAACATATGTGCACAGATCAATTTCAGGGGTGCAACAGGGTGTCCTTTTGACACCCTGGCACCCTTGAAATTGCATTCTCAATTTGTGATTCTCGAATTGAGAATCGCAAATTGAGAATGTCTTCCCGTTTATTCATATCTAGGCCCATAGGAATGAATGGGGAGGTATTCCTTAATTGAGATTCGCAATTTGCGAGTCGCAATTAAGGAATGTTTAGAAATGAATATTTTTAAAGTGATTTCTACATGCATAGGCTTTTGCGATTCCTTAAAAATCGCAATTAAGGAATCGCAAAAGCCAACATTGATGCATGTGCATGAATATCCTTATGTCCTGTCAAATAAACTCAAGCAGAAGCAGTACTTTGTTTTCAATATGTCCTTGATGCCAGATTGCCCTTGTGCGACTGCACCTGTTGTACAAATTGAAAGAGTAACATAAATTTGTGTGCAAAAAGTAGGAAAGGTAGAAAGAGACGTCCGCTTAAGTGTTATGAAATATTACTGATGAGGATTTGTTGTTTTGAAAGAACACGTTGGCCTAGGTTATAGGTGAAAATGCAAATATACCAAATCAATTTTAGAGAAAGAAAAATTTAAGGAGACACCAGGCCTCCTGTTGCTCCAACCTGATCCTGGCTGGGTGTGGTATGGAGGCTCACACTTAGATGCACATGGAAAGAGGGGAAGGATAGGCTCACAGCTTGTTATCACTTCACACATCCTTTTTTGTAAGAGAAAGGCATGCACTTTAAGAATGTTTGATGCAGCGGTCTCTCTCATCCTCTGCAAAAATAACAATGTAAGTATCACAATTTCAATTATTTTATAGAGCTACTAATTCTAGAGCATGGTGTCAGAGCGCTTTACATAACATACATATTACCTATCCAGCTAAAATTAAAATCTGTCATCTGCATGTTACATGATGTACTATTTAAGGGTTATGTTACAGCCTTGTAAATGGAGCTTTGGAGGGACACGAGTGTAGTTCCATGGGGAGAGAAATCTGCATTCCTCTTTCCTATAAATGCTCTTACTTTGAAGTCAGCATAAAGCAAATTAAACACCAGGTTCCCTCGAAGACACAATTTGACATTTGTCCTCTGTCTTTGAATGCACACCAAACAAGATAAGAACAATATTTAATGGCCTGTTTTTCAGAAAGAGAGTTTGTGGAATAATACAAATATGGTTTAGCCAACTGGAAGCACGCGCTGAACCTGGAGAGCCGAAAACAAATAAGGTCAGCAAATAGAAAGCCGGAAAGTGTGAGTTACAAACTACAAGGCCAATTGTAATCAACAGACGGAATACATTCCTAGGTCAATTTTCTGAAAGTCCCCAAGATGTCTAGCAAACAGGACAGCTGAGATCTCTGGTAGGCTGCACCTAAAAAAGCAAGGCCGACTTGCAACTTCATCATTAGAACTACGGCATTAGTGTGCCAGGACCCACCTATAAAATACCAGGACACTTGTTTTGTGTTGCTGCGAGTTTTTGTAGGGAGACCTGTAAGGGATTACCGTTTCTGCTCCATGCAATTTTTCCTCTGGACATTTTTTACCTCGCAATTCAGAGGTTACTGCTTGGAATGAGGGATACCATGCATTAGTGTTGTTTTCATAAGGAAAAACAACATGGTACTGAACTTCTATTTGAAGAGAAATATTTTTTTAAAGATGCAACATGCCATTATTTGCCTATTACAATAAGCCGCAGTTTTACTAATAGACGTCGCAATGAAGCGCAGCAACTTTGATTGCGGCACCACCTTACATCAAAGTAGGAGAGAAAAATGTGCCATATCTACTAAGATATATAGCATTCCCCCACCCGCCACAACGCTGACACACTTGTGGCTGCTATGTGCCAACACACAGACCCTTGCACCAGAGTGCAAGAGCGTGCGCCTTCTGTCAAGCATAGGATTTGTACTGGAAGGATTAGTCTTCCAGTACAGAATAAAACTAAAATCCGTCATACCGCTTTGGGACCCTAAACCAGCCGTTCAATCTCTTTTGCTCTCCAGACTGGACTATAGGAATGCCCGACACATAGGTGTTACCCCAAGCCTGACCAGCCCCAATGAAAGTGACAATCAATGCAGGAGCAAGAGTTTTAACAGGTAAATGTCGTTACAATAGCATCTCCCCATCACTCAGAGCCCTCAACTGGCTCCAGGTGAAGCTAGGATCCAAATGAAGGTGGCATGCATAACACACACAGCTAGGCACAATTCTCGTCCCAAATGCATGGCCAATAGGTTCAAGATTTCAGGAGGTGTAAGGGATTCTAGAAGTGCTAAATCCCTCATTCTAGAACCACCTAGATTCAAAAAAAAGGAAAACTCATGGCCGCACTTTTGCCGGTTCAGCCCCAAGAATATGTAACTCCCCTCCACTATCAACGAGAGCAATTACCTTACTCGGGCCTTTCAAGAAGGAAGTTAAAGCATTACAACTAGAAAAAAGACGAGTATCATAAGAGAATTATTATGAAGCTGTCATTCACGCTACTTTATATTGTATCTTATTGGTTTATACCTTACACTCTGAACTCTGTGTACAGCCTCCCTTATTTTATATTGCATCCTTCACGCAGACACTGGCCGAGGTTTAATTCTCCTCAGGAGCACCCTCGATTTTGGGATCACCCACCGCCAAGTTTTTAACTCAATGAATTGTTCCGCAGATAGTGCCGTGGTGGTATATGTGAGGCTAAAACTTGCCTAGAGAGACATTTCAAAGGATGCGTTTCCACTGAAGCATCGTGTGATCTTCTGCAAATCAAACTTTCGCCCGCCCTCTAAATGCTGAAAGGGACGCAGATGACGGGCGCCCGCTGTAATCTTTGATCAAATGCGTTCTTTTAAGTTTCCCTAACTGTACGTTTCCTTTACTTATGCCAATCGCATGACTCGTAATTTTCTCTTTTCCGTCTATCAAATTATCTGCCTAAACAAGTAAAAATAGCGAAAAAAGGCGCTTTAATACTCCAAACCGGCAGAGTGGGAGCATTAGCAGGCTGGGTCTGTACTGTGCATAGCTCTATTCCCCTTCTGCTCTGGCAAAGGGAGGTGTGTGCCCCCCCTGCCCCCCCCCAAGACGTGCCCCGGCATCAATGCCCGACTCACCACTCGCCTGGCGCTGCCTGGAGCCTGCTGTCTCCTTTGTCCTCTGGTGAAGAGCCGGCCTGTCTGTGTATGCATTGCCTCACCCGTGAAACCCTGCATTTTATCTGCGCCATGCTCCTCCCGGGGCTGGCGGGGGCCGCGGGGTGTTTCAACGGGTTGGGGTGGCTGGAAGGACGCACAGGGCATTAATTGTCCCTTCAGGGCTCCTCCCCGCTCAAGGTACCGCGCCCTCTTCTCCCCCTGAGGGTACATATCCCTCCCTTGTGGTGAAAAGTGGCCCCATCCCGAGGCGGTGCAGCCAATGGTGGCCTCTTCGTGGGGGGTGCGCGCCTGGGAGTGCACAACAATCGGGGAGGTGAACGAGGCCTCCACGGGGCTGGTAAATGTTCACTCTCAGTCAATATTAGATCTGCTTATCAGTGTCCTGGCCCCTGACAGGCCTGGCAACAACTCCCACCCTCCCCCACCGGTGCCCCTGAAACCAAAGTAAACACAGGGCCCGGCCAGGAGGGGCTGCTTGTTTACTGATCACCCTGGGGCTTCCATGCACAGAAGGAATGCAGGGCCCGGGGTCGGGTGTACACACTCGAGCACAACACAAAACCAGCAGGAAGGAAGCAGGAAGGAAAATAGCGTTCAGTGACAGGGCCACACATCTACTTATGTGGCACTAGTATAGCGTGAACCTTGCAAGGGGCAGCAGAGCGCTGTAATGTACCACCCTTCAAAGAGATGGGGCTGCAACTCTCCTACATTAGAGCAGCGTTGGGGTGGTCCTCATGTTGTTCCAGATCATGGGTGCATAGACGCCTTCTGCCTTATTAGGTCTTGACTATTCTATCCAACAGGGATAGATAGGTGAGATTATAGTAAGCAGTTCAAAAACTCTATCAAACTGCGGATCACGTTCGGTTCATGTGATCTATGCGCGTGCACGCCTTCGCCAGCCACATAACACCACCATTTGTCTGTGCCTAGGCATCAGACTTCAAAGGTTGCCGCTCTCCCGCCCCCGCGTGCACATCACGCACCACCATTTGTCTGTGCCTCGGCATCAGACTTCAAAGGCTGCCGCTCCCCCCAACCCCAACCCCACAGCAATGCCAAGAGCTTGTTCAGGTAGGAGCGGATCAGTGTCTTTCTGAGCACCGCCTGTATCACAAGCAGTAACCGGCCACTTTGCCTTATCCTTAGCGTCGTTCTTTCTCTAATTCATCTCTGCTTCATACTCCCTCTCCGGGTGACTCCCTGCCTCTCTCCTTCACTCTCCCTGTCTTGTCTCCCCCTCTCTCCCATCTTGCTACCTCCTTCTGGCTCATCCACTGACACTCCCTTCAAAGCCTTTACTTACCTGCCTTCTTTCTGCCCCTCTCCTGTGTTCTCGTCTGTGCTTCAGTCCCATTTCTTGCTCTCTTCCACCCTGTCCCCACCTTCAATCCACTACTACTCTCTCCCTGCATCCTCCGTCGCCTGACTGTTACCATGCCTTCTGCTACTACTTTCCTCTTCCTACATATCTCTTGCCTACTTTGTCCATGTTCTCGACTTCGGTGACTACCTCTGACTATCGTTGCCTCTTCTTGCACCTCCTCTTCCTCTCTCTGCACGGCACCTCCTCTTCCCCTCCCACTTCCTCTCTTTGTTCGATCTTGCTAGGTGGATCCTCTTCCCTCTGCCATCTCTGTACCCAGACTGGATCGCTGTTTTTCCTGTTTTATATATATGATCATTACAACTACCTTCTGTTTGGCTTCCCCACTCCATGCTCTCTTCGGTGCTGCTCATTTGAGTGATTCTCGTCCGTACAATACCACTTGGGGCCAGATGTAGGAAGGCAAATACCGGTCGGTAACGGACGATTTCGGCCGTTACCAACCGGTATTTGAAGATGGAGATGTAGGGGCATGTTAAAATACAGAATCAGTAATTTTACCGATTCTGTATTTTGATATGTAGGTAGCACTGCAATCAGTGCTACAGGGGTTTAAGAATTCGTTATTTACCACCAACTAGGGGCCAGATGTAGGAGCCCTAATACCGGTCGGAAACGGCCGATTTCGGCCGTTTCTGACCGGTATTAGGGTTTTCAGATGTAGGAGGCTGAAAAATACAGAATCGGTATATTTACCGATTCAGTAAAATTACTGATTCGGTCAATTACCGAATCGGTAAATATACCGATTCTGTAATTACAAATGTAGGTGGCACAGTTTACAGTGCCACAGGCCCTTAAGAGTCGGTATTTTACCACACAATCCTAGTGTGTGGTAAAATACCGAATTCAGGTGTGCATGCACATGTGTGCATGCACACCTGTGCAATGTGACACACAGACATGCCCTTAGGGCATGTATGTGTGCCACATTGCACACAAGCCTGTATTTGGGGTGCTAGAGGGTGTCAAAGTGACACCCCCTGCACCCTTGCTGGAATCGGTATTTACCGAATCGGTAAATACCGATTCGGTAATGCCCATTGATTCCTATGGGCTTCAATGCCCATTGATTCCTATGGGCTTCAATGCCCATAGGAATCAATGGGCATTACCGAATCGGTATTTACAGAATCGGTAAATACCGAATCTTAACGAATCGGTATTTACCGATTCTGTAATACCTACAACCCCCCCCCCCTCTATTTTACCACTTCTTAAATACCGAATCGGTAAAATTCGGTATTTAAGAAGTGGTAAAATGAAATTACCTACATCTAGGCCTAGAAGTTGGTGGTAAATAATGAAAACCCTTTAAAAAGCATTTTTTTTGCTTTTTAAACAGTGCCATGTTGCAGACATACATGCCCTAAGGGCATGTATGTCTTCAACATGTGCACCCATGCACAATTGAGGGGTGCAACAGGGTGTCAAAGTGACACCCTGCCACCCTTCAATGTTTCCCCCAATTACCGAATCGGTATTTACCGATTCGGTAATTGACATACATCTCTATGGTCCTCCAGGCCCATAGGAATGAATTGCAATTACCGAATCGGTAAATACCGATTCGGTGATTACCAAATCATACCGATTCGGTAATGAAATCGGTAACTTTACCTAAATCCCGATTGCCAGTTCTTAAATACCGAATCGGTATGATTCGGTATTTAAGAATCGGTAATCTGGGATTACCTACATCTGGCCCTTGGTCTCTTACTGCCTCGTCTCTCACCAATCCACTCTTCTCATCGCCTTATTTTCCTTTACTTTTTCCATGACCTACATGTATAGCCCACATTTATTTACCTTAATGTGTCGTTTTCTTACTTTACCTACACTTGCCTCATCTAACCTCTTCGCTTCTTACTTCGTTTTGACTCCCATTCTTCCCACTCCCCGCTTCTGTCTCTGTGCTCCCTTGTGCGTATCCCTTGCCATTTGTGTCCCTGTTTCCAGCCATGCTCTGCCTTAACATCTGTCGCACCCACCTTTCCACTGGCTCCCTTTCCACCAGCCTCATCTCGTTTCTGTATTATTTGGTATTTGCTTTCTTGTTCCTCTTCCTATTCCACACCCCTTTGTTTCTTTTCCTCCTCTTCTCTGCCCCACCTCACTTTGCATACCTAGACCCTATTCAAAACAGTCTTCTCATCACTCTTGTCTCCTATTTTCCTTCTCTTTTGCCTCATCGCTCTCTTTCCGCGACCTTCTTCTGGACATTGTTGTGCTTTGAGGAATGTTTGCAGGCTCCAGTCAGACTGTCTGGTGTGGGTATGAGAGGAGGCCTGGGTGACTGTATGGATTTAAGAGGGTCAGGGGGTTGGTGCTGTTAATGTTATTGCCAGTTAGCTACATAGATCTCCTCCCCTCTGATTGGTGTGCATTGGCTGTTCCGACCCCATCCTTTAATGTGTGCCGGGATGGGGTCACGGCAGTCGTCGTGTTTACTGCCATAGTTTGAGATGTAGGAATGATACTTGCCTTGTGTCCGAGGACAAGTAAAAATTATCCCTTTTCCCTACCCCACAGCTTCCATGAGTACAATGATGGTCGGGGTTGAAACTTTCACCGTTGCCACTTCTTACTTGTATAAGTCGCTCCGACACAGGCCTATTATCATTGGCCATTTATTTCTATCCCTATCGTTAGTAGAAAAAAGAGATGCCATCAAGTCAAATAGGCTAAAGGAACAGCCGTGCTCCTTGTAATCCAATGCTTCCAAGAGCCTTTCCGGGCAATTTGTGTGATATTCAATTAAACTCCGTCGCAAGAGGTGCTGCGCAGCCGCACAGATATTCCACTCAGCCAAGACTCCAAGTATAGCAGCACGCACCATACTGCTATTCACAGAACAGGCCTGCTCATGGGCTACTAATGGACCCATTAACTGGGTCTGAACATGATGTATTGGAGATGCATAAATCCAAAGCCCAATAGAAGGGGCACCGCTGACAGTAGAACAGTGGTTGCACGCAAGTGAAGTAGGCAAAGCTAAAAGTTAATCCATAACTCACGCTAAGCGTTGCTAATGGCAGGCATCCAAAAAGTCGTTGCATTTGGTCACAGTACAGTTGCAAGTTGCCTGGTCTGTGCATTACCACAAGAAGAGCAGCCATTGCGTACCAGTAGCAGAAGAATCAAGATTCCAGCATCTAGCAACAGTTACAAAAGGAACCCTCCAAAAACGCTGGAAAAAATAGGATGAATAAAAGCTGGTATTACTCCAAATATCGTCTGAAAAGAAGTCACAAGGCTGTATCCCACAAGTTTAAAAAAATGAGCAAGGCCTTTGGTATCAGACGCATTCAATATTTGATGTATAAGCTCCGCAAAGTGAAGTGGGAAGTTCGTGTTCAGAAGTCACTGAATCTCGCTGGATGTTCTAGCCACCTGCAATTCGAAGGTCTCTCGAGCCGAATTGAGAGCCACTTCTTGTTGAAACAATACCGCTTTGAGTATGCTTAACATGTTGAAATCTGTTTTCAAAGTCGGAATGGAAGGCCAAATGGAACTATCTACTTTCCCATGCGGGGGCGGAAAGAGCACATTGCTACAACAAGTAACATGTTGTGAAACTGTTACTATATACGAGATCCCCGAACCTAAACCACAGCAGTCGTGGTTATTCAAAATAAGATAACTGCCATTAGTAAGTGTTTTAAAAGCTGGAATTATTGCCAGTACGGGTGTTCCTTACAAGCAAGATTAGGCGCGGATACCTTACAAGCGCCTTGTAACTGGGGTTTGCCCTGTTCCCATCATGCACTTGGACAGGAACAGACTATTTTGCATACAGCCAGGTTCTGAAACTGGGATGGTGCAGTGAGCTAAAAAACGGTGTTGGATCTAGCCCTGATCTCTTGACTGGGTGAGAGTTTTCTGCTTAATTCAGAGACTCTGTCCCTCACCACCCCTTGTTGTAAATATTTTTGTCCACCCTAAGCGTGGAAGGGTATACTCAGACATGAGTCCCTTGCTCATTGCACCATCAGGATTCGAGCAAACCGGGCTGAAGACGGCTGTAATGCCAGAAACCGGTCCCCGGGAGCTTGTTTCCTTCCCAGTGTAAGAATTGGCTTTTGTAGTTTGGTTTGCCCTGTTTCCATCATGCACTGGGAGAGGAACAGACTAATTTGCATACAGCCAGGTTCTGAAACTGGGATGGTGCAGTGAGCTAAAAAACGGTGTTGGATCTAGCCCTGATTTCTTGACTGGGTGAGAGTTTTCTGCTTAATTCAGAGACTCTGTCCCTCACCACCCCTTGTTGTACATATTTTTGTCCACCCTAAGCGTGGAAGGGTATACTCAGACATGAGTCCCTTGCTCATTGCACCATCAGGATTCAAGCAAACCGGCCCGAAGACGGCTGTAATGCCAGAAACCGGTCCCCGGGAGCTTGTTTCCTTCCCAGTGTAAGAATTGGCTTTTGTAGTTTGGTTTGCCCTGTTCCCATCATGCACTGGGACAGGAACAGACTAAATTGCATACAGCCAGGTTCTGAAACTGGGATGGTGCAGTGAGCTAAAAAACGGTGTTGGATCTAGCCCTGATCTCTTGACTGGGTGAGAGTTTTCTGCTTAATTCAGAGACTCTGTCCCTCACCACCCCTTGTTGTAAATATTTTTGTCCACCCTAAGCGTGGAAGGGTATACTCAGACATGAGTTCCTTGCTCATTGCACCATCAGGATTCAAGCAAACCGGGCCGAAGACGGCTGTAATGCCAGAAACCGGTCCCCGGGAGCTTGTTTCCTTCCCAGTGTAAGAATTGGCTTTTGTAGTTTGGTTTGCCCTGTTCCCATCATGCACTGGGACAGGAACAGACTAATTTGCATACAGCCAGGTTCTGAAACTGGGATGGTGCAGTAAGCTAAAAAACGGTGTTGGATCTAGCCCTGATCTCTTGCCTGGGTGAGAGTTTTCTGCTTAATTCAGAGACTCTGTCCCTCACCACCCCTTGTTGTAAATATTGTAACTGGGGGGTCATTAGGATGGCGGGCGGACTTAGTCCGCCCGCCATCCTAGCGGTCTTTGGGAACGCCCGCCATAAGGGCGGGGGTCCCGTGGGGGGCATTAGGATGCACCCGCCACTGTGGCGGGCGCATCCTGCTTGTTTAGTATTGTGGACGGCGGGGCTCTCAGCACCGCCCACCACAATGCTAAACATGAACGAATGCATTTGCATTAACAAAGCGGCAGGCACCGCGCAGTGCCTGCCACTTTGTTACTGCAAATGCAGGGGGGTACCACAGGTACCCCCCTGTGAACCCCCCACCTCTCCTTCACTCCAGGGGCCCGCAGGGGGCCCCCGAAGTGAAGACCGCATGCCTTTCTCTGGCGGCATCTATCCTGGGCCATCCTAATATGGCTGGTGGTGTCAAATAGACACCGCCACCATGTTAGACATTTTCGGCCCCGTTCGCAAGGCGACCGGGGCAGAAAAGCGGCAGACGGTCTTTCCGTCCGCCGTGGTCACCCCAGTTATACTAATAGGGCGTGGGGGGTATTTATCTGAGGATGGTGGGCGGATTGTCCCCGCCAGGCCGGCGGTGGCTACCACATTAAGATGAATAATTACCTTTTGACTTAAAAAATGAGTAATCTCCTTCTTGTCCACCCAAGTAATGCTATGTGCATGCTATCTATAATTGTCTACTGACTTTCAGGACATTGTGTTCTAGTTGCATCTTACCTACCCAGTCCTGACTTGGTCTATGGGTTATACTCCTGTCTTGTTTATAAGGTGTGTGTGGGGGGCGGGCTCCGGGGGAGGGGGAGAGTGCATGGGCGGTGAGCCCTTTGTAATCGGAAAAGTTGAAGGGCGCAGAGTATATTCAGGGGGCTAGCTGTGCCGGGGGTTGCTTGGGGGGGGAAAGGGGGGTGTGTTCCTTAGTATTGTTGGGGTGATTGCTAGGGTTTTTGGGATGGGGTTGCTGTGTACGTCCTGGCACCAGCGGGGGAAGGGCATTTCAGCAAGTTCAGTTGTTGCAGGAATATTGCTCGTGGGAGGGTGGAAGGGGGGTGTTGGGGAGGTTGGTTGGGGGGTTTGTTTCAGGCATCAGTTGTATTACAGTGCGGGCATGAAATGGGAAACTTACAGGAAGTGCTGATGGGCCCTGGTGGGGGCCGGCAACAGGTCATGGGTTATAAGTTTTTAACGTGGAACGTGAGAGGGCTGGGTACGTGTGCTAAGCGACTTAGAGTTATTTCATTCCTCCGTAGACACGGCGTCTCCATTGCATGCCTCCAGGAGACGCACTTAGATGATGAAGGTGCCCGTAAATTGGGGAGGAAATGGCGAGGCCAACTGTTTCACTCTTCCTTCTCCTCCTATGCTAGGAGGGTACTTGTCTGGGTAGATCCCGGGATCCCCTTTGCTATTCAATACATGGAGGCGGATATACAAGGCAGGTACTTGCTCTTGAGGGCGAAGCTGGATGGGAGGGACCTCACGCTTTTGAATTCCTATGCTCCTAATGTGGATGACCCTGGATTCTTCCTAACGCTTCAGGAGGTTCTGGTCCCGGATCTGGAGGCCCCTCTGTTTTGAGTGGGGGATTATAACTGCATCCTAGACCCTGTACTGGATCGATATCGCCCCCGCACTGGCACGAAACCGTGTATGACAAAACAGCTCGACGAGGTAATGGGAAACCTAGGGGTGGTGGATATATGGCGCCAGCGACACCCGACCTTGCAGCTCTACACATGTTTTTCCCCCACTCATAACACGCATAGCAGGCTGGGCATGATTTTAGTCGCCAACGTTGATACCTCCATATCACTGGTGATCACACATCAGGCTCGCTTTCTGTCTGACCACTCCCCTGTGACGTGCGTGGTGCAGTGGGAGGGGCGACCTGCCCGCCCTCAAACCTGGCGGATGCCGGGGTATCTGTTACAGGATCCGATAGCGAAGGACTCGGTCCAGAATGCTCTCACCAGCTACCTAGAGTTGAATTGGAGGGAGGGATCCATGGCTTACGCCACCAAGTGGGAAGCCCTGAAGGCGGTCGTAAGAGGTGAGTGGAGTGTATGGGCCTCACTTATGGGGTCAGGAGACAGCTCCTATGGGAGCTGCATAAACGCTGAGGGTGCCCTATTGCAACAGCAAACAGTGCCGGACCCGGACGAGACGCAACAGGAGACAGAAAGGGCAGCCCGAGCCTGTGTACATGACATTCTGGGTAGGCTCGATAAGTACTCTTTGGGGCAATTTAGACAGTGGCTTCATAGGGAGGGCGACAAGGCGGGCCGGATGCTGGCCTGGGTTTTGAGGCGAGAATTCGCGCCGGAGAGGATAGTGGCGCTGCGAGACGTGGTGGGGCACATGGTACACTCTGAAGAGGCTATACTCCGGGTCCTCCAGTCCCATCTACAAATGGTGTATGCGGCCGACCCTGCAGTTACTGAACATACATACATGCCGTATTTGCAGGAATTACACCTGCAGTCCCTGTCTAGGGACCCAGTGGAGGACTTAGATGCAGCATTGACGTTGGGGGAGGTGCGCCTTGCTATGGCTGGTCTCCTGAGAGCCAAGGCTCTGGGGAGTGACGGTTTCCCCCCGGAATTTTATCAAGAGTACGCTGATAAAGTTGCCCCTAGCCTGTTGCAGGTGTATGTTGAGGCATTTGAGAGCGGGGGCCTACCACCTACCATGAACCAAGGCGAGATATGCATGATTTTGAAGCCAGGAGGCGACAAATGTGACCCGGCGGCGTACAGGCCCATTGCTATGATCAATACGGACTTTAAGATTCTGACAAAATTGTTGGCGGCCCGACTAGCACCGCACATGAACCATTTGATCCATTCGAATCAATGAGGTTTTATCCCGGGACGTAATACCGCCATGAACTTGCGGCGGTTGAACCATATTCTGCATGAAGTGCGTGATCGAGTGGAGCCATTGGTTGTGGTGTCTATTGACATTGGCGAGGCGTTCGACACGGTTGATTGGGGATACCTCCTGGAGGTCCTCCGAGTGGTGGGCATTGGCCTCAGTTTCCGCCGTTGGGTCCGCCTGTTGTATACCGCTCCCAGTGCCAGAGTACGTTTGGGCGCGGGGCGTTCTGCGGAGTGGTGGCTGGGTCGGGGGACGCGGCAGGGGTGCCCCCTCTCGCCGCTCCTCTTTGCGCTGGCTATCGAGCCCTTTGCGGTCCAGATCAGGCACAATGGGGTATTCTGGTAGGGGATACGTGTAACGTGGTCTCCCTGTATGCGGACGACGTTCTTTTCTACCTGAGGGCACCGGAGGAATCACTACCCGTAATTGTTGCACCACCTTGACCGCTTTGGAGAGGCCTCAGGTTTGCAAATTAATGGCAACAAGTCCTTGATATTCCCTCTGGCGGGATACGAGGGGGGACCGGCGGTGGGTCTCCCAGACCTGGGACTGCGATGGGAACGGGAGGCTTTTCAGTATCTAGGGATTGAGGTGGCCCCGTCGGACACACAGCCACTGGCTCGAAATGTTGGTCAGATACTTACGTCCTTAAAGTCTTCAGTAGTCTTCTGGAATACGTTGCCACTCTCCCTTATGCGACGGCTCGCTGTTGCAAAAACGGTGATGCTTCCCAGGTTATTATATGTCCTCCAGAACTCGCTCTGCCCTATCCCACCGCGAATATTTCGTACCCTTAATACTTTGCTAACGTCACTGCTTTGGGTGGGTCGACGTAGCCGAGTTGCGCTACACACACTGGTTCGGAGCTGGGAGGAAGGTGGTCTGGAGGCTCCGAGGTTTGATCTGTATTATTATGCAGCACAATTGCTGCCGGCGGCTAGGTGGTTCGCGGAGGCGGACGGGTGGGAGATGCAGCTTTTGTTTGGAATTGCCAATGTCGGGCCCTACAGGTGGCCTTATTGAAGGGGAGGGGAGCGGATGCGACCCTACCATATGTAGTGCGCCACACTGCTGCAGTCTGGCAGAGGTGTGTGGAACGAGTCCTGAGACGGGCCCCCTTTCACAGAGAATTGTCTGCCTGGATCTTAGCGCCCATTGGGGCTATGGAGGAGCATATGTCCTTTAGGGACTGGAGCGATGGGGGCTGCGAAACCCTGGCTGACCTCTATCCGGGCGACTCGTTTGTCTCCTACGAGGAGGCTGCAGAAGCCTTTGAGTTAGGGTGGACATTTTATACATTATCGCGGCATTCAGGAGGTGGTCAGGGAGTTGTGGCCTCAGTTACCGGAGGCGCCTCATACGTCCCATACATTAAACATCATTCTCTCATGTGGTAGGGGCCGTAGGTTGATTTCTTTGCTTTACTCTGCACTGCGTCGGGACACGGAGCCGCCGGTCCAGCCTGCGTGGAGCGTGTGGGAAACGGATCTCGGGGAGGACCTGGGGGCCGGGCAGCGCAAGCGTATAGAGGGTCTTACACGTAAAGAGTCATGTAATGCACGATTCAAGCTTACACATTTTAATTTTATGCACCGCACTTATATGACACGGTCTCATTGCAGCGCTTCTCGCCAGATAGGGAGGACACCTGCCCCAGATGCGGAGCTGAGAGGGCTGGGTTCCTACACTTGGCCTGGGAGTGCGCCCTGGTGCGTAGTTTTTGGTCAGTGGTGGTGGGACGTATAGCCGCTGCTACCGGCCTTGCGATAGACTTAACACCGCTCCACTGCTTGCTGGCGCTGGTTCCCCGGCCTAGGAAAAAGAAAATCCCTTATAAACCACTGCAACTCATGTTGGTTCTGGCGCGGCAGAGAGTAGCCATTACCTGGATGGGGCGGAGGGCCCCAGAGATTTCTACATGGCTTTGGGATGTCCGAGGGTGGTCTCTGGCAGAGGAGACTCATATGCGCGCAGGGATGGGAGACTGCAGGAAGACCTGTTGGCATGGAGAGCAATGTGTGCCGCTGGTCTGTCCCTGAGTGATTCTGAGGGGACTAGTGCTGAACTGTTTACGCCAGAGGGGTCCGGAACTGATGGGGAGGGAGGGGGTAACGGTGATGAGTAGATCTGGGTTGTCGTCTGCGCTCAGCCGCAACCTCACGTTCACTGTCGCTATGTCCTGATTGTAATGTATGATTCTTTTTTATAACCCTAAGGTCTGATTTTTGTCTAGTGATATTGTTTCCCTACTGCGCCTTAATGAGGTTGTCGCTCTGTAAGCAACAGTTCTTATATGATGCCGCAATTGGGGGGAATGTTTGTGTTCTCTTTATTGCATAACGAAAAAATAAAGTTAAAAAAAAAAAAACTGGGGAATGTCCCACTGTGGAATCCTCCCCTGTTATGAAAACTTTCTTATCCTCCTATTGACATCTGTAAGTGAAAGGTAGGGACCATAATTCATTGAGAAATGTACTACCTAAGGGTTCAAAGGGGCCATAGGGAAAATTTTCATACAAGATTTAAACTGAAACAGCAAAAAGATAGAGAGATAACCACATGAATTAACCATACAGCTGAATCTGTCTCCACCACAGAGAATGACAAGTGTTCTAATCATTCAATGTGAACTAGCGTGTATGTAGCATCTTTCATGGACATAAAGCTCTGTTTATCAATTAGATTAAATGGTAAAAACAAATCAGAAGCATTCAAATAATCCCAAGGGACTTTTCCCATTTTGCGAGTATGTAACGTCCATGAAAACTGCATCAATGATCGTAATTGATTTTGCCCATGATATAACACAGATATATAATTCTGAACAATATCAATAACAGAGGAAACAATATTTTCCAAGGTATACAATTGTGTAGACAGTGTATTGATACTATTGAAGACCACTGTAAGGACTTTTTCTAAATTTGCTTTGTCAATTTGGCACAGACGGAGCGCTGCCTAAATCTGCAAAAGTTTCCATGCTTCATTGTAAGCTGCATAGATAAACCTCTTTGTTCTAGGAAACCTAGGACTTAAGGTAAAATCAGCTAAATTGATGTCGCTCGACAAGAGTGACAAGCGTTGTTTTACTGATACAAAAGTGGAGGGTTCCAACCATTGTTGGCACAATTTACCCACCGAGTATGGTGGTGACCGAATGTGAATGTGGAAAACAAGGATCCAGTCTAGTCTGTGTGAAACCATGCGTTACATTATAAAAACGCAGTTGGCATGCATTTGAATTGGTTTGCCTCACCAACCATCCAGACGGGTCAACAGCATCAGAGACATTGCAAGTGTCATTTCGAAACAAAGTTTGTTATAGAACTATCGTATAAAGCGTTTGCATACGCCAATGGTCATATTCTGCTAAGGACGGAATGGATGGGATATTCACATTCTTGGCCGTGGCAAAGCCAAAGCAAGTAGTTTGGAGCACTGTTTAATTTAAAAATAATATCTGAGCCGGGGTGAGACAGGCCCGATGCAAAGGTTCAGTTCCCTGAACCTGCCAAGCCATGGTGCCCCAAACTGATTTCAAATCAATAGTATCTCTCCAGTGATCATAAACCTACATGGCCAATTCAGTTCTAAATGAATTGGAATAGATTAATTTAGTGTGGGTTAGAATAAATTTGGTCTGAGATGACAATTAGAATTAAAAAAATAGGATTCAGGATTGGACGTGTTATAATCTGTGAAATAGGTGAACTTATTCCTAAGGGTTTTAGAACTCCCCTGTATGTGAGTAGGACAATGTTCCCATTGCGCGTAGTTAAAAACAAGTCTTAACTTGTTTGTTTTATGTAAGAAATCATGCCCATAGTGTTGATAACAGAATAAATCAGCATAATTGGCAGAATTTAAGTATAAATCTACAGCAGCAAAAGCAGCATAATACTTGAAATCAGAAAAGAATGAATGTACTGCTTGTACATCCCAATCATCGGAATGTATGTCCGGTGTTACCACATCTCCCAAAGAAACGCGAAACATGTATGGTATCTTGAGTACTTCTGTTGGGCCGTGAATTCCGAATTCTACCTTATCCCAAACGATGCCATCTGCAACCGGGAAAACTGAAATATTTACAAGAGTATCATCACGTTTCATGATATGGGATGATGTATGAGGGGCCCAAATTCCATCAACTAACTTCACAGCAGAGCGATTTGACAAATAATGATCATTGATGTGCACGAAAAATACTGTCACAAATCCAAATGACATTAAGAGGAAAATCAGGAGAATTAAAAACCAGATGTAGGTCCAGGGCTGGACCAGGTAAGTCTTTTTGAACCAAGAGATGAAAATACTTATTTTTGTCGGTGGAAGTGCCAAAGTGGAAGACGAGGAGGAAGAGTCATAAGAGAAGATTGAACGGTCCCCAAAATAACCGCTTGCACCCATGTTCATTAAAGGTGGTAGGGCAGCATCAGCTTGATGTAGTCAAGGACTGGTAAGCACTTCACTGTGGGACTCATCTGCAGGGTAAGTATACTCGACTTCGTCGTTGGATGAGGATGGAGGCAGAACAGGCAAATGGTGAATAATAGTTTCTTATCTTACCCTCAAGGATATGGGGATTAGTCAAAGAGGATGAAATCTCTGGATTCAAAAAGATAGCTTTGCATGAAACTGAAGGTGTTACACTATTCAGAATCCGCTAGACGGTGTAGTTTGCCATTGTCCACTGAAATGTATCTGTTGTCTTTGCGATCAGGCAAAGGTGGTAGAATCACTGTACGTGTACCCTTAAGTCCAAGTACCGCAACCGGTGAACGATAAGAGGGACCAAATTCTTTTTTGTTCTTCAGCTTTTCTCATACCATATTTCCAATCTTAGAAATCGGGCCGGCAACTGGAATCAGCAGTGCTGAATCATTGGAAGAGTGCAAATGTTCAGTTGCGTAGCTGTCACACATCTTTTGTAGGTCCTGTAACATAGTAAAATGATGTTACTGACCTGTCTGAGTGTTTACGCTATCAATTATTTGTATTTGTTTCATTATTGATGTATTTGGTTGACTATGTTCCCACATGTACCTTCCCCACCCCATTTGTTATTCACTCACACGCTCTTCCTTTGTCTGTAAAGTGCTCTGATATCTGCAAAGATCTTGTTCGCGCTATATAAAACTTTCAAAATAAAATAAATAAAATAAGTCAAAGGTTGCGGCTGCTGCCACAACGTCTAGACCATCATGGTCTAGAACTGTCTAAGAGCATTTCACATGGGACGGTCCGCCCACCCAGAGATCTTCTAGAGAGAATATTTAGTGCACATTGAACTCCATACAAATAAGCCTGCCAGTACCTAAGACCCTAGCTGTCAAAGATTGCATTAAGTCATGGTTCATTTGTTCCACTATAGAATTGCCCCCAGGCCTGTATGGAGCTGAAAACTGCACCAGCACCCCCATTGACTTCATCACTTCCTTAATTATTATGCCTGGGCATAGTTTGGTAGTGTAGCTGATGACATTGTGTTCTTGTCTGGACTGTGAAAAAAAATTGCAAAATAATTGCAAATGACATCCTGTACAGTGGCAGTTATGATAAAATACATGGGCCTGATTCACAGAACTAACTTAAGACAAAATCCTAAACTTACTACCATTTTGGTATTCACAGATGGCACTGTCTCATTTTGGTATTCACAGAAGGCACTTACTCATTTCGGTATTCACAGAAGTTAGGACTCCTAACTTTAGGACTCCTAAATGCCTTCTGTGAATACCGAAAGTCTTAAAATTAGGATTTTTCTCAGTTTAGGAGTCCTACAGTTAGGAGTCCTAACTTTACTACTACTAAATTTAGAAAAATCCTAATTTTAAGGCTTTCGGTATTCCCAGAAGGCATTTAATAGTCCTAAAGTTAGGAGTCCTAACTTTACTACTACTAAATTTAGAAAAATCCTAATTTTGAATATTTTCGGTATTCACAGAAGGCATTTAGGAGGCCTAAAGTTAGGAGTCCTAACTTCTGTGAATACCGAAATGGCTTGACACGGAACGAAGATGGTCGCACCCGGGTAGAGCTCCTGCATAAGCTCCCCTACCCCGGGTCCTTTCTCCGTCCACACTTCTCCTACCAGCCTGAAACTGCTGGCGGACCCGCCCGCACTTGTTCCCCGCCGGTGGCCTGACTTTGGGAAGGATCGGTGCGGGGACTCCGCTCCGACAAGGCTGACTGGATTGAAGCCGACCTGCTTGCGACCTAGCCGGTAGGTGCTGCTGGGCGAGACCGAGGATCCTGACGGTCGACTAAGGCCTTGGCGTGCAGCCTGCGCCGGAACCGCCGCGATCCTACGGGAAGGACTGAGCGGCCTTTGTCGAGGCTCATTCCCAACCCTGCACCCCACCTCAGCCATAGCAGCGACACCTGGGACCACCATTAAGGCGGCAGGAGGCAGTTGAGAGTGGCGGCCTTGTCCGGCGGCGGCCCTGCAACCCATCCTGACGGCGGAGGTAAGCGGGGACCCCATACCGGGGGCACAGCGACGAGGAATCGACGCCACCCTAGGCTGCCCAAGCCCCGCGCTATCCACACTGCGCACGCCCAGGAACGAGGACCCACGCGGAGGACGCAGCGACCACAAGGCGCCTGAGGTCGTACGAGCGCCCCCCGAACCTGGGGGTCCCTCCCCTTCTGCATGCTACACACGCTGGAACACCACAGACTGCCATAGACGGTGCCTGGGCGCGAAAGAAAATGCTGGGAAGGCGCGATGATTGCTGGGGACACCCATACGTTCTCTCCCCCTGCAGAAATGACCGGACCACGCTATAATTCACAACTTCGCACGATGTGAGGTATGAATTAAAGAGCCCTCCTGCCTACCTCGAATAAATCACCGACCTGCTCCTACTGCCTGATGAGAGATTTACCCTACGCACCTGCCCACCCCAGGTCCTGCCACCTGAGAAGCACGGACTGAGCTACGGGCAGGCCTCGCGCCCGCCTGTAAGATACTTGCTCCCTGAGGCCTGAAGTGACTGCCACTGCGGCAGAAGGTGCCCACTACACATCGCTCGGAAGCCTGAGACTGAGGCTACTGAGTGGCTACCCGCAGAGACAGCCTGAAGCCTACGGAAATTATCCTTTCTCACCGCCTACATATTCCGTGTTGCCGCTTATCCTCCTCCTGATAGCGGAGACCACTTGCACGCCCTGCCTGGCCCATGTCTGCGGGGGTGAGATCGCGCTCTGGATTAGGGACCGCGTCAACGAAGGAGAAGCAGTCGAAAGCAACACCCAAGATGGACGCGGAACAGGTGGCGTCGAAACTGGACAGCGTGCCATGGAAGGGATGGAAGAATCCCTCCAACAGACACGCACTTCCCTGGAGACCAGGATCGATGGTGTGGCCATCGACCTGACGCACCTTCGAGCCGACCACAAAAAACTCCAAGACCGGACCACGACGCTGGAGAGCACGGTAACGACCATCGAACCGAAGATTACCCAGGCGGACAAACACATACGGGATCTCCTAAACTGAGTGGAGTTCCTGGAAGACCGTGCCGAGGATGCGGAAGGACGGGCGCGAAGGAACAACATACGTCTGGTGGGCATTCCGGAGAAATGGGAAGGGGCAGATCCTGCTCGCGCGTGGAGGACTAGCTGCGCGATCTGTTGCCGGAGGACACGCTATCGCCCTTCTTCATGGTGGAACGGGCCCACCGCGTGCCCACAAGACCACTGCCACCTGGCTCGAACCCCAGGCCATTCCTTCTCCGGGTCCTGAATTACAGGGACCGTGATGCAATACTACGCAAGTCCAGGAAGCTGGGAGAAGTTAAAATAGACAATACCACAGTGATGTTCTTCCCTGACTACACTGTACAAGTGCAAAGACAGAGACACTCATTCCTGGCGGTGAAGAGACGCCTACGCCAAGCGGATCTCAAATATTCATTGCTCTTCCCGGCCAAACTCAGAGTTATTGCACAAGATAAAACACACTTCTTCACAAGCCCGGAGGAAGCGGAGGCCTGGCTCGATGCGGGAAAACCGGACGCACCCAGGAAAGCACAAGGAACTGCCACCGCGGAACGGACTCGAGGATCGAGAAGACGGCGCCGTCGCAGGACTCCCTCATCACCACGGAACCGTGAAACACCCACACACTCTCCACCCATGGACCAAATCCTACAGGACCAACGAGACGCTCTACGCAAGGTGGTGGAAATCAGCAACTCACCATCCCAATCGCCACACCCGAACGCCAGCCCGACTGCATCCCTGACAGACGATGAGGCAGTGTACGGAATACCGGACACACAGGGCTCCGAGGGACATCACGCCACAGACAGCAGACCTCTTTGGCTAAACCAGGGGGCCAGACAAATGATGCGCCTCCAGAATGCAGCACTGGCGCACCTAAACCCCTATATGGATGCCCTCCCCCACGCAGGTAACCTGTGCGCTCACCCATGGACCCAGCCTAGCCGGCCCGAAGGACCAGGGCTGCACCAATCACTGTGAGTACTCTCTTTTGGTTTTTTTTACACCTGGCCCGGCCGCTCACTGGCGGGCACTGGAGTTAGATTTACAGTGTTGCTCATACCAGACATCGCAGCCCTGGTTGCCGGAGAAAAGGGTTCTCCCCGGGGGCCCTAACCCCCTCACCAATGACACTTGAAGCATGCCATTGACATTCTACCGACGGCCTTTTCACACGCCCGGGAGGGACCCTGCACTCCCCACGAACCAAGCTGTGACTATTGCTCCTGCACGAATAAGCCACACGAAACCCTCCAGGACTGTATAGTTTACGAGCTCATTAGAGTGTTTGGACGGCGACATGTTGTGCAGCCGACCTTTTGGTATTTTAGACTTTATTGCCATGTTGAGGCCATATGTTTTCCCTCCCTACCTCCCCCTTTCAAATTGCTGGAGACTGATTCGCAATGTACTTAAGACTGGTAATCTCTTTGTATTCCGAGTGGGGCGCTGGCTTTGGCGGGGGGCTACACGCGAGACGCTGAGGCGCGGAGGGGATAGGGTAGACCACATACTTGATAGATATGGCTGATATACGATTATGTTCACATATTGTTATTTCCCTGCATTACAAATTCAGTATTTGAACAGGGGGTCCTTGTTGTTTACATTGATATACGATTATGCACCTGGACGTCAGGGGGATGCATACCACGGCTAGGCACTATCAAATCTACTCCTATCTGAAACGTCACAGGATCAACATTGCACTACTCCAAGAATCGCACCTGAACAAGGCAGAGGTACACGCACTACACCGTAAATGGCGCGGCCAGCTCTATGCCACAGACTACTCCTCCTACGCTCGTGGCGCGCTTGTGTGGGTTCGCCCTGGCACCCCTTGGACAGCCACCGATACCATAATAGACCGGGAAGGTAGATTTGTTGCTGTACAGGGCAGATTGGATGGGCAGCAGGTGGTTCTAGTCTCTCTATACTCCCCTAATGTCGATCAGGGTATCTTCCTGACGCGCCTTTCCACCGCATTGGCGACCTGGCATGCGATCCCATGGATACTGGGTGGAGACTACAATTGCATTCTGGACATGACACTGGACTGCTCCTCCCCACCCGCACTCCATGCGCCCACACGAGCCGCCACAAAAGCATTACTCGGATGGGCTGCACAATGGGACTTTCAGGATGTTTGGAGATCGCGCTACCCCGGCGCGCGACTCTACTCCTACCACTCTGGCGCCCACGACCTACATGTCCGCCTTGACAGGTTCATGGCGTCCGCCGCACTCTTGCCTCTAGTGACTGATGCTCGATACATGGGCCGCACACACTCGGACCACAACCCACATTTCCTGTCTCTGTCCTGGGAACGCCCGCGCCCCCATGTACCCACCTGGCAGCTACAACCTGCACTACTGCTTGATGCGGCCTTCCGCACTGCCCAATACTTCGAGGAAAACACAGGCATGGCGTCCTTCCCCCAGGTGGAATGGGACGCATTCAAAGTGGTGATTAGGGGCCACTGCTTGAGAACACAGGGATGCATAGGGCACCAACTGGAGGGCGATCTAACCAGACTGGAAACTGACTTGCTTGACAGGGAGGAGGAGGCCGTTGAGGGGGATGCTGATTCGCTAGGGGAAGCACAAACGGAACACGCGCGACTGCTGGAACGTCTGCGCAACATTAATTATGCAGCACACTCGGCAAGAACACATCACCTGGGCGACAGACCAGGCAAGCTCCTAGCTTGGCTGATATCGCAGGAAAATCGCGTGACCCCTGTAACAGCTATACATGCGGAGGTGCAAGGCCTCCAGTATACTCAGCGTCACATTCACGATGCGTTCACCACCCACTACACAGCACTATACCGCGCCCGGCTAGCAAACCCTTGCCCTGACATCACTGGCTACCTCTCCCCCCTTCCCATGTCACAGCTCACACCTGCCCAACAGACAGACTTGGGGGTCACACTTGCCTCAGATGAACTCCGTGAAGCACTATTTCACTTGTCCAACGGTAAATCCCCGGGTCCGGACGGACTTCCGGCCGAATTCTACAAGGCTAACTCTGATAACCTTGTCCCGGAACTGTTGAAAATGTACGCCGCTGCCGTGGAGGACGCGGCCTTACCTCCAACGTTAAATGAGGCCTTTCTAATCTCCATCCTTAAACCGAACAAAGACAGCACACAGATGGGCTCGTACCGCTCCCTAGCGCTCCTGAATACGGACTACAAAATTCTGGCCTCCATACTAGCCCGTAGACTGGCTCCGCACATACCCCATCTGGTTCACCCAGATCAAAATGGCTTTGTTCCGACACCGCACACCTCCCACAACATCCGTCGCCTCTTCCGGGTACAAAAGTACGCTGTTCAACAATGGCCCAGAGCAGGGTGCCTGATATTGGACCTGGAAAAGGCCTTTGACTCGGTTGAGTGGCCGTTCCTAAGAGCAGTTACCGAGAAGTGCCAGCTGGGAGATGACTACGTGGCTATGGTGGGCCTCCTATATGATAGACCGACAGTTCGGGTCCGCACAGGCGCGCTGCTCTCGGACGTGATCCGGGTACGGAGGGGCACCAGACAAGGCTGCCCCTTATCGCCCATACTGTTCTTGCTGGCAATGGAACCCCTGGCCACGATTCTCAGGACGCAGGGACCTGAATGGGGGATACCGCTGGCGGATGGCCTGCATGCAGTGTCACTCTATGCAGATGACTTGCTACTGTATGTCAGAGACATCACTGACATCCCGACCTCCCTTACTGACGTCTTCCGGACTTTTGAGGAGATTTCAGGTCTGCGAGTCAACTGGGCCAAGTCTGGGGCCTACCCCTTCAGTTCTGACACACTCGAGTCCGACATCCGCCTAGGCGGGGGGAGACTGCAATGGTACCCTACCACCTTTCGGTAACTGGGTATACGAATCTATCGGGATCTGACAGCCGTCCTGGAAGGGAACCTTCGGCGGACGATCGCCTCAATCAGGGCACAAATCACCTTCTGGAGCACCTTGCCCCTCAATGTTCCTAGCCGAATAGCGCTGACCAAAATGATTGTACTGCCCAGACTGCTATATTACTTTGCTAATCTTCCCACGTACGTGCCTTGCAGAGTATTCCGAGACCTGGAGGTCCTGCAGAGGAGCCTCATTTGGAACTCGGGCTGCCCTCGGGTGGCGCTGACCAAGTTGTATATGCCAACTGACTCGGGGGGCCTAGCGGTCCCCAACATGGAACTGTACTACCTCTCGGCGCAACTACAATGGGTGACGGGATGGCTAAGCGGTAACCATCTGGATGACACTGCCTCAGACACCGCTGCCTGGACGCAACCCCAACCACACTGTTCCACCCATTCACCAAGACTCCCTGCCCCTCCCAGTTGCACCTTGCAGTAGCACGTAAGTGCTTTCTGAGGTGTCTGAAACTCACACGTACAACGACACCATATGCCCCGATACTGCCCCTACTGGGCACTCCGAGCCCGACAGGCGCGCTGACGGAGACACGCCTAGCAGCTTGGACGCAAGCTGGCGTCGACACACTCAGCGACCTGTATGCAGATGGAGAGTTGCTCCCCTTTGCGACCCTGGCGGCTGACACAGGCCTCCCAGCTGGCCAGTTCCTGTTACATGCATCCCTTTTGCGTACGCTCACCGCTTCCTGGGGCGACATGACAGTGGAGCTGCCGATGCACACCTTTGTGCAATACTTGCACGTCATGGGTAACGGCTCACACATCATCCACTGACTAGCGCAAGCCCTGCAGACACACTCACAACCACTGACGACACCGTTACGGGCGAAGTGGGCGACAGACAGAGGACGGGACTGGACCGACAAAGAATGGGAAATGATCCTGGCTGGACCTACATACATCCCGCGCAACCCCCGTTTTAAAATCATTAAATTTTACATTGTGCACCGCGCTTACCTCACTCCCAACAAAATTAACAGATACTACACGACCATGACTGCTACTTGCCAACGCTGCTCCCAACGCAAAGCTGACCTCCTACATATGCTGTGGCACTGTCCAAATATTCGACCGTACTGGGACGGCGTCACAGCGCTACTCAACCAGGACGCTGACGAACTACCCCACATCCTGGGTTTACGTAGACGCACGAAACTTAACAAGGTACAAGCGCGCTTCTGGGACATGGGTCTCATAACGGCGAAACGCCTGCTCACTAAACATTGGAAAGCTGCGACCTCCCCGCATATCCGACACTGGTACACCTCCTTCACCAATTGGGCGCGCGCGGAAAGCACAGTCCTTCTCCGGGAGGAAACTGCAGGGCTTCGGAAATTCCCCATCGCCCCGCTCTGGGATGACCTTCTCAAGACATACCAGCGCGCCTGACTAGAGCGAGGGATAACCTGAGGCGACAAGTCCTGTTGCCACCACGTAGACGCACATAGACTACCACAAAAGTCATGACTGAGTGCCCCCCGTGCCCAATATCCTACATTACGAGACAACCAACTTCATCTTACCCCACTCCAGCCGCCCCCAAACGGAACCCATAACGATCTCCGCTCTCCCCTTCCCCCCTCACCCCTCCCTCCCCTGATCTCACCTGCTTCCCCACTCACGGAACTCTCCTACCCACAGTTATTAACCCCTTCGATGCTGATGACGGAGCGGTTCCGTCATCAGCATCAGTTGGGCTCTGCTGATGACGAAACCGCTCCGTCATCAGTACAGCCCTGGGGGGGAGCGCTGGCGCTCCCACCCCTGTGCAGCGATGTTAGTTATTTGTGCAGGGGTGGCAGCGGAAGCGCGC
The DNA here is from genome assembly GCF_964263255.1 of Lissotriton vulgaris. Lineage (NCBI taxonomy): Eukaryota > Metazoa > Chordata > Amphibia > Caudata > Salamandridae > Lissotriton > Lissotriton vulgaris. Next base: position 264,060,412 of record NC_141685.1, read on the forward strand.
ACAGCGCGCGCCAACGTCATCAGGAAGCGCTGGATGCGCTGGAAGCCATTTGTTTCCAGCGCGTCCAGGAGCAAGGTGCGTGTTTGGTGCTCCGGTGGGGCGGGGGGGCCGGTTTTCGGTGCCTTGAGGCATCGGGGGAGAGGAAACTGTGTTTCCTCTCCCCTGATGTCCCAATGCAGGGCATTCCTGGTGCACGATCGCGCACAGCGTCGCGATCGTGCACCAGGAATGCCCCACTAGACACCAGGGATTGTGTGTGTGTGTTTATTTATGTGCAGGAAGCGACCCCTTGGGCAAGGGTCGCTTCCTTTGGGGGCCAAATTATGTTTTAGACTTTTCTGCCCCCCCTGGGGCAGATCGGCCGTTTTTTTGGCCGATCTACACCCAGGGTGGGCAGAAAAGCCCACTAGAGCCAGGGATTACTTTGTGTTTGAAATCGGAAGCGACCCCTTGGGCAAGGGTCGCTTCCTTTTGGGGGCAAATAATGTTTCAGACTTTTCTGCCCCCCCCTGGGGCAGAACGGCCTTTTTTTGGGCCACATCTGGACCCAGGGGGGGCAGAAAAGCCCACTAGACACCAGGGATTGATTTTTATTTATAAAGGAAGCGACCCCTTGGGCAAGGGTCGCTTCCTTAGGGGCATACAATATTTTTCAGACTTTTCTGCCCCCCCTGGGGCAGATCGGCCGTTTTTTCGGCCGATCTGCACCCAGGGGGAGCAGAAAAGCCCACTAGTCACCAGGGATTTGTTTTGATTTGAAAAGGAAGCGACCCCTTGGGGAAGGGTCGCTTCCTAGTGGCCCTAATATTTTTTTAGACTTTTCTGCCCCCCCTGGGGGCAGATTGGCCTTTTATGGGGCCGCATCTGGACCCAGGGGGGGCAGAAAAGCCGACTAGACACCAGGGATTGGGTTATATTTATAAAGGAAGCGACCCCTTGGGCAAGGGTCGCTTCCTTAGGGGATAACATATTTTTTCAGACTTTTCTGCCCCCCACTGCGGCAGATTGGCCGTTTTTTGGCCGATCTGCACCCGGGGGGGGGGGGGGGGGGAGGGGGCAGAAAAGCCCACTAGTCACCAGGGATTTGTTTGTATGTTTGTATTTTGAAAAGGAAGTGACCCCTTGGGGAAGGGTCACTTCCAGGGGGCATTATAAATATTGTAGACTGTTCTGCCCCCCCTCGACTGGTTTTTACTGTTTCTGGACCCAGGGGGGGATAGAAAAGCCCACTAGACTTCAGGTTTTTTTTTTATAGGGAGCGACCCCTTGGCCAAGGGTTGCTTCCTTGTGCCCATTTCAAAAGTATGTTCTGCCGTGTCTGTATTTGGGCTCTCTGCCCTCCGTAGGGTTGCTTCCAGGGGGCCCACGTTTATAATGATTTATTATCCTCCCCCCTTGGGGACAGACCCCCCATTTGTGACATAGCCTGTTGTAATGTGTGTTGTTTTTGTTTCTTCTAATGTGTATTGTTTTTTTTCTCTTTAGAGTGTTGCAGTGTGCGGTTCCGTTACTGGTGGTTCTGTTGTTCTGCTGTTTCTGTAGTTGTATGTGTTTGGTAAGAGACCTCTTTTTTGTTCAATTGTACTGTAATTGTATTTTTTTGCAAAGTGTGTAGTAAAATACGAGTATGTTTGGTTTCTGTTTGTTGTGATTGTAAAACATGCTTTGCATTTGTTTTTGATGTGTCCTTCTGTAGATGTACGTTTTTTTTCTTCTTCTTTCTAGTGGGATATCGTTGCCTCTTTGCTGTGTCTTTGCAGAGTAGGTGCTTGTGAGTGTAGTTGTGTCTTGTAAGTGAATTGTATATATTTTCTAAATTAGTTTTTTTTGAAAAAGGCTTATATTTTTTATCTTACTTTGCGCAGTGTTGGGGTTGTTGAGTTGTTTGTGCAGACTCCTTTATTTGTAAGGATAATGGCTAGCCGCCGGATTACTGCTCAGCAAGTTGTTGGATTGCTTTTTGATTCTTCCTCTGACCATGGTCCAGAGTCTGACTCTGATTCTGATCCAGAGGTGGGAGGTGAAGATTCAGGTAGTGAGTTTTCTCTACACATGGCTTTATCTGATGATGAAGACACTCTGAGTGCTGATGAAGCTACTTTTGGTGTGGATGATGTGCCTGTGGTTGCGGAGGACATTGCTGCGCCTGTGGTTGCAGAGGACATTGTTGTGCCTGTGGTTGCGGAGGACATTACTGTGCCAATAGTGCGGCAAGAGACATCTGGGCTGCAGCCTGGGGTTGCTAGTCTTCCAGTTGGTGCAGTGAGACGAGAGGCAGCTGGGCGGCAGCCTGCGGCTGCAAGACTTGATGTTGAAAGTTCTGACCTCTGGGTTGCACCAGGCATGGTGCAGCCGGCATTGCCTGAATTTACTGGTGTTCCAGGGTGTAGGGTGAACACTGAAAACTTTTTGCCTATTGATTTTTTCAAGTTGTTTATGGATGATGTGTTTGTGGCAGAGATTGTAGAGCAGACTAATTTGTATGCTGAAATTTTTTTGAGGGTGAACAGTGCCAGCCTTAAGCCCCACGCTAGAGCTACCCGGTGGACTCCCACAAATTTGGAGGAGATGAAAAAGTTTTTGGGTTTAACTTTTTTGATGGGCTTGCTTAGGAAACCATCAATGGCTTCATATTGGTCTACTAGTCCCTTGATGGCAACAGCTATATTTCCGGCAGTCATGAGTCGTGATCGGTATTTGCTTCTGCTTCGGATGATGCATTTTGTTGACAATAGTCTTGCTTTGCCACGAGATCACCCTGATTGTGACCGACTTTTCAAGATTCGGCCTGTCATTGATCATTTCGTTGATCGATTTTCTGAGATCTTTTATCCTGGGAAAGAAATTGCAGTGGACGAGTCTTTGCTGTTGTTCAAAGGCCGCTTGGTATTTCGGCAATACATTCCTAGTAAGAGGGCACGCCATGGAATCAAACTGTATATGCTGTGTGACAGTGAGACTGGATATGTCTCTAATTTCAGGGTGTACACTGGTAAGGAATCCAGGATTAACCCCCTGGTTGTCCGTCGACTTTTGGAGTGAATGAGAAAATTGTGTGGGAACTTGGTCGTGGATTTTTTAACAAAGGCCATCATTTGTATGTCGATAACTTCTACACTGGTGTGCGGTTGTTCAGGGAATTGGCCAAAGTGGACACTGTTGCTTGTGGCACAATCCGCTCAAACCATAAAGGTTTCCCAAAAGAACTTGTGTGTCAGAAGCTTGCTCGGGGACAGTGCAGTGCATTGCGTTGTGAGGAGCTTCTAGCTGTGAAGTTTTCAGACAGGAGAGATGTCTACATGTTGACTACAATACACGATGAAAGCACTGAACCGGTGACTATTTGGGGTCAGGTTGCAGAAGTGCGCAAACCTGTGTGCATAATGCACTACAATAAGTACATGGGTGGTGTTGACAGAGTAGATCAGAGGTTGGAACCGTATGCTGCTCTTTGTAAGTCTTACATTTGGTACAAGAAGTTGGCTATTCATCTTTTCCACTTGGCAACCTTTAATGCTTTTGTTGTGTTCCAGAAATCTTGTCCCCAGTCAAAGTTGTCTTTTGAAAAGTTTCAGGAGTCTGTAATAGGCAGCCTTGTTTTAGTGCAACAGGCAAGTGTTCCTAGAGTTGGAGTGGTGGAGGATATTGCCAGATTGAAAGATCGCCACTTTCCTGGTCAAATTCCTCCTACAACCTCAAAAGACTTTTCCAGTCGGAGATGTAGAGTCTGTTGGCGAAGAGGTTTGCGGAAGGAGGTTCGTATGTACTGCCCTGACTGCCCTTCAAACCCCGGGCTGTGTGTACCTGCTTGTTTTAGATTGTACCACACGCAAAAGAATTTTTGGGAGTATCAATGAGTGGTAAAGTGAACTGGTTGGTCTTATTGTTCAGTTTCAAAGTTTGCATTTGTGTAGTCTTTTTAGTGTAGTTGTTGAGTTAGTAGATTTGTATCAATTTGCAATTTGTTTTTGTTTTTGTTTTATTTTAAAAAAAAACGAAAGTATGATGTTGGTTTGCGTGTAGTGTCCATTGTCTGACGGTGTGCATGGTTTGGCGCTTGGCTGCCGGTGTCTGTGGACTGGTGCTTGTCTGGCGGTGTCTGTGGACTGGTGCTTGGTTGGCGGAGTGCGTGGTCTGGTGTTTTGTTGGCCGTGTGCGTGCTCTTGTGCTTGCCTGGTGTTGTGTTTGGATTTGTCCTTGGCTGGTGTGTGCGTGGAGTGGCGCTTGGCTGGTGGTGTGCGTGGAGTGGCGCTTGGCTGGTGGTGTGCGTGGAGTGATACTTGGCTGTCTGTGCACGAAGTGGTGCTTGGCTGGCGGTGTGTGTGGAGTTGCGCTTGGCTGGTGGTGTGTGTGGAGTGGCGCTTGGCTGGTGGTGTGTGTGGAGTGGTGCTTGGCTGGTGGTGTGCGTGGAGTGCTACTTGGCTGTCTGTGCACGGAGTGGTGCTTGCCTGGCGGTGTTTGTGGAGTGGCACTTGGCTTGGGGTGTGCGTGGAGTGGTGCTTGGCTGGTGGTGTGTGTGGAGTGGTACTTGCCTGTCGGTGTGCGCTGAGGTGTGTTTGGCTGGCGGTGTGCATGGTCCGGTGCTTGGATGGTGGTGTGCGTGGAGTGGCGCTTGGCTGGCGGTGTGTGTGGAGTGGTACTTGGCTGTCTGTGCACGGAGTGGTGCTTGGCTGGCGTTGTGTGTGGAGTGCCGCTTGGCTTGCAGTGTGCGTGGAGTGTTGCTTGGCTGGTGGTGTGTGTGGAGTGGTACTTGGCTGTCGGTGTGCGCTGAGTGGTGTTTGGCTAGTGGTGTGCATGGTCTGGTGCTTGGATGGTGGTGTCGGTGGACTGGCGCTCGGCTGGCGGTGTGTGAGTAGTTACTTTCTGTTGGTCACTACACACACTGCTAGGTGAGTGACACTCCACGCAGTCCATCATTTGGTGTTGTTGCAATGTCAGAAATGTGGGCGTGTGAAAGTGATGGGCCCTTGAATGGCGCTGTCTGCTGGTGTGAGTGTTGAAATGTGATGGGTCTGCGGCTGGCGGTGTGAATGTTTTGTATGTGTCACACGTACGAAAGGTGTATGAATGGCCTGTAAAGAGGTTGGTGCCTTGACGTGGCTTTACAGCTCACGAGCTGTGAGTCAGTGGTTCAGTTTATCATACTTTCAATTATACGCAGTGTATTTCATTTTTTTGAAATTACTTGCGAATACAATTGTATGTACTGAATCATCACTCACCCTCGTGCCAAATCCAACCAGAATGTGTGTGTGCTTGCGGATTAGATGGCTGTGCAGTAATGTTGGTCTTTTATCTCTTTCTGAAGTAGGGTGTACCTTGTCCCTTATTGTGATTGTTGTAATGTATTGCTGTTCTTTCCGGATGGTGTCAATGGTCTGGTTTGTATCAGGTATGAAAGGCGCGTGAATGGCCTGTAAAACGGTTGGTGCCTTGTCGTGGCTTTGCAGCTCACGAGTTGTGAGTCACTGGTTCGGTTTTTATGCATTTATTTATTGACAGAGCATTTCATTTTTTGAAATATCTTGTTAATAAAATTTTATGTACTGAACCATCACTCGCCCTCGTGCCAAATCCAATCTGTATGTGTGTGTCTTTGAGGAATAGTTAGCCGTGCCTTGAATGTTTGACTTTTGAGTAACTCTATTACGGTGCACATTATAGCTATAAATAACTTACTAAATTTAGTTATTATTGTTAAACCATGGAAGTATATGGTCATGTCTTTCTGGTGAATTCTATTGTTGATTTTTATCCAGAATCTCCTGCAAACTTAAAATTGTCTGTCGCAATTTCCTTGAATCACACGCTCTCAAATTGAAAACTTAATTCTCCACTGTACGATTTGGACCGTTTCCTTTTGCTGCCACTATGCCTACCCACGCAAGTGAGGCACCATTTTTATCGGGAGACCTGGGGGAACACTGGGTGGGAGGAAATTTGTGTGAGCCCAGTGATGCCACGCTTTCCCATGCAAAAAAGTGTGAAAAAACTGATTTTCTTTAGCTAAAATTGAGATTTGCAAGGGATTATTATCAATTATACGCAGTGTATTTCATTTTTTTGAAATTACTTGCGAATACAATTGTATGTACTGAATCATCACTCACCCTCGTGCCAAATCCAACCAGAATGTGTGTGTGCTTGCGGATTAGATGGCTGTGCAGTAATGTTTGTCTTTTATCTCTTTCTGAAGTAGGGTGTACCTTGTCCCTTATTGTGATTGTTGTAATGTATTGCTGTTCTTTCCGGATGGTGTCAATGGTCTGGTTTGTATCAGGTATGAATCATTGAAGGTGGTAGGGCAGCATCAGCTTGATGTAGTCAAGGACTGGTCGGCACTTCACTGTGGGACTTCTCTGTAGGGTAAATATACTCGACTTCGTCGTTGGATGAGGATGGAAGCAGAACAGGCAAATGGTGAATAGTAGTTTCTTATCTTACCCTCAAGGATACGGGGATTAGTCAAAGAGGATGAAATCGCTGGATTCAAAAAGATAGCTTTGCATGAAACTGAAGGTGTTACACTATTCAGAATCCGCTAGACGGTGTAGTTTGACATTGTCCACTGAAATGTATCTGTTGTCTTTGCGATCAGGCAAAGGTGGTAGAATAACTGTACGTGTACCCTTAAGTCCAAGTACCGGAACCGGTGAACGATAAGAGGGACCAAATTCTTTTTTGTTCTTCAGCTTTTCTCATATCATATCTCCAATCTTAGAAATCCAGCCGGCAACTGGAATCAGCAGTGCTGTATCATTGGAAGAGTGCAAATGTTCAGTTGCGTAGCTGTCACACATCTTTTGTAGGTCCTGTAACATAGAAAAATGATTATCTAAGTCAAAGGTTGCGGCTGCTGCCACAACGTCTAGACCATCATGGTCTAGAACTGCCTAAGAGCATTTCATATGGGACGGTCCGCCCACCCAGAGATCTTCTAGAGAGAATATTTAGTGCACGTTGAACTCCATACGAATAAGCCTGCCAGTACCTAAGACCCTAGCTGTCAATGATTGCGTTAAGTCATGGTTCATTCGTTCCACTATAGAGCGCGGAGATACCCCTTCGGGGGTCGATTCTGGCGCTATATAAGAAATGTAATAATAATAATAATAATAATAATAATAATAATAATTGCCCTCAGGCCTGTATGGAGCTGAAAACTGCACCAGCACCCCCACTGACTTCATCACTTCCTTAATTATTATGCCTGGGCATAGTTTGGTAGTGTAGCAGATGACATTGTGTTCTTGTCTGGACTGTGAAAAAAAATTGCTAAATAATTGCAAGTGACATCCTGTACAGTGGCAGTTATGATAAAATACATGGGCCTGATTCACAGAACTAACTTAAGACAAAATCCTAAACTTACTACCATTTTGGTATTCACAGAAGGCACTGTCTCATTTTGGTATTCACAGAAGGCACTTACTCATTTCAGTATTCACAGAAGTTAGGACTCCTAACTTTAGGACTCCTAAATGCCTTCTGTGAATACCGAAAGTCTTAAAATTAGGATTTTTCTCAGTTTAGGAGTCCTAAAGTTAGGAGTCCTAACTTTACTACTACTAAATTTAGAAAAATCCTAATTTTAAGGCTTACGGTATTCCCAGAAGGCATTTAAGAGTCCTAAAGTTAGGAGTCCTAACTTTACTACTACTAAATTGAGAAAAATCCTAATTTTTAATATTTTCGGTATTCACAGAAGGCATTTAGGAGTCCTAAAGTTAGGAGTCCTAACTTCTGTGAATACCGAAATGAGTAAGTGCCTTCTGCGAATACCAAATTGAGTAAGTGCCTTCTGTGAATACCAAAATGGTAGTACGTTTAGGATTTTGTCTTAAGTTAGTTCTGTGAATCGGGCCCATATACACAACACATACATGTAATCTCCCGTAAACTTATGGAAATATACTGAAGCATATAGGCATTGGTGCAGATAATTAAGGTTATATTGGTATTCCCAATGAATATATACGTCTGCCGAGATGTTGAAAGTTCAGTTCAGTCGCCAGCTCTGTCCCTGTGCACTTAGTTCTATTTCCACACACAAGACCCACTTGTGCAGTGATGAAAGCACAGATGCTCATAGCCTGTGTAAGGTGTCGTTTGTAAAATACACCCACCCAGTCGCTTGAGTGAAATACTACTCCTATTGTGTGCGATCGCTGTCCATGACAGGAGGGGCCATTGCGCGCTGCGCCAATAATTTGTCATAAACTCAGCGCAAAGTATTAACCAGGGTGTTGGTAATCCGTCACACGAGCAGCAGGAGGAGCAGGGGAGGTGGGGTTTTAGCGAGATGCGATGCAGGCAGGAAGGTGATCATCACACACTAACTGGAGGAAGCGTGAAAGTAGTATGATGGACAACAAAAATGTTCTCTTATTGAAATCGCCTGGGCGTCAACCAATCACTCAAGGGAGGGACTTTGGAAAGCAGTCCACCAATTGGGGGCCAGCATTTCTGATTGACACAGCAAGTGGCGGTCGATGGGCTTTGTTAAAGCCCATATTGTAGATACATTCATTCTTGCAGAGCTGCGCAAGATTGCTGACTTCACAGAAAGCACTTACTCATTTTGGAATTCACAGAAGGCACTTACTCATAGATGAGTAAGTGCCTTCGGTGAATACCAAAATGAGTAAGTGTACTTATTCCTTTGGGAGTCACAGAAGGCACTTACTCATTAATGAGTAAGTGCCTTTTGTGAATACCAAAATGAGTCACTTACTCATTTTGGTATTCACAGAAGGCACTTACTCATGTATGAGTAAGTGCCTTCTGTGAATACCAAAATGAGTAAGTGCCTTCTGTGATCACAGAAGGCACTTACTCATTAATGAGTAAGTGCCTTCTGTGAATACCAAAATGAGTAAATGCCTTCTGTGAATACCAACATGAGTAAATGGTAGTAAGATTTTGTCTTAAGCTAGTTCTGTGAATCGGGCCCTAAGTGATTCAGCAAAGAGCCATGGGGCACATTATCAAGGACCGGTGTTAAAATGAACGCCGTTTTATTGGCAGGAAACTGCAGATAAAACGGCGATAATGGGCTTGATAGTACGCCCTTGTTAATTCCCATAGAAGCCCATGTTTTGGTGTTAACATGGGCTTCCATGGGAATTAACAAGGGCGTTTTATCAAGCCCATTATGGCCGTTTTATCAGCAATTTCCTGCCGATAAAACGGCGATAATTTTAACACCGGTCCTTGATAATATGCCCCCAGGTTTTTATCTGCCTCCTAAACTGCAGCAGGTTGGATTGGGATCTCAGAATTAGAGGCAAGGAGTTCCAGAGTTTACTAGCACCGACGGAAAAAGTCCTAAGATTTGTGATATAAGGGATATTAGTGATATTACAAAAATGGCTGAGAAAGACGCTTGGGCATGGCATGTAGAAAAGGTGCTATGGAGTTCTTTTAAATACAATCTAGAGAAATCAAAGTGTGGAATATTAATGAATCCATCCCCTTTTCTTGGAATTTGTGATGCGATTATAAATATACGATGTACTTTTTATGCTGTGCCCACAAATAGAGAACATCCTATCGATGAGAACTCTTGTGTTGTTGTATACACTAAGAAAATAATACAATATATTTGAAAATGTGTCGAAGAGTACACTTATGAAATGTCATGAGTGATACCCTCTGTTAAAAGAAAATTCTCCTCAACAAATACATGTGTTTACCCTTTTTGTGGGGCTTTGGAACTGGGTCGTTAATGACAGACAAGACAACCTGTGCAGTAAATCCTAGGTTATTGAGGTAAACACAAAGTGGGGTCAAAGTGCAACACAGTTATACAAACATCTACATGCGTCAGCACAGGGAGCTGGGAGCACAGAGGCATGCTGCCATGCAGGCTCTTTACTGTAGCAGGCTTCTGTGTCACCCTCCCTTTCCATGTCTGACATTTTGACGCGGTCATGGGACTGGTCAAAGTCTAGGTTTGTGTACCCCGGAAACCTTTGGAACTGGCGATGCAATATAATGAGAAACTGACTCTTAGGGATTACCAAGTTGTAAACTAAAGAGTGACACAATCTAATCATCCAATTTATCAAACAGCTTTATTGTAAAGAAGAAACCCCTACTACAATTCCTCATAAATGGCAACATTTACAAAGAATTGGCATAGGGCATTGATGCAAGTCTTCTTACGGGGCTGCCCTACACCAATGTGAAAAGGCAAGAATGCATTGTTTTATGAAATACGGCGCATTCCTGTGTTTTACCCCTGCGCTGGCGCACAATTTAGCCACTCTGGCACTGGGGACACAAGGGGCACCTTCCTGCACAAAAACAATCCCAAGAGACGATTTCCTCTTTTTATGTCTGCTGCAGACTGGAGCACAAATGGAAGGAGCAAATACTATGGAGAAATAAAAATATTTCTCCTTGCTACGCCTGATCTGGGGATGCGTGAGGTTTTGGCGCTGCCCAAGGTTTACGTGATTATGTAAATCTGGGTCAATGTCAAAATATATGGGTGCTGCGTGAGAAAACCCATGGCAACTCTCATGGAACTCCTCCCTTGCCCTACTTTGTCTTACTCCATATCTATGAGGCCATGCAAAGTTTTGCAGGGTGGCTTTGCATCGCTGCAATTTTTTCTGTCTCAGTTCAAGAGGGGGTTTAGCCAAATTAGTATGGGCCCGATTCACAGAACTCACTTAAGACAAAATCCTAAACGTACTACTTTTGGTATTCCCAGAAGTTTGGATTTTGTCTTAAGACAGACTTAAGACAGACTTAAGTTAGGATTCTGTCTTATGTCTGTCTTAAGTTTGTCTTAAGACAAAATCCTAACTTCTGTGAATACCAAAAGTAGTAAGTTTAGGATTTTGTCTTAAGTTAGTTCTGTGAATCAGGCCCACTGTCCTTAATCCTCAGATTTACTTTTGCACTTACAGTCGCAGGATACTGCTGGGTTATACAGTCTTTCACTTTTGTTTACAAGTAACACACATCCTCCAAAATACCTGTTAGAGTCTCATTACTGGACTCTGTCATAAAAAAATACCTCTGCCACGTTGTATAATAATCTGTCAAAACCACTGCATGCATCTGTTCCACTATTAGTGTTAGTAAAAGGCCTACGAATCTGACTGCTGGTTTCATCCATAGCCATGACAGTCTTGGCACAGTTTCCAAATCCCAGAAACCCATGCTCAATACTTTATCACATTTCTAGCTCAGCCACCAATATAGCTCCTATAACCTCTGCCTAGTTGGGTCTCTCCCAGATGCAGCCTATGTGCCTCTCTGTATTGATCCATCTGTGTTGTATATTTGTAGGGTATGAGTACATACCCTCTGAAGAAAGTGTTCCGATGTTGCGGGGAATCAGAGCAGTGCCAGAAGCAATATGCTGAGAAGCAGCCGAGAGTCAAACATCGTTGAAAAGCCATGTCTACATTTGTTTTTAAAAGGTCAGAAGTAAAAAATGTGGGGTCATATTATCAAGAAAGGGCGATACATTATCGCCGCTTTTATCGTCAGGAAACTGCTGCTAAAGCGGTGATAATGGGCTTGATAATATGCCCTTGTGAATACCCATAGAAGCCCAGGTTCAGGTGTTAATCTGGGCTTCTATGGGTATTCACAAGGACATATTATCAAGCCTATTATCGCCGCTTTAACTGCAGTTTCCTGCCGATAAAAGCGGTGATAATGTATCGCCCTTTCTTGATAATATGGCCCCAGGGTATTAGTTGGGAAGGTATAAGGGGCATATTACCAAGCAATAACGATAATTATCGCTATGCATGGTTAGCGGCTAAAATTATATCGCCGCGCTCCGACGATTTTTACCGCTGAGATAGCTTGATATTATCAAGGTTTATCTCAAAAGCGGTAGAATTCCTGCGAAATGCATGAATATCACTGAAAAATCTGCGATATTCATGCATTATCGTGACAATGCTCTTAGCCATGTTATCCACCTCTGTTAGCCATGTTATCCACCTTCCATTGGATAACATGGCTAAGAACTGCTCTGGGCAGGCGTTAGCTTTTGGAGATATTCGCGCTTAGCGTGCATATTTCCAAAAGTAAGGCTTTGTTGCTAATTGGAGATAGCGATATTAGCGACTGTTTCCAGTTGCTAACATCTTGGCACGCCCACTTTGCATGTCATTAGCGATAAATATCGCTGACATGCAAAGTGGGCACCAAGATGATTGCTATCTCCTACGGCCCTTGGTAATATGCCCCTAAAACCCAACTCAAGTAATAACCATTATCCTTGCCAGGGTGAACCACAATCTATATATATAAAAAAGAATGTATGTCTGTCTGTTTGTCCTTTATGCATTACTACACCATTCATCCGATCGGCATGAAACTTTGGGAAGTTGTTGAGTACACTTCCGCGAAGGTTTCTGGCAAAAAAAAAGAACAATTTGTTAAATATCGGCCCGGTCCCCTGGGCCCTCATAATCTTTCCAATACTGAACGTTTACAGTTTCCGGTGCGACTCGCTTTTGCAATGACCATCAACAAAGCACAAGGACAATCGCTGCAAGTGTGTGGACTAGATTTGGAGAATCCGTGCTTCTCACATGGACAACTGTATGTGGCCAGCTCACGCGTCGGAAAACCTTCTGATTTATTTGTGTGCGCACCAGACGGAAATACAAAAAATACCATGTATCCACAAGCACTCAAATAAATAAACAGAATTAAAACAACACTTTAAAATGTTTTCCATATTAAAATGAATAAGTTTCAATAAAAATGACACATTGTAAATTGAATGTTATCATAACAAGTTTCCTTAAATTTCCTTTCTTTTGAGATCGCAGTAATGCGCGACGGGTAAGCTCGTTGTCAATAAATTAACCTGTGCTTAACCCTCTCATTGCTTGGCACTTAAGCAGTCAGGCTTAACCTAAAGGCAATGTATAAAGTACTAGCAGCCCGTCCCGACGTTGTCCGGGTATGAATTGCTGCCGGCCAGTAGTATATTGTTTTGTAGGATTTTGTTTTGATAGCATTTCTTAACTGTGACAGGCCTGTAAAACGCTCCGATTCACAGTGCACTGCTGATGCACTTAAGAGTGCGCGTTCAGTAGTGTGTGAACTCCAGTTTCCCTACTTTATTTTTCCTTGCAATATTATATAGCGCGAACTCGACAACATGGCATGAGCACAATTTACATTACAGAAGAACATATTCATTTGTGGTAGGCACGGGGAGACAAAGCAATTTGCCTGGAATCACAGGATATTGACCTGATGCCGAGATTCGAACGTAGCTCCCCAGCTCTAAAGTTCGCAATTCTAGAACTTGTGGCGGGAGGTGTGTCTAAAAGTGTATGTCGGTGCTGGCCATCAATGAGAGAGACCTGTGCATTTTTCAAATCGGTGGTGAAAAAATATGAGTATGTTGCTGGAGATGTGGGCCGCCGTGCCACCAATGTACTTACCGGGGTAGGGTAAACACCCATTATTCCGCAACTTTCTTTCCACAGACCATCACTCCGCATACTTTCATTATGAAAGTACCATGACTCCGCCATGCCATTATAACACATGGCATTACATTTTTTATGCTTTTACCACGCATACATTTACAACGAATTTCGTTGTAAATGCATGAATGGTAAAAGCATGTTTTTTTTAAATGTTTGGATAAAGCAAGTATGGGTATAGGGGTATATGTTTTGGGGTACTGAGGTATATGTTTTGGGGTGTTTGGGTATTTTAATGGTTCAGATATAGTTTTGGGTTATGGGGTACAGGGGTATTTTTAGGGTTCAGGGCTAGGTTTGGGTTTTGGGGTATAGGGGTATAGGGGTATTGTTAGGGTTCAGGGGTAGGTTTGGGTTTTGGGGTACAGGGGTATTTTAAGGGTTCAGGGCTAGGTTTGGGTTTTGGGGTACAGGGGTATTTTTCGTGTTCAGGGCTAAGTTTGGGTTTTGGGATACAGGGGTATTTTAGGGTTCTGGGCTAGGTTTGGGCTTTGGGGTACAGGGGTATTTTTAGGGTTCAGGGGTAGGTTTGGGTTTTGGGGTACAGGGGTATTTTAAGGGTTATGGGCTAGGTTTGGGTTTTGGGGTACAGGGGTATTTTAGGGTTCAGGGGTAGGTTGGGGTTTTGGGGTACAGGGGTATTTTTAGGGTTCAGGGGTATGTTTGGGTTTTGAGGTACAGGGGTATTTATAGGGTTCAGGGCTAGGTTTTGGTTTTGGTGTACAGGGGTATTTTTAGGTTTAGGGATAGGTTTGGGTTTTGGGGTACAGGGTAGATTTATAGGGTTAAGATGGGTTAGTGTTTTAATGGTGTTGGGGTATTTTATAGAGTAAGGGTGGGTTATGATTATGGGGTGCAGGGGTATTTAAAGTAGGGGTGGGCGGAATTGGCACGAACTTGGTACAATAAATCCGCAATATTTCGTTCCGTCAGATTTCCAATTATTAAAACAGAAACCTCATATGTTCAAGGTAAAATAACAAGTATTTCTACATGCTAAAATGCATATAGTCATTTCACAAAAGTGAAATTAGCTTCCAGCAAGCAGTGAGAGAGGTGATGATTTTGAGATCAAGCCCCTGCAAACCATTATGGGACGAGATTAGCAGTGGGAAGTGAATATTATAGTATCCAAATAATTCTACAAAGAGCTGCAGTTCACCTCGTTCTCCCCAGTTGTCCCCAAGAGGCAAATGCAATAGCATTTAAAATATTACACATCAAGCTGCAGTTCACCTCATGTCCCTAGATGTCCCTGATGATGCAAATGCAATAGCATTTAAAATATTATATACTAGCAGCCTGTCCCGACGTTGTCCGGGTATGAATTGCTGCCGGTATATTGTTTTGTAGGATTTCGTTTTGATAGCATTTCTTATCTGTGACAGGCCTGTAAAACGCTCCGATTAACAGTGCACTGCTGATGCACTGAAGAGTGTCCGTTCAGTAGTGTGTGAACTCGAGTTTCCCTACTTTATTTTTCCTTGCAATATTATATAGCGCGAACTCGACAACATACATGGCATGAGCACATTTTACATTACAGAAGAACACATTCATTTGTGGTAAGCACGGGGAGACAAAGCGATTTGCCTGGAATCACAGGATGTTGAGCTGATGCCGATATTCGAACGTAGCTCCCCATCTCTAAAGTTCGCAATTCTAGAAATTGTGGCGGGATGTGTCTCTAAAAGTGTATGTGGGTGCTGCCCATCAATGAGAGAGACCTGTGCCTTTTTCAAATCGGTGGTGAAAATAATGAGTATGTTGCTGGAGATGTGGGCCGCCGTGCCACCAATGTACTTACCGGAGAGGGTAAACACCTATTATTCTGCAACTTTCTTTCCGCATACCATCATTCCGCATACTTTCATTACGAAAGTACCATGACTCCGCAATGCGATTATAACGCATGGCATTACATTTTATATGCTTTTACCACACATACATTTACAACGAAATTCGTTGTAAATGCATGAATGTTAAAAGCATGTTTTTTTAATGTTTGGATAAGGTAAGTATGGGTATACAGGTATATATTTTGGGGTGTTTGGGTATTTTAAGTGTTCAGATATAGTTTTGGGTTATGGGGTACAGGTGTAGTTTTAGGGTTTAGGGATAGGTATGGGTTTTGGGGTACAGGGGTATTTTAGCGTTCAGGGGTAGGTTTGGGTTTTGGGGTACAGGGGTATTTTTAGGGTTCAGGGTTAGGTTTGGGTTTTAGGGTACAGGGGTATTTTAGGGTTCAGGGGTAGGTTTGGGCTTTGGGGTACAGGGGTATTTTAAGGGTTCAGGGCTAGGATTGGGGTACAGGGGTATTTTTAGGGTTCAGGGCTAGGTTCGGGTTTTGGGGTACAGGGGTATTTTAGAGTTCAGGGGTACGTTTGGGATTTTGGGTACAGGGTTAGTTTTATGGTTCAGGGCTAGGTTTGGGTTTTGGGCTACAGGGGTATTTTTAGGGTTTGGGGTAGATTTGGTTTTGGGGTACAGGGGTATTTTAAGGGTTCAGTGCTAGGTTTGGGTTTTCAGGTACGGGGTATTTTTAGGGTTTAGGGATAGGTTTGGGTTTTGGGGTACAGGGTATATTTATAGGGTTAAGATGGGTTAGTGTTTAAGGGTGTTGGGGTATTTTAAGGATTAAGGGTGGGTTATGATTATGGGGTGCAGGGGTATTTAAAGGGAGCAGGGTGGACACCCGGAGCTGGAATGTACAGAACCTCGGAAGAAAAAACAGTGAAATATTTGGCACAACGCTCGCTTTTTTTCCCCTTAATCCCGCGCCCCGCACACGCCCACAGCACACGATATGAGACATGGCTTGAAGGGCTGAACCTAAAAACAACGGTTGATGGACAGAATGCAGAACAATGTCATACATTCCCCCAGTACAGAGATCTGGGCCTAAATCCATCGTTTTTTTTGCACTCCACACCACCCCAGTTCAGACATGGCCATATGCAAATCAGCCTTGACCCTGTGCCTCATGGGAACAGTCCAGCCCGAACTGCCAAGCCATGTCTTTCCTGGACCGGAATCAAGCATCTTAGGACTGGTTTCTGGCTATCAGCCATGTCTGAACATACCCATCCCAATCGGGGTGACAAATGCAAAAAAAACAGTTGATGGACAGAATGCAAAACAATGTCATACATTCACACCAGTACAGAGATCTGGGCCTAAATCCATCTTTTTTTGCACTCCACACCACCCTAGTTCAGACATGGCCATATGCAACTGAGCCTTGACCCTGTGACTGATAGGATCAGTACAGCCCTGAACTGCTAAGCCATTTCTTTCCTGGACCAAAATCACATATCTTAGAACTTGTTTCTAGCTATCAGCCATCTTCAGCAAGGATAGCTTAACTGCAGTAATGTGGAGAGCATGGGGCTCATGTCTGAGCATACCCATCCCACTCGGGGTGACGAATGCAAAAACAACAGTTGATGGACAGAATGTGGAACAATGTCATACATTCACCCCAGTACAGCGATCTGGGCATAAATCCATCGTTTTTTTGCACTCCACACCACCCTAGTTTAGACACGGCCATATGCAAATCAGCCTTGACCCTGTGCCTCATGGGAACAGTCCAGCCCGCAGGGCGGAACGTACCACACGCCCCCAGTATTTGTCACGCCCCCCCCCAGCACAAGCCCACAGCACAACGCAGACACGCCCACAAGGGACTACTTTGCTGGCACGGTTCTTTTACTTTTTAAATGTATATGGTGGGCGTCTGCATAGCCTATGTCCTTCTGCTGCAACTGCCCTTTCCAACGCTGTATTGGGTGTTATGATTGGTGCTGTGGTTCCTGAGATTACCCGCCTCAAAGGTTTGGGCTCTTACTTTATTATATTAGTATGGATCAAGCTGCAGTTCACCTCGCCGTCCCTAGATGTCCCTGATGAGGCAAATGCAATAGCATTTAAAATATTATACATCAAGCTGCAGTTCACCTCGTTGTCCCAAGATGTCCCTGATGAGTAAAATTCAAAAACATTGAAACCCTTTCATGAATGCTAAAAATTATGCTAAGCTTATCCCATAATGCTTTGCAGGGCCTTTTAGTTGTATTATTACCCATAACTGTGCTTGGGGTGGTTCTAAGAGAATGGGACCTCCACTGAATTACTATTTAAAGGGAGCAGGAATGTATAGAACCTGGGAAGAAAAAACAACACTCGTGACGGAATGCCCCCAGCGATTGTCACGCCCCCAGCACACACCCACAGCACAATGCAGACACGCCCACAAGGGACTACTTTGCTGGCACGGTTCTTTTACATTTCAAATGTATATGGTGGGCGTCTGCATAGCCTATGTCCTTCTGCTGCAACTGCCCTTTCCAACGCTGTATTGGGTGTTGTGATTGGTGCTGTGGTTCCCGAGTTTACCTGGCCAAAAGGTGCAAGTTCTCTCTTTATAATAGTAGTATAGATTTATGCATCAACAAACAGTAATAAAGTGAAAAGACATCACAAGAGCAATCCCAAACCAATTTATAAAAATAAATAATATTGTAGCAATTAAAATGACACCAAAACAACATGAATCCAATTAGTAGAACCGGAATATACGTTTTTAAAGTTTAAGGTGAAAAAGGTGCGTAGCACCGACTGCAGGTATCTGGTCGCACCAGACCAGGACAAAGTCAAAAGTTCAGGCTGACCTCGATGGAGCACCTGTTGGGCACAGGACTGGCTGCAGCCCACTGGCAGTTGTACCTTTTGTCCTTGGTGCAGGGGCTGCGCAGTGCGGTGATGCAAGGCTCTATGACGCGCTTCATCCAGTCCGTCGAGTTCTTGAACAGGAGCTGCATGGTGCTGTGATGTGAGGCGGTGCGTCACTCTATGCTGGATCCAGTGAGACAGCCGAGCAGTAGCTGAATGGTGCTCCCACGCGAGGCCCTGCATCTCCTTGCACCATTCTGTGTTGGAACCAGTGTGGCTGCCATTCACGAGCTGAGCTTTGTGCGATGTGAGGCCCTGCATCATCCTGCACCGTCGGTCTGGGGAAGTCGAAAGTTGAGAAGGAAGGAGTACACTCTTACTCTAGCCAAGGGACCAGGATCTTGAGGACAGCACTTGGGGAGGTCAGGGCACTCCCTCAAAGGCCAATCATGAGGACCAGATCAGGCCCAGTTGGGTCAGGTCAGCTGAAAAGCAGGAAAGGCCTCTGGAAGCTTATCGTGCCCCAGTAGCTGAAACTGGAGGTCAGCCAACTAACCCTTGGTGTTACTTCTTGCGTCCTGGGTTCAAGGTAATAATGTCAAGTAATCCTTCAGGCTTCAGACAGCAGGGCAGTCCTCCTTCCGAATCTCCACAGGTCCAGCAGTCTTCAGATCGCAGGTTCTTGGGTTGCCACTTTTATATCCAGTGTCTTCCTGTGTGTGGGGTATCCTCCTTTGTCTAACCCAAAAAGCTGATTCTGGTCAGTTCTTCCCTTTCTCCTCGGGTTGGGCACCAGTCTGTGAGTGGAAGAAGTATTTATCTAGTGATCCCGAAACTCATGTATAAAAAGCAATAAGGTAACCCAGTGTAACCTATGGGAGAGCTAGCCTTGCTGCAGTGAAAATGACTTTGAGGGGCAAGGCATGAAAAACGTAAGTAGATATGTTATACTTTTGAAATATCATGCACCCAGCCTTGAGCCTTTCGGGCATACATCTTACTCACATTGGTTAAGCGTCTTGGCAACAAAAAGCTAATCACATGCACATCACTACCCTTGAGAGAAATTACATACCATTGAGAAATAGGTTTAGGCTGTGCGGTAACCATATTAGGTGTTTCCTTATCCATCACCCGCCCATATGGTTGTTTTTTTTTTTTTTGTTTTTTTTTTGGAAACCTTTATTTAGCACTGTTCACAAGACAAATACGGGCCTACAACCATCCGGCCGGCCTCGACACTTCTGAAGCTTGGTAGCAAATTATACGTCCACTCGGTAGCACGTCAGCACGTAGAAGCATACGACATGTGTTACAGTAAATCCACGTGCACCAAGTGTCAGGAGATAGTAAGGTTAATTTTAAAATAATTTTATATATAAGGAGATACAGAAGCTAGAACGGATCAGTGTACAGAACATACAACCATGTAATAAATGGGCAACGCCCAGCAGGAGATTCCACTAACAATAAACATATCTAAAATGGCGGCACGAAGCTAGAATACCAGGATGATGAAACGCAGCGAAGTGTGCCCCCTAGCCGCTACCCTCCCAACACCAGTCCCACCCACTGACCCAGGAAAAAGCACGTAAGAAAGAAGGACAGAAAAAGAGAAAATGAAGGCCCATAGAAACAAAAAAACGAACCGAAGAAGACCCCCCACCCTACACGCATGCCGAGGCTATGGCCTACCCCCCCCCTAGCAGTGTGTCTGTCGCCCCAAAAAGAGAACCCGAAATGTAGAGGTAAGTAAAGAAAGAAAAGAAAAAGTCCAGAAAATCACGGTTGAACCCAGGGAGAGAGAGAAGAATACACTACCCTACTACTCCCAGGAAAAGGAAAAGCGGGGAGGAGCCCACCCAACAACCGAACTCCCGGCCTCCCTCGCCGCCAATGTCTCCTGCGCCATGCACAACACAATGTCAAAAAACTGTAAACCCGGTAGACCAGAATCGATAACACCCAGTACCTCAGTACAGCACAAGTCCTCCCCCCAGCAGAAGAAGTAGACCTCAGGAGAAATCGACAGCGACGTGTAGCAAAAAAAAAAAAAAAAACAGGACATTAAAGACTACCAATGTTACAAAATGTGTGTCAGTCCAGGTCCCCGCCAGCCGATCCAACCAAAGCGACAACGGGCAAGCCATCATCCCTGTCCGGACCGGCAGAAGTTCTCCAGGCCTGTCCATTGCTGCGAGCCACCTTCAACCAGGACAAAGATGCAAGATGGCCGCTTACGAGGAAAGGGAACAATGAAGACGCCTCGTGCCGCAGGGTCCCAAACACAGCAGTAACATGCCACAGAAGCTCCAGTGATAGATGCAGCGAGGGTAACATTTGACAAGGAAAGTGAACAGCCGGGTCCCGATAGATAGCTCGTAGGCAAAGTCATAGCGTCCTCAGTAGAGGGTGCCTCTGCAACTGTATCATCGTCGATGGGTAGACACGTTACATTGTAGCCAGGAGAACGCCTCACCACCGTCTCTTCGTTCGGCAACATTGTTTCCCCTCCAGGATAAAACAGGGGCGGCGGGGGATCATCCAGCCGGGATCGCCCCGTGTCAGACATTGCCTCATCAATTCTCCGGGCCAGTGCCCGGGCAGTGTTCCGCATTGCCGCTTTCAAATCCACGAGGGCGGCCAGGATATCGCCGCAGGTCGGGTCACTCCGTGTCAAAAGCCGGTCCGCACTATCCCGCTGCTCCCTCGGTACGGTCATCGGCACAGGGGCACATGGGCCCACAGGCACTATATACCCGGGGTCAGCCAGCGTCTCGGCAGGAAGAACAGGCGCCATGTCCATCTCTGCAGCAAGCAAATAGTGGCGAAACGGGGGTGACCACGGTAGCCAAAGAAGCAAGGGTGTAGCCGCCGGGGGAACTCCGTGTACAACTCGGAGGCAGCACAGGGTGAGAGCGCTCCACGTTTCCTGTGAACTCCGGCCGTCCACTGCACGAAGAGGCACCAAAATGGAGTCCGCCCGTTTCTCTTCGGAGTGGCAGAGGAGAGCTATTCGTAGGGGGCTCCAGCGTCGTCCACGCCACCATCAGCGCGAGAGAGAGTCCGACCCGGATGGAAGGGTCCGACTCCGGTCGCACGGGCAGCGCTCTACACCCCAGTGATCGTCAGCGGTACCCCAGCTCGTCTCCCCGTCCACGTCCCTAGGCGTCCAGTGGCGGCCATCAACTCAGGGTCCAGGGGAAGCGCCGGAGGTCGGAGAAAACACCGAGTCTGCCGCCAAATCCGCCGGTAAAGGTACCAGGAGAACGCCAGTCACTTCAGCGCCGGTATTTCACGGTGGTAGAACGGCGCAGGTCAGGATAAGTGATCAGGATTATTAAAAGAAGCCAGACGGCTTACGGAGCCGGGAGCTCAAGCGTCTGTCCCGTCCGCCATCTTGGCTCCTCCCCGCCCATATGGTTGTTATTGGGTTTTATGTCGGTGACAGCCAAACAGCCTGATGTGCACTGGCATCTAGGACCAGAATAGTGTCATTGTTTGTAAACTAAAAACATCAAACTAACAAGGTTTATGTGGGTGGAGGAATTCTCTAAGTGTAGAGCACTGAAGGGGGTTAGTATTGGGCAGTGCAGGTACCTGCTGTGCGTGGTGAGCTTCACAACGGCTGAGATAAGTTAATGCATCACTCGGGGTCAAAAATCTACAGACATCTGACTTTTGGGGGGTTAAAACATGTACATTCTATGCACATAAGGGACTGTGTCAGTGGCTGCCATATACACTGAAACCTCTTGTCTGTGTGGGATAAATTGTGAGATAACTGTTCCATCGCAAGGAGGTGCCACACCCTAGAAAACCCACTAGGCCACAGAAGGGGATGTTGTTTGCTTCCAGGTGCATTCTGTGAGCTGTCGGGCAGCTAATATTAAATGGCCTACAAGTGCCCAAATGTGTCATTGCAGTGATGTCAGGGGACGTCTGAGCGACTTTCAAAGCACTAGGATGTGTCATATCTACTGTGCTCCCTCTGCGCTGGCACACAGTTGGTGCCTTCCTGCAGGAAAACATTTCTCCTCATTGCACCTCCGTCCGCCTCAGCTGTGGAGGCGTAGCATTCTGACGCATTCCTAGGTTTATGATTTCTTGTGGATCTGGGAATTTGTCAGGTTCCATGGGTATTGCGTGGGAACACCTAAAGCAACACCCATGAAATGCCCCTTCCGTGCAAAGGGCTGTGTGAAAAGGTGCCATATTTACTAGGAAACGAAAAGCCACGCAAGGCATAGCACCACCACCAATACCACCACCACAAACCAATACCACCACCAATACCACCACCGCCAATACCACCACCACTATTACCACCATCCCCACCAATACCACCACCAATATCACCACCACCAATACCACCACCACCACCAATACCATCAATACCACCCCTACTACCACCACCGATACCGCCAACACAAATACCACCACCACCACCACCAATACCACCACCAATACCACCACCAATACCACCACCGATACGACCACCACCAATAATACCACCAACACCACCAGCAATACCACCACTACCACTACCACCACCAATACCACCACCACCACTACCACCCCCACTAATACCACCAATACCACCACCACCAATACCAATTCCACCACCACCAATACAACCACCACTATCACCACCACCAAAACCACCACCACCAATACCACCACCACCACCAATACACCGCCAATACCAATAGTACCACCACCAATACCACCACCACTAATACCACCGCTAATAACCCCATCACCACCAATACCACCAATACTACCATCAAAAATACCACCACAACCAATACCATAACCACTAATACCACCACCCCACCAATACCACCACCAATATCACCGCCACCACCACCAATACCACCAGTACCACCACCACCACCAACATCACCACCAATACAACCACCAACACAAATACCACCACCACTAATACCACCACCAATACCGCCACCACCACCAATACCAGCAATACCACCAATAACAATACCACCAACACAAATACCACCACCACCAATACCACCACCACCAATACCACCACCGATACCACAACCACCAATACTACCACTAATACCACCAACAATACCACCACTACCAATCCCACCACCAATACCAATACCACCACCACCAATATCACCAATACCGCCACCACCAATACTGAGACCACCACCAATACAACCACCAGTACCACCACCACCACCACCACCAACATCACCACCAGTACAACCACCAATACCACCACTACCAATACCAATACCACCACCAGCACCACCACCACTACTACCAATACCACCACAAAAACACCACCACCAATACCAATACCACCACCACCACTAATCACAATACTAATACTGCCACCAATACCACCGCCACCAATACCACCAATGCAACCACCACCAAGACACCACCACCAATACCAGCACCACCAATACCACTACCACCAATACCACCACCTATCCAATATCACCACCTATCCAATACCACCACCAATACCACCAATTGCACTAGCACCACCACCAATACCACCACCATCACCAATACCTCCACCACCAATTCCACCAATGCCACCACCACCACACAACCACCAATACCACCACCACCAAAACCACAACCAATACCACCACCACTCATACCACCAATACCAGTACCGCTAATACCAATACAACCACCAATACTTCTACCACCACCTCAGCGCCTATAGCCCACTAGTAATAGCAGGGGCACTGTACGAGGCCAGAGCTGCAGCCAAGACATCCTCCCTCCCTCCACGCCTGCTATAAAGCTTGGCCTGAGCCTGTACCAGGAGGTGAAGCCAGGGACCTACTACAGCTAGAGTGTTTTTTATTAGGCCAAAGATAGCAATGACATTATGCAATGCCACACTGCACACTCAAATCACAGAGAGGGCAGGAAATAGACCCAATCCCACTCTTCTTCCTGAGCCGCAACAGTGCAATCACAGAGCAAAAGGTGTTGGAGCGCTTTGTTAATCTTTATAGGTCAGATCATATGTAACTCTCACTTCAAACTTTATGTCTGTGTAATTTACAACTCTTACACATCTTCTTCACTGCGCTATTTATCGCCACTTTGAAGACGTTGCAGGCCAGTCTCTTCCTCTGATATTAACAATCTAACAAGTATTCGAGAAAGGCCCTTTATTGCAATGCAATAGGTCTTGCATTTGCAAGAGTTTTTAGTTATGTTTTAAAACTCATTTATAATGCCAATAGCTCAAACTCTCGTGAATGCGAGACCTATTGCATTGCAAATGCTTGTTTGATATTGTGGTCCATGTTTTCTGTGGTATCCAGTCTTCCTGTATATGTCTCAGATATGGGAGTTACTTTCCCATGTGCACACTTTCTCTCCATGTGATCAGGTTATTACAATATTAACTTCTACAGACACAATATTTCATCAATTGTTTAGCTTTTTCCATCTAGGCACAGACCAGTATTCACTAGTGTTTATAATAATAATAATAATAATCCACATTTGCAACGCCCACGATCACCCGAAAGGGTCTCTAGGCGCTGGGGGCTGTCGGGAAGATTAAGCAAGCTATTGCCCAGAGTCAAAAGGTGCTGGGCTTACCTGCCACCGGTGCTGGGGATCGAACTGTGATCCCCAGATTCCCGAGTCAGTTGCCCTAGCCGTGGCGCCTCACTTCTTCTTCTTTTTTGAACAAATGCACATACGTAGTTAATACTAATAATATTCAACTCACAATCACAGCCCAGAATGAGCGTTATTAACCACAACTTGAGTTTTTGTATTTTTTTTCCCCATCCTCAATCTGCACAGGAAGTGGCATAATTGGACTTGCCAAATTCCTTATGAACAGGAAGTGAGATCACTGGATTTTCTATGCCCCATCTGCATGGGAAGTTAAATCACTAGGGGCCATATTATCAAGCAAGGACGATACATTATCGCCGCTTTTATCGGCAGGAAACTGCCACTAAAGAGGCGATAATGGGTTTGATAATATGCCCTTGAATTCCCATAGAAGCCCAGGTTCTGGTGTTAACCTGGGCTTCTCTGGGAATTCACATGGGCATATTATCAAGCACATTATCGCCGCTTTAGCTGCAGTTTCCTGCCGATAAAAGCGGCAATAATGTATCGCCCTTGCTTGATAATATGGCGCCAGATCTCCGTTCATCCATCTGGATAGGAAGTGACATCCCTGGGTTCTCTACCAAAATTGTATTTGAAATAAAGAAGATAAGCAAGAGTGACATAATGGGATTTCTCCCCCTCCATGCTCTCAACCCCAGCCACCACTCCATACACCCTGCCTTGCCTTACCATATAACACTGAGGGAACATTCTCCTGCACTTTCTGCAAGTGTCCATGCACTTACCCACACACAACACACACCATAACTGAACTAACAATATTTAACACCCCACTCTCTAGTACTCACACAGTATTACAATGACACACACAACACTCTGCACTCGCTGCATGGTCCTCAGCACCCGCTCACTCACCAAATATGCCACGGAGATCTGAAACTTGCTGCACAACAGCACCCCAGACCTCCCTTTCCTCATGGAAACATGGCTGAACTTTGCATCATCACCTGACCTCACCACAGCCAGCATTCACCGCTACAAGATCACCAGGAAAGACAGACTTCAGCAACCACAAGAACACCATCAGCTGCGCCACCTTCACTGACACGTCATCCTGCAACGCGGAGCACCCGTTTCCTGCCCCTATAGCGGCAATAATTTTAGCGCTGTTCTTGATAATACTTTTTTAGTATTTTTTATCATATTATGTTTATTACCCACATGAAATCTGTGTATTCTATTCTTAAGAAACTGTTATCGTAAATACTGGATCCTAAGGATTGAGAGTCACTTTGCATTTAATGTGAACTGGAATACTTCTAATGCTGCTGCTGAAAGGCAATAGCTAGATGTATGCCTATGTTTGAATATGTAGATCTCCAGACTAACTTTACCTCACATTTGCACTTCAGGATCCTGGGGAAATATTTAAAACCATCAGGGGATATCTATGTTTATCTTTTTAGGGGACGAATGTATTTTATATCATTTTATGTATATCACCCATATGAAATCTAAATTGTCTGCTCTTATAAAATCAGTACCATTACTAGTATTGTATTTTAAGGATTGGGAGTCACTTTGCACTTTATAGGAAATGGGAATACCTCTACTGTTGCTGTGGAAAGAGATTAGCTTTATGTATACATACATGTCTGAATATGTATGTACATGCTTGAATACCTTTCTTTGTTTTTGTATGTGTTTATTAAGTTTTCTTCGAACTCAGCAACAACAACCAGCATGATAATGACAGTACATCGATAGATACATGCATAGCAGTGACTTCTAATCATCGAATTGATACAATACGGAATCCATAATAATAAAAAAAATGTAAACAGCAGGACACATCTCATAGCATGGACATGTTTCACAGGTCTCGCACACATGACATAAAAACAGATTAGGGTAGAATTAGAAATATATCTATACTGCCAAATTTAGAGACGTCACATGTTAGCAATCAATAATCAGGTCGTAGGGTACAGTATGTGGGGGGATCATGGATACATTTCCTGTCTCTATTGGGTGCTCCAGGAGATACAATTTAAATGGATCCGAAATATCACAGGGGCGTGGCTTGATTGGAAGGAGCTCGGTGTATGTGTATGTTTGGTTTGTAGTGTAGTTCCTATTTTCCCAATAGGCTCTGCGCATTGGAATAACATAAACAGCAGTGTAGACGTAGGACTGAGGTCATCTAGGTCTCTACTGACTATATCAAACTTAATTTAGGTTTGCGCCAGCTAGCTCAGAGGTCACTAGAAACTTTCTTGAATGAATAGGGAGGGGTTAACTTCCCTGGCTCAGACAAGAAGGGATTCAGTTTCTGACAACCGCATAAACATGACAACTTTGCTCCCTCAGAATAAGAGTGTATCTCTAGAGTCGTGTGAAAACAATAGGCAGCTATTTCACTCAGTCAATCGTGCATACTTAGTTTCACCAGAGTGCAGAGAAATATAGAGACGGGCGTTTTCAATAAAAGTGATGTTATTTATTGAGCAGTCTTCCTTCTCATGCAAGAGAAATGAATTGCCACAATTGCAATACTCATTATAAAGTAAAGTGCGTACAGTAACAGTAGTATTATGAAATAATACTGTAAAAGCATTGATATGGTTTCTTAGCCATATAGTACTTAAAATAGATAAAATATATCCATACTAATATAATAAAGTAAGAGCCCAAACCTTTGAGGCGGGTAATCTCAGGAACCACAGCACCAATCATAACACCCAATACAGCGTTGGAAAGGGCAGTTGCAGCAGAAGGACATAGGCTATGCAGACGCCCACCATATACATTTAAAAAGTAAAAGAACCGTGCCAGCAAAGTAGTCCCTTGTGGGCGTGTCTGCGTTGTGCTGTGGGCTTGTGCTGGGGGGGGCGTGACAAATACTGGGGGCGTGTGGTACGTTCCGCCCTGCGGGCTGGACTGTTCCCATGAGGCACAGGGTCAAGGCTGATTTGCATATGGCCGTGTCTAAACTAGGGTGGTGTGGAGTGCAAAAAAACGATGGATTTATGCCCAGATCGCTGTACTGGGGTGAATGTATGACATTGTTCCACATTCTGTCCATCAACTGTTGTTTTTGCATTCGTCACCCCGAGTGGGATGGGTATGCTCAGACATGAGCCCCATGCTCTCCACATTACTGCAGTTAAGCTATCCTTGCTGAAGATGGCTGATAGCTAGAAACCAGTTCTAAGATATGTGATTTTGGTCCAGGAAAGAAATGGCTTAGCAGTTCAGGGCTGTACTGATCCTATCAGTCACAGGGTCAAGGCTCAGTTGCATATGGCCATGTCTGAACTAGGGTGGTGTGGAGTGCAAAAAAAGATGGATTTAGGCCCAGATCTCTGTACTGGTGTGAATGTATGACATTGTTTTGCATTCTGTCCATCAACTGTTTTTTTTGCATTTGTCACCCCGATTGGGATGGGTATGTTCAGACATGGCTGATAGCCAGAAACCAGTCCTAAGATGCTTGATTCCGGTCCAGGAAAGACATGGCTTGGCAGTTCGGGCTGGACTGTTCCCATGAGGCACAGGGTCAAGGCTGATTTGCATATGGCCATGTCTGAACTGGGGTGGTGTGGAGTGCAAAAAAAACGATGGATTTAGGCCCAGATCTCTGTACTGGGGGAATGTATGACATTGTTCTGCATTCTGTCCATCAACCGTTGTTTTTAGGTTCAGCCCTTCAAGCCATGTCTCATATCGTGTGCTGTGGGCGTGTGCGGGGCGCGGGATTAAGGGGAAAAAAAGCGAGCGTTGTGCCAAATATTTCACTGTTTTTTCTTCCGAGGTTCTGTACATTCCAGCTCCGGGTGTCCACCCTGCTCCCTTTAAATACCCCTGCACCCCATAATCATAACCCACCCTTAATCCTTAAAATACCCCAACAACCTTAAACACTAACCCATCTTAACCCTATAAATATACCCTGTACCCCAAAACCCAAACCTATCCCTAAACCCTAAAAATACCCCGTACCTGAAAACCCAAACCTAGCACTGAACCCTTAAAATACCCCTGTACCCCAAAACCAAATCTACCCCAAACCCTAAAAATACCCCTGTAGCCCAAAACCCAAACCTAGCCCTGAACCATAAAACTAACCCTGTACCCAAAATCCCAAACGTACCCCTGAACTCTAAAATACCCCTGTACCCTAAAACCCAAACCTAACCCTGAACCCTAAAAATACCCCTGTACCCCAAAACCCAAACCTACCCCTGAACGCTAAAATACCCCTGTACCCCAAAACCCATACCTATCCCTAAACCCTAAAACTACACCTGTACCCCATAACCCAAAACTATATCTGAACACTTAAAATACCCAAACACCCCAAAATATATACCTGTATACCCATACTTACCTTATCCAAACATTAAAAAAACATGCTTTTAACATTCATGCATTTACAACGAATTTCGTTGTAAATGTATGTGTGGTAAAAGCATATAAAATGTAATGCCATGCGTTATAATCGCATTGCGGAGTCATGGTACTTTCGTAATGAAAGTATGCGGAGTGATGGTATGCGGAAAGAAAGTTGCAGAATAATAGGTGTTTACCCTCTCCGGTAAGTACATTGGTGGCACGGCGGCCCACATCTCCAGCAACATACTCATTATTTTCACCACCGATTTGAAAAAGGCACAGGTCTCTCTCATTGATGGGCAGCACCCACATACACTTTTAGAGACACCTTCCGCCACAATTTCTAGAATTGCGAACTTTAGAGCTGGGGAGCTACGTTCGAATATCGGCATCAGCTCAACATCCTGTGATTCCAGGCAAATCGCTTTGTCTCCCCGTGCTTACCACAAATGAATGTGTTCTTCTGTAATGTAAAATGTGCTCATGCCATGTATGTTGTCGAGTTCGCGCTATATAATATTGCAAGGAAAAATAAAGTAGGGAAACTCGAGTTCACACACTACTGAACGGACACTCTTCAGTGCATCAGCAGTGCACTGTTAATCGGAGCGTTTTACAGGCCTGTCACAGATAAGAAATGCTATCAAAACGAAATCCTACAAAACAATATACCGGCAGCAATTCATACCCGGACAACGTCGGGACAGGCTGCTAGTACATATATAAAAACATTGACTAATGTACTCAGCTGGTGCTTCTAACTACGCCTACCCCGGTGTACCTGACCTAAACCTAAAACTTGGGAAGGAGTAAGTAAGTAGCAGTTTAACCCGTTAAGCGCGCCGAAAATTCTGCCCCAGTGCGGACGTTCGATTGCGCTAACGGGAATGGAACGTTCAGCGGACGTGCGCATCACTAGCAAGGTAGTGCACGGGACGATCGCTGAACGTTCCCCGCACTTAAGGGGTTAAGTTAAGTTAGTTAAGATTAGTTTTGCCAAGGATCTGCATCAAGAATTCTCTTACGGGTTTAGTCAGCTCCGTACCTTGGTAATAGAATGGGGGGGTTGGTATCTCTTTCCTCAGGACTCGATATCCCAGCCACCCACAAGAGTATGCTGGAAACACCGGAGCTGGATTTTCTTGGCTGGAGAAAAAGACAGCGTCTCTCTCAGTGCGTCAAAGGGGAGGGGCGGCTTCCGTGGGCTCTTGCATCAGCTGGGCTCTTGGGCAAGTAGACGTCCGCTCTGCTCCAAACCACCGTGTGTTTCCTTAAGGCAACTGTTGGTATTTTATACCTGGAAGGTATAAAATACGTAAGGTTGGACATAAGACGTCACTAAGAACTAACAGTTCTTGCCGGACTTCAGGAGTTCTTGTTCAGATCAAAACAAAAGCAGGGGGAATTTCCCGGGCTGCTGGAGGCTTGGTTTGTTTAAAGAACGCGTTGTGCTTTCTAGGAGTCGATGGGAGTAGCCGTGCTGTGCTTTGGACTGCATGGGCTATTACTGAATATGGATCTGATTCTTATGCCTTTATCAGGATATTATTGATTATAACCTCACAAGGGGGAATATTGAATTAGGGTCCTAGATATAAACATAACACCCACTCCATGGATTAATGTTCATCATTACTAAAAAAAACTAAGCAATAGTAAACATATAACGATGCATGTGTGTTTTCCAAACCACCCCAAAATACATATTTCGCATTTGAAATGGTATATAGTAAATACACGAAAATGAGAGTTGGTACTGTACGTTTTTTAAGCAGTGTCATCATTCAGTTAAATGCATATATATATATATATATATATATCAGCTGAAAGATTTGCGAAAATTACACATGAAATGGCTCTGAATACAGAAAAGAAGGTTGAGACCATTCCATCACATATTTATACAAATTGCTGTATATGTGCTAGAGGCTGAGGTAAAATATTGTCTCTAGTATCCTAAAATAGAAGCTCTGTTCTTTAAGAATAGTTCTACTTTAAGCAGAGTTCAGGGAACGCTGTGTGCTCATTGTTTTTATTAAGAGTTATTCTCGTTGACTAGAGAGAACATTATTTCAGACAGACCTGCAAAAAATTGGTCTACCACATCAGGTGAAAGTTCGACCAAGTTCGAAAATACTGCAACTGTGCAGTTCTTTCCGTGATTGCTATCATCAATGTTTGGACCAGCAATGCTCACTGAAGGCTGTACCTGTTTGGTGCTGCTTTCCTCTCGTACCTCACCGCCACTTACTCGTAGTCGTGAAGTCTCAACAAATGCCGTCATCAGAATCGGTAGCCGCTGGGGACAACACAATGCATGAGTTCTTACAGGACCTAGCAAAGTATCGATATCCATTGGTACTGCTGATTGTAGTGTAAGACAGACAACCAACACGCATTCTTCTCCGCATAGCAGACATCGAAGCACAGTTATGATGCAATCTTGCCAGATCGGTCTGAATGAAAGAAACCAGGTTGTACTTAGATCTCTTAGCCGGCCCAATCCGAGGACCTTAGTGATACGGTCTTGGTATCGTATTGCTAGGATTGTTTCTTCCATCGTTGCTTGAGTCTTGTCTGTGGATTGGCTTGCCATATTGGTGCAGAAGGAGCAAA
Source organism: Lissotriton vulgaris (assembly GCF_964263255.1). Classification (NCBI taxonomy): domain Eukaryota; kingdom Metazoa; phylum Chordata; class Amphibia; order Caudata; family Salamandridae; genus Lissotriton; species Lissotriton vulgaris. The sequence continues at coordinate 264,092,175 of NC_141685.1, forward strand.
AATAATATTCCTGCCACGAGTCCCAAGATCAAGGGTAGGCCGCCAAAGACAGAATGGACAAAATTCGGGAAGATACCCAGAACTGTTTCAAAGGGTGCTAACAGTCCCGAAAAAATTGTCTTAAATTCATGTGTGATGCCACTGGCATCAGACATGTTTAAGATTTGGCTTAGTATTTCTACGAAATGCACGGGGCAATTTGTCGATAAAAGGGAATGTATCTCTGCCGATGTCCTTGCCACTTGCAGATCATACATTTCTTTTGATGACGTTAAAGGCAGAGTTGTCTGTAAAAAAATAGTCTTCATTCTGCTTAAAGTATCAATTCGAATAGAAGAGATATTCAACGAAGGCCATAACGCAGCCCCCATATCTGGATTGCTGTGTGGATACAATACTTGCATACAGCAAACGGCCCTGGAAGTTAGAGTTGTCAGATAGGCTTTTCCTGGCAGCATGCCACAACAGCTGTGGTCACTTATTAAAACGTAACTTCCGTTAGAAAGTTGTCTAAAAAATGGCTCTATCCATTTTGCAGGCCTGCCATGCAGGTGACATGAAAGGTTATTTGAAGACCCTTCGCAGGCTCCATGCAAATTAATACCTTGACACAGAAGTGTACCGCTTAGTGATTTTTTACAATTGTTATCCCTAAGGAATACCTCCTTTTCCCTTTCAGTGTAACATCTATGTGTATAAGGTAAATTCCAGGTTGTTCTGATGTATTCTTTACCCAACCTTTCATACTGGCCTGCTGGTATATACTCTTGACAGTATTTGAATTGGAAAGTTGTTATCGGAATTGTGATTGTTCCATGTATTATCCATTCAATGACAGGTCTCTCTGACATTGTCAATGGTAATCTCTCAAGTTTTTCAATGCTCAGAATCGTATAATCTGCTCCTTTTTGTGCCAAACTGATTTGTTTATCAGTAAGGTTAAAGATAGAAAATAATGTTGTTGTGTTGATTAGACGCCATGGCACATAGCCTGAATGCAGATTTTGCAACATCCAGCCAAGCTGTACAATAGAACGTAATTGAGACTGACCATGTTGTAACATTAGTAAGTACTGCTCTACTATATCAAAGGCAGATGACACAATGCTGTCCAATGAATATATTCTGGAGGACAGAGTCATTAACCCATTGTCCACTGCAGAAAGGGATTTTTACAAATGTATATGATCAATTTCTCGTATTTTCTCTGCTGTTTCAATTTGTATTACTTTCCAAGCTTCGTTGTACCGGCCGCTATGAAACATTTTTGACGCTGTTTGCGTGTTCCCATTATGAAATCATGCAAGTCAGAATGGTCTTTAAGTAAAGTCAAGTGTTGCTTAATTTCAGCCAGTGTGGATTTCTCCAGCCACTCTAGGCATAGCTTCCCTACACTGTATGTTGTAACTATCCCTGGATGTTGTCTCTGGGAGTATCTTGGGTCTGGCCTAGTTATTTTGAACCCCTGTGTTTTGTTCAGGAATCTATCTTGACAGTTGTTTGTGTCTGTTGGCAAGATCAACCACTTTTTCCAATCAGGATGTGTTCTGTTTTGGTGTAAAATATGGGATGCGTCTATCTCCACATCTGTAGTGCTGTCACTATCAGTTATGGGTTTCGGAATAGACGTTGTATTTAAGTCTTTTATCTTAGCTAGGCCAAGACAAGTAGTTTGTTGAATTGTGTCATTCAAAAATATAATTTGTTCTGGGATCATGCAGGCCCTAAATAATGCTTCTAGACCTTGTACTTGCCAATCTTTGGTACCCCAGATCGTTTTTGTTTCAATGGTGTTTTTCCAAAATTCGAAACCATATGTAGACATTTTGTTATAAAATTTTTCGGAATAAATCAATTTAGTATTTGTCAACATTGTTTTCATTGCTGGCCTAAATGACATTTTAAAATAAAACGTTTCTGGATCACTGTTGTTAAACCCTGAGAAGTACTGGAATTTCTCATAAAATGTTTTCAAGCTGCCTCTTGGCGGTGTTAGACAGTGTTCCCATTGGTTATAAGATAAAACATTTCTCGGCTGAGCAGTTTTATGCAAATGGTGATTACCATAGTGGTTATAACAGTATAACTCCTCATAGTTCGATGAACCCTGTAAGTAAACATGTTCTGTAAATTTTGCTGACATTAATAAACTGACATCATATTATTAATGTTTGAAAAGTCCCAATCATCAGAGAAGCTACTGGGTGTCACAAAGTCACTTAATGAAACCTTGAACAGGTGTGGATATTTCAAGAGCTCAACCAGGCCAAAAATGTCATAATCAGTTCTGTCCCATGCTACCCCACCGGGTATTGGATTGGCTGAGATGTTCGCAGATGACAGTTCTCTTTTCTCGGCGTGGGAGGATGTGTGAGGCTTTAGGACCAAGTTGATGTTCTGACTTGCTGTGTCCATTGTACTATATTTTCCATCAATGAATTTTCCCAAAAATAGAACCATGATGAGCCAAAGCAGGAGAGTAATTACACCTAACACAATCCAAAATTCAATCCATGGTGAAAACAGATATGTTTCTTTTAGTTGGTGAAAAAGTTCAATTACTTTGTCTTTGAAACTTTTTGTTGCAGGCGTTCCTTCATGCTCGCTTGGATCTTCAGAGAAGTCGTCGAAGTTGATGAAGTAGCCAGATGCAGTTCTGTCAATTGTTGTAATTATTTCCGGATTTTCATTTGCTTTTGTATTTTTCTTTGTTTCATCAGCATATTCAGAGGCCACATCATTATAGACTGGTGTTTCTTGACGAACTGTTGAAATTTGGGTTTCAAGAGGCACAAATTCCATGGCATTATTGCATAGTCCTTTGTTATTCACTGCAGGTTTCTCAAAAGTGATTAGTCTCTCAGTATGAGCCTCTTGGATTGTAGCAAATTTGGGTATTCTGTTATTTCTTGGGAGTCCACTGGGCCTACTACTTATTATTGGCCACATGATTGCGGTTTTACCAGGTCGATTGATACAACTCTGTTCTCCCTTTTACCAGCAAGGGGCGGTAGTACAACTGATCTTGTTCCGTTGACAGCTAAGACAGGTACTGTTTTTCTGTAAGAAGGCCCAAATTCCTTCTTTACCGCGATCTTCTCTCTGACCAGCCCCCAATCTTTGGAATCCAGACAGGTCTTGCTGGGACAGGTGGTTTTTCTTCAGTGGCTGTCGGCTGTTGTTTCAACTTTATGTTACTCAGGTTTTTTCTTGTTTCATTTAAATCCTGTAAAACAGCCAAACGGTCTTTGATATCAAAGGATTTTTTTTCTACCACTGAAGTCTGACTATCAAGGTCCTGAATGTGCATTCTAGTTCCGAACAATAGTTCGTATGGAGTATGACCTTTTAGGGAATTTCTTGGCATATTATTAAGACTACGTTGGACACTTGTTAAATGTTTGACCCACCCAACACCTGAACCAAATACCCTCGCCGTTATAGATTGCTTTATGTCCCGTTTTTTTCTTTCCACAACCGCATTTCCCTCAGGATGGAAGGGAGAAGAGCACCGCAATGCGATGCCCATGCTGTTCATGGCCTCTTTGTAAGCTCGAGAGCTAAACGCAGGACCCTGATCAGAATGTAGCATGCCAATTGCGTATGTGCCGATAAAGACTCGCAAATCTTTTATAACAGTTCTGGCGTCAGCCGAGTGCTGGGGCCACATCCAAATGAATCTCGTACAGGAATCCACTGCGACCATGATGTACTTATAGTTCCCATCCCCTTGTAAGGGACCACAGTGGTCCAGGTAAACACATGCTAATGGTTTATCTGAGATTAGAAGGGGCGCCTGTGCTGGTCTTCTTACCGTTGATACTTTCATTCTTTGACATATTTCACATTCTAGAACATAGTTCTTAGTTTGTTTTCTCATGCCTGGCCACCAATATCTCTGTTTTAATAACGCTGTTGTGGCAGAAATACCAGCATGTGCAGTAGCTAGCCCTTCGTGTGCCGCTATAATAAGTCCTAAACTGTGTTCCATGTTTGGAATTGCCCTATCCCCCACTCCAGGGATTTGAGCAAATGGAACATTATTTGCATCTGTTATGTATGAATACTTTACTGGAAAGCCTTTCGGGAGTGTTTTCTTATCATCTTTTACTAAAGCACTGACAGCTTGCATTATATCGCTGTCTATTTTTGTTTTTGACCGATTGATAGCAGCTACGGAAGCCGTTTGCACAGCTCCCTTCGCGGCTTCATCAGCCATTGAATTCCCTGCAACGTGAACGCCATCACGTTGATGACTCAGTGTGTGTATCACTTGAGTCTTTTGTAGTTCTTTCTGTAAAAGAACTACTTGTTCTCAAAGCGTTTTATGCTTGATTGTGCCACCTTTTGCGTCTTTGTAGCCGTTCTGAACCCAGTTCTGCAAATATTCATTGTAAGATTGAACGCAGTAAAATGAATCACACACTATTAGTGTGGGGAAATCGTGATCAGTATTCTCAAGCGCCATCTTAAATGCTAGTAATTCAGCTCGCTGAGCTGTACAATCTCCTAGAGATTGAGTTTTAGTGAGCAGTGGTCTAAATTTCCCTTCATGCCAACGACCTTTAACGATCGCGCATGCAGCACTATATGCTTGTTTACCCCCAACTGCGGGTTGTGCCGATCCGTCTGTATATATTATACAGCTGTACTGTCCCAGAGGCAGGATTTCGGTTGGCAGAGGACATTCGTATTCATATTGGAGAAATTCTTGTGTTTTTAAATTGGGATCAAATTTGTATACTACGTCTGTTGCAGCAAGAGAATTAACCCATTGTATCCATCTCGGATGTAATGCTTTAGCATTTGGAATGCTTGCTTTAGTTACTGCCTCTAAGGCAGGTATCGGTGTAACGATTATTATTCGCTTACCTTGTGCTAGGGCTCTTCCTTTTGCTACAGCAGTTTGAACCACTGTCAGAATTTTGTCTGTGGAGCTGAATTTCATTTCAGCTTGAGTGTACAAATGTGATTTGTAAGCTATAGGTACCGTTTCTCCCTCATTAGAGGTCAGGTATGTGAATCCGCATTTTCCTAGGATTACTCGGATTACAAGGTTGCGTACGTTGTCGAGAGTTTGCAATTTTGTTTTGGTTAACATGTCTGTTTGCAATGATCTCAAAATCTCTGTGTGTTTTTGAGTCCAATTGATTGGTTTGAAATCAGGTCTTATTTATTCATAGAGAGGTTTAACCCTCTCTGCATAATTTAGAATATATGTTCTTCCGAAATTCAGAAAACCTAGTATTGATTGTAAATTCTTCAGCGTTTTTGGTGCTTGGAGTACAGCACATTTCTCTAAGAAATTGTCTGCCAGGCTTTTGCCTTCACTTGATAATTCATATCCTAAAAATAGGACTGTTTGCTGGGCAATTCTGGACTTTTTAAAGTTGAATTTATAACCCTCTGATGCGAAACCAAGTATTATGGTGTTCACTCTTTTTAAGTGAGTCTCCAGGTCATCATCTGTCAGATAGATGGCCTCGACACATGATAATGCCTCTTCATCATATATTTGGAGTAATTCTGTTACTCTGGCTGAGAATAATCCTGGGCTATTCTTGAATCCGTGTGGGAGTCGGCAAAATTGTTTTGGCGACCCCATTATTGAGAAAGCGGTCAAATACCTGCTTTCAGGTGCAATGTTTTGACAGAAGAATCCATTAGAGATGTCTAATGTTGTTTTATATTTTTTGCGCACAATGTTATTCATTAGTGCTGCACTATGTGAGTTTTGTACTGCAAATGTTTTACAACAGGAGTGAAGGTGTCTGTAGTCCAAGACTAAATGATATGAATCGTCTGGTTTAGAGACAGGAAACAAAGGATTGTTCATTTGTGAGGTGCATGTTTCAATCACCCCTTGATATTCAAGTTGATCTAAGATCTCCTTGACTTGTTTTTTAGCTTCTTGTTTAACAGGGTACTGCCTTTGTGCAGTGGGCTGATTTTTTAACTGGATTTTGTGGTTGGGTGAGTCCTCATCCCATCCTACATGATTTTTGTATAAAGCAGGAGCTTGGGCCACTGCCCATTTTCTTGCCAATGTGTATTTTTTATGAATCGGAATATGATTTGAGAAGGCAGGCATAATCATTTCTTCGCCATGAGGGCACTCCCTGACAAACTCTGGTGGCCAGTCTTTTTCAGCTAACAGGATGTCATAGCCTTTAGAAAGTTTTTCCCAAAAGGGACCTTTTATTTTTCTAGTTTTATCTCCCGTAATGTTATTTCATACCGTTTATGGGGCACACTAACTCGTGTGTCTGCATTTTCCACCTGAATATATTCATTCGTGTCCACTGTCTCCAGAAGATTCATCAGGATCTTACGAGCTATGCTCATTCCGGCTGCGCTGTCTAGCATTGTGGAATTGGAATTGGAATTGGAATCGGTATTTATAAAGCGCGACTGTCACTTCGGAAGAAGCATCCTGGCGCTGACTGGAAGGTGTGCGGAAGGGTGAAATTAGGCAGGATTAGATGGTGTCCCGCACATACTCGTCCGATAGGCTGAAGATCCATGTTTTCAGTTGTTTCCTGAATTGGCTTTCCTTTGTCAGGGATCTCAGATGCTGGGGCATGGCGTTCCATGCTTTGGAGGATAGGTGGGTAAGGGTTTTACCCCCTTTGGTTTTTAGGTTGAACTTAACTAGTGTCAGTAGGTTGTTGTTGGAGGATCTCAGGGTCCTGTGTGGGTTGTAGTGGGGATAGCGTTTGATTAGGTACTTGGGACCAGTGTGGTTGAATGCCCGGAAAGCCACAGTTAGGATCTTGAATAGGATCCTTTTGTGCAAGGGCAACCAGTGGAGGGTTCTCAGGGCAGAGGAGGCTGAAGATCTTCTGGGGAGTTTAAGCACCAGCCTAGCAGCCGAATGCTGGACACTCTGTAGTTTTTTGAGTGTGGTTTTTTTCACACCTGCCAGGAGGCCGTTGCAGTAATCTATGTGCGATAGGATTAGCGCCACGGTTACCGTCTTTCTGGCTTCAATTGGTAGGAAATCAAAAAAAAATTTGAGGGATTTAATGATTCCGAAGCAGTTTCCTGCAACTGTCCTGACATGCTGGTCAAAGGACAAGTCAGTATCGAAGGTGACTCCAAGGTTTCTTGCAGTAGCGACGGTCTGTGGGGGGGATGTGGAGTCCTCTGACCACCAGAGATGGGGACAGAAGTTGACGTTTTTCCCCATGGGGAGGATCTCTGTCTTCCCTGTGTTACACTTGAGGTGGTTGGTTTCCATCCTCAGGAAGACATCTTTCAGGCAGTTTGTTAAATTTTGTTCGACAGTCGTGGAGTTCTCTTCAAGCGGGACTATGAGTTGGGTATCGTCGGCATAGGATGTAACAGTGATACCGTAGGATTCGATCAGAGAGATAAGGGGTATAAGGTAGACGTTAAAGAGCAAAGGGCTTAAAATAGAACCCTGTGGGACTCCTGATCGAATCTTTTTCTCTACAGAGCTGAAAGGTCCTAGTTTAACGGATTGTGATCTTTCGGAAAGGAAGGATATTATCCAATCCAATGCCAGGTCAGAGATGCCAATGTCCCTAAGTCTGTCTAGGAGTATTAGGTGGGAGATTGTGTCGAACGCTGCCGTGAGGTCCAACAAAATCAGTACGGCGTTTTTCCTTTGGTCTTGGAGAATTTTTATGGAGTCAGTCAACTCAATCAAGGCTGTTTCTGTTGAGTGCTGTGGACGGAATCCTGATTGTTGGGGGTGGAGGATATTATTTGTTTCCAGGTGGGTTTTGAGTTCCCTGTAGACTATTTGTTCTGTGATTTTACCCAAGACTGGGAGGAGGGAGATAGGGCGGAGGTTGGTCAGGTCCGAATGGGGTTTGTTTGGTTTTTTATTCAGAGGTTTAACAGTGCCATGTTTCCATGCACTAGGGACAATACCAGTACTGAGGGAGGTGTTTACTATTTCATTTATGATAGGATTGACAGTGTCAATCAGTTGATGTAGGATACTAGGAGGACAGGAATCGGAGGGGGCGCCTGACTTGCATGCTAGGATGACTTCCTTGGATTGTGCTAGGGTGACCTGTGAGAAGGTCTTTAGGTGAGCCGTGGTATTGTCTTCAAGTTCCTGTCTGGCGGGGGACTGGGAACGTTGGTATGGAGGGAAGTCCTTCTGAATAAGATTGATTTTCTCTTCAAAGAAATCTGCTATTTTGTCGCAGAGATCTTGAGAGGGGGGTATTTCAGACTGTAAGGCTGTAGGATGGGTGAAGGATTTCAGTATTGCAAACAGAGTTTTTTGCTTTTGTTTGGCGTCATTAATGGTTCTGGTATAGAAATCTTTTTTGGCGTTTTTTATAGTCGAGTGGTAACTTTTCCTTAGTTGGACGTAGGAGTTTCTGTCCATGCTGTCATATGTTTTTCGCCATTTGCGTTCTCCTTTTTTGCAAAGCAGGTGAGCCTTGGCTACTTCTGGTGTAAACCAAGGGGCGTTCGTTTTAGTTTTAGTTTTTATACCAGTTCTCCTGGTGCGTTTGGGTGGGGCACAGATTTTAATTTCGTGAGATATCCAGTTGTGGAAGGATTGGGAGTCTTGTTCCACATCTCCCGTCATGTTGGGGATCTGGGTCTCAAAGGTGGGATTGAGTTTGAAGGCTTCTTCTACCTTTTTCCAGTTGACCTGGTTCTCTGGAGAAAAGCAAGGTTTAATAGCGTTTATATGCTGGGGGGTTCTGATGAGGAATGGGATCAGATTGTGGTCGGTCCAGATTTGTGGGACTGGGGTGTGGGTTTCTAGAGAGGGAAGATTGGTACAGATCCCGTCTAGGGTGTGTCCCGCTCGGTGGGTGGGTTCCTTAACCTTTTGTTGGAGGTTGAAAATCTCCGATGTTTGGTGGAAGTTAAGTGTCTGTGCATCCTCTGTGGAATCGAGGTGCAGGTTGAAATCACCCAGCAGGGTGGCATGCGGGTATCTGATTAGGAGTTGTCCGAGGGTGTCACTGAGGGTATCTAAGAATTTGGTGGCGGTGCCTGGTGGACGATAGATAAGTCCTCCTGAAAATGAGGTGGACTCATTGAGTTTGATGGAGAATCCAAGGGATTCGGCGCCTTTTAGTGAGTCAAGGGTGAAGGTGTGGCATTTGAAGGAGTTGCGTAGTAGCAAGGCTACACCTCCGCCCCGCCCCTTTAGTCTGTCTTGCCTGTATATGGAGTATCCTTGTGGAAGAGCGGTGGCTAGGTCGGGGTTACTGTTGTTCGTAAGCCAGGTCTCCGTTATAAGAAGACAGTCGAGGTTTGATTCCTGAATGAGGTCTGTAATGTCTTGGCTGTGGCAGGTCATGGATCCACATTGTCTGTGCCCACTCTCCGTTTTTCAGTTGTGTCCTCAGAATTCTCGGCATGTTTAATTTTAATACTTGCTACCTTCTTTCTGGGAAATTGTGATTTCTTACTTTGATGAGCAGGTTCTTTGTCTTTGGAGTTGACGTGCTCTTCTCTATGTTCTGACCGTCCTCTTCTTTCCGATTTCTGTGAGGAAGTCTGAAAAGATCGAGAGGGACGTGTATCAACATCTTGATATCTATCAGGTTTTTTCAAATTATCCCTATTTCTAAGGTTATATCTTTTCTCAGAGGGCTCCCTTTGGGGAGACTTGCCTTCTCGGGCAGGAGATCTTTCTCTCCGTCGAGGAGACCTTCCTCTGGACTGGAAACGTTTTTCTTTGGGACTGGATTGTTTATTACTATGAAAAAACTACAGTGGATTGGGGGTTTGAAGGGATAGGTTATAGACCACTAGGTGTACGTTCCTCATACAAGTTCAATACCAAATTGTACACCTATAGTCTCAGACATGTGTTTATAAGCAAATAAGTAGTGTCTCTCTCAAAAATGATACTACAAGTGAAGAGTGCCTGGGGGAGACATCCCTTAAGGATAAGAACCCTCACTCACCCGAAGGTGACATGCTTCATCATATGGGTCCTCCTTACCAGTGTGGAAAACCTAGTCACCACTGGGAGCTACTACTTCGGTGTTTAAAGAAGGAGCTCTGAGATGTTTTATCAGGTAAGGGACAGGGTGGTAATCCCATATGTGAGATGATGGATGTAATGAAGTAAGCAGCGCTGTGTGAAAGAGTGGATAGGTGAGATTAAAACTGTCTAAGTGGAATCATTATTTAACTTTATTCATGTGTTCTACTTGACAGGGTTAAAATGGAACAGCACAGTGGTATGGATATAGAACCACCGTCATTTAATGGTCAACATGTTTCAGCCTGTTGATCTATGCCATAGCATCAGCTGCTTTCTTCAGGACCAGAATTAATAAGTGCTAATGCTGCTGCAATATATGTGAAAAAAATGATAAGTATAATAGAATAAATTAAAGTTTTATACAACACCGGTATTCCTGCTTTTCATTTGTCTGTCAGGTCATACCCAGGTATCCTCAATAGTAGGAAAGTCCTGCCTCACCTCTACCAGGCTGGCTGCTCTGGAAGGAGGCCCGCACTGTCCGTCGGTACCTCGATCCCAAGAGAGTTTACCATCCCAGCTCTTTTTTGAAGTATTAAGATTATTTTTAATATAGGTTTTTTTAGTATTTTCAATTAGTTGGGGTTTTACTGGTTTACCACCTAAACTATCTCTTCCTAATTCTTCATAGGATTTTTCGATGATTTTAGCAAGCTCAAATGGTTGGTCTGCTATATCTGTCTCCTCCAATTTCTGGAGGTGCTTTATATCCTCCCTTGCTACTTGAACTAATTCTCTATATGCCTTTGTTAATTCTTTTAGTTTAACTAGGAGTTCTTCGCTTGACATTGTTTCAATGTCGGGGTCTGTTGCGTAGCTGGCTAGAACCGGCCCGTGGCTTCTGGTCTACCTAATGAACCGTGCCTGGTGATGTGATTTTGATGTTTTAGGGCGCCTTTAAACCAGAGCAGGTGCTCTTGGTAATTTAGTGGGATTTCGATCTCCTCGAAAGGAGTATATTCATCCGGAGGTTCCTCTATTTTGTAATAGTGGAAGTCTTTTGTCACAGCGTGTGCTGCTGGAAAATGTATCCATGTATAGAATACCTCTGTCTGCTGATATTCATGTGCCTCTACCACGAATATGACTGTACCACCTCTCGGTGTCAGTCCGTTTTCTATAAGTTTAAGAGTTATAGTTCTTCTTATATTGACCAGAATGAGTATAGCATTCGGGTCAGTTTCTCGGAGACTTGTGTCTTTTTCTAAGAGTTGAGCTGCTATTCTAGCTCTTTCCCTTTTGTCTTCACTTTCGGACATTTTTGTTGGCTGAAAGTTTTTGTTGCAGATCGAGTTTCAAGGAAACAAAGATTAGGTGCACAATATTTTTGGAACACTGCATCCTTCAACGTTGACTAAACTGAAAACTAATGCATAGGATTCTCATCCTACTAAGTTCCGGCGGATATTAATCTTTCACCCACTACAGACGTCTATTGGAGTTTTTTCGGGAGAAAGGGGTCTGTGTGAAAAGCACGACTGAGTTACTCTACTGTCTTGCGTTAGATTATCGCCTTACCAAACGTTGGGTGCCATGTAGTGTAGTTCCTATTTTTCCAATAGGCTCTGCGCATTGGAATAACATAAACAGCAGTGTAGACGTAGGACTGAGGTCATCTAGGTCTCTACTGACTATGTTAAACTTAATTTAGGTTTGCGCCAGCTAGCTCAGAGGTCACTAGAAACTTAAGTCTGTCTTAAGTCTGTCTTAAGTTTGTCTTAAGACAAACTTAAGACAAAATCCTAACTTCTGTGAATACCAAAAGTAGTAAGTTCATTCTGTGAATACTAAAAGTAGTAAGTGCATTCTGTGAATGCCAAAAGTAGTAAGTGCATTCTGTGAATACCAAAATAGTAGTAAGTTTAGGATTGAGTCTTAAGTTAGTTCTGTGAATCGGACCCCATGTCACCAATCCATTCACTGAATTTTGGCGCTCGGCTCGACCCCATCTGCATGCCACCCGGATTCGGGCAAGTAGCAGACTAAATGAAATAAATTTACGATATGTCACTCGTAGCTTCTCTGTCTATCCGAGGAGTGTTAAAAGGGGAGATAGTGGAATTTTCACAGATGTAATCAGTTCTAGCGCAGTGATCACCTGCTGCCAGTAGGTAAGGACTGAGCTACATTCCCAAGCAAGGTGCAGGAAGTCAGCAGCTTCCTCCTTGCGTCTCTCACACTGGTTTGTGTCTTGTAATCTGTATTTGTGATGCTTAATTGGGGTATAGTATATGTGGTGTAAAAACTTGTAATGGGTGATGCATAACCGACTACTAGAGGAGACTTGTTCAGTCTGCTTACAACAATAAACCCACTGTTGATCAGTGACTTCTTGCCCGAGCTCAGCGGACCACTTATCCCGGGCAGCGCAGGGAGTGGAAACGATATCAGTATACAAGCTATGATAGAGTGTAGATACTAGGGGCCTCATTTATGAGAAATGACGCATCGCTGCGTGAAAGCAGCGATGCGTCACTTCTCAGTGCTCACTCCGTGAGACATTCCTGATGCGTCATATTTAGTGTATGGCGCATCATGTCGCAACGAGTTACAGATACGTCAGTATTTCTGAAGTATCTGTAAGCGCAAAAGTGACGCATTGCTGGAGTGTGTCACAAAAGTGACACAACTCCAGCAATGCGTCCTTTCACATGGGGCAAGCCCCATGTGAAAGGGCCTGCGTCAGTCTTACGCCTGCTGTGAGGCAGGCGCAGGATTTTGACGCAACGGTGTCCTAAAAGTGACGCAGTGAAATCTCATAGATTTCACTGCGTCACTTCTACGACCCTTCCTTGCGTCAATACGCCCCCCTTGCATGCATTGGGCCTCATTTATGAGAAATGACGCATCGCTGCATGAAAGCAGCGATGCATCACTTCTCAGTGCGCACTCCGTGCGACATTCTTGATGCGTCATATTTAATGTATGACGCATCATGTCGCAAGGACTTACAGATACGTCAGTATTTCTGACTTATCTGTAAGCGCAAAAGTGACGCATTGCTGGAGTGTGTCACAAAAGTGACGCAACTCCAGCAATGCGTCCTTTCACATGGGGCAAGCCCCATGTGAAAGGGCCTGCATCAGTCTTACGCCTGCTGTAAGGCAGGCGCAGGATTTTGACGCAACGGTGTCCTAAAAGTGATGCAGTGAAATCTCATAGATTTCACTGCGTCACTTCTACGACCCTTCCTTGCATCAATACGTCCCCCTTGCATACATTATACCTGGCACAGATATAATGTGGCGCAGGGGTTTACAAAGTGATGCATCTACCTACATGAGTCACTTTGTAAATATGACGCAACAAGGCGCATTTTTTACGCCACTGGTGCGTCACAAAAAGTGACGCACCGGCAGCCTAAAAGTGACGGAAGGGCTCATAAATGAGGCCCATTATACCTGGCGTAGGTATAATGTGGCGCAGGGGTTTACAAAGTGACACATTACCTAGATGCATCACTTTGTAAATATGACGCAACAAGGCGCATTTTTCACGCCACTGGTGCGTCACAAAAAGTGACGCACCGGCGGCGTAAAAGTGACGCAAGGGCTCATAAATGAGGCCCTAGGTGTGAAGCACTGTCAGGGCACAGTATGTGGTGCAAAGGGTGACTTCTGGGGCTTCTAAAGGGTATTAAGGAGTGTATTCTTCAAGGGCTTGTCGCAGTCGTACGTAAAGGAAAATATCCATGGGAGAGGGTGGTGAGTTCAGAAATAACTGTCAAACTTGCCATTTAGATATAGGTCTCCCCAGCAATTAATGTTGGGCCCGATTCACAGAACTAACTTAAGACAACATCCTAAACTTACTACTATTGGTATTCACAGAAGTTAGGATTTTGTCTTAAGACAGACTTAAGACGGACTTAAGTTAGGATTCTGTCCTAAGTCTGTCTTAAGTTCGTCTTAAGACAAAATCCTAACTTCTGTGAATACCAAAAGTACTAAGGGCCCGATTCACAGAATGAATTTAAGACTCAATCCTAAACTTACTACTATTTTGGTATTCACAGAATGCACTTACAACTTTTGGTATTCACAGAATGAACTTACTACTTTTGGTATTCACAGAAGTTAGGATTTTGTCTTAGGACAGACTTAAGACAAACTTAAGACAGACTTAAGTTAGGATTTTGTCTTAAGTATGTCTTAAGTCTGTCTTAAGTTTGTCTGAAGTCTGTCTTAAGTCTGTCTTAAGTTTGTCTTAAGACAAACTTAAGACAAAATCCTAACTTCTGTGAATGCCAAAAGTAGTGCGTTCATTCTGTGAATGCCAAAAGTAGAAAGTGCATTCTGTGAATACCAAAATAGTAGTAAGTTTAGGATTGAGTCTTAAATTCATTCTGTGAATCGGGCCCTTTGTGTTTAGCTTTAGCCTTTTTAAAGGCATCCTCTTGCAGGACAGGCATCTTTGGATGATAGGTAAGCAAGAGTAAAGGGGAGTATAGCATGACAGCTTGTAGTCGCTGAGCAATACGGTGCCATGCTTTAACCGTGCTGTCCACAGAGGTCGGGCAGGGCGTGCGGAGTGTGAGTGTAGTCAGTATGGCCCCGTCCAGTGGAATAGGGTACTGTTGCACCAGAAAGTGCAACAGTAGGGAAAGCGTTGGATGGCGTAGGGGTAAAAATTACTATTCCCACTCCAGGGAGAACAACAGTAGGAAAAGTGTTGGATAGCGTAGGGGTAAAAAATACTATTCCCACTCCAGAGTGTGCAACAGTAGGGAAAGCGATGGATAGAGAGAGGGTAAAAATGAGTATTCCCACTCCAGAGAGTGCAACAGTAGGGAAAGCGTTGGATAGCGAGAGGGTAAAAATGACTATTCCCACTCCAGTGAGCGCAACAGAAGGGAAAGCGTTGGATAGTGGGAGGGTAAAAATTACTATTCTCATTCCAGAGAGTGCAACAGTAGGGAACGCGTTGGATAGTGTAGGGATAAAAATTACTATTTCCACTCCAGAGAGTGAAACAGTAGGTAAAGCGTTGGATAGCGTAAGGGTAAAAATTTCTATTCTCACTCCAGTAAGATTAACAGTAGGGAAAGTAATGATTTAATATATTAATAAAAATAAATTAAACATCAATACCAATAAAACATTATTTAAAATTATTTACCAATTTAGTATTATATAAAAATATATTAACTAGAAATACAAATAAATATTAGTTATTAAAAATCTATCACATATTCATAATTAATTAACTAATTAATTGTCAATAACAAAAAATAATTAATAATAACAATTAATACCAATTAATAATTAACAGTAAATTAATTATCAATACACAAAAAGTATTTTTAATATGTAATTAATTACAAGTACATTACTTCCCACCCTATTCCCCTATAAACCCACAACCCACTACAGAAAATCAATTATTAAAATAATCATACTGATCAAATAATGATAAAAAATGAATTACCAATTAATAAAAATGTATTACTAATTAAAAAATAATTAACAATAAATTAAAAATCAATACCAATAAATAAAAACAAAATATTTACTTAATTTGAATTTGAATTTAAAAGAATTTATAAAGCGCACGTCTACCAAGCGGTTTCTTGGCGCTGGGGAATACTAAAAACCAGGGGCAGGGGTGCAAAGGAGTAAGATGGGAAAGCTTGCAGGAAAAGGAACGTTTTAAGGGCCCTCCGAAACTCCATATAAGAGGCAGCAGATCTGATGACAAACGTAAGTGCGTTCCAGAAGGTAGGGGCGAGGACAGAAAATTTCATGCCTCCCGACCTGCTTTTCTTGAAGCGGGGTACAGAGAGAAGAAGCTTGGTAGAGGAGCGTAATTCTCTGCTGGGACAGTAGGCCTTAATAGCGGAAGAAATGAAAGCGGGGGCAGTCCCCGGCCATGATTGAAAAGACTTAATTTACTTCCCACCCTACTCCCCTATACACCCACAACCCGCTACGGAAAATAAATTAATAAAATTAACACAATTATCAATTAATCAATTCATAAAAATGAATTACCAATTAATAAAAATTGTTTACCAATTAAAAATTAATTAACATTAAATTCAAAATGAATACCAATAAATAAATACAAATATTTACTTAATTACAATTAAATATTTTTCCACCCTATTCCCCTAAAAACCCACATCCCGCTACAGAACTAAAAAGCTAAATTAAATTAAAAATAATTAATAATTGCTAAAAAATAATATTAAATTTAATATAATTAAACTAGCAGCCCGTACCGACGTTGTCCGGATATGAATTGCTGCCGGCCAGTAGTATATTGTTTTGTAGGATTTCATTTTGATAGCATCTCTTATCTGTGACAGGCCTATGAAACGCTCCGATTCACAGTGCACTGCTGATGCACTTAAGAGCGCGCATTCAGTAGTGTGTGAACTCGAGTTTCCCTACTTTATTTTTCCTTTCAATATTATATAGCGCAAACTCGACAGCATGGCATGAGCACAATTTACATTACAGAAGAACACATTAATTTGTGGTAGGCACGGGGAGACAAAGCAATTTGCCTGGAATTACAGGATGTTGACCCGATGCCGAGATTCAAACGCAGCTCCCCATCTCTAAAGTTCGCAATTCTAGAACTTGTGGCATGAGGTATGTCTAAAAGTGTATGTCGGTGCTGGCCATCAATGAGAGAGACCTGTGCATTTTTCAAATCGGTGATGAAAAAATTATGAGTATGTTGCTGGAGATGTGGGCCGCCGTGCCACCAATGTACTTACCGGGGGAGGGTAAACACCCATTATTCCGCAACTTTCTTTCCGCAGACCATCACTCCGCATTCTTTCATTATGAAAGTACCATGACTCCGCAATGCCATTTTAACGCATGGCATTACATTTTATATGGGTATAGGGGTATATGTTTTGGGGTACTGAGGTATATGTTTTGGGGTGTTTGGGTATTTTAACGGTGCAGATATAGTTTTGGTTTATGGGGCACAGGGGTAGTTTTAGCATTTAGGGATAGGTATGGGTTTTGGGGTACAGGCGTATTTTTAGGGTTCAGGGCTTGGTTTGGGTTTTGGGGTATAGGGGTATTTTTAGGGTTCAGGGTTAGTTTTGGGTTTTGGGGTACAGGGGTATTTTAAGGGTTCATGGCTAGGTTTGGGTTTTGGGATACAGGGGTATTTTTAGGGTTCAGGGCTAGGTTTGGGTTTTGGGGTGCAGGGGTATTTTTAGGGTTCAGTGGTAGTTTTGGGTTACAGGGGTATTTTAAGGGTTCAGGGCTAGGTTTGGGTTTTGGGTACAGGGGTATTTTTAGGGTTCAGGGCTAGGTTTGGTTTTTGGGGTACAGGGGTATTTTTAGGATTTAGGTATAGGTTTGGGTTTTGGGGTACAGGGTATATTTATAGGGTTAAGATGGGTTAGTGTTTAAGGGTGTTGGGGTATTTTAAGGAGTAATGGTGAGTTTTGATTATGGGCTGCAGGGGTATTTAAAAGTAGCAGGGTGGACAATCGGTATGTGAAAACAACTGTTGATGGACAGAATGCAGAACAATATCATACATTCACCCCAATACAGAGATCTGGGCCTAAATCATTCATTTTTATTGCACTTCACACCACCCCAGTTCAGGAATGGCCATATGCATATCAGCCTTGACCCTGTGCCTCATGGGAGCATTGCAGGCTGAACTACCAAGCAAAATAACTGGCGCATCCCTGGGGATGCGCCAGTTATCATAAATCTGCCCCTAAGTGATTTACCAAGATGACAGGACATCGTTCCGATGCCGAGACTCTAACTCGGTTTCCCAGCCACATAGGGGCAGATTTACAATAACTGGCGCATCCCCAGGGATGCGCCAGTTATTGTGCGCCACAGCTCCGCCACCCATGGTGTGCTGCATTTACAATGCAGCGCACCATGGAGCAAAAACGGCACAAATGCGTGACGCATCTGTGCCGTAACGGCGGCACATTGCTGGAGTTGCGTCGCAAGCGCGACGCAGTTCCAGCAATGCTCTGGGGGGCCCTATCTGTCCAATGCTGCATCAAGCCTTACGCCTGCTTCAAGCAGGCGCAGGGTTTTGACGCAGCATTGGCCTAAAAGTGCCTGCGTGAAATCTTGTAGATTTCACGCAGGCACTTTTGCGAGGCACACCTGCCCCGGAACGCCCACCCTGCGCCGGAACATCCACATGTGGCGCAGGGCTTTACAACGTGACGCATCTGCCTAGATGCGTCACGTTGTAAGTGGGTCACAGTGATGCGCCACGTTTACGTGACGCAACAGCGGCTTAAACGAGGCGCAAGTCCGACATAAATCTGCCCCATAGTTGGCAGCTGTGGTCTAACGCCACATTCTCCCCTCCTGTCCTGAACTTCCAACTGCAAGGGATCTTCACACTTTTTTAAAAATGTTTAAAAGCTGTCACTATGTTCCAGTACCTCTCAGTGCCATGCCATAAAGTGTTGTATTAATATCAAAGTTTCAACATATTGAAAGAAATACACTCTTCGAGTATTTTATAAACCCTATCATATTTTATTTGCTGTGTGCTGCATGATCTACATTGCAAACACTTTCAGAGCTTTGCACAGGCTGTTTGCTCACCCATCTCTAACCATTGAAGATACAGTTCCTGCTGTTTAGAGCCCCTATCTCCCCAGTAACTGGTTTTAGCTTGGCCAAAAGAAGGCACAGTCAGTGGCATACCAGGCATCAATTTCCCCACTGGGTATGGAGGTGCAAGCATGATCCGGAGTGATTAGCCACTGGATCTGAACTTAGCAATGAATTCCAGTAAGAAGCATACAAGATTTAGACACCAATGGTCAATTTATAGCCTTTTTAAATGTTTTTCAACTCCACTTAATTACACTCTACTCAATACAATATAAATACTCCCCACATAAATACACTGTATGCCAAATAGCAACAATCCACATAAATACACTCCACGCCATGCCACATAATTCCCCTCAACATAATTTCACTCAACACGACACAGTTCCATGCCACACAATTCAACTCTACACATTTCCATTCTACACCACATAATTCCACAACAATCCACAAAATTCCACTCCACAACACAATTCCACTATATACCACAGAATTCCACATGATGCCTCAAAATTCAACACCACACAATTCCACTCCACTACATGCCATTCCACAACACACAATACCACTCCACATAATTACACTCCATGACACAAATAAACACCTCTTCTCAGTAGTGTTTCATCAACTATGAGCCCACATACCACATAGCAGAACTAGTGAAACAACTGTTTTTCAATTATATATCTGTGGGAGAAATCTACTTGTCCTAAAGAAGGTGGGGGCATATTATCAAGGGAGGGGGGGGGGCGAATGGAAATTATCGCGCAAGTCAGTGTGTTGCCTCACATTGTGTCAGGGAGGCATGCCATGGGCGTTGCGGTGGGTTTTCCCATGCAACATAAATGGGTTTTGACACAATCCTAAATTTAAAACCCAGTATAAATCTGGAAATGTGTAAAAACTGTGTGTCTCCCCAAGGGTGGCGTAACGAGAAATAAGTTTATTTCACCTCGTTTTTCCCTCTTTATATGTTTCAAAACAATCATTCCAACACATGGTTCGAGGGTGTCTGTGTATGTGCAAGGCAGCCATTTGTGCACCAGTACAGTGAAAGAGGTGAGGAATGTGTTGTATCTTACAGATACGGCACATTCCTGCCCTTTTCTTCTGATGCAGGGCAGCACAGCAAATTGACTTACTGCACTGCCCTTCAACAAAATCTTGTAAATGAGGCACCAAGGGGCATATTATCAAGGATGGGTGAGAGATTATCGCCGCTTTTATCGGCAGGAAACTGCCGATAAAGCGGCGATAATGGGCTTGATAATATGCTCTACGGAAATCCAATCGAAGCCCATGTTAGATGTCTAAACATCTAACATGGGCTTCGATTGGAATTCATCTATACTCTATACTACTATTATAAAGAGAGAAATTACACCTTTCGGCAAGGTAAACTCGGGAACTACAGCACCAATCACAACACCCAATACAGCGTTGGAAAGGGCAGTTGCAGCAGAAGGACATAGGCTATGCAGACGCCCACCATATACATTTAAAAGGTATAAGAACCGTGCCAGCAAAGTAGTCCCTTGTGGGCGTGTCTGCATTGTGCTGTGGGTGTGTGCTGGGGGCGTGACAATCACTGGGGGCATTCTGTCACGAGTGTTGTTTTTTCTTCCAAGGTTCTATACATTCCTGCTCCCTGTAAATAGTAATTCAGTGGAGGTCTCATTCTCTTAGAACCACCTCAAGCACAGTTATGGGCAAAAATACAACTAAAAGGCCCTGCAAAGCATTATGCGATAAGATTAGCATAATTTTTAGCATTCATGAAAGGGTTTCAATGTTTTTGAATTTTACTCATCAGGGACATCTTGGGACGACGAGGTGAACTGCAGCTTGATGTATAATATTTTAAATGCTATTGCATTTGCCTCATCAGGGGCTTCTAGGGACAGCGAGGTGAACTGCAGCTTGATGTATAATATTTTAAATGCTTATTGCATTTGCCTCATCAGGGATATCTAGGGACGACGAGGTGAACTGCAGCTTGATGTGTAATATTTTAAATGCTATTGCATTTGCCTTATTAGGGACATCTAGGGACCACGAGGTGAACTGCAGCTTGATGTATAATATTTTAAATGCTATTGCATTTGCCTCATCAGGGACGACTAGGGACGACGAGGTGAACTGCAGCTCTTTGTAGAATTATTTGGATACTATAATATTCACTTCCCACTGCTAATCTCGTCCCATAATGCTTTGCAGGGGCTTGATCTCAAAATCATCACCTCTCTCACTGCTTGCTGGAAGCTAAATTCACTTTTTTGAAATGACTATATGCATTTTAGCATGTAGAAATACTTGTTATTTTACCTTGAATATATGAGGTTTCTGTTTTAATAATTGGAAATCAGACAGAACAAAATATTGCGGATTTATTGTACCAAGTTTGCGCCAATTCCGCCTACCCCTACTTTAAATACCCCTGCACCCCATAATCATAACCCACCCATACTCTATAAAATACCCCAACACCCTTAAACACTAACCCATCTTAACTCTATAAATATACACTGTACCCCAAAACTCAAACCTATCCCTAAACCCTATAAATACCCCTGTACCTCAAAACCCAAACCTACCCCTGAACCCTAAAAATACCCCTGTACCCCAAAACCCAAACCTACCCCTGAACCCTAAAATACCACTGTACCCCAAAACCCAAACCTAGCCCATAAACCTTAAAATGCCCCTGTACCCCAAAACCCAAACCTACCCCTGCACCCTAAAAATACCCCTGTACCCCAAACTCCAAACCTAGCCCAGAACCCTAAAATACCCCTGTATCCCAAAACCCAAACCTAGCCCTGAACCCTAAAAATACCCCTGTACCCCAAAACCCAAACGCACCCCTGAACCCTAAAAATACCCCTATACCCCAAAACCCAAACCTAGCCCTGAACCCCTAAAATACCCCTGTACCCCAAAACCCAAAACTACCCCTGAACCCTAAAAATACCCCTATACCCCAAAACCCAAACCTAGCCCTGAACCCTAAAAATACGCCTGTACCCCAAAACCCATACCTATCCCTAAACGCTAAAACTACCCCTGTACCCCATAACCCAAAACTATATCTGAACCCTTAAAATACCCAAACACCCCAAAACATATACCTCAGTACCCCAAAAACATACACCCCTATTCCCATACTTACCTTATCCAAACATTAAAAATAAAACATGCTTTTACCATTCATGCATTTACAACGAATTTCGTTGTAAATGTATGCGTGGTTAAAGAATATAAAATGTAATGCCATGCGTTATAACGGCATTGCGGAGTCATGGTACTTTCATAATGAAAGTATGCGGAGTGATGGTCTGCGGAAAGAAAGTTGCGGAACAATGGGGGTTTACCCTCCCCCGGGTAAGTACATTGGTGGCATGGTGGCCCACATCTCCAGCAACATACTCATATTTTTTCGCCACCGATTTGAAAAATGCACAGTTTCTCTCATTGATGGCCAGCACCGACATACACTTTTAGACACACCTTCCGCCACGAGTTCTAGAATTGCGAACTTTAGAGCTGGGGAGCTACGATCGAATCTCGGCATCAGGTCAACATCCTGTGATTCCAGGCAAATTGCTTTGTCTCCCCGTGCCTACCACAAATTAAAGTGTTCTTCTGTAATGTAAATTGTGCTCATGCCATGTTGTCGAGTTCGCGCTATAGAATATTGAAAGGAAAAATAAAGTAGGGAAACTCGAGTTCACACACTACTGAATGCGCACTCTTAAGTGCATCAGCAGTGCACTGTGAATCGGAGCGTTTCACAGGCCTGTCAGAGATATGAAATGCTATCAAAACGAAATCCTACAAAACAATATACACCTGGCCGGCAGCAATTCATACCCGGACAACGTCGGGACGGGCTGCTAGTATATAATATTTTAAATGCTATTGCATTTGCATCATCAGGGACATCTAGGAACATGAGGTGAACTGCAGCTTGATGTGTAATATTTTAAATGCTATTGCATTTGCCTCATCAGGGACATCTAGGGACCATGAGGTGAACTGCAGCTTGATGTATAATATTCTAAATGCTATTGCATTTGCCTCTTGGGGACAACTGGGGAGAACGAGGTGAACTACAGCTCTTTGTAGAATTATTTGGATACTATAATATTTACTTCCCACTGCTAATCTCGTCCCATAATTGTTTGCAGGGGCTTGATCTCAAAATCATCACCTCTCTCACTGCTTGCTGGAAGCTAATTTCACTTTTGTGAAATGACTATATGCGTTTTAGCATGTAGAAATACTTGTTATTTTACCTTGAATATATGAGGTTTCTGTTTTAATAATTGGAAATCTGACGGAAGAAATATTGCGGATTTATTGTACCAAGTTCGCGCCAATTCCGCCCACCCCTACTTTAAATACCCCTGCACCCCATAATCATAACCCACCCTTACTCTATAAAATACCCCAACACCCTTAAACGCTAACCCATCTTAAACCTATGAATCTACCCTGTACCCCAAAACCCAAACCTATCCCTAAACCCTAAAAATACCCCTGTACCCCAAAACCAAAACCTAGCCCTGAACCCTATAAATACCCCTGTACATCAAACCCCAAACAACCCTGAACCCTAAAAATACCCCTGTACCCCAAAACCCAAACCTACCCCTGAACCCTAAAATACCCCTGTACCCCAAACCCCAAACCTAGCCCATAACCCTTAAAATACCTGTGTACCCCAAAACCCAAACATACCCCTGAACCCTAAAAATACTCCTGTACCCCAAAACCCAAACCTACCACTGAACCCTAAAAATACCCCTGTACCCCAAAAACCCAAACCTAGCCCAGAAAGCTAAAATACCCCTGTATCCCAAAACCCAAACCTAGCCCTGAACCCTAAAAATACCCCTGTACCCCAAAACCCAAACCTAGCCCTGAACCCTTAAAATACCCATGTACCCCAAAACCCAAACCTACCCCATAACCCTGAAAATACCCCTATACCTCAAAACCCAAACCTAGCCCTGAACCCTAAAAATACCCCTGTACCCCATAACCCAAAACTATATCTGAACCATTAAAATACCCAAACACCCCAAAACATATACCTTAATTCCCCCAAAACATATACCACTATACCCATACTTGCCTTATCCAAACATTTTTAAAAAACATGCTTTTACCATTCATGCATTTACAACGAAATTCGTTGTAAATGTATGCGTGGTAAAAGCATAAAAAATGTAATGCCATGCGTTATAATGGCATTGCGGAGTCATGGTACTTTCATAATGAAAGTATGCGGAGTGATGGTCTGGGGAAAGAAAGTTGCGGAATAATGGGTGTTTACCCTACCCCGGTAAGTACATTGGTGGCACGGCGGCCCACATCTCCAGAAACATACTCATATTTTTTTACCACAGATTTGAAAAATTCACAGGTCTCTCTCATTGATGGCCAGCACCGACATACACTTTTAGACACACCTCCCGCCACAAGTTCTAGAATTGCGAACTTTAGAGCTGGGGAGCTACGTTCGAATCTCGGCATCAGGTCAACATCCTGTGATTCCAGGCAAATTGCTTTGTCTCCCCGTGCCTACCACAAATGAATGTGTTCTTCTGTAATGTAAATTGTGCTCATGCCATGTTGTCGAGTTTGCGCTATATAATATTGCAAGGAAAAATAAAGTAGGGAAACTCGAGTTCACACACTACTGAATGCGCACTCTTAAGTGCATCAGCAGTGCACTGTGAATCGGAGCGTTTCACAGGCCTGTCACAGGTAAGAAATGCTATCAAAAGCAATCCTACAAAACAATATACTACTGGCCGGCAGCAATTCATAACCGGACAACGTCGGGACGGGCTGCTAGTTTGAATAATAAGGAGGCAGCACCAGATAAATAGTCACAAGTTGAGACGTAGGAGTATTTTGAAGTTTCTTTTTATTTTCTTTCTTTATATGTAATCTAAAACAAACAGCCAACGCGTTTCGTTCCTACTTGAGGAACTTCATCAGGGCTGCAAGCAACATAAAACATATATCCATACTAATATAATAAAGAGAGAGCCCAAACCTTTGAGGCGGGTAATCTCAGGAACCACAACACCAATCACAACACCCAATACAGCGTTGGAAAGGGCGGTTGCAGTAGAAGGACATAGGCTATGCAGACGCCCACCATATACATTTAAAAAGTAAAAGAACTGTGCCAGCAAAGTAGTCCCTTGTGGGTGTGTCTGCGTTGTGCTGTGGGCTTGTGCTAGGGGGGCGTGACAAATGCTTGGGGCGTGTAGTACGTTCCGCCCTTCGGGCTGGACTGTTCCCATGAGGCACAGGGTCAAGGCTTATTTGCATATGGCCATGTCTGAATTGGGGTGGTGTGGAGTGCAAAAAAATGATATATTTATGCCCAGATCTCTGTACTGGGGTGAATATATGACATTGTTCTGCATTCTGTCTATCAACTGTTGTTTTTGCATTTGTCACACCGAGTGTATTGGGTATGCTCAGACGTGAGTCCCATGCTCTCCAAACCACTGTAGTCAAGGTATTCTGGCTGAAGATGGATGATAGCCAGAAATCAGTCCTAGGATGCTTGCGTTTGGTCCAGGAATGATATATGACATGGCTTGGCAGTTCGGTCTGGAATGTTCCCATGAGTCATAGGGTCAAGGCTGAGGTGGTGTAGAGTGCAAAAGAAAATTATGGATTTAGGACCAGATCTCTGTATTGGGGTGAAGGTATGACATTGTTTTGCATTCTGGCCATCAACTGTTGTTTTTACTTTCTGTGTGCTGTCCACCCTGCTTCCTTTAAATACTCCTGCACCCCATAATCAAAACCCACCCTTACTCCTTAAAATACCCCAACACCCTTAAACGCTAACCCATCTTAACCCTGTAAATATACCCTGTACCCCAAAACCCAAACCTATACCTAAATCCTAAAAATACCCCTGTACCCCAAAACACAAACCTACCCCTGAACCCTAAAATACCCCTGTATCCAAAAACCCAAACCTAGCCCTGAACCCTTAAAATACCCCTGTACCCCAAAACCCAAACCTACCCCATAACCCTAAAAATACCCCTGCACCCCAAAACCCAAACCTAGCCCTGAACTCTAAAAATAACCCTGTACCCCAAAACCCAAACCTAGCCCTGAAACCCCAAAATACCCCTGTACCCCAAAACCCAAACCTAGCCCTGAACACTTAAAATACCCCTGTACCCCAAAACCCAAAACTACCCCTGAACCCTAAAGATACTCCTATACCCCAAAACCCAAACCTAGCCCTGAACCCTAAAAATACGCCTGTACCCCAAAACCCATACCTATCCCTAAACGCTAAAACTACCCCTGTACCCCATAACCCAAAACTATATCTGAACCCTTAAAATACTCAAACACCCCAAAACATATACCTCAGTACCCCAAAACATATACCCCTATACCCATACTTACCTTATCCAAACATTTTAAAAAACATGCTTTTACCATTCATGCATTTACAACGAATTTCGTTGTAAATGTATGCGTGGTAAAAGCATATAAAATGTAATGCCATGCGTTATAATGGCATTGCGGAGTCATGGTACTTTCATAATGAAAGTATGCGGAGTGATGGTCTGTGGAAAGAAAGTTGCGGAATAATGGGTGTTTACCCTCCCCCGGTAAGTACATTGGTGGCACGGCGGCCCACATCTCCAGTCACATACTCATATTTTTTAACCACCGATTTGAAAAATGCACAGGTCTCTCTCATTGATGGCCAGCACCGACATACACTTTTAGACACACCTCCCGTCACAAGTTCTAAAATTGCGAACTTTAGAGCTGGGGATCTACGTTCGAATCTCGGCATCAGGTCAACATCCTGTGATTCCAGGCAAATTGCTTTGTCTCCCCGTGCCTACCACAAATTAATGTGTTCTTCTGTAATGTAAATTGTGCTCATGCCATGTTGTCGAGTTTGCGCTATATAATATTGCAAGGATAAATAAAGTAGGGAAACTCGAGTTCACACACTACTGAATGCGCACTCTTAAGTGCATCAGCAGTGCACTGTGAATCAGAGCGTTTAACAGGCCTGTCACAGATAAGAAATGCTATCAAAACGAAATCCTACAAAACCATATACTATTGGCTGGCAGCAATTCATACCCAGACAATGTCGGCACGGGCTGCTAGTACTAATATAATAAAGAGAGAGCCCAAACCTTTGAGGCGGGTAATCTCAGGAACCATAGCACCAATCACAACACCCAATACAGCGTTGGAAAGGGCAGTTGCAGCAGAAGGACATAGGCTATGCAGACGCCCACCATATACATTTAAAAAGTAAAAGAACTGTGCCCGCAAAGTAGTCCCTTGTGGGCGTGTCTGCGTTGTGCTGTTGGCTTATGCTGGGGGGGCGTGACAAATGCTGGGGGCATGTGGTACGTTCCGCCCTTCGGGCTGGACTGTTACCATGAGGCACAGGGTCAAGGTTGATTTGCATATGGCCATGACTGAACTGGGGTGGTGTGGAGTGCAAAAAAACGATGGATTTAGGCTCAGATCTCTGTACTGGGGTGAATGTATGACATTGTTCTGCATTCTGTCCATCAACTGTTGTTTTTGCATTTGTCCCCCCGAGTTGGGTGGGTATGCTCAGACGTGAGTCCCATGCTCTCCAAACCACTGGAGTCAAGCTATCCTGACTGTAGACGGCTGATAGCCAGAAATGAGGCCTAGGGTGCTTGAGCCATATCCAGGAAAGGCATGGCTTGGCAGTTCGGCCTGGAATGTTCCCATGGGGCACAGGGTCAAGGCTGAGGTGGTGTAGAGTGCAGATAAAATGATGGATTTTGGCCCAGATCTCTGTATTGGGGTGAATGTATGACATTGCTCTACATTCTGTCCATCAACTGTTGTTTTTACATTCTGCCCTTCATGCGTCAAATATTTCATTATGTTTACTTCCCAGGTTCTGTACATTCCAGCTCCGGGTGTCCATCCTGCTCCCTTTAAATACCACTGCATCCCATAATCAAAACCCACCCTTACTCCTTAAAATACCCCAACACCCTTAAACACTAACCCATCTTAACCCTATAAATATACCCTGTACCCCAAAACCCAAAAATATACCTAAATCCTAAAAATACCCCTGTACCCCAAAAACCAAACCTACCCCTGAACCCTAAAATACCCCTGTACCCCAAAACCCAAACCTAGCCCTAAACCCTTAAAATACCCCTGTACCCCAAAACCCGAACCTACCCCAAACCCTAAAAATACTCATGCACCCCAAAACCCAAACCTAGCCCGAACCATAAAAATAACCCTGTACCCCAAAACACAAACCTACCCCTGAACCCTAAAATACCCCTATACCCCAAAATCCAAACCTAGCACTGAACCCTAAAAATACCCCTGTACCCCAAAACCCATACCTATCCCTAAATGCTAAAACTACCCCTGTACCCCATAACCCAAAACTATATCTGAACTCTTAAAATACCCAAACACCCCAAAACATATACCTCAGTACCCCAAAACATATACCCCTATACCCATACTTACCATATCCAAACATTTAAAAAAAACATGCTTTTACCATTCATGCATTTACAACGAATTTCGTTATAAATGTATGCGTGGTAAAAGCATATAAAATGTAATGCCAAGCATTATAATGGCATTGCGGAGTCATGGTACTTTCGTAATGAAAGTATGCGGAGTGATGGTCTGCGAAAAGAAAGTTGCGGAATAATGGGTGTGTACCCTCCCCCGGTAAGTACATTGGTGGCACGGCGGCCCACATCTCCAGCAACATACTCATATTTTTTCACCACCGATTTGAAAAATGCACAGGTCTCCCTCATTGATGGCTAGCACCGACATACACTTTTAGACACACCTCCCGCCACAAGTTCTAGAATTGCGAACTTTAGAGCTGGGGAGCTACGTTCGAATCTCGGCATCAGGTCAACATCCTGTGATTCCAGGCAAATTGCTTTGTCTCCCCCTGCCTACCACAAATTAATGTGTTCTTCTGTAATGTAAATTGTGCTCATGCCATGTTGTTGAGTTCGCGCTATATAATAGTGCAAGGAAAAATAAAGTAGGGAAACTCGAGTTCACACACTACTGAATGCGCACTCTTAAGTGCATCAGCAGTGCACTGTGAATCGGAGCGTTTCACAGGCCTGTCACAGATAAGAAATGCTATCAAAACGGAATCCTACAAAACAATATACTACTGGCCGGCAGCAATTCATACCCGGACAACGTCGGGACGGGCTGCTAGTAGCAGTATAAAAGATAAGTTTTAACAATAATATGGAATAAGACACTAATCAATTATTTAACAGTATAATATAGGCAGAATCAATGTAACACAAGAATACACATAAAAGGCAGAAAGGTGTGCGTATCATCGCTGTGTAATTAAGAATTCCAATAGAAGCCCATGTTCACACCAGAACATGGGCTTCTATGAGAATTCACAAGGGCACATTATCAAGCCCGTTATCACTGCTTTAGTGGCAGTTTTCTGCTGCTAAAGGGGCGATAATGGTAACACAGTTTCTTGATAATATGCCCCCAATTGTGTTAATCACCGCCCTTCGCCCGGGAACTTCAGAAAGAAGAGAGCAGTCAAGACAGGATATCCACACAAGAGGATGTGTCACCTGCCGTTCAATAACAAGTGCAACGGCCGTTAACCATACTGCATTGTGAAGAGGCCAATCCTGTGCAGCGCGTTGTAGGTTCGTTCGCTGGCGGGCCGCTCCGAGAATCTGCTTTGATGTGACGATCGTCGCCAAAATGAAATAGGTAAGTGCTTGACTACAGCTGGAAGTGGGCAAGCCACTGAAAGCACGAGTCAGACTCAAGCCAGATGCCTCTTGGACCCCGAAGCCTAAAGCAAGCACATCTTTTAAGAGAGGCAGTGTGGCCTAGGTACTAGAGCTGTGGACTGTAACATAGGGAACCAGGGGCCATATTTCAATGACGGGCGATACATTATCGCCGCTTTTATTGGCAGGAAACTGCTTATAAAGCGGCGATAATGGGCTTGATAATATACTCTACTAGCAGCCCGTCCCGACGTTGTCCGGGAGCAATTAGGCTTCAGGGCCCCCGCCCGCCCCGACGTTGTCCGTGGGTCCCCAGGAGCCTTCCTCCATATATTGCAATATTATACCGCTATGTTTACTTTGTATGCTTTTGTAACCTGCACACGTCCATTTTTCCTCCTATACCTCTATGTTTACTTTCGACGCTTTTGTAACCTGCACACATAACTTTTTCTTCCTGTAATGCACCGTTTGGCTCACTTTTGTAATGCTCCGTTTGCTTCCTCTTGCTCACGATTGTCATTTTTTGCTTCATTTTTCCGCCGCTCACCATTCCTCCCCGCCTGTCCGCCGCTCCTCACCGCCTGTCCGCCGCTCCTTGCCGCCTGTACGCCGCTCCTCCCCGCTCCATGTCCGCCGGTACTCCTCGCGCTCCTTGACGCCGCTCCTCCCTGAGCTCCTCACGTCAGCACGCACGTCTAGGCCGGCGCTTCTTCCAAGGTACTACTTTTTTTTCCGGTACATTTTTTAAATAACGTATATTTATTACGTTTATATAGCCTATGTCCATCTGCACACCCTGACGATTACAATGATGTATTGGGTGTGTGGATTGGCGCTGTGGTTCCCGAGTTTACCCGCCTCAAAGGTTCAAAGTTCTTCCTTTACAATAGTAGTATAGATATATATATAACTATATATATATACTAGCAGCCCGTCCCGACGTTGTCCGGGTATGAATTGCTGCCGGCCAGGTGTATATTGTTTTGTAGGATTTCATTTTGATAGCATTTCTTATCTGTGACAGGCCTGTGAAACTCTCCGATTCACAGTGCACTGCTGATGCACTTAAGAGTGTGCATTCAGTAGTGTGTGAACTCCAGTTTCCCTACTTTATTTTTCCTTGCAATATTCTATAGCGCGAACTCGACAACAAGGCATGAGCACAATTTACATTACAGAAGAACACATTAATTTGTGGTAGGCACGGGGAGACAAAGCAATTTGCCTGGAATCACAGGATGTTGACCTGATGCCGAGATTCGAACGTAGCTCCCCAGCTCTAAAGTTCGCAATTCTAGAACTTGTGGCGGAAGGTGTGTCTAAAAGTGTATGTCGGTGCTGGCCATCAATGAGAGAAACGGTGCATTTTTAAAATAGGTGGTGAAAAAATATGAGTATGTTGCTGGAGATGTGGGCCGCCGTGCCACCAATGTACTTACCGGAGGAGGGTAAACACCCATTATTCCGCAACTTTCTTTCCGCAGACCATCACTCTGCATACTTTCATTATGAAAGCACCATGACTCCGCAATGCCATTATAGCGCATGGCATTACATTTTATATGCTTTAACCACGCATACATTTACAACGAAATTCGTTGTAAATGCATGAATGGTAAAAGCATGTTTTATTTTTAATGTTTGGATAAGGTAAGTATGGGTATAGGGGTGTATGTTTTTGGGGTACTGAGGTATATGTTTTGGGGTGTTTGGGTATTTTAAGGGTTCAGATATAGTTTGGGTTATGGGGTACAGGGGTAGTTTTAGCGTTTAGGGATAGGTATGGGTTTTGGGGTACAGGCGTATTTTTAGGGTTCAGGGCTAGGTTTGGGTTTTGGGGTATAGGGGTATTTTTAGGGTTCAGGGGTAGTTTGGGGTTTTGGGGTACAGGGGTATTTTACGGGTTCAGGGCTAGGTTTGGGTTTTGGGGTACATGGGTATATTTAGGGTTTAGGGCTAGGTGTGGGTTTTGAGGTACAGTGGTATTTTAGGATTCAGGGGTAGGTTTGGGTTTTGGGGTACAGGGTTATTTTTATGGTTCAGGGCTAGGTTTGGGTTTTGGGGTGCAGGGGTATTTTTAGGGTTCAGGGGTAGGCTTGGGTTTTGTGGTACAGGGGTATTTTAAGGGCTCAGGGCTAGGTTTGGGTTATGGGGTACAGGGGTATTTTAGGGTTCAGGGGTAGGTTTGGTTTTTGGGGTATTTTTAGGATTTAGGTATAGGTTTGGGTTTTGGGGTACAGGGTATATTTATAGGGTTAAGATGGGTTAGTGTTCAAGGGTGTTGGGGTATTTTAAGGGTTAAGGGTGGGTTTTGATTATGGGGTGCAGGGGTATTTAAAGGGAGCAGGGTGGACACGCGGAGCTGGAATGTACAGAACCTGGGAAGAAAAAACAATAAAATAAATGACACAACACGCGCCCCACACACGCCCACACCCCCAGCACACAATATAAGACATGGTATGAAGGGCAGAATGTAAAAACAACAGTTGATGGACAGAACGCAGAACATTGTGTTAAATTCACCCCCATAGAGAGATCTTGGCCTAAGCCATCATTTTTTTTGCACTCCACAACCCCCGCCCGAGTTCAGACACAACCATGAGCAAGTCTGCCTTGACTTTGTGCCTCGTGGAAACAATCCTGGTCAAACTACCAAACCATTTCTTTCACCAATTTCTGGATATCAACCATCGTCAACCAGGATAGCTTGACTCCAATGGTGTGGAGACATGGGACTCTCGTCTCAGCATACCCATCCCACTCGGGGTGACAAATGCAAAAACAACAGTTGATGGACAGAATGCAGAACAATGTCATACATTCACCCCAGTTCAGAGATCTGGGCCTAAATCCATCTTTTTTTCACTCCACACCACCCCAGTTCAGACATGGCCATATGAAAATCAGCCTTGACCCTGTGCCTCATGGGAACAGTCCAGCCCGAAGGGCGGAACGTACCACACGCCCCCCAGCATTTGTCACGCCCCCAAGCACAAGCCCACAGCACAACACAGACACGCCCACAAGGGACTACTTTGCCAGCACGGTTCTTTTACTTTTTAAATGTATATGGTGGGTGTCTGCCTAGCCTATGTCCTTCTGCTGCAACTGCCCTTTCCAACGCTGTATTGGGTGTTGCGATTGGTGGTGTACTTTTCGAGTTTACCTGGCTCAAAGGACACAGTTCTCTCTTTATAATAGTAGTATAGATAGATAGATAGATAGATATAGATATATATACATATATATGTATATATATATATATATATATATATATATATATATATATATATATATATATATATTTATTTAGACTAGCAGCCCGTCCCGACGTTGTCCGGGTATGAATTTCTGCCGGCCAGTAGTATATTGTTTTGTAGGATTTCGTTTTGATAGCATTTTTTATCTGTAAAATGCCTGTGAAACGCTCCGATTCACAGTGCACTGCTGATGCACTTAAGAGTGCGCGTTCAGTACTGTGTGAACTCGAGTTTCCCTACTTTATTTTTCCTTGCAATATTATATAGCGCGAACTCGACAACATGGCATGAGCACAATTTACATTACAGAAGAACACATTAATTTGTGGTAGGCATGGGGAGGCAAAGCAATTTGCCTGGATTCACAGGATGTTGACCTAATGCCGAGATTCGAACATAGCTCCCCAGCTCTAAAGTTCGCAATTCTAGAACTTGTGGCGGAAGGTGTTTCTAAAAGTGTA
The DNA here is from genome assembly GCF_964263255.1 of Lissotriton vulgaris. Lineage (NCBI taxonomy): Eukaryota > Metazoa > Chordata > Amphibia > Caudata > Salamandridae > Lissotriton > Lissotriton vulgaris. Next base: position 264,125,313 of record NC_141685.1, read on the forward strand.
TGTCGGTGCTGGCCATTAATGAGAGAGACCTGTGCATTTTTCAAATCGGTGGTGAAAAAATATGGGTATGTTGCTGGAGATGTGAGCCGCCGTGCCACCAATGTACTTACCGGGGGAGGGTAAACACCCATTATTCCGCAACTTTCTTTCCGCAGACCATCACTCCGCATATTTTTATTATGAAAGTACCATGACTCCGCAATGTCATTATAACGCATGGCATTACATTTTATATGCTTTTACCACGCATACATTTACAACGAAATTCGTTGTAAATGCATGAATGGTAAAAGCATGTTTTTTTTTAAATGTTTGGATAAGTTAAGTATGGGTATATGGGTACATGTTTTGGGGTAATGAGGTATATGTTTCGGGGTGTTTGAGTATTTTAAGGGTTCAGATATAGTTTTGGGTTATGGGGTACAACCGTAGTTTTAGCGTTTAGGGATAGGTATGGGTTTTGGGGTACAGGCGTATTTCTCGGGTTCAGGGCTAGGTTAGGGTTTGGGGGTTTTGGGGTATTTTTAGGGTTCAGGAGTGAGTTTGGGTTTTGGGGTACAGGGGTATTTTAAGGGTTCAGGGCTAGGTTTGGGTTTTGGGGTACAGGGTTATTTTTATGGTTCGGGCTAGGTTTTGGTTTTGGGGTGCAGGGGTATTTTTAGGGTTCAAGGGTAAGTTTGGGTTTTGGGGTTTTGGGGTACAGGGGTATTTTAAGGGTTCAGGGCTAGGTTTGGATTTTGAGGTACAGGGGTATTTTTAGGATTTAGGTATAGGTTTGGGTTTTGGGGTACAGGGCATATTTATATGGTTAAGATGGGTTAGTGTTTAAGGGTGTTGGGGTATTTTAAGGAGTAAGGGTGGGTTTTGATTATGGGGTGCAGGGGTATTTAAAGGGAGCAGGGTGGACACCCGGAGCTGGAAAATACAGAACCTGGGAAGATAAAACAATGAAATATTTATCACAACACGCGCCCCGACCCGCACACGCTCACACCCCCAGCACACAATATGAGACATGGCATGAAGGGCAGAAAGTAAAACAACAGTTGACGGACAGAATGCAGAACAATGTCATACATTCACCCCAGTACAGCGATCTGGGCATAAATTCATCGTTGTTTTGCACTCCACACCACCCCAGTCCAGACATGGCCATATGCAAATCAGCCTTGACCCTGTGCCTCATGGGAACAGTCCAGCCCGAAGGGCGGAACGTACCACACGCCCCCAGCATTTGTCACGCCCCCCCAGCACAAGCCCACAGCACAAGGCAGACACGCCCACAAGGGACTACGTTGCTGGCACTGTTCTTTTACTTTTTAAATGTATATGGTGGGCGTCTGCATAGCCTATGTCCTTCTGCTGCAACTGCCCTTTCCAACGCTGTATTGGGTATTGCGATTGGGGGTGTACTTTTCGAGTCTACCTGGCTCAAAGAACACAGTTTTCTCTTTATAATAGTAGTATAGATATAGATAGATAGTATAGATCAAGCTGCAGTTCACCTCGCCGTCCCTAGATGTCCCTGATGAGGCAAATGCAATAGCATTTAAAATATTGTACATCAAGCTGCAGTTCACCTCGTCGTCCCAAGATGTCCCTGATGATTAAAATTCAAAAACATTGAAACCCTTTTATGAATGCTAAAAATTATGCTAAGCTTATCCCATAATGCTTTGCAGGGCCTTTTAGTTGTATTTTTGCCCATAACTGTGCTTGGGGTGGTTCTAAGAGAATGGGACCTCCACTGAATTACTATTTAAAGGGAGCAGGAATGTATAGAACCTGGGAAGAAAAAACAACACTCGTGACGGAATGCCCCCCCCCTCCCCGCGATTGTCACGCCCCCCAGCACACACCCACAGCACAATACAGACACGCCCACAAGGGACTACTTTGCTAGCACGGTTCTTTTACATTTAAAATGTATATGGTGGGCGTCTGCTGCAACTGCCCTTTCCAACGTTGTATTGGGTGTTGTGATTGGTGCTGTGGTTCCCGAGTTTACCTGGCCAAAAGGTGCAAGTTCTCTCTTTATAATAGTAGTATAGACTAGCAGCCCGTCCCGCCGTTGTCCTGGTATGAATTGCTGCCGGCCAGTAGTATATTGTTTTGTAGGATTTCGTTTTGATAGCATTTCTTATCTGTGACAGGCCTGTGAAATGCTCCGATTCACAGTGCACTGCTGATGCACTTAAGAGTGTGCGTTCAGTAGTGTGTGAACTCGAGTTTCCCTACCTTATTTTCCTTGCAATATTATATAGCTCGAACTCGACAACATGGCATGAGCACAATTTACATTACAGAAGAACAAATTCATTTGTGGTAGGCACGGGGAGACAAAGCAATTTGTCTGGAAACACAGGATGTTGAGCTGATGCCGAGATTCGAACGTAGCTCCCCATCTCTAAAGTTCGTAATTCTAGAACTTGTGGTGGGAGGCGTGTCTAAAAGTGTATGTCGGTGCTGGCCATCAATGAGAGAGACCTGTGCATTTTTCCAATCGGTGGTGAAAAAATATGAGTATGTTGTTGGAGATGTGAGCCGCCGTGCCACCAATGTACTTACGGGGGAGGGTAAACACCCATTATTCCGCAACTTTCTTTCCGCATACCATCACTCCGCATACTTTCATTACGAAAGTACCATGACTCCGCAATGCCATTATAACACGTGGCATTATATTTTATATGCTTTTACCACGCATACATTTACAACGAAATTCGTTGTAAATGCATGAATGGTAAAAGCATGTTTTTTTAAAATGTTTGGATAAGGCAAGTATGGGTATGGGGGTATATGTTTTGGGGTACTGAGGTATATGTTTTGGGGTGTTTGGGCATTTTAAGGGTTCAGATATAGTTTTGGGTTCTGGGGTACAGGGGTATTTTTAGGGTTCAGGGCTAGGTTTGGGTTTTGGGGTATAGTGGTATTTTTAGGGTTCAGGGGTAGGTTTGGGTTTTGGGGTACAGGGGTATTTTAAGGGTTCAGGGCTAGGTTTGGGTTTTGGGGTACAGGGGTACAGGGGTATTTTTAGGGTTCAGGGCTAGGTTAGGGTTTTGGGATACAGGGGTATTTTAGGGTTCTGGGCTAGGTTTGGGTTTTGGGGTACAGGGGTATTTTTAGGGGTCAGGGGTAGGTTTGGGTTTTGGGGTACAGGGGTATTTTAAGGGTTATGGGCTAGGTTTGGGTTTTCGGGTACAGTGGTATTTTAGGGTTCAGGGGTAGGTTTGGGTTTTGGGGTACAGGGGTATTTTTAGGGTTCAGGGGTAGGTTTGGGTTTTGAGGTACAGGGGTATTTATAGGGTTTAGGGATAGGTTTGGGGTTTGGGGTACAGGGTATATTTATAGGGTTAAGATGGGTTAGTGTTTAAGGGTGTTGGGGTATTTTATAGAGTAAGGGTGGGTTATGATTATTGTGTGCAGGGGTATTTAAAGTAGGGGTGGGCGGAATTGGCGCAAACTTGGTACAATAAATCCGCAATATTTCGTTCTGTCTGATTTCCAATTATTAAAACAGAAACCTCATATATTCAAAGTCAAATAACAAGTATTTCTACATGCTAAAATGCATATAGTCATTTCACAAAAGTGAAATTAGCTTCCAGCAAGCAGTGATAGAGGTGATGATTTTGAGATCAAGCCCCTGCAAAGCATTATGGGACAAGATTAGCAGTGGGAAGTGAATAGTATAGAATCCAAAAATTTCTACAAAGAGCTGCAGTTCACCTCGTCGTCCCTAGTTGTCCCTGATGAGGCAAATGCAATAGCATTTAAAATATTATACATCAAGCTGCAGTTCACCTCGTGGTCCCTAGATGTCCGTAATGAGGCAAATGCAATAGCATTTAAAATATTACACATCAAGCTGCAGTTTACCTCGTCGTCCCTAGATGCCCCTGATGAGGCAAATGCAATAAGCATTTAAAATATTATACATCAAGCTGCAGTTCACCTCGCCGTCCCTAGATGTCCCTGATGAGTAAAATTCAAAAACATTGAAACCCTTTCATGAATGCTAAAAATTATGCTAATCTTATCCCATAATGCTTTGCAGGGCCTTTTAGATGTATTTTTGCCCATAACTGTGCTTGGGGTAGTTCTAAGAGAATGGGACCTCCACTGAATTACTATTTAGCAGGAATGTATAGAACCTGGGAAGAAAAAACAACACTCGTGACGGAATGCCCCCAGTGATTGTCACGCCCCCAGCACACACCCACAGCACAATGCAGACACGCCCACAAGGGACTACTTTGCTGGCACGGTTCTTTTACCTTTTAAATGTATATGGTGGGCGTCTGCATAGCCTATGTCCTTCTGATGCAACTGCCCTTTCCAACGCTGTATTGGGTGTGTGGATTGGTGCTGTAGTTCCCGAGTTTACCTTGCCGAAAGGTGTCTGTTCTCTCTTTATAATAGTAGTATAGATAGATATATATATATATATATATATACACACATATATATATATATATATATATATATATATATATATATATATATATATATATATATATATATATATATATATATATATATATATATATATATATGTATCTATATATATATATGTGTATATATATATATATATATATATCTAAATATATATAGATATATATATATACATATATATGTATATATATCTATATATATCTATCTATCTATATATATATATAGTTATATATATATCTATACTACTATTGTAAAGGAAGAACTTTGAACCTATGTATATATATATTTCAAAGCAGAGAGCTGGCCTTTATTGCGATCACCAGTGTAGTTGCTGCTATAGAACTCTACAGGGACCTCTGGGGACAGCCTGCGGTACTGTGTCCGTGCAGCCCTATTCAGACTCTACAGGGACCTCTGGGGACTGCCAGTGGTACTGCACCTCTTCCTGCTCCTCCAGAGATTTTTAGTAAATTGTTACTCGGCCTCGGCCTTCCCTCGCGGAATCCATATTTCGCACCTCGACTGTGATGTCCTAGTGTCAGTGTCCCTTTAGCCAGTGGGTCCAGGGCCCGCTACTTAACACTGTGCAAGTCTGTTTTGTTGAACTTTTAGCTCGTTGCAATCATTTATTTACCGCTGGAGGGACAACTTCTCGCAAAGCATTCTATTTAGCAGCAAATCTAGAACGGAGGTAACCTGGAATTAAAAAATCCAGTTAACAAAACAAGCTAAAATTAATTGGGCACTTTTCGGCAATCAACAACAAACCTCACTGTACACGTTTATATAAAATCTGCTGGCAACACCCACCATTCAGTAGTATAGTAAAACATATCCATAAATAGACCGTGCCATTATTTCCCGCTACTTATTAAAACGAGTTTCATATCAAGATCCTATTAACAGAATATCATTTTTCAGCGTTCCAATCGCTCTATAGTAGAACAGAGAACTATCTTCATATCTTTTATTTACAATGATGGGGCGGCTTCTCTATATAAGAAACCTTCTAGACAAATAGTAAAGAGCTATTCTAATTGTAGCAAGTGCAATTTCACGTGGTAGTGCTAAAAAATACCTACTTTTAATAGGCCCCTTTTAATATAATAATTGTTGATTGAAATGGAAAGAAGTACAAGATCTGAGGGTACTGAAATAAGTTATTATTCACAATTTAACAAAGAAAAACAAAGAAAAGAAGTCCATGGTATTGCACAGAAAATATGCAAATATTAGTACCTCGGCCGCGCCCTGCTTGAGATCCGACAAACCAAACACCTCACTGGTTTAGAATGGCTCGCCATTGGTTTGGACGTCACTGGAATGAGAGGCGTGGCGTCCATGCTGGATCGGGTTGAAAGACTAAACCGGGAAGATATTTTGCTAGCAAGCGGCCATGACAGATTGGGGTAAAATGCCGTCCTTGACAGAATGACGATAAAGTTGTCTCGCGCACATGTCTGAGGAGCTCTTTTTCCGCCGAACAACTAACTGCTCTTATCAGTCTGTCCAACTTTATTATGTTTCTACCAGGAGGGTTCAGGACAACTATCTAAAAGAACAGATGTCATTTCTCTGTATTCTAATGAGGGTTTACTTTATGCCTCTATATTTTGCACCAGGTCCTGATGCGACCCACTGATTCACTCTTAAATCGGTAAAAACATTGGGGCATATTACCAGGCAAATGCAATAGCATTTAAAACATTACACATCAAGCTGCAGTTCACCTCATGTCCCTAGATGTCCCTGATGATGCAAATGCAATAGCATTTAAAATATTATTTATCAAGCTGCAGTACACCTCGTCGTCCCAAGATGTCCCTGATGAGTAAAATTCAAAAACATTGAAACCCTTTCATGAATGCAAAAATGTATGCTAAGCTTATCCCATAATGCTTAGCAGGGCCTTTTAGTTGTATTTTTGCCCATAACTGCGCTTGGGGTGGTTCTAAGAGAATGGGACCTCCACTGAATTACTATTTAAAGGGAGCAGGAATGTATAGAACCTGGGAAGAAAAAACAACACTCGTGACGGAATGCCCCAGCGATTGTCACGCCCCCAGCACACACCCACGGCACAATGCAGACACGCCCACAAGGGACTACTTTGTTGGCACGGTTCTTTTACATTTTAAATGTATATGATGGGCGTCTGCATAGCCTATGTCCTTCTGCTACAACTGCCCTTTCCAACGCTGTATTGGGTGTTGTGATTGGTGCTGTGGTTCCCGAGTTTACCTGGCCAAAAGGTGCAAGTTCTCTCTTTATTATATTAGTATGGATTACCATTTGAGTTAGAATTATTATTTCTAATGCCATTGCTGCACCACCTCCGTTTTTAATGTCTCCAGGTGAACCATCTATGGAGTGGGATGACTGGTGTGACTGTTTTGAGAATTATTTGGTGGCTCTTGATGGGTCTAAGTTTTCTGCAGTTCGTAAAAAGGCTTTGTTGTTAGGTGCATTGGGGAAAGCGGCTCAACAGACGAGGTTGATGACGTGTATAAAGATGCCATGATTAGATCGCGCATTAGATTTGCTAAGCAAGAAAATACATTGTAATGCCTAGGAATGCATTTTATACCCAACCCCAAAATTCGAACGAAACTATTGATGAATTTGTCTCAAGCTTGAGAGAGTTAGTTATTAAGTGTCAGTTTTGGTTCCATGCAGGACGAGATGATTAGGGGCCAATTGATAGGATAGTGTCACAGTAAGAAGACACAAGAGAGGTTATGGACAGCAAACAACCCCAATTTAAAAGAAGCTATTACTATCGCCAAAGTGAAGGAGGAGTCAGAGAAGTGTATGAGAGAATTAAAAAGTATCCAACAAGAGAAGAGAGTGGTATATGAAGAGATATAAATGCCATAAGGAGTAAACAAATAAAACAAGTTAAGGGAATTAGGCATATTTTCAAGGGATTTATCTCCGCTTTTTTGGCTTTAAAAGCCAAGAAAGCGGAGATAAAATTATCTCCCTATCAGCAACAGGGTGAAAACACGCAAATTCCCATGTTAGCACCCTTTTTCTGCACGCTTCCCCTTGCATCTCTAATGAGATGCAAAGGGGGCGTTCCTCAGAAAAATAAGATGAGAAATGTTGTTAAGCGACATTTCTCCTATTATCAAGGATTTCGCTAACCCTATTAGTGATAAAAAAAAGCAGCACTAACCGCGGTTAGCACTGCTTTTTTTCCACCTGGTATTTTCCTGACTTAGCTATGATGTCCTATGGAAGGTGGATATCATGGCTAAGTTTGTGAGCCCTATCATCAAGCTAACGCCAAACTTCGAGAGATTATCGTTGGGTTTCCAGCGATAATCTCTCAATTGGCAGTTAGCACGAGGATTTTTATCACTTCTGAGATAAACCTTGCTAATAGCAAGCTATCTCTGCGATAATTTCCAGCGATGCTTAGCGTTAAAAAATGTGTTGCTAAGCATCGTTAGCGATAAATATCGCTAAACGTTGGTAATATGCCCCTAGGTTCTGTTGGAAAAATA